>NC_056672.1:82458333-83802500 GCF_018350195.1 Panthera tigris | reverse complement strand
AATCCCAAGCAGGCTCTACACTGTCAGCATGGAGTCCAATGTGAGGCTCTATCCCATGAACGTGAGATCATGAATGACCTGAGCTGAAATCAAGAGTTGGACACTTAACCGACTAAGCCACCCAGGCACCTCAGTGCTGATTCAGTCTTACATATTAAAAAGCAGATGCCGTATCTGCTGCCAGGTCACATTCTTTTTCCTGGAAAATTCCTGCTTGTCTTCTTCAGTAGCTAATTCAGAGGTCACTTCTTCCTTAACACTTCTTTGACTCACCTGATAGTAGCTTTCTCCTCTGTACTTCCACAGACCTTGTTTATGCCTCTTTAGAGAGCAGATTTTTCTCTTTCTCCCTCTTCTCTGTATACACAGTGCCCAGCATAGTGCTTAGTAAATATTGGGAGGTAGGGAGAAACCTACATCTTGGTGGATTGGTTATATCTGAAGTAATTCAAATGACTCTAATGACAACCACAATAATCATAATAACGAGCATATACTGGGAGTTTGCTGTGTGCTAGACACAATTCTCAGTGCTTTGCATGTAATGATTAATTGAATTCTCACAACAGCCCTGTGACAAGGTATTATGATAATCCCCAGTTTGAGAGGTGAGGAGACTGAGGCCGGGGGAAAGGTTAAATAACTTGCCTTAGGTCACATAGCTAGGAAGTGGGGAGTCAGCATTTGAGCCCAGGCACTCAAGCTGCAGACAGTATTCTTAATCTCTGTGTTATACTTGCATGATGTGTGAAGGGCTCCCAGAGGTCTTCACTTGTTATTGTGAGGTTAATTCTCAGACAGTTTTTAAGTGGCTCCATGTTTCCCCCAAGGGGTTGGCCACAAAGGTGGTGATCATTCCTTTTGCCCTGAGGTTTTCATAAAGCCTTTTTGCCAGTGGAATATTTGTAGCTGAAGCCATTTAGGAGACAATGAGGTGCTTAGGGACAGAGTGCTGCTGTTCTACCGATGACACAATGTTTTATGTGCTGCAGTCTTCAAGGGTGCAGACTCTGTTTCCTCAGGCCTGAATGATTGAGGGACATGAGTGCGAGTAAGCAGATTGCAGTTTAATCTTGGAAAGATCGAGGTAATTTGTACAGACCTGTAAGTATTTGGACTAGGAGAAAGGATGGTGCTTGCAGAAAAATATTAAAGTGTATTTTGTGTGCAAAACAAAGGGTCTTTCTGTGAAATTGGTAATGTCTAGGTGATTATTTTCAAAGAAAGATGATTTCCAGAGTGGGATTTAAGCCATTTAAAAATCTGAAATGATTGGGGCGCCTGGGTGGCTCAGTCGATTAAGTGTCCAACTTCAGCTCAGGTCATGATCTCACAGTTTGTAAGTTCAAGCCCTGCGTCGGGCTCCGTGCTGACAGCTCAGACCCTGGAGCCTGCTTTGGATTCTGTCTCCCTCTCTCTCTGCCCCCCTCCTGTTCGTGCTCTCTCTTTCTCTCAAAAATAAACATTAAGAAAAATTTTTTTAATAAAAATAAAAAGAAGTAAAAATCTGAAATGATGGGAGTACTTTTCTTCTCTTTCTCTGCTCTCTCTTCACACTGTGTCCCTAAGGTCAGCCAGTGATTCCTTCTCAGTGTCCATCAGATTTGACGCTTCTCAAGGTTCATCAGCACTCCTTTGTTCCAGCACCTCTCACAGCTCATTTATGTTACCACATCTTCCAGGCTGGCCTCCCTGCCACTTGTCCCCTCTCCCTCAGTGTGTCTCGTGCAGCTGTGGCCAGATGAAATATCCCCATTGCCCTCCTGAGGTAGCAGAACTAAACTGTCCACCTGACAGAGCCCTTCAGCGACAGCACCCTTTCCCCCACATACCTTCCAACTTAATTTGTACTGTTGAGCTCAACCCTCATTTACTTGTCACCTACCTTCCTGTTATAGGTATGCTATTTTAATGAAGACGTCCTTTCTTACTTAAGCTCCACAATAGCCCAGAGAGATAGGCGTTTCTCTTCTTGTTTTATAGATGAGGAAACCAAGAGGCAGAAAGCCTCAGAAAGGAACTGGCATGTAGGTATAAAATAACTGTCTGGTGAATGAATGAGTAAGTGATTGAAAGCCAGTGATTAAGAAAGTTTGTTCTGGGGCGCCTGGGTGGCTCGGTTGGTTAAGCGTCCGACTTCGGCTCAGGTCACGATCTCACGGTCCGTGAGTTCGAGCCCCGCGTCGGGCTCTGTGCTGACAGCTCAGAGCCTGGAGCCTGTTTCAGATTCTGTGTCTCCCTCTCTCTCTGCCCCTCCCCTGTTCATGCTCTGTCTCTCTCTGTCTCAAAAATAAAAATAAACGTTTAAAAAAAATAAAAAAAAATAAAAAAGAAAGTTTGTTCAGTACTTGAACCTGGGCCAGTCTGATTCTAGATCTTCTGTCACCCTGCCTCCTAATGTAACCCCATTTTGCTTATTACTTGACAGTTTGGTTCTCTGACCACAAGCTGTTTGTAATTTTTCAAACCATTATTCCACTCATTTCTTCAGCCTGGACTACATTTAGCCTGTTTCCCCATTTTTCTTTAATTATTTTTTAATTTTTATATTTATTTATTTTTGAGAGAGAGAGAGTGAACACAAGCAGGGGAGGGGAAGAGAGAGAGGGGATAGAGGATCTGAAGCAGGCTCTGTGCTGACAGCAGAGAGCCTGATGTGGGGCTTGAACTCATGAACCATGAGATCATGACCTGAGCCGAAGTTGGATGTTTAACCAACTGAGCCACCCAGGCACCCTGCCCATTTTTCTTAAGAACATAGGGCAAAACTCAACGCTGATTGGTACTTTGGTACTTGAACCACTTTTCATCTGCCCATTCCTGTGGTGCTGTATTATTCACATATCTAATTAGATACTGATTTGTGGCATTTCTTTCTTTCTTTTTTTGTTTTAAAGATTTTAGTTTTAAACAATCTCTACACCCAGCCTGAGGCTCGAACTCACAACGCCGGCATCAAACGTCCCATGCTCCACCGACTAAGCCAGCCAGGTGCCCCTGATTTGTGACATTTCTAATCAGGTCACATGTGTATGTGTTTTCAAAGTTAGACTCGTGAACTCTTTGGGCAAAGCACTGGGTATGATGGACTATGTGTCAGGCAGACTTGGGTCCTGGCTTTGCCACTTATTGTGCAATTTTGGATAAATAAGAGCTTAACTTCTGTTGGACCCAGTGTCCTCTCCTTCCCAGCTCTGCTTTTATTCCTTGGTCCATAACAGGTCACCAGGGCATGTAGATTATCTTTCCATTTAATTAATGCTAAAAAAAAAAAAAAAAAAAAAAAAAAAAAAAGGTCTGGTAACTAGAGACACTAGTAGACTTGTCCTGGTGCAGTATTTGGTTTAGAATTTTCTCCTTAGGAATTATGACCATTCCAGCAGTGATAGATTGAGTTTCCCACCCCACATATTACAGAATATGCAGTTATCTGGCAGATATTACAGTTATAGTGTTGTTGAGGGGAGGGAGTTCTGAATTTTCTACTTTATTTAATTTGCCTTTATTGTGTCTTCGATATATATGCACTAACGCTTTCCTGTGCATTTTTAAAACCAGTATGTCCCATGGTATTTTTTAAGTGTTTGGTTTAGGGTTTTTTTTTCCTTCTTTCTATTCAATTTTATTATTGTTCTCATCTGTATGTCTCTTTCAAGATAACTGCCTGTTCTAGGCATCACACCTGTCATTGGAGAGGTGTTTGCTGCCTTTGCCTGGCTCAGGGTCATGTTTATCTCAGAGCAGGTCTCCTTTTCTCTGTCGTGCGGCAGCAGTTCCCCAGCGTCCGTCCAACACAGGTCCTTGTCTGAGGAGGAGGAAGACTTGGGAATAGGGACTGTAATCTCTGCCCTGGGAAGGCATCTCAGAGCAGCAGCTGCCCCCGCACACCACAGCTGGTGCCTGGAGGTCATACCTGGGCCAGACTGAGCTGAGCTGCTCTAGGCTGTCTGTATTTAAGCAGATATAGACATGCCCGCCTCCTCCCCGCCCCCCGCCCCCCCCCCCCCCCCCGGCAGTTTTTATTTCATTTAATTTAGTGAAAACTTGAGCTCTTAGGCCACGCATATGCAGATGTATCCTTGCTCTGAAGGAACCTGCAGACTAGTAGATATACAAACCACAATAAAGAAGCATTAAGGAAATTTTAAATTAAAAACAACTTAAAAATCAAAATTTCATGTGTCTCTTTGAGCAGTAGGTGCTATAAATTGTCTTTGCATCTTTTAGTATAATTCAGTCTGTGTGTAATTTTACATTCTGCTTTTGCACCTACCTTCGTTGTTTTTGAACTTTTCTTTTTATATATTTCAAATAAATACCCCTTTTCAATGACTAGCTTACATTCCTTTGAGCATGTATTCCACAGTTTCCAGGCCTCTTTCTTAGACAGAGGCAGGGAAGGCAAAGGTAGGGAACGTTTTATCAAAAAAGTAGAGCCATGATCTTGCTCACTTCGGTCTGCGGTCTGAACATACAGTGGAAGGTAGGATTCTTGATTTTTTTTTTTTTTTTTAGCTTTTATTTAAAACTTATTTATTTGTTTCGTTTGTTTATTTATTTATTTAATTTATTTATTTATTTTTGAGCCGCAGCTGGGGATGCATAGAGAACATATACATGGGGAACATATAGAGAACAAGACTGGGAGATAGGGGAATGCAGTGATAGTTCATATCCAGTGATTTCAATTTAGTTTGTGAAGTATTCGGAGACTAATCTTGTAAGAAGAGGTTTGTGCCTCTAATGACGTTTGAGGTAAGTGGGGCTGTTTTAAGCTTTTTGCTGTTGGCATAAGTAGACATTTAAGAACATTGGATAAATCTTAGGGTAGAATTTGCAGGACTTGGTGTCTTCCTGGCCCCGTGGAAACAGGCTTCATGATGGGAAGGTCAGAATTGCAGGAGAACAGGGTACTGCTGTTAAATGCAGAGTGAGTAAGGATTAGGGCTGAAGAGAATGACTCCAACATTGGACTGGTTAGCTCTATCTGTGGACTAATTAGAGAGGAGAGGACTTTTCCACCCATTAGATTGTGATGGAGAAAAGGAGAAAAGATCATGATGGAGATCTTGATGGAGAGGACAGCAGTGAACAGGAGTGTTTTCCTCTTCCGAAGTTCTGTTCTTTCCTTGGTACATCCTTGTGATGAACTCTTTGCGTGTCTTGGTTCCCTTATGTGAAAAAACTGGGGTGATAGTACCTACTGGCCATGGTTATTTTGAAGGCTGATTGGAGAATACCTGTGCAGGTGCTCCTAGGCTGCTTTGTATCACTGTAATGAGTTATTCTATTAAGTGGTATGTTTTGGGACTTTGACTTTCTATCTCCCCCGTAACCCATCGTCAAGCATTAGTATTATTTTCCACACAGAAATTTAAACCACGTCTGATTTCACCAGGACTCAGTTTGCCCAAAGGAAATGGGCTGGTGAAGCTGTGTAATGTTCCTCTGCTAGTTAGAAAGGAGGTGAAACCGTAATTGTTTCAGTGGAATTTTTTTCCCTCTTCTCCACCTTGTGAAAAGTGTATTCATATGTTTTAGAAGACTCCCCTACAAGTCTAATTCGATGACAAGAATTGCCATCATTGCTAAATTTATTACACTTTCACCTCTTTTCCCTGAGTGACTCATTATTGAGTCCTGGAAATGCAACTGTGTTTTTGTTTAGGAGGAGGTGGTGGTGAGGGAGAACTTGGGGATGACTTTTAAATAAGAGAACTTTGTATTATATTTATCTGTCTGGAGGCAATAAATCTGTTTCAGCAGATTAAATACAGACTTCTTTATAAAGCCCTATTTTCTCAAACCTCTTATCAGCAGCACTTGGCAGTAATCACACCTACGGAAACTTGTAATTTTCCTCAAGGAGGTGACACTGACAGAATTAAAAATGAAGGAGCCCCCCTGAAAAGCAAGTTCATTACAAATTAACAGTGGTCTTAGCAAAGCAGTGGGCTAAGGCGTGTCAAATAGCGATATGGATAAAGAAACCCAGCATTTTAAACTGTCAGAGCTGGGAGCAGGGCTAGCCTGAGAACAAATTAATCACATATTGTCAAGGCAAAGTTGCATCAAATTAACACATCGGATTCCAGCATATTAATGTTAGAATGCTTTCACCTGATTATTACTGCAAACCATTGCCACTCTTTGAATGCAAAGATATAATTAAATTGCTAAATAGAAAGTGCATATAATATCTCCACATGCATTTAGGATGCATGAGCTGAAAAGTGCACATCCTAGGAAGTGACAGATTCTATTTGTAGGGGGAAAACTTTACTTTTTTTCCCTTTTATTTACTTGGGAGTACTAGAGTATGAAATTAGAAAAGTTAGTTATGTTATTCATATCCTATATGAGTTAGATGAAATACAGATTTAATTTAACTGATTTGCTACACTGGCTATGAGTACATAATTACCTCTGTGTTTTTCTGGAAGAGAAATGGGAAAATGTTGCACAATGGTCCTTTGCAACAAAATTGCCCATTACACGTAATCCTAGTGGTGGATTTCTTCAGAAGGTGCTTTGGAGAAACTAGATTGGCCATTATGACAACCGTCTTTTACGTGGGGTTGCTTTCTAGCTCTGCTTAATATAGTATGTGTGTCTGATGATACTCAAAATGAGAGCTCTGGCAGAAGCTCAGTTGCAGTTGACCTTTGTGATCAAGGATGCAGCCCAGCAGGAAGAACTTGCTCTATCATAGTCCCTGCTTGTCCTAGGTTATACTTGGACCAGGCCTTCCGGTTTGCTATCTCTGCTACTCGCATTTAGCCTTGCTGTCTCTGTTATTCACAGGCTGACTACTCCCCCCTGCCCTCTACCAAGCTCTGTTGGTCCTCTGAATTAAAATCTTCCTTAGATTTAGAGCTCAGTTTCTTTCTTGAAGACTCCTTTAGCAACCCAGGTATCCACAGACTTCTCTCTTGAGCTTGACATAGAGCAGTCTTAATTTACCAATCTCACTTAGTAGCAGTCAGGAGCTTGTAAACCTGGAAAAGGGAAGTAGTGATCATTAGGAGACAGCATGGGTTCACTTAGAACCAGGCAGGGTGAGATGACCTCATTTCTTTCTTGGGTAGGGTGATTGGCCAGATAGAGTACTGTGGTCATGGCAGTTGTGAATTTCACTAAAAAGCACCCTTGGCTGTCTCAGAGGTTACAAGAGTGTCGATGTCATTGCTTCCTGGGCATTTCTGCTTTGTAGGAGATCTGATCTAAGGCCTTAGTTCCCCTCGGGGTCAGTGCCTCCTGCCTCTTAGCACTTTTCCATCTTGCTACCCCACAGAGTGAGTTTCTGAGCTCAGGCCTGCAAACTGATTTTGATATTCGTGTCACTAGAATATATTTGTGAATTGTGTTGCAAAAGCCATATTCATTGTACTCTAAATACTTCTAAAAATGACTTTTGTAGTATCCGTGCCTCTGCTAGTTTAGATGTTTAGGAGTAAGCCACGCCTACGTGCTTAAGTGTACAGAACAGTAGTGTTAATTTTATACACCTTGTTATGCAACAGATCTCTACAACTTGTTCATCTTACAGAACTGAAGCGCACGACTTCTCCTTTCTTCTTCACTCTAGCCCCTGGCAACCATCATTCTACTTTCCCTTTCTAAGAGTTTGATTGTTTTAGATGCCTCACATAAGTGGAATCTTGCAGTATTTGTTTTTTTGTGACTGGTTTATTTCACTTAGCGTAAGGTACTCAAGATTGATTCAAGTTGTATCTGACAGGATTTCTTTGTTTTTTTGGACTCAGAATAGTATTCCATAGCATGTATGTATCACATTTTCTTTACCCATTCATCTGTAGGTGGACATTTAAGGTTGTTTCATCCTCTTGGCTATTGTGAATAATTGCAGTGAGCATGGGCATACAAATGTCTCTTCAAGATCCTGTTTTCAGTTCTTTTGGATATATATCCAGAGGTGGAATTGCTGGACCAGATGATAATTCCATTTTTAGTTTTTTGAGGAACCTCTGTACACTTTGCCATAGCAGCTGCATCATTTTACATTTCTACCAATAGTGCACAAGGGTTCCATTTTCTCCACATTTTCACCAACACTTGTTATTTTCTGTTTTGGGGCTTTTTTTGCGTGTGTGTGTGTGTGTGTGTGTGTGTGTGTGTGTGTGTGTGTTTTATGATGGCCATTCTGACAGGTGTGAGGTGATACTCATTTTGGTTTTTGTTTGCATTTCCCTAATGATTAGTGATGTTGAGCATCTTTTCGGGTGCTTATTGTCCATTTGTGTATCTTCTTTGGAAAAATGTCCTTTGCCCATTTTTTTTTTTTTATTAAAAAAATTTTTTTTAATGTTTTTATTTTATTTTTGTGAGAGACAGAGTGTGAGGGGGGAGGGGCACAGAGAGGGAGACACAGAATCTGAAGCAGGCTCCAGGCTCTAAGCTGTCAGCACAGAGCCTGACGCAGGGCTCGAACTCACCAACAGTGAGATCATGACCTGAACCAAAGTCAAACACTTAACCAACTGAGGCACCCAGGTGCCCCTCCTTTGCCCATTTTTTAATTGGACTTTTTTATTGTTGAGTTGTAAGAGTTTTTTTTTAGATATTCTGGATGTTAACCCCTTATCAGATATATGGTTTGCAAGTATTTCCCCTCCCTATTCTGTAGGTTATCTTTTCAATCTCTTGATTGTGCACAAGTTTTTCAGTTTGATGTAGTTTCATTTTCTTTTGTTTCTTTTGTTTCTTTTGTTGTCATATCCAAAAAATCATTGCTGATAAATCCATTGTCCTCAAGATTTTCCCCTATGTTTTCTTCTAGTGGTTTTATAGTTTCAGGTCTCGCATTTAGGCCTTCAGTCCATTTTGAGTTAATTTTTGCAATATGGTGTAACATAAGGGTACAACTTCATTGTTTTACATGTGGCCATCCAGTTTTCTCAACACCATTTGTTGAAGAGTCACATTCTTGTCTCAAATGACTTATAATGAGAGCACAGTTCATAAGTGGAGAGATAATGGTTAGAGCTTTTTCCTTCATATTTATGTGACTCTTCTTGATAATGTACATAGTGAGCGATTTTATTTAAACTACTCTTTTTTGGGGTGCCTGGGTGGCTCAGTTGGTTGAGCGTCCAGCTTCAGCTCAGGTCATGATCTTGCAGTTTGTGAGTTTGAGCCCCGCATCGGGCTCTGTGCTAAAAGCTCAGAGCCTGGAGTCTTCTTGGGATTCCGTGTCTCCCTCTCTCTGCCCCTTCCCTGCTTGTGCTCTCTCTCTGTCTCTCAAAAAATGAATAAACATTAAAAAAATTTTTTCATAAAACAATAACCTTTTTCTTGTAATCACTTCGCAGTAGATACATAAGTCATTATGTTGGACACCTTTAATACAATGTTATTTGCCAATTATTTTTCAATAAAACTGGGGGAAAAATACCTTTTCCCTGCCTCATTACCTACATTCCATGTTCTGTGATTTCATGGTTCCTATTCTTTGCTTGTTATGTTCTCTCTGCCAGAATGCCTTCCCATGTCCGCGAATTTCTGTCTATTCAGTAAGATTCAGCCTGCATATGATCTCCTCTGACTTCCTCAAGTTCATTCCTGCAAGTAATACTTGGCACACTCCATTGTAATTATATTTACATAACATATAAATATATATAATATATTATACATAATATAATATATAATTACAGAGAATGTAAGCTCTGTTTGGACAGGGACAATGTCAGGTTCGTCTTTACAACCACAGTGACTAGCACAGATCCTGGCCTCCGGTGGTCACATAGCAAAACTCAGTGTATGAACAGTCCCCCTTTGCCATAGACTGTAAAACTGTGAGGGGTAGGGTGCCTAAGTTTATATGTAACTAGCTGAGCTTCTGTCTCCTCGATTCTCAAATTAAGAGTTGGAGAGTTCTCTGAGGTCCCTTCTGTCTCCAACAGTCGATGAAAATTGCATAGGGAATTCTTGTCCAGGAGCTTCATTCCCACAAATCCCACAAGATATGCCATCAAATAGGACAGCTCTTAACTTCTTGGGGGGGTGGGGGGGTGGGGCCCTAAGGAATTTTGCCATTCAAGAGTCAGGTGAAATAAAGTATGTTGGCTAAGCCTTGCCATTGTGTTCTGGTTCCAGCAGTTCTGTCTTTCATTGCAGGCAAGGCATCCCCATCCCCCCCTCTCTTTTGGCCTTACTGTTCTCATGTCTAAATTGAAAAGATGGATCAGTTTTTACGGTTCAGTGCATGTGTGATTGAGGGGGGGAAATGAATGTATTTGAAAGAGCATATTTGATATTTTAATGTTATGTAAGGAAAATAAAAAGTTTTTATACAGTACTTAGAAAAAAGTAAAGTTTGATGAAAAATTGACTATTGGAAATGTGAAGATAGAAGAAATTTTAATGACTATGGTGAGATACACCTCATCTTTACGGGACTGTGAGATTTTTATAGTCATCAGAAGGGGTCATGGGTTAAAGATGGTCATGAAACACTGCATTAGTTTCTGCTCCTATTCTGATTTTCTGTGATTCTATAATGATGAAAATTTTACAGAAGGCTTCAGTGGGATGAGCCCTGCTTACTTCTTATGTATGACTTGCACCTACCATTTTTGTTTGCTTGTTTGCTTTTCTAAATTGAATCCTGACTCTACCATCTACTAGCCATGCAACCACAGGCAAATCACTTAATTTCTCTCAGCTTTAATTTTTTTCATCTGTGAAAGGGATATGCACCTTCTTTATAAGATCGTAGAGAGCATTAAATTAGATACCCAAAGCTCTTAGCTTAGTGGCTGTACATCATAAATGTTCTGTTTATGTTATTACTGTTAAAGATTTTTTAAACATTAACCACTCACCTGTACCCAATCTGATTTTGGAACTTTGAGAGGTAGGAGTAGAAATTAGAAAACAATATTCGTTTTGTTATTGGCAAATCTGATTAGGATCTTCAGCCTGATACCTTCATGTCTCTACTGAGTGTAGACCAGCACCATGCAGTAGAACTTCCTATGATGATGGAGATTTCTAGATCTGTGCTGTCCAGTTTGGTAGCCACTAGCCACATGTGAGTGGTTCTCTTGAGGGGCGCCTGGGTGGCTCCGTCGGTGAAGCGTCCGACTTCGGCTCAGGTCATGATCTCACAGTTCGTGGGTTCGAGCCCCGCGTCGGGCTCTGTGCTGACAGCTCAGAGCCTGGAGCCTGCTTCACATTCTGTGTCTCCCTCTCTCTCTGCCCCTTCCCTGCTCATGCTCTGTCTCTCTCTGTCTCAGAAATAAACAAACATTTAAAAAAAAAAATTTAAAAAAAATGTGGCTAGTATGACTATAGAACTGAATTTTAAAATTCATTTAAGTTAATTTAAGTTTAGGGGCACCTGGATAGATCTGTCAGTTAAACGTTCAACTCTTGATTTTGGCTCAGGCCATGATCTCACGTTTTGTGGGATTGAGCCCCATGTCGGGCTCTGTGCTGACAGCACAGAGCCTGCTTGAGATTCTCTGTCTCCTCTCTCTGTCCCACCCCCATTCCATGTGTGCACACACATGCGCTCTCTCTCTCAAAAAAAAAATTAATTTAAATTTAAATAGTCATATGTGGCTAGTGATTACTGTGTTGGGCAATGTGGGTCTAGATATTGGGATGAGATTGTTAACTGCAGAGGAGAGAGACTTAGAAGTATTGTCTCATCCCCTTTCTGTGCCGGTAATGGGGTTAGAAAGAACTGGGCTCTCAGCCCTGATTCTAGAAGGCTGGCCAGGGTCCTAACCCTGAAGTTTGAGCATAGAAACAACTGTTGAGCAGGCACCTCCGAGAGAGCCTGGAACAGTTGAGGCCATAGCAGGTAATTCAATCTTCCCAAGAGAAAGAGAAGGTACTACTCTTCTCTATATTTCTAAAAGGGCAGAAAGACCTATTTTGTGGCTAATGCTAGGAAGCCTGGAAATGGAGTACTTCCTTCAATGGGTCCTACACTTAGAGTGACTAAATGGTGTGCAGGGCATTTTCTCAACAATAAATTTTAAACTTTAATGCCTTAATGATAAAGACTTTATATTTTGCTTCGTTTTACACTTTAAATGTGACCGTGTATTTTTTTCTCGTGTGCCTGTGTGTATTTTTACCACGTAATTGGATGATCCAAGTGTAGCTTATCTTTTAGACAGAACAAAGACAGATACATAAAACTACAATTAAAATAAAATGTCTTATAAGCCTCTGCCCTGAATTCAATCTTATCTCATTCATACTGAATATGGTTTCTGGTAAGCTTATGAAAAGTCAGCTGCTTCGTTGTAGTTTTTTTTTCTTTTTATTCTTTTAATCGGGGTTAAATATCAAAGGGCATTCTAGATGGAATAGCTTGCTTCTAGAAAGGGAAAAGCTGATGTTTCCTTTGAAATTTTCCCCAAAGAGCATCTTGCTTATAGACTAGCAGCATGTGCAGTGAGTGTGTAGTTTCATGGTGTGGGACATCCTGTTGTCCATGAGTAACCAAGTGAATTTGAAATGTCATCGTTTGGTAGCAGATCTTACATTTGAGAATCTGTCTTGAAGTCACCATCGTATGTATAGCTCCCCCTCCCCTTATTAAAATAATGGTTACACTTCTAAGCTCTTCAGTTGATATCTTTTCTGATTAAGTATATTCACACTATTAAATAGTAGCCTCAAAGAAGCTTGTGTAATTATGGGATATGAGCAGTTATTTCAATGACTGTGTAATTTATATAGTGAGGATATAGCATATCTAGAGCAGCTTCCAATTAATTAGAAAAGGCTGTTTAACCTACATGTATAAAAATTTCAATTAAAACATCTTTGCCAAACTTCTCGTCTGATTTTACTGTTTTTTATATGGCTCAGTTGAAACATCTCTGAAAATAGTTATTGCTTTGGAATGGCAAATCATTGATTAAGCATTTACTGTGCGTCAAGCATTGTGCTAACTATTTTATATATATTATCTCATTTAATTCTCTCAACCACCTGTGAGATAGGTGACATCGCTGGTTTACAGATTTGAAACTTCTCTGAACCTCAGTCTTCTCTTCTTTGTACCGGGGTTAATATTACCTACTTCAGTGTGTTATGAGGATTAATTGAAATTAATACAGGCCCACCTCAAAAGTAAGTACTCAGTAAATGGTAGTTGCTATTGTTATTCTTGTCTTACTATTTTTTATTTCATGTTTTAAAGGGGCGGTGCTTTTCATGATCCAAAAACATGAAAAGGTATCATACAGTGAAAAGTCTCTTTCCGTCCTGTCCCTACTCACCTAGTACCTACCTACCCATTTTACTAGTCTGTTGTACATCTTCCAGAATGTTGATATGCAAATATGAATACATATTCTTATTTCTCTCCCCTTTTACACAAAATGTAATGTACTATTAATACTGTTCCAGAGGTTGCTTTTTTTGCTTACGTAAATATACGATATAACTTGTATAAGTTACGATACAACTTGGAAATCACTCTGTATTACTGCCCAAAGAATTTCTCATTCCTTCATACAGCTGCGTAGTATTCCATTGTTTGGAAATATAATTTATTCAGCCAGTTCCCTGTAGAGGGAGTCTTGAGTTATCGCTAATCTTCTGCTGTTACAAACAATGCAGCAGTGAATTATCCTGTACAATTGCCAGGTCAACGGGAATATGCATTTGTAATTTTTGTAAGTATTGCCAGATTGCCCTCCCTAGGGTTTGTGCCAATTACGTTCTAACCAGCAATGTAAGAGAGTGCCTGTTTCCTCATATCGTCACCACAGAATTTAAAAAATGTTTGGGTTTTTGCCGGTCTTAATATGTGAAAAGCGAATCTGTGTAATTTTAATTTGTATTTCTCTTAGGAGTGAGGTTGGGCCTTTCATTTGTTTAAGAACTTTGGCAGTTTTGTAAACTTCCCAGACATATTGGATTTTTTATCTTTTTCTTGTTTTCTAGGAATTCTTTATGTATTAGGGAGATTAGTCCAGTTTATTATTTATCTTGTATATCTTTTGACTTTGTTTAGAGATTTTTTTTGGACTATACACAATTTTTTTTAAAGAGTGAAATTTAACACTCTTTTCCTTTGTAAAAGGGTTTTTTCCTTTGTAGCTTCTGGATTTTGAATGTATTTGTTTGGGGAAATTTTTTTATATGCCTTGCATGTTTCTTAAGTTTATTCCTAGATATTTGCAATTGTTGCTATTATAAGTGGGGTCTTATGTTCTGATTCTGTTTGTGTACGTGAAAGCTGCTGATTTCTGTGTTTATTTTGTATTCCTTTACATTACCAAATTCTCTATTTATAGTAGTTTTTAACTAGTTCTTACAGGATTTCTATATATATGAATATTATTTTATATTATAATACATAGAATAATATAGTGATTTCATCTTACCTCTTTCATTTCTACTTTTATACCTCTGACTGCTTTCTCTAGTGTTGTTATTATCATTGTCATTGTTGCCACCTCCAAGTACTTGACATTAAGCTAAAAGTTGGCATTAAGTAAATGATCATTCTCTCTTTAAAGTGCAAGATGTAAACATCACTAAAATGTAGCTAGCCAGTGTTAATGCCAAGCAGGAAATATTAAGATGAATTTTAATGAGTGATAAAGGGAGAGGGGAGTTGAAAAATGTGTATTCTAGTGACCCTTTCCTGCAGTGCTTATAAGATCCTGTATTAAATAGGGTAGGTGTTTTGATTTTGTTTTGTTTTGTTTTTTTGCCATTGTTGAAAACTATCATTTGAGGCATGTATTTTTCTTCCTTAGAAATCACTTAGTATTCTTTTTCTTTCTTTCTTTCTTTCTTTCTTTCTTTCTTTCTTTTTTTTTTTTTTTTTTTTTTTTTTGTTTTTCCTACTCTGGAAAAAAATCAGTACTTGACAATATACCATAACATTATGTCTTTGTGTTCTAGTAATAATCTTGCATCTTACCAAATATAGACCAACATTTGAATTAGCAACTGAAATCCTTTTGAAGTTTTCCAGAGCTTCAATTAAACTTAGTAGGAATTTTAGATATTTTTTCTTGTGAACATTTCTGTCCTTGATTCATAGTAGTCCTATAATGAATTGTCTCTAGCATTCGGCATTCAGCATTCTGCTTTGAGAGGGTTTTTTGATTTGTAAACTATAGGGGACCAGAGAATTTGCAGGAGGAAAGAATATGAAGAGAAGTTGTTAAAAATGCTTTTAGCGTGAAATACATATTTCTCTTCCCTTCGTCTCTCTATAAGTCCTTAAAGAAAATTGTTGGTTACTTGGGCATAATTGGGTACTTTTCTTCTCCACATAAGCTGGAAAGTTTGTGAGGCTCCTTATCCATCTTTGAAATATAGATACGGGCTTACTTGTAAATATGTCTTAAAGTTTTGAAAATTAAATCTTGAGTAAATATGGAAAAACAGTGTAAAAGTATATATAAGATAGAAATAATTGTGCAATAATCACTCATGTCCCCGTCACCCAGTGTGGGAGGAAGAATATCACTTGTACTTTTGAAGTCCCTTCTGTATCCTTGCTCTCCTCCCGTTCACAGAAGTGTCTTTCATTCCCTTGCTTCTCCTTATAGCTTTATCTCTTATGTTTGTGTTTCTAAACAATACATTTTTGAACTTTATGTAAATGGAATTGTGCTTCAGGTATTCTGTGATATTTTTCTCTCAGCATTATGTTCCTGAGATTCACCTGTGTTGATGCCTGTAGCTGTAATGAAGTCATTTTTCTTTTATTTTTTTTTTTATTTAAAAAAATTTTTTTTCAACGTTTTTAAATTTATTTTTGGGACAGAGAGAGACAGAGCATGAACGGGGGAGGGGCAGAGAGAGAGGGAGACACAGAATCGGAAACAGTCTCCAGGCTCCGAGCCATCAGCCCAGAGCCTGACGCGGGGCTCGAACTCACGGACCGCGAGATCGTGACCTGGCTGAAGTCGGACGCTTAACCGACTGCGCCACCCAGGCGCCCCATGAAGTCATTTTTCTTAATGGAGAAATTCCATTGTATGAGTATACTACAGTTTATTTATCAATTGTATTGTTGATGGACCTTTGGGTTGTTTTTGCTACTGCAAACAATTTACATGTGCAAGAATTCACCCAAGGCAGAGGCTTACAAACATTTTTGACCATGAATCACATCTATAATAAGAGATAACATTTTATATCCTGACCCAGTACACATACCTGTATGTGTACATATGAATATACAACATATGGAAGCAAAATTTTCACGTAAGAATACTTAACCTTCACTAAGTGCAAATGCACTCTGATACTTTTTTTTTTTCTCTAGTCTATTGTAGTTTATTAAAGAAATATTGATCAAAATTGGCTAAATTGATTTCCCAACCCTCAGGACCATGGCTTTAAAAATCTTTTTCCCAGAATACATTTAGATTTGAAATTACAGAGTCACAGGACATGTATGCAGCTTCAGCCTTAATAGATGATACTGGATTGATTTTCTAAAGTGGTTATTCCCATTTACACTCCCTCCAGCAGTGTGTTAAGTGTCCCAGTTATCCCGTCAGACTTAATTTTGTCCAGTCTTATAGGTATGAAATTGTATCTCTGTGATTTTAATTTGTGTTTCTCAGATTATAACTGGAATCAAACATCTTTTGTATGTGCATTGGTTATTCATGTTTCCTGTTCTATGAAATACTGTTCACATCTTTTGCCCATTTTTGTTTATAATTTCTTATTGATTTGAAGGAATTTTTAAAAATGTATTTTGGGTGGTAACCTTTTTTTTTTTTTAATTAAAATTTTTTTTTTCAACGTTTTTTATTTATTTTTGGGACAGAGAGAGACAGAGCATGAACGGGGGAGGGGCAGAGAGAGAGGGAGACACAGAATCGGAAACAGGCTCCAGGCTCCGAGCCATCAGCCCAGAGCCTGATGCGGGGCTCGAACTCACGGACCGCGAGATCGTGACCTGGCTGAAGTCGGACGCTTAACCGACTGCGCCACCCAGGCGCCCCTGGGTAGTAACCATTTTTATAGATGTGGATACCAGCCATTCTGCTGCAGATATGTTATTCTGATTTGTGGCTTGTCTTCATTATCTTTGTGGTGTTTTTTTGATAAGTAAATTCTTATTTTTAATGTATTGTATTTATGAACTTTTTACTTCATTACTTAGACTTTTTTTTGTCTAGTTTAAGAAATCATTCCCTACTCCAAGATCAGAAGGATATTTTCCTATGTTGTATTTAAATTTTTGTATTTAAATAAGCTATCTAGAATTCTTTTTTTTTTTTTTTTATTTTTAGTTGTGTAGTGTGAGGTAAGGGTACGATTTCACCTCTTTTTCTGGATGGTGGATCAGTTGTCTGGGCATTAGTTATGTAAGTCTCATTTCCTCCTGATCTGTGGTGATAACTGAGTCACATATTTATCACACTTTGTGTGCTATTTCTGGGCTCCCTTTTTTTCCAGTGGTTTGTTTTTCCACACATTAATACCACACCATCTTAATTATCTCAGACTTAAAACAATTTCTTTTTTTTTTTAATGTTTGTTTATTTTTGAGAGAGAGAGAGAGAGAGCGAGAGCACAAACTGGGGAGGGACAGAGAGAAAAGGAGACAGAATCCAAGACAGGCTCCAGGCTCTAGGCTCTGAGCTGTCAGCACAGAGCCTGACATGGGGCTCAAACTCATGGACCGCGAGATCATGACCTGAGCCGAAGTCAGATGCTCAACCATCTGAGCCACCCAGGCACCCCAAAACAATTCCTGATATATGATCATGCCCCTTAAACTCTTCCTTCTTATTTATGAGTGTCCTGTGTATTCTTGACCTGTTTCCTTATGATCCATATAAACTATGAATCTTCTTGTCAGGTTTTTAAAAAATTCCTGTTGAGATTTTGATTGGACTGAATTTGTAGATTAGTAGGGGAATTAACATCTTTACCATTTTGAACATGTATATCTCTTCATTTACTTAAATGATCTAAAATGTCTTTCATAAAATTTTATAATTTTCTCCATAGAAGTCTTTATCTGCTTTTGAATGTTTGTTGGGACTTGCTAATAAAACTCTTTTTGCAGATTAGGATCCCATGGGAAGCCGACTCTGAAATGGATAGAGATAAACATGCAGGAAATTTATGAGAGAGTGCTTTCTGGATCAACAGCTGTGAGGAGAAGTGAAAAAAACAGGATTGGGTGGAAGCAGGAGGTGGGCAGCAGTGCTAATAACATCATGGGGCACTCTGAAACTAAGATGACACTTCAGGGTTGCCACAAGTTGGGATAAGGCAGTCAGGCCTTTATATCCCTTGCATCTGACTTCTCATTGGGCTCTAGCCGCTCTGAGAAGGGAGTGTGATCTTGGATTAGGTGGCTCTATTAGTCTTCCAGGGAAGGACTAGCAGCTGATAGCCAGCAGCCATCCCAGCAGTTGAGGAATATGCCCTTCATTCCTGAAGATGACATCTGGATGGTATAGCCAGTGACCATGTCAGTCTGCCTTTCATACCATTTGTGTTTATTTGCTTCATGAATGTCCTGGGACCATTGCTTCACATCTGTGGTGGGTGTCTTTTCTTTGGGGAAACTTATACAAGGAAGGTTAGTGGAATAAACTACAGTCCCCATTTCTGCAACTGATCTTGAGGCCACAACTGAACTCACCCCACTCTTCGAGAATCCATTTTAGTCCCTTCAATTTCAACTACCATTTCTGCTAGTCTGGGTGGCTCTTATGGTAGGATGACTCAGACCCTTATCCCTGAGGGTCCAAGTCCCTGGTCAAAGGCTGTGGCTGCTTCACTTGTCCTTTTATTATCAAAATTGGGCAGAAGAGTAACAAAATATGCCCAAGTAGATTTACTAGCCAGACATGTTCCGTCCTGCTTCTGTTGTCTAACAGTGGCCCTGCCTTCTGATGAGAATTAATTACCCCTGTCAGGATAGTGCTTTTTCTTCTTGCCTCATATCCCCTGACATGAGGAGCCTGGGTGGCAACCATAGTTTAATATTTGTCTCCTTGTGGAAGTGTTCTCCCTCTGGGAACCAGGTTCTCTAATCCACAGAGCCCCAGTTTCTAGCGATTCCCCAAGTGGGTCACTGGGAATAACAGCTAATGGGGCCACTCTTGCGTCTTCTCCTTGCTTCCTAGAACCATGTATTTTACCTGCTGGGGACATACTATCATATAATGGCTGTTGACTTTTAGTACATATGTTGCATCCTAGAGATGGCATCCCAGCCTTACAGGGTGTCATCTCTGAGCCGGTGCCTTATCTGTACCTTCAACGTGTTGTTCATTCTTTCAGACCAACAGCTTTTGGATAGTATGGTGTATAGTATGACCAGAGGATCCCATGGTTATGTGCTACCATCTCCTTTGCTATAAAATGGGTTCCTTGGTCTGGTGCAATATTATGTGGGCTGCCGCTTTGTTGGATCAAACACTCTGCAATAACGGTGGTAGCTAAGGCATTACTGGCAGGAAGGGCAATCCCATGCTTGAATATTTGTTGGTCTCATCCAAAACCACTTTTAGAGTAGAAGGGGTCCAGTGCGTTCAACTTCACACCAATGGCTGGTTGGTCATCTTAGGGAGGATGCTGTATTGGGGACTCAGCATTCTTCTCTGTGCTGTCAGGTTGGATATTTGACAGTAGACAGTAGGTGGTATCAGCCTTGGTGAGCGGGAAATAATGGCGTTGGGCCTATATATAGCCTCAATCTCTGCCACCGTGGCTACTCTATTCGTGTGTCCTCTGTGCCAGCGCCGGGAGACCAATCACAAAGAGACTGGCTGAAGTTAAAGCAAGTCTGTGTTGGGAATCCTACTAGGAGGACTTACAGGACTCAGCATATAGTTGCACTCATGTCTATGATTTATTACCACAAAAAGATACAAAGTACAATCAACAAAGGGGAAAGGCATATGGAATGAGGTCCAGGTATACATTTCTAAGAGGCCCCTCTCCAGCATCACACAGGACATGCTTAAGTCCCCCAGCAGTGAGTTTTGTCAACACGGGTGAAATATTCTCTACTAGAGAAGCTTATTAGCGACTCAGTGCCCACGGTTTCTATTGGAAGCAGTCACATGGGCACCCTCTGCCTAGCATGTACCAGAATTCCAGAGTCCTAGGAGGAAGGCAGGTGTTCAGCATACACCACTGTTGTTTGCATGGTTCAGGCACAGTGAGCCACTTTTGCTGGTTAGGGCAGTGGGAACTCTACTGAGATCCATGTTCCCAAGAGTCTACATATTTTGACCTCCTGACATTTTGCCTTCACTTTGACATAAAGATGATGAACAAACGCATTGTCCCAAACTCTGACTATTGGGAACATTCCCCATCACTTTTGTCTTTTAAGGCCACTCCTGAGTGGGGCTGCAGTGTAGCCATGGTCCATTTTCAGCTTCAGCAGTGTCCAACAGTTCTTGAAGTGTTGATACTCCTCTTTGTCAGTTTATGATTGCAAAATGGCCATACATACTTTAGGGAATCACTGCAATGCTTGCTTGCTGTGGACGTGCAGGCCCTTCTTCCTTTAGCTTTAGCTCATAATCTCACATTTTTGGGATATGTCTATCCCTAGCTATTTTTAATTCCTATTGCTTCCTATTTGATACATGAATTATTATGTGTTTCTAAATTTCCAAACCTATTAGGTTTTTATAATTTTGCTCTTTAGTTATTGATTCTAACTTTATTGTTTTGTGGTTAGAGAATCTGGCCTAATGATACCAATTATTTGAAAATTGTTGAGCATGGTTTTATGTTCACCATTGTGGGTCACTTTTCATAAATATTACCTGTGAACCTGGAAAGAATGCTGGAGCAATGCTGCTGTTGGTTGCAGGATTCTAAATTTGTCCATTAGGTCGAGCCTGTTGTGTTAAAATCTGTATCTTTATTGATATTTTTTGTCTGTTTGCACTATCAATTAGACAAAGATACGTTTGAATCTTCCACTGTGTTGATAGATTGCCTTTTTTCTCCTAAAGTTCTGACAGATTTTTCTTTTCCATATTAGGAGGTTATGTTTTTAGGTTCACACAAGTTCAGAATTGTTTCTTCCTGGTAAATTGAACTGTTTGTCATTTGTGACTCTATCTTTAGAGTCACCCCTACTCCCCTTATGTAACTGTGTCTGCTCCATTTTGGTTAGACTGGTATATGGACGCTTACATGTTTAGATACAAATTTTTCTTGTTTTTCTTCTTTGGGTTTCACTGGGTTTTTTGAGTCTGTGCAGTGGTTTCTTTCATCAGCTCTGGAAATTCTCTGCCATTCTCTTTTCAGGTTTCACCTCTGCGCCTTTATTCATCACTCACTTCTTCTTAAATTCTAGTTAAACTTGTTAGAATATGTTCCTCAGTCTTCCATATCTCTTAACCTGCTTTTCATACTTTCTCTGTCTCTCTTTGGGTTACATTCTAGGGAATTTCTTCAGTTCTATTTTCCAATTCACATATTTTCTTTTTAGCTATGGAATTCATACATTGCACTTATAATTTTAGTCAATGGATTTTTATTTTTTATTTTTTTTTAAGTTTGTTTGTTTGTTTATTTATTTATTTATTTATTTATTTATTTATTTATTTATTTATTTCGGGAGAGAAAGAGTGAGCACGTGTACATGTGACCAGGGGAGGGATGGAGAAGGGGGAGAGTGAGAGAGAGAATATCCCAAACAGGCTCTGCATTATCATCGGGAGCCCAATGCCAACCTCGATCTCACAAACTGTGAGATCATGACTGAGCCAAAATCAAGTGTTGGGCACTTAACCCACTGAGCCACCCAGGTAGGTGCCCCTGGATTTTTCATTTCTAGAAGTTCCATTTTGATATTCTAAAAATCTGCTTGGTAATTTTTAAAACGTTTTGTTAAGAAACATTTAATAATTTTCTCAGTAATAGTTCAGCGAACACCCTTATACCTACCACCTGCATTCATTAGATGTTAACATTTTTCCATATTTGCTTTTATTTATCTTTTATTTAGCCATTTCAGAATTGCCATTCACTCCTAAATACTTCAGCTTGTATCTCCTAAGGATACTGACATTGTCTTACTCAACCATAATATCAGATCACAACCTGGGTAAGATTTTACAGTCTCTTGCTCTTACCTATATTTTTAATACTTTACATTTTTTTCTTTAAACATTTATTTTCTGTTTTATTTCTGATCATTCTGTTAACTTCAGTCTTTGTGGGTCTTTTAAATGATACTTTCTGTGTTTTATGATTTGAGGCTGGAACAACTTATTTTTTGCAACTTTTTCTTTTGGAATTATTGAGTCATACAGGTTCCTCCTGCAAGGCTTTGTTTGCTTTTGTCTGGTAGCTGGGGCCACTACCAGCCCAGGATGACTTTTTTTTTTTTTTAAGATTTTATTTTTTTAAGTAATCGCTACACCCAACATGGGACTCAAATTCACAACCCTGAAATCAAGAGTTGTATACTCTACCAACTGAGTCAGCCAGGCACCCCCCCCCCCCCCCAACTCCCCAGGATGACTTTAAATTCTTGGTTTGACTCTTTCTGGTCCACCTATCAGGTAATGTGAATTTGGCATGAAAATCTTATGTGAAGGTTGTGGTTATAAAGTCTCAGGAGAAAAAAATTTATTTTGGACATCAAGTTTTCCTTGTCAGGTGAGGGGACCTTAATTCTAATTTACTCTCACATCTGGGTTTTTGGAGTTCCAGCTTTATTATAGATTATGGATGGGGTGTCTTGTGTGTCCATCTGACGAAGAAAGCAGACACTTAATGTCACTTTGGCAAATACCATCAATATTGGCAAAAAATGTGTTCTGTTTTCTTCCCACGTTGCCCATGTCACTTAATTTTGGGGCCTTTGTGAATTCCGTGAATACTTGCTAGCCTATTGAATTAAGTAAAATTAATGTTTTGTATTTCATCAAAAAAATTTTTTAATGCTTATTTATTTTTATTTTTGAGAGAGAGAGACAGACAGACAGATGGATGTGAGCAGGGGAGGGGCAGAGAGAGGGAGACACAGAATCCAAAGCAGGCTCCAAGCTCTGAGCTGTCAGCCCAGAGCCTGACATGGGACTTGAACCCATGAACCTTGAGATCATGACATGAGCCAAAGTCGAACACTGACCAACTGAGCTACCCAGGTGCTCCTCAAAATCTTTAGATGTTTTCTGTTAGACTGTTGGCCAGGGTACATATTTTGCCATGTGGCTGAAACAGAAGTGCTTCTGTAAAACAGAACATATTTTTTTAATGTGTTGTATTAAATGCTATGGAAAGAATATTATAGAAGGAAGAGCAAGATATAAAGAGACAATTTATGCATAAATATATCATCATTCTTGACTTCATGAAAATGTTGATTCAAAATAAAAGGCTTTTCCTCACAAAAAAAAAGCTTTAAAAATATATTGGTTTTAAAGAGAATTAAAATAGTTAAAGATTGTGGTCTTTTGAATCCTGTCAGACCTGGGTTTCCATCTGAGTTCTCTCTCTAGCTGTGTGACTTTTGATGATTCCTTTAACTTCTTAGCATTTTTTAATCTGTATCATGGAGTGAGGGCAGTTTTGCAGATCAAAAGAGGTAATATATGTAAAGGGCTCAACCTGGCACCTGACACATAGAGTAAATGTTAGCTGGTTTTAATTTTAGCCATTCTCTTTCCAGAAGTGCTCAAGGTGTTAATATAGAGTGTTAAATGTGAAATATCTCACATTATACATGTAATAGTGTAAAACTGAATATGGGTATGTGGGAGACACAACCATAAAGGGAAAAGCAAGAAAGGCTCCACAGTATCAGAAAATGAAGAGGAGGGATGCCTGGGTGGCTCAGTCAGTCAGGCGTCTGACTCTTAGTTTCAGCTCAGGTCATGATCTCATGGTTCATGGGACCAGGCCCCATGTTGGGCTCTGTGCTGACAGCATGGAGCCTGCTTAAGATTCTCTCTCTTCCTCTCTCTCTCTCTCTCTCTGCCCCTCCCCCCCAATAAATTAAAAAACTTAAAAAAAAAAAAAAAAAAAGAAGAAGAAGAAGAAGAAGATGAGGCAAGCAGTATGAAATTTGGCAGGTGACCAAAGCTAAGAAGGCCCTCTGGCTCCCCTCAGCTTTCTAAAGACTTGGATGTAGTAAGTATATTCTCCACTTTAGCTTTTTCTTTTGTGTTCCTTTTTGTTAGTTCAGGAGCATATATATCCCTACCCCTTTGCGTCGAAGGGAATTCTGACTTCCTGTGGCCCAGGGGAACTGCCTAACACATTTTAGGATAAGGAAGCTTATGCCCTTATATAGGGACCTCAAGGATAGTTAGGGATTTTCATTCTCACCTGTTCAACAGGGAACCGTTTGGCATCCCTAGAGTTCTGGACGTGCCTTATTAGAAAAGAGACATAGTTGCATTCTTCTGAATAGAAAAATTTACAATAAACAGGAATACAGAAATATATACCATGCAGCGTCAGCATATATCAGATAACATGAAGCATTTAGACTTTTTTCCTCTTCCCCCTGGCAGGGCCTCAGTGTAATTCTTATATAACTTTTCATTAGGCTCCAATGTAGAGCGTCAGATAACAGGAAATTGTGTAGCCCACTCCCATCTAACCTTTTGCTCATATTTTTGCATGCCGAAAGACAAGAAAAGTGTGTCTTATTCATTGTCTTTATATATTTCTCTTGGTACTACTGTTGTCGCTTTAGTTTTTTAGTAAAGGAAATTGGCTTATTTGAAATGTTTGTCTTAATCCTCTATGGAAATATCAGTTTACGGGAAGGTTAAGGCAGCTCATTTGGGCCCCTCTCAGAGTCTCTGCTGCAATTGTCGGAAAGGAAACCCCAGGGAAACCCCCGAGCACAGGCTTCACAGGCGCAGTGGCTGCGCAGAAGACGACACTCTAGATGCTTTATCAGGTGCTGTCTGGAGAGCAGAAATAATGGTCTGAAGGTAAAAATGCTGATGTCTCCACTTTCCCAACTTAGCACAAACATCTTCTTTATCTTTGGTGGAATTTGGTGCCACAGAGGCGGCTCCAAGAAGCCTTAAATGCAAGTGTGATTGCTTTTACATCCTGGCTTTGAAAGCATGGTGTTTGGGGATTTCCTTGACTTGAATTCTTTAGTTATTTATTTATTTATTTATTTATTTATTTATTTATATATTTACTTATTTTTATTTTTTTAAAGGGAGTAGATTCATAGCATCCACTGTCAGTGCCATTACCCTTTCTGTGATGACTTGTTCACTGTTTACATGAAAGGTTTCAGGAAGTAAGAAATGTAAACATAAATAGATATATGAACAAATAAATGAGCGAAAAGGTGTGACTATAAAATAATGGGAACACAGTAGCTGTCTGATTAAAACTTTAGGATTTTTCCTGGAAACTTTGAAACGTCTGAGTTTTTCTTTTCCTTTTTATTTTTTTATTTTTATTTTTTTTAACGTTTATTTAGTTTTGAGACAGAGGGAGGTAGAGCATGAACAGGGGAGGGTCAGAGAGAGGGAGACACAGAATCTGAAACAGGCTCCAGGCTCTGAGCTGTCAGCACAGAGCCTGACGTGGGGCTCGAACTCACGGACCGCGAAATCATGACCTGAGCCAAAGTCGGCCGCTTAACCGACTGAGCCACCCAGGCGCCCCTCTTTTCCTTTTTAAATAACGCTGTGAAAAGGGAGAAGTGGTACCCTAGAATGCCATGCTTACACTGGAACTTTGAATGTATCATCATCCTACTCACTGCAGGTGCTGGTATGAAATACTATCATTGCTGAGGCTTGCTTGCCTACTGACATGTCCGTCCTTTGGAAGCCCCAGAAAGTGATTTGTAAATTATTTGCTTCATGTCGCCATACAGTTATTTTTTTTTTTTAAGTTGGTGTTTTTGTTTTTTGTTTTTTTGCCATCTTAACCATTTTGAAGTATATAGTCCAGTGGTGTTAAATGCATTCATAATGTCATAGAGTAGTCCACCCTTATCCACAGGACATATATTCTAAGACGCCCAGTGGATACCTAAAACTGTGGATACACCTTATGTGTACAGTTTTTTTCCTATACGTACATACCTATGATAAAGTTTAATTTACAGATTAGGCACAGTAAGAGATTAACAATAATAAAATAGAACAACTGTAACTATAGTGTAATAAAGTTTACAAATATTCGTGCTGTTCTGATTTTGTAATAATCAGGGCAGGCTAAACATTCACTATATTAAGACCATACATGTCCCCAGACCTAGTTCTTTGCCTAGGTCTGGTTTTCTCAGTTGTGGTGATAAACCAAGTATTACTGATATTATGCATCTTATGTGGGAAATGTCTGTGACTCTAGGTATCTGATCATCCTTGAGAAATGACAGCACAGTTAGCGTAGTAACTTTTGAAAATAACCATTGCTAACTTGATGATTACCACTTGCTTAAAATGAATTGTAAAACTAAAAAAAAAAAAACAAGACTATGTGAATGTAGTCTCTCTTTTTCAAAGTACCTTATTGTACTGTACTCACCCTTCTTGTGTTGTGAAGTGATAAATACCTACATGATGAGATGAAGTGAGGTATGTGATGTAGGAATTGTGATGTAGCCCAAAGCTATTATTGACCTGACAATATGTCCGAAGGAGGATTCATCTGCTTTTGGACCATGGCTGACCACAGGTAACTGCAACTGTAGAAGGCGGAAACTGCAGATAAGAGAGGGACTACTGTATAAGAATCACCTCCATCCATCTCCATAACTCTTTTTGTCTTGTAAGACCGAAACTCTACATCCATTCAACAATAACTCCCCTTTCTTTCCCTTTCACTCCAGCCCCTGGCGGGCACAATTCTACTTTCTGTCTCTATGATTTTGACTACTCTAAGTATCTTGTATAAATGCAATCATACAGTACTTGTCCTTTTGTGACTGGTTTATTTCATTTAGCATAATCCTCAGGGTTCATCCATGTTGTAGCAGATATCAGAATTTCCTTCCTTTTTAAGGCTGAAAAATGTTCCATTGTATATATACACCACATTTTGCTTCTCCATTCATCTGTCCATGGACACTTGGGTTGTTTCCATGTTTTACCTATTGTGAATAATGCTGCAGTGAATATGAATGTACACATATCTCTTCCAAGACCCTGCTTTCAGCTCTTGTGGGTATATACCCAGAAGAGGAATTTCTGGGTCATTTGGTAATTCTATTTTTAATTTTTTGAGGAACCGGCAAACTGTTTTGCACAGAGGCTGTACCATTTTACTTTTCTACCAATAGTGCACAAGATTTCCAGTTTCTCCACATCCTCATCAACTTGCAGTTTTCTGTTTTATTTTTTTTTAAGTTTATTTATTTATTTTGGGAGCGAGCGAGCAAGCATGTGTGCACATGAGCTGGGTAGGAGCAGAGAGAGAGGGAGAGAGAATCCCAAGCAGGCTGTAGCATGGAGCTGTCAGCACAGAGCCCGATGTGGGGCTCAGTCTCACAAACCCAAATCACGACCTGAGCCGAAACCAAGAGTCAGAGGTATAACTGCCCGAACCACCCAGCTGTGCCTGGGTTTTCTTTGATAGTAGCCATCCTCATGGGTGTGAGTTGGTATCTCATTATAGTTTTTATTTGCATTTCCCTTCTAACTAGTGATGTTGAGCATCTTTTCATGTGTTTATTGGCCATTTGTATATCTTCTTTTGAGAAATGCCTATTCTAGTCCCTAAAACACCCATAATTTTATTAAAAGTAAAACAAGCAGTTTTTTCAGTGTTTGGAGGCAGTTTTAAATGACAGGTAAGAACTCAGGCTCAGGAGTTGGACAGCTCCACGTTGGCATCATGGTTTTACCAGCTGTGTGACCTTGATTGATCAAGTTACTTCATTTCTCCAGGCTTCCGTTTCTTCTGCAAAATGGGGAGAATGGTTGAATCTGTCTCACTGAGGTTTTTTGGGATTACCTAAGCTAATATTATAGATGTCAAATATATGGGATAGTATTTGCCCTATAGTAGGTATTTAATAAATATTAGCTGCTCTGTTACTGGAATCATGAACAGTCTTAAAAAACACCTTTTATATGTTGGTTCACTTCCTATTCTGGTAGAAGTATAATTCATTGCATTCTTGAGAATTTTCACTTGTTTTTCCAGTTCATGCCTACTTACTGTCTCAGTGACTGTAGTAGTAGGTGAAACAATGTGGAATTGCAACTTTTGTAGGTTGTAAACGATGACTGTCAGCAGTTTCATGCGATTCAACCTAATGCAATGGAAGCTCTTTGAATGTCTAATATATGCCAGAGTGCCTACTGTGCTATTTCATTCATTCTTCCCAGCTTCCCCTTAAAGTACATCTTATTTTCCCCATTTGGGGATGGGAAGACTGAGGCTTCTCAGAGATGAACAGACATGCCTGAGTTTGCCCAACTAGTAAGTAGTGAAGCCAGGTTTCAAACTAGATCTTGTTGAATCCAAAGCCCATTCATTTTCTTTTCTTCACAGTTTTTGTTGTAATCCCAGTATAGTTACCACGTAGTGTTATTGTAGTTTCAGGTGTACAGTGTAGTGGTCCGCCACTTGCACACAACGCCTGGTGCTCATCAAAGCGCACTCCTTAGTCCCCATCACCTGTTTCACCCACCCCTCACCCTCCTCCCCTCTGGCAAGCATCAGTTCTCTACAGTTAAGAGTCTGTTTCTTGGGACACCTCGGTGGCTCAGTCAGTTGAGTGTCCGACTCTTGATTTCAGCTCAGGTCACGATCACAGGGTTGTGGGATCAAGCCCTGCATCAGGCTTCTCCTGCGCTCGCTTGCTCTCTCTCTCTCTCTCTCTCTCTCAAAAACAAACAAACGAAAACAAACAAGCGTCTGTTTCTTGGTTTGTCCCTCTCTGTCTCCTATTTTCCCTGTGCTCATTTATTTCTTAAATTCCACATGTGAGTGAAATCATATGGTATTTGTCTGTCTCTGACTTATTTCACTTAGCATTATACTTTCTAGCTCCATCTATGTTATTGCAAATGGCAAGATTTCATTCTTTTTTATGGCTGAATAATATTCCTGTGTGTCTGTGTGTGTCTGTGTGTGTGTGTGTGTACATACCGCATCTCCCGTATCGATTCATCATTTAATGGACATTTGGACTGCTTCATATCTTCGCTATTGCAGATAGTGCTGCTATAAACATAGGGGTGCATGTATCCCTTTGAATTAGTGTTTTTGTATTCTTTGAGTAAATATCCAGCAATGCAATTGCTGGATTGTAGGGTAATTCTATTTTTAACTTTTTGAGGAACCTCCGTATTTTTTTTCCCAGAGTGGCTGCAGCAGTTTGCTTTCTCAACAGTGTACGAGAGTTCCTTTTTCTCCACATCCTTGGAAATCTCGGGTTTTTTCCTTCCAATTTCTATAACATGAATAGTTTCAGAAACACTCCTCCCCTATCTCTGTGGCCAATGAAGATGAAAGTTAGAGAAACTACATTATTTCTTCTTAGGTGCTGGTGATTTGGGTTTTCTTCAATACAGTGAGCATATGTGGTAGTTCTGTGTTCATGTACATTTTGTGCTTTTGTCCCTCTTTTTCATATTTGGGACATAGCATGTGCAGTATGGGCTGCAGTCACCTTGGCTCTTTCAAAAAGGTGCTGTAGGGTGAAAATAAGTAATTCAGGCTCTGCCTTCAACCCATTTCTCATGGCCACCATCATGTTCATCCTTTTGTGATCATCTGCTCTGTGCAAGGAGTGTGCTAGGTGCTTTACCCACAGAATCTCACTGTCCCTGTAGGTATATAGAGTAAGGGCTAAAATCTTGTACAGGATGGAAGGAAATAGGCTAAACTGGATTATATGATGTAGCCAAGAGTATAAGACCCTTTAGTCTATCTTGCTTCAGGGGCCAAGTCTTTTTTTACCATATCCCATTTCCTCCCATTCTTAGAAATGGCCTCCTAGAGGGGAAATAAGGACAGCCTCTCTACAGAATACTCTGTAGCACACTGGGTGTGTTATCCCCACTGAATTTTCTCAGTCCCTTTCCCCCTTCCTCTCCCCCTTTTCTTTTTCTTCTTCCTTTGCTCCCTCTGTCCCTTTCTTCCTCCCTTTCTCCCACCCACTCTGTCTCTCTTCTTCTCTCCCTCCCTTCCTCCTTTCCTTCCATTTTTCCTTCCTTCCTCTAAACATACCTAATGAAGTTGAAATACCAAGATTAAGAAACTACTTAATGTATTTCCTGAAGAAAATTGGATTCTTGAGATATTCCCATTTGATTTTTTTCCTTGGCACTAAAAATTGTCTCTAATTTTAATTTGCTTTCAGAGAAATTACCATCTTTTAAAATATGCTACTAAAACAAGTTAGATTGAATTCTATCAGTTTTTAAAAGAGTGACCTTCTCGGTCTTTTAAATAATAAAATTTGGAAGTAATTGCTTGATATCTGAGTTCAGGAGAATGACATAACATGTTTTGAGTTCTAAGGACAGCCTGTTTGACCTCGCACCCTATTTATTCCTAAAGTAGATCGCCGGAACCAACTTTCTTCCTCAGTCCAGCAAAAGTGTTGGTGAAAACTCTTCTGTTTGCAGCTGGAGGTGGCGCTTTTTTTCCTTTGTTGTTCCATTGTTTCCTTTAGGGTGAGGGAGAATAATTAAGGGGAACATCTTTTCTGAGCAGCTGGAATCAAATTCCAGCTGACTGCAGCACCTGCAACGATGGCACCTCTGCCTCTGGGTGGCAGGGTGGGATGCCAGCCGTGGAGCCCGCGACAGTGGGCTCCCAAGTACCGAGACGCGGCCGCACCGCACCGCTCCAGCCCTTCTGTGAGCTTCAGATGGCAGCAGTACCAGTGACTGCGAAGTGTCTGTTTTAGACTAATTAGAGGGATGATTTGTGAAACAGTGGCTATTTATTTAATTAATCACCAGCACAAAGCCATAAAGCCCATATTTTAAAAATCCCTGTTAGTTTGCCATGTGGTTAATAGATTGGGGCACATTAAAAAGTGACATGGTGATGTATTAAAAATGTTCCACCTAAGGTTCCTTCAGAAAGGAATGGAAGCTGTCTGCTTTCAGATGCTGAAGTGGAAACTGCCAGCATTTGACCTGTCAGAGGTTTTAATGTTTGTAAAAGGCATTTATCTTTTGAATAGTGTCTTCCTTAGAGCATCTCCTCTTGGAATATTTCAAAATACAAAAATATGTGTAGAATAATTTACAAAATCATAATTAAAGGGAATTTTGTCAGTTTTCTTAACAGCGAGGTACTACTGTGTTTTTCCCATTAGATTACACTGTGTTTACTCAGCATAGCAGTGTTTGTTATATGGTATTCTTTGCCATTTTGGGGAAAGGGAGTCACTTAATTAACTAAGTAATAAATGCAATAGTGTTTTTGTTGCAGCTGTCAGAATTGCATTTTGTTCTGCCCTTGTATTGTTTTCTTTATCTGATGGGTACTGGATAATTGCTATACTTGCTCAGTCTCAGCTCAGGTGAATTGTCATTTTTGGATAAAGATAGAATTGACTTGTTCAAGAGATGACACTGGCATTAAGAATGAGTAGAAGTGACTTATATTGTAACAAATGCTAGTGGTTTTTACACACACACACTTCTAGGTGATTTTCAGTATACATAAATGTGTCTGTGCAAGGCATCCTGCATTTTAATAGTATTTGAAGCTAAACTTGGTATGCCTGTGATTCACTCTTATTTAAATATTCTGGATGGTCACTGTTCCTCGTAAGCAGTACCCCCAAATTTTAAGATTGTGTGTGAGGATGTGTTGCTCAGGTGGATGCTTGTACGGAAACTGTCCAGCTCTTAGGATTGTGTTTCTCTGCTGTGTTGTATAATTACCTGCTCTGTTAGAAAGGGAGCTGGAATAAAACATGAGGATGTTAATGCAGCCTGGAGCTGATGTGGTGGTGATGATTACAATGCAGATAAAGCATTTCTCATAACTGCCGTTGCCTACTGGAGCCTTTGAAACATCTGGACCTTTAATTGAAAAATAGTGTGGTGCTGTGCAAGGCAGACATGCTAAGTGAAGTCACTAATTTAGAATACAAAAATATAATTGATAAAGTGTTTTATTTACATTGTATTTAAATATTCATACTTTGTTATGCTTTGTATAACAGGGAATTACTGGGTTAAATTTTCATGAACATAGACAGTTTAAATGAGATAAATTAAGTGCAAATGTTAATGGAATTTTACACTGGAACCAGAAAACAGTTTGTTGTAAAAGTGTGCGTACTTTCGCATGTATTGGGGCCTTTTGTGGAAGGAAATAGGTGAAGTCCTATTCTTTGGATTTTGTGCTTGAGAATAACTAACCATCAGTTGGTAACATAATTGCATTTCATTCTTATTATTGCTATCATATCTTGTTATTTAGTTAAAAAAAATAAAATGTTTCTTGGCATAATGGTAAATGGCTTTAATGGCAACATTATCACCCAATAAACCAAAGCCTTCCCCACCTCTCGGGGGCAGGTTATCTGAGCCTGCCCAGGAGAGCAGAAGAGCTGGTGAAGGGCGCGCAATTAACCTTTGTCCTGCATTCGCAGCAGGGGAACTGACCTAGCAGCCTTCCGAGGAAATCCAATTTAATTTAAAATGAATTTGAAAAGACAAATTAGCCATATCTATTTTAATAAGATAAAATCCCGACTCTCCCTATGTCTGGTTTAGTTAGGACCTCAGAGGAGATTAGACTAAGACTCGGGATGAACACGAGGGAAATAATGCCAGGGGGCTGAGGAGAGACCCAGGAGACCCAGGGACCCGAGTGCCTTGTCAGTTTCTGCAAGTGAGCAGGTCTTGGGCTGCCCGTTTCCACAGAGAGTTGCAACCTGAGATGAGCCTTTGTCTCATCAGACCTTTTGCTTGTGTTGGAGCTTGATGCCATGTTGATGTCATACACTGCCTGCCCGGCTCTCCAAGGACCTAATTGTTATTTGCCTCCTTTGTCATCACCAGAGCACCTTGGATACTGCCACCTGCGTAGCCACATTTAGTAATAGATACACCCCACGATTCCTGATGAGACTCTCAATCCAGGAGTAAGGATTCTCTGGGGCCCCTCAGTTGGTGCTTGGCCCCTGCTTTTTGAAAACTAGAGCAGAGGGTCCCACCTACCTACTCTTCATGGAGCTGGTGTTGCCTTATGTTTTACTTCTGAAACATAATCAGTAAAGATTTATCGAGCCCCTTCTGTGAGCGCAGAGGCAAGGAAGTCTGAAATAGTTCCTGCCTTCTGCCTGTACACAAGAGGTAACACCAGAAGCAGGTACCCCAGTGTCCCTCCCTAGTAGCAGCTCCCTGTGGAGCTTTGCAGAGTTTCATGTGACAGGCAGAGCCACAGGAGGAGGGCCTTCCTGTGTGTCTCAGCCAGAAGGGTGTTTGAGGCTCCCTGTCCAGGACTTCCAGCACTGACACGGTGGCTGCGGCATGAATCGGAAGCCATTGTGACCTTCCCTAAATACCCAGGCCTATCCGAGAGTTCTTCAGGACTAGGATTCAGCAAGGGGGTAGGGGTCTAGAGTGGAACAGACCTGGGTTCGCACGATGTTCCCCCCTAGTTGAGAGATTTGCAGTAGCCTACTTCATGAATCTCTCATTCCCCAGCTTTAAAAGAGAGTGAGCTCACCTCACACCGGTCAGAGTGGCCAAAATGAACAAATCAGGAGACTATAGATGCCGGAGAGGATGTGGAGAAACGGGAACCCTCTTGCGCTATCGGTGGGAATGCAAACTGGTGCAGCCGCTCTGGAAAACAGTGTGGAGGTTCCTCAAAAAATTAAAAATAGACCTAACCTATGACCTAGCAGTCGCACTGCTAGCAATTTACCCAAGGGATACAGGAGTGCTGATGCATAGGGGCACTTGTACCCCAATGTTTATAGCAGCACTTTCAACAATAGCCAAATTATGGAAAGAGCCTAAATGTCCATCAACTGATGAATGGATAAAGAAATTGTGGTTTATATGCACAATGGAGTACTACATGGCAATGAGAAAGAATGAAATATGGCCTTCTGTAGCAACGTGGATGGAACTGGAGAGTGTTATGCTAAGTGAAATAAGTCATACAGAGAAAGAAAGGTACCATATGTTTTCACTCTTATGTGGATCCTGAGAAACTTAACAGAAGACCATGGGGGAGGGGAAGGGGAAAAAAAAGAAAGGGAGGGAGGCAAACCATAAGAGACTCTTAAAAACTGAGAATAAACTGAGGGTTGATGGGGGTGGGAGGGAGGGGAAAGTGGGGGATGGGCATTGAGGAGGGCACCTGTTGGGATGAGCACTGGGTGTTGTATGGAAACCAATTTGACAATAAATTTCATATAAAAAAAATAAAAGAGAGTGAGCTCGTCATAGGACTATTGGGGACAATAAATGAGACAATGTATGAAAAGTACTTGGACCCTGATAGGTGCCCAACAAAAGGCAGCCAGCACTTGTGACCCGCCCGTTCACAAAGGGGCTGTGTTCAGAGGAATGGGGTCTTCGTGCCTAGTCCCACCTCCCACTAAGGCTGTCTGCTCTGGAGCTGGTTAGCTTTGTCCTGCTAGGCCAGTGACCTCATTGAGCAGTGTGACTCATGAAGAGCTTTTTATTTTTTAAACTACTCAGTGCTGACAGTTTTATCTGGTGGATGTTGTTGTCCTCTCAGATTTATTTATTTATTTAATGTTTGTTTATTTTGAGAGAGACGGAGAGAGAGAGAGAAAAAGAAAGAGAAAGAATCCCAAGCAGGCCCTGTGCTGTTAGTGCGGAGCCTGACGCGGGGCTCGATCCCACAAACCATGAGACCATGACCTGAGCTGAAATCAAGTGGCAGGTGCTCTAATGACTGAGTCACCCAGGTGCCCCATGACCTCTCAGTTTTGAAGATAAAATTTTCTGGGGTGCTTGGCTGGCTCAGTCAGTAGAGTGTGTGACTCTTGATCTCGGAGTTTTGAGTTCAAGCCCCTCATTGGGTGTAGAGATGACTTAAAAATAAAATCTTAAAAAGTAAAAATAAAGTTTCCTGCTGCTACTTTTCCTTTCATTGTATCTGAGAGACATGTGGGATAAAGGTCTGATAGACTCTTTTGGGCTGCTTCTCAATTAAAATTTTTATATAGTTAGAAATGATTTTTCTCAATCGGAAATGTTGTTCTAGATAGATAATAATTCAGTGCGTCTTTTTCTTGCTGCTGTTTGTATTTCAACATGCATTTGCAAACTGGTAAACCTAAACTTTCTCAGTTGGCTCTCTGCTGTTGTATCGTTTTCGTAATGTCAAAAAGGTAATGTATTTTCTGATGTAGACAAGCCTCTTTCTGTCACCAGAGGTACAGGTTCTTTGTGTGGCTTTTTCCTGCACAGAGTAACACCTACCCCAGCTATTTCACGTGCGCGCTTCCAGAATGAAAGTGAATGTCGTCATTGGAGAAATGTAAAGCTATTTATTTCCATTTTGTCTGATGGTTTTACATTGTTTGCTAGGAGGTGCGTCAGGGATTTGAATTAATTATAATTACTGAAAAGACATATACTGATTAAGCAAATAAAGTAGTAAGCCCATTTGTGCCAAGGCCATCTAATTAAATTCTAACTTTGAATAAGCTAGATGTGCATGAAAGATTAATTTTAAGAGGTTTTTATGACTTACTAAATAATGATTCAGTAAAACTTTTGAATTATATCATTAAGAAATACTGAATTTTAAAGTGATAAAACACTTAGCCATGAATGTACTACTGTGTAGAAATTTGTGCGTTTTCAAAAACTGTTCAAAATTAAGGACACAATAAAAAATTTAAGTTGTATATTGACATTTTAAAAATTTGTAATGTTTAATCAACGGAAGCCCTGCAAGAAATGAATATGATATATGCATTGGAATTACTTCCTTCAATATTTATACAATTTTATATTCTCAAAATACTTCACCATCTCTGGAATTAAATTGTCCTTGGGGGTAGTGGAGGGTTGTACCAAATTTTCCATATAATTTAGGAGGATGATAATAGCTGTACTGTAACCTTTTGTAGAGATACATCATCTAGTAATGGAGCCAAGTATACATTCTCCATTGAGTTTTAATTTTAAAAGTTGATATTAAATCTTAAAAAGACTCATTATATTATGGTAATTGATAGAGTTTAAAACATGTAACTCTTCTTTATGGTTTTAAAAAACCTATTTTTACTTTTAAAGCATATTGATTTTATTATATAAATGATTTAATAATGAAGAGGTTCCTATACTTACCCTAGGTGATGGGGCTTAGTTCATGCAAATTACTTTTCCCTGATATCATCATCATTATAGAAGCCATTGTTTGTATAATTAAATGCAAAGTGCTGTGTAACATTAATGATCTAAAGAATCCCACAATGGCTATGAAAATTCAAAATGGACACTTTACATTCCATTATGCTTTAAGATGGCTGGATTGTACTTGTGTGAGAGCACCTTCTGGTATGTGCCGGAACATCCTGAGGCTGGATGAGAAGAGGATGCAATGGCTTTTCTCTTTTAATTACTGAGATAGAGACCTTTGCCTCTTGCCTCTGCTTCTCAACTTTATGTTTGTTTGAAGGGACGATTTATCCAAAGATCTGCCTGGTCTGATTAATAACTTAGGTAACAATTATGAGGAATGACTGACATCCTCATAGTAGAACAGTTTGCAGTTCACAGAGTGGTTTTACCATGCTTTATTTTTACTTTATATGCCCTACCATTCTTTTGCAGTGGGTAGTCTCATCTCTGTTTTATGGCTAAGGAAATTGGCTTTCAGAGAGGTTATGGGCTTGCCCAAGGTTGCACAGCTCAAGGTCCAGACCAGTTCTATAGACCCTGCAAAGACTTACATAACAAATATAACCCATGATAGTAAAAACTGACAGTATCAGGAGCTGCTTTCTGAATTTAAGACTTTGAGAAAGAAGATGGTTGTTATTCCTGATACAGTTTATGGGTAGGCTTTCGTTTTCTCCTCTTCATCCTTCCCCCTCCCCATTTTGTAAAATTTCTTACCTGTGTTTGAACAAGTCGATATCTTGAAACAAAATTATCCAAGGCTGTTACCCAAATTTCACTTGATAACAGTTAGATTGTTTAAACCATTAGCTGTAGGCATTTTGTTTTTTTCAAAAGCGGAAGAAGACTGTCAGAGCCTCAAAATATGGACGATTTATTTTTAATAGAGGAAAACTTTCCTGAGAGCAACAACCCCCTTCCCTGTTTTTGGGTCCAAGACTATAGATTTACATTTACTATAGATGCTGTAGAAAGAAAATTTATGAAAATAACTAATCTAAGAAAACCTGATGGAAGTACTATTTTCTGTGCTATGTTATACTCTTTGAAAGGATTATAGTTGTAGTCTGGCTCATTCTATGGCACTTAGTAACAAAACTTACTTTGTTTGAGGCTCTCAGTTATGTGAAGGATGTCTGTGGACGTGGAGGTGGATTAGTTACAATTTCCTGAGGGCTAGAAGTAAGATCAGTGCCTGGAATCTGCAGAGTGCATCTCAGTAGAAGGAAACAGTTTCAGCCACCAAAACTCTTTGCCTAACAAAGGAAAGGGTCTGTCTCTGAAGGTGTGGCAGGGACCTCATCAGTGAAGGTGTTCTGAAGAGGTTGTAGGACAGCCATTTGGTGAAAATGGCTTAGAGGGGACGACCCTTAAAATTCCTTGCCACTTTAAAAGTCTATGAGTAGCAATAAAGTTGGTTTGTTGTTGTTGTTGTTTTTAAGTCTGTGAATGTAAAAGCAGGGGGGGGGGGAAAGGAAACCTAATAAAATAAACAGCCAACATTTCTTGAGCAGTTAGTATGGACTAGGCACAGTGATAAGTGCTTTTTATATGCATGGTATCGTTGAATCCTTTCAACAACTCCTGGAGGAGCTTTCTCTTGCTGTGTGGAAATAGTGACTCAGAGAGGTTAAATAAAATTGTCCAAGGACACACAGTAGATGGCATTGCTGAGAATTGAACCCACGTCTTTCTGACTCCACAACTTAATGCTTTTAACCACCACACTGCACTGCTTTACTAGCTTCTATTAATATAATAAGGATCCTGGAAGTACCCACATCAGAACTTGACCTTGTTAAAGAAAGAGTGACAGTTGACGTTCTTAATAATAAAAGCTTAATGGAACCAAGGTTGGTGATTCAGAGGAAATTAATGAGATTTTGTCAATTTTATTTTAAACTTAACTTGTCAGAAAATACAGTGTCCAGTGACAAACTGTAGAAATGTTTTTGACAAATTAACTTGACTACAGGTGCCAGATCAGGGAAATGTTAATTTAATAGCCTTTAAATGTTCCAGATTTATTGAGGGTTAAGATAGCACTACAAAGCCAAGCCCCTAGCTCTGAATGGATTTGTCGTAGAATTTTATACAAAATCTATTCATAAGTTCATCGCTACCGTTTTGAATGTGAAAAAGTGAGTTCTTTCTCTGAGCCCATAAAGCCAGCATTTATTGAGAGCAAAATGCTACTGCCTGGTGTTTGGGATTGTTGTTTTTTTCCTCCCTATGTAGACCTTCTTTATTTCTCATAGTCAATTAAACCTGGCTTGAACCAGATTTTAGGCCAGATTTTGTTCAAAATCATTACTCTGAACAAATAAAGTCCCTTAGTCATCATCAGAATAATGATTTCAGGCCTGTGTGTACCACGTATGGATACCATGTTTTTAAAGACTGGGCCATAAATTTGTAGAATATAGCATCCTCTGGTCTTTGCTGAGGAAGTTGGGGAGGAAGATACCAGTGACATGGGACTGTAGCCATTCCTTAATTTAAGAGAGTGTTACCTTTGGAAGGCTACAAATAAGCCTCTTATCAGTTTGCATCATTACATTGTCTGCATACACTGATATATTTATTTCTGCGTTAAAACTGCATATAATGATCTGCTTCTGCAGTTGTGGCTAATGGAGTAACATTGCCTGCTTTTTGTCTCTTTAATTGCAGAAGCCAAGCTGTCTATCCTTTCTCTGTTTCTTTCTCTTGATAGAGAAATTGAACACTTAGCAACAGTTTTGACATCTGATATTCAATTTATTATTGACAAACCTTGATGTGAAGTGGTGCTGCTAACTGAACCTTCTGTCCTTAAGCCTTAATTCAGCTTGACTCACTTTAGGTGGATATTTCTTAATTCCAGATTATTTTGAGCTGAATACCATCTATTCTTCCTTCTTTCCCTATTTTGGAAACTATCGCCTGTATAATTTTATGATAGGCAGCAAATAGTTTGCTATTTCAGTTAATAGGATCAGATAAGAAAAACCTGGTTAGAGATGTAATGTTTTAGTTCGTCATCATGTTCAAATTCTATATATTTCGAGTCTGTACCTATTCACATTCTATACACTAAAGTTATTTTAAGTTTTTAAGCTTTTGCTTATTAATTGGATGATATGTGAGTCATAATGCTATTTCATGACTGTCATAAAGATGGTTTTCAAAGAGTGAGCATTATGTATCACAGACACAAAACATTCATACTCCTTGACCTAGTAATCTACTCCTAGGAATATGTGCACAAACATTTATATGAGAATGTTCATGGGAATATTATTTATAGTAGTGAAATGTTAGAAACAACGTCCATATTTAACAATGGGGGAAATCGGTTGATAGTACCTCTGTGTGCTATAATATGCAGGTATTTAAAATCATGTGTTAAAAGAATATTCATCGTTCATCCCATTAATAGGTATAAGTAGCTACTATATGTCAGGTCTGATACTAGGTGTGGAGGATATTTCAGAGAAGAGAATTCCTGAAGAACAGGGCCTGGGAAGTAGAAGAGGTGTAGCCAGTTTATCCAGGACAGGAGAGAAGTCTTAGGTCTGGGGGGTCCATTTTGAAAGATAGCCTCAGGAGCCCTTCAGTAAGCTGATGCCATACCTGTACTACATTCTCGGCCCTAGGAGACTGCAAAATGAGTGAGGCACAGTTTTTCCCTTTGCATAACTCATAGTTACATGAGAAGGTGGGAGGGAGGTGGTGGAGGTAGGTAGAGAAAAGAGTGAAACCTTAAGGCAAGGTAAACTTCTAGGGAGCAGAGAAGAGGGAATTTGGACTTCTACCTTCTGGGAAGAGGAGACATTAGAAATTGAAGGATGGAAGAAGGGGTACATTTCTTGGTCAGTTACTGTGTGCCAGGCATTTTATACATATCTTATTTGCTCTTCCAAGTAAGGAACTGGAGGTTCTGAAAGGTGCTGAACTCCTAAGGTCTTGGGACTAAGGAAGTGACAGAGCTAGGCTTCAGACCTGGATCTGTCTCACCCCAAGTCTTTGTGCTCTTAACTACTGTTCAGTAGGCTTTAGCAGTGGTACACTGGGTCCAGAATGTGACAGGTATTAAATACCATGCTAAGGAGCCAGCATGCTGACACCAAGGAGAGCCATCATATGTATGCTTCTGAGTTGGTGACTGGCCAGGTCAGTGATTTGAGTCAAATCACACTGAGTTTGGAGAGAGAAGAGATTTTGGAGACAGGGAGATGGTTGGGAGACTGCTGCATACAGAGGTCTTACTGGGTCATGATGAAGTTTTAACTAGGGCCATGCCGGTGAGGATAGGGGGGAGAAGGGTTTGAGAGGCATTTCAGGGGCATTTGGATGCTGATGAGACAGAAAGAGGAGTTCAGGTTTCTAGCCTGAGTGACAAGAGTGGGTGGTGAAAGCCTAAACTGAGACGGAATGAGAGACAAGGTGATGAAGAAAATGGGTCTTGGACGTACCGAGCTTGAGATTGTGACTGCATTTGCAGAGGCATCAAGTCATAACAGAGGCTGTGGGACATGAACTCTGGAGACTGGTTGGTCTTCATGAATCACATTTGTGTTGAAGAATCGTTTTGCTACAGGAAGTACTTTTCTTTTGTTCTGAAAAATGAATTGGGGGCATTCCTTGATTTAGAGGCTTCTCTGGAGAGTGTTGTTCAGCTCCAAATTTGTCAGCTCATTGTAGGTTTATTACTTTTTATTCTTTTTTTTTTTTAATAAAAATTACTTAGCCTGCCATAGGAAGGTGTCTGGGTTATATTTTCAGCTTATTTTTCCCAACAGCCTGTCACAGACCTGGCACATAGTATGTTCTTAATAAATTTTGCCAGATGACTTGACATAGGCTACATTTTCAACATTGGTCCTCTCTCTCTTACCTAAAAGTCTTAAGCCCTGTATGGTGGTTTTTTTCTATATCCTTTTTTGTTTGTAATTGCAACATTTGCTATTTTGTTTCTGGATTGTAAAAATAGTATGTGCTCATCGTAGAAAATGTGGAAAAATATAAAGCAGAAAATTAAAATCACTCATAATCCCATGTCTTGGAGAATTCCTGTTCACTTTTTTGTATATCGGTATAGTAGATATTTAAATACAATGAGTGTCTTTTCCTTGGGTTAATGGTTCTGTTGGATGGAAGGGTACTTTTGTTTTCCCCTGGGTGTCTCAATCAGTTGAGGGTCCAATTCTTTTTTTTGTGTCTTTCTTTTAATTTTTTTTGTTTTTAATTTACGTCCAAATTAGTTAGCATATAGTGCAACAATGATTTCAGGAGTAGATTCCTTAATGCCCCTTACCCATGTAGCCTATTCCCCCTCCCACAACCCCTCCAGTTCTCCATATTTAAGAGTCTCTTATGTTTTGTCCCCCTCCCTGTTTTTATATTATTTTTGTTTCCCTTCCCTTATGTTCATCTGTTTCACCTCTTAAAGTCCTCATATGGGTGAAGTCATATGATACTTGTCTTTCTCTGACTAATTTCGCTTAGCATAATACCCTCCAGTCCCATCCACGTAGTTGCAAATGGCAAGATTTCATTCTTTTTGATTGCCGAGTAATACTCCATTGTATATATGTACCACATCTTCTTTATCCATTCATCTATCGATGGACATATGGGCTCTTTCCATTCTTTGGCTATTGTCGATAGTGCTGCTATAAACATGCGGGTGCATGTGTCCCTTCGAAACAGCACACCTGTATCCCGTGGAGAAATGCCTAGTAGTGCAATTGCTGGGTCGTAGGGTAGTTCTATTTTTAATTTTTTGAGGAACCTCCATACTGTTTTCCAGAGTGGCTGCACCAGCTTGCATTCCCCCCACATTTTTTTTTTTTAAATCTAAGAGGCCTTTGCCAACCCCTTTTAGTCCGGTTTGCTCCTGAGCTCCCACAACAGCCTGTACTTCTCTTCCTTAAAGCTTTTATCACCTAGTACAATGTAGACCCTTCAGCAGACTGTGAGTTTGATGAGGGTCTATCTGCATTGAGTCTCTCTTGATTTTGTCTTCAGAGCCCAGCATGGTGTCTATGGGTGTTGGTTGCATGCATGAGTGACTGAGAGGATGGTGCTAGCCCAGTTTTCCTTATCTCTGTGTTGACCCCTTCTTTGTGCTCTAATTATGCCTCCCTTTTTCCAGTTCTGTATTGTGGAACACGTTAAATTGCCTTGCAGTGAAACTGTATGATACGATCTTTGTTTATTGCTAGTTGCTGTTTAATAGTTAGATGTTAGGTCTATGGAATATTGCTTGCCTTGATGTGTGATGAATACTCTTAATCCTTTGGTCACCTTATTTTTTTTATAAGTTAATTACTTTCTATTATGTTGATGGATTGTTTTATGTTTTAGATGATTCCCTCTAAATATTGCAACACGGGAACTATTAGGTAGAGCTAACTGCCACCACCTTGAGTTTTTTCAGAAGAGGCTCCTTATTAAAAAATACATATTTTCAGGGTTTGTGCAAGGCACTTTTTGCCGTCATCAGTGCCTCAAGATGGAATTAGAAGATTAAAAAGATAAAGTGCTTCATTCATTTAATAAGTATCTACCATATTTATTCTCATGGTTTCCCCACACTCGCTATTTCACCGTGAAATAAAGACGATAAAGGGATTCATAGGAGCACCATGTCACTCTTTGCCCTGCAGTCGACCGACAGCAGCCACGGTCTCTGGAGCCTCAGTCCCCTAACACTTCTCCTCGGGCCGCTCCTCAGATTCACTGCTTTTGTAGGAGACATCTTCAGGCCGCACTTCCCCACTTTCCGTGTGTTTGTGAGAAGGGCGGGGCGGGCAGACTTATGGGGGTGCGATTCAAGTCTTGGGGAGTAGGGAGTGATTAAATTGAGAACTTTAGAGAGAGAAGTCATTGGTGTTTAAAGTGGGGGCTTTGGAGTCAGACAGGAGTGTGAGTTCTGCTCATCCACCTTGGTTGTGGGAGCTTGAGCAGATGACTTCTGAGCCTTAGTTTTCTCGTCTGTCATATTAGGGTAATGATAGAATTCTACCTCTTAGACAGAATTAATTGAGATGATTTAGGCAAACATTTACCAGAGCTTATTTAACAGTTGGCTCTAAATAAATGCTAGCTCTTGGAATAATAATAAGTATTATTATTAGGACTCCTTACAGCATCCATCTTTGTCCTCATGTGACTGTGTAATAGGTCTGAGTAATAGAAAGGAGTCTGATCTAAAAACTTAGGTCTTTCTGACACATTGCTCTGCATTTCTGAAGCACTTTCCAGTTTGTGAGACACATTCACATTTCTCATGCCAGGATTCCTTATGGCGCTTCAGCTCCAGTTCTTCAGAAGGAGGAGAAGGAATAAACCAGTTTGGGCTGTTGGTTTGAAAAGGAGGTTGAGGAGAGAAAGAAGAAGGCAATAAGCCCACTCCAGAAAGATGCCATTGTTTGAATTTTAACCTTTTGACTGCCTGACAAGATCAAAACACTTGCTCTTTAGAGACAACTTAGCTAGTCATTGGAATTATTATTTCCCAGCTGAAAAACACACGTGCGTGTGTGCGTGCATGCGTGTATGAGTGAGAGAGAGAGAGAGAGAGTCAGAGAGAAAGAACATTATTGTAAGAGAATTACTTTTTTTAAATTTGCCTTATGACAGAGACAAGACTAAAAAAAAAAAAATCAGTGGATCTAATGGTAGATTCTAGGTTAGAAGTGAAATTTCTCTAAAAGTTTTAAAACAGATTTTATGTATTTCCTCACATAAAGGTTCCTATCTTTCTTATTTTTTTCACCCTAGAGTCGTAGTGTTAAAGATGGAAATACTTGATTGCTCAAGTACTTGCATCTCCACCCACTACCAGGAAACAGACCCATAGAGGAGGGGCAAGATGGATGCATGGAGGAAACTAACATTTATTGTGTTACTGCCATGTTGTCCTGGTAGGCATTTGAATCATCCATGCATTCGTTCTGTAGTTCAACAGATTTTTTTTGGAGAGGTGTCTGTGCACCTGCACGGTGCTAGCCATTGTGTATAGAGCGGTAAACAAAGCAGACGTGATTGTGACTGCTGTCATGGAAGGAAGGTCAGAGGCTAGTGAGGAAGGCATACACTGAAGGTGCCCATAAGCAAATGTGTAATATCAAATTGTTAAGTGCTGTGAAGGAAATGAACAGGATATGTGTGAAAGAAGAACTGTGAAAGGGACTTCTAATAACAATAATAATAATCCTTAAAGGAGTCCTCTGATAGGTATGTCCTATCCTTATCATCATTTTAACATAGGAGGAAATGGAAGAACAGAGAGATTAAGTAACCTGCCCAAAGCCACACTTTGAGGAATCATTGATCATGAGAAAGAGCCTTCTAGATATAGTGAATATAGTGAATAGCACTTCTGTGGCCTTGAAAGTGGGAGAAACAGGTACACACGCGCACGCAGCACATCTTGAAGGCCAGTGTAGCTGAACTGTGATAATCAGGCAGGAGAACAACAGTAGATGATGTTGGAGAGGTAGGCAGGGGTCAGAACATGCAGTGCTTTGTTAGATACTACGGGAAATTTGGATTATTTCCGAAGTATCATGGGAACCACTCATTGAAGGAATTTAAGCAGAAGTGTGATATCAAATTTGAGTTTGAAAAAAACCCCCAAAACTCTAGCTTGTATGTCAAGAACAAATCGAAGTAGGCAAGAGTACATGAGGTCCGGAATCCATTAGAACAGTCCAGGGGAAACCTAATGGTATTTTGGTGGCAGTGGAGATGGAGAATTTTTTGAAATACATATTTTTCAATTTTTAAAATTGAATTAAAACTCATTACATAGAACTTACTATTTTAATGATTTTAAAGTGTATAATTTTGTGGTTTTCAGTATATTTGCAACGTTATACAGCTATCACCACTAATTCTGGAACATTTCCATCACCTCAAAAAGAAATTTCATACTTGTCAGTTTCCCATATCCCCCCACCCCCACCCAACGTCCTGGCAACCACTAATCTTTTTATTTACGTAGATTTGTCTGTTCTGGACATTCCATATAAGTGAGTTCATACAATAGATGACCTTTTATGCCTGGCTTCTTTCTCTTAGAAAAATGTTTTCAAGCTTCATCCATGTAGTAGCATGTGCCAATACTTCATTCCATTTTATGGCTGAGTAATATTTCATTGTATACATTTCGTTTGTCCATTCATCAGTTGGTGGACATTTGCATTGTTTCCTTTTTTTTTTTTAAGATTATTTGTTTATTTTGAGAGAGAGAGAGAGAGCACAAGCAGAGCAGGGGCAGAGAGGAGAAAAAGAATCCCAAACAGGCTCTTTACCATCAGAGTAGAGCCCAATGTGGGGCTCGAACCCACAAACCACGAGACCATGACCTGAGCCGAGATCAAGAGTCAGGCGCTTAACTGACTGAGCCACCCAGGCGCCCCTCCATCTTTTTTAATGTTTATTTATTTTGAGAGAGAGAGCAGAGGAGGGGCAGAGAGAGAGGGAGAGAGAGAATCTGAAGCAGGCTCCATGTTATCAGCACAGTGCCTGATCTGGGGCTCAATCTCATGAACTATGACATTGTGACCTGAGCTGAAATCAAGAGTTGGACGCTTGGGGCGCCTGGGTGGCTCAGTCGGTTAAGCGTCCGACTTTAGCTCAGGTCATGATCTCGCGGTTCGTGAGCTCAAGCCCCGCATCGGGCTCTGTGCTGACAGCTCAGAGCCTGGAGCCTGCTTCAGATTCTGTGTCTCCCTCTCTCTCTGCTCCTCCCCTGCTCACGCTCTGTCTCTCTCTCTCTCCCCTTCAAAAATAAATTTTAAAAAACCATCAAAAAATTAAAAATAAATAAAAATAAAAAAAAAAAGAGTTGGACGCTTAACCGACTAAGCCACCTAGACACCCGTTTCCATCCTTTGGCTGTTATCAATAGTGCTGCTATGTACATTTATGTATGTTTTTATGTGAACATGTTATCAGTTCTCTTTAAGTACACTTAGGAATGGAATTGCTGAGTCATATGGTAACTTTACGTTTAAGTTTTGAGAAACTGACAAACTATTTTTCCACAATGGCTACATCATTTTACAGCTCCACCAACAATATATGAGGGTTCCAACTTGTTCATATCCTTGCTAGCTTTTCTAATTCCTGCTATGAAAAAAATATATATAGAACCATCCTAATGTGAAGTGGTATCTCATTGTGATTTTGATTTGCATTTCCGTAACGAATAATGAAGTTGAACAGTTTTTCATGTGCTTATTGGCCATTTTCATATTTTCTTTGGAGAAATGTCTATTTAAATTCTTTGCCATTTTAAAGATCGGATGGCTTGTCTTTTTATTGCTTAGTTGTAAGAATTATTTATATATTCTGGATGCTAAATTTTTGTCAGATATATGATTTGCAAATATTTTCTCCCATTCTGTGGGTTGTCTTTTTGCTTTCTTAGTAGTGTCCTTTGAGGCATGCAAGTTTTTAATTTTTATAAAGTCCTGTTTATTTCATTTGTTGCTTTTGGTGTCATATTAAAGAAATCATTACCTAATCCAAGGACATGAAGAATTTACACCTATGTTTCCTTCTAAAAATTTTACAGTTTTAGCCTTAAATTTAAAGCTTTGATCCATTTTGAGTTAATATTTGTAGATGGTGTGAGGTAGAGGTCTAAATTCTTTTTTAAAAATATTTTTGTTTTTTATTTTAGAGCACGAGCAGGAGAGAGGGGCAGAGGGAGAGGGAGAAAGAATCTTAAGCAGGCTCCAGGCACAGCACAGAGCCCGACATGGGACTCAGTCCCATGACCCTGGGATCATGACCTGAACTAAAATCAAGAGTCAGATGCTCAACCAACTGAGCCACCCAGGCGCCCCTAAATTCATTCTTTTGTATGTGGCTGTCCAGTTACTCCATTTGCTGAAGACTTTTTTCTCTTTTGAAATATATTTTGCAGTAGCCACTAGAACATGTAAGGGAGTAGAAGGCAGGAGGAAGAAAGAAGAATCAAGATTACTGATATAAGGAGCTGTGTTAGTGGTGGTAGCATTTACTGAAATGAGGGAGAGTGTTGTTATTTGGAGTAGGATGGAGTGAGGGATAGTGAGAAGTTCAGATTTGAACTTAAGTTTAACTTGTCTGTGATACTTTTCTGCCTATGGTATAGACAGTTTGATGTATGAATTTGGTTCTAGGGAGAAGTTTGAGGTGGAGATAAGGTTTGAGTGTCAAGAGGATATAGATTGTTTTATAGCTCTGGGACTGTGAGAACACTTAAGGAAGAAATATACAGAAAGACAGACACGAGAGAGCCCAAACTAGAGGCCAGAGAATGCTAACAAATAGAGTCTAGAGGTGAAGGAATCTGCAAAGGAGACTGAAAATCAGAGACCAGAGAGGACTGAAAAAAACCAAGAGTGTAGGTCATGGAAGCAAAGAAAGGGAGAGGCTGATCGTGTAGGAGAAGGTGAAAAAGTAAGTGAAGGATAAAGTCCTTGTGAAAGTGAGAGCCAAAGGGACACAGAGCATAAGTAGAGAGATTGCCCTTTAATGAGATGAGTGACACTCCAGTGTAGGGAGTACGTGTTGTTAAATCCAGGTAAGTTTGTCAATTTATTGAGGGGACGATAAGAGTTCCTTTCTGAAAGCTCTTATTTTCTTAATGAAGAATAACATTTGTCTCTGTTGGCAGTACATGAGCGAGGCATAGGTGCTGCGGTCAAGGCAGGCTCATGAGAAGTAGGAAGGGGGAAGGAAAAGTATGCAGTGGTGGTCTTGGCATTAGGTGCACGTTGGATCAGGAGATGTCATAGGCTTGTTGTACAATGTTGAATGCCTGTTTGAGGTTTATCATAATGAGCTTAAGGTCAAATCAGTCTGTGCAGTTACATGATTTTTCTCCAGCAGTGTTTAGCTGGGGAATGCAGAGAGTTAGGTTCACCAAGGTTGGCATTCTGCCAGTTGAATCCCATGGAGGAAGAGAGTGTTAAAACTGCATTTACAAAGGAATGCTTACAATGGTTGATCAAGTAATCTGGAGGGTGGTGTGGGGAAATAAGGGTGACATCATTTATAGTGGTGGATCAGTAGATTGTAGGTTGAAGAATTTGGGGACTAAAGTGAGATGAAAGTATATTAAAGTATATTCAGTGAATAGACCTTCTAATTTGAGATTTTGGAGTTGGTACAGATCTTTGGTGTACCCACGGCCATAAGTGATTGAAGGTGGAGTGGATGAAAAGGCATGGGATGACATAGTCTAGGGATTAAGACACTTGGATATTACATGGATTGCTCCTTTAGATGGAATTGCCAAGAATAATGATAGGTGTTGGGGTGGGACACAGACTCTTTGGCGAGGGAGGAGCATTTCTGGATGGTCAAGGGAGGAGCATTTCTGGATGGTTGGTGGATAATAGAAACAAAAAAGGGTGGAGAGAGGATAGTGTAGTCGGGAGGTCTTGGGTCTCCAAGGAATAGGGATTTTTGCCAGAAAGAAATAATAATTAGGGAGTAGCAGGGATAAGAATATGTACTCAGCCTCCTGGCCTTGAGGATTTGGGGGTTAAAAAAGAAAAATGTGGAACAGTCTTCTGGACAGCAGAGGAAGCAGTGTCCTTAATGACCAGCAGGTTTTAATTAAGACAAAGAAGTGAAGGGAGTATTTTTTTTAAAGAAGTGGTTCATGGAAGTTTGCTGGTTAGTGTAGGAATTCCACAGGAGAGTGGAAGTTTCAGGAGGGAGAAAGGGTAAGTGTGTTGGAGGGATTGAGGATATACAGAGTAGCGTGGGTGTACTAGTTAGGACAATAATGGAAGACCAGGGACCCTTGAACCTCAGTGCAGGTGACTGAAATAAACAGGAGTACTGCATAAGGGAATTAGGCCCTTCACCCCCACCCATCTCTGAGAAGGCAAGCCCTTGGTTCCCGTGCTGCGGGCCTAAAGGCTTCTTCTTCACAGAGCAGTATGGCAGCTGCCCATGCCGCTTATCCCAAAGTCTCAAGGAGTGATGTGGCAGTTTTCAGCTGAGGTCAGGGCCTAATGGTGACTTGTCCAGGGTCACAGTGAGTAACTAGCAAAGCACATCTCCTGACAACCAAACATCAGGTCTGCTTACCACTCTTAATTTGTTTATTTTGGTTTTAGTCGTCACTTACCATACTGCAGGCAGAGCTGGGTCTCTTAGACCATCAGAAAATGAAAATTAAAGGGGGGGAAAAAACTCCTTAGAACTAGACAGTGTTTCCCCTCTGGAACCATTTCAGGCTCTCAGGCAGGTCTGTGCCAAAAGGATGAGAAATGGCTGTGCTGCACACAGGCCCTGGCGAGCAGTCATTGCGGCCCAGTAGGGTCTGTGCGACCGTGACCGTGTGCGTTACTCTCATGCATGTGTTCTGTCCACAGGGTCATGTCGGCACAACAGCAACCAAGAAGATCGACGTCTACCTCCCCCTGCACTCGAGCCAGGACAGACTTCTGCCAATGACTGTGGTGACAATGGCCAGCGCCAGGGTGCAGGACCTGATCGGGCTCATCTGCTGGCAGTACACAAGTGAAGGACGGGAGCCGAAGCTCAAGTAATCCTTCCTCTTTTTGGCTGCTCTAGTTTCTGGCTGTCTCCGGGCCACCCATGCTGCATTCTGGGCCCGGTCAGTCTTTCTAGGCATTGGCCTGGAAGCCAGACATCCACACGGATCCAGGTCAGGTTGCTCACCAGATCTTGGGCCTGGGTATCCCAGGCTTATCTCAGAGAATCCGCGTACAGAATAGGCTAATAAGTTTGTGAATCCAGACATGAGACAATATATTTTAGCAGTTTCCAAACCCTTTTATGATGCTTGCTGATAAAAGTTGCATGGGAGGCAGTAGGAGGGAACTAATATTTGTTGAACCCCTACCATGATTTGGGCAGTAATGCTAAACCTCTGCACGCCTGATTTCTCATTTAATTCTCCTGGCTCTCTGTGAGGTGAGCAGTGTGATCCTTATTCTGCAGAGGAGGAAACTCTGAATCAGAGAATTGATATTTGCTTAAGTTCACGCCATTGGGACATGGCAGAGTCCAGATTTGACTCCCGTTCTGTTTGATGCTAAGGTTTTTGCATTATTTCCTTTAGGTCTGAATTATAGTTTTCCTTGTTGTTAGTCAGTGGTACAGTTTTTCTCTCAATCACTAAGCTCTATTCATGATTAAACAATTATATGAAAAATGTAATGCTTCAAAGTAGAATTTCTACCTGCATATCATGTAAGGTGCTTTGCTGCATCGGTTCCCCCATACTTGAATATCTTATCTGACAGCCATCCTCTTCTGTTTGCTGTGCTCTCTTCAGCAGTAGGATTTACAATACAGCAAAATGTAGTGGATGCCTTCATTTTGGAAATGGATTCTCATGGAGACTTTCTCTTCTCTTAGAATGGTCCAGTCTGTGGTCAGTTGCTTGGTTGCTTTTTCTTCTTGAAATACATTACATTTGCACTTAGAATTATTTTTTCAAGTTCTCATTGACATTGCCTCCACTTTGCCTGAATACACTGTGAATATAATGTTTACTGCTCCTGTGGCAATAGAAAGCCTTTTCGACCACCTAGGCTCAAAAAAAGGCTTGACCAAGGCTGAGCTATAGTGTTACCCTTTTTTCAGCATGAAGTGTAAACAAAAAAGTACAGAAAGGAGTCGAAGTGCTGGTGACTTCACACATGTTGTCTGAGTTAATGAAGAGATTGCTTAGTGCAGGCACTGAGACCAAGAGACACAAAGGATTGCCTAGGGTCACACAACTAGTAAGGAACAAGAGTCAGGATTTAATTGTGACATACATGTTACAGATGAGGAAACTAAAACTTAGAGAGGCTAAGTCACTTTCCTAAATCACACAGTAAGTGGTAGAACTGGCATTAAGCCCTAGGGATCCCTGGCTTCAGAGCCCTGGCTCTTCACTATTACATTATACCCACTGTGACTGTGTTGCGTTCCTACTTACTGCAGGCACAGTGCTAGATCTTGACATCCAGAAACGAAAAAGGCAGTTCATGCCATTAGAGAGCTTACTACCTAAGGTAGATAAGCAAGAGGAATACAGTACAGTACGTGTAAAATCAGCTTCTGTGAGAATGTCTGATCCCATATTTGAGAATGAGAATGGAGTCATGAAGAGCTACCTTGATTATACATCTAAGCTGAAACTTGAAGGAGTAGGGAAAGTGATGCAGAGGGGTTGAGAGGAGGGTGTTCTAAAACAGAGGGAAACGCATGGACTTCTGTTATGATGATCCTTCACATTCAGGCTTTAAATTCTGAATTCTGTTCCAAATACATAGCAATGAGAAGTGAAGTATGTTACTGACGTACCTGTAGTTGAATAACAAGATAAACATCCTGGTAGGCTAAAAATGGAACCAGGTATGGAAATAGGCAGCATGTGCAGGGAGTTGATTCTTTTAGGATGGTACTTCCCAAAAAACATGTTGTGATTATTTTCAGGCTTTGGGGTAGCTAGGCAGGGCCTGGGGTGGTTGGAGCCCCAGCTGGCATTTCTGGGTAGGGAAGAGTCTCATCCATCTACCCATGTACCATACTCATACTGTTATTTGCAAAGTATGCCGTGATGTCAGAAAAGAGTAGGAAACACTGCTTGAGGGTATGGAGACCAGAGGAACTTTGTGCCTGGATAGGGATCAGAGGAAGTCTCACTGCTAGAACCTGGGAGCTGGGATGGGACTGTCCCACTTATGAAAAGAAACTGAACAAAGCTGACTGAGTCTGTGACTTGTTTAAAGTGTGTTTCTGGGGTGGTAGGGGAATAGAGAGAGCAGTGCTGCTGGGACCTGGCCATGACATGACTGGGTTTATGATCTCCCTGGTGGTGTTTGCAAGGGATAGGGAACCCTGAGCTGCTGGTATAAGACCTGGTTGTATGGTGGAGGCCTCTGCTTGGACGGGGATGGAAGACGGTGGCAATAACTGTAAAAACAGGGAGGCAGGGAGAAGGAGGGAGAGAGAGAAAGAGAGAAACTGTTCCTATTCAAGAGGAGCTAGCAAATTAAAATTCTCAAACGAGTATAACTACTAAGAAAGACAATAATTAGGAGATGAATTCACTCCCAACAGAATATAGTAAAGCAGTCTGCAAATTAACTTCAAATAAATATGTTTAAAATCATCAAAGAGATGAAGGAATAACATCCGTGGTAAATTCCTAGGAAATGGTGAAACAAAACTAAGCAGATGAGAATTAACCAGTTAGAAGAGAACCGATTAAAGGTACTGGAAGTATAAAATGTGGTTTTTAAAGTAACAACAAAAGAGTATATGGGATAAACTCTAGACTGGACACAGTTAAGAGGGACTGAGATGAAAGATACTACCAGTAAATTCAACCTAGGACGTAACACTAACACACAGAGATAAGGAGACACAGAGAATGGAAGACGAGTAAGTTAAGAGACGTGGAGCAAAGATGGAGAGCCTCCCACTTGTGAGGCAGAGAATGGAAGGAATCTCAAGAAACAAGATCTGAAGAGAGAATGCCAGAGTATTTCCTAGAACTGGAGGCCGATACAAACTAGTCTTCATATTAAAAGCACATACAAATGAAATGGATGAAGGTTAGCCTTTACAGCAAATTATGCTGGAGCAATGGGACATCCATACACCAAAAAAATTCAACCTAAATCTCATATACCTTGTAAAAAATTGATTCAAAAATGAATTGAGAATGAAATGTAAAACTTTAAACTTTTAGAAGAAAGAACAGAAGACCTTTGGAACCAAGAGCTAAATGAAGAGTTCTTATATATGCTACTGAAAGCAGGATCCATAGTAGAAAACAAAATGTTAATTAGGCTACATTAGAATTAAGAACTTTCCCTTCACAGGAGCATCTGTGTGGCTCAGTTGGTTAAGTGCCAGGTCATGATCTGGCAGTTCGTGAGTTTGAGCCCCACATTCGGCTCTGTGCTGACAGCTCAGAAACTGGAGCCTGCTTTGATTCTGTGCCTCCTTTCTCTGTGTCTGTGCCTCCCCTACTCGCTCTCTGACTCTCTCTGTCAAAAACAAACGTTAAAAACAAACAAAAAAAGAACTTTCCCTTTACAAAAGATCCTTACTTTCTTTTTCCACTCCAGAAGCTGTCAGACAGCCATTCTGCCTTCTCCTTTCCCATGGGCCTAGAGTCTTCAGCTTTACCTGGCCAAGGGAGACAAAGCATGGTGGTGAGGTGGGGAGATGGGCCTGTTGCACAAGGAGTCAAAACAGTAGAATTTAGGGCAAAAACACATCAATAGGGATATTTTGGTAAACTACATAATGAAAAAAAGGAATAGCCCCACCAAGATAACATAATGCTTCTGACTGCATATGCACCTAGCAGTATAGTACCAAAATATTTTAAGGGAATTGTAAAGTGACATTGAGTGATCCATAGTCAAAATGTGAAATTTTGATGCATTCCTACCAAAAACTGATAAAGAGATGAAAAATAAGCGAGGATTAAGGAAGATTCAAACAATTTAATTAGCAATTCCAAACCCCCAAAGTAGAGATTATCTCTTGTACTAGTTTGTAAGCCTCTGAAATTGAATAAATCTTATTAATATTTATATTCCTGAGGTATCCAGCATGTTCACGGTTTTTAATAGTTGCTCTGTAAGTGTATTGTGAATTGCAAAGTTACATTGATTCTGAAGAAACCATTGATCCTTTGAAATTTTTTGCAATCCTCATGTAACAGTGGATTTCACAGTTTTGTTTGGTATAAGACAATCTATAAAGTAAATCCCTGGAATCTCTTCCTATCAGGCAGTACAGTACAAGGTATTTTCTTCCTGACCTATTTGTACTTAAAGTGTTAGAATAGATCCTTCTTTGATCTTTTCCAGTGGGTTGGCCCCGCAAAGAGCTCTTCATTCACAGGGGGCCAAATTGCTAGATGCATGGTTTCAGTCTGGTTGTTAAGAAAACAGTTTATTTAGAAATACTGCTCTCCTGTTTCTGTGCCTTGAAAACTATCAATAGTAGTAGGCTTTGGCCCCAGGGAAGGAATGGAGAATTTGGCTAGAATTTTTGACCTCCTTTACTCTTCTACCTGTTAACTCTTGAGCAAGATGGAATGTGGTACTTTAGCTAATTTCCTGCTTTTTTTCATACCCTGATTTTAGGAAAAAACATTTGTAAGAAATGAACTGAAATCATTTCAGTCTCTAGGTAGTTGAATTTTTATACTTTGTTGTGTAGATTCATGTTTATTGAATTTTCATCAGGAAACGTGGCCTGTAAAATTTCTGCTTAGAAATTTATTTGTTTATTTATTTATGGGGGCTTACTATACAATAAACTTTCATAAATATTTTGTGGATTCTGGAAACATCCTCTGTAGGTTATAGAATTCATTATATTCTTATTAAAATGATATATTTAATTACTATTACATTCTTATATTTTTGACTATTTGGTCTATGGATGATTAAGAGAAATGAATTAATGTTTCCATTTTCTTGTTGTTTTTGTCAGTTTCCCCTATGATTTCAACAGTTTCCACTTTACATATTGCAGCGCACAAAAATGTTCGTGCATTTCATATCTTTATTGTGAGTTGTACTTTTTTCAATATAAAACAGCCCTCTTTGTTTCATGAATTGTGTGTCCTGCCCTTTTCTTTGCTTTATTTCAGTAATAGGAGCTTTTCCACCTCCTGTTCTTCGCGTTTTTCTAATCTGTCTTTGTTCAGCCTATTACCTTTGCCTTTTTGTTTTAGATATGTTGAATAATTTTGTGAGGTTTTTCTTTTTTAAACCTGCCTAAATCACTGTCTTTTTTTTTTTTTTTTAAGATTTTATTCTTAAGTGATCTCCACACCCAACGTGGGACTTGAACTCTAAATTAGCAATAATCGCGCCTCGGATAAACCTCATTGGCTACAATACTGCCACTGCGCAAAGCTGAACTCTCAACCTCAAGTTCAAGAGTCACTGACTGAGCCAGCCAGGCGCCCCTAAATCATTGTCTTTTTTATAGGGGAGTTTCTCTTACTAAACATTTTTTTAATATAAAATTTATTGTCCAATTGGTTTCCATACAACACCCAGTGCTCATCCCAACAGGTGCCCTCCTCAATACCCATAATCCATCCTCCCCTCCCTCCCACCCCCCCATCAACCCTCAGTTTGTTCTCAGTTTTTAAGAGTCTCTTATGGTTTGTCTCCCTCCCTCTCTAACCTTTTGTTTTTTTCTTTTTTCCCTTCCCTCCCCCATGGTCTTCTGTTAAGTTTCTCAGGATCCACATAGGAGTGAAAACATGTGGTATCTGTCTTTCTCTGTATGACTTATTTCACTTAGCATAACACTCTCCGGTTCTATCCACGTTGCTACAAAAGGCCACATTTCATTCTTTCTCATTGCCATGTAGTATTCCATTGTGCATACGAACCACAATTTCTTTATCCATTCATCAGTTGATGGACATTTAGGCTCTTTCCATAATTTTGCTATTGTTGAAAGTGCTGCTAAAAACATTGGGGTACAAGTACCCCTATGCATCAGCACTCCTGTATCCCTTGGGTAAATTCCTAGCAGTGCTATTGCTGGATCGTGGGTAGATCTATTTTTAATTTTTTGAGGAATCTCCACACTGTTTTCCAGGGTGGCTGCACCAGTTTGCGTTCCCAGCGACAGTGCAAGAGGGTTCCCGTTTCTCCACATCCTCTCCAGCATCTATGGTCTCCTGATTTGTTCATTTTAGCTACTCTGACTGGCGTGAGTGTGGTTTTGATTTGTATTTCCCTAATGAGGAGCGATGTTGAACATCTTTTCGTGTGCCTGTTGGCCATCTGGATGTCTTCTTTAGAGAAGCGTCTATTCATGTTTTCTGCCCATTTCTTCACTGGATTATTTGTTTTTCGGGTTTTGGATACTAGCCCTTTGTCCAATATGTCATTTGCAAATATCTTTTCCCATTCCGTCGGTTGCCTTTTAGTTTTATTGATTGTTTCCTTTGCAGTGCAGAAGGTTTTTATCTTCATGAGGTCCCAATAGTTCATTTTTGCTTTTAATTCCCTTGCCTTTGGAAATGTGTCAAGTAAGAAATTGCTGCGGCTGAGGTCACAGAGGTTTTTTCCTGCATTCTCCTCTAGGGTTTTGATGGATTCCTGTCTCACATTCAGGTCCTTTATCCATTTTGAGTTTATTTTTGTGAATGGTGTAAGAAAGTGGTCTAGTTTCAACCTTCTGCATGTTGCTGTCCAGTTCTCCCAGCACCATTTGTTAAAGAGACTGTCTTTTTTCCATTGGATATTCTTCCCTGCTTTGTCAAAGATTAGTTGGCCATACTTTTGTGGGTGCAATTCTGGAGTCTCTATTCTATTCCATTGGTCTATGTGTCTGTTTTTGTGCCAATACCATGCTGTCTTGATGATTACAAGTTTGTAGTAGAGGCTAACGTCTGGGCTTGTGATGCCTCCTGCTTTGGTCTTCTTCAATATTACTTTGGCTATTCAGGGGTCTTTTGTGGTTCCATACACATTTTAGGATTGCTTGTTCTAGCTTCGAGAAGAATGTTGGTGCAATTTTGATTGGGATTGCATTGAATGTGTAGATTGCTTTGGGTAGTATTGACATTTTAACAATATTTATTCTCCCAATCCATGAGCACGGAATGTTTTTCCATTTCTTTATATCTTCTTCAATTTCCTTCATAAGCTTTCTATAGTTTTCATCATACAGATCTTTTACATCTTTGGTTAGGTTTATTCCTAGGTATTTTATGCTTCTTGGTGCAATTGTGAATGGGATCAGTTTCTTTATTTGTCTTTCTGTTGCTTCATTTCTCTTACTAAATTTTATCTTCACTGTTGATGTGTTAGTTTCTTTTTTTTTTTAATTAAAAAAAAATTTTTTTTTTTAACATTTATTTATTTTTGAGACAGAGAGAGAGCATGAACGGGGGAGGGTCAGAGAGAGAGGGAGAGACAGAATCCGAAACAGGCTCCAGGCTCTGAGCTGTCAGCACAGAGCCCGACGCGGGGCTCGAACTCACGGACCGCGAGATCGTGACCTGAGCCGAAGTCGGACGCTTAACCGACTGAGCCACCCAGGCGCCCCTAGTTTCATGTTAGTCAACTTGTTTTAAGCTTGTTTTTTTAATGCTTTCTTTGTTGTTGTTCTCTGTTTTTATTTATTTAAAATTCTGAAGTCAGTTACCCATAAGATTTTTAAAACATTTTTTATATTTATTTATTTATTTTTAAATGTTTATTTTTGAGAGAGATAGAGATAGAGCACGAGTTGGAGAGGGGCAGAGAGACAGGGAGACACAGAATCCAAAGCAGGCTCCAGGGTCTGAGCTGTCATCACAGGGCCCAACATGGGGCCCAAACCAGCAGACCACGAGGTCATGACCTGAGCTGAAGTCAGACACTTAACTGACTGAACCACCAAGGCACCCCAAAACATTTTTTAAATAGGCTTTTTTGTTTTAATTTTTTTTATATTTATTTATTTTTGAGAGAGAGAGAGAGAGAGAGACAGAGCACGAGCAGGGGAGGGGCAGAGAGAGAGAGAGGAAGACACAGAATCTGAAGGAGTCTCCAGGCTCCCAGCTGTCAGCACAGAGCCTGTTGCGGGGCTCGAACCCACAAATGGTGAGATCAGGACCTGAGCCGAAGTCAGATGCCCAACCAACTGAGCCACCCAAGCGCCCCATAAATAGGCTTTATTTTTTAGAGTGGTTTTAGGTTTATGGAAAAACTGCACAGGAAGTTCAGAGTTGCTACACATCTCATTCATGACACTTGTTTTCCCCTGTTATTAACACCTTGCATTGGTGGAGTACATTTGTTAACAATTGATGAACCAATATTGATACATTATTATTAACTAAAGACAATAGTTTACATATTAGGGTTCACTCTTTGTGTTGTTCAGTTTTTGTTTTTGTTTTTGTTTTTTTAGTTTATTTATTTGTAATCTCTATACCCAGTGTGGAGCTCAAACTCACAACCATGAGATCAAGAGTCTCCCACTCTCCTGACTTAGCCAGCCAGGCTCTGATGATTGCATCATCGCTAATTGTTTCACTGCCCTAAAAATGCCCCCATGCTCCACCTTTGCATTCTTCCCTGTTCACCTTTAGCAACCACTTATCATTTTATTGTGCCTACCATTTTGCATTTTCCAGAATGTCAGGTGGTTGGAATCCTACTATACGTAGCCTTTTTGGACTGTTGTTTTCCCTTAGCAATATGTATTTAAGGTATTTAAGGTTCCTTCATGTCTTCTTGTGGCTTGATAGTTCATCTCTTTGTATTGCTGAATAATATTCCATGGCATGAATGTACCATAGTTTGTTTTTCCATTCACCTGTTGAAGGACAGCTTGGTTGCTTCCAATCTTTATAGTAAATCTGCTATAAACATTTATGGCAGGTTTTCATGTAGACGTTAAGTTTTCAGTTCATTTTACGAATACCTAAGAGTGCAGTTGCTGGATTGTATGATAAGCCTTTGTTTATTAAATAGCTTTCTAAGAAGCTGTCCAAATGTCTTCCAAAGGGTTATACCATTTGACATTTCCATCATCAACACATGAGAGTTCCTTTTGCTACAAATCCTTTCCAGCATTTGGTTTTGTAAACGTTTTGGATTTTAGCTATTTTACTAGGTGTCCAGTGGTATCCCATTTTTGTTTTAATTTGCAGTTCCCTAAGGAAGTGGTCTTGAGCATTTTTTCACATGCTTTTTGACACCTATCTGTATTCTTTGGTGAGCTGTCTGTTCAGGTGTTTGGTCAGTTTTTTTGTTTTTGTTTTTGTTTTTAATTTATATCCAAGTTAGTTAGTATATAGTGCAACAGTGATTTCAGGAGCAGATTCCTTAATGCCCCTTACCCATTTAGCCCACCCCCCCCCCCCACAACCACTCTAGTAACCCTGTTTGTTCTCCATATTTAAGAGTCTCTTATGTTTTTCCCCCCTCCCTATTTTTATTTTTGCTTCCCTTCCCTTGTGTTCATCTGTTCTGTACCTTACAGTCCTTATATGAGTGAAGTCATATGATATATGTCTTTCTCTGACTAATTTCGCTTAGCATAATAATACCCTCTAGTTTCACGTAGTTGCAAATGGCAAGATTTCATTCTTTTTGATTGCCGAGTAATACTGCATTATATATATATAATGGAGTATTTTATATATATATACATATATATAAATATATATACATATATATATAATGGAGCATTACACACACACACACACCACATCTTCTTTATTCATTCATCCATTGATGGACATTTGGTCTCTTTCTATACTTTGGCCATTGTCAATAGTGCTGCTATAAACATTGGGGTGCGTGTGCCCCTTTGAAACAGCATTCCTGTATCCCTTGGATAAATACCTAGTAGTGCAATTGTTGGGTCGTAGGGTAGTTCTATTTTTAATTTTTTGAGGAACCTCCATACTGTTTTCCAGAGTGGCTGCACCAGTTTGCATTCCCACCAGCAGTGCCGAAGAGATCCTCTTTCTCTGCATCCTCGCCAACATCTGTTGTTGCCTGAGTTGTTCATGTTAGCCATTCTGACAGGTGTGAGGTGGTATTTCATTGTGGTTTTGATTTGTATTTCCCTGATGATGAGTGATGTTGAGCATTTTTTCATGTGTCGGTTGGCCATCTGGATGTCTTCTTTGAAGAAGTGTCTATTCATGTCTTCTGCCTATTTCTTCAATGGATTATTTGTTTTTTGGGTGTTGAGTTTGATAAGTTCTTTATAGATTTTGGATACTAACCCTCTATCTGATATGTCGTTTGCAAATATCTTCTCCCATTCCGTCAGTTGCCTTTTAGTTTTACTGATTGTTTCCTTCTCTGTGCAGAAGCTTTTTATTTTGATGAGGTCCTAATAGTTCATTTCTGCTTTTGTTTCCCTTGCCTCTGGAGACTGGTGAGTAAGAATTGCTGCGGCCAAGATCAAAGAGGTTTTTGCCGCTTTCTCCTCGGGGATTTTGATGGCTTCCTGTCTTACCTTGAGGTCTTTCATCCATTTTGAGCTTATTTTTGTGTATGGTGTAAGAAAGTGGTCCAGGTTCATTCTTCTGCATGTCGCTGTCCAGTTTTCCCAGCACCACTTGCTGAAGAGACTGTCTTTATTCCATCGGATCTTCTTTCCTGCTTTGTCAAAGATTAGTTGCCCATACGTTTGTGGGTCCATTTCTGGGTTCTCTATTCTGTTCCACTGATCTGAGTGTCTGTTTTTGTGCCATGGCCAATTTTTTAATCAGGTGGTTTTCTTACTGATTTTTTTTAGAGTTCTTTGTCTATTTATCAGATATGTGTTTTGTAGGGATTTTTTTCCCCAATCGGTGGCTTATCATTTCATTTTCTTAACAGCATCAACTCCAACTTACCAGTTTTTTCTTTCATAGATTGTGTTTTGGTGTTGTGTCTAAAAAGTAATCACCAAATGCAGGGTTATCTAGATTTTCCTGTATGTTATCCTCTAGAAGTTTTATGTGGTTTTTGCTTTACGTTTAGGCCTGTGATCCATTTTGAGTTAATTTTTGTTAAAGGTGTAAGGTCTGTGTCTAGATTTAATCATTTTTGCATGTGAATACCCACTTGAAAAGATTATCCTTTCTCCATTCCTTTTGCTGCTTTGCTCCCAAAGCCTTTGCTCCTTTGTCAAATATCAGTTGACTATATTAATGTAGATCTATTTTTGACATATAAAATTTTTTTAAACATTCCTTTTTAATTTATATTTAATCGGAATCAAGAGTGAAACAGTATCTTTTGAGTAACACCCATTCGTGAAAGAGAGAGAAATAAAATTCAGTGAGATTTTATCCTGTCAAGAACCTGAGGTGGGAGGTATATACTGCTCTTTGCACAGAACCACATTTACTCTACTTCATAGTTAATTTAAGGGATTTTTTTAAGGGTAATTTTGACTAGCCCCAATTTTGTGCAGAGACTGTAGTCATATGTTCTGACTCTGTGGTACACAAGAATGGCTGTTCTTTGCCTTCTTCTGTTCAGCTGTCCCTTTAACATTCAACGTATTTCACTGGTCTCTTATTTACTGTTGCTCTTTATCAGCTACTGACAGGTGAGCTACTAAAAGCCTGAAGAGTTTTGCGACAGTCCAGAAGCTGGAGTAGTATACCTTTGAGATTATTGCGTTGCTCAGGGAGTGGAAGTGTCTGGCAATAGAGCAGTGCTGTCCAAAAGAAATATAATGCAATCACCTCACACCTGTTAGAATGGCTATCATCAAAAAGACCAGATATAACAAGTGTTGGCGAGGATGTGGAGAAAAGAAAACCCTTGTGCGCTGTTGCTAGCAAGGTGAAGAGGTGCAGCCACAATGGAAAGCAATATGGAGGATCCTCAAAAAATGAAAACTAGAACTACCATGTGCTCTAGTAATTCCCCTTCTGGGATCTTGAAGAGATATCTACACTCCCTTGTTCATTGCGACACTGTTCACAATAGTTAAGATATGGAAGCAACCTGAATGTCTGTCTATGGATGAAAAGATAAGATAAAGAAATCCTGCCGTCTGCAACAACATGGATTGACCTTGAGAGCGTTATGCTGAAAGAGATAAATCAGAGAAAGACAAATACCGCATGATGTCACATATATATGGACTCTAAAACTGAACTCACAGAAACAGAGATTAGAATGGTGGTTACCACGGACTGGGGGATGGGGGAAGGGTGGGAAATACTGGTCAAAAACTACAAACTTCCAGTTAGAAAATGAATAAGCGTTGGAGATCTAATGTACAGCATTGCAATTATAGTTAATAATACTATTTTATATACTTGAAAATTGCTAAGAGAGTAGACCATTAGTATTCTTTTCACAAAAAAGAAATGGTAACTATGTGATGTGTTGGAGGTGTTAGCTAACTAACCCTACTTGGTGGTAATTGTTTTATAATAAGTATATCAAATACACGTATTTTACAAATTGATTACCAGGAATAAACTTTCACGATGTTATATTTCAGTTATATCTCAATAAAGCTAGAAAAAATACATAAAGCAAGCTGCAAATGTGAGCCATATTTACAATTTGAAATTCTCTAATAACCACATTTTTAAAAGTTTCCAAAAGATGGGTGAAATTTATTTCCCTAATAATTATTATAATTTAAGTAATTTTTATAATTTTCATGGGTTATATTTTCTTTAACCCATTGTATCTAACATATTATTATTTCGACATGTTATTGACAAAATTAAGGAGATTTTTAATGTTCTTTTTGGTCATAAGTTTTAAAAATTCAGTGTTTCTTTGCTATATACAGTCAGTTCAGACTAGCCATAGTTCATGTGCTCGCTGGCTACATGTTGGAGAGTGCAGCTGTGGAGTATACCAAGACGCGGTGGAGTTCACTGGGTTTGCTTCATTCTGACATACCCTCAGCTTCTCAGAGCCCTTGGGAAACTGGGGTTTTGTAGATCGATCATTGAAGTTTATTTCATTCATTGTCACACTTTATTTTAATAATTTTTCATAGAGATTCTCTAAAATGTGTTAATATTTCCCCGTCTTCTTTTTTTTTTTAAACGTTTATTTATTTTTGAGACAGAGGGAGACAGAGCATGAACGGGGGAGGGTCAGAGAGAGAGAGGGAGACACAGAATCTGAAACAGGCTCCAGGCTCCGAGCTGTCAGCACAGAGCCTGACGCGGGGCTTGAACTCACGAACCGCGAGATCGTGACCTGAGCCGAAGTCGGACGCTTAACCGACTGAGCCACCCAGGCGCCCCTTTCCCCGTCTTCTTAATCAGAGTATAACATCGTGGGATCCAAAGCTGTAGTCTGTGTTTGAATTCTGGCATTAACACTTATCATCAGCGTGGTCTTGGATGGATTGATTACTTCAGTCCTATGTACTCTAGTTATCTTGTGTGGAAAATGAGGATAAAAGCTTCTTAACAGGGTAGTTAGGAAAATAAAATGAGAAAATACATGGCAAGTGCTCAGGAAATGTTTATTTCTGTTGCTGTCAAATACTGTAACTACAGCCAGCTACTGCTACAACCAATACTGGTAGTAGTTCAGCAACAGTAGTATAACTTAGCTCTTTCTTAATGATTCAGAGAAATGCACTATGCTGTGATACAGTGGTGCCCTTGTGGGCTTATGTAAGCGTATAAGAATATTTGACCTTCCATTATGTTTTCTGACAACTTTGCAATTTGAATTCTTTATATTTCCCCATTTTTGCATCTACATGACCACTTCTGTCTGCTCTCCTCCCGTTTGTAGGTTGCTGCTTCTAATTTATATTCCTTAGAGTCATCATCGAGAGGCACTTACCTAGATAATACAGCCTCAGAGAGGCCCTTCCCATTCTGACCCTCAGCTGTGATCCCATGCATCCTACAGATCACATTCTTTAACTGGCAGCTTCTTGACACTGATACCCTGTCTGCTTTTGCTGTTTCTTCAATCAGAAATGCCTTTCTCACTCTTCTCCTCTTGATATCCAGCTTAATCTTGAAGCCTTCCGTTCTTTGTTATTCCTTCATTCAGCAAATATTTATGATGGAGTTTCAGGCCTTAGGTATTGAGGATAAAATGAAGAACAAGAGAAATGTGATCGCTGCACTCAAAAAATGTGCAGTTTGATGGGGAAGAAGAAATTATCAATTGTAAGAGCACTTTGTAACTGGCTCGTTTCACTCACATTTGTATTCATTAATACATTCCATAAATATTTATTGAGTGTTTGTTATATACCATGCATTTTGCTGGGTATATACAATGGTGAGTAGAGTCAGACATGGTCTCTCTTTCATGAATTCAACAATATAGTGAGAGAAATGGGCAAATAATTCAAATAATTATATCAAATAATTAAGCCAAATAACGTTTGCATAAAAACTGAGTTGAGTAATCTGAAGGAAAGGAATGCCATTTATGAGAGCCTGGCCTTGGGAGTCAGGGAGAAATTCCCTGAGAAAGTGATACCAGAGGTATTTGGCAGGGGGAGGTTCCTGGCAGATGGAACTGCATGGCAGTGACACTGGCACGAGGAAGCGGTGACACTGTGGCAGGGGACTAACAAAGGCCAGCATGGCTGGAACACAAAATGGGGAAGAGAAAATAGGATGGATGAGATTGAAAGATGGGCAGGGTCCACAGTGGAGATTGAGGGAAGAGGACAGATTCTGGAAATATTTAAGAGGTGAAATTCATAGGACTTAGGGATGAATTAGGTATGAGAAGTATGAGAGAGGAGAGGTACCAAAGGTGACTCCCTAGATTTCTGACTTGCACAACTTGATGTATTGTGCTGCTCACTGAATTAGGGGGCTTTGGAAGACTGGGTGTTAATTCGGTTTTTGATGTGTGTCGGGGAGTGGGAGGAGCAGCACGAGTTTTGTCTTCTTTTCGAGATGACTTTGCTATACCTAAGAGAAGTTTTCAAATAGTTGTTTATACTTGCATGTTTGAAGTTTAGAAGAGAGAGAGAACTATGAGCTAGGAATGTGAATTTAGGAGTCCTATGCATAGAGAGATTAACTGGATGCGTAAGTGAAGAAAGAGAAGGGCCTAAGACTGGACATTGAAAAACTAGGTAGATGGTGGTGCTGAAATAGGGTGTCCTAGAGAAGAAATAGAGGTGAAGGAAGAGTTTGGTTTAGGATGAAATGAAGGCTGAGATGACTTGAGAATTGCCCATGTGATGAAGAAGTCTTGTAAGCAGTAGGATAGTTATAAGTTTGGAGGCTGGACATTGTCTATTTTATTGTTTTGTTTTCCTTAGTCCCTAACACAATGCTTAGCAAATAGCAAGTACTCAATAAGTGATTTGTGGAATGGATGAGAGAACATAGGAACATTCAGATTCAGAGACGTAGACTAAACTTACCACCCATGTCATTGCCAGGGAAGAAGCCCTTCTCCACGTGTCTTCTTAGACAAGCTTCTGACGGTATACAAACCTTTATTCATCAAAAAACACCGAGTTAGATTGTCTCAACCTGGTCAGATATTTAAGTGATAGATGAAGGTTTGGGAATACTGTTTACAAACACTGTCTTCATTGAGCTGCACAGAAATATTGCTCATTGTCAACATTTCCCAAGAGCCAGAGTCCTCACACTTACTAGGTAATGAATGGGTAGATACGAACACATTGGAATGCCTGCTTTGTGTCATGACCCAGGCTAAGCATTTTACATATATTATCTTCTTCCTTATAATACCTCTGTAACTCTTAGATAATAATAGAGAAGCTGAGAATCAGGAATTTAAGGTAATGCCCAAGATCATGTATTTATTAGTAAGTGGCAGAGTCAGGATTTGAACCCAGGTTTGACTCCATTTCTCTTGCTCTTAACGACTATGTTATACAAAGCAATGAATTTCTTTTCCTGATAGCATCCGGAGACATAGGCATTTGAGATTTTCCTCCCTCCCTCCCTCCCATCCATCCATCCCTCCCATCCATCCATCCATCCATCCATCCATCCATCCATCTTTTTATTCTTGCAGTCATTCACTCAGCAAGCATTTAGATGTTGTCTGCACCATCCCAGGTACTATACTAGGCACTGGGGATATAATCAGTCATAAAATAAAGCTTATGGCCTCAAGATTTAGGCTAATATATGAGACAGACACCAAATTACACAATTTTAGCTCCATTGTCATTGAGACTTACTATAATAGTAGACATAATAGAATGCTGTGAGGACATAGAAAAGGGCTCTTCTAATTCTGCTGGAAGTTGGAGGCTTGGGTTGAGTAGGGGTGAGAGGAATGTTAGGGAAGTCTTCCCAGTAGAATGGATACTTGAGCTAAATCTCAAAAGATGACCTGGATAGACTAGGAATAGAGAGCCCCTGGGCTGAGAGGCCGGCATGAATAGTAACAGGAGCTAGCATGTATATATGCTAGGACCTGATTAGGATACTGCAAGTACGTGGTGTGAATGGAGCTTAAGGTGTGTGTTCCGAAATGTCAGGAGATTGAGTTGAACGCAGGGCAAAATACACTGGAAGGCTTTATGGAACCCAGGTGCTATTAATGGTCTCTTTTGTTTTTATTTGAAAGGTTGCAAAAGGTTTTAAACAGGGAAGTGACAGTATCATGTTGTGTTTCAGAAAGATCCTACTGGACCTTTTCAGGGTCAGTTTGTAATAGAATGAACGAGTTTCTGAAACTTAGAATTTTGCCAAGTGAATTTGTTTTAAAAATGTCCGGTTCAGAACAATATGAAAAGAGGACTTCCCAGAAATGCCAGAATGATAGAACTAGCAAACAAGGATGTTAAAATAGCTATTATAAACATGTTCCATATGTTCAAGATAATACAGGGAAACATGAACATGATGAGGAAAGAAATAGAAGATATTTAAGAAAACCTAGATGGAACTTCTAGAGATGAAAAGTATAGTATCTGAAATGGAAACTATACTGCATGAGTTTAAGATGAAAAGTATAGTATCTGAAATGGAAACTATACTGCATGAAATGGAAACTATACTGCATGGAAACTATACTGCATGAGTTTAAACTATACGGCAGATTAGACACCGCAAAAGGAAAAAATCAATGAACTTGAAGACATAGCAATAGGAACTATCTAAAAAAGGAGCTCAGATGAAACACTAAGAAGGTCTTGCTTTCATTTGGAAATTAGTGGGCATTTTCTCCTTAGAACTTCTTTGCCAGAAAATTTAGACTTAACTATTCTTGTGTGATGTGGTTGTGGCTTGACAAACCTTAAAATGTTATTTATCAATTTTCACTTTATATTTATGGAGTTTATTTTGGAGAAGAGGAAATCTTGACAGTCTTAAAAGTCTTTTCTCTGACTTCAAAGAGATGAACTTCTGAGCTGCAATCCTCAGGGCCTTTTTTCTCTTGATAATGTCTGATGCACTGTTTATAATGATTCTGTCATCAAAATAAATAGCAAGACCCAAGTAATAAGAGTTCTGGACATTGCAGAATCATGTGCTCTTTTTATTTTTCATCCAAACCCCCCCCCAAAATTTCATCTGTCCAGCCATCATGCTTAAGTACATTTTGCATGTTTTGAAGATAAAAGTGAATTTTTATGAGCAAATTGAACATGTCAGATCACATTTGGGAGAAATCTAGGATGCTTCCTGGAATGCTCCTGAATTTTCATATATGAATTAAATACCATCTATATATGGACTACAGGCTTTTGTCTCTTCATAAAAGCCAAACTGGCCTTTGAATGTGAAATGAATATTGATCAACAATTAAATGAAATAAATTTTTCTAATGCAAAATTTTGTTAGCCTTATTTGTGAAAACATGAATAAGTGAAATTCAATTAATTGTACTCATTAACACTTTGGAGATTTAGATATATGTTTATACATACATTTATTTGTATAAATATAAAATCTCCAAAGCGTTAATGAGTACATTTAATGACGGAGTGTGTGTGTGTGTGTGTATGTGAGAGCGAGAGAGAGAGAGAAAGAGATCTGTCCATCCTCCAGAAGGATCTCTTTTTGGCAACAGGCTTCATTTTGCATCCATTCACCGTTCTAACTTCCAGTCTTCTCACAAATATCATTGTCCCTGGAAGGGCCCGCTTTTTCCACGCTAACCCAATTCTAAAATTAAGCCTCCTTTTTTAGACACCTATGTCTTTTTAAGACACCTGTGTTTTTATTGCAACATTATTTACCATAACCAAGATACAAAACAACCCACGTTTTCTTCAATAGATGAGTGGATAAAGAAGATGTAATGTGATATATATGTGATATAGACACATGTATACATATATATATAAATGGAAAAATACTCAGCCAAAAAAAAAAAAAAAAAGAATGAAATCTTGCCACTTGCAACAACATGGATGGATCTAGAGGGTATAACTAAGTGAAATAAGTCAGAGAAAGACAAATGCCATATGATCTCATTCATATGTGGGATTTAAGAAAGCAAATGAAAAAGATAAAAGAGACAAAAAAATAAGACTCTTAAATACGGAGAACAAACTGGTGGCTATTAGTCTTTTATCATTACTCAATCCCTGATAGTGACTCACAAATAGGACTTTTAGTGTTCTCTATCTCATGCTGTCCCCCATGCTTCTGTTAGTTAATTCTGCTTCTGTGTGATCTAAAGCTTAAGAGTGGTAGAAGAAATTTTGACAAAATGAGAATCTTTCTTCATGCCAGCTACTGTACAGTTAATTAACTCATAATCCTTATGAGATCCTTATGCAGCAGGTATGTATGGTTATTTTCTCCATAAATTCCAGGACTCGATAGAGAAAATGACCACTTAGGAATCAGGGGATGTGGGTGAGGCAAGGAGATGCTGAGTCTCTAGAACAGGTGATTCTACAGTGGGGTGAGAGATTTCCCAACCTTTGTACTGTTCTGTATTTCTAAATTGTTCCATATTTCTAATCATGCATTACCCTTATCAAAAAATAAGTATTTTATAAAGAAAAGAAAATGTGGGGCACCTGGGTGGCTTAGTCGGTTGGGCGGCCAACTTCGGCTCAGGTCATGATCTCGCGATCTGTGAGTTCGAGCCCCGCGTCGGGCTCTGTGCTGACAGCTCAGAGACGAGCCTGTCTCGGATTCTGTGTCTCCCTCTCTCTGACCCTCCCCTGTTCATGCTCTGTCTCTCTCTGTCTCAAAAATAAATAAACGTTAAAAAAAAAATTTTTTTTAAAAGAAAAGAAAATGAAAGTTATACTTAGTCATCTGGAAGGGACATCTGGGACATCTGGAAGGGACAGGAAAAAAGTGCTCGTTGCTCAATTGTAAACATAACCTTTGTAAACTTTTTGGGACCTTTCCTTCTAGGCTTTTTATATGCATATAATTAAACATTTTTACATAGTCGTAATAATTTCTCAGTGTTTTTTCTCCATAAAAAAAGTGAGGTGCCAGTACTCGTATCTTGATGAACCGTAAAAATGCGTCTTTGATCCTCACCTCTTCCTGGGACTTCTCCTTTTGTCTTGGTTTGCAATCTCTGGCACATGTGCATTGCCTAGAAAGCCCCATTTGGTTAACAGATATCAACGTGACAAGCAAGAAAAAGAAAAAGAAAAGCTTATTACTTCTCCTCATTAGCACACACATCATTAATAATACCCTTTATGTGTTTTTCATGGGTAGAGCGATTCAGTCTATACATTCATATATTCATTCATTCAACAAATATTTGTTAAGTGCCAGCCATCTTCCTCCTCAGTGAGGATGCAGAGACGATAGAATGATCCCTGCTTTTTAGGAGAACACAGAACAGTAAATAAGAAAAAGATGTGATAACTATATGCAGAAGTATTAATCAAGTTCTGAAAGACCACAGAGGAGAATCGCTTGGATTCTCCTAGAGGATCAAATGATTCTCCTAGAGAAGTCAGGGAAAGCTTTTTATAGATAAGAAAATGGAGCAGCTCAGAGAGATTTGGTCACATGGCTGGTTAGTGGTTGAGTTAGCATTCAAAGCAGATCTGACTGCAAAACCACTCTTTATTCTACCATACTAGGTCATAAGGAGGAGGCATCCCTGTTTTCATTGTTTTATCAGTTCCAGATGTCTGTATTTGGGGGATTCTTGAGTCACAGACCACAGCTTCCCCCATTTTCTCTCCCTGTTTCAAAATGCCACCTGTTTCTGATTTGATCAAAGAGTAATAGAATGGCAGTGAGGAGACCTGAGTTCTTCAGAACCAGCTTTGCCACTTTTAACTGGATCGCCGTGGGCATGTTCTTCCCCATTTCTACCCATCTATTCCCCATCTGTAAAAGTGAGGAGTTGAAATAAATCTTTCTAAGCTTCTCATTTTTTGTAAGCTTCTCATTTTCCTCCTTCTTTTCAAAGCGCGTGGCATTTGCGTAGGAACAGGGGCTCCCAAGGGCCTTGGCGAGTCTAGACACACCATGGAATTGGCAGAGGGATAGGTGGGCGTCAAGGGTAAGTGCTCTTAACCGCCTGGGTTTGAATCTCAAGTCTGTCGCTTACACACTATTTAATCTGGAGCAAACCATTTGACCGCATCGAGCCTCCCTTTTCCGATTTGGAAAACAGAAATCATAAGAAATGACTCTGAGAGTTGGTGGGGAGATTCAGGGAGCTTAGTATCTGTCCGTACTACTATGCACAGTGTCTGCCACAGAGCAGTCAGTGTTGCTAATGATACTAATGGCTATTGCTCTAGTACTAAGTTGGAATCCTGAAGAGGTTTTAGAAGTCAAAATACCTTGGTAGCTTTTTTGTTAATGATTCCTTTACAAAGGCACAAAGGAACCACTGTGTCCCTGAATAGAATGTGGAGTTTTAGTCATTTTCCCCTCAGATGTTCAGTTAAGGGGTCGAAAGGGTTGGAGTTCTGTTTGCTGCTGAATTTTATTCATGACTCAGAAAAGACTCCCATTAGTCTTGTATAATATAGGGGAAATCATTCTTTCTTTTCTTTGCTGTGTTCCCAGCGTGCAGAGCAGGCTACAGTGCAGGGTCAGTACTTTGTGAGTTTCTTGAATGAAGAAATGATTTCACACTTTGTTTTTAGAAACTGAGGAGAATAGTAACACGCAGCAGTGAGTCTTTTGGCCCTCGGATCTTAGCCTGTGACATTTGTTGAGCTTGTTTTGAAGGGGATTTGGGGGCACCCCATGACAATCAAAACAGAATTCTTCTGATACCAATGTTTGGCTTTCTGCTTTGATCAATAGGCTTATTATTTGCCCTTGAAACCTCTGTGGTGCTGGGGAATCACAGACATTCCTCAGGACGATTTACATGGCAATAAATAATGTGTGCTGTCCATTGCCTGCTTCATCAGTGTCTGCCCTGTTCATAAAACCCTGGAGGCTCAGTGGCCCCAAGGCTGGAGCACAGTGGACATGTTAACTCCAGAACGTGTCGCTTAGTTTCGTTGTTGTTTTGTTGGCACTAATATGCATCCACAATTTCTCTTTAAGGACTGATGTAACTGTAGAAGTTATTTTCCATCTGACTTCATTATATAGTTACCATACTATACCATACCATAGTTACCATTTATTTTTTTACCTCTGTTATATGGTAGGCTCTACATATGTTATCTAATCTTCACAATTACCTCTGAGTTAGGTTCTTGTCTTTTTATAGAAGCAGAAACTAAGGGGCGCCTTGGTGGCTCAGTCGGTTGAGCATTCAACTCTTGATTTCGGCTCAGGTCATGATCCCAGGGTTATGCGATCAAGTCCTGCGTCGGGCTTTGCACTGAATGTGGAGCCTGCTTGGGATTCTCTCTCTCTGCCCCTGTCCCCCACTTGTGCGCGTGCGCTCTCTCTCTCTCTCTCTCTCTCTCTCTCTCTCTCTCTCTCTCAAGTTAAAAAAAAAAAAGAAGAAGAAATAGAAACTGAAACTCAAGGAAGCGAAGCTTATTTTCTGAAATCACATAGTCCATGAACACTGGAGCTTAGGTTTTAAACTCAGGTCTTTCTGGACACAAAGCTCTTAGCTACTATACCATGACATTTTTCTTATCTAACAGACTTTCTTCTCCTATAGGTGTCTAGTGTTTGTGGTTAGCAACCTCTTGCAAAGATCCATAAGTTTCCCACATCATTCAGAGATGAATTTTAAATTTCTTAACAGCGTTGCAAATACATGAAATTTATAGTGACAAACATAGCCAGATTACTTTCTTGTTATCCATCCATTTAGCAAATTTACAGTTCCCATTAATTTTAATCTGTCCTTATTACCTGTTTTATATAATAAATATCTCTTAGTCATGACAGACTGAGTATAGATCACCTGAAGTAGGCTCTCTCTCAATAACTAGAGTTGCAGTTAAAGATTTGTGAATTAATTGGGAAAATTGCAAATCAGGTAGTCAGTGAAATAATTCATTGTCACATCCAATCAATAAACTTTGTAAATCAACTCATTTAATTCAAAAAATGATCTATATAGATCAAGCAACCAATTAAACAATTAGCATACACTTTGCAATTAATTAATTTAAGCATCAATCATATAATTAAAATTCCAAATTTAAGCTGCACAATTTAAAACCCTACTGCCTTGTGAACTATTAGGATCATGTTTCTGAATGTTAGCAGATAAGCAGTTTCACAGTTTAACTTTGGAGCAAGGTGTTTTAAAGTGCTTCTAATTGATTTTTAAGTTTTAAATTGTCTTTATGTTGGTAGTTTCCCACCCCTTTACAGCAAATCAACTTTTTACTTCTCCGCCCAAGAAAGAGAAGGAAATGTGTGTTGACTCTAAAATGGGCAAGGCTGGAATCTGGGAGTATAGACTGGACATTGTAGGAATAGGAGAAAGGTCTAGAAGCAATGGAGAGAGCCGTTTATCTGCATCAGGATAAATCAGGTTATTTGCTTTTACTCTGTTAAGTGTCTTTGGTATTTGGAATCAGTGGATCAGTGGAATCACACTTGCTGTGTGTATTTTATTTATACTTATATTTAACTAACGTAGTACTTCCCCCCCCCCCCCCGCCCCCGCTATACCATAAGCTTCCTTGAGGACTGATACTAAATATCATCTTTGATTTAAGGGACTAAGTTCTGTGTCTTATCTATAACAGGTGCTCAGTAACTATTTGTTGGAAGAATAGATTAGTAGAAAGGACCTCCTTTCACATTGCTTTTCTCCCCCTTTGTACTCCCATGTTTTCTCTTTATCAAATGAAGTAGGATTTAGGGTAATCTTACTGCTTCACCAGGCTTTCGGGTAAAAGAAGAGCAGTGCCCCAGTTTGCCTGCTGTATACTATAGCCTCTTATCTCCTTGTCCCTCCTTCACCCTGGTATTCACTCACTGTTTTGGTTTTCCTTTCAGTGACAATGTCAGTGCCTACTGCCTGCATATCGCTGAGGATGATGGGGAGGTTGACACAGACTTCCCCCCACTGGATTCCAACGAGCCCATTCATAAGTTCGGCTTCAGTACTTTGGCCCTGGTTGAAAAGTATTCATCTCCTGGTCTGACATCCAAAGAGTCACTCTTTGTGCGGATGTGAGTATTGACCCTGTTGCTAATTTCAGTATCTCATCTCTGCCTTTTAGAGTTTTTGGTTTTGCTCATCGTATGGATGATTATTAGGTATCTGGATGTCCCTTTATAGTGACTACTTGCAGAGATGTTGGGGACAGCATTTGCAATGTATTTTATGCCTCCGTACCTAGATTAAACACAGACTGCTTTGTAGTAGGGAATTGCATTAGGCAGATCTCTGAACGTAATATCTGTGAACCACGCCTCTGGACATACTGGGTGGGGTACTTTGGAGCCTGTGAAGCAGCAATTCTGAGTTTCCCTCTTTCTCTTCACAGACTGCACACTAAATGAAAAATGTGCATTGCAGCTACTTTTGTCTCGTGACTTAAAATACTTATTTTCTTCTCTCCAATTTTGTTCAAATCAAATTTGAGTTTTCCTTTCAGTTATCCTCCTTTAGACTGATAAGGTGTTAACTCTCCTGTGCCTTTGGCAGTCCGGTAAAGCCTATAAAAACCCTTTCCAGAAAAGTATTTTTTAGGGTTTGTTTTGTTTTTTTCTTTTTTCTTTTTTCTTTTTTGAGAGAGAGAGAGTGTGTGTGCATGCTAGCAATGGAGGGACAGAGAGAATCCTTCAAGCAGGCTCCGTGCTGTCATCCTCGTAGATCCTAACTTGGGGCTCGACCCCTCCAATCATGAGATCGTGCATGACCTGAGCTGAAATCATGAGTAGGATGCTCAACCTACTGAGCCACCCAGGCACCTCTCCAGAAGAGTGTTTGTGAATGCAGAAAATAAAATCCACAGGAATACAAGAGAATTCCATTACATTTAAATACTTCTGAAATTATTAAACCAATCTGTGATGTAGTAATATGCATAGTTTTACTAATATTTAATACCAAGATACGGCAGCAGGTCTGTCAGTAACTGCTGAAGTCTCTCGCCTCAAAGTTAAGTGATGAGTATAAATGTTACTTGGGAAATCTGCAACAACTGTAGTGTGCTGTGACATCTGTGTTTTTTCTGTTCATGGCAGTGTCACTAGTACTGCCAATACAACTGGGGTTTGTTGACTACATTTATAACTCAAGGACATGGTAACTATCAGAAGTCAATGGAAATAAAAATATAATTTTTATTTATTCAAGTCTCTACGGCAGGTTTTACCCAGAGGTCCCTGTTAGAGGAAAACCCGTAGCGTTTTCTGACCAGGACTGAGACTGGCCGTCTCCTGGGAACAATAGTGATCCTTCTGGCACCCCCTGCTGTTAGGAACCAGCAAATTCACTAGCCAAAGGAAGGATTGCTTTAGAGGACTTTTCCTTGTCTCTTTAAAACATACTGCCTTTGTTTCAAATTTTTACTGAAAATAGGATTATGCTACTTATGATATATGAGTAGTTGGGGTCTCTCTATCCTTGAACAAAGAAAGAATACTGAGTGCTTGGCGGGCAGGTAGCTAGGGGATGATTCCTCAAGTTTTTCTAGTTACCATTTCATCCCTGCTATGAAGTCACGTTTGATGTATGGAACAGTAAATATTTTCCCTCCTTTTCTATTTGGGAGGCACTAAAACAGCAATGTTAAAGAATATTGAAAGCAGTTTAAAAGTTATCCAGTGATTCCTCCACCCTAATATAACTGTTTTCATTTTTGTATCACCATTTCCAATATATGTATATTATAGTTTCACTTCTAGTGTACATATTGTGTTATTCTTACTTAAAATTGCAAATATTTGATATCTGCTCTTAGTTCCTACAATCTGCATTTATTATGTGCCAAGAATCTAGACAGAGACAACCCCTTTGCTCATGGAGCACACGCTACCTAGTGGGGGGGACAAGTCGTCAGATCATTAAAATGTGCTGAGCACTACAATAGAGAAAGGTACAGGCTGCATCAGAGGCCTTTCACGGGATGTTTAGATTGTTTATTTGCTTTGGTTTTAATAAGTGATTCTATAATAATAGTTTTTATCTCTGTTCCTTTTATTTCTGTTGAATAACCTCCTTAGGAAGTTTTCCTGTGAGTAGGATCACTGGTCAGAATAGAAACATCTTTAGACTTGGCTTTGTATTGACATGTAGCTTTCTGAAAGATGTTCCGATTTACAGTGCTACCAATAGAATTCATAAACGCATCTTCAAAGTCTTACCATCACAGAGTGTCATTAGAACTTTTTCTTTTCACTCTCAAAGATACGTATAGGGATATTTTAATAGTTTCCACTTGCATTTCATTTATTTATAGATGACTGGAAGAGTTGTTCTCATTAGCACATAATTTTTACTACATAAATATTAACATATGACCATAGCATTCTTTTGAACTGAAAGTCCTTTTTAAAACAAGTGTTTTTAAATCAGTGATTTTCAATAGTTGGGGGTTGGGGTTGGAGGTAGGCCAGACATACCTCCCCAGGAGAAGCATCTAAAGACTACACAGTGTCTATGAACTCCAGCTTTTGGAGAATGGGATGAGGGAGGGGAGAGAGGTAGAGAGTAACAGCAGCGGCTTTAAACTTAACACTCTTACGTTTTTCCTGAACTACTCCCATCCCTGCACTCCCACTCCCAAATACACACACACACTAGTCAGTCCTCTTTCTATTTAAAGTTTTAGAGAGCTTATTCAACATTCCTGGAGTGTTTCTAAAAGCACAAGGTAAAGTAAAATCTTTATATGTGAGCATTTAGAACAAAAGTGTCAGTACATTTTCTGTTTCTTCTTTTTCTCAGTTGTCTGATGAAATAGTACAGATTACTGACCATTTGCCCTGTGTGTGTTTTCTTGCCTCAGCAACCTTCCATTCACCTTTCTGGTCTATATTTTAAGTTAGAAAACCCTCTCCTGCTAAAGCAGGACAGAGCAGACTTTCAAGAGTTACCAGGGATGTGTTCATAGTTTCAAGAGAGTGAAGTCTCAGCAAAATAAGTAAAGCCATCACTCCTTTTCTTCATTTCTCCCTTTCCTCCTTGCGTCTCTCTCCCAGGGGAGAATGGGCAGGGATGTATGGGAATACCCTGAACTGAACCAGAAAGAGGGAGCTAAGTTTTGACAATAAGAAGTGAATTAGTATTTACTAATTGAAACAATTTATACGTTATTCCATTTAATCTGAAAATAGCCCAGTTTTGATTATGACCGTTTTAGAGACATGAAAACTGAGGCTGACAAGGATTGCTCTCAGGCCGGGCTTCGCCCCCACGTCTGACTTCAAAGTCCACGCTCTTTGTGACACCCTGCTAAGGGTGAGGATGGCGGCAGGGAATCCCACTGTATTGAGGCCAGCATTCAGCTACTATATACTATAGTGTAGTAGATAAGAGCATGGTGGCCTCTGGAGCCAGGACGCTTGGGTGCCAATCCTGACATTACCCTTAGTACTGTGTGTGTGTGTGTGTGTGTGTGTGTGTGTGTGTGTGTGTGTGACAGAGAGAGAGAGAGAGAGAGAGAGAGAGAGAGAGATTGAGATCTTGGATGAATTGCTTAACTTTTTTGTGGCCCAATCAAATGAGAATAATAATAATAATACCTACCTCATAGAGCCCCTGTGAGGATTGAAGGGGCTAATATATGTAAAGCACTTAGAAAGGGGCCTGTTTGTCTGTCTGCTGCAGTTATTGTTGTTATAACTAAACACTCGTCGAGGGCAAGAACTGGATCATTTATGCCCCACGAACACCCAGCATAGCTCCATTACTGTGGTAGGTATGCCACAAGTATTTCTTGAATGGGTAGCTTATTGAATAGATCTCTTTGCTGCTTCTACATTTTTCTTCTTCCCCTCCTTTCAGTTTTCTAACAGAGAGGGGCTGAGTGTGGGTAGACTCTGCCCAGCTTGCTGTTGGGCTAACTTTTGCTGAGTATGGGCAGGGGTGGAGATTGCAGATCTGTAGACTTTCAAATCCGTCCTCTTATGGACAGACATCCTTTAAGAGACAGTGGCAAGACCACAAATTCCTTGAAGGCAGGGTGCCTACAGTCTCAGTTATCTCTATATCCTTAGCAGCCAGCACAGGGCTTCTTAGAGAAGGAATGGATGAATCTTTAGGTGTCTGTGGGCTCCTGGGAGGGACCCTGGCCAAACTTTCTGTCCTGCCTCACTTTTTTTTTTTTTTTTTTAGCCCGCTTGGCCTCTTCCTGTCTTCTGAATACCGTGCAGTTCCTAGGTTGCCTTCTGGCTTTCAGAGGCCCTCACACCCAACCACGAGGCTCCCGTATACCATCTTTCCCCCACTCCAAGGGAGGCCGCACAGACTTTGAGTGTAGTTAGCCTGACCTGGGTGCAAGTTTCAGTTTCACAGATGACTTTTGCTACATGACTGTAGTCTCCGTGTCTTCATCTGTAAAATGAGGGGAATATTAACTACCTGATGATATTGTTGTGAGGAATTTTATTAAATGTAATTTTCTTTCAAAGGAAAACGAATTCTCCTGAAGCCTCAATGTTTGCCCAAATTCGTTTTATTGTAGTGTTACTTAAATACATATAAATGTAAAACTCTAGCTATAAATTCCATGCTTTTATGCAACCCAAACAAAATTACAAATTTAATGCAAATAAAACTATAACATTAATAAAATACAATTAACAACTTAAATGCAACAGATGATGTTTTGCTGAAATTAAATCACTGATGTTGGATTTAATGGGTGTTGAATGTTTTACTTGTCAACTTGAGGTTTTTGATTTTCATACGAAACGTTGATTACCGTATTAATATTTGTCCTTTTAAACAATGAGTGTATTTTTAACTACTAGTCCATTATTTTAATGAGCCGGTTGATTTATAGTGCATCCCTTCCCCCAATTTTAAATGTGCTTTACTGGAAATAGTAAAGAACATTTCTGCAAGGATAACCAGTTTATGTCAGTTTGCCCAGGACTTTCTCTGTTTTGAAATTCAGAGTCTATACCCAGTAACCCCCACCCCTCAGCCCCAGGATAATTGATCACCCTACTTTCTGAAGTTGTCGATTGGTCTGTACCTAAATGGGCTCTCTGCCTAATTGATACCTGTACACAGTGTGACTTGGGCACTGCAGGGCATGACTTCTTCAGAGGTCAGCACGCCTGTGCCACAGGGAGAGCCTTGTGCCCACTTCTCCCATCACCACAGTGTTTTTGCCTGCAGCTTGCAGTGATGTCATTTGGCTTTGAGTCTATTAGTGATGTTAAATAACTCTAGCTGCTGGAACACACAGCCCCCCAAATCTCACCACCTCATCCAACAAGTTGGCAGACTTTTCCTATACAGGGCCAAGTAGTAAATATTTTAGGCTTGTGGGCCATACCTCTCTGTAACTCACGTCTGCCATAGTAGCAAGAAAGTAGTCATAGACGACAATACATCAACAAATGGGGGTGGAGTAGGTTTGTTGACCCTGGCTTACTAGTAAGTTTATTTCTTGTTCAGATCTGTCTAAGGAGGGTCTGGTTGCCCTCCTGGGTATTTTTCCTCTAAGCAGCGATTCAAGGCTCCTCCAACTGGGTGGAGAATGGGGAACGTGGAAGGCTATGAGTGGCCCAAATCTCTCTCTGTATTTATTTATTGTATAAGTTATTATATATATAATCCATATATAATATTGCTTTTCTAAATATATATCAGGTATATGATCCATATGTATGTGTGTGTGTGTGTGTGTGTGTGTGTGTGTGTGTGTGTATGATTTTCATTAAACTAAAAGCAAAATTTTTTAATTCTGAAACTTAGCCTGTGAATTCATCTGTTAGGCCTGGGGGCCCTTGAACCTCAGGTAGGAAATGTAGCCCTGAAGTTAGCTCAGACCCAGTTATGTAGGAAGTGTTACATAGTTGCTTTTTTTGTTATTCCGGTCAGAGATTTAGGCTGAATAATTCACACTAAGGTGTGCATGGGGTTTAACTTTTCTTTCAGTTATTTATTGCATAATGAATACATGTCCATCATAGAAAAATTAGAAAATATGTTTCTTCACACAAAAGAAAATTTAAACCTTCACTTTCTTCCATCAGACAAGATAATCACTTACTAAATTATATAATTATTTATGTTTAGAAAGAGGAACTAATTAACTTAAATGAATCCCTAACTGGCAAAGTGTTCTGTGGAAAAGAATGTGAAGCTGAGTAGCCTCTGATGTTCTTACCAAGTCAGGGCTAGACGAGCCTTTCCCTGCCGGAGCCCTTGGTCAGAGGAGACTCAGGAAATAGAGTTGTTGTCTAGGAAAGGAGCATGGATTATGCTAAAACTTTGCAAATTAGTTGCGTTCTAATGGAAACTCTCTCCTTTTCCAGACAGGCAAGTGGATTTCTTTTTTTTTTTTTTAACGTTTATTTATTTTTGAGACAGAGAGAGACAGAGCATGAACGGGGGAGGGTCACAGAGAGAGGGAGACACAGGATCTGAAGCAGGCTCCAGGCTCTGAGCTGTCAGCACAGAGCCCGACGCGGGGCTCGAACCCACGGACCGTGAGATCATGACCTGAGCCGAAGTCAGACACTTAACCGACCAAGCCACCCAGGCGCCCCGGCAAGTGGATTTCTAAGATATCCATTGTTCCTGATTGATTTTGGACAGATCAAATGTGCATGTAAACAGGAGTCCCTGACTTGCTGACTGCTAGCTGCTCTGAGCCTACGCATTGAAGGTGTTTAGGTATCAGGAGTGTAGAAGGAGAGAAGTAGGGGGCAGAAGTATGGGGGGTATATGGTTGGCCCCCAAAACTAAATAGCTAGAGCTCTGCTGGTGCCTAGTATCCCAGGAAGTACTTCATGCCAGCAGTGACCAAACCAAGGCCTGCTGGGCCCTTAGCCATAGTGGGACAAGGGAGAATGAGATCTTGGAGTGAACAGGGGAGGAGCCTGCTTTGTCCCTGCCCCCCCCTCCCCCCCAAGCCCCAGTACAGGGCCAATTCAATCAGAACTCATGGAACTGAATTGAGTTTAAAAGTGGCAGTGGCGCCTGGGTGGCTCCGTCGGTTGAGCGTCCGACTTGGGCTCAGGTCATGATCACACGGTTTGTGAGTTTGAGCCCTGCGTCGGGCTCTGTGCTGACAGCTCGGAGCCTGGAGTCTGCTTTGGATTCTGTGTCCCTCTCTCACTGTGCCCCTCCCTCACTCATGCTCTGTCTCTCTCTCAAGAATGAATAAAACTTCTTAAAAAAAAAATGGCAGTGATGATAGCAACTGTGATGGTGTCATTACATGTGGTGACATTGACATTTCACACTGGGCTCCTACTCGGGAAGGGGGAAGAAGGGTTTTAAAAAGGGAAGAAAAGTCCAAACCAATAAAATGGACAGACCCCCTTAATCAGAAGTCAGTAAGAACAATTAAACTTCTCTCCTATACATGTATTGACTTAAAATGTTTGATACATCAGATAGGCATGGGGAAGGAACCTTTCTAGCTAACAGCTACAGAGCAGAGCAAATAGAATCCAGGTAGGATTTTCCTGTTTGGGAAATGGATCACTGGGTAGTCAGTAGACAGTCTTCCGCCAGAAGCTGGGCTGCCTTGGACATTGTATTGTAGCCCAGAGGGTTCCCAGAGACTGCTGTGGCTTCTCTCGGCTCCGCATAAAGAGAAAGGTTAGCTGCTTTTTCAGAGGCATGGCCTAGATTCATTGCTCTTTGCCGTACCTGGGCATTTCCAAGGGTTGGTAGTTTTAGTAGACCCTCTTGATGAGATCTCCACAGTGTACCCAAAGCGACCAGACATTTTGGAAAAGATATCATCAGTTTGAAGCCTCTCCTACTCTTATGTGATACTGCTTTGTGGTTTGGAGAGAAAAAACAAAAACAAAAACGAAATGAGCCTTTTTTACACTCACTCAGTTTAGTGCCTCTAGTAGCCATTATCTCATTTATTCCTTATAAGAAACTCATTTTTATAATATATGAGCTGAGGATCAGAGACAGGTAGTTATTTGCTCAAGGTCATACAGTTTGGTAAGGGGCAGAGCTAAATAGGATAAGGGGAAAAGAAAAACCGATGCCTGTATCCTTTGTAACCAGGCCTGACAATATGGGTATAAATTTCCTATTTATTTATTGTTTGCTCGAGTCATAGAGGACCAACTGTGTGTTGTTTCTTTTCATTCTGTTGTATTAGCAAACATTTTCATTGTCCAGATTGTCCTCGTGTATGGAAATGTAACATATGCAGCCTGTTTAATTTTGTATTTGTGAATCTGACTTGATTTCCTTTTTGGCAACAGCTACTGTCTAGAGAACAGAAAAGATTTTTCTTTGTGTCTGTTTAAAGTGACAGAAATATTGGAGCAAGTAATAAAGATGGAAAGCATTAATTACATACTTCTAAGAATTTAAAGGTCAGACAAGCTAAATATGTATGTTTTGCTCACTGGAATGTCTTGAAATTGTGCCAGGATACGCTTTGTTCCTACAATAAAAGCACACATTTTAGATAGCCATCAACTTACTTTGGTATCCAAAAATTAGACCAGTTTGTTGCTTTAGTTTCTATATATCTTAAAAGTTTAGGGCTCACATTTCTGACATTAATGTGATTTGTTTCATGATCCACCCCCTTTGGCCATGTTTAGTCACTATGTCTCATTTTGATTTCCTCTGTTCTCCCCTCAGCTTATGTTGGAGTCTGTCAGCTGCCGCTATGTACATGTCAGGCTAGTGACTTGTAATGTTTATTAATACAATGTCAGTCTTGCTGTTGAAAAAACTGTGATGCTTCTCAGAAGGTTGCAACAGAACGAAGCGTTTGATTTCCAGATCCTGTCTGCACTGCATGGTGAATACATTCTCAGATGTTATGCAGTTCACTGACCTGACAGTTATGGAACCCCGCCTGGGACCCCATTTCAGCAGGACATATTTGAACAGAAACAGTTTGCAAAACTTTACACACTTAAACTCCTGCCAAGGCAAACTGTTAGCCACTTGAGTTTGTTATAAATACCCAGTGGCAGTGGTTGGAAGTAGCCCACGGTGTGTTTTATATTCTGAACTGAATGTGAATGTCTTTGCGGTTATATAGAGTAGTAAATAATTGAGTTTGATTAGGGAGAGGGACCTCATTATCCCCCACCTGTGCCCAGCTGGAAGGGGAGGGTCGAAATGAAGCCATTAGCTGTCTCTCTTACTGGCATCTCAAAGAGCTCAAATACATCTGTGTCTTATTTTCTTTTCTGGCACAATCAGTCGAGCAAGCTAAGCAGGCATGACCGGATTTGGCAAGTCCCAAGGACTCTGGCAAAGATACACAAGGAGAAGGCGGAGGGCAGTCATTTTGGCTTCTCACTGCCCATTAGTCTAGCGAGTTATGTTTTTGGAAAATGTCTGTTTTGAAAAAGAGTACTTTGTCCAATGTCAAACATCACATACTCACACAATATGCTTTGATCTTAAAAAAAAAATTTTTGTCAGTGCAAGGGGAAACAAAATGTGGCATTCACACTAGTGTAAACTCTCTTTATGGATAAAGTAATACCCGAAGGGCTTGCTTTAAAGCAGGCATGCTGCAGTTATTACAAGGCTTTCTCTTGCTCATATATTTTCATTTTCTACTTTGAAGTGCTAGAGGATGAACATGCATGGAGTTGGGACCCGTGCAGGCTGGGAGCTGGAGGAGTGTGTCTTCGTCACTATTACGGCCTGGTCAGGACTGGAGAATCGAGTGCTCCTCTTGGCAGCCTTTTCCCACTTCCACAAACCGAGACTGTGGCTCAAGAAACCATGACGTTCTTCAAGGGCTTTTAAAAAGGGATCTCGTAGTTCATATGGTTAGTCTAACAGTTGGGACATTTTATAACCAAACTGAATGTCACAGTGGAAGTTGAACCTTTGCCCCAGACTGGTCGGTAGTTCCAATCGGGAGGGTATGCTCTCTGGAAGTCACTTCTTCCCCTGAGTCCTCAAGGCTCCCTTCTGGGCTACAGAGGGGTTTAAAACTCAGACTTTGGTGTCTGGCTGCCCTGGGTTCAATTCCTGGGTCTTCTACGTAGCTGTGTAGCTCCAGGCAAGTGTCCTAACCTTGCCCAACCTCAATTTCCTCCATTTTAAAATGGGACTGATAATAGCACCTACTTTTTCTGGAAGGATTAAGGGAACAAAGTAAGTGCTCAATAAATGTTCACAGCTGTCATCGTCTCATCATTTATTACTTCCTTTCTAAGAAAAGCCCATAATTATTATATTAACTGTTGTTTATTAAACATTTATTGTAGACATGTATTAATGTTAACTACTTTACAAGTATTAAGCCCTCACAACAATCTTACAATCCTAAGAATTAGCCCTATTTTGTAGATGAGGAAACTGGAAGCTAGAGAGAGTATATCATTTATCCCGGGAAGGCAGAGCTGGACACCAGAGCAGGCTCTACTCTAGACTTGCTGTGTTCTGCCGCCTCTCGGTCACCACCCTAGGTCTTAGCAGGGAAATGACCACTGTGTTTTGAGACATCTCCATCAAGAAGCTTTTCTGATCCCCTTCCCCAGCTTGGTTAAGTGCCTGTGTGTTTTGGTAGCACTCTGATCTGGCCTACATCTTTGTGCTTATCACGAAGAACTATAGTTCTTTGTTTGTTTCTTTGTGTTTCTCTCCCCTGGACTGTGCTATTTGTGTTAGGGACCATATTGGTGATTTCCGAATCCAAAATTAGGATCTTTAATAGATGAGTGAGTTCAGGTAAATTCCCAAATTCTGCCTCCAGCCTCAGATTCCATAAAATGGATACAATAATAGCACCTATTTTAGGATTGAATGAGTTAATACAGATTTTTAAAGCTTAACATAGCACCTGGCACATAGTCAACGTCTAGTAGATAGTAGTTGCTGCTATTACTATTGTAATTGTTGAATAATATCTTGTACTTGCAGCTCAGAAAGCTCTTAATAAGTCTCATTGAATTTCTCTGCACCACCACCATGATTTTTGACTTCCATCGGCCCTCTCCAAAGCCAGCGAGTTAAGCTGAGGTGCAGTATACCTGCTTCCCTGGTTTACTGTCCCAAAAATGAGAGCCTTGAAAACTGAGCCCAGGGTGCTCTTCTGTGAGCTTCAAGAGGGGGTTTGATGCCCAGGCCAGAGATAGTTTGCTTACAGTGCCCCGACTGTTGCCAACATGCCCAGCAAATTGCACGTTTTAATGGCCCTGTGTTACCAATTACAAGCAATGGTTAGTACCCGCTCCCCCAATAAGCAATCTCTGCTGATAGGGTAGGAGAGAGGGGGTAAATGGGGCCTCTTGTCTTGGAGCGGTGATCTGGAATTAGGAGAACACAAGAGAACTGACATTTCTAAGTTCCTTTGCCGTTTGCCAAACTTAGTGCCAGGTGCTTGGCGTGTACTGTCTATTTTATCCTCCCTGACAATTCTGTAGGGAAGTGGCCTCCTCATTTCATGGATGCAGCTGAGGTTCCCACATGTTGAGGCAACATCTTGGTGAACTGTAGAACCAGGATTTGAACCAAAGGGTATTTAATTCCCAGCCCCTGTGTTTTCCTCTCCAGTAAGTTGCCTTCCAACGTGGATTCTGGTTCCAGCTCTGTCCCTGTAAATAGAATCTAAGCTTTTCAGATAAGGACCCTGTGCCCCTCCTTCCGCTCTGTGCCCGTCACCTCTGGTTTAATACTCACGAGAGAAATGCTCGTCCTGTTAGGTTAATGCTGGTATACAAACTTCCCTCTGGTAACTGAGTGGCTTTGCACTGGGACAGAGCTGAATTCCTCAAGTGAGTAATCTCTTTTTGAAATGCCCATACGTTTTTCAGTGGTTACGAGACTTGACAGGACGTAACTTTGAATTGACTGAAGCACTCCTGGCAGCATTTAGTCAGCTCCCCAAAGTGGCGCCTCGTCCTAGACCCAGCCCCGACAGCCCAGGGGGCTTGGAGGGCAGCTGCTTCTGCTCGGTGCCCCCAGAGTGCCCTGCTGGGATGGAAAACAAGCTGTCTACCCACGAGGGGAGCAGGAGGAAGAGCAGTTTCTGAGCCGAGACTCTGGGTCCGTAGCCCATCTGTCTATCCATCCGCCTGTCTGTCCAAAGGCTAGTCACCCCCAGCACGGGTCACACCTCAGGGATTGGAATGCAGGGCCACACGGAAGGGAGGCCGGACTAGCACCCTACCTGCCTGCTGCCAGCCTGTCCCTCGAAATCACTGTCTTCTCAACCGCAGACCCAACGCCCAACATTAAATAAAAGCGGCGCTAAAAGATGTATTTCAATAGACTTTTTAGAAAGCCCATAAAAATTCCTGGATATAAAGAAATGAGGCATAAAACCCAGAATGTTTGGAAGTGAAGCTGAAAATTGTGGAAGCAAGTCTCCATATCCATTTATTAAATGGGAGCATAACTTAACAGTTGCACTTAGATGTCTTCTGAGAACCACTTATATTCTGTCCTCTTGTATTCTAGAAGCAGTTTGCCCCCTTAAGTGCTGTAGACTTGAAGCAAGAGCCAAAGCTGGTGTTCGCCTGGAGGGAGAGAAGCGAGTGGTGTGGGAGGCTGGCCTGAGGAAGCTTTCATTAGGTCTGGTTGAGTGTGCCGTGTATGGGTCACGACCTCTTTCTCCTTTTAATGTGCACGATTGTACCGAAACGGAGCCCCAGAGTAAGACACCGCGCACTCGTGAAGGCACGTTCTGAGCGCCGTGCGTGCCCCTTCCCTTCACTGTTGTTTTCATTTTCCTCTCGTGAACCTTGCTACCCTGGCTTCAGCACGGAGGCTGTAAAGGAAGATGGAGAGCCGAGTTACCTCAGAATGATCACTATCGTTAACATTCACGGGTGGTTCACTTATCATTCCTGACTGCACAGACATGGCAGCCGCTCGGAAGCGTCCGCAGGTGTAGTGCGGTGATACATATTACATTGTGCCACAATGGATTTATGTATTCTGTAACAAAAGAAAAGTGTAATGAAAAAATACAGAAGGTAATCCTTTATTCCTCCACCACACAATTTATCAGTAATGCCTGTGGATGATAAGTGCCAGGGATTTCCTCTGCTTGCTTTAACCTTGTCACCCAGGTACGTTTTGGTAAAATGACAGAAAAATACAGACTAGGGATTTTCCTCTGTTCAAAAATCTTTCCAAAGGACACTTTTAATTTATGGAAGTTAGTCCAAACGCCAGGCTTTCTTTTGAGCTCCTGGTCTGCCTTTGCTACAAAAGATAAACGTATTGGTTTGAAATAATGCTGTCAGCCAGCAGCAGATTAGAAGAGAACGTAAGCAATTTATAAGCGGGCTCCAATCTGAAATAGTTCAGGTGGACCCCAGGTAGATGGAGGTTCATGAGATGTAGCCCAGTACTAGGTTGCACATACCCGAGAACTTGTGTTCCCTTTTAGGCCCCACTCACCCATCGCCCAACATATTGTCACAGATGGAGCGCATACTGACTTCCGAGGAGAGAGCAGGGGAAGACAAGTCTGAACGCAGATGATTGGCGTTTGTTCCAAACACGCACTGGCCTAGAGCCAGAGCAAATACCCCCAAGTTTATAAATGCACCAGGCACTTTACATTTCAGTGCTCTTGCCAAAGTATCACTTACTGCATCGCTCCCTAAATATAGTTTTAAAAAAAAAGAGCTATTTCTTATTTTGCTTTGATCAGTAAAATAAACTTTTAAAGATTGTTCTGGGATGGGGTCCAGCTTCTGAGGTAAAGAATGGCTGGAGCTCAGGCATGATTCAGTAACAGAGTGTTCAGTAAAATTAGCTTGACAGTTCTCAGGCCTGCTGTTCAATAGCAAGAAACTTGACCAAGTTAAAATGGATGATCGTGCTGGCTAGACCAGCGTCGGCTTTTGCTTTTTAACAAATGGAATGTCAAGGATTAAACAGCAAGCCTTATGGAGAGGAGGGGTGTGGAGATGTCTTTGTATTAGGGAAGCAAATTGGGTCCTTGGTTTTGAGATCAGCCCCCAGCCCCTGTGGATAGCCGGCCACCTGGTTGGGTCGAAGCTAGGTTTAAGGGCCCCTTCCCAGCCTGTCCTACCATTGGGAAGCCTTTCCGTGGCTTAGCTTGGGGCTTGGCTTTTCTTTCAGATGTCTTGTCAATATGAAGTTCTGCCATGTTTTTTGGCCGTGTGTTCTCCTTTGAGATTCTTATGAGGAAATGGGAATGCCACCAAACTCCTTGTGGTAATTCCCATGTTCCATAGTTGGAAACTTGGGTCCCATTTGTTAGATGAGCGTCTTGGAATTGGCCTGTTTTGTCCTGGTGCCCGAGCATAGTGAGTAGTATTTGTGATACTTGTTACTGCAATTAACAGTCTTAGTGAAGTTGTACCTCACCCAGGGATGGGCTTCTTTTTTTAGGGTACTTACTCCCTACCAGTTTTTTCCTGTCTAGGTGAACCACTCCCTCCAAGTTTAACTGGCTAGAAGTTTACAAGTAGTGTTCGTATTTTTTGTGTAATTATTTATGCTTCATTTCATATTTTGTTTGACCTTATAGGATTGAGTAGATTAAAACATTCCTACTGAAGTATACATAAACTGTATGGGTTTTTTTTTTTTTTTTCCTGAATGTTTATTTTTGAGAGAGAGAGACAGAGAGAGGGCAGGGGGAGGGGCAGAGAGAGGGGGAACAGAGGATCTGAAGCAGGCCTGCGCTGACAGCCCCAATGTGGGGCTCTAACTCACGAACTGTGATATAATGACCTGAGCTGAAATCCGATGCTTAACCGACTTTGCCACCCAGGTGCCCCCAAACTGTGTGTTTAAAATTTATTTATTTATGTACTTACTTACTAGCCAGTTAGGAAGAGCCTTTTTTTCTCCTTTTTCTAAATTGCTTTGGGCTATCATATTTTCCCCTCCACCCTCCGACCCTCCTCACCCCATGAAGTTTTTTCCTCTAGGGCTCTGTGAGCTTTGATGTGATGGTGGGATCTGCCTGCAGTGACACCTGCTGACACAAGCCAAGTTTATTGTCAGTCCTTGTGCAGGATTTGGCTTGGGAGCCAGCGTGAGCCAGCCCACGGCACTAGTGACCCACGCAGGCCAATTAGATTCAGTTTGAGATGAATTAGGAAAACCTTCCCTAACTCTGACCTTTCTTTCACTTGGAACTGTTCATACTAAACTGCTTCTCTCCCTCTCTCTCTCTCTCTCTCTCTCTCTCTCTCTGTCTCTCTCTCTCTCTCTCTCTCATTGGAAGTAAGTTCGTTTAGTCTATTTTTAAATAATTGGCACTCTGAGGTATACTTAGTGTAAAACCTTGCTAAACATAGTGAAGACTGCAGTAACATTCCTCTGGTTGAACGTTGGTGATGATTTTGTATTTGTCTTTTCCTACAGAAATGCTGCTCATGGATTCTCCCTTATTCAGGTGGACAACACAAAGGTCACCATGAAAGAAATCTTGCTTAAGGCAGTGAAACGAAGGAAAGGATCCCAGAAAGTTTCAGGTGAGACCCAGGAAATAGACTGTTGGAAGTGCTTGGTGTGTGTGTGTGTGTGTGCGTGCGTGTGTGCATGATACGTGGCTAGATTGTTTTAGAGATCGTTGCTTGAAGGTTTGGTTAGCAGGTCTACAGCTTTTTTTAAGCTGCCTCTGGGCCCAAGGAAGGGGTTGGGTCAGTGGCATATGTGAGAAGAATGTGTTCATATTGACCATGGAAGTTCCATCATTAATAATTTGTGATAGATGAAGACAAAGCTATTTGAGCTATTAGTTGGTGCAAAGCTGTCTTGAAAACCAAATCCTAAATTTGAAGTGCTGCTTTCCATTTCATGTTTTCACTTAATTTTCCATGGGGGAAACTTTCAGTTGCTCGTGTTTGGGATATGGAATAAAAGAATAACAATTTTCATTTTTGCCAAATGAGGGCACCTGTAAAAAGATTTTCTTAAAGATAAATCACTTGATAGGCACAAATACCTGTTAATCTTTAATTCCTCATTACCCAACTTTGTACAGAAAATCAGCTTATGGTATTAGCTACAGTATTTAAAGGATATGAGGGAAAAAATATTATCAGTATTGAGGAATAATTATTTTGAGAAATAGCTCAAAGATTTGTCATACCACAGACAACGTTAATATAAATCAACCTATATATGACATGTCAGATATCATAGCTTTATAAATAAATGAGACTTCTTAAACACCTTTGGTTTCATCTTTTGGAGAAGAAAAAAAGCATTACTCAGGTTGAAGAAAATAGTTTTGTGTTCTTTTTAAGGGGAGGCATATAATCTGTTCCAGATTTAATTAGCTATCTTCAGATGAAAGCTGAAGTTTTAATAAAAGTTAGAAGAGATAACACAGTGAAGGACACGGATGAGCTGTCTCAAGGCCATATTCCAGGGGAACGATAAGAGCTGTAAAAAATGGCAGAGGAGAGCAATTGAATGGAGCAATGAAAATCTGATTCTCATAAAAAAGAGAGAGAGAGAGATGCTGGTAGGGGCGGTTGTAGATGAGACCTGCTAGCGTCTGCAAGCAATTTGGATGCTTGCCAGGAGTCATTGTTCACCCTCGGCTGTGGCGGCTCTGTCCAGATGTGCCAACCGCACGTTTCGGCTTTTGCCAGCTGACTGCGCCGTTTGATAACCAGCTCTCTGGATGCCCATCACTGGCCGCAGAGATAGAATTAAATGATGATGATCTTCCCACAAGTTGGGAGAGGAAACAATGCATATAAATCTTGATTTCATCTCAGCATGAGAAGTCTTTATCCATCATCACTCATAATGAACAAGTCGTTAGCTGGGATGAATGGTGTTCTGGTTTTTCCAAACACCTCTTTTGTTCATTTTTTGGGTGACTTTTATCCATTGCATGGGGGTCAAACCTCTTTACATTTAAGGGATGATTGAAGAGGCATAGCCTCTCCTTCCCAGGGGCAAGTAGGTATTTTGGGGTTCTAGGTACCAATCTAATAGCATTTCAACAGCTTCAGATATTTAAAGATATTCAATAGGCATTCATCTTCCTTTAGGATCCTGTTTTTTCCTCTTGTTTTGTCCCTAAATTGTTTTATATAATAGCGCATTTTGTGACACATTCATTATATTCAAAGATAAGCATTATTTCAGGTTGTCCAAGGGGAGGTGAAACCAGCTTTTTAAACCTTCTTAATAGAAATTCTGCTGTTGCAGATTTTTTTAGACCATGAAACCTCTGTGAACTTAGATGCAGCTGAACCCGTGTCTTTCCCTCTGTCTCCAGCTATCTCTCTCCAATTGTATACCTATTTATCTGTGTCCATCTCCAGCAACCACGTTTATCACACACACATTTATTTATGTTCACCTACGTGTCCACATCCCTGCCATTCCATCTGAGACTTGCCGTATCCAAAACACAGTGATCTGCATTATTTATTCCTTTTCAGACTAGAGAAGTCATTTGAAATTGATGTATTTACATAAATTACTGTCCATTTTCTTAATCCAAAAAGCTCTATAAGATGAGAAGCTCTTTCTATTGCTTTATGAAGTCTGGTCTCATGAAATAGAAGGATCTTCAGTTTGGCAAAGATGCTTATTTAAGGTTAGCTTGGTAAAGGTGGTATATTTTGTGGTTTTGAACTTTTGTATTCTGGCATGGACTTGTTTTGGAAGGTAATTAACGAAAAGAGGAAAATCCTCTTGTCATAGACAGAAACACAGTATGTTTCCCTAAAAATAAATAAATAAATAAAAGTATGTTAGTGTTCACAGTTGGCTGTGAAATACTTAACACCCGTTATGACACATGAACTTATCATGAACTCAAGAACCTGGTGGCAAGAGATGCCAGGCTAGAGACGTTCGTCCTGCACTTCCTGAGTGTCTACCGCAGTGACCTGCACAGTCTTTGCAAGAAGGGGCCTGCCTCGCCCCACGTCCAGGACAGAAATGGAGTGCCCAGCCCTCTCTTCGAGAGCTTTTGCAGAACAGCACTTGTCTCTTGGCTGCTCTCATTTAACTGAAGCGAGAGGCAAGAAACGCCACTTGAGATGAAACAACATGTGCCATGCGAGGCGAGGGTCCTCACTGCTTGTTCATTAGAGGTTAGTTGCACTAGAACAAGATTTCAGAAATCCTTTTGCAGGCTGACAGTGAACTTCTGGTGCTTATCCACAAACCTCTAACTTCTCCCCTCTTTTTTTCCAGACTGCCCGTACAACTCCCCATTTCACGATAATAATAAATTGAGAACTTGAACTATTTTATTATTAAACCCAGATGTGGGCTTAATGACTGTTCTAATGTTTAAATACTCTGTTGCTCTTCCTTCTGGCACTCCCTCCCCAATTTTCGTTTGTAAAAAATCAGAAGGTGGCAGGTATGTGAGCAAAAGAATTCTTCTTTGTTCAGGCAGATAGCTTTGTCATTGGAAACCCTTAGGGTTTTAAAGTATTTTTGCTTTGTATGGATAGAATATCATTACAGGCACTTGTAACTGATCTAGAATTTTGACTTGCATTATTTGTAATTATTTCATCGTCATAACTATTTATGAACACTGCAGGGTTTTTCTATTAATATTCATGTGCTGAACTACAGTAATCTTTTTGCAGTGTGTTCCAGTCAGTTCTCTGCTAAGGCCCTTTTTTTTTTTTTTTTTTTTTTAAACCCATCTTTAAATGTCTCTTTTAAAGTTTCTCTGCAGCTTTTCATTTTATTACTGACCCACTTGACATTTGAAAGCTACCTGCACTGGCAGAAGGTCCCCACTGTTTAAGAAAATTATAAATGGAGAATTGGGTTTTAGAAGAATTAGCTGAAACCTCTTTACTAATTTTTACAGTTGGGTGGGTGTGTTTTTGACATAATGAAGAGTAGCCTGCCAGGTCCCTTGATTTAGCTAGTAAAATACACTACCCCATTTTTTTAGTGACTAAAGCCCTTAATTCCTCAAGTTCTCCTTTAGTCAGGTTCACCCTCACAGTTCGTGACCTTCTGAGATTCTTAGTATTTTGTTGTTGTTTAAAAATTCTATTACCACCAACCTTCACTAGCCTTCTGAAACGTAGTGTTGGGTGTGGCAGGGACACTTCAGAAATGGAGACAGATAGAATTTCAATTTTACCTTGACACAGAAATATAGTTAACTCTTGATCTATAAAAGAAGGCTTCCTTTGAAGTGGGATTTTCCAGGCAGAATAGTTTTCTGCGTGGCTCTGTTTCAGTATTTGTTGTCATTTTGAAATGGAGGTATTTTTCTTTATCATCTATTGAAAAATTGAACCAGAAGCATATTAACTTTTTCTTACCCCTATTCATTCTTGCCTTTTGAAATGAAAGACCAATTTTTATTAGTCTGAAAATCCTTTTGCAAAGTTCTTACGGTATTATTAATAAAACTTGTGACATTCATTTTTGTTTTTCCCTCATAAAATGTTACCCAGATTTTGAAAGATAAACGTTAGCTTTGTCAAGTGAACTCTCTCTTACCATCTCTGTTTAGAGTCACAGACCACCTTGTTGCTTGCTAATGTACTGTGTTTTCACAAGACACCCAGAATGTCATTAGTGATATGGTCTAGTCTAGGACGCCTCCACATCATTCCTAAATTACTGCTAAGCGCAGAGGGAGAGAGAACAGCTACCACGGGGTGCAGGGTTCTGATCAGAAAGATGGCTAATGATGACATCACTGGATTCTCGAGTTTTATATTAAAGGTTCATATAAAATTTTTGTAAACTTTGATCCAGAACGTATTTGTAGCTGTGTTGTACATTTCACTCCTCATGTGTTCTCAGGTATCAGGCCTGTGCTAGGTGCAGGGAGGTAGTGGGAGACAGATTCACAAGGCCCTTGCTGAGGAGGAACTTACATCCTTACATCCTAGATGGAGGATAAATAAGGGGCTGAGAGAGAATAAGATGCAGTGTATAGGATGGTCAGGGAACTCCGCCCTGAGAAATTGACATTTAAATTGTGACCTTCACATTTAAGCTGTGAAGAGTTGGGGAGGGCCAGTGTCATTCAAAGCAGTGGCTATTAAAGGCTTACTGTATTTTAATATAAAAAGAACATTTCAGATTACTTTGTAGTTAATTTACTTACCTCTCTTCCTCCTACCCACTGTTGAAAAAAGAAATGTAGTAAAATTGACCCTTGAATTGTGCCTTGTGTCAAGTCCCCACATCTTACCCACTAGCAGCTTGGATTTACCTCTAGAATATATCCTGAACGTATTCAGTCCTTTCCATCTCCACTGGATAAGTTCAGATCACCGTGACTTCACCTGGACTGTTGAGAAACAGTTTTTCTGGTTTTCCTGCCTCTGCTCTTGGCCACCTCCAGTCTGTTGTCTACACAGCAGCCAGAGAGATCTTCTAAAGTATAAATCTGATCATATCTGCTCCACATCCTTCGGTGACTCTCAGTTGCATTCAGAATAAAATTCAAACTTCTAACTACTATGAAATACTCCAAGGCCCAAAGAGGGGAAGGTACATACAGAGAATATGAGCACAAAGAAAGAAAAGAACTGGAAAGACATGCAGAATTGACAGTTGCAATATGAAAGAGGAATGTAGACAGACCAGGTGGAGAATCTGAGAAGCCAGGGTGGGCATTTGGAGCCTGTAACCTAAAGTTGTCTGTCAGGAGAGGAGTTGGTCTTTCCCCAAGATGTGGTTCCAGTGGGGTAAGAGCTGATTTATTGAGTGCCTTTGTGTACTTACACGTATTATCTCATTTAATCTGCAGACAGCACTAGAAGGTAGATTTTGCGGCTGTCTTACAGATGAGACGTTACAAGTGTGTGTGTGTGTGTGTGTGTGTGTGTGTGTGTGTGTGTGTGTGTGTGTTGGGGTGCATGTTAGAATTAAGGAACTGTGAGGACAGTGTGTGTAATCACATACTTACCTCTCAGAGCCTCCCCTTCCTCTAAAAGAAGTTAAAGTTACCCAAATTTCCACAGTAAGTATATGGCAGAATCTAAATTGGAGCCCAGGCTTTTTTGACCTCAAAGCCCATACTCTTTTTATTGTACCATGTTGCTTATTAGAACCCTAATGGGAGAACAAATTTAAAATTCTGTAAACAGAAATGTTCATTGATTCTAAAATCTAAATGCACTAGGGAAGTGCAGCATTTAGAGGAACCCTGTGGTGAATCTGGATATAAAGCCAGGAATTCTTTTTGTAATTGCACAGTTTGTCTGTATTGGTGTCAGTTTTAATGTTTTATGTCTAGCTTTCTTAAAGCAACATACACCTGTCCTGAGCTGCCCTATGGAAAAGAGAAGCCCATATGTTTTAGAAGAGGGATTTCTAACACTCTACTAACCTGAAATGTTCTCCAAAGACTAAAATAAAAAATCTTCTAGCTGTAGAGTTGAAAAGAATCTTACTTCATGTGTAATTGTAAAGGTGGAAAATCCAGTAACCTTTCTTCTGTGAAAGTAGTTTGCGAGCCAGAGATACAGACATGTGGTTTCCTTATGCTGTAGCTCTGCCCTTTCTTTAAAAAAGGAAGTAAAGGTAAATAGGACTGTTTAAATGTTCTTGGTCAAAAAGACAGTAATTTCTGTGGAAAACTGCACCTTCTCAAGAAATAATAAATAATCATGCTGATGCCACTCAGGCATGGGGGCCGGATAAGAAATAAAGACCTGATACTTGGTATCCAGTGCCCCAGTGGGAATATGATAGCGCAAATTAGGGCTGCTAAGGTGTTCAAATGTATAACTCAGAAATGCCCCGGGCAAGAAGCTCCAAGTTAAATATTCTTCCTTCCCTCTTCTCTCTGCCTGTTTATCTTGCCGTTTCTTCCCACCTGAGCCTCCCCTTGTCTGGAGTGCTCTGAGGCTCCTGATGGATCTTCTTGAGAATAGAGCAGAGCATGTTAAAGATGGCATTGCAGTCAACTATTTTATCTAGGAAGCCTGGAAATTTAGAGAATTTATGTCCGGCAAAAATCTTTGGGAACCACTTGAGAGACCCAATTATTTTAGAAGGGTGTTATGAGCTCTTGCAACCGCCACATCAGAAAAACCCGAAATACATCATTCGCCAAAACTACATTTGACCAGCGTTTACTCTTCCTGCTAGTCGCTAATCTTTCAGAAGTTCCTTTTCCATCACAAAATCTATTCATTCACTCCATCTGGGGCAGTCACCAGCGTGGATTAGATTAAAGCAAAAGCCGAATGAAAGAGAAAAGACATATACCTCTGACAGGCTGTGTGGTGCTGCAGGAGACACACATTTTGGAGTCAGAGGAACGACCTTTCTCTGGGCCACTAGGGACTAATTCTAGAGCATCACTAATTTAATAATAGCTTTTGAGGGAAAAAAAGAAAGAAATACTACATTAGGTGTACATATTGATTATGCCGTAGCCTGATTTTAGAAATGTTCAAAAGTGGGGGGGAAATACATCTTAGAATTAAGAACTGTGGTAGCTGAATGCATAACCCTGTGCTTATTTACTCTCTGAGCTGTGCTTTGATGTGGGAGAGGTTGAGGGAAGAGGCACGCAGGGCACCGTGGGAAGGGGCAAGCGTTCTCAAGCTCTGTGTGGCTCTGACATACCCTGTTGACTTAAACAGTCATGTCCATGGCTGCCTGCTCTGGGCCAGCACTGTGCTAGAATCAGGTGGAAACCCAGTGAGAAAGCAGACTCAGAAAAGGGGGCAATAAAATATGGTAAATTCTCAAGCAGAAGTACATAAGCTACTAAAGCAGCACAGATAAGGGAGTACTTAAAACTACTTGGTGAGGCAGGGGGCTGAGAAAAGATGCTCTGGAGTAAATGATTTGACTTTTTTGGAGATTAATTAGAATTTTGCTAAATGGGTAAGAGGAAGGACATTCCAGGCAGAGATGTTGTGAGATAGAGTAACAAACCATAGATATCCCAAATTACTGGAGCAAGAACAGGGCAGAGGATAAGCTGCAGAAGCCAGGCAGGGGCCAGATCTGATCGGGCAAGGCCTGATGTACTGGAAACCCGAAGGGCCGCGTTCATTTATTGTGACCTTATTTATTATGCTTATTATGCAGCAGACATTATGGAGAAACTTAGGAAATTATTGAAGCCAAGAAGTGGTCCTTACCTTCAAGGAGCTTACTGTGTAGTTAGGGAGACAGACAGGCAGTTTTAATACCATGCATGTGGTAATTGGAAATAAGTGTAGGGGCCTGGGTACACACATCGCGGGATGGGTGCCCTCGTCCAGTCTCAGAGAGTCAGGGAGAACTGTCCTGAGCAGATCCTCCAGCTGAGACCTGAAGATGGCGGAAAAGATGGTGGCCAGATAAAGAGGGCTGGGAAAGAGCATTCAGGCTGAAGGAATGAAGTGAGAGAGTTTGATGCCTTCGGGAAATCACAATGTAACTCAGTATAATAAAGCAGTAGAGTAGGAGTTAGGAGGGTGGGGCGTGGTGAGGTTGAACTGGTCATTTGGGCGTAGGTCATGTTTATAAACCCTGCTGAATTTGAACTTTTTTCTGTGGCAGAGGGGAACCATTGAAAGGACAGTGATAGAGTCAGAATTTCTTTTAGAAAGCACACCGTCTGCCTGATAAAAATCGATGAGAGGACGTAAAACAGGAGGCAGAGACACTGGTGAGAAGCTTTTGAGGACTCTGTCCAACAGCTGATGAGCCCTGACTTAAGGCATGGAGAGAAGCGAATGGAGCTCAGTTCAGGAAGTGGAGGGAGGGACGCCTTAGTAAAGTCTGATCTCTTTCATTTGAGCTGAGTGCACGCTTTGGGGAGAATTGAAATACCCTGGAGCCGCTTCCAGTTCTGGTGTTCATATGAAAACTGGGTGTTGGTAAAAGATAGGCTTTAAAGATTTCTTTTTAATAAAATTAAATGCTTGTTGGAAGAAAATCAAACATTTAGGAAGTGTGTGAAGTAAAAAGTCTGTGAGGGTTTCCTCTGACTTTATTTGATACGAACCTTGTTTTTTTGTTTTTTTTGTTTTTAGTCAATTCACATGCAGATACACATACGGGCTCTAAGTTTCATGTGGGCAGGACCCTGTTTTCCGGTTTTTGGGTTTTTTAAATCACTATATACCTAACATCTAACAGAGTGTCAAATAGAAGAAACTCAACAAATGTTTGTTAAATGAACTCATGAAGAATGTATCCACATAACAGTTTTAAAAAATGATACCATATAATGTTACATGATTTTGCACTTGTTTTTCACCGTCACGTCATAAGCACTCTATTAGAGTGACCCCTGCAGTTTTAGCTTTCTAGCTAAATTTATGTAACTTAGATTTCTGTTGTTGGACATTTAGATCATTTCCAAATTTTTAGTTTAACATGTAAACGTACAGTGAACAATTTTGTATGAATATTCGTTGCATGTTTGTGGTAGATGTTAAACATGGGATTACTTGTCAGAGGTTCACTTACTTCAAATGTTGAGAAAAGCAAATTGCCTTTTAAAAAATGTATACCCATTCTCTGACACTCTAAGAATCTAGGAGACCACCTCTTTCCCCACCCCCTTACTAACACTGATGTTATCAATCTTTCATTTTTGCCAAACTGATGGCTAGCAGTTAATATCTCATTTGAATTTGTATTTCTGGGTTTTTAGTGTAAAGTTAAGCATTTTAAAAATGTTTTTATTAGCCATTTATCTTTCTAAAAGATAGTTTTTAAGGCAGTTGTTTTAGTGAGAAGAAAGATTGAGAAGTCTAATTTCACAAAACTATTTTTAAGAAGTATCCTTTAGTTTAAAGTACACTTCAGCCCACCACCCCCTTTCCTGCTCCAGCAGGTGTACACACACACACACACACACACACACACACACACACACACACACACCAGTATGTAGAGAAAAGGCATACATCCAGTCCAGACCATTTTACTTTGTTTGCCTTCTGACCCTTCATTCACCAGCAAAGCTTTTGTTCATGTGTTTGGAGAAAGTTAGCTGGTAATTCACTAGATTCCAGTTCACCTCATTTAGGACCTTATGTTGCCTGCTTTGTCACAGAACTATTTGAAAAAACAGATTTTCTGTTAAATAGTTTATTTAAGTCTGGTACGTGTATATAGTACTTAGAAGATACATTGTAATCTGGAAATCAGAAATGTAGACAAAAAAGTTGTCACCCCTTAACAGGTTTATTTTGGGGAGGCACATCTAAGGACACGTCTGGCAGCATTATGAACAGCACTGGCACCAAGGGCAACTGTAGGGGGTTAATGGGGACCCTGCATCATTCCTTGCCATGTGCCTGGTGAGTTAACTCCTAGAAGTTTCTGGGAATGGCAGCAAGTGGGGAAAAGGCTGCAACCAACAATCAGTGTCACAAAGTGGGGATGACTAATTTGCTGAGGAGACCGTTGAGACAGATGTTTAATTAGCTGAAGTCAGAGTGGATAAATTGGGAGAGGACTGCCTATGCAGAGAGACGCCTCGTTCCCTCATCTCTCATTACCTGGTTGGGTTTTGGTTTTGTCCTTACTGTCTCTTTTTGAAGACGACAGCCTCAGACTCAGGGGAACTGGGAGGGGAGTAGGAGAGAAAGTACCCTTGGTACATCGACTGAACACTTACTGTATTTTTGTATTTAACCCTTACAAAGACCTTGTGAAATGGGCATTATCTATTTTTTATGGTTGAGAAAACAGGCTGTGTATTGTGTATATGTGTGTGCATTCTTGTGTGGGTTGCTCATGACTGACACAGGTGAGATTTGGACCTGTACCCCTTGATTTTTAAGCCCAGTGTTTTTCTCTGTACTACAACTTCCCCACTTAAAATGTAATGCAGATGAAAGAACTTTCTGGAATAAAAGTAAGCTGTATATTGACAGGAGCCGGTGTCGGACAGGTGTATGTATGCATTTGTTGGAACTGTCACGTGGCACTCATAAAATCCGTGCATATCATTGTATGAAAATTTTACCTAAAAGTACAAAGAGAATCTCAGACAAATATTGGACACCAGTTAAGGTTCTGCTCACTGAATGTACTGATGTCTGCTCTTTGAAATGCATTAAAAAAAAAAAAAAAGATGCATTGGTGGTAGATATGTGATAAAGCAAATGTAGTAAAATGCCAGTGGTAGGATCTAGGATCAATTTTTCTGTAGTTTAAAAATGTTCATAGAAACTCGGAAAGAGCTCATAAAAATTAAAAGTATATAATTTAGACTCTGCTTATATTAATTAAATTTCTGAAGTTACAGATAGATGTCTTTGTGGCATAGAAAGCACTAATCTTTACTTCCTATAGGATATTTTATCTTTCATTACCTCATATATGAAATGACATCTTTGAGATCACAGTTTCTTCCGTGGGCCTGTGGTTTTCAGCAGCATATAGAATTGTGGATATGATTGTTGTTACCACTTACTGAATATTAAAAATAGGCCAGGCAGTCTGCCAAACACTTTTAAATGATCTCATTTAATTCTTAAAACAACTATTTGAATTGGTTGTTATTTTTGTTTTATAAAAGAGAAAACTAGGGGCACCTGGGTGGCTCATTCGGTTAAACGTCTAACTCTTGATCTTGGCTCAGGTCGTGATCTCACAGTTTGTGAGATTGAGCCCCACGTCAAGCTCTGTGCTGACAGTGCGGAGCCTGCTTAGGATTCTCTCTCTCCCTCTCTCTCTTTACCCCTCCCCTGCTCGTGTTCTCTCTCTCTCTCTCTTTCTCCCTCTCAAAATAAATAAACTTTTAAAAAGAGAGAGAGAGAGAGGGAACTAAAGCTCAGAGAATCTGTAAGACTTGTCCAGGGTCACACAGCTAGTAAGTTGGAGAACTGGGATTCAAACCCAAAGATACGATGTCAAAGTTTGTATTCCTTTTTTAAAATTTTTTAGTTATTTTTTTAATGTTTGTTTATCTTTGAGAGAGAAAGAGCATGAGTGGGGAAGGGGCAGAAAGAGAAGGAGACAGAGGATCTGAAGCAGGCTCTGCACTGACAGTGGTAAGCTCAGTGTGGGGCTCAAACTCACAAACTGCGAGATCATGACCTGAGCCGAAGTTGCACACTCAACCGACTGAGCCACCCAGGCACACCTCCCTTTTTTTTCTTTTTAATGTTTATTTATTTTTTGAGAGAGAATGCACAAGCAGGGGACGGGCAGAGTGAGAAGGACAGAGGATCCGAAGCAGACTGCGCTGACAGCTTTGGTGCTGACATCCCCAAGCCCAGTGCGGAGCTCAAACTCACGAACATCAAGATCAAGACCTGAGCCAAAGTCAGATGCTCAACTGATTGAGCCACCCAGGTGCCTCCAAAGTTTGTATTCCTAACTGCTAGGCTGTACTTCCTCCCACTGGCTAAGGTCCCAGGGTTCACACGTCAGTGGAGGCAGGTTCACTTTTCTCCCTAGAGAGACCAAGTGCACCTTCTTCATGTGGACGTGGCGGCATGATTCAGTGGAAAGAGTACAGGCTTTGGACCCAAAGCAGCCCGAGTCTCCACCCTGGCTGTGCCCTTCGGTCCAGTCTAACCTTGTGCAAGGTTAGACAAGTCATCAAACCTTTGTCACCTCGGTTATCTTTTCTGTCAACGGGGTAATAATACCTACCTGGCAGGGCTGCTGTTTTGACTAGTTGCATAGAAAACAGTTGATAGCAAGTGTTCACTGGATGTCAACTGCCTTTGTCCCTATTGCTACTGCCACACCAGGCACATCATAAAATCTGGCTTTTTAGGTTTTGATTTACTTCCTTTTCTACCCATATGACTTGGCCTTTGCCTGCAGCTTTTGTTTGCAATGAATGAAGTCTACAGAAAGCTTATACCAGTGATAGAACCAGACTGTGAATTGTGTTTGGATATGGGTCTGCTGGAAACACCCTGTATTTTGAACAAGTAGAAAGCTAGATCCAGAGAGCAAGTTGTAATGATTTTTGACTAACAAGAAAACCCAGATCAGGCATGTAGGGGGTCCTAATGGTCACAAGGCTCATTTGTCAAGTAGCTTACATCAGCAAATTTAATTTGCTACAACAAAGAGTCTAGAGAGAAAGGGAACAAATTACAGTTACCTGTAACAAACATGTTTACAGGTGATTATAAAAAGCCTTTGTATGTACAGCCGAAGAGTTCACAGAGCCTGTTGCTTCTTCCAAGAAAACATTTAAAAGAGGAAATATAATGAAACACCAGAATGATTTTTGAGGAATGATTCTAGAAGTTACATAGAGGTCTGGAGTGCTGTGTCTGCCCCTTACAGCCTCAGTCAAGAGTCTTTGTCTCCCCCAGAGGAAACAGAAGATCCCTTTCTTTAGGGAGTTGAGCCACTTGCAGTGAAAAATCATCGCTTTATATGGGCTATGTCCCCACAGAAGACCGCTTTCAGACCAGCCCAGAGACCTGACACCCCCAGCTTCTATCTCACTGCTTTTAGAGGCCTGACACGAGAGCTGGTCTTCCCCCATAAGCAGTTTAAAAGGCAGTTTTACCAATTGCCATGACACCTTTCCACAATGAGTTTTTCCTTTTTGAGTATGTTACAAATACCGGTACTTTCTATAAGACCTTTAAATGCATTAAGAAAAAAAGAAGAAGAAAAATTGCTCGCCAATCAGGGCATTTCTTTTTCTGCCTTACAATGACAGTACCCAGAGACAAAGAGGACTTAAAATCAGGAAACGGCATTGGAGTGGCACTATGAGGCAGGTCTGGGGAGAGGACGTATCAGCACCTACTTCTCATTACCCTGCTACTGATCACAGTGGGACCGTCAGCAAAGTGGATAGATTGTACTGTGCCATCAAACCAATTTTTCAAATGGAAAGTCAGTGAGATGTGATTAAAGCCCAGGTGCTGCAGAAGATACAAGCCGGTCTATTGGAGCTCCTCAGTCTTCCCCAAAGCTGTCACAGGATCAGAGAAATACCAAATCATAACGAATGCCAGCTTTCCTTTTTTGTTTTATTTTATTTTTTTGTACAATACATTTAGTAGAACAATGTGAATTAAGATACAATTAAGACAAACTATGACTTAAGTCTAAAGAATCCTGAGGGTCACGAAGATCTCTCAAACACAGTGTGTCCAAATCCAGACTCAGCACTCAGTAAATATTTATGGAGTCTGCTCCATTTTAGGCAGCGAACAAGGATGGCCTGTTCTCAGCTCTCCTTTTAGTAGGGTAGATGGTCAATAAAAACAGACCAACCAAGATACATTTGATAGACTCGTTTCTGGCTTTTGCCTGTCCGTTTTTTGACAAAAAGGACTTCTTTGGGTCTCCAGTTTTGTGAGGGCCCCTCCTGAAAGGAGTCCCCCTTGCCCTCATGATCAGGCATTACCTCTTTAGCAAGTTTCCATGCATCTGCTAGTTGACTACCAACACCACTCCCTGATTTAGAGAGATGTGGACAGGACAGCAGTGGCCGGGTCAATTCATGAGCAGTCAGTGACTTGCTGTGTCCAGATCAACAGTGTAAAGAAAGAGGTACAGGCTGTATCTCAGCTTTGGAAACTGCTGGAGAGAACACTGTCCCTCAGCCACTTAGCTCTGCATCAGAGGACCCATGGGTCTGCCGCAGTGAGTTCCTAATACATTGATCTTGCCAGATGTTGGTGAGTACCTTACCAAGTAAAGGGACGAGGACCCTCCATTTTCCTTTCGGATGGGGCGATTGAGCTTTCATTTGAGTGAAATGAGAGTGCTTTGTGGAGAACAGGTTCCTTTGTGTTTGCCACCACTGTAGCTGGCCTGGAGTTGGTGACCAGCATGTTTTGTGGAACGAGCTAAGGAGAAGCAGTGAAAGCCGATCTGCAGCCCATAGCTGCCTCACTCCCTGCCAGCCCAGGCCCAGGGCCACCCACTTTCTAGTCAAGAATAGATTCATTGCACTTTGATTATTGGAGATCAAACTTCCTCCAAGAATTAAATCATCGAATGAAAATGTAAATGTCTTAGAAATGAGACGCAATGCACATCAGTTGAAATTAGTGTTGCCTCCCAGGTTCCCTTAATGACATGAATCTGTAATGAGTCCTTGGGGAGCCAGTGGAATATCACAATAACAGACATTTTAAGCATTGATAATCAAGTAAGGGTGCCCAACAGGAAGAAGCTATTGCATACACTGTACTACAGAAAAAGAAAATTAAAGCAAATTCACTTTCCAAAGCAGGGTGTGGATGCGTGAAAGGTAGAGCACGCGCCAATTCCTCATCTTCCATAGCAGAAGTTAATACATACTGTCTGATACTTATAATCATTTTTAAAACAGCTGAGCAAGAATGCTAATAAAAAATAGGAAGATGAATACAAGGAGAAATAGCAAAAACTTTTTAAGGTAATCTCCTGTAAGAAGGGATTCAGGGATGTGCAGGGAGTCAACTTTTTCATTATAGGACTGTGGTATGATTTACTTTTAAAACTGTATGTACCGGTGATCCTTGACCAACATGGGTTTGAAGTGCATGGATCCGCTTGTGTGGATTTTTTTACTGTACCGTACTGTAAATGTATTTTCCTTATTATTAGCATCTTCTTTAGCTTGCTATATTGTATAAGAATACAGTATGTGATACATACACTATACAAAATATGTGTTAATCGACTGTTTATGTTATTGGTAAGGCTTCCAGTGAACAGTAGGCTATTAGTAAAGTTTTTGGAGAGTCAAAAAGTTATATGTAGATTTTCGGCTGTGTGGGGATTAGCGCCCCTAACCCTGGCGTTGGTCAAAGGTCAACTCTACGTGTTCCTTCGATAAAAGTAATTTTTTTTTTTAACTTATAAAAAGAAGACTGCTTATTTTCAAAATCTAGAGCTGAGAAAGATTTCTTTCTTTCCCTTGCTTACATGGACTTTCTTCATTTGGTAACTTCCTTTCTCTTAAAAGCCACAATCCATTTTATTGTGTTGGATGTCAGTTTTCTGTGAGAACACTGTTATTAAATAGTTGCTTCCCATTACAAACATCTCCAAACCTTTCAAAACCAAAATGTTATATGAGTATAACCATTATATTGTGATTTTGCCAACATCTTGTCTCTGTGACCTGTATTTTCCGTAGGTTAAAGCACAGGCTATTAGCTGAGTACTCCTGTCCCATTCTAAGAATGACTAATATCTCAAATATAAACGAAAACAGCTGCTTTTCCATAACATTAGAGTTCCAAACAGCTGTCACGTGTACATTTTGACATTCTTTTTTTTTTTTTTCTTTTTTCCAAATTGGGACAAAAGTTCGTTTACTGAATCTACTAATCTGGTTAAGTATATCATCTAACTTCTGTGGAAAGGTGGAGAGGAGGTCACAGAAAAACCTCTCGAGCTAGAATGTAGCCATCTCCAAAGACTCAAGTTTATTTAACATAAAAACCCTCTGATGAGACCCCTCTGTGCCAAGGACATAAGGTCCGTAAGGGCCTGGCGGTGGCTGCCGCACCACTGCTGCCCTTGCCAGAGAACCTGCACCTCGGTGGACACCCATTGTTCTCTCTCTGGCTGGAGAGATGTGGAGCACCACCCCCTTGTCTCCGGAAAGCCTGAATTTGTGCTGTCTCATCTTCTGCAGCCCTTGGAGGGTTTATTTCAGGGGCTGCTGTTGTGGATCAGAAGACCGTACTCCCTCTGTTGGCTTAAAGCTGGCCCTGCCACTACCAGCTAGGTGACCTTGGTCCGGTCATTCGCCCTCTCTGAGTTGCTTGCTTTGTTTTGCTCTTCAGTAAAATAAAAGCACAACTAGATCACGGACTACTGGTTGGTAGTTGTAACTGTGGGAGAGCTTAATCCCTGAGTTCAAGAACCATCTCCCCGGCTCTGCTCTTGTTCCTGTTACACTCTTTCTAGCTCTTTGATGAGTTTCTTTACCTGTTTGAACTTCATTTTCCTCATCTATAAATGAGAATAATATTATCTTCTTTATGGCATTGTTGTGAGAATTAAATAGAAATCCAGGTGAAACACCAAACACTTAGCTATTACTATTTTATTACTCACTAAATGGTAGTCCTGCCCCCTCCCTTCAATTTCATTGTTATGAGACCCAGTCATACTCACCGTTTTGTGATCTAACACTTTGTTTTTTATGAGTGTGACTGCTTTGAGTCATGATTCAACAGAGACCCTAGCCGCGAAGGGACCCAGCTCGGATTTAGTCCACATTACGTACGGCCCAGAATGTGTGCATCTGTCTGCCCAGCTGCTCATTTGAGCTTTTCCAGGGGTCTGAGGCCCCTTGTCAGAGCAGCAAAGCATCAGTGAGAACATAGGTATGCACATGTAAGAGTGACCTGGCATTCCTCTGGAGCACTCTGCATCTGGGGCTGGATATGCAGAAGGGTTAAAAGCTGGAGAAACTTTTGTCATAAATTTCCTCTTCAGCAGGACTTCCCAGGGAACATCTGACATTAGGAGAGAGGAAATGCTGATTGGCCTCGGAGTCAGCTGAAGGAGACAGGAGCTGCAGTGGAAGCTGCTGGATTTACTGTTATTAGCAAGGCAAATGGAAAGCCAGCAGGGCAGCCCCGCTCCCAGATAATAGATGTAACAAGAAGGAAAGCTCCCAGGAAGGAAGATGGCTGGCAGCCACGACTCCTCTACCTCCTCTGCTGCCATTTCTTTCCATTGCTTTTACCTTTTTGTTTTGTTTTGTTTTGTTACCTTCTCCTTTAGCACAAGGAGAAGCATACTTTAGCATCTTAGGTTATAAGTCACAGCTGGTTTAAAGTAAAACAGGATCTATAATTCAGCTTCGTACTGGCTTGATAGATTCATAGTTGAACATGGTGAAATGTGTAAAATTGTGTTGATATAGTATTAAGAAGTTGCCATTTATTGAGGACTTACCATGTGCCAGACTAAGTGCTTTACATGTGTTATTATCTCATTTAACCCATATAACAACTTCATGCTTTAGAAATGATCATCATCCCCAAGTTAGAGATAAAGAAACAATGCTTAGAGCACTTAGGTAATTTCCCAAGGTCTTAAAGCTTAGTGGAGCTGGGATTTGAACCGTGCCATTAAGGTCCTACCAGTCCAGTGGAAAGTGAGCAAGAGCCCAAATGGCTATTATGGGGCCAGACGGGGTACTGGCAATAAGAAAAGTGCTTACTGAGTCCTGAAATGGCAGTGCTAACTGGGACAGTGGTGGTTAGAAGGAAGATGGGCAGGCAGAGGGGAGCCGAGTTAGCAGGCGGAGATGACATCTGAAGGGCCTGATCCCCCAAAGCAGGGAGCAGGGCAGATGGGCAGTTGATCCCTGAGGACCACAAGGAATGAGGGGGAACGGCAGGTCGTGGCAGCAAGGACCAGGGAAACAGATGATGCTCGGCATCACAAAGAGCCGTGTCCTGTGCAGGGTCAGGTCACAAAGGCAACAGGTGAGCAGAACTCCTATTGTCAAGATTACCTCTGGAAAAAAAATCCCTTTAAAAATGCCTGTGAGAGGCCAGCACACTGTAGGTTTTCTCATTAACTCCAATGCAGCGAGCTTTTGTTTTTCTAGCATGAGAACCAATGAAAACTAAAAGTACATATCTTTAAATGCTAAAATCAAACTTGGCACAGAAAGATGCTCACACTATGAGAGGAGCTACGCAACAGACACCAGCATCCACCCAATTAATTCAGTAAGTCATTCATCAGACGTTTACCAAGCTCTGTAGTTGCAACGATGACTAAGGCTCCCACCTCCCATTCACCTTCTTGTGGTTTATTGAATCACCAGGAAGACATGGTAAGTGGGATTCTCCAAACTATTTAAATTGTTCTCTTGGTCATTCCTCACTCTCTCTTTTTCCTCGTTTTTTACCAAACAAGTACAGGTGAATTCAGATAAATTAAATGTGTGGCTTGTATACAAAGAGATCCAGGCAGTAGGCGACATCAAGAACAGGCCCAGTTTCCTGAGAGGCACGCTGAGGACCTAGCAGGGTACTAGACCCAGGGCAGGGTTCTGGGCAGGACTGGGCTGGGGGCAAGGGCAGTTACCTGAATGAGACGTTAAGGTCAAGATCAGATTTCAAGAAAGGAAATCTTTTTTGGGTTGGCCTAAAAGTGCAGAAATCCTCTTGCCTTAGAGCCGAGCCTGCAGCGAGAGGAATGTTAGGTGATGCAATTTTCCCTATTGTGGGAAAAGAAAGCGGGCCATTCTGGGAGTCTTGTCAGGCCCTGATGTTGTTATAGGAGTCAGTCAGAGAAAAGCATATGCAAAGAGTTGTGGAGGCCAGATAAGACTTAGGGAATGACCATAAAAGGGATGTGGTTTGACAGACTGCCAGCAGGCGGTGTGGATAAAGGGAGCCATGATACTATGCACTGAACAGAAAGGAGACCAGTTCTGCTGGCTCATAGAGGACATAGATGGGCAAGAAATTAGGATGAATAGAAGGTCTGGAGAGTAGGGTAAGGAAGTTGTGAAAGGATTTTAAGCATAAAAGTGATAGCCTTAAGAGTTGGACTCCAGAGATCCCCCTCTGACAGTTGGAGGAAGAATGGATAGCTGGAGGCCAGGAGATGAGTTGGGAAACCATTACTGAGGGCTGGACGATAAGCAGTGCGGAGGAGATGCGTTAAGTGGGTAGAGTCTGTGGAACTTGGGAGTTGACTTCACGTCAACAAGGAGGAAGGCTGTGTAAGAAGTATTCCAGACTTGCGAGTGCCTCCTCATTCACGACTCTGAATCCTTAGAGGCCAGAATCAACCTTCATGATCTCTGCATCTGTAGTGCATAGCCTGGGACTTGGCACACGGTAGGTTCAGTAAATGTTTGATGAACAACTGAGATAATCCATTGGAGACTTGTGGTGTCATCATTGGAAACCCAGTTACAAGGAAAAAGAGCTGGTTTGAGTAGAGAAGGTTCATGAGTTTGTAGTTGATTATCCTGTACAATTAGAATCAAATAGGTGCTTGGAGTTCTCTTCATTCCTGCAAAGACAGGCCTGAGTCACTTATTGTCAGCAGTACTTCCTTGGAGAGTTGGTGGATGTCCCTAAGAGGCCCTGCAGCCTTTTGTCCTGCCCAGGGTTAGAACCCCTTCCACCAGGGCCACTGGCCCCCAGCTGTTTATAAAATGCTGTCATTCCTGGTACCTGGAATCTGTTCAGTAGCCTGTCTAGTATATACAATTATTATCTCCATTTTCAGGGGAGGAGACTGAGGTTCAGAGAGGACATGGTTTACCCAAGCCACTCTCTGCCATAAGCAGATTTGAATAGAAGTCTTCAGATTCCACTGCATCGTAACAAAGTCTCATGATTGAAAACAGTTGGCCCTAAGCCCTCTCTCCATTGACTTAGGCTGGAGTCACCACTTTTATATAGCTCAGAAAAGGCTACAGACAAAGTCTCCTTCTGGTTGTTTCTGTTGTTTTTGTCCTTAGGTGTTTGTGACTAAATTCACTAATTTTGCTGGCTGTCAAGGCTGTGTTAAGGAAAATGGGTTTGAACTGCTGCGGTTTTTGAGTACTGGACTGGATGTCAGAAACCTTTGCCATCACGGGAAATTCTGTCACTCTGGATTTACTATCTGCTCCCCACAGCTGAATTCCTCAGCAGTGTGATTTAGCACCCTGGCTCCCCATCAACCAGTTTTGGCATTTATTTGAATGCATTACCCCACTGGTTTCCATAAACTATTTTACAATTGTTTAAAATAAATGACTGTTTATTTCCACAAAAACCATCTGTATTTCTTTACAGAGTAGCAGATAACTGTACGTAAAATTTGGTAATGTCACAGTGACTCAAGTTAAGAGAAACAGATTAGATTGAAAAATTGGATGCTAAGGGACAGTGTTAAAGGTTTCCATCCTCTCTAACAAGTGATATCTGGATTTAAAGGAAGGGAAAAAAATGTTTCTCTTTTAAAAGTAATATCAGGCCTCCTTTCTCCAAAGGGAAGTGCATTCATGCCAGCTGGATAGGAACAGGATAGGGACTGTGAGCATTCCTCTGCCCCTTCAGCACTCTCTCTGCCTGGGGTGGTGTGGAAGAGGCTCCTGTCCAGTGGCTTCCAGCCTTCTCCAAGTTTTGGCTTGTCCATGCCTTACCTCTTCTTGTTCTGACGTTGAGTGGATTCCCAGGCCTGTGTGTTGTAGTTCAGAGATCACTGGCAGGAAGCTCAGTGGGACAGGTTGCTGTGGGGAGAGAAGAGAGGCCTGGCTGAGGGAACTGAGCTGATGGGGAGGCAGGATTGGCCCCTGACAGTGGTGGTCTTCCATTCTCCAGCCAGTGCCCAAAACAGCACCGATCCACGCCAGCCCCGTCCATCCCCAGGAAACCCAACCAACCCCAACCCAGAGATGGAGCTGTCTTGTGATTATCGAAGCAGTGGGGACACATGGAGTCAGTTGGAGGTGGACCTCCCAGTCTGCTTTGGAGGAGGAGGTAGGTAGTCAAGGTGGTAGCCAAGCAAGCTGTGTTCCCACTTAGTCACCGAAATATACACTGAAATCCACCTTTTGCTGTGACTGTCCCAGGAATGCAGAGATACTGAAATGTGCACTCCAACCTCAGTTTGCATACAGTTAGCACAAGAGCCAGGTCCAGCCAGAGATCTGTTTAGCTGAGTCGCACAGAGCAGTCCAGAGGCAGTGGCACTTAGGCAGTTTGGACTTGTTGAGTAGGAGGGAGCGAGCACCAGAGACCTGAAGAAGCAGGAAGATGACTTCAGACAGAGGGACTATGATGAGCAGACCACAGGGGTTGAAACTGCATGGTTTGGGGGATATTTCTGGATTATTGTGTAATTAGGTGGGAGTTGAGAGGAGATCACATCTGCCATCAGTGTGGCAGACCTTTAGAGGTTCCAGCCTCTGCTGAAGAACCATACCCCACTCCCCGCCCAGTGAAGTCTGGAAAGCAGAAGCAGAAACCCAGACTTGTGATCTATGGAGTCCTTGGAACAACTCTAAGAGGGAGATACTGTTATTATTCCTCTTTTACAGGTGGGAAAGCAAGGCATAGACAGTTTAAGTAACTTTCCCAGGGTCACATAGCTAGTAAGTGGTGGGACTGGGAATTCGAACCCAAGCAGTCTGGCTGATAATGAGGTCAGCGGGTGCTGCAGGGCACTCCCTAGAACACACGCACACTCAAACTACTGAGTTTAGGGCAGGGATCAAGTCCACACCTTCTTCCTGTCCTCCCAAGGTGCAGGGATAGACCCCTATCACACCGTCTCTTGTCTCAAAGCCTGAGTGGAGGCATCAGGACAATCCCAGAAGGAGGCTGAATAGGCCGGACGGAGACAGTAGGGAGTCGCCCGTTGCTTTCCACAGCCCATCTAGAATCCAGGAGGCAGACAGGGCAGGCATAGTTGTCTAGACTGTGGTGATAAGAGAAGCACATGGGCAGTCTGACCCTTGGTCTGCAGTCATGGCCTCTCTTTGTGAACAGCCTGGCCTCAGGTATTCCAGTGATTTTCACCTTTCCTGCCCAGCTCCTTTGGGCAGCTCTAGATAGCTCTGTGGTCCCCCCTGTGGCCTGACTCTGGACCATGGGAACCCGTGAAAACGCTCTGTGCCATTTTAGTTCCTGGCCGCCCAGCTGCTTACATGTCTCTCCAGTAGCCCCTGAGCCCCCATAATCTGTGAGGAGCCAGAGATGATGAGAGGAGGCTCCAGAGGCCAGAGTCCATAGCGATTCTAGCTGGAATCACCTCTAAAATTATTTAACCTCATTTTTTTAATTGGATTTTTAATGACAGAAGTGATACCAATGCATGTCAAAAATCCAAACAAGATAGAAATCCATAAAGTAAAAAAGCAAAAGCCTTTGTCTTTGCTACCACCCCATCCTACACACAAAGGTGATTCTGGTTAACTGAGTAACTGTGAGAACAATCTGGCTGACATCTTTCCAGATTGTGTGTGGGTGTGTATTTTCAACAACAACGCTTCGCACACACATATAAATGCACTTACATAATAGCTAGAGTTTTATTTTATTAATATGGTGCATACTCTGTACATTCTCTATCTTTTTTAATTTAATAATGTATCATGGAAATCTTCCCGTGTCTTATTAACTTAGTTTATTTTTTTCCTCAGGTACATAACATCCCAGTGTACAGATAGACTGTAATTTATTTAATCATTTCCTGCTGGAGAATATTTAGGCTGTGTGCAATTTTTGATTTTACAACAGTGCTGCAGTGAACATCTTTGAACATATATCATTGTGTACTTGGGAGTAATGCTCCTCAGGATAGATTCCTTTGTTGGGTCAAGAGTCAAGGTTGTTCAATTTTAAACGCCACCTTGTTGAAGTCATTCTATTGAACAAAGATTATTGAGCACCACCAGAGAGCCTGTTGCTGTGCTGGAGCTCTTGGGAATAGAGTTGGTTTTATTAAAAAGCCCCTTCACCCTCATCTTCAAAGATTTGCAGGAGTGGGGGGGGTAAACAATGACAAATAGGCAGAAATGCTTCTAATCCAGCATCCTCCGCACACCCGGAGAAGCAAGGCCCCAAGGAAGTTGCAATGAAAGAGCCCTCGATTCTGACAGGGATTCGGGCAGGGCTGCAGAGAGGAGGGGGGATGCCAAAAGGTGTGCCTCCCTACCCCTCCCGGGAGCCCATCTGTGAGGCTGGGTGTTCAAGAAGAAATTTGTTCTAAAGAATTATGATGCTCCTGCATTTTCTCCTACACAAAGAAGGAAATCTCGGCTGTACGCCCTTTCCTTTCCTCCTCTTGGCACTTTCTGATTGATGATTGGAAATGATGGCAATACATAAACTATTTTTCTTTTTATTTTATGACCTGGTAATAGCAGTAACATATTTCCAGTAAATGTTTTCTATCGCAATAAAAAAGTTGTAACAAGACTAGAAATGGGTATAGTTAAACCCTAAAGAAATCATACTTTCAGAACTGTGGATTGAGGCAGTAACTCTGTAAATCATTTAACTTAGAGAAAGGTCCCCTCCACCCCAAAAAACTCAGGGCAAGCAGCTGGTGTTCACTCTGAGTGCTCATTGGATAGATGCCTGCTATGCGGGCTGGGGGAGCCTCCAGTTTTGACCCCCATAAGACCCAACTACTCTCTGTCTTCCCACCTAGTTTCCCACCCAACAGCTCTGCTCCTTTCTGAACCAGTAAATCATCTCAACCTTACAATTCTTTTTTTCAACCCCCAAATCAAGAAGATTCTAGTACGCTCTTTCTGGAATACAGTGTGGTAGTGTGGTTAAGAGCACGGGCTCTGGAATCACACACCTGGATTCTTGTCCTGGACACACTGTGGGCACATGACTTAACCACTCCACATTTTTTTTCTCCTCTGTAAAAGGAGGATGATAATGGGGCCTCCCTCATAGAGTTTTATGATTCAGAGTGCTAATGCATGTAAAGTGCTTTGTTAAGGGCCAGGAGTCCTCAGTGTCACTTACTGTTGTATTTAAAAAAAAGGGCAAATTGATGATTTTATTAAATTTGCAAAGCAGTACAACCACCAACATTTATTGAGTGCTTATTACGTCGTAGGCACTGTGTTTACTCCAGTTACTCAGTTACCCCACAAAGGTTTAGATCAGCTAATGTGCCCAGCATCACATGGCTTGCAAAAAAGCCAATATTTTAATCAAGGTCTTTCTGACTCCAAAACCATTGTCCAACCGCCACATGTCCACCTGCTAGGATTAGATACTCAACAGGAGCAGAGATGGTAAAACCGGTTAAAACTCCTCAAAAGTAGTTCTGTCTTACACAGCCATGGCCTCCTTTGGCTAACAAAGATTCTGGAGCAGATAGTGTTGAGAAACTATGCTCTAAGAACTCCACGGTCAGGCAGAAGAAAAAAAAAAAGGCGTTTCCTTTCCTAACTGCAGGCAGAGCAGCCTGCTTCTCAGCTGGTCCTTGTTTAGGGCCTGTGACTCTTCAGAGAATGAAGGTCTGCTTTTTCTGGTTGTCCGGTGTCCTTAACATGCTCTAAAAATTAGGCCTTTCCAGCCTTTGTCTTTAATTTCTGATTCTAGCTGACACCTTCATTAATGGTCCAGTACAAGCTTTCTGTCAACTTGAAGACTACTGTGTAAAAGTGGTTTTGCTGTCCTATCAATAATGGTCATAATTTCCCCAATACTCTCATCAGCAGTGAATTGAGTCTTGCAGCAAAGAAATGGAAACCCCAGTGCAGTGGTTTTAAAGTGATTTGTCTTGTAGACGGCGTCTTATTTCAGTAAAATCAGGTCAGTGCGGCACTGCTGGGTCAGATGTAAGTCTGATACAAATTACTTGGAGGAAATTGATCATTTGAACGTTAGGTTATTTTTAACTACTGTAGCTTTTTAATATCTCTTTATTTCCTTTATTTACATCTGTTTTAATAAACTTTAACCATCATCATCAGGCATATTAAATGTCTTCTCAGTTTCAGCCAAGCCTGTGAGAATAGGAAAGAGTACCCTCTGCCCACCCCACAGGAGTGACCTTCCCTGCAGAGTTTAGGGGTTTGCCAGTTATGGCCTTGTTTAAACACTTAAGCCCACTCCTCCTCATCCGCCGGCTGGCCCCCTTACTGGGGTTTGTTTATTGCACAGACTGGCCCCTTGACCAGTCTGTTCTTCATTGCTATTGAAAGTTAATGGGGGCAAAATTGCATTCCCAAACATTTGAACCTGAAGTGGCCAGGGCCGAACTTAGTTGATCTCTGGTGATCGGTTCAATTTAGTTACGATTTTTTGCCATTAGGCTGGGGCTGAATGATGGTGATTTGGTTGAGGCCAAATGTCTGAAGAAAATTGGCTCTCTGATAAGAGTGCTGTTATCAGAGGGGGCTCCCTTCTCATTTACATTTAGATGAGTATTGATTATTTATTTACTCAGAGAAGTGAGATTCGTTTCCAATCTTATCTTTCTCGTCTCTGCTTGTCAGCAGAAAGAGAGATAGAGCTCCTGACATCAGGCCAAGATAACAGCACTTTGTAGTAAAGATAAAAGTTGGAATGGGCCTTTTTCTAGTCTTGACTGAAAGGATAAGTTTTAAAAATTAGAACTGATGGGTCATGCTTTCAAAACCTTTCCTGAAGGTTTTGCAGTTTAACTAGGCAGGAGAATTGGTTTATTGGAACAGCCTTGGTCTTTCTTCTTTTGTAATAGGAATTGTATTTAATTTGATTATATTCGGCTGTTTCACTGAGAGCAAATTGTGTATTGGCTCAGAAGAGGCTAAAGTGTGACCTTATTGTCATGTCAGCTTGTTCCTTTTTTATTATTTAAATTCCAAATTATCCAATCTGAGCCTCAGAGGGGGTATAAGCTACAGTGGCTATCACTTGAATATAATTCAGTGCTTACATTAAGATCAAGCAGAAAATGATTATAGTCTCCCCTAGAGGAAGAGTTGTAAGTGATGGCACTGACACTAAATGCAGATATTTTAGAATAGCTGATGTTGGGTCTGGGCTCTGATATTGACAGCGTCAGCTTGTCAGGGGTGGCTTTGGCTCAGTGAGGAACTCGGGATTCAGCCAGCCCCTGCCGTAGAGCAGGCAAGGCTTGGCACAGTTTGCCTCGAATGGACCTCCCTGCCACCAGTCTCCTCCAGCCCATTACCCACAGTGTCACCGGAAGAATCTTACCACAGTGTAAAGCTGATTATGTCACTTCCCTGCTCTGGTAGCATCTGTTGCTTATAACAGAGAATCCAAATCTTGACCGACAGTCTGGGCCAAGCCTGCCGACCCACTTCCCCTCGCACCCCAACACGAGCCTAGGCCTTGTCCACACTGAATTTCCTTCAGTCCGTGTGGGCTCTTCAGTCCCTCCTTGCTTTTGGACATGGTATTCCCTCTGTAGAAATGCACTGTTTCCCCTGGGTCATCTGGCTCTGAGTCCTCCTTCAAGACTCTGCTCAGATGTTTCCATCTTGGGGAAGTGGAAGTTCGGTGCTTCCCTCTTCTCTGTTTCCACAGCACCTTACCGGTCCCTGCCTGAAGGGGAGCACTGATTGGGCTCTTTGGATAATAGCTGCTCCTGGGTCTCGCCACCTCCCCCAGCCTGCCTGAAGGCAGGAATCACTAATTATTCATGTCTGTGGCTGGGACATTGTTGATGCTTAGAATATGTTTGTTCTATGGACATGCGGAAGGCATCGTAACTTCGCCTCTCCTTTGATATCTGTGCTGCCATGCTCAGCTCTGTGACCTTTACTCATCATTTTTTGACTATTTTTGTAGAACCTAAGCCTAGGGAACCTTAGGAATCCTGGCTGCCAAACAAGTCTCTCATCTTGTAGCTTAAAAGCAAACCTGTTTAAACAGATACGTACCCTCTCCCACCCTACACCCCTGCCTGGGACACACATGAGAAAGGATAGGACGTCTGCTTTGACGCAGCATTCCCCGCCACCATGTATCGTCCCTTAATAGGGCTGTTAGCCTGTTGGGACTCTTGGCCTAGGGGGTATACTGGCACCTCCCCACAGCCATCTCTGTTCCAGCCTGTGCTAGCAGGAACAGCCGCCAGCACTGAGCACTGTGCTAAGGAGTTAAGGATCGTCTCTTCTAATCCTCACAGCAGCCTTCTGAGGAGGTTCTGTTATCCTCATTTTACAGATGAGAAAATACACAGAGATCAAGTAACTTCCCCAGAATGCATATCTGGTTGTGTTACTCCCTGAGAGGGTGCAAGCACCTGGAGTTTCCTGCTCAGAATCCAGCGTTTCCTCTTACTGGCTCATACTTCATCTTTTTCTGGCTACAAGAAGCTCTTTCAGATTAAAGCAGCTCTTGAAGCTGGTGAATGAAAAATAATTGACATGAAGGCACATCCGCGGAAGTATTCCACCTTCGACTTCCTCATTTTTCTCCAGACAGGTTTCTTCAGACCCTCAAACTTGTTCTCATGCTCAGCAATAATAACGATAGGTTCATTCATTTATTTATGACTTCAATCCAAAGAGCATTTGGAACATATACACCCTTACAATAGGATAAAGATACACGTATTGAACAACTACATGAAAGGAAAAGGAAAATAAAGATCCAGAGGGTTCATTGTCCTGGAAATGCGTGCCCAGTCAGCACAGTTGGGTCACGTGTTTAATGCTGAGCTTCCTAACGGGCAAAGGAGAAAGGGACGCTATCAGTTACAGGATTTATGTTAAACTGTCTAAAGATACAAAAGAGCAAGCCAGTTGCCCCAAGAAAGTACAGCTTTTACGGAGAGGTCTGAAGGAAGTTTCTCCCCTTATTTCTTTAGAAATAAGATGCAGAATGGTTGAGGCTATGGTCTCTCTCTTGGGGCTTCTGCACTTGCCTCCCGTTGAATTTCAACTCTCAGCTGGCTCTCAGCTGTTGAGGAATTGTGTGCTAAAACCTTTTATGTTTCAGCCAAGGATTGAAGGGATAGAGGAAGCTGGACTGACCATGTATGTATCCACCGTCCAACAGATACTACAGATTTTCTTTGAAACTTATGTGCTGAGATGTTTGCCTCAGGTTTACAAAATCCTATAAAAATCTTGCCTGGGTATTATAACTTGGAACCCTCCCAAAGTGCCCAGAGCAGTATATTGTTCCTAGACTGTCCAGTGACATGGTGTTACTGCAATAAATACATCATTGGAATGCCCAAGCAGGCTTCCTTGTCGCTGCATAGTAACTGCTTTGCGGAATCTTCCTTTTGTATCCACATCGACTGTGAGGTAGAAGGCATGTGGCTTCATGCGCAGCTGTGACATTTTAAAGCCTCTTTCCAAAGGTGGATGTTGCCTTGAGAGCTATGTCCTGTGCCTTGTGAAAGAGACTTTTATATTTTATAAAATCATTTCCTTAGCAAAAATTTATTAATAGAAACTGACCTCACAGCTTGTCTTTTTAAAATGGTTTTGGCTGCTGTTTTTTTCTTTTCTCCCATGTCAGCTGCCTGAAAATTAAGCATTTGATAGAAACTGTAAGTTGATAGATCTAGTAGGTCTGGGTTGTCATAATCTTGATTATCATTACCAGACTTTTATTAAAAACTTGTTATGAGGGAGGCGATGTGGTTCGTACATGTTGCAGAGTGCAGCCCTGGCTATGAATCCTAATCTCACCACTTTCTCTGGGACCTTGAGCCAGTTATTTAGCCTTTGTAAGCCCCAGTTTCTTCCCCTATAAAATGGAATTCGTATTCTTTACATCCTACGGTGACAAATCAGGCGATCTCTATAAAAGGTCTGGTAGAGTATCTGGCACATAGTAGTCCCTGTTAATGTTATGATCTCTTAGTTTTGTTACAGTCCTGTGTTGAGGATGTGGATGACAATTGACACTAGGTAGCACTATTCATGTATCCAACACTGCTCTGCTTTACAACTATTAACTCATTAAATCCTCAGATAGGCCCATGAGGTATTATTATTTTCCCCGTCTTACAGATGAATAAACGGAGCGAGGTTGAATTGCCCCAGAGCCATACAGCTAAGCTGCTCAGCCAGGACTAGACCAAGGCAATCTGGCCCCAAGCCCATACCCTTAGCCACCAGCTTAAGTTGCTTCTCATACACACCCTGCCTCTCATTACACATACGGCTTGAAGTTATCAGTCTGGCCTTTTCAGGGGAAAGTGTATATGACAGGCTTTCCATGTGAGGGGTCTTCTCCACTGTTCAGGCAAGAATTAGGAGAGAAGTTGATATTTGTAAGAGGCAATTTTCCATTTGGGTTTTGATCTCAAGTCTCATCTAGAGCTTAACCACCCTGCTTTCCCTAAAGTCAAGACCTATCAGTCTTTTGCTAAGTTCATAAATAGGTTTCCAAGTTGGTCTTTAGCTTTTATGGAAGAGTGGAGGGAGTACCCAGGGCAGAAGATGACGCTCAGAATTTCAGTTACTGACAAAACTGGGCACACATAGGCACATTCTTAAGGAAAGATGGAAGGAGAGAGTCTTCCTGGATGGATGGAAAAATAAGGTGATCCTGTCTTCATAAGGACCCAGGATACAGCCATTGGACAGGATATTTAGTATGTATGGATTTCATTAAAATAAATTATTTCAGATCATTTTCAGTTTGAATTTATAGAAAACCACAAGTTAAGTGATTCAGAACCCAAACAAAACAACAAATCTACAAAAATCTATAGTATGGTATAAACTATGGCCTCTTTATAATTGGCCAGTAATTTATAGTTCACTAGAGAAAGAAAGGTTCAGAACACACAGGCTTCAGAGCTTAAGACCCTTGGGTTTTATTTCCCCTGTCCTACTTCCTACCTTTGTGATCTTGGGCAAGTTACTTCACCCTGCCAACCTTCAGGGTCCCAATCTGTCAAATGGGGATAATAGTATCTGCCTCTTAGAGTTGCTGTGAGCATACACTAAGGTAACATGTGGAGAGTGCTTGGCATATAATAGCCGTTCAGTAAGTAAGAGTCATCATCATATTAGGCTTCAGGGAGAAAGTCCTAAAGCTACTTTCACGAAAGAAACTGTCTTAATAGAAATATCTGCAAGACCTAAGAAACAAGAGAGTACATGTTGAATGATGGCAGTTATGACTTTGAGAGGGGTGCAGGGGCTCATGTTTGGGGACAAGGAACCTTTCCTAGTACCCCCTGTCCTCCCCTCCCCCCGCAATTTCCCTCATCATGTTTCCCAGACAGCTGCAGAGACTGGAAGGAAAAGAGTGCAAAGGAGACCAGCCTGAAATAACCCTGATGCACCCAGGCCTTGGCTCCCAGCGATTGGGAAAGGGGTGGCTCGTTTACAGTCCAGCTGTCAGGCACATGGCTCCAGAAGCCCAACCCCCTGTACCCTGGGCTCAGAGTCAGACTACGCAAGCCTAGGTTACAGGGTTACTTAAGATGAAAATAGCGATCTACATAAACAGACGAATGTCTGGTTTTGATTAAATTATCGCATGTGAAAGGCCCATTAGAGATGCCACAACGTGTGGTGATTATGGTATCCTCAGAAAAATGGTGTAGTAAGAGATCAGAAGACTTATAAGTATATATGACCTATTTTAAATGATAAAAGTAGCCTTTATTATAGGAAATGTAAAAAATACAGAAAAACACTAAGGAAAAATAAAAACACTCTTTATCCCACTATCCAGTACAAACACTATTCACATTTTTTAATGTTTATTTATTTTTGAGAGAGAGAGACAGAGTCAGAGCATGAGCTGGGGGAGGGGCAGAGAGAGAGAGGGATACATCGAATCTGAAGTAGGCTCCAGGCATGAACCTTGAGATCATGACCTGAGCCAAATTCAGAAGCTTAACTGACTGAGCCACCCAGGCGCCCCAGCACTATTCACATTTTAGAAATAACTTTGCAGTCTCTTTTCCCCTCTGTGACTTTACCTATATTTTTTCACAATTGCAATCATCCTGCATATATTGTGTTATAGTTTGCCATTTTCATAAAATAGCATATTATAAACATGTTTTATAAAATTAAGTATTTTTGCAGCATCACTTTTAATATCTCTGTGGCATTTCACAATATTTTGTTTAATCAGTCCCCTGTTGTTGTATCTAGAGTGTTCCCAAATTTCGGCTGTCATTAAAAAAATGAATTATTATAGCTAAACTGTGTACCTGATTTCACTGTAAATCCATAGAGGTGGATGTCAGTGTCTTGCCCATTGTGTTGCTGGGAGGTACTGGGGGTGGGGCCGCCCAAGATTGTTTGACAGGCCAGCGTCTTAGAAAGTAGCCATCTAGGTTCAGCAGTGACTCCCTTCCTAGTGGGCTGAAAGGCCCACAGCTATGAAAGGTAGGTGTTAGGGAGGGGAAAGGAGAGGGTGGATGGGAATCTTCTCGCCAACTAAGTTTTCTGAAAGTTCAGCTGGGCATGATTTTTCTGTGATTACGTCCACCAGTGACATCAGGAATCAACAGCAAACATGCCTGGTAATTGACAGATATCAGTGGCAAGTGACAGGTATTGAATACTAGGAATTACCTGTGTTTCCATACCTTTATTTGCTAAATCTTTTTGAAATGAAAGTATAACTGGTGTATAATGTTGACCTGAATGTAGCATATTAGAGTTTATAGGAATCATGTAGGCTTCTGAGCATGTATTTGCATAAACAGTTGTATAAGTATTTTGAGCATTGTTTACTTAGTAAAAATTTAAGAGCTATCTGGAGTGTAAAAAAGACTGAACGTGTGTAATAACTCTGAGAATTGCTGATGAAATACCAATTAGAGGAAAGAGGGACTATCCCATGAAACTGCAGTGCTCTCAGTGAACATAGAACATAGGCGAGGAGAATGACACGGAGGAGGTGAGCGAAATGCCTTCAATTGCTGAGGGAGAAGTACTGGGTGTGAATAACAGCAAGCTGACAACAGCTGAAGAACATATCTAAAAATATGTGTTCTGCCCGGGAGCCCTGGAAGGCCTCTGATGCTTTCCTCAGATCCCTTACAGCCCTCCTCTGTCTGACCAAACATGCCTTTCAGAGTCAAAATAAGAAGACAGTTTCTTACACCTCGAATCTTTTCAATAGCCATTAACAACAGGAGTAGTCTTTTGAATCTGATCATTGGACCCGTTAGGTGTTATCTGAGAAGAACAAGATTGTCATTTGGCTTGACAAAGAAATACATGAATAAATGTATAAAATGCCCAGTGTTTTATTAAGATCTGCCAGAACCCCCTGTGTGACACAGGATGGCTAGTATTCCTGGTTTTCAGTATTATTGAACCTGTGTCTTTGTGTTTTCATGAATGTTTCAACAAAAACATGAATCAGCAGCCACTGTCTATCACTGTAACCCTGAAAGCAGAGAATTTTTTTTAACCTCACCTGCTTTTTAAAATGTTTTTGAATTTTGGGGCTGTCATCATATTAGAATTCTACACATACTTTATCCCTGCTTATAATTGATTATGCATTATTATATAGTGATTATTAATAAGTACTTCTGTAGGAGTGCTTCCTATGAGGCAGGTGCATTACTAAGTATTTTTCCTGAATCATCTGTAATCGTCACAGTAATCTTTAAGGTATAAGCATTTCCCCCATCACATATTAGGGAACAGAGGCTCCGAGGGGGTAGGTTACCTGCCTCCTACCTGAGAAACCAGGTAACCCTGTTGTGATTCCAGGTCAGTCTGACTCAGAAGCCATCTGCCTTTCTGGGGGAGCTGAGCAGAAACGGAGCTGATAATAGAACAAACACGTGTGTGGAACCTTGTGGGGGAAAAAAAAAAAAACAAAACCCAAACTCTTCCTTCTTGGATAGCTAGAGCCCTCAGACAGACCAGCATTTTCCTAATGCTTAAATCAGCTTTTTGCCAGTATTTGGGTGTTTTGTTGTGTTTTTTTCGATATTAAATTCACTGTTTCAGACTTCCTCCCCTCCTCCTGCCCCTTTGATCTTCCAGGCCCTCAGTACCGCCTGGAGAAGCAGAGTGAGCCCAATGTCGCCGTGGACCTGGAAAGCACTTTGGAGAGCCAGAGCGCATGGGAGTTCTGCCTGGTCCGCGAGAACAGTACGTTGGCCTCCTCGCTCCATGCCCGCTTTGTCCGTTGCAAACATGCTTAGGAGTCCTGTGTTTGGGAACACTCAGTGGTCTGGCTTCCCTTGGCAGCTTTGAGATGACTTTTTTTCCCAAGGCAGAGCTCAGCCTCCGTGCCAAAAGTGTGTCCCAAAATGAAATGATTGATTTTATGCATTTTGGTAAGAAGTCTGCATCCTGTTTAGCACTCTGTGATTAATATTTTTCTGTTGAACTGTATCTTCCTAAGTTAGGAGCAGCCCTGGAAGCAGCTTAGAAATAAATATGAGGCCTTTTCTGAGGAAAGACTATTTTGTACATAAAACAACTGGCCCCTGTCAGTGTCACTGTTCAGAGTTCCAGTTTTAGAAAATTCTGTTTGCATATTTCTTAGTAGGAGGCAATGTAGTGTTTCCCAGAGCTATGCTGTAAACCCTTTTAAAACTTTGGTTAATTTCTTTCATTTTTTTCTTTAGTTTCCAAGTTGTGAATCTTTGCCATTCCCTCCTCTATACTCCCGCTGACTTACGGGGCAGGTGACATGAAAACTGAGATTATGGCAGCCAATTCTCTGCAGTTATTCCTGCTTTGGGGCATTTACAGAGGCTGTTTCTTCTGTGAGGAACACACTTTCCCCCACTCCAGTTAACTGTTTCTCACCCTTTGTCTCTGTTCAAATGTCACATCTTCAAAAAGGCCACCTGTGATCTCCCTGTCCCCTGTCACCTAAACCTAATCCGTTCCTCATTTGGGTGCCCTGTTAGGTTCTGTCTCAGAGCATACTACTTTTTCTTCATTATATATATATTTCTGTTTATAATTATATATTTTTCTCAATGATTGTTTGATTATCTCCCCCACTAGATTGTCAAGTCTCTGAGCACATCTTTGGCTCATACCAGGTTGTCCCTCATTATTTCAGCAAATACTTGTTCATCATTCACTCTAGGCCGATACTGTGGAACTTAGTAAATAAAGAATGAATGAATCAATGAATGAATGAATGTCAGTTTTTAGTCATGCCACTGGCCCTCTAAGCAAGACCAGCCTACTTCTCATTGACTAGGGGCCCTGGCAGCCTCTGCTGGAGAGGCATGCACAAATTTCACCAGAATAGTGAAACACGATCTTGCCCTTAGCAACAAATTCTCAAAGGCAGAAGGTTGGTATCCCCACAGACTGCCGCCGGTTGTAAGTATCTTATATAAATATGCAAAGAAATAAAAATTAATTGGATTCCCAAATGCTCCAAAAATTCAAATAAATAGTAAAAAAAAAAAAAAAAAAAAAGTTTATCCCTGTCAACAATCTAAGATAGAAACATTTTAAAGCAACAATGTAACTCTTTTCCCCAATTAAATAAGCTAGGTGTTTCCGAAAGAGTCCTTATTGTTAGGGAGAAATAGGCATATTCAAATACCTAAGTTAAGGCAAGTTAATGTAACTGAAAGTATCAAGAGACCTAAAGATGTTTTCCCCGTCGTGTTTTTTTTTTTCTCCTTTTTAATTTTTTTTTTAACATTTATGTATTTTTGAGAGACAGGACACAAGCAGGGGAGGGGCAGAGAGAGAGGGAAACACAGAATCCAAAGCAGGCTCCAGGCTCTGAGCCGTCAGCACACAGAGCCTGATGCAGGGTCCGAACCCACAAACCATAAGATCATGACCTGAGCCAAAGTCGGATGCCCAACCAACTGAGCCACCCAGGTACCCCCTCCCTGGCATTTCTGCTTTTGGGAATCTATCTTAAGGAGAAAAAATCTAAAATGCAAAAAATATTTATGTGTAATGATAGTTGTTAGATATTTATGATGTCTAACACTAGAAGAGTAGTCAAATAAGGTATATCTATATTGGAAAATTGTGCAGGCATCACCTTTTGGTAAAGGCAGACTAAGTAGCTTGGACAAATTCCCCCACTGAAGGTAACTTAAAAAGCTGATTTTTTTAAAAAGCTGATTAAAATACATAAATCCTCACCCTAACGTCATCAGAAAACATGAGAAATAAAATAATTAATGCTCTATATCTGGAAGAAGATTGAACCTAAAGAAGGGAGATCAATACCTAGGAACAATTTTGTCCTGACATCATCTGAATTTGAGGACTACAATATTTAAAGGAAATTTTACCACCTTCAAATTCATATATTACAAAAGAAGAAATTCCAAGAAGTAATAAGCTAAGCATTCAGCTCAAGAAGTTAGAAAAGAAACCAAATAAACATAAAGAAAATAAAAAGAAAGAAGCAATAAAGAGCATAAATTAATGAAATAGAATATTTAGGGACATCAAAATCAAAGTTCTTAGAAAACACTAATAAATTACTAAACCTCTGATAAAATGGATCAAACACAAGAAATAACAGAAACAAATAGTAATAAAAATGAAAAGGAGGTTTATTATCTGTTTAATAACTACAGATCCAGCAGTTATTAACAGATAGTAGGAAATTAGTTTGAAAACCTCCATACCAAAAATTGTGAAAATGTGTATGAAATGACAAATCCCTAAAAAGAAAAAGGAAAAAAAAAAAAAAGACAGCTTACCAAAATTGACAGAAGAAGAAATAGGAAACTGGAATATTCCTGTAACTATTTTGAAAATTGAGTTCACGATTAAAAATCTGTCCACAAAGAAAACTCACATCTGGGTGATTTTGCTAGCTAGTTCTGCCAGATACTTCAGGAAGAAATAACTCCCATCTTACATCAACTATTCCAAAGAAAAGAAAAAGAAGTGACACTCTCTGATTCATTTTAAGAAACTGTCTCAGTCTTGTTACCAAACCCTAATAAGACCATACAACACAGAAAATTTAAATAGATGCAAATATCCTAAACAATATTAAACTGAATTCAGTATTATATTAAGGGAATAATATAGCATTCCCACGGTGGGTTTATTCAAAGAATTCAAGGTTAGTTTAACATTAGAAAAACCCAGTCAGGATAATTTGCCACAATAGCAGATTAAAAGAACAATCATCGGGGCACCTGGGTGGTTCAGTTGGTTGAGCATCTGACTTTTTAGCTCAGGTCATGATCTCATGGTTCATGGGATTGAGCCCCACATCAGGCTCTGTGCTGACAGCTCAGAGCCTGGAGCCTGCTTCGGGTTCTGTGTCTCCTTCTCTTTGCCCCTCCCCCACTCATGCGCGCGCGCGCGCGCACTCTCTCTCTCTCTCTCAAAAATAAACATTTAAAAATTTTTTTAAAAAAGGAACAGTCATTTCAGAATATGTGGAATATTCAACCATTGTAAGTTGTGTTTACCAAGAGTTTTCATAACAGGAGAAATAACTTTGATGTAATATTAAGGAGGAAGAATGTCAAGGATACAAAACAAGCTATATGGAGTAATATCAACTATGTTAAAAAGAATAGAAGGAAAGTGTCAAAATATTAATAGTGGTCTCTGGTTGGCAAGATTTTGTGTAGTTCATTTTTGTTCCTCTTTATACTTCATTTATACTTTCTGGAGTTTCCATAATGAGCATCCATGACTTTCTAAGAAGAAAATGCAAACAAACAATAAGGTCAAGTTGATATAGATAAAGATTATGTAATGAGAGTAGCTCTTAGTTTAATAGTCCTTGTGACATTTGAAATCTCAAACCATGTACAGTGCCACACCATGGCTCACCAAAGGGGGAATTAGAATAGCACACCCCTTTGTAACTTGCTTAACTAATTTTTTTTAACCTTATGTAAGTGGGTAATCCTTCCCCCCTGTCATTTTCTTTCATCTTTAAAGAATCTAGTCTAAAACAAACTGGGGAAACTGATTCACAGGAGTTCTGTAGTGGATTCTGTTTCAGAATATTGACTCCTTGTTAAATGATTAAGAGGAAATATCATTTGTTAGCATCTTGGTAAATTTTTTGGATATGTAGTACTTATTCACGTAAAAAAAAATTCCTCAGGTAACAAAGTGTCTCTAGTGAAAACTTCGCCTCTCTCCTCTCCCCTAGTTCTCCTTCCAGAGACCACAGTCGTTTCCAGTTTCTTTGGTGTCTTTCCAGGCATTGTCTGTATACACGCAAGCATGTTCTGATTACGGATGTGACTGTACCCCCTACGTACATTTATATGCTGACATGTATGCAATGTACACGTACATTTGTTCTTCCTCTTTTTAGAAACAAATGATAGCAAACTTACCATTAATGTTCTCATCTTTCTCTTTTCATTTTAACAAGACATTGTAGAGCTTTTTCATGTTAATCCACATGCTGTTCCACATACAAATTCACCTCTTTCTGTTTTTTCTCTTTTTTTAAAATCTTTTTTTCACCTCTTTTTTTAACTGCGCCACAGTATTTCAAAGTGTACATAATTTCAAATCTGTTTTGTTTTGCTTTGCTTTGCTTTGCTTTGTTTTGAAGATGAGGCCTATCGCTCATCCTAGGAAAGAGACACTGAGGATTGTTAGATAAAGCTTTGAAATCTGGGCTCTTATTCTCACTCCACTTCTAAGCATGAGCACAGTCTTAAATAACTTGTGTGATATCTGTGAGCCTCAGCATCTTAAAGGATTTGCAAGAAATTCCAATTGTCTCGCTCTGAGTCAAAATCACTGTGTTCACGAAAGAAGCCCTCACCAGCATTTACAAAGGGCACAAGGCAGTCAGTGGTTTGAAAAAGTGGAATATTATAACTACTCTTCATAAAATGGAAGTAAATAAAAACAATTTACTCCTTTTCTAGAGAAGGGTTGTTTTTTTTAAATCTTTTTTAATTTATTTAATTTATTTTTATTTTAAGTAGCTCCAGTGTGGAGCCCAATGCAGAACTTGAACTCAAAACCCTGAGATCAAGACCTGAGATGAGATCAAGAGTCAGACACTCAACTGACTGAGCCACCCAAGTGCCCCAATCTTTGCTTTATTTTAAATAGAAATTCCAATGAGGAAAGACATATTGTTCTTCCAGTATTAAGAATAGCTTAATAGCTGTGTATTAAAAATTTAGGTTGAGACGTAAATATTTCAAAAATGGATTTTTTGCTTCTGTTGGTATGTTTGATCAGGACAAGCTTGCTGTCCATAAAGCCTTTTTTTTTTTTTTTACATTTATTTGTTTATTTTGAGAGACCATGCGTGAGTGGGGGACAGGCAGAGAGAGGGGGAGAAAGAGAGTATCAAGCAGGCTCCACGTTGTCAGTGTTGAGCCCAATGCAGGGCTCAATCCCATAAACCATGAGCTCATGACCCGAGCCGAAATCAAGAATCCGATGCTTAACTGATTAAGCCACCCAGGCACCCCCATAAAGCCATTATAGAAGTGAGCTAAATTGTGAACATCTATTATGCATTGTTTAAGGGACTATGCTGTTGAGCCAGACTAAGTAAAGGCAGTTTACGTTCTGGCCCTACCACTTACTGGCTGTGTGACCTTGAACAATTTACCTAACCTTTATTGAGTAGTTTATCTGCCCTCATAAGGTTGATAGAATTCAGTGAGTTTCAATAATGATAACGTTCTTAGAATGGTGCCTGGCACATAATAAATACTCAATAAATGTTAACTGTAATTAATAAATAATGAAAGCAGCATTCTGTGGCTGACAGAGCAGATGGGCCACAGATGTGGAGATCTGGAATCATAGACCTGTCGGGGCCCACAAGGAGGTGTGTGATGGGAGAAGGAAGTGATACAGAATGGAGTGAGGAAGGGGAGTGGAGGGCAGGCATGTCTGTAATCTGTGTCATAAGATGAGAGAACTTGGAAGCAGGGTACTTTCCAGCATATATGCTTTGGGGTTCCAGAAGAGATGCATACCTTATAAGTAAAGCACACGACCGTAAAGGTAGATATAAGCCTTTCAGTTTTTCTTCCAAGTGGGATGGGCATACCTTTGTATCAACCACATCAAAGGATTTTTTTTTAATGATTTATTTAGGCCTTATTGTAAGGCATTGTGCTAGACATTTTGCAAATGCTCTCTTTTTCTCTCTCTTTTTAAAGTTTATTTATCTTCAAAGAGAAAAAGTGTGCAAGCATGCATGTGCAAGCGGGGAAGGACAGAATCCCAAGCAGGCTCTGTGCAGTCAGCACGGAGCCCAGCTCGGGACTTGATCACACAAACCATGAGATGGTGACCTGAGCCGAAATCAAGAGTTGGATGTTTAACCAACTGAGCCATCCAGGTGCCCCTACAAATGCTCTTGTAGTTTTCATAACCACCCTATAAGATACTGTTCTAATTGTGGAGAGAAGTTGTGACTTACCCAAAGTTAGCTAGCCAACAAATGTCAGAACCAGAATCCTCAGTCAGCTGTCTGATTCCAAAGCCCACCCTGAGATTGTTGATAAAATAACCTAAATTTTCAATCCTAAGAATTGTGATGACCATTGTCTTACACACTCTGAGAGAGAAGCTTGCTAATGAAGCTAATATGACAAGAGTGTCTGCCTGGGGACTGAGAGCTAACATTTGTGCTTGGATCTTGGCTTAAATAAGAAAATGACAAGCCAAAGTCCTTGAGCTTTCCAGTTTGGATTCTTGTCTGATAATCTACTACATCCTTCAGCCAACTGTCTGCCAGAAGCTGGAATCAGACCAGAAGGAGACATGAGTACATTTTGGAGAGGATGTAACATTAGAAGACTTCCATTCTTGTCCAAGCATCTATATAAATCCTGGCACCAAACTTGAGCCTCAGTTTCTTTTTGTGCCACATGTTGCCGGTGACCTTTTCACTTACCCACTGATCACACATAGGTAGCCCATCCAGGTCCTTAGAAGAAAGACACAGTGTGAACCAACTTATTCTTTGCACAACTTTTAAGAGAGAAACTTGGGAATTCTCCACCGTCAGAGCTAAACTAGGCTTGAAATTAAACTGGCTTAACGGAGTACCAACAAAATGTCAGACACTGTCTTTACTGTTTGATCACTCAGTAGTCTGTCCTTCTAGTAGTTCAGCATAGTGTTTTGAAAGCACTATGCCTCTGCAGCCTCTGACATTAGACAAATCATGTTCCCTCTCTGAGCCTCAGTTTCCTATATAAATGGAGGTCGTTGAATCTGTTTTATAAGGGTTTTTTGAGGATTAAATGAGATACAAGTGCTGCCATAATAACAGCCTTTTAGGCCACTGTGCTCATCATCCTTAATTTATAGAAGAAACTGAAGCTTTACGGGATGATTTGCTCATGATCACATGAATAATGATGGGGGGTGGGGATGGGAGGCTGGAAAACTTTTCTGTCCAGTAAGTCTAGAACAACGGTTGAATCTGATTATTTTATTTCCTAAGTAGAAGTTGCCATCCAGAGGTTTCAGTTGTTCTCTAAATGCCAGCTCATCCTCCTTTGATCTTTAAAGGAGACCTTCTATTATTTCAGTGCCTTACTGAAATCCTTAATTTCCTTAGGTTAAGGCTATACTGAGGAAGGCCTCAACTCAAGGTGGACAGTCACCTAGATAAGTGGACTGTGGCAGGACAGTGTCTCTGGGTCTTAGTCTGTGGGAAGCCTCTTTCAGCTTTGTTAGTTTGCCCTTGAAGACTGAAAGAGGAGGCAGCTCTGCCTAAAAAGCCTCCCAGACCACTCCCTGGACTCCGGAAGAGTCTCTCCCTACCCCAGTCTAATCACTGATTCCACTGGATGGATTACACTGGACTGTGACCACCACCACCCCTCGCCCAGGGCAGGGACCATCGGGTGCTGCGGCCAGGTACAGTTTATTCCCCTGGATGGAGTGAGCATCCTGAGTCCCTGGCATCACCAGGCCTCTCAGTAGGGCTCCAGGGGACAAGTACATGATCGCTTTTAAAGACCATTGGGGATTTAGGTAAGTATCTAAGCCTGTGTTTCTTCATGCTGGTACTTGGGCTGCCCCCCGCCCCACTCCCTGCCGCTGCCCAATACTACTAAATAAGAAAAGAAGGCAGGAAGCAGCCATAGGCAGTGAATGTTTGTTAATCATGATGTGTTTCCAGCTCCTCTTCATGGTGCTTATTCATAGTGGGCTGATCCCTCCTCCTGTGTGTGCTCTGTGCCAGCCCTGGAGACTCCCCGGTGGTTCCATTTGGCTTCTGGAGGCTTTGCTTTCTTCAGCTACAAATTACTAATCTCTCCAATTTCTGTCATGTGACTTAAATGCCAAGGCTGTAAGCCTCTTTTATTATACCACAACAGCAGTCTTTAAACGCAAAAGGAAATGTGATTGTGCAAATAAACTCTATTTACAAATAGAAATGACCTGTGGTGTTCATGGTACGGATTTTAGGTTCAGTTGCTGCTGAAAGCCAGTTATGTGTCTGGCTTTGGTTGGGGGAAAAGCATTCACCATAAGGAGTTTTTGTACGGGTGAAGGTTTTTGCACATATATATTGGATAATAACTCCCTGCTTGCTGCACGCTAACAGAATTTAAATGAAACAAAAACGTTATCCCCAGTGTAAGAATACCTGTGTGTCTGCACCTCTTGCTTTCTAGTTAATGTGGGCGGGTTGGTAATGTGTTGTAGTGGGAAACGCAAGATGTTTACAGGTACTGTGTGACCTTGGGCAAGTCCTTCTCTGCCAACTTCGTTTTCCCATCTGTAAAATGTGATGGTAATCCCTATCCTTTGGCGATATTGGGAGGATTAAGCGAATTTGTGTGTACTAAAAGCACATAGTGATGTGTAATGCACAGGGCAAGCGTTGACCATTCCAGTGTTTGTCTGCTGTGTGCCTGAGACATAGGGCGAGCACCTGTGCCCAGACACCACAGCTAGTCCATTGCTTGTGTGTGATGGCCTCTTCCTTCCCTGTTATTCCTGGTTTCCCACTAGCTCTTAGACTTCCCACAGGCCCTTTTGGCAATGGCCAGCACCAAGGGTAGATGGTACCTAGGGCAAAAGACAGTGCTAACCTATACTAGAAGCAGACTTGTGCCCTGTCCACACCTACTTCTTCAGTAATGAATCTCTGAATTGTACTATGTGGGCTGAGAAATTCCACATGAATTGCATTTTTCGCTCTCCCCCTTTCTTGAAAGTTCCCCCCTTTTCATTTTATCATTAGGTAGTAATTAGTATTCAAGGGAAATTGGTCTTAATATATTGAAATTGGTTAAGTGCATTTAGACCTGTACCACAGCCAATGTCTTATTGGAAAATGTAATTGGGGACTCTGTGTATGTAATTAATTGAATTACAATTAAGAACTTTCATTAAGCGATACACTGGTACATTAGAGCAGTAAGGAAACATGTTTGACGAGCCACAAACCCTGTATGGGCTCTAAGTGAGGGCACAGGGATTTGCATCCCTTTGGTAAGCTCCTGGCCCCAGAGACCACCCTGCAGCCCCTGACTAAAGGTTAGGTAATGCATCAGGTGACATTTCTGTAGTGATTCCCAGATGGGAGGTGGGGTTCTTCCAGTATGTGTGACCTCAGTTTCTGACTCTGGAGTCAGAGAGAGAGAAATAGAGTGAGAGGGCCTCAGTGTTGATCAGATATTACAGTTGTTAGGTATTTGGTCATGTCAGTTGTCAAAAAATGCCCAGGCTTCTTTTCCTGTGTTTTCAACAGTAACAAAGACACATTGGAGGAAGAGGAAACGATAGGAATTCTGTCATCAACCTAACATCCAAGCAAACCTGTAATGAACCAATGGTCAGGACCCTTGGATAGTCATGCTTTAACCTGTAAAAGGTGGTTAGTTTCATTCTGAGCACACATTCTTTTATTCCTCCCCAGAACCTTGATGGCATCCTCCTCCAGGCCAGCCACTACGCTGAGGCGGTGGAAAGGAGTTGCACATCATGGAGCCCACAGTTGTGATAGGTGCGACAAAAAGTATAAAAGAGTAGCTAGCAGGTGACTGGGGCCGTGAGAAAAGGAGAAAGCTTCCCTGTGGAAGAATAAAAGGAGTTTGTTAGTGAGTAAGGGAGGAATGTTTCAGTGCAAGGGACAGCTCATCTGAAGGCCTTGAGAAGGAGCTTGACCTGTTCGGGAATGAATGAATGGAGGGGGCAGGAAATGAGCAAGGGTGAGAGTGCTGGGAGTTAAGACGGAGGGCTGCGCAGGATCTAGAAAGCAGAGCCCAAAGGTCCTACTCTTTTTAGAAGTTCTGCAAACCGGAAACTGTTTCTTTCTGATCACCTCATAAAACAAGATTACCCTGATTTATTTGAAGGTCTGAAATCTCCCTGTGGAAAGGCTCTGACTCCAAGAGTTTAATCAATTAGGCCCTGACAGCAAGGATCCCTACCCTGATTGTTGCATGGAACATTCAGTGAAGGGCATATCCTACTATGTGATCCTGACGGCTTTGGAGAGATTACTACAGAGGGGCATGCCTGCACACATGTGTGTGTTATAGTATATCACCTATTGATTCTTTTTTAGAGACCAGCAAAAATGACTAGTAGCCAAAGGGAAGTGTTTAATAGAAGAGAAGTTTGGGGCTTATGAGGCTTTAGGGACTTAAAAGGCCTTTGGAAAAAAAAAAAATGTGATGGATGTAGAAAGCAAGGGAGAGTTTTTCTCCTTGACTCACTTATGCAGCCAGCTTGGAGTCTTACAGAAAGAGTGAAGAGAATTAGGTTTTATCCCTGATTCTTTGTTCTGGCAAGGCCAGGCATAATTGTGTTCTCCTTAGATACTGTTATGGCCCAAGGATTTGTACATGCACAGCCCATCTAAGGAACATTTTTACCCAAAGGGTTATGTGGTGGGTAACGGCACATTTTTAGAATTAGACAGACGTGGGTTCGGTTCCTAGCTCCAGCTTATACGAGTTGCATGGCTATACCAGCCGGATGACATCCTAAGCTTCATTTTTCTCACCTGTGAAAAGTGGATAATAAACTACAACTTTGGGGAAAATTAAATGAGGGTATTGGGAAAATTAAATGAGATAACGTATTTAAAGTGCTGAACATGTGGGGCACCTGGGTTGGGTGGCTCATTCGGTTAAGCTCCTGACTTTGGCTCAGGTCATGATTTCATGGTACGTGAGTTCAAGCCCCACGTTGGTCTCTGTGCTGACAGTGCAGAGCCTGCTTGGGATCCTCCCCTTCCTCTGCCCCCTCTCCCACATACTCTTTCTCTCTCACGAAATAAATTTCGCCTTTAAAAAAAAATAAATTGCTGAGCATAATGTCTGGCATATAGTAAACACTCAGTAAATGTTAACCTCTGTTGTGGTTGTTGTTGAGGCAGCATCCCAGTTTGGTGGGTTGCCTGAATGGAAGACTAGGAATGGTGTGTTAGGTTCTATTAACTGAGATAAATATGGGGGGTGGTATACAAACTCAGGTATACTGTTACGGTTAACCTGTGGTTCAGCAAACTTCACTCATGCCCCCAACGGCACTTATTGAACATCGACTTTGTGCTCTGTAGGATAGAATGTTCCTGCCCTCAAAGGAACTCATTGTGTAGAAACAGAATATAGATGTTTATCACATAAGAGGTTTACAAGAGCCTTCAGAATGACAGGGTTCCGGGAGAGAGATCAGGAAAGATTCTAGACTAGACCTGGAAGTGTACATATTTTATTTTATTTTTTAGAGAGAGTGTGAGTGGGGGAGAGGGGAAGAGGAAGAGAGAGAGAGAGAGAGAGAAAGAACCCCAAGCAGGCTCCACGCTCAGTACAGGACCGACACAGGACTTGATCCCACAACCCTGGGACTATGACCTGAGCCAAAATCGAGTCGATTACTCAACTAAGCCACCCAGGCACACTGAAGTGTATACATTTTAAAGAGTGGGGAGGATATTCTGCCAAATGGTATAACCTGAGCAAAGTCCATTTTAGCCAAAATGCAGTGATTGTTCTATGTGGGGAATAGCAATAAGGCATCAAGATAGAGTAGGGCAGGGGTACCTGGATGGCGCAGTTGGTAGAGCGTGATCTCAGGGTCATGAGTTCAAGCCCTGTGTTGGGGGAGGGAGGGAGGAGAGTAGGGCAGAAGATGGTTTATCTCCTCTTAATTTAGTCAGTTATTTGTGCAGCAGTATTTTACTGTGTGCCAGGTCCTGCCATGGATACTGTCTCTGCCTTTGAAGAACTTATCCCCCTCCAACCCTGACTGTTTTATTTTCCACCACTCCCCTTCATACACTCTTTGCTCCAGCCAAATGCAAACATTTGCTGATCCCTATATAAGTGCTCACACTTGGTGGACTTCATGTTTTCCCCATACTATTCCCTCTGTGGACTGCCTGTCCCCTCCCATCGTCTGGGTCTCCTGCCATCCTCCTGTGTTCCTGAAGCACTAGCATAGTCCCACAGCTGTGGTTGGTGCTGGCCTATTTGTGAACTTGATACGATCAGTCAACAGGATCAACTTGCTACAGAGAGTTTAAAGGAGAGGATGTAACAAAGGCCATCATCGTCTTCTGGTTGAGTTCTAGAGTTCACATTGATCTTTTTGGAGAAGAAAGATTGAAGTTGTTTTAACTCATAAACTGGACTCAAGCTTTTTGACTTGGCCTAAGACTCGAACCATAAAATGAAGTGTAAACTCCTGTGTAGTTTGTATCTATAAACATAAGACATCTGCCAGTAGCATACAGTGAGTTCATCTGAGCTTTGATTTGTTGATCAGTGCCCATTTGTCAGAAAGGAAGTCCCGTATGTACCTCTAAGTTTCAGTGAAATCATGTGTATGAAAACATATTTTAAATGTAAAACAGCATTAGTTATAATTCACCTTGATCTGATCACCTGACAACAAGCCTGTTACTCTTGTAATGTGTGTCCACGCTTTCTATTTGTGTTTGTTGTCAGATATGTAACACATACACAGCTGTAATCGCACTTTCACGTCTCATCGTGATTGTCCAAAGGATATCCAGGGACTGAAAACATGGCATAAGAACCAATAAAGGCAGTGTCATGGCTCTCAAGCTTCTTGGTCTTAGACCCCTTTACACTCTTAAAAATTATTGAGGAGGTTGGCTGGGTGGCTCAGTTGGTTAAGCGTCCTGCTTTGGCTCAGGTCACGATCTCGCAGTCCGTGAGTTCAAGCCCATGTTGGGCTCTGTGCTGACAGTTCAGAGCCTGAAGCCTGCTTGGGGTTCTGTGTTTCCTGTCTCTCTCTGCCCCTCCCCACTCACACTGTGTCTCTCTCTCAAAAATAAACATTAAAAAAAAAAAAAATTAAAAAAAATTATTGAGAACCCCAAAGAGCTTTTATTTATTGAGCTATATCTATTTATTAGGAATCAAAACTGAGAAATTTTTAAATATTTACAAATTTATTAAAAAGTAATAATAAATCCATTACATGTTAAGTTTTTATGAAAATAGCTATATTTTCTTTTGTTCTTTTTTATTTGTTTTCCATTTTCTTTCTCTGAAGAGCATTTATTTTTGTTCCATCAGGAAGATGAATTGTTGGCTAATCACCTGAATACTATAGAGGGCACCGTTTTATATTTTTGCAAATTTCTAGAATATCTGGCTTTAGAGAAAACATCTTGATCTCCATGTCTGTTGCATTCAGTCTGCTATAATATATTGTTCCAGTTGTAGTAGGTGAAGAAAATTTGGCCTAACATAGATACGTGGTTGGAAAAGGGAGGAGTATTTCAGTAGCCTTTTCAGACAATAGTGGGTATTAATTTTCATTAATATGCCACAACTCAAGTGATTGATTCTTAAAGGGTAGTCGCAGTGTGGAATCAGAACCGTATCTATAAACTTGTGTACTAATTATTATTACTTTGTGCTCTTATAAGATAACAGGCATGAAAGGGGCAAATAATCTCTTACTGTTAATATTATGAAAATAGTATTGAGATTATGGCCGCCTGGACTGGTTCTTGGGGGTCACTCCCTCCAGTGGGTCCTGGACTCCTCTCCGAGAACCACTGGTTTGGGGTTTGCAGCTACCACCTACCCAGCGTCTCTGCTTGCTGCTGCTTGTAGGAATGCGGTGAGGTGGGAGGAGAAGGAGAAGCACAGCAGGAAGAACATGGATCGGGTTTAATAGAGCCGTCCCAGCTCTGCCTCTTCCCAAAAATGGTGTCTCGGGCAAGGTTTTGACCCACTCTTGACCTTTGATGTCAGAGTTAGGATTTGAACCTGCGTCTCTGAACTCTACGTTCTGGGTTCTTTCCAGTGTTTTTAAGCCTCAAGGCCACTTCCCAGCACTTGACTCTCTCAGCACCTTCTCTTTCTTTGCTGCAGGCCCTAGACTTTGCCTGCCCCCACCTTCCTCTCTTCTCTGCTTCCCTCTGACCCCTCTTGCCCTGGCCTGGTTTTGCCAGTAAGGTAGATACCCATTCCTGTTTCCTCCTTCCTGATTCCTTCCCCCACATAGCTAGGCTCCTTCCCCTTGTAGATTTTGCCCTTCAAACCTTTACCAATTGCATATGGGCTCTCTGCCATTCTTCCAGACCCTGGTGTCAGTCCATCTGAGCTCCGGTGCTCAAGTCACTTTTAGGTCCCACCCCAAAATTTGATCTATCACAATACATCTTTGAGTTATTGCAGCTCGGGCATTTTGACACGATACATTACGGTAATCCATAGCACATAGAGACATTAACACTCCCGACTTTGACAAAATACATTGTGAAGTCTTTGAAGGCACCATTACAATTTATCTTGTCATTCAGGAGGAGACCCAGTTCAGCATTAATGTAGATGAACACAGTGTGGCTTTTGTTTCATTTAATTGCTTATGACCTTTTTAATTGCTAATTTAACAAAATACCAAAGGGTTACGCTTCAATTAAATTAACACTTTGGGAGTGGTTTTTTTAATATATGTTTATTTTTAAGACATTCTGGCTCTCTCTGCTTTTTACTTGGAGTAGATAAAAATGTCTTCTCTTGAACAGAAGTGGGTTTTTAAATGTGAAGTTGATATATAGTAATAATTCTAATATGCAAATCATACAGTGCCTGCGTATGGTTGGATTCACTCCTTTCTAGAAGGATACAAACAGTAAAGGTATACATACAAAGTCTTTGAACTTTTCTGGTCCCAAAACATGCTTTTGGTATAATGCTCTGCTTTGGATGTTTGTCTTTAGATGTAAAATGTCTCTCGTACGCACCATTTATTGGGTGCTTCTTTCTGCCTTGTAATACTTTCTTTGTGTTCTGTAGCAAGTTTGTAAGCTCCTGAAGATCAGGAACCCTGCCTTATCCTTACCAGTGTGCCTCCATAGGCGAGCATACTGCTGGCATGGGGACAGTAGTTGCAGGTTATATGGCTGACTGATCCGTACACACAGACGTGCCCCCTCCGAGCAGCGACACTCCTGAGCCTCTGTCAAAAAATGGCTCTATAACTCCGAAGACCGGAAGTTGTTCGTGTTCGGCAGATGACCTGCTTGGGGGTGAGCAGCGTGTACTGGAGGCGAGTGCAGGGCTGTTGTCCTTTCCTACTCCCCCAGGAGCTGTTGCCCTTCTAATCATAAAAGCAAACACACCCCTTATCATCTGGGGCAAGGCTCAGAACTTACCCGAGTAACAGGGGGGCCTAAATCCTCAAATGGGATATGAATTTACACTGTTAGAGAGTAGAAGGTCAATGCAAGAAGCATTAGTGTGTTGAGCCAGCTCCAGCTATATAAGTCTTGAACAAAATTAATATAAGGAAATTGACAAGCCTTGCTGGTTATTCCATAGCTTTAAGACCTCTACTAAAATCCTATCATCTCATCTGCCCATTATTAACATTTCAGCAAAATATAAAGTTTTCATTAATCTCCCACAGCAAATTTAGGAGTGAAAACTGGCACTTGTTTGAGCTTTTAGGACTACATTAGCTGGTGTATTAAACAAAATATGTCATTCTTCAGTAGCTTCTGTAAGAAGCTAAATCAATTTCCAGCCATATTTATGCACCACTTTATCTAAAAGCATCTGAATTATCATTTACAGCTAAGATGCTTTATTAGCAGCTGGCATTGAAATTGCTCAGTAAAAAATTATATGTCACGTTATAGTAATTTTTAAATTGGTTTTAATCCAACATCATAAAATGTAAAACTCTTAAGTGTGGTTTTTTTTTTTTTTTTAGTAATTGGCATTTTAGCATAATGAGCTGTTACCTCTTTCCAAATCAAATACCTGCAATATTTAGAAAATACTAATTAGTAAAGAAAGCAGAAGTTCTTGAGCTAAGCTGTATCTAATAATGGCATTTTCTCAGATAAGATGACTTTAACTGGTTTTTAAAACATGAAAGGATTTTAACATTTTACCAAAAATTCTCCACAGCTCTCATATATAAAAGGTTCTAAAAATAGAAATAAACACATCTTCTCGGTTCTGTTTCAGGAAAGTGTATATTGGGGAAAGTGATTGATTATTTGAAACTCTATAAATTCTAGCCACTCTCTTGGTTTAAAATATGGACATTACCCAGAAGACAGTCATGCTCACAATGATGCCATTTCTGTCCAAAATTACACATGTCCTAAAGAAAGGTAGTGAACTTACCTAATGATCCTCATAGATGTTGAGTGCAACTCTTCTGGTCCTCGTGATGTGATGTTGGCTAAGTCGCTCAGCCCCTCTGATTCTCCTGTGGCCGTGGCAGCTGGCATTTATCAGTACATTTTTATTGAGCACTTGCTTTATCCTGGGCATGGTAGCACTAGCAGGGTTTAGGCTATAATGGTGAGTAAAGCAGTCACTCTGCCTGCTCTATTAGGGTTTGCAGTCCAGTGGCAGAGACAGACAATGACTAGCTGTGACAGCATTCTGCAGAAAAATGCTGGGTGCAGTGGCAAAGGGAGCTGAGCTACACTTGGGGGCCAGGGGTCAGGGAAGTTTCCCTGCAATGTCACTTGAGCTAGGCTCTTCAGGAAAAATAGGTAGGACACCTGGAGGAATAGGTCAGGAGAGAATGAAGTGGGGAGAAGGGGACCTGGGCAGAGAGGACAGTATAATATATGCAGATGCTCAAAGATGGGACTGTATCACAGGCATGCAGTGAATGGTCCCTTAAGGGAGAGGCTGCATCCTCCCTGAGCAGGGAGCATTATTGTGGGTACTAGAGTGGTCCAAACTGGGAAAGTGTTTGGAAATCAAATGCACCGTTCCTAATAAAGGAGTTCAATGTGAAGGCATCAGAAACCAACTTTGACTTAAAAGCTTACCCTGTAGGCAATAACTGTGGGAAGGAAAAGCCTGTTAATTGTCAGGCTGCCAGTTATGTAACAGAATTTTCCCATTTTATACCCAAATCTAGAGTTTTCCGTTCCTCCAACTCTGTCCCAAGGAGTTCTCTTTGGGTTTCCCTGTGAAGCCATCTCTGAGTATTCAACACAAGGCTTGGGCACCCTGTTCTGGTTGGCCTCTGCCATACAGGTGCTTCCCTCCCACTGGTGAACGGTACCAGTAGCTGCACCTGCAGAAGACCACATTTTAAGCTGGGGAACGGGAAATAATTTAGCTTTGCTTAGTGTGGCTCAGGCACATGACTTTACCTCTCAAAGCCTCAGATTCCTCATCTGTACAATAGAGAAAATGAGTACCCACCAGGTTGGCATGAGGCTTAAGTGCATGTGTAAAGAGCTTAGCGCCATGCCTGATGTCTAGTGAGCACTCAAACGCACTGGTTCTTTATGTATTTTTTATTTATTTACTTAGCACAATTTAGTGAGGGCATACCAGTTGCCTGCACTGCTTGTAAATGATACAGAGATGAATGAGAAGCTTTACCGACCATCAAAAAGCTTCCAAATTAGGCCAGAGTGACCAGTCAACAATTCCATTGCAAGATTGAATGTGGTCCTCTCTGACGGTAGAATAAAAACAATCATGACTGCTGTTTACTAAGTGTATTATGGTTAGATTCTTTAAATACATTTTGACATTCTGTGCATGGTAAAAACGGGCTCAGAGAGTTTAAAGTCACTTGACCTTAGATCATATAGCAAGTTAGAGGCACAGGAATTAAGCCCAGGGCTGTCTGGCCCCAGAGTCCAGTATAACCCAGATTCACAAATTCCAACTGCTGTGGAATTCAAGAGGAGATAGACTTTGAGCCGCCTTGAGTGGAGTTTTGACAAGTCCAGGGTAAGCTTGGAAGGCTACCACATGAACAAAGGGCCGGCAGTAGAAAAATCTAGACTTGTGTGCAGTCTGAGGAGTTTGGGAAGAGCTGAGAGAAGGTATGGCTGAGAAATAACAAGTAAAATTGAAAAATTACATGTTAGGCAGACTATGGACAGCCTTGATTGCTTGGCTGAAAACAGTGCCTCGTTCAGAAGGCCATGGGAAGCCAGGCAAGATTTTTGAGCACTGGCCTTCTTACTTGTCCCCAGTACACCTCTCAGGGTACTGGGCATGCACGAAGCTCTCACTAAACATTTGACGAGTGAATAAATGATCTAGGCTTTAGAAAGCTTTATGAATCAGACAGTCCTATGGTGGCTGGATCGCAGGGAGAGCTCGGTGGCTGGAAGGCCCATGAGGACACTGTTACACCCATCTGAGAGTGAGCAGGCTCGTGCCCACACCAGTGGAGACTGGGATGCAAGACGGGAAACTGATGAACACACAGTTTGAGAATCTTGGAAAGCACAAGATTTCTCCAAGAGCACGGATTACTTTTATGATCGGAAAAATTATTCAGAAAAGAAGCAAGAAGGATGACCACCCATGCTTTTGTGGTTGTAACTTAACTCTCGTGGAGATGGAGAGCTTCTGGCGAGCAGCAGTTTTTCTATCCCTGTGAATCCCTGCTGCCCAGCCAAGGGCCTGCCATAGAATAGGCAGTGCTTGTGGTATTAATTGTTGAATGATGAATATGTTACCATTCTCTGTTTACTGGAATGGCATTATTGAGTCATCGCTCAGCCTTTTCTTCTCTAAATTAAATAGCCCATATTATTTTAATTTATCCCAGAGCATTTTAAGCAGACACCATTTTCCAAGCCTCATGTATCTTTATGTGTTAAACTGCTTTTTCTTCCCCAGGTTCAAGGGCAGACGGGGTTTTTGAGGAGGATTCACAAATTGACATAGCTACAGTACAGGATATGCTGAGCAGTCACCATTACAAGTCATTCAAAGTCAGCATGATCCACAGACTGCGATTCACCACCGATGTCCAGTTAGGTAAGTAAGTACATGAACCGATGATGGACTGAACCCTTCGTATCAGTGGTCAGTGTAGAAACAGGGAGAGAAACAACATCTGACTTTTATGTGACCTGAATGACTGACGGTAATTTGTTTTCAGAGAAAATGTTTAAACAGTGAAATATAAAGTACCTCCTTTTTCCCACCTGAGTGCTCTGTCTTGTCTTCTTTTTTTATGAAGCAGAAGATTAGAAATAGAACTAACCTGAGACTCTTTTCAAACTGATTGACTTCTGTGAAGTTCCATAAATCTTTTCGTTCTGTAATTTTCTACATGCTATCCTTAGAACCGCTTTGTAGCATTGCCACTTGCCTTTTTTAACTCAGGTGAATTCATTGCTTATTCATTCATGACTTTATTCAGGAAGCTTTTTAATGATCTCAGAAGTTATATTTGGATCCTCACCGAATAATCCAGACCTTTCAATTAATATTTGGGATTAATCTGTGCTCGCTTCGGCAGCACATATACTCAAATATTTGGGATTAATCTGTTCCAATTAAGGCTACATTTCTGTTTTGACTTACATGTAACAAGAGTAGAAGTCTCGTAGTAGTCAACATAATATCATCATCATCACGGCTGTCATTTATAGGTGTCTGCTGTGTGTTAAACACTGTGCTAAGTGCTTTACATACTCTGCAAAACTACCTAGAAGGTGGATATTTGTATCTTCCCCATCTAACAAAGAAGGTAAATGAGGTGCAGAGAGGTGACGTCTGTGGCCAAGCTCACACAGCAGGTAGTGTGAGGAGCAGAACCCTGGTTTGGCCAACTGAAGTGCACCTGCTCCCTCCGAAAGTACACCGGGGGGAGCAGGGAGCAGGTGTGGGTGCCAGGCTTAGTCAGGGAGCGGACCTGGCTCTGCCACCTGCCTCTGCCACGCCACCCCTTCCCGGACCTCGTTTGCTTGTGTGTGAAGGGAGGAGGTTTGCGCTCCAACGTCGAGGCCCACCGATTCTGGGTTTCTCACAAATGCTCCGTATGTGTCTCATAGTAAAGTCTTTTGTAATGCTGGTGTTAGTCTGGCTAATTTGTAATAAGCCTCAAAAATCTCTTCAAATACTCCTTCCCAGCCTCACTGACTGGAGCTTGAAACACGCTGACAGCACAGCTTAGTAGGTAAGAGGGGACCCTCGGATGTACAAAGCTCTGAATCGTGGCTCTGTCGGTAACCAGCTGTGTCAGGCAAGTGCCTTCATCTTTCAGAGCCTCAATTCCATTCTAACTGGGAATATCAGTAGCACCAACTTCTTAGGATTGCCTTGGGGAGCAAGTTAGGCCATGTGAAGCACTTAGTACAGGGCCCGACGGGTGGTGGACCCCCTGTAAAGGAGAACTTGTGGTGGAGAGGCAGGGCTTTGGACAGACTCTGGAGCTAGAGGCCTGGGTTCAAACCCTGGCTCGTTCGTCCGCTGTATCACCACAGGCAAATGACTCAGAGCCTCTGTTTCCTCATTTGTAAAGTGAGGATAATAATCCCTGTCTCACAGATGTCCTTACAGGGATGAAATGACACCACACACGCACACTACTCAGAAAGGCACCTGGCACATAGCAAGTCCTCAGTAAACACCAGCTGCTAAGATGATGATGATTCGAACAGACTAACTAGATGGATTAGCACCCAGTAACTTTGAACCAAAACACAGAACCCACCTTTTTTTCCTCTTTCTGGACCTGTTTCTGCCTCCTTAAAAAAGAAGGAAAGAAGGAGGGAAGGAAGGAAGGAAAAAGAAAGAGAAAGAAACAAAGAAAGACAGAAAGAGAAAGAGGGAGGAAGCTAAATATCTAAATTGTAAAAAAAAAAATTGCTTATTTAATGTCGATTCTTAAACATAAAATTCTTTGGTGTTTTTCTTCCTGGAGCTGCTTTTCCTGGTACTTATAGAAATAAAAATAATGAGGCTACTCAAAAAGAAGCCAGATTCAAGAAAGGGGGGGGGGGGAGGGTAGAAGTACGTACTTTATTATTCCACTACGTACCATTCAAAAATACACAAAAATAGCGTTGGTGCTATAGTGGTGAGCGTAGCTGCCTTCCAAAAATACAGTCATCTGCTGTGCAGGAGTAATGAAGGTGGTCATCCTGCTGGGAGAGGAGGCTGTAGTGACTGCAGGGGAGACTTGGGATGCTGGTAAGGTTCTGCTTCTTGATCTGGGTACCGATACATGGGTATGTAGACTTTGTGAAAAAAATCAAGTTACACGGGGCTCCTGGGTGGCTCAGTCAGTTGAGTTTCCAACTTTGGCTCAGGTCATGATCTCGTGGTTCATGAGTTCGAGCCCCACTGCAGCTCAGAGCCTGGAGCCTGCTTTGGATTCTGTGTCTCCCTTTCTCTCTGCCCCTCCCTAGCTCGGCTCACTCTCTCGCTTGCACTCTCTCTCTCTCTCTCTCTCTCTCTCTTTCAAAAATAAATAAAAACATCAAAAAAAAATTTTTTTAAGAAAAAATCAAGTTATAGATACTCTTACAACTCATGCATTTTCTGTTGATATATTTTCAATTAAAAGTTTACTAAAATAAGAATGCTACTCAGACATCTAGTTTGGGTTGGCCTACAGTACCTTCCCAGTAACAAAGGAGTGGCTCTGGTTTTAAGGAGCCCAGTAAGTAGCCGGACTGCAGCCAAGACAGAGGTCCAGGCTACAAGGCAGGGATTTTCCCAGGGAGCACAATCAGTAAATCCACCCATCCCCAAGGTAAAAAAGCAGTGCTTTGGAAAGATTACCAAGATCGTGAGCTTCTTTCCCTGTTTTTTTTTTTCCAAAGGCAAAAAAGCCAAACTTTAATTCATTAGATTCTGACATGTATATTCATTTAAAGGAAGAAGTCCACAAAAGGATCTGTGGGAAGAGCCCAACTCTGTAGTCAGGATTGGGTTTAAATCCCAGTATTACCACTTATCCCCAGTGTCTCCTTGGACAAGTCCCTTTTCAGGCTTAGTTTTTGTCATCTGTAAAATGGGAACTCTAATGTTTACCTTTCAAGGTAGAATAAAATAAAGTGTTTGGCCCAGAGCAGCTGTATTCTGAAAGGAGGCTCATCTTAGTTGTTGTTACTATTGTCACTGTTACTTATTTTGCCCATGGCTTTCTGTCCAAGCCTACCATCTTGAAATTAGCCTGATCACTTAGATTAGGTAGTGGCTCTGTTGGCAGAGTTTCACTTGTAGCCACAGTGGAGGACACTTGTCAGGTAGAAGTGGATGATGATGGTGGCGAGGATATCTCTCCCTGGAGCAGTGGTTCTCAGAAGTGTGACTAGAGGCCAGGTCCCAGTCACCTCTGGAAGTTTCCAGTGGTACACATGGCACCCTCTGGTGGTGAGTCATGGCTCCAAGGAGCTTCTGAACGGTCAACTGTCAGAATATCTGTTTCAGTTACGAATCTACATTCAGTCTTACAAACAGAGCATTATGAACAGAAACTTCATATATTAGTCCTAAGGAATTTTGTGACAATTACATAAACTCTGCCTGTGAGTACTATACCATGTGATTAATAAATAAGCTCATTTCCTGTTGCCATGTAGATGAGTTCTATAACTTCAGATCCCCTTTCCCTCGCGAAGCAGGTGACACCCTTTCATTTTAACAGTAACGACAATAAAAACCGGCAGAATAATCCAGGAATTCCTTCTTTCCAAAACTGACTCTACTGTAAAGGATAGGGCAGCAAACAACGCACTTTTATGAGCATTTGAGTGAGCAGCTGGATTCTGAGATCAGTAAATAATTTATTTTATTTCAACTGACTAGCCAGGTGCTTCAGATCTTTCCTGACACTGATGGATGGTCTCCTCTGCTCATCCATCCTGTGTCAGAGCAGAGATTTCACTTGCCCCCTGTGGCAAGTTCTTCTAAGTGGTAAGTGTCTGTGTGCAGCATTTCCCCAGTAGCCCTGCTGATTCCACAGAAAACTCCCCGTCCACTCTGAGTCAGTGGTACGCAGGAGCACGCAGCAGCGATCAGAATTCCCCAGCTCCGCGGCATCATCACAGCTGCTTGTCTCCCGATCGGGTAGTCGTGGCCCGTGCTCCCGTTTTTGCCATCTGCCATCTGCTTCTGAGAAAGGCGAGGAGGGACGCAAATTTGGATCTGCAAGACCCTAACTTAAACTGATTTTCCACCAGACTTTTCTGTGATTGAAAAATTTTATTGGAGTCCTGTAGTGAAACCTGCGGCAAAGACCTGATCTTTGTAAATAATATTAAGAAGAATTACAATTTTCTTCAGTTTATTTATTTCTTTTGAGAAAAAAAGCACAAGTGGGGGAAGGGCAGAGAGAGAGAGAGAGAGAGAGAGGAGAAAGAATCCCAAGCAGGCTCTGCACTGTCAGCACAGAGCCTGATGCGGGGCTCGAACCCACAAACCGTGAGATCATGACCTGAGCTGAAGTCAGATGCTTAACGATTGAGCCACCCAGGTGCCCCAGAATTACAGTTTTTAAAGGCAGTTATTTATCAAGTGCTTGCTATGTGCCAGGCACTTCGCTGATCACTCTTATATTCATTGTCTCCTATAATTATATCACTATTACTGGATAGTACTGATATTATCTCCATTTTTTATATCAGGAAACTAGGGTATAGGGAACAATTACTCATCAAGTAATGAAGCTGAGATCAGAATCCAGACTGTCTAAAGCTTCGTCCTGCACCTAACTACTATATTATGCCTTGAATGCAAATTGTCATCACACTAATACTCTTTAGCTCTAGGACAATTTTCAGTGTACTGTGAACTTTCCCCCCATCACCTTATTTAATCCACACAGAACAGTGATGATGTTATTCCCATTTCATAACAAAAAACCAAGGCTTGGAGGAGTAAATGAAGTAATGTGATGCACATAGAGAATTTAGTGTTGACTGGCACATAGCTATTACTTAATAAGCACTAACTTTCCTTCCCTCCCCCTCCCCCGCCCCCCAGCCATCAGGATAGACAGGGGGGTATCCAGTCCCAGTAACAGAACTGGGACTGAAGCCCAGTCCCATACGGCGAACCCAATCCATCAAGCCATGGATGTCTCAAATAATCTCTCTGAAAGGTTTCATGGTTTCCTTCACGAAGGAAGTGATTACTTCTAGTTGGCCAGTTCCAGAGATTCTGCACATCCTCACTCTTCCCCCTGCCCTAGCATCTGGGGGTCAGGGTCAGCATAGCGTGCACGCCGCTGTTCCATCCTCTGTTCACATTGTCAGTCAGTCACTGCCCTTCTTCCCTCTGGGCCCAGAATCGTTTCTAACACAACCCTATAAGCGAGCCCTCGCGGTCAGTTCAAGTTGGTTCTTTTTTTTTTTTTTTTTAAATGTTTATTTATTTATTTTGAGAGAGAGGGCGGAAGGGGGAGAGGGAGAGAATCCCAAGCAGGCTCTGCACTGTCAGTACAGAACCCGACAGGGGCTCAGGCCCACAAACCATGAGATCATGACCTGAGCTGAAACCAAGAGTCGGACACTTAACTGACCAAGCCACCCAGGCGCCCCTGAAGTTGGTTCTTAAGTTGAAATCTATTCACCATCCCTGCTGTGCCAGCCTGGAAGGTTTACCACACAAAACCGTCATGCCCAACCATTCGTGTATTCCTTGAAAACATCCTTGGAATATTTCATCTTGTCTGCTTCCTCTCTGTGTTGGGCCTAAAAGTACAGATGCCCTTAAGTGTAGCCCTTGCTTGAGCTTATACCACGTTGAGGTCATTTCCATTAATGTGATCTACCCATATGTCTGATGCTGGGTGCCTGACCATAGGATCAGGCACTAGGACGTGTGTGGCCAAAAATGCCAAGGCTGAGAGCTTGAAATGGGTTTGGAGAAAATTAAACTCAAAGGGTCAAGTATGGATGCCAACCAGGATCTAGGACACCCATAGCGTTCTGTCAGTAAGTATTTGTTGGCCGCCTGGTAGAAGCCGGATTGTGATGCACCAGCCAAGAGGCTGCCAGAAATCCACGTAAGAAACGGAGCAGAGAAGGCCAAGATACCACCGTTGGGTACCTCTTAATTACGTAGTACCTCAGAGCAGCGATTGTGACCCTGACTGTATATCAGAGTCGCCGAGTCCCTGATCTCATCCCGGGCCTGCTAGTCAGAATCTCCCCGTAATTATGGGATTTGGGAAATGCAGCATCTCGGCATCCAGAGGACTTTCTTGCCCCTTATCTCTTGGTCCAAGGCTCGTTTTTACTGGGAAGGTTGGCTTGGAGTCCCTGATATAGGGTCTGAGGCTGAGAAGTGCCTTGACAGTTGTGCCACTGTGCTAACTTGATCCCTTCCCTTTATCATTTGTCAGTATAGACCTATCCCCATGGCACCAAAGGTATAGGTCACTGAATCTGTAATATACCGTGAATCCCATCTGCGTCATAATTGCATATATAACCTAACATCATTCTGTGTAAGATGTACAGATTCTGTATAGGATTTACAGATAAAGACTGTTTCATAAAATCTCTCTGAAAGGTTTCGTGGTCGCCTCCACTATCTCTTCATAAAACAATCCATATGTATAATCGTAACACTTGTGATCATGGTAGTTATTTATCAAAAGTATCAAGTACAATAGCACATATCATAGAGAAGGCAGAGAGGTTTCATCTCATAAACTGACTCCAATCAAGTTTGTAATGGCTGCCCAGAGCATTATGCTGAGGCAGCATCTGGAGCTGCGTCTGAGGGCAACATAAAGAAACTCTGTGATTGATTAAAAATGCCTGCCCTGAGCCTGAGCATGATGAGAGGCAGCATATTTGCCATCTATTGTCTAACCTGGTTTATCTGTCCTGTTGCACTTACCATTTAACCCCCTGGTCAATACCTACAAGCCAGCACTCAAGGAGGACTTCATTACATTGCTATTTTTTAATATACAGCATGCAAACTTAAGAAGCACATTAATAACACAAGACTGAGTGAAAGCAAGCAGCTGTGGCCTGCACTTTTTTTTTTTTTTTTTTTTTTTTTTTTTTTTTTTTTTTTTTTTTTTTACTCCTTGGGCTCACTCTGGTGCTGTGTGGCTCTATGAATAAAATATTTGCCCCTGTTATTTTCCACTTGGGGCACCTGTGGAGTATAGTTCGAGTAATTACATAATCTGGAAATGTAGGTTCTTAGCAAGTGAGTTGATTTTCCCTCCTATTTCTGTTTCATTTTCTTACTGAGTACTAAGGAGATCTCCTCCTCCATTCAGACACATGAAAATGATCATGAGAGACATTCATCACACTTAGCTCCAAAATCCCTGGGTCCATTGAGTAATTTGAGGATGGCAATTCTAGTATCACATGATTATTCTGTCCCTGTTGTGACAACATTTTCTGAACCAAAATTTGGAATAGAGTTTAACAAGTACTAATGAGCTTATGAAATAGCAGGACAAATACTATCAAGACTGCCTCCAGAAAAAAAATTTTTTACCAGATTAGTGCTTACTGCAGTACTTGGGTTGAGGGAAGATCCCCTGATAGGAAATGTCAGAAGCTCTCGGGGTTTTTTCTCACTGTGTACCTTCCTCTAATTCCTTGCTCCCAGATCTGCCCTTTTGAGAATACCTGTTGAGTATTCCAGGGCTACTAATGACAATGTATGAGGTTCCTCAGATGGTTGAGAAAGCCTTGAGAACTGGGAAAAGTGGAGAGCCATTGGCATAATGAAATTAATGGGAATAGGATAATGGAGTGTCCATCCAGCTTCTGTATTCCTTTTACCCTGCCCTCAACCTTGGCACTTGAGCTCCAACATGATACCAGGGCCTGAACATGAGAAAGATCTGGTCTTTCCACCCTCTGTAGGTGATAATCACAAATGCTCTTAGGAAATGACATACTGCTTCCTAACTGACGCTGAAAGCTCACCTGAAGCATCTACTTGCCAGGAGAATGTTTAGTTTGGGAATCTAATTCCCTCAGTACAAAATCTTTGTAAACGCCTTGTTACAGAGAGAGCTTAGTCCTCATCCAGGGACAGGTGTTACTGGGTGGAACAGTCTCGGGTCTCATCCAGTCAGCTCCACCCTTGTGCCCATGCGGTGCTGTGTACAGCTGTGTATTCATGGACTCATTCCTGTTCAGGCCACTGCTTAGTTTTCATTCCAAGGATAAAGGTCTAGTCAAGTATACTCACACTTGTTACCGAGTCCCTAACTGACCACACATTGGAATTGGTAGCTCTTAGCTATGGTTCCCAAAAGGTTTCAGATGATTAGCCCTTGAATGGAACCAGTGATTCTGGGGCCCAGTACCCCCACTTGATCTCAAGAATGTAAGGCTCCACTGGGTATCATTATAGTTGTGGCTAAAATATTGTATTGTTACCTATTTGGGGTCCCTTAGGGAGACAGTGCTTTTTATACTGTATTGCATTTGCTCATGATGTGAATATACCCACTATATAAACTTGATGCATTGAGACAGGAGAGGTGGTCTGTTTAAACCCTGGCCTGATAGTCTGGGGATGTGAATTACGGGTACAGCGCTGTCATTAATGGGTGACATCAGACAAGTCATATCCCCACCCTGAGCCTCAATTTCTTCATATGGAGAATGAAAGCCCCAGACTGGGTGATCTCTGAGGTCTCATTAAGCCCAAACAGCCTTTGTGTCTGATCCTGTGTGTAAATTCAGGCAAGTTTCAAAGACTTCCCTGAATGCTCTGTGGATGCTATCGATTGGCTGTGTGGATTCAGCACAATCCACTCCAGCAAAGAGTTGTTCATTGGCGCTCCCAGGGGCTTTTCCAGGCTTTCACAGGCTCTAGGTAACCCGAAGACAAGAGGATTGTAGAATTGTATAAAAAACTACTCCAGGATTTAACAACAGTGGAGCTTTTCTAGTCTTAGGTTCAAAGTTGTAGGAAATTGATGAATGAACCACAGCTCGTGATGTCTGAACAAATAAATAACAACTGAGGAAATACACTGAGGCATGGAATATTAAATGCCCTAATTTTTGCCAAACTGGTGTTTTAGGTTCTTAGAAGGGCATTTTAAGCGTGCCTTAGGGGAGATTGTGCCTCCTGGGAGTCAAGCATGCGCCTCTGAGACAGTAGGAAGCGGCAAGCTGGTTGGGAAACAACCCAGAGTTGGTCAGATAGACCTGGTTTTCAACCCAGCTTTGCCATTTACTGACTTGATACACCCTGCCTAAGTACATCATTTCACCTTTCTGCAGTTCATCTCAGTAATAATCTTACTAAAACCTGAGCCCTTATTATTTTTTAAAAATTTGTTTTAATGTTTATTTACTTTTGAGACGGGGGTGGGGGGGGGGGACGGGGCGAGGGTGCAGAGAGAGAGTAGGAGACGCAGAATCTGAAGCAGGCTCCAGGCTCTGAGCTGTCAGCACAGAGCCCAACACAAGGCTCTAACTCACGGACCACGAGATCATGACCTAAGCCAAAGTCGGACACTTAACCGACTGAGCCACCCAGGCACCTGGAGGCTTATTATGTGCCAGGCATTCTGCTGAGTGTTTTACATGCTTAGGCCACCCCATCTTCATGGCATCCTGGGAGCTGGTACTGTTTGTTACCCCCTTTCACAGAGGAGGAAGCTCAGGCTTACCCAGGGAGAAGCACCTTAACCCAGGACAACAATGGGGATGTGCTGGCAAAATCAAGATCTAGAGACCTAGGAGGTGTCTGGGAGGTGCCGGGGGTTCCCCTAGCAAGAGTGGTCCCACTGCTCCAGCTGTGACAACGGTTTTCCTGGTGTCGAATATGGACTCTAGGTTGCAGAGAAGTATGGCCAATGACACTTGGGAGGTTATTGCAAGGATGCGTGAGGGCAAGAATGTTGGTCTCCCCAGGCAGACAGTCATTCTGGATCCTGGTTCTTCCAAGGCTGTGATGTAGAGCAGGTCCCAGAGATAATGCCCCCAGACTAGGGCCAAGCAGATCCCTTGTTCACATCCCTCCCAGCTCTCCTTGTGCTCCCTGTCCAGACTTTCAGCACAGGGTCTGTGTCACATCCCTTAACCCAGTGCCTAACTCCTGTTAATGATAGTCATGAGAAATAGTGGCGTAGGTCACAGCGATATATGAAGCCCTATTTCCAAGCACTTTACAAGTCTTATTTAATCCTCACAAAAGCCCAGAAGGTAGATTCTGTTATCATCACCATTTTACAGCACCTTGCCCAAAGTCACATAGTTAGGAATTAAGGAAACTGATATTCAAACTCAGGACTCTCTGACTCTGAAGTCTCTATGCCTAATCTCTCTGCACTACTGCCTTTAAATATAAAATGGGCTCTACTGCCTTCCAGATAGAAGTGGGTAAGCTCTCAGTAAGTTGGTCAACACAAAAGGACCCAGCACAGAGCTGCCCAAAGTAGATATTCAGTCTGTTAGCAGAAGATGATATACATGCTAATTTCCTCTTATGGACATCTTTTGTGTAGTTAAAACAGACAAGGGTCTCCTTGTGATAACTCTAAAGCCTTGGACAAATAGTTTCCCCCAGAGAGTTGTATATACATTAGAGTTGCATTTTTGTTTATTTTGAGCTGTCTTGTTAGGGAAGGATTTATATGCTGGCATTGACAGGACAGCAATCAGGCATTGTTTTCCACCTTTGACAGTTGGCGTGATAGTTTGCTTCCAGTGAGGTTTGACTCACTATCTGGAAGCTGTCAGAAGTGGGAGCATGAAAAGGTCATGACGGATGGCTATGGATAAGTGGGTAGGGGGAGAGCTGGTTAAAGGAGACAGTTGGCCTCACTTATTTCTGAGGGAAGGGGCTGACCCTGTCCGCTTTGGGCCAGCCCTCATGCTCTCTTCCTCACCTACCACAGCTGGTCAGGTGAAGCCCTGCCAGGCAGCGTTTTGTGAGAGTGGCCCCAGGGTGGCCATAATGTAGCCACGGGAGCCCTTCCCAGCAGCCCAGCCACGTGGGTGCTTGAGAACTGCTAGATGGAAGTAGGTCTTTATGTAGGATTTGCCTTCATGACTATCAGTTACCGGATTCAGCATACTGCCTTCCCCACACCATAAAAGTTGGGAAAGGGTACTGAATTCTGAGTAGAAACCAAGAAAATGTCAGCTCCTAAAATGATGTTTGTTTTTATTTCGGGTGAATTTTTTGTTTTGTAAAAACACAGAAAAGGAAAGGACCTAATCCTACTAGCCAGAATTGACACTGTTCCCGTTGGGAACATATCCTTTTGATCTCTTTTCTATAAATATTTTTCCTGCTCTTTTCACTTAGCTTCAGAAGAATTTTTCCAAGTCCAAGCTTATCTCATACAGAATTTTTCGTGGTTGTGTTGTAGTCCATCGTAGTTGGATTAACTGTTCCTTTGTTGGCCATTTAAGTTGGAGAAATGGAAACTTCACAAAAGCCAACTTCCCTTGTTTTCATAGACATGTGTTTATAATTTGAAATACTTACACATACTGTGTAAGTGACACTTTAAGGAATGCCTCTGCCTTTCCTTCGGTGACTTTACACAAAAACTTTAGCCAAGGAAATTAAAACCACGCTCATTGGTCATAAAGAAGAATATTGCTAGGATTTCATGCTCCAGTTTGTCATGTCTGAACAAAAATAAGTGTGCATTTATTGGCACATTTGAATGTTTATTTTTTCCTTTGTAAAAATTTAAAAAGGACACTGGGGAGCTCAGTCAGTTAAGAGTCCGACTCTTGATTTCAGCTCAGGTCATGATCTCATAGTTCATGGGTTCAAGCCCCACATTGGACCCTGTCCTGATGGCGTGGAGCCTGCTTGGGTTTCTCTCCCTCTCTCTCTCTCTCTCTCCTTCTCTTCCTGTCCATCCCCGCTTTAAAAACAAAAAAACAAAAACAAAAAAACATTGAAAGAGGATACTAAAGTCTAGCTGAGCAGAATTTCTCATTACATCTGGAACTCAACTGAATGCGTCCATGCAGAGCAGTGGGAAGTGCCATACTTAGGAACAAGATCGCTCTGGGCATGAAATGGCTTTTCCACTTAAAAGCTTCCCAACCTTGGACACGTACCTTCACCTCTCCTAGTGCATGTTATAGAAAATACCAAGCATGGTTTTTTGCAGAATAGCATAGTGGCTGAGAGGACAGATTTTGGGACCAAATTTTCTGACTTTCTCCAAATTCTAGCTTTGCCCCATTTTAGCTGTGTGATCTTGGGCAAGTTACTTAACCGCCCTGGGTTTCCATTTTCTCATCTATAAAATAGGAATAAATACAGTAACCAATTTGATCCGGGCGTTGTGAGATTTGAATTCGTGCACACAGGATTTCTAACCATGCTAACATATATTTGGTGCCAGGTAATATTCACCCCTCTTTGCCCCTGGCGTGGACTGTGGTGCCAGCCTCCTAACTGGTCTCCTCTCCACCAGGCTGCCTCCTCCTTCCAGCCAAGAAGGAGACCTTGGACCCCCAAGGCAGGGACAGAAGAGGTCTGTGTTTGCTTCCAGGCTAGATTCTGCAGACTGTCCTCAGCAGTGGGTTCTGGGTCTGCCCAGGAGAATGGGCTCCAAGGCTACACCGCCCCAGGGCCTGCCAAACTGGAAGCAGAGGGTTGTCACTTGTCCAGCAAGCACAGATCAGCTCCTGTGGGCTGTGTGCCCTGTGTTATGAAGCTGAGACTCACACACATCTCAAGTACAGTGAGATTATTTAATGTACAAAAGGATTTTTCCCATCAGGAAAGATCCCCCTACAGGTTCCTTTAAATAGTGACTCCTCCAGGCAGGCGAGTGTTTTACAGATCATTAACTACTTGACTGAAAGCCTGCAGGGCAGAGAAACTTCAGACTAAAGTGTTGGGAGCCCCTGCCAATTACAGATCAATCCAAAATGAATATAAAGTATCTCTGGAACTAGAAGTCAGTGGGAAAATGTGATTTGATTCGGAAAAAATCTGATTTACAGACAACTTTTTTGGAACACACCAGTTGTTTAAATGGTGTTCCACCTGCCTGCCCATCTTGAACCTAATGCATTCAGTCTCCCACATCTTCATCCCCAAACGCCAGAATTGGGGTTCCCCTCTGCGAACAGTGACTGCACAATAACCCCCAGAAAGGGCGTCATTGGGAAAGTGTTTTTGTGGCCATGCAGAGAGTAGGCAATTGATGCAGAGATACAGCCCGAAATGGATGAACTATACAGTAACAATTTGCAGATAAAAATAATAGAAGTTAAAGTGTACTTTACATGATAAAAGAAAGATGAAAGAGGACGAGAGTCCGTTACATCTGAGATGGTTACAAAAGTCCTGCTTTGTGAAGTAGGCTCTGTTGAAAAGATTGATGCCATGGGGAGTGACCTTGGCTTGGAGCAGGAGCTGGTGATGTATGTATGAGCATCCCTCTGCTAAATGGACCCAGATTTGTAGCACTAATATACATGGGAGCCCAGAACCAAACTCAGTACGGCAATAAATCAACAGCCACTTTGGGTGTCATTTCTGGTTTATATTCCACTATTGTTCTATCACTTTAATTCATGTCACTATCATCTTTTCATCTGGAACAGTTTTATATAATTTTCCAGTGGAGTTACCTGACAAATCCTATCAAATTAACAAGGTACATTAACAATATTGACTGACTACGGCTTCAGGAGTCGCAGGGCCGTAGAACAAAATTTTAAAGCTATGTCTCTCTGGTGATGATTCCCCCCCCCCCCTTTCTGGGAAAGGAATGTGGGGCAGGGTTTATTCCACATATGAGATATGCACATTTATTTTGCTCTGCTCAGTTTTGACTGTTATAAATGTCAAAATAAGAAGAAGGAGGAGGAGGGACAAAAACAAAAACAAAAAAAAACCAACGCACTTGCTACCAGCAGCCATGGCGTAAGTACTTTTCTTCTCTCAGGGAACTATAGAAATGTCCAGATCTTTAACAATTAATGGCCAAATTGGAGGGAGGAGTGTAACTGGGTAGTCGTAATCTATTTTAAGTGAAATGTAATGAAACTGGTCTCCTGATACATTCTCACCCTCCTGAAATCATCTAGACCTGAACGGCCGGAGTCCATTGGACTTATGACATTATGCCTGATTGAAATATGGAATTCCTGAAATATGTCTAATGACAAATTCCAGCGTTCAATTAATAAAAATATACCAGTTGTTCATCTTTTCCAAAGACCACACAGTAATGACCAGGGTTAAGCAACTGTGCCGCATCGTCTCCCGTGAAGACCGCAGACGAGACCGGTGTTGTCTGTATGGTCTCCTGCCTTTGTCTGACCGCTCTTTGGGATTTCTTTAGTCAGAAAATAAAATAGAAATGGAGTGTGTGGCAGACCTCATCACTAGAATGGTTTTTTTAATATATATATATATATATATATATATATATATATATATATATATTTTTTGTTCGTTTGCTTAATTTTAAATTTGCTCACAGACTATGGTCATTGTGTTTTGGGGGGTTTTTTGTTTGTTTGTTTTTAATTGAGCTGTTTCTTTTATCTGCTTTTCCTTTTGGCCTACTAAGTTTTCTCAACGTCGTACTGAAAAATTTCTGAGGTGATCCATGGAACAAAACGAGTTAATTCTGATTGTCTTTTTGTTACAGTATGTACATTTGATGGCTTTAATTATCTCTTATATCTTTGCTTGATTTTGCTTTTTTTCCACTTTGCCCCTGACCTTTAAACCATGGCCTGAAATATTAGTTACTTTCAAGATTCTATCTGGGGCCCACTCTGGAAGGCATATTGAAGGTTTTTGTCTCACTTCATGAACAGATTCCTCAATTTTCAGCAAAAGAGGAAAAAGAGAGCATCTAGTCTAGATCGTGTGTGTCGGGCCGAGCATACGCTGCTCAGTGACCCTGGGAGAGCGATTGCTGTGCGTCGCCACAGTTATCCTAGGACACCTTTCATCCCAGGCATCACCTTTGTTCTCCCAACACCTTTGCTCCCGGTGACTGTACAGTATGTTATGTCTTTCACAGCTCTGAAAATGAAGCCCACAGTGCCAGTATTTAACCTGCTGCATTCCTGTTATAAAGTCTTTGTTGCATAAATCTCACACCCAGTGCTGTTTCTCCCTACGCTGGAGAAGCAGTGACCTCCGCAGACTGAAGCAAAGCTCCAAGACTTGAACTTGGAAGGTTTTATCTAAAGGACCTTTGATCCTCCTGTGACTTCTCTCAATCAATATAGCTTGGATAATTATTTAGTGTCAGAGAAGGGCAAAGATAGATTTTTCCTATTTTTAGTGTATTAAAAAAAAAAGAAGACCACTGATCAAAATGTTTTTCTTAACGAACTTTATGTTATGGTTTATTTCATTACCATACGGAGGTATAATGTAGGGTTAACTATGCAGGTGAACCCTGCGTTGTATCTGTAGTGCATCTAGGATGGCATGTTTTTTTAACCTTTCTATATGCTTCTTGGTGGTTTCTCCCCTCAACTCACCCACGCGGGAAACCAAGCTGTGCATCTTCTGTATGCCCTTTGGAATCTCCTTATGGCTGTCTTAAGCCAGTGGCATTCCCCAAAGCCCTAAGGAAGAGCTCTTGTTCATCTAATTTAAAATATACAAAACAGGTCAAATGATTACACCGAAATCACTTACACCTTCCACTTTTTGTGGCTTCTTTTTTGTCCTTCCCTCCCCCCCCCACCCCCCACCCCCACCCCGGCCTTACAGGTATCTCTGGAGACAAAGTAGAGATAGACCCTGTTACGAATCAGAAAGCCAGCACTAAGTTTTGGATTAAGCAGAAACCCATCTCAATCGATTCTGACCTGCTCTGTGCCTGTGACCTTGCTGAAGAAAAAAGCCCCAGTGAGTAGTCCCTTTTATTTATGTCTCCTTTCTCTCTTCCCCCTCTTCCCCTCTGTGTGCTGGGTGCCGGGAGAATATATTGCCACCGTGTCCTTTTTTCCTTGGGTCTGTTTAATTCATTACCAGAAATTTCTTTTAATCAGACAGGATTGTATTATGGTGCCCAGAGCCTGACATGGGCCCCCATCCTGTTCCGTCTTGATGGCAGCAGAGAACCTCACAGCCCTGGCTCCTGACCTCCAGAGCCCCGCCCTGGGGACTAGGGGCCTGGGGGCAGGTTCCTGCTGAGAATTGGACTCCCCAGAGCCCTCATTTCACTTTGTGCTCCCTTCCTCTTCCCATTTGGGGGACTTGGGCAGTCGGACCTGGACCTGCCTTCCTTCCAGATCGAGGGAGGCTGGGAGATTTCCTGTGGCAGCCTAAGACTAGATTTAGATATCCATCAAGCCGGAAGTGTCAACAGCCTCCAGATTATTGGCAGCTGCATGACCTACCAGCTCGTAATTAAACTCCTGCCTGGTCCTGCAGAAGAGATCACTGCTGGGCTGGCACTCCTCTGCTTAAATTATCAAAGTAGATACAGTCTGGTTGTATATTTTGGCATATTATATTTTTGCAGTTAAGTAATTGAGTGTAGCATTTAGATTAATCATTTTTAAGACTTCATTCCCATCGAGAGGCAGAAAGGACACAGATCACACTGAAGTTCCTCCATGGGAGAAAAAAGTTTAAAGTAGACAAGAATTTGTTAGCTGCCTGGGAAAGGCTACAAGACAGTTATTGTCAGAGCCTGGTACGTATCGGTATCGCCTGTAGAGCCTGTTTAAAATGCAGTTATCCAAGGGCCCATCCCCAGCGGGTTCTGATTCAGTAACTTTGGAGAATGACATGATTTTTGTTAATCCCTTTACTCCAGTGCCTGCTGAATTGGGGAACAAGTGTTATAAGGAATGACGTACTCAAAAGGAACAATAAGAAATGTAAAGGCCAGCAAGTGTTTATCATATGGTTCAAGTTTTTGAGATAATACTGACTAAACTGGGACCTAAAAAGCAAAAAAAAAAACCCGAGGGAGGCGTACAGACAGAGCACCTGCCACACTGCCTCCTTTATGGGTGGGGTTTTTTTGGTCAGATCCAGCTATGCTGGGCTACGCAATCTCCTCCTTTCAACCTGTGAGGCTCCAGCTGGGCAAGAAGGGAGAACCTAGTGGTACCGAGGGGAAGGAGGCAGGCCGGGCCCACCCACCCCCCTCTCCCCCCAGCTTGCTGCCATTCCTGTCATCCCAGTGAGGAGATCCTGCAAGATGGCTGCCAGAAGGGGCTGGTGAGAAAATTGCTTGCTGCTCTGGGGCCCTTGCCTCTGCCTTTAGATAAACATCTTCCTAATCCCTCTCACTGCAGCTTATCAGCCAATAAAGATGTCATTGTTCTAGCATCTTTCTTCCCAAGAACTCAGGATGCTTTGAAAAGTAACATTTTATAAATTCTCCGTGTCTCTGAAAAATGAAAGGCAATCACATGTTGCATAGAGGGATAAGCTGGAGTAGAAAGGTTAGGGAAAGAACTAGAAATGGGATTCAGATTTCCCTTAACACTCATACCAAGACACTCACTTGCCAAGGAGTGTGCTTCGGGCACCGAAAGGTGAAGGGTGTAGCACAGCCAGTGTGAGAGGGAAGGAAGAAAGGATGCACAGACAGCACCTCCCGGTTGCCTCTGGCCATCAGTCAGTCAGGAAGTGATTAGCAGACGTCTGTGACAGTGACCACAAGTTCCAAGCCTGGGGGATGCAGAGCAGACGTGGGGCCCACCTTTGCAATATTGACAATCCAGCAAGAGAGTCTTTTGTCGTGTTTGCAGACCTACTGGATGGTTCTGTGTAAAAACCGCACATGTGGGTCGTAAAGAGGTTTCCTTCTCTCTCACTCTGGCTCCCGAGGTCTAAAAATTGTGACACTTGCCTGAACAAAGGAGCGCACTGGCCCAGTCAAACACTTCCTATGTCCCTGTGCCCTGTCAGTGCTTTCCAAACCATGTTCCTCAGAGGTCTGGGGATGGGGGAGGGGGCAGGTTTGGGCATAAGGACTCCCCTTCAACCAGTAGAGCTCTACTATTTTCTCTTTGGGGATTCTGCATTTAAAAAGTCTGTCGGGGGTGGCTCAGTCGGTTAAGCGTCTGACTCTTGATCTCAGCTCAGGTCTTGATCTCAGGGTTGGGAATTCAAGCTCCGTGTTGGGCTCTGCACTAGGTGTGAAGCCTACTTTAAAAAAAAAAAAGTCAACCGATAAAAAGGATTTTGCTACTTAAAAAAAATTTTTTTGAAAGTTACAGGCTCACCAAGTAAAATCCAGATTCCTCAGCATAGCCCTTAAAGACATTGACCACTTGAGGTTCACAGCCCATAATTTCCCATTCTGAACTTGAGCTGCAGTCAACTGTGAACTGCTCGTACACGAACACACCTCGAATTCTGTGCTTCTGCTGTTCCCATCACCTGGAGTACGCCTCCACCCTGATTCTCCCTCTAACTGACAGGCACCTCTGCTTCCTCAGGCCTGGCTCATTCATCTTTCTAGGGTCAGGCTCTCTCCACGACTTTGTCTCCAGGAGCTTGCACACGCCTGTGGTACAGTAGCTCTCACGCTGTGCCATATGTATCGACTTCAAGTCTGTCCCTTTCTCCCACCCCCCTCTCCTTGCTGTACTAATTGACCCAGGAACTGCTTTCTGTGTCCTCAGTCTGCAGCACAGTGCCCACAGAGTTGTCCTCCATGAATGTTTGCTATCTTCGAATTGAACTTAATGTGGCCAGAATTTAGAAACCAAAAGTTACTCAGCATAATTTATGTTGTAAAGTACCCAAACAAAGGTGTACTAACTGAATCAGCTTGATGCTGTGTTATTTTTTTTTTTTTTTATGATTCCCAGTATCTTCATCAAATTAATTCAGTGACTTAATCTAAAAAGTTCATCTTCAAGACCATCATCAGACCACAGAATTAATCTATGGGGCTGTTTCTTCCTCTTCTTTTTTTAAAGGATTAATGGTAACCCTTTTTATCTTTTGTGTCTGTTGAACCTTAGAAAAAAAGTTATTTTAACAGCACTCAAGAAATGAAAGTCACTATATTTCCCAAGTTTAGCCTGTGATTTTTATCAGCATAGTGATATATGTTTGTAGCTGAGTTTACATCAAAAATTATTCTGGGGGCCTTCTTGAATGAATTATGGCAAAGAGAGAGAGTCTAGAAGTAGATAAGGTTTTTGATTTCTGCAATATATTTCCTTTTTCATGTTTTTATCTCTCGTAACACAAGCGTCCTGCCGAAGACTGGAACGTGTGACCAACTGGAATAATGTAGTTGTGAAAACAGCAGACGTGTTATTAAACAGCCTCTTTACAAAAAGGCAGTAAGTGTTGGAAGGATAATGAAGTTGTCCTGGTCTGTCTTGAGACATGTTTGTCAGAATTCTGAGCAGAAAAGAAATGGTTTTTAAAACCTTCGAATATGGCCAGTTTGCAGTGTTTATTGAGAAAGCCTCTGTCAAACCATTAATTTGGTCGTCATAAGGAACGCAGCTCAAGTTTAATTGACACCATATCCAAAAAGTATGTGAATAGAGGACTTGGCAAAGGGACTGAGCAACGGAGCGCCCGCAGTGAGACCCGTAATTACACATACCGTGGGTCAGAAAGACCCGGACTCTGCAGCCGTGCTCCATGAATAGCAGTTCTGTGGCTCTCTTTCCTTCTCCTAACTTCTCCGTCTTAGGCTGTGTTCTCAGAGGGAAGATTTATTGCTCTGTCCCTGTGAGTGTTTAAGGATCTGGAACTTAATGACTAAATAGATACATGCCTTAGAAGAAATTTGTACGTATAAATATAGACTCTCACCAGTTAGTTGAGAAAATCTGTGTATCAAAAGCCCAGAGAAATTGAGAATAAATTCTGCCTTTCCAGGTTGGGAGGGGGGAAGAAAGGCTGCACGCTGTCATTATCATTGCAATCAGTGACTTCTTAGTCTGGTTTTGCCACTCCTTAGGATACCTTTTGCTGTTTTGAAGGATGTCGCAAACCTCTAAAAGATGAATTAATTTTAATTCATCGTAAGTGAACAGATATGTATATGGCACATAGGAGGGGAGAATGTCTCCGTATCAGAAACTACCATGGCTAAATTATCTCAGAGAAATAATTCTCCATCCTTCTACAGGTCCAAACCTAGGCTTTAGATGCAGTGGGCTCTCTTTTTAAGTGCCAGCCTCAAACTCCAACACTGAAACAAAAGCAAGGCACCTTTTTTTTTTTAAACTAGCGCCCTTCAGAGACTCTCAGGCTGGATTTAAATGAAGTACCAGCCTCCACCGTGCCAGGTCTGCGTTTATCATGAGAAGGTTGTGCAGGTTTCCAGGCTTCAAAGGAAGCAGCCTATCATTAAGAAATCAGATTTAAACCTTAATAAAGTAGCTGTCGTCTTTATAGCTGAAAAGAGCGCTGTATCTCAATTAAGTATAGATAATAGAAAATCTTAAGGAAGCAACATAATAGAGGTAACCTGATTATGTTCTCTTGCAATAGTATAATTTAAAGGAAATCTGATTCTGTTGATGCTGGTGGGGGATTGCTTGTTTGGTTTTTTTTATTGTTGTTTTTTGTTTTTGTTTTGTTTTGTTTGTCCAAAACAGTGTGTGGATACAGGATAGGAACTCTTTGGCATCATGAGTTAACCACAACTGCGAGAGACTGTCAAGCCCTCGTGAATAGAACCTGCTGGATGTTTGAGATGAGACTCAGTTAAGGTTATGAGTTAAATTAGCTGGGCTTATTGGTGACCTCCCGCTTAAATGAATCTTTCTTTTCATAAGTACTTGACAAGATCTGTAAAGTAGTGTATTTAATTTACTAATTAAATTAAAGCTACTGAATAATGATTTGTCCACATTGATTTAGCTTAAATAGAAAAGATCAGCATTGTTGTGATCTTCAGCCACCTTAATGACCAGGCCAGTTAGACACAAAGGCCTCTCGTGTTTTATAGGTCCGAAGTACGTAGGTAAGCCCAGGCTGTAATTGAATTGCCTGCACCGCACCCTGCAGTTGCAGATTCCCTTTGCCTTCTCGTTCCATTGTTACACTGGGGCTTAAGAGAATGTTAACGCGGTAATAGGCACAGGGCCTTCCCCATTATACGTCTTGCTATCGAGCGGTTCTGCATGACTAGTTAAAGAAGATGGCAAGAAGATTAATGAAAGCAAGGCTAATACAGAAGGGGGTACTTTTGCAAGACTTCTACCGAGGAGATATTAGAGCTGAACCAGAGCTTGGCTTTTTTCTTTATCCTGTGACCTTTGAACCTGCCTTACTGTTGAGAGCTGCCAGGGAAGTCGACATTTTGATTGATGTTGGTACACGAGTCAGTCTTTCCCATTGAATTCCACATCTGCACGAAAATAGCTTTTCCAGCAGAATTCATACTGGCCAGAAGTGATAGCCAAATTGATGGCTGAAATGCTTTTATGTAGTTTTCATTTAAACCTAAAGGTATTTGATGGTTTAATTCAGTATCCAGTTTTCATAGATTATAAGCATTCGCTTATATGTCCTTAATGGGTTCATCAACTCATAGTGAAACACCAGTATTGAGACTGTTCAGAGGTTTGCAAACAGAGCTCCAAGCAGGCTTTATGGAGGAGTAAAAGCAGTCATCAAACAAACCTTCACCATCCTTAAAAAAGAAAAATCAGTCTGAGGGCCCAGGTTTTGTACATAAAGTAAAGCATCTCACTGTTTCTGGAAAGCTACAGATGGGGAAGTCTGAAATCTCTCGGTACCCCACCTCAGCCCCAGCTCAGAGGCTCTCCTGATCCACCCAAATGCTGAGTTCCCTGACCTTGCCCTTGGGACACTAGCATTCCTTCGGAAAGGGATTGTTCTGGTCTGCTTGTAAGACGGCCCCGCACAGATACAAACATCTTCATGTGTCCCCACTAATTCTGTGACCTTGCTTGTGGAGCTGCAGGCCTTTAGTGTGTGTGTGTGTGTGTGTGTCTTTGAATGCGCTTGTGTGTGCATCCCCCACCCCCTGTCCCAACAAAGGAGAGAGAACAGGGAGAGTGACAGAAGGATTCGGGTTTTGTTGCTAAAATCCACTTGGGTACACCCCAGTCCATATGTTGAATCCTCTGATCCGCTGATTTCTTTTCTTCCTATTTGACAGGGGTAGTCATGCTAGCAGAGAACAAGCATGCACATGCACACATGCACACACGCGTGTGCACACGCACGCACACGCTGATGTGACAGGCATTGCAGTTCCTATGGCAGGAGATACCCAAGGATTTTGTCATTCTTTAGTTGCTCATGAGAATGAAAGAGAAGTGAGGAGGACGTTAGCCACCCCTGGATGAAAGAGCTGCAGCCCCTGAATGAGTGGGTGGATGGCCTTGACCGCACCGCGTGCTGTAGGCCCCAGTAAGTAAGGCACTGGCCTTTATACTCACACGGACCTGTAGCCCAGGAAGACCACAGGCTGTCCTGAGGCTCTGTTGATTCCCAGGAGGCCCGGGCATTCCAGGCATCAGGTGGATGGGCCATGTAGTGTTTTTACTCTCTGACGAGGGCTTATTTCATAAGTTCCAGATCAAATACGGTAAGTACTGCTAGATTACAGAACACAATGGACTCTAACATAGTAAATGCCCCAGTTATTGAATTGCCTTTTCATAAGAGTACTCTGGAGCACAATCAGGAGCAGGCAGTGCCTCATCCTTTTAACAGATATGTTTCCTAGCCCTATTAAAAGGGGTCTTCATCTATCCTGTCAAAGGGAGTCTGCTGGGGTTTTTTAGTTTAATTACACTATCCAATTAAAACTCCTTGCTGCATTTGGATGCGCCTCTCCTTGGGCCTGAGTGGATATGACATTTACAAGGCTCGCCTTTCAAGCAGACAATAGTGTGATTGATGAGGTGCACGTTCAGTGGAGGAGGCGAGTGCCTGTGGAAGTGCTGCTTAGTGCATTTTGATTTATTTATCATCTCCTTCCAAAACAAGGAAGCTGCTGGGGAGATGGGTTTAGGCAACCAGGGGGACCACCTCCATTTTCCAAGGGTGTGGGAGGGAAGGACCCGAGGTGTGCCAGAGAATAAAGGTGGGGGAAAACTCTTAAGTGTGGGGCCAGCGTGCATCATCTACTGCCAGGCTGTATTCTTAGGTTCTCTGACCCAGTTTGGTTTCCAGTAACCTCAAGCTGTGATCTGCTTTTAAATAGGCCATCACTATACTTCAGGGAATGGTTCTCTGGGGCTGGATAACATTGGCCAGGCCCCTGAGAACTCAGCCAGTGGGAACCAACCCAGCGTGTGTGCCATTGACCTGGTCATTAACTGACACCTGATGTTTGCACTTAAGCGTGCCTGTGTGTGCTCCCATCTGCATCCTTTAGAGATCCAGCAGCTGCTGTCCAGGGGCTAACGTCAGTGCTCAATGACTGTCTAACTCCGTCTGGCACCTTAAGCATTTAAAAGTTGCTTCTAGAATTTGGAATCAGTCAAGAGCAAGTGTGGCCATTCAACAAAGAGATATGGAAGCATAACGGAGAACTTCTCAAGGTTGTAGTGAAAAGGCAAACCCAATGTCTTGTTCTTAACCTACTATTGCAGTTTGCCCTCAGCATATGATAGATGGGACCAGTGTGCTTGTCTCTGTAGTTCCTGGAAAAGAGGTGCTTTGGTACAGTGTGTGGTCTCTGGAAGGTCAACGCTCTACGAATTTAGGAGGCAGGAGATTCTGCTCTGAGCCCCAGACAGGTGATAAGAACAACACGTCTCCCATATTCATTATCGTGTACCACAGTTGCTCATAGGAGCTATTGGGGGCGTGTTTGCTAACTACATAATGTGTAAGATTGTGTTTCTGAGGAAAATTGGCTGGTGCTGAGCTATCCAGTGGGTTTTCATTATCTTCTTTGTAAACTTACTTCGTTTTTTCCCTAGGACTTATTGATGAACAAAGAATATGTTTGTGTCAGTTGGAATATTGATATTTGTTAGAGTAGAAAACAGTTTGGGGTATCAACTTTTTTCCCTCCCGGGAAAAGCCTTCCTTTTGCTATTAAGTTTTTGCTTAGTTGTTGACTCGGGTGTTATGGACCCATAAGAACAAAACAGGTATAATAGGAAATTTGCATACATTTACATTTTCCACTTTCCTATATTTTGATTACCATTTCTTCAGATTTTTTCTTTCTTGATTTTTAACTTCAGAAGAGCTCCTAATTGAGAAGAGGGTAAGGGTAGAGACTGTTCCCTACTGAAAAACTATGTGAAAGATTTCTCAGCTGGATAAATGATAGGAAAAATCTGTTTCCCTTGCCTCCTGCCAAGCTCCAAATTGTGTTTCATAATAAATAAATGGGGTGCTTAGGTTTTAAGTTATTCTCATAGACATGGAAAAAGTAAGCCATTCGTTCATTAAAATCAAAGTATGTATGGCATACAAGATTCCCACAGGCAACTTCCAGGATAGGGTGACTGCTGCCAGATTAGCCTTTCTATCATAAATGACCGGAAAACTGTACAAAATATAAGAAACTGTTTTCAGACACTGGAAAACAGGCAGTACAGGACTATGAGCCCTGGGAGAAGGGAAACAAATGAGGTGAGACTTACTATCACTTCAGCTTTCTTCAGGGTTTCCCAAGGAGAGTATAACAGGCTCACCAAGCTTGGAGACAGAAATCGGAGTTGGAGGAGGCTGAAATTTACAATAAATTAAATGTGGACAGGAGGAAGCTACATTGAGAAAAAGATCCAGAAAGACACCTTGGAATCTTTTGTTGTATACGAAGCTGTGCGTGCCTGTGGTGGGACCTCACAAGCCTGGTAAAGCACGACCACTGGGCGTTACCATCTGGAGTTCTGACCAACGAGAGGGGAGCTTCCAGGACTTGTAGCTTACAGGACTTGTAGCAGTGACTCCAGAAAGACCATGGCTTAGGAGTAAGGCTAAACTACCCCTAGATTAAAGACTGCTCTAATCCTTGCCTAATAAAGCTTTTTTTTTTTTTTTAGTTTTTATTTTAATTTTAGTAAGTTAACACAGTGTTATATTAGTTTCACGTGTACAATATTTAGTGATTGCCCAATAAAGCTTTAAAACGAGTCCTAAAAGGGTGAAGATGATCCACAAGTAAATTAACTAGCTGCTAGAATAAAATCCGGTATTCTCTAAAGGATGATGACAGAATGCAAAAAACCCACAATGTAATGTTTATAGTGTCCAGCATTCAATAAAAAATTACTAGATATGCAAAGAAGCAGGAAAATGTGTCCTATAACCAGGAGAAAAGTCAATCAATAGAAACAGCAAGAAGTGGCAGGGATCACAGAACTAGCAAGTGAGCACTTTAAAATAGAGTACTTTAAAACAGCTATTAGAAATGTGTTTAAAGATTTAAAGAAAAACAAGAACTCAAAAAGAAATGTAAACTACTTAAAAAGAACCTAATGAAAATTCTAGAGCTGAGAAATACAATACCTGAGTCAAAACTGATGCAGTTAGATTAGGAAATTTGCTTAAAAGGTCCGTGTGTTAGTTGTCTATTGCCGTATAACAAATTGCCCGAAAACTTGGTGGCTTAAAACAGCAAGAACATGTATTACCTCGCAGGGTTGTGGTCAGGAATCCGGCACAGCTTAGCTGAGTCCTATTGCTAAGAGTCTCTCACAAGGTTGTAGTCAAGGTGTCAACCAGGGCCACAATCCTCTTAAGATTCAGTTGGGGCAGGATCTGCATCCAAGCTCACTGAGCAGTTGCTGGCAGAGTTCATTTCTCTGTGAACACCTTCAGTTCCTTGCCACACGGTACTCTCCGTAGAGGAGCTCACAAGATGGCAGCTGGCTTCATCAAAATAACTAAGAACACAAGAGTACTACTAGCAAGGAAGAAGTCACAATCATTTACAACCTAATCTTAGAAGTGGCTTAGCAATACACTTTTGCTTAAAAAAAAAAAAAAAAAAGGAAATACACTTTTGTTGTATCTTACTCATCAGAAGTAAGTCACACGGTCTAGCCCGCACACAAGACAAGGAGACGACACGATATGAAATGCAGGAGACAGGATCATTGGGGGCCATTTCAGAATCTGCCTCCCACAATCAGTAAACTTTAAGACAGGACAATAAAACTATTCAGCCTGGAACATGAAGACCAAAAATTGATGAGAAGAACAAACTATGGGATAATATCAAGTGTTCCAACATATAGGTAATTTAGGTCTCGGGAATGAAAGGCAAAACTATTCCAGATTTGATTTAAAATATCATCCACCAATCTTGGAAGACCAGTGAAGGCCACACAGGATAAATACAGAGAAAACCGCATCAAGGCACATCATAATCCAATTGCTGAAAACCAGTGATAAAGAGAAAAATTTTAAGAGCAGCCAGAGAAACCAAGAATGATTGCTGACTTCTCATCAGAACTAATGCAATTCAGAAGACAATGGAGTGACATCTTTTAAAGTGCTAAAAGAAAACCTGTCAATCTAGAATTCTATCTATATTCAGTGAAAGGATCCTTCAGAAATAAAGGTGAAATAAAGACATTTTCAGACACTCAAAAGATGAAGGAATGTGTTGCTGTTAAGCCTTTCCTGCAAGAAAGGTTAAGGCTGGAGTGGGGGAAAATGCCAGATAAAAACTCAGATCTACACAAGTTGCCCTCAGAATGTCATTATTAGCAACTGCATGGAATGAGCCAAGAAAAAGGAAATAAACAAGAGAGACCTGTTTGAGCAGGGATTGGCAAACTATGGCCCAAAGGTAAATCCAGCCTACCACTTGTGAGCTAAGCATGGTTTTTATAGGTGAACATTTGCAATTGATTTGATGATAGGGAATACTGACGTTGAATTTCCATTTAAGGAAAGTTATTCACCACCCTCAAAAAGTTCTATCCTTCTCTTTGGTAGACTGTATTACACCCCCCAAAAATTTGATTTGATCATTATATTTGATCATTATATTTCACATTTTGACAATAAGAAACAAATTTGGAAATTTTTTTCCTCATTAAGTATCTACAGAATATCCTTAATTTTGCCTCTTGGCCTGAAAAACCTAAAATATTTACTATTTCCTTTTCAGGTAAAGTTTGCTGGTCTTAGAGAATGGAAGTAAAAAACAGAGGGAAACTACCATGTAAAGGCAGTGTCCCCATGTACTTTATATATAAAGCACTATTTAATTTGTATAACAGCTCTATGAGGTTTTATATACATTTATTATATAATTCGAGCTGATTTTATCCTAGCATCAACACTGTGAAGCTGATATTATTCCCATTTTATAATACTGAGGAAACTGGGGCTCAGAGAATTTATTTAACTTCTCCAAAGTTATATACAGTTGACCCTTGAACAACATGGGGCATTAGGGGCACTGACCCCCACGTAGTCAAAAATCTATGTATAGCTTTTAACTCCCCCATAACTTAACTACTAATAGCTTACAGTTGACCAGAAGTGTTACCGATAACATAAACAGTCCATCAACACATTTTGTATGTTGTATGTATTATATACTGTATTCTCGCAATAAAGTAAGCTAGAGAAAAGAAAATGTTAAGAAAATCACAAGGATTGCTTGTGAAAATAGCATTTATAATACTGTACTGTATTTGTTGATACCATAAGTGTATAGATTCACTGAAAAAACTCTAGCCATAAGTGAACCTACACAGTTCAAACCCACGCTGTTGAGTGGTCAACTGTACAAATAGTAATAGAGGTTTATATTCTTCTCTCTGCCACTGACACAAAGCCAAGGCACCTAAACTTCTGGGCTGCTTTCGTGGAAGGGTATATCCGTAGCCCCAACTCAGACCCTATATAAAGTCTTATTTTTTAGCACATTTCAACCATGCTTGATTTTATGGGTTTTATTCCTAAAGAATATTAAATGCAGAAAATTGGAAGAGGAGGAGAAAGAATGACAACTTAATGAAGACCGTGGGAAGTGAAAACTTACAAGAGTTGACCAAAAATGAAACAAAAGAAAAACTATTAAAAAGCAGTCCAAAAACTCAGTAAGCAGAGTAGTATGGCAGCATGCTACTATTTTGTGCCAGACTTAGAGCCTTTTGAATCCTGAAAAAATCATAATATTCCATACCTATAAAGATGAACATAACACAGGAATTTATTTTCCCTATACTCTAATACAGAAGGAAATTTTGTAATGTGGAATTTTAATGCTAAAAATTAGAAAAGGTTTTTTTTGCACAAAGGTCACCCTAGCTGTCTGCTCTAAGGATCCTGGATAGAAGGTATTTCATGTGTTTGTTATAATTTAGCTCCCAAGAGTACTTGGAAACTCAGACTTGTTGCAAACTGTGGAAGAAAGCCCAGATACAAAACTTGTTTCTTGCCTATCTACCTTTCTAAAAGCTAAAGGGTAAAACTCAGCCAGTACTTGATTACTGAAATGCCATATATTTTGTTAGAACAACTTGCACATGAAGAATCCAAAGACTCCATAAACCATTGTTGTGAATTCATTTCCTAACGTACACAAAGGCATTTCTGTTGCATGTGGGAGTAGAATACTTGTTTCAAGGAAAACATTCATACGGTTGTTTGAGTTGCAAGCTGAACTAGCCATTGATCTCACGGAACACCATCTTTTCATGAAAGAAAGACTGACAAACCATGCTTATTCAAATTTGAGTATTTAGCAGACATTTTCCTGAAAATGAAGGAGAGAGGCCCTTCACTTCAAAGAAAGTAAGTGATAATATTTTATTGCAATGATGAAATTCGAGATTTCAGGTGACAATTTCTGACAAAATTCAGAATTTTGGGAAACTTGTATCTGTCACTGGGCTTCGTTTCTCAGAGCTTAAAGACTTTTCTGATGGGATCAGTGGTGAATGTGAAAAACTGGAATTTTCTTGTGATATTTTTTGTATAATGAAACATGTCAACATTTGGAAGACCTGCATAACTCCATGAACCAGTATTTTCCAGAAAGTGCCAGACCAAAAACCAAAGTGTCAGACAGACCAGTGGATTTTAATGTAAGAGAATACAGGCTTATTAATGTGGTTTTAAATTCCACATTGCGGCCACTCTAAGAAACTACCATTTATCAAATTTGGTATAGTATCAAAGAAGAATATTTGCAAAGAAGAATATTAAAATATTGCAAAAAAGAATATTTTTATATTTTCCAAAAACATTGTGTGAGGCTGGCTTTTTTTCACATGCTTCAACCAAAACAGTATATGACAGCAGACAAAATGCAGGAGCAGATAGGATAATCCCACTGTTTTCTGTTAATATTAAAGAGACTTCAAAACTATAAACTAATGCCACTCATTAGAGTTTTTTTGTTTGGGGAAACACCAGGGTTTTTGCATTTAAGAAAAATACATTGTTTATATTAACTTGTAATGGGTTTGTTATTTTTAATGAATTAAATATTTTTTAAATTTCTTGGTTTGAATTTCAAATGTGATAAATATCGATGTAATTCACACAAACAAAGCTTTTTGGGTTCCTCGATAATGTTTATGACGTAAAGGGATTCTGAGACCAAAGTTTGAGAACTGCCGATCTAGGGTCTTGAAAATCATCTTAAGTTTGGACTTCACTGTAAGGACAACAGGAAATGGAGCTGCGCAGTGTTTTAGGGCCGTTATGTGTGTTACAAAAGGATGACTCCTGTGGCTGGGTGTTTGAATCTGAAGAAGACATGATCGAAAGTACAAAAACCAGAGAGGAGGCAACTGATGGTCAGGACCTGGGTGAAGACTGATGACCACAGGATGGAAGGGGGTGGAAGGTGACTATGTGAGAGAGCTATTTAGGAGACCGGATGCCTGGAACAGTTTTTGGTTTAAAGGGAAATGTTGACATTGATTCAGGACATGCTGCACTGTAGGCCATGGGAAGGTGACAGCTCTCCTCACCAGCTGACTCTGAAACTCTGGAGAAAAGTCTAGGTCATATTTCTGCTTCAAGGTCATCAACATGAGTAGTAATTAAAACCTAAGGAGCAAACCTGAAAGAGGAGGAATGCAGTCAGAAGGAACGAGGGTCAAGCATAGGACTGGGAAGACTACCATTTAAAGGACAGGTGAAGGACAAGATCACAAAATAAGAATGAAGAAGATTGGCTGGAGAAGGCTACTGAGGAATCTGCTGACTGTGGTTCCGTGGAAGCCCAGGGAAGAGAGGAGTTCAGGGAGAAGTATCAAATACAGCTGAGAAGCCAAGCAAGCTAAAAGCTGAGAAGTATCTACTGGACCTCTCAACATAAAGGTCACAGTGACCTTAGCAAGAGTGTTTTCAATAAATTAGAGGAAGGAGGGGAATCACATTGCCATGGGAGTTTTTATAATCAGAGAGCTTTAATTATGTTTATAGGAAGGAGCCAAAGAGAGAGAAGGTTTGAAAGATGCAGGCAGAAGTGTAAGTAGGTCAGACAAGATCCCTGCTCTAGAGGTCAAAGAGGTCATTATAGTCCCTGGTCCTCTGCCACTGTAGGAGTGCTGGGGAAGAGGCACCAGCCTTTGCCAGTTGAATTACATTGACCTGAAGTTCCCACAAGCAGCTCAGAACTGCTGCTTACAGTGGAGCCTGGATCCAGAAGGGGTTTGCACCCAGAAACCAAAGAATCCCAGCCCATCCTTTCCCCCAGGACCTATAGAAAGGTACAGCTTTACCTAAAAGAACAGTGTGTTCCCATTTGTTTCTCCCCAAGAAATCCAGTAAGAGCTTCCTACTTCCTTCCAGGTCGGATGAACCAGAAACGAGCAGACCCTGGAAACCCAGTTTTAAAAAGTATCCATGCTGCAGCAGCTGTTATAATTTATAAATGTTTGTCTTCCTTCTCTGGGTCCACAGGTGGGGAGAATAAATTTTGGCTAGGATGCACTGATTTGCAAGGAGGCCTTTTAGAATTATAAAGACAGCAAGGGGTTGGGACCCCACCCCGTAGATGTTTGAATGCTATTTCTGCCACTTACATATTGGATAATCTTGGGCAATACAAATTACAAATGCCTAAAACTCAGTTTCCTCAAAAACAATCCAATTCAAAAGTGAGCTAAGAACTCGAATAGACATTTCTCCAAAGAAGGTATACAGATGGCCAATAAGCACATGAAAAGATGTTTAACATCACTAGTCACTACCCATTGGGATGGCCGATATTAAAGAAAAAAAGAAAAGAACAAATGTGAGGATGTGGAGAAATTAGAACCTTTGTGCAATCCTGGGGGGAATGTAAAATGGTGCAGCACAAAACAGTTTGGCTCAGAAAGTTGAACACAGACTTACCATATGATCCACCAGTCCCACTTCTATGTATAGACCCAGAAGAATTGAAAGCAGAGGCTCAAATAGATACACATCAGTGTTCATCGCAGTACTATTCACAGTAGCTGAAGGGTAGAAACAATGCGAATGTCCCATCTCCAGGTAAATGGAGAAAAATGTGGTGTGTACATAAACTGGAATATTACTCAGCCTTGAAAAGAATGAAACTCTGATACATGGTACACAACATGGATGAACCTTGAAAAGTGCTAAATAAGCCAAACCAAAAGGACAAACACTATGATTCCCCTGCTCTGTGTCACCTAGAATAAGCAATCTCTTAAGATGCGGAAAGTGGAATAGAGAATAGAGGTTACCAGGAGATGGTGAGAAGGGAGAAAGGATGTTACTATTTAGTAAGTACAGTGTGTCTGTTGGGGATGATGAAAAATTTCTGGAAATGGATAGTGGTGGTTGCAGAACATTGCAAATGTACTTAATACAATTTAATTTTACATTTAAAAGTGGTTGAATGGTAAATTTTACCACAATTTAAAAAAGAAACTGTCTCCTTCTGAGTAAAATTAGAATTATCTATCCTCTTAAAAAAAAAAAAATCCATGCCTGATGTAAAGGAATGGAGAAAGAATCCAAATCCTCAATGTTTTGTTTATAATACTGGCAATTTTATAAGTATCTTAAATGCCCATGAGAGAGAGCATGAACCCTGATACACATCTACCTGTGGCAATAAAATGCAGCTATTGAAAAACATGGTTGTAGAGACAATGTAGCAACAGGGAAAGGGTTATGGTAAAATGTTAACTAAAAAATAAAAAAAAAAATTTAAAAAGGTCCCAAATTGTGGGATCCTGTCAGATTACAGCTATGTGAAAACAGACATGTGGGAATGATAAAAAAAAAAAAAAAAAAAAAAGACCATAGAAATCACGCTGGGTATTGGTATTAGTGGGGGGCAGAGTGTGGAGGTTTTTCCTCTCTTCTAAATTTTTAGTAGTTTTTTTTTATATGTAATCTATTGTCAAATTGGTTTCCATACAGCACCCAGTGCTCATCCCAACAGGTGCCCTCAATGCCAATCACCCTAAATTTTTAATAGTTTTAAAATACATTGTATATGTTTTTAATTGAAAAGGAGAAGAAGGAATGTTTGTTTTTGGCTTTCCTGACCATTGGTGACACCTGGGGTGTTTTACACAAAGGTGGACTGCAGGCTCGGATTGAAAAGGCAGCTCTGCCCAGTTATTGCCAACCACAGTCCATGCCAGCAGGTTATGTTAGAAGGGGGCTCCTTTCAAATAGTAATCTCCATCCCATTTGCAGAGGAAATCTGGGAGCGCTTCTAGCAAACTATAGAAGCTCCTGTCCCTCTGCCCTTACACCGACCTTCGTGTGACATCAGCTTTTTGGGAATGATTTCTGGTCATTACCCTCTGAACGACCAGAGGAACCTGTTTTTCTGGCACCGCCTCTTGTTTAAGTTAAAATTCATAACACAGAAGGGAAATTAGAGCACGAAATCTCCAGCGTTTCCACTTCTGACATTTGTGCTGCTAATTAGTTTCTGTTTGGCGTTCCATTCCATCTTCTCTGTTTTACTTGAGAAAAAATGTATAATGTAAATACATTTTTACATATCCAGATTTCCCTTTCAGTGTTCAGAAGCATGTGTATAGTTCCAGTGTCTGCCCTGAGCATGTGACCATAGCTTAGGTGCCCATTTTATGCCCCATTATATTTCATTTTCTTTCTACAACACTAAAAGCAAATCTCAGAGGCGGCCCAATTAAAAACACAGTCTTCAAAATAATGAGGATTTTCTCTTCAGATATCGATTCCATCACATTTGTAAGAACAGTCGCCACCGCCCACGGAGCCCCACTATATCCGGGCGCCACACGAGATGCCTCGGGGCAGACCTGGGCACCTGGAGGGATGGTGCCTTGCCCCGGTCCTGCCGCTGGAACTCCCTCGCCCGTCTGAATCCAGAGCTCACACTTTCCCCTCTGTGTCCCAGGCTTTTTGTCATGCCTTAGTTTCCAACCAGAATTTAGCAATCCAAGCAAAATAATTCAGACTGATTAAAGTATTAGATTTTGCATTTTCTTTTCAATCATGCTGATAGATAATTTTTTCTCAGCTGACATTTTTACAAAGACTGTTTGCCCCTCTGGCTTACCACCCCCCCCACCCCCCCCCACCCCCGCCCCATGAAAGCGGATGCTCTTTGAGTGTTCAAGGATGTAGATGACCTACCCAGCTCAGATTCCCACCAACATCCCAGGACAGATGTCCCGGTAGGCTGCAGCTCAGGAGGTCATCCGCCCCCTTCCTCCCTTACCTAAGGTGAGCCTGGAGGTGCCTGAGGCTGATAAAGATTTGATAACAGACTTTTCTTATTCTGTTTTTAATTGAACACCTGTTCAATTGGTATTGAAATGCCAGTGATTCCTTCTTCCCTTCTGCCTCTGGTGGAAATTTACCATGTAGTATGTATAACTCGTGTCTATTGATGGATTTGTTTCCAGCAAGAGGTCAACGAACTTGTTATACCTTAATATATAGGTTTTGGACTCCAAGAAATTACACAAGTGTGAATCCTGCTTATTAACTGTTACTCTGTCATAAAACAATCCCCAAATCCTGCCAGTGTTATCTTCTCTACAGTTCTCAAGTGAGTCCCTTTCTCGGCATCCTTTTTGCCCCCTGTGCAGCTCAAAACCGCATACACTCCTACCTGGGTGACTGGCTGCTGGTCTCCCTGCCTCCTGGCCCTGGGAGCCAGGGTGAACACCCAAAAGCACAGTTTGACCATTTACTTCACTGCCCAGCTTTGCAGCCCACTAGGGGCTCCCTGAGCTGGCCAGTCCAGCATTTCCAGCACTTGGTGTCTGCTGTGTGTCATCTCCTGCCTGCCCCGCTGCTCGTGAGCTTGCTCGGGTCTCCCGGAGGTGTACTGCCTCTGGCCCCCGTACCTCTGTCCTGACCCCGGTGCTTCTTTCCCCACCCCTGCCTTTACCCAGCCGACTCCCCATCTTCCTTTAAGACTGCTCCAGTATCCGCTCCTCCAAGAAACTCTGATGACCCTTCCCTGCCTGGGCCACCCACCTCCATCTGGGGTCTCCACAGCAGCAACCTGCACCCAGCACCCTCTTGGCGCTCATTATTCTCGGCTCTCTGTTCATTCCTCTGGCTCTTGCACAAGTCTGTGCTGCTGGCAGGTCCTGAACTGAGTAAAACCGGCCACCAAACAAAACAGTCCTCACAGCAAAAACTCTCACTTGGATTGAGCTGACCCCATAGCCCATGGCTCCGGTATAAGTGAAACCATGGCTGCTGATTTTAACCTGAGCTTATACACTAGAGCTGTCCCTCAGGATTTCTCCCACAGAGTAAGAAGGGGCTGTGCTGTCACTGTCTCCCCACACCTCATCCCGGTTATTAACATCTGTGGCTCTGTAATAATCATAAAAGGGCTGATTCGTTGAAATTCAAATACAAGTACTCTAGATAACATTCTCAGTGTTCTCTTCTCTCTGTGATGTGAATGCTTTCCCTGGAAAGGACAAATAAATCAGAGGCTTCAGAGAGGCGGTGAGTGGCGGACTCTTCATCATTCCTGTCGGTTTCACTTTTCCTTGGAGCTCTGGAATGAGCACCGGGAACAAGCAGGGAACGCACGCAGCCCCCCAGTACAGCAAAATACAGATGTTAGTGTGCTTGTGTTCACCTGGCCCAAATACGCAGCCTTTCAGGAGACTTGGGATGTTTTCTTTTTGTTTTTCATGTGACCGTTGTACAGATGAGCTGCAGACCTCCCCTCTATCAGCCCGCAGTCGATACGCTCCACAGGCAGTGTGATCCCAAGAGGACAGGGTCCGGGTTTCTAGAGGCTCCCGCAGGCCGGTGCAGACTGCATATCACATATTGCCATGTATAGATTTGGCTCTCCCTAAACAGTGCAGAAAAGGTTTTTATAGCGTTTCAGTTTTGGGGCAAAACATGGTCTAGCATCTTGAGGTTTGGTTTGGTTTTGCCAGTGATGAGTGGGAGCAGGTGGTGTAGACCGTCCATGAGATCCCTTATCAAAGTGGTCAGTGAACCCTGAAGCTTCAGGTCTACAGGCCTCCCCAAGACCTTCTGGTCCTTTTTAGCCCCAGGCCCTGGTGTCTGTGTCTGTCATGGCCAGGTGTCAGCGGTAAGGCCTCCTGGAGGGCGTGTCTCTGTTTGTCCTTCACAGCCCTGTGACCTTCATGGATGTCCCTACTTGATCACAGCGTGGCCAACGGTTAACTGCATTGTTCTTCCACACAGTGATATCACCATCAAGACTACTCTTCCAAAGCAGGTCCTGTGAAGATAAAGAAACACACACCATACATACAGATACATCTTTTTATGTGAGATTCACTTTCTTATCAGAAACAAGTCATTTACATATTAACGGAATGATTAGCTTCTGGCTAGGAATTCTAACATTTTAGTACCATGATTTAGAATCAGGCTAAATTTGTCAAGTGACCGAAAGTGAGGTTTTTCAGAAATTATTAGCTAATTTTTTTCAATATAGAATTTATAGTCACAATTAGTATATCATAATGATGTTTCCAGGATAAAATACCAGCAGCTCAACTTTCCTGGCCACAAATGTACAACATATATCAGTTTATTTTTGGAGATCTGAAGAATTAGCTACTGTAAATAAAGTCCCCAAGAAGATTTCTCCGGGAAAGAAGTGAACTTACAGTAATATGGGTGATATATTATTAATTAATAACTATGACCAGGGCTGTTTCAATTAAAAGCAAAACGGATGAGAAGGCCTATTAGAAAGGATATGCTTAATCTCACCAGCACTGAGGTCTACAGAGCAGACCAGGGAAGGTTGTTTCTGAGGCTGTCTGCAGGAGGAGGTCGCCGGCCGCTCCTGAGTCTGGGAACTTTGCTGAGCGCTGACTGCATGTCTCTCGGAAGCAATGCTCATTGGGTTGCCAGTAATGGAAACCGACTTCAAAATAGCTTAAGGAGCAAGAGGACTTTCTTAGAGTGCCACAGGGTCTCCCACAACTCAAGGACAGCACGTGCTGATGGGCCAGGGAGGGCTTCACTTGGGACTGAAACAGGCTGGCATCTCTATTTAGAGGAGGGAATGTGGCACATCTGGCCCGAAGGACAGGCACATCACCCCTGTCTGCAGGTGTCATGGACGATATAGGCCGCATGTATTATAGGAGGCCTGCATGAGAAGGGTATCTAGGAGTATAGCTAAGAAGATTCGCCCCAGGAGGGAGCAGGTGAGCCGTGTGACCCAGGGTCAGCAGGTCTTTTCCGGACTGGTCAGTGAGAGACGATGCCCCAGGCCTTGGCTGGTGGGCGTGTGCAGTGCCACGGGGCTGGCCTGTGCACAGGAGGACAGCATGAGGGGAGGCTGGACAGGAAGCAGTCCCAGAAATGACAAGGTTATCCTGAAGGTGGTAGGAAAGGAGCGTGCAGGAACTTGATTTTGGGGAAGAGTTGTGTGTTCAGAGGGTCTGGCCCCCCAAGGTCAGACAGCTGGGTGAAGTGCCGTCCTTCTAGGATCGAAGTGACCAGAGGTCCAGGAGCAGCTTCCACTCAGGGTCGCAAGACCAGGACTGCCCTTCCCTGCTGTAGCCAGAGCCACAGAAAAGCCTTGCGATGGCATTGCCGGCAGCCTCTGTCCTTCCTGTTGCTCGTTTGGCTTTAAGCACAGTTTTATTTTCACGGTAATCGTTTGGGGTTAACTGGTCGTGTACCTTAGAACTGCCACCTTTTCCATGTACTCACCGTATAGACATAGTTCTGCACAGCCTTCCTAATGTGGCATGCCCTGAACACGCTCCAGAGTGGAAGGAGACCTAACTAGCCATTTGATTTCTTTTTTTTTTTTTTACCTGTCCATTTTCTCCCCAGCCTGTGATGAGAAAAATGAACTGCTCCTGGGAGCATTCGGCCTCACCGCCTCCCCTTGCTCTTGCTTGAACTGGAATACAAGGGGAGAATATGTGAGGGCCTCCCCAAAGAGAAGTCGCCAGAACCCCCTCATTGCCTTTTCTCTCTCTCTCTCTCTCTCCAGGTCATGCAATATTTAAACTCACGTATCTAAGCAATCATGACTATAAACACCTCTACTTTGAATCTGACGCTGCTACCGTCAACGAAATCGTACTCAAGGTGAGTGTTCCTCCTCGGCCCGTGTGCGGGGTGGGCTTCTGCACGGCCGGTTCTCAGGCCAGCGGCAGCCCCCTCCTCCCCGCACTGGACAGGGCTCCACACCCGCTTCAGCCAAAGCGGAGCCCCTGGGGCTTCCTCCTCCAGTAATCCTGCTTCTTCGCGTATTTATCCTTTTTATGCACCATTTTTCTCCTCCCATCCATTGTCGGGAGCTCCTTGAGGCTCCAGGAACGGGCTCCAAGGAGACTGTTGTTCTTGTGTGGAGACACTTAATGTATTCAAGGTAATTTTAGCAACCTGTCATAAACATGTTCAACTTGACGGTACAATCGTATGTTACTGGACCTCAGCCGTGCCCACTGAGCACTTTCTGTGTGCCAGGCTAGCATTCAGGATGCTGCGGTGACGGACCCGGCCCTGCCCCCAGAAAGCTCTTCCTCTGTCAGAGCAGACACACGTTAAACATTAGATTACACAGATTGTTAAACAGTCACAAAGGTACCACGTGGATGTGGAAAAGGTAAACTGACAGGGGTAGAGGGGACGGGTGGAGAGCTGAACCCTGACGGCTAGATGAAAGGCACAGATTTTACCAGGTGGGGAGAGAGAAAACGCATCTCCGGGAGCAGCCTGTGAAGGGCGGAGAAGCAGGGCAAGCGTGTGAGGCTGGGGGGTGGCACCCAGGCCCATATGGCTGGAGCAGAGCGGGGCAGAAAGGTCAGGTCACGCAGAACCTTGCAAAATGGAGACGGGCTGAGAAGAGCTCCCCTGGGGTCTTGGGAGGGCTGGGGTAGGGCCCGAGACAGTGCATCTCTAAGAGGTTCCCAGGTCCTGCCCAGGCCGTTGGTCTGTGCACCACACTCTGAGTCGCCCTGGACTAGTGGTTTTCAGACTTCTCGAAACCAAAAGTGCTTTCTTCAAGCCAAATCTTCCACAGACGGAACAGATAGCAACAACAGAGCTGCTTAGTTCGGGGAGCAGGGCTTACAGCCAGAGGGTGACTCTGGTAACTCTGTGTGACTCTGGCTGGTCACATCACCTCTCAGGGCCTCAGTCTGTCTGCCTGTAAAATGGAGATAATGGTAGGTACCCTGCCCCACGGCAGCAAAGGGCTCCTGGAACAGGGGTCGAATGAGGTCGTGTAAACCTACCTAAGTCAGTGTTCATTCTCCTCTTGAGAGTGGAAGCCGTCGAGTAATAATAATAAAAGTAGCTAAGCTGTACTTGAGGGCTTGCAGAATACAGGACCTGAGCTAAGCACTATCTACCTTCTTTCACAGAATCTCCATGGTTCTGCAAGACAGTACTGTAAAAATCTTTCCCACTTCATCCCATTTCCTAGATGAAAACTGAGACTCAGAAACAGATCTTAGCCAGGGCCATGAATGGCAGAACTGGACCTGACCGCAGGTTTGGCAGCTTCCAGAACTTGGGCTCCTAACCCCCCGGATGTGTGCACCCTTGAGGAGTTGAAGGAGAGGTTTCCATGAAATGGCATTGTTTTGCAGAGCCATTTCGAGGCCACGTCCTCATGGCTGCCAAACATTTCCAAAAGTAGTAGATGGACATGGAAGGATAAAGCTGGTGGGGGGGACAGTCGGGACCAGGGCCCACCTTGGACCAGGTGGTGGGGACACGGGGCGTGCTGCGGTGCCTGAAACCAGCAAGCTAATAGTTAACTTGCCAGATTGTCACCAGACAGCACAGGGAACTTGTGCAGTGTTCGGGGACCAGGTAAAGAAATATTCCATTACCCCATCAGGGGCTGGCCTTTTTTTATAGCCAGCATTAAAATATTCAAGACTTGAGAAGGATTCTAGTAAAATTATAATCCTGTGTTTGACATCAAAATAATTTTCACAACAGCAGATTGATGACAGAAACACGGGTTTATGACTTCAGTCCGAGGCTCTGCGAGAGCAAGTGCAGAGAAATCATTTTCCAGGACCAAATGCTCCCTCGAAGCAGATGCTTTTCTGCAAAATCCCTGAGGCCTGTCGCCTCTCCTGAAATGTCTGTTTTCATATGAAAATGTTTGCAGAAATATTGCATCACGCCCGAGACTCCAGGAGAGTCACAGCGAGCCCAGACCTGATTTACTTAGAGAGCTAATGGTCATGATCCTGATGGAAGATTAAATTTCATGTTTTCTGTCTCTGATTTTTATAGCAATTTAAATACTTAGCCTTCTCTGCCATCCCCACAGTGACTGCGGGCTTTGCACCGGCACCGAGTGACTGAGGCCCCGGCCCCGTGTCCCAGAATTTGCCAGAAATGTTTCCATCGGAGGCTCTTCCAGGTGTCAGGCCTAGACTCAAGTGCTGCATGTGGTGGTTCTAGAATTCAGAAGTTTTACATAAAATGAGAGCTTTTGATGGAAACTGAAGGGAGGAGATAAGGGCCAGAGGCCAGTGTGAAGGAAGATGTTATGAACAGGCAGTCTCCGTCCAGTGATTTTATCCCGTCATGTTTTTCTCTCGTGTGGAAACATTAATGTCTCTCATTTCTTGAACGCTAACGGCATACAAGACATTGTATGTAATTATTTAATCTTCACGACTGCCCTGCAGAGTGTAGACATTATCATCCCCATTTTGGAGATGAGGAAATAGAGGCCCAAAGCCAGAGAATGTGCTACGGTTGGAGCCTCTGCTTGAACGCCAGCCCGAAGGAGTCCCAGGCCTGTCCCTTCAACCCCGAGCTGTAACTGAGCTAAGCCATGTGTGGTCCCTAATTCTGCAGGCTTCGAGATGAATCTCAGAGGAATCATTGGTCTCTTCAAATTGGGTTCTTCTTGTGATCGAGTGATGGAGGCTGTGGCTTTATTGACCATGAAAACTCCCTATATTTTTATGCCGTAAGCTGTAAAATGCATTGAAAGTGAAACACTCTATAGTGCATAAAATTGTGCCAGTTTTAAGCCACAGCATATTAACCAACTAATGGCAGACCAAAGGGCGTTTTTATCTTTTGATTATTACATTAATCTTCCATTAAAATTATCTATGTGATTATCACAAAGCACTGAAGATAATAAATTTAGGAGATAGTTGGCTAGTTAAGGATCATTTTTAAATGCTTTTGTCAAGTTATGTGTGCCAAAAATACACTGAAAACACTAGGTTGGCTGAGTGTGCAAACAGTATAATCCAAAGATTGCTCTTATTAAGAATGATAAAACCTCTTATTTCCATGCATTGTAGTGTCCCACATCGTCAGCCCGGCCCCGCGGTCCTCATGATTTATTGCTCTCAGCTGGTAGCTCAGTGAGGCAGTGGGCCAAGCATGTCAGGCCTTCTGTACTCACACACCAGTCCTTAACGCCTGCTGCTGCTGGCGACTGTCAGAGCAGGAAGTTTGGAGGGGGACACCGTGTCTGTGAGGCATCCGTCCCGCACCGCTTCCCCACGACACCCCCGACTCCTTTCTCACAGTCAGCGCGGCCCTCGCCCGCTTAGGGTGTGGGACGCGGGGCCCTCAGAGGGGAATCAACGGACGTGGTGGCTGGTCGATGGAGTCAAAATACTTGGGTTCCCTAGCATAACTTTTAGATACTCGAGAGTGAAGAGAAAGGTGTTTGTTCAAAAAAAAGCCCCAGCCAGAGGGCGGCAGGGGCAGTGGGAGGAATGGTATCTGGGCGGGGTGGGGGGGCACGCCTCTCTGGAGGCCAGGGGCCTGGGAGACTAGAAGCATGTTAATCAAGGGCAATCCCGGCGCAGACACTTGCTGGCTTTGTGGCCTTGAGTAAACGCACCGCCATTCTGTGCCTTGATTTTTTCTCATCTGCACAAGGGGATGATGACGGCATCGATGTCGCGGGCTTTTGTGAAGGTTCCATGAGTTGGTCCTTGCAGAGCACCCCAGCAGCGCCACCACCACGCTGCCCAGCCTGGAGTTCACGGTCCACACTGTGGCACAGGCCTGATCCCGGCACCACTGCCCTCGCTGGCTCCTCCCGGCCCACCTGGACTGGCCACTAAGTTGTTCGGTTCCACGGATCCCTCGCTGTCTTCCGCTGCTGCGCTGGGACGCGTGCCGGTTCTCCCCTGCCCCTTGTACACCCCAGACCCCTATTTCTCTCTCAGAACCCAACTGGCTCATTCCCTCTGCAAGACGTCCCTGCCCCACGTCTCCCTGATCATTACCCCATTCTTTCGTGCTCCTTCTGTCTCGGGTGTCACACTTGTCATGCTCTTGGGTACTCACCAGGCTGTGAGTGCCTCGGAGCAGGGACCATGTCTTACTTTTCCCTCAGTCTCTTGAACCAGGCATGGGGCCAGGCTCAGACACGGAGGTGCTTGGGTGCCGGAGGTGCTGCGGACGTTGACCGTGCGCAGCCGCCACCCGGGCGCGTCCCAGCTGTGTGCTCCCCACAGAGGACCCTCCAAGCTCTGACCCTCGCCTCTGGGTGATCCTGGTCAGCGAGGTGCCCTTCCCTGAGGCTCACTCCTTTTTATCAGATGAGCCCAGGTGGGCAGGGTGCTCGTGGGCAGTAGAGGAAATCCCGTAAGTAGAAGCTCTGTACCTTCGGGGGCGGGGTGGGGGGAGGCTGCGTTCAGAGCCTCGGTTCAGTTGGTTTCTCATCCCGGCAATGTCCTCGTCTTTCAGACGAGGAAAGCGGGGCTCAAGGAAGTCCTGTGCGGGCCCAGGACTGCACAGCAGGCGGACAGAACCAGGAAGCCTGGCGCACGGCCTTCTGGAAGGCAGCATGTGCTGAGGAGGGAGCACAGGCTCTGCAATCAGAAAAGCTCCACCACCGGTGGCTGAAAGGCCCGCAGCAGCCACTTGTCCCCTCCAGGCCTCCATCTTCCGGCGTAAAGCGGGCTCCGTCCCAGCCTGCCAGGTTGCTGTGGTGACTCGGCTCCGGGCACGAGAGAGCACCTGGGCTCCCAGCCTGGGTCAGGGCCCGTCCCTTCTTCGCCCTGGGCGAACGGAGAGGCTGCCGAGTGACTGGACTGTGTCCTCTTGCTTTCTAGGTGAACTACATCCTGGAATCACGAGCAAGCACTGCCCGGGCTGACTATTTTGCTCAAAAACAAAGAAAACTGAACAGACGTACAAGCTTCAGCTTCCAGAAGGAGAAGAAATCAGGGCAGCAATGACACCGGCCTCCAACCCCAATCTGTCGCCGTAGCTCAGAGCCTGCCTGCCGGGGCCAGGTGGCCCTAGAGCCCACCCCGTGTCCCGCAGTCCTCAGGGGCAGGCCAGCCCCTGGCTCACGGCCACAAGGCTGGGGGGCTCTTGGGGAACGGAGCCGGGGACATCTCCACGGGACCGAAGCCTGAGCGGCAGTGGCTTTGATGAGCAGTGCCAGGGGCCAGAACACAGACACCCCGCCCAGCCGTCTTCACTGCCCGACGGCCCTGCTGAGGATGTACATAGCCATGCCCAGACATTTCCTTGCAACTTGATCAAATTTCTTAAAACAAACGAAGAACAAAAATGTACATTTCTTTTTTTTTTTTTTTTTTCCTTTTAATAAACAGGTGTACTCTTTACCACGGTTGGTATGACAGGCCATTCTTTGGGGCAGAGGATTGATCATGTCATTCTCTTTAAAATCTGTTCCCATATTGAACAAGCAGATTGGAAAAGCTATGGCTCGATTTCTCAGAAGAAATGTTTAGGGCTTAGTCAATAGTTTTAACTACGCCATTTGTTTAAATGAGTGCATTGCTTTGAGGATAGTATCTTACTAAAGTTAGGAAGGGGAGCCGGCGATGTGTGTCCCAGGCTGTGCCCCTTCAGGCGTCACCTCTCGCCCGCTCATCCCAGAACCTCTTGGTTTTCGAGACGCGGCACTGCGTGCAGTTTATGCCCGGGGCGCCGGGAGAATGGGGTGACGGCTGGTCTTCGGGTCACGCTGAGCTCCCGGCACAAGCGGGCCTTTCCATTTCTTGAATAGCAAGTGTCCGTTTCAGCTAGCAATTAGACCTGCATGTGGACTTCTCCTGGAATTGGGAGAGTCTCTGCTCTACTGACTCAGAAGGGCCCCCGCTCTCCTTCCTCCTGTCCACACAGTGCCTGCCTTCTTGTCTGAGCAGGCGGGATGCTGCTTTGTCTCACTCTGTCAGGGCGCGGTGAGCAGAGATGGCAGGGCAGAGGGACACCTGCTCCCCCGGGTCCGACTGCGCGGGTGGGGGGCGGGCAAGGATCGAGCATCGCTGACACCACACCTCTGGCCACACCAGATGCCTCTGCGGTCCTCACCAGCCACTCCAGGGTCCCTCCCAGGGTGACGTCCTTTCGCACGGTCCCCCGCCAGGGTCGAGGACCGGATGTTTCACTGAGGACCCGCGTTTCAAACAGTTTTTTAAATTGTACAGGAAGAGATGTGACGAAAACAGCATCTCGAAGTCGAGTGTGTTTCTTTGCACTGGGGGCATTTTAATGAATTCCTCTTTCATTCTGATCTTTGTTCAGCCAACAGAAGCATCCTTTTCTAACGTCTTCCATTCCTACCCACCCCAGAAACAAAAGAAATATTATTTGTAGCTTGCTATCTGTATTTGGATTTTTAGCAATTTTATATTTAGATACCTTTGAAAAATGTAAATGACTAATTTGGTCATTAAATCTTGTGACATATTCAATATTAAAACGATATTAAAATAAAAGTCATATAAATACCATCTTTTGCGTATTGCTTTGAATTCTCGAAGTCTCGAGCACATTATCCAGACTTGCGCGTCACTCTGGGGAGGGGCATTCGCGGCAGCTGATGTGCCGAAGGTCTCTGAAATGCACCGCGGGCCTCCTCACATACTGAGCAAGACAGGATGACCCTCTTCACTCGGGGGTGACATCGAGATCTTGACCTCCCTCCAGTACGAGATCCACCCAGTTCTCGTATCGGGAAGTATGGCCCGCGCACAGTTTACGTAAAGCTCGTCCGTCCAGCTGATGCAAGAATTGAAGGGGGAACACCGTAAAACCACCCAGGCCGACCAGATATCAGAACCATTTAAATTCAGTTTTTCCTCGGCCCCTCTCTCACACCCCACACCTGGATTTTAAGAGGACCAGGAGCTCCTCGGGGATACACCTGACAAAGCAGGAGCTCAGCAGAGCCAAGGTAAGGTCCCCCCGGGCCCCACTTGCTCTCCCAGCAGCACCCCTGACCTGGCTCCGGGGCGGCCCGCCCCCACCCCACATGACAGTGCGGGCAGCCCCACTCCCTGGAGCCTTGGCCTCAGCTGCCCGCTGGGAACCGCAGCCCCCCGCCCCCCACCCCGGCCTGTTGGCCTACAGCACACCAGGCGGGCTGTGTGCTGGGCCCCGACCCATACGCCTGGGCCCCTGTAACTCCCACAGCCGACTTGTGGCAGGTCCTGGCATTACCTCCGTTCCAGAGGTGAGGACTTGGGGCGTGGAAGGGTCTCACCTCCCATTGGGACACACCACGACCGACACCCGCAGCCACAGCTGGTGGCTTTGCGGCCTTGAGGTGGGCACTGCCTCCACGGGGCCTCGGTTTCCTCATCCGTAAATAGAGATGCTGGAGTAGGTGACCTCTGCGGAGCTTTCTAGAGAGTGTCTTACATGTCTCGGAATCAGTGAGCCCAGCCTTCTTTCCGGCGGTTTCTGTTTGCCAAAACTTGCAGGAGCCTTTCTGCTTCTGAACAAGAATTCCGAGAAAGACTCGCGGCCGTTTAGTCCATCCTCCTCTCTTGGGGCGGCAAGTCGTGTTCTCTTCACCATGAAGAGAAGACTCAGGGTGGGGGTCAGTGTGGACACCGGTCCTGGGGCCGCGGTAGGGGGTGCTGAGAGGCAGCTGCCGCTCAGGGTGGAAAAGGGATCTGACGTGCAGAGGCTGAGGCGCGCTGGGTGGTTCTGGCAGGCCACTAGGGAAGGTCAGCCTAGGGTGACCAAATGGGCCAACCAGGAAAAGCACTGAGCCGCACGGGGGCGCGTGCTCCACTGGTGGAGGTGTGCAAGCAGGGGCTCAAAGACTGTTGTGCCCTGAAAACCCCTGTTGTGCCCCTGAAAACCCGCCAGCTGCTTCCGTTCCCCGGGTCAGGTTGCCAAACATCAGCGGTGGGAGGGGAGTGAGGTTCTGACGTAGCGGTCAAGGCGCTCACGGTCTGGTGAGGCCAGGAGATGGACAAGTGATCCCCAGGCTACCCCGGAGTGGCTGCCATGGAAACTCTGGGGGGACCAGCGTGGGCCTGGAGGCCTGAGGTATGTGGTGCGGCGGCCAGTTCCAGGTGTCACGGGTGTCCTGGGGCTCCCTGAGGGGTAGGTTACACAGCGTGCAGGAGTGTGTCAGGAAGCTGGAACCGTTCCCACCAACCGGGCTGGGAAGGGCCCGGCGTGATGGCCCCTGGCCCCCTAATCCTCCTTCTGCAGATGCGGTAGCAGGCAAAGTAGCAGAGTCCCTCCCCTGGGAAGTGGCTAGGTCGGCCTCCAGCCTCCCGACCGGCCTCCGTCTTGGCCCCCGATGGCCGATGAGGCCTAAACGCCCCACATCCTGCAGGCACCACCAAGGCCCCACGGGGAGGGCCCTGCTGTTCACAGAGCAGCCCAGGAGGGGGAAAGAGTTAAGCCTGTCATGTTCCGTTCCCACCAAACACCTCTGCTTAAATGCAAAGTCCCAACAGGGTGGTGTTTGCTATAAAAGCCCTAAGAGTGATTTGTGAAGTCTCGAAGCCCTGTAATCTCGTCAGCGTAATGGGATTATATTTCAAATCACCACAGCCTGTTCATTACCCATTTAAACTCCTCTGACAGAGGAAAACTTACATGAAACGTGCACGGCAGCCCTTGCCGACTTCCCCACTCTCCTTCCTGATTAGACAAACAGATGCTGAGGTCTGGAATGAAAAAATAATGTGCCCATTTATTCATTTTTCTGACAAGTCACAATAGATTTTTAACTGCCAATGAGTGACCTCCCGGAGGTGCGGCGGCTGGGGAGGCGCCCGCCAGGCAGCGAGTGGTCATTTCTGCCCGTGCCGGCCCCTGTCCTGGCCGGGATTCCTCCTGGGACCAGAGCTGGCTGCCAGTCTGAGCCGCTCTCCCCTCCCCGTCCCGGCCGACTGCAGGTGCCCTCAGCCAGGGTGGGGAGGGCTGTCTGCTGGGCCTTTCCGCTGTCACCAACCCCAGGGGTTCAGGGGCCTCCTCCAGGATACAGCCGTGGCCTAAAGTCAAAGCCCCAGGTAGGAAGCCCCGGCCTGCCCTTGTCCAGCCAGGTGATTGGGGAGCCTCAGTTTCCCCATCTGTAAAATGGAGAAAGTAGAACTCCTCTCAGGGGTGCCTGGGTGGCTCGGTCAGATAAGTGTCTGACTCTGGATTTTGGCTCAGGTCGTGACCTCACGGTTCGTGAGATCGAGCCCCGAGTCGGGGTCTGTGCTGACAGTGCAGAGCCTGCTTGAGATTCTCTCCCTCTCTCTCTCTGCCCCTCACCCACACACATGCGTGCTCTCTTTCTCTCTCTCTCAAAATAAATAAACTTAAAAAAAAAAATGTTTTTTTGAATAAACTGCTTAGAGAGAGCTCATCTCAGTGATAAGGGGTTAGTGACCCAGCCTGGGCTGGTATGCACTCAGCTCCCACTCTGGGCTGCCTAGGACAACCGTCCCCAGTCAGCGTCCCCCAGGCTGTGACAAGGACTGAATGGGCCACCAAGTGCGGGGCCCTCCCTTGACCATGACCTCTAGTGTAATAGGCCTTTGGGGACCCTTGCTGGGTCACAGGGTCCCAGAGCAGGTGGGCAGAGGAGCCCCTCTGGCTCTCTGCCCTGTGACGATACCTGGAGCAGGGGTGGGCTGGGGAGAGGCAGCTGTGTCAGGGACCCAGCTCTGCCCGTCCCTGGGGCTCCCCGCTCCTAATTCAGAAGCAGGACACTGCTCCTGAGCTGCGCCACCGGCTGGAGGGAGCCCTATGGCAGTTGCACGAGGCATAAATAAGATAATGTCGCAGGCCTGGTGCACAGTGGGGGATGGGCAGCCATGAGACAAGGGTGCCCAGGTCACATACTCACTGGGAACACCCTGGCCAAGCTCTTCCCGGCCAGCAGGACTTCAGGCCTCAGGGCGTGAACCCAGGCCCCTAGGGAAGGTCTCTGAGCCCCCCTCCCCGCCCCCCTCTCAGTGCCCACCCGCCCCCTTCCACCCCACGCCCACCCCCCCTGCCTGCCTCTGCAGAGAAACTCCAGACAGAGCTCCCATCTGTATGCATTCCCTCCATGAATACGTAAGAAATACTGTGAGGCTAATTCTTTTTAAAATGATAAAATTCGTCTGTGTTATAGCATTCCAGCCCCCAGCTTCCTGAAAGCTAAAAATATTTTAATGTCATATTCCCATGTAAATTTTAGTTTAGAATTTAATACCCTTTTAACATACATTAAATTTTTAGCATTCTTCAAGCCCTTGACTCTTTTAAGGGTTTAGCTGATGTACATTGGAGAAAAAGGATGGCGGAGGCTGTAAATTAGGAGAGAAGGAAAGTTCTAGATCAAGGTGGCCCCCAAACCTCTGCACCCACCTCATCTTGGGGGTTACTCCTCTGGACTGGGGAGCATCTGAGCCAAACCCTGGGATCCTGGGGAGGTGTCAGAAGTCTCGTTTCCTTACTGGAAAGTCACAGCTGCTTTGTGGCTATGGGGAGAATTCACTAGAGCAGCCCCGGTCTGGGGAGCCAGGATGGCCCGGGGCCAAGGGCATGGGCGCTGCGGTCAGGATGGGGTCAAGTGCTAGTTCTGCCACTTGCCAGCAGGTGACTTTGGTGTGCTTTCTGTGCCTGTTTCCTGGCTCCCAAACAGGGCCAAGGTCAGCTTGTGCACAGGTGATGTTTGAGAGAATACACATGAAAGGGGGCTGTCATCGGCTCCACAGAGTAGGTGACCTCCAGGGTGAACTGGCTGGCCTTGCTGAGGGGTCCACGATGATGACATGTGTGCAAACTCCAGTAGATCGTTTTGGTTGATCTGTACCTGGCTCCAGCCCCTAGAGTGAGTCCTCAATCACCCCACAATGCAGGGCCCCCCAAAGCTGTCTTTGTGAAGCCTCATGATTGGCCCACCGGCTGCGGCCTCCTAGGACTCCCCCTCCCGGGGGGTAGGCCTTGAAGAGCCAGGGGAAGGCTCTGATAATGGCGGGGAGGGGGGTCCACAGTTACCTTTAGGGGCAAATAGGGTGGGGGCTTCATGTCCCCCGGGGCATCCAAGGTCAGGGCCTGGGGCCTGCATGAACACTCTCCCCACACACAGCTGGCACTCTGGGGTCGGGGGCTGCACTGACCGGGGCCCACACCCTCCTGCCGGAGTCACCGTGCCAGGGTCTTGGAGTGAATCCTTCCATCTGCCTGACGGCCCATCTGTGAGACACAGGCAGAAATAATAAGACGTCCCTCATGGGCTGCTGAGGGGATCCGGTGAGGTCACGCCCAGGGAGGCCCCGGGGCCGTAGGAGCCGCCATGATCGAGGCAATGTGGAGGAAAGGCCTCTGTCCAAGCAATCACTAACCAGAATTACAAATTTAGCGCGGAGACCTGAAATCCGGTGAGAGGGCAGCTCTGCTTTCTAATGGCTTTCAGGGGAAGATAGAATGCCTTGACTGACAGAGACAAGCCACAGTTTAGACTCCAACCAGGGTCTGCGACTAAAGCAGCCGCCGTGTTAACTTAGATTTACAAAGACTGTCTCCATCCTGGCAAGAGGAAGGCATGGGGAGAGGGAGCTGCTGCCATTGTGGGAGGCTGGGGGACCCGGGAGCCAGGTAGGGACCCCCGTCTAACCCACCCCAGAAGAAACCCAAGGAATCCTTCCAAGGCAGCTACTATAAGGTGAGAGCAGTTTCCTGATGAGGAGTGAGTTCCTCAACTCTGGCAGAATGTAAGCATTCAGCATTCATTCAACAAGCATCCACCAGTGCCTACCTTGGAGTCTGCCCAAACAGGCCCTGAATGTGTGGAAATGATCTGATGTAGAGCCTGCCCTTGGGAACTCCTGGTCCATGAGGCCATGACCCTGTCTCTAAGTGCTCAGGTGGCCAGATGTCTGTAACAGAAGCTGCTGGGCCTGGGGAGTAGAAGCAGACACAGCCCTCTTCTGTTCGCGGCCAGGGGCTCCTGGTAAAGGCTCCGGGTGGCTCAGAATGATCTAGTTGGAGGACGACAAGTGGTGAATGCCGGGGGAGGACAGGTTCCAAGGCAGAGAACTGCAAGGGGAACTCTCCAAGGAGGAGAAAGGCCAGTGCCTTTCAAGTCCAGCCCGTCCGTGGGGAGAGCTGTTAGCAAGAGGTGACTCCTCGGCCTCCCTCTGAGCTCAGGCAGCCTTGCTGTGGGACCCACGGCCGCGGTGCCACAGGGGCCTAGAGCTCACAGATGGTTGTCTTCATGCTTAGCCAAGAAATCCTCCACTTCTATGGAGAGGGGGCCTCCCGGCGGCTACTCCCGGATGGGATTTCTCCCGTGCTGGAAAAGGAGACTTTTGGGCTCAGGGGAGGGACTTATCTCCCTGGGGAGCAGGGACCAGATGTCCTTCCTAGGCTGCCACAGAGCCCCTCCCAGCTGATACTCGCACCTCCCAACGCGGGAGACCAGCCTTTGGTCAACGTAAGTGTCACCAGTGCCCTGTGTCACCTTGATGCCCCTCAGCTCTACTGTCCCGTTTCTGGGCTTCATTTTCTGTTCCTGAGAAGGACGTCCTTGGGGCACCTGGCTGGCTCAGTTGGTAGAGCATGCAACCCTTGATCTCAGGGTTATGAGTTCAAGCCCCACCCTGGGTGTAGACATTACTTAAATAAGTGAATAAATAAACTTAAAAAAAAAGAAGAAGAAGAAGAAGAAGAAGAAAGAAGAAAGAAGGCATCCTCCACATGGCAAGAATGACCTAGACAAGATTTCCAAGCCTCAGAAGGATCTCTCTCCCAAATACCATATACACATCCCAGGCCAGGTCTCTGATTGGCCCCACAGGGATCACATGTCCATCCCTGGGCCAATCCCTGGGGCTAGGGGCTGAGCTACCATGATGGGCAGCAGGTCCATGACTTTGGGGCTCGGGGGAAGGGGCCCCATTTACCAGAGCAGGGGAGGGGGCAGGTAAAATCGGGGCACCTCTTTAGCAGTTATTATGTGCCAACCACTCTGCTAAATACCTTTTTTTTTTTTTAATTTTTTCAAACTCAGCGGGAAGTGGGGGTCCACAGCATCCTTCCACGATAACAAGGCCTAAAGGGTGAAGGAGTTTGCCCAGCAAGGAAAGGGGCGTTCGTGGGACCTGGACCTGCCTCTGACTCCAGTCCCGAATGTCCCCACCTATAGGGCTCCCTCCTCCATACGGGCACAGTGGAGGTGGAATCCTCGCTTCGACCACAGCGCCCCCGGGGAATAGTGGTGTGTGTGTGTGTGTGTGTGTGTGTGTGAGCTTCATCCACCAGCAGCCCGCTAACCCTCCCTCCCCTCCCAGGCAGGGGCGCCCACCCTCACACACCTGTGCTCCGGGCACAGCCGAAGCTGACGGCCGTCTGCTCTCCGAGGAGGCCGAACACGTCTCCAAGCAGCCCCTTCCCCACAGCCGAACAGCTGGCCACCATCTTGGCACACGTTTCCCTGTCACATCTGATTTGCAAAGTCATGTCTGGAACAGACCCACAGGAGCGTCCAGTTGGGGGCTTTTTCAGGTCAAAGAGTACTTTCCAGAGAGTCTCTGGTTCTTCAGAGGAGAAAAAGAATGTGAAGACCAAGAAAAGAACCCTGTCCATGTTGCGGGGCCAACACTCCCACCAGTGGAATCTTCCTCTGGGCCACTCTGGGCTACGGCCTTAAAGATCACCTTGAGGCTCTGTCATTATCCCATTTGACAGATGAGGAAGTCGAGGCTCACAGGAGTCCTTCGCTTTCCCAAGGTCACACGGCTGCTGAGGGCGGAACTGGGATTTGAACAGGGCCGTTCCAGCTGCCCAAGCCCCTGCTCCTCACGTCATATCCACAGCCTTCCAGCAGATGCCTGAACTGGGCTGTCCGGCTGGCCTGACTCCAACACCTCCTCCTCCTCTAGGAAGCCTGCCTGAGCTGGCAAGGCCCGCCTCTGCTGCTCTGCTCCTTCCGCTGCTGACTGGAGTTTCTGGTTTCCAGGGCATCCAGGGAGGGCCCCGCCAGAGCTGGGTGGCTTTGACCCCCGAAGGCATCCTCTTAGCCAAGGCATTTTGACTGCAAGGAACAGAAGCCCACGAGAACGCAGGCAACGGGAGCCCCATACAAACCCACAGGCCTCAGCACAGCCAGGCACTGTGGGAACCAAGCGGGGCCCTCGAGGACCGGGCCACACTCCCCTTCTCAGAGGCCTGGGCTGTGGGTCACCTCTCCCTCTCTCTGGCTCCTTTTGGGCATCCTGGTGGTGAAGATACCCATAAGCACCAGCCCCCAAGACCGCATGCTCCCCATCTGCACGGCCACCACCCTGTCACTCCTTCACCTCTGAGCACCAACTCCCAGGGGGAGACTGTGGGGGCGTCAGAGGGCCCCGGTGGGACCAGCAGCTGGGCCAAGGAGGGGGTCGTGCAGGCAGGTATCTGTCCACAGGAACTCAGGAATGTGCAGGTGGGTGACAATCTTCTACACCCTCCTCCTGCCCAGGTGCACTGTCTTAGGGTGAAGCCCCGGGGAAGTGACTTACACTAACTGTCTGCAACCTGGGGGCGGGGACTACAGGGGTCAGTGCCTGGCATGTAGTATGTGCCCAACAAAGGTTTGCGAATGAATGGAACGAAGCCAGAAGGTGTCCCGGCCCCAGAAAGGGTTCCATGGACATAGATGGGAAATGCTGTGTTGTACCTGTTCAGCAGGCTCTTCTCCTGCAGGACTTCTCAGAGCATTTAACTAACCACCGTTTACTGTGCTCTGGGAAGGGGCTGACGCAGGCAGCATTTCCCAAGCACCCTTTTGCCAAAGTGTGTGTACATGTTTCTAGAACTGGGGTAAGTCAGAACTCAGGCTGGTAATGCTCTTTCAGGCAATCCAAGGGAAACCGTGTCAGGGACCAGCTGAGAGCGTGGCCTCCAGAGTCAGGCAAACCAGCTGTGTCGCCTACTAACTATGTGACCTTGGGCAAATCACTTTGCCTCTCTGAGCCTCAGTTATCCCATAGGCTTCCATGGGGATCATCACTCCATCTTTGTCCAGACTCCCATCTTCACCATTCTGTACCACACAACAGTGGCCTCCTCCCTGGCTTCTTTGGCTCCCATCTGCCTCTCAGCCTTGGATATGATTTCTGAGCCCGGGGGACTCAGGTCCTCTTGGTCCCCGTTCACTGTATTCCCAGCACCTAGCAGAGCAGGCCCTCCACACAATAACATTTGTGGAATGAATGAATCAACGAATGAATCAATGAATCAATGAACAATATTCCTATGTGAACACTCTGGGTTTAGTTTGGGGCGGGCATGGCCACCCCCCTCTCTGATCCTCCGCCTACCCTTCTTTTGCACCTCAGTCTGGCTTGAACCTGAAGGAAGTCTATGGCCCACTCAGCAAACATTTATTCAATTGGAATAAGTATACCCTTTTGGGAGCTGGTTGACCAGAAAGATGACTGGGAGAAATCCCATACACAGATATTCACGAATAAACCACGGCCTCCACCTCTAGAGGGCAGTAGAGGCTCCAGGCCTGGGCTCCACACTCTGGGTGCATAAGCCTCTCGACTCCACAGCACACACAGCAGGGGGAGGGGCGTGGGCAGAGCTATAGCACTGTGCCCATTAGACAGATGAAGAGAGTGAGGTTCAGAGTGCTCAGTGACTCGCCCAAGATCGATCACACAGCTAGGAGGAAGCAGGGCAGCAGTTTCGACCCAGGTTTCATCTGACTCCCGACCCAGCAGTCTTAACCCTCCATTGTTCTTGACCGAAAGGCATGGACACAAGGAAGAACACAGTTCTGGAGTCTGGATTGAAATCCTACCTCTCTCCTTTATCCCCTATTTGTGTGGCACTAAGCCAATCATTTCCTCTCTCGGAGCCTCAGTTTCCTTATCTGTAACATAGGGCTAATAATCCCTCTTCTTACAGGGTCGTGAGGATTAAATGAGCTAGTAGATGGGAAAGAGATTTCTGAGGCAGCACCAATTTTGTGGCCAGAGGACAGGGAAACCTAGGAAATGCCTGCCTCCCAAAGGAAGCCCTCAGCTGAGCCTGAGGCAGCAGGGACCACAGGGTGGCTGGCATATAACCGCTCTCAATAAAGTGATGCAGAATGAATTATCATCTTCTGCTGGTGCTGCAGATTGTCCCAGAACACAGAGACACAGAGGCACAGAGTTTGAACCGGGGTTCCCCTTGGACAGACAATGGGAAAACAGGGGATACAGCAGAGCAGTGAGTTTGAGGCCAGGCACAGTCTAGACCCACACTGCAGCCTCAAGACCCTGAATGTGGTGCACATGAGCCAAGAGGACCGCCACATAGGCCAAGGCACCGCCTCTTCAGTCAGAATGGCCACCACGTTTGTCAAGATGGCCGCCACACAGCTGCCACATCTGCCCCCCAAAAGCTGAGCCCCGCTGAGACTGGACTTGAAACGGAACACATTAATTGTTAAACTGTGACCAGACTCCAAATGGAGTGAGTCAAAACCCAGGGCAGCCTACACACTCCAAGGAATAAGAAGAAACCCGTTAGCCCTTCCCTGTGCCCCTGAGAATGCTGGGTAATTACTTTTTCCCCTTTGTCTTTTTGTTTTCTTTTAGCAGAACCACCAGGAAGCGGCTGCAAAAATCAGTTAAAGCTTCCAAAGTGCTTCTTCCCCCAGAAATCTTTTATAAAAGGTGAAAGATTTACAAGACCCGAAGAGCAAACCAAGCAGGATAATTGTTTTTGGAATGACCCCAATATTTTCACCCCGGCGACCCCGGCTGGGCATCTTGCCCCATATTTATGATTCCTGGTCCTCTGCACGCCGCCAGGCGACCTTTCTGAGCCCCCTCTGTGAGCCCCCAGTCCCTTATCGGGCCTGTAACTCACCCTGACATTATCTCTCGGGAGGGTTTTATGCACTTTAATTTAACTCCCCCCATCATTATTTCCCGGACTTCAAGGTTTTCTCTTTCGAGCTGCCCTTCCCGGGACAAGCATAATCTGTTTGCCATCAAGCCCAATAAATATGTTTGTGCGGGAGACGGAACCATTTGGGGAGGGTGGCCCAGGCCTGGGAAGCAGCCTCCGGCTCTCACCGGGGTCTGGGCAGCAGGACTGGCCCGTGTGTCCTTGAGCCACTGTCCTGCTGGGAGCCTCTCTGCCTCAGGTCTCAGGCCGGTGGCCAGATCCAGATCGAGCAAACGAAAATGCAGGCCAGCCGGTTACATTTGAATTTCAGGTGAACGATGACTTTTTTTTACTTTTAGTGGAAGTGTATCCCACTCAATTTATGCTAAAAAAAAAAAAAAAAAAAAGTGTTTGTTGTTTATCTGTGATTCTAATTGGACTGAGTATCTTATGTTTCATCTGATCTCGGCTCCTGGGGGCCACCATGCTCCCTCCCCTGAGTGTAGGTTAATCCACTGGAGAGTGGATTCCTTGATGAGGGCTCCCATAACACTGTACCACCACCGGCTTAAACAAAAGAAATTTACTTTCTTGCAGTACTTTTTTTTTTATATATATGTTTAATTTTGAGAGACAGAGCACAACCGGGGAACGGGCAGAGAGAGGGAGACACAGAATCTGAAGCAGGCTCCAGGCACTGAGCTGTCAGCACAGAGCCTGACGTGAGGCTTGAACTCACAAACTGTGAGATCATGACCTGAGCCGAACGAAGCAGGCTCCAGGCTCCAAGCTGTCAGCACAGAGCCTGACACGGGGCTCAGATTCACAAACCATGAGATCGTGACCTCAGCCAAAGTCAGATGCTTAACCGACTGAGCCCCCCAGGCACCGAGCTTTCTTGCAGTTCTGAAAGCCGGAAGTGTAAGATCAAGGTATCGGCAGGGTTGGTTTCTCCCGAAGTCTCTCTCCTTGGCTTGCAGATGGCTGACTTCTCCCTGGATCCCTCTGTGTCCTAATTTCCTCTTTTCATAAGGACACCAGTCATTCTGGATCAGAACTCACCCTCATGACTTCATTTCAACCTCATTAATTCCCCGAAGACCCTATCTCCAAATACTGTCTCATTCTGAGGTACAGGGGTTAGGACTTCAACATACAAATGTGGGAGGGGACACGTTGAAGCTCCCAACAAGAGGTCCCAGAGAGTGAAGGGGGCAGGGCAGTTCTGTGCCGAATAAATAGTCCTGCCTGGAGCACAGCTGTTTACTCCTGACCCACCCAGCCCCCCACTCTCAAAGTCCGGGAATACCATGGTGAGAAACTTCTGTCCTCGTGGCCTGACACGGGCCTCACCCTGCTGGCGTGGGGTGGGGGGAATGGTCCTCCGCTGGCGCCCGGCTATCCCCACGAGCCCCCGAGGTGCACGGAGCTGATCCCCGTGGAGCTGGTCCTTTAGGGCAGCACCTTGACGGCCCGGCCTTGGAAGACACTCTCGTCCAGCTCCACGGCGGCCTAGGCTGAGCTCTCGGAGGCAAACTCCATGTAGGCATAGCCCTCGGGGTGTCCGGGGAACTTGTCACACAGCCTGGTGACCCAGTGGGCGTCCCCACAGGAAATGAAGTAGGCCTCCAGCTCCTGGGCCCTGCCCCCTTGTCCACGTTGTCCACGTAGACTGGTCTTCGGTCCTACTCCACCTTCTCCGTGGGGGTCCCAGGGCTCATCCCTGGCCCTCGAGGTCCCTGTGCCCTCCTCCTCCCCGGCCTGGCCCTGCGCCCCGGGCTGCTTCAGCCCCTGGGCCCGCTCCATGGCCCACAGCTTCAGTTCGATGGCCTCCAGTTCCCGGTACCCGGCCAGGCCCTCCCCTTGCAAGAGATGGATCTAACCACCTCCCGCGGCAAGTCAGAGTCGAAGGCGTACTGACCAGCCACCCCGTGAAGACAAGAACCCTGCGCGTCTGGCCACCGCTGGCTCCCCAGCACCCGCACCTGGCTCAGAGCAGGGCCGCAGGGAATGTGATCGGGGCCGTCAGATGTCCTCCGCACTGTCACCTGACCTCGCCATTGTGCGTGGAGATGCTGAGCGGTCCCCGAGGGCCCCGCGGGGCAGGTATGATCGGTCAAGGAGTGCAGGAGTTCCTGGGCAGGAACGAGGCCCAGAGAGGCACAGGGGCAAATGAAGGCAATTGGAAAGTATCCAAACTATCCAATCCTGAACCGGTTCAAACGTGCCTATGTGGCCTCGCCCGTTCGTTTCCACACTAGAGGCTCTTCCGGCTCTGCCCAAAACACAGCCCATAGATATTTACTGAACGAATGGCGTCAACACAGATTTCCCTAACCATGGTTAATGCCAGCGATGAAATCACCACACTATACCCCTGACAAAAGGTGTCCGCGAGAACCTCCCAGAACACGCCCCCCTCAACCCTCCAAAAGAACCGGGCTCTGAGAGCACAAACTGTGCCTTGAAGTTCAAGAACAGTCAAAACTCCTCCATGCTGCCAGTTCCCACAGTGGCCCTACAGTCCAGAGCGCGGTCACACACGTACACACTTACGCTCTGTGCACCTTGCACTGTGAAAGTTGTACCTCGGTTCAAAAGTTAGGGGAAATAAACATAATGTCAAATGCATCTGAGTCATACAAACTGCATGGAAACACAGAAATGAAATCATGCGAAATCTGGAGAAATTTGTGTTAGGCTGTGTTTCTTTTTTTTTTTTTCTTAATAACCTTTTTTAATGTTTATTTTTGAGAGAGCGCAAGTGGAGGAGGGGCCGAGAGAGAGGGAGACACTGAACCCAAAGTGGGTTCTGCGCTGAAAGCAGCGAGCCCGAAGCGGGGCTCGAACTCACGAACCGTGAGATCATGACCTGAGCCGAAGTCAGACAACCAACTGAGCCACTCAGGCGGCCCCCCTGATTTTCCTGGTTTTGGTAACGTCTCACAGCTCTGCAAGATACTACCTTTGTGGGAAGCTGGGGGAAGGGTATCCTGGACTCTCATGACTATTTTTGCAACTTTCGTTAAGTCTACATAATTAACGATAAAATAAAAAGTTAAAAAAATTGTTTAATGTTTATTTTTGAGAGAGAGAGAGACAGAGTTATGAGCAGGGGAGGGGCAGAGAGGGAGACACACAATCTAAAGCAGACTCCAGGCTCTGAAGTGTCAGCACAGAGCCCAACACAGGACTTGGACCCACGAACTGTGAGATCATGACCTGAGCCAAAGTCGGGCACTTAACCGAGCCACCCAGGTGTCCCTAAAAAGTATTTTAGAAAATTTAAAAACACGAGCGCTTGAGGGGCTCAGTCGTTAAGCATCTGCTTCGGTTCAGGTCATGCTTTCCCAGTTCATGAGTTCAAGTCCCACATCGGGTGAGCTCGAGCCCTGCTTCGTGTGAGCCCCGCTTCTTTCCCTCAATCTCTCTCTCTCTCTCTCTCTCTCTCTCTCTGTCCCTCACTCACTTGCGCCCTCTCTCTCAAAAAGAAAAAAAATGGAAAATTTAAAAATGAGAAATGTATTGAAATCAGAACCAAATTTTTATTTACATAACATTTATGAAGCCCTAGGGAGAATTAAAAAGAGTCTAGTGAGCCCGGGTTGAGCTATGAAAGATATGATAGATATGACTTATAAACACAAAGAATTTTGTGTGGGAAAGTTTATTAATACATAACAAAGCTTGGCTGATACTAGCATAAAGAGGCACACTAAAAAGAATGATAGTAAAAAATTCATAAACATTGGATGAAGTAGAACTCTAGTATCTTAATGCTGTCTGATTTTCTCTCCTGACCCCAAGGTTATTGGATTTTTTTGTGATCATTATCCAATCATGTGCCCCTTTGATGTGAAGATTTGCTTTTACTCATCTTTGGAAGACTCTATCAACTCCTAATACTTCTAAATATTATTAATATCTTAGCTTCTGTCCTTAATAGCCCATATGAAATAAAAAAAAAACAAACAGAGAAAAAGAATACGCCTGAGTCAGAGAAAATGGCACACGAGGAGGAAAGTGTAATCAGATAATACAGTAAAACAAAGGCTTTACTCCAGGAAAGGCCATAACTACAGACGGCTGGAACCTGTCTGTCTCGTCACTTCTTATTCCCGGAGTCTGGCACAGAGAAGGCCCACGATAAATATTTGCTGAGTGAGTGAGTGAGTGACGCCTCGGTTGGACTTTGCCCCCAGCCTCACTGGCGGATGAGCCTCCTTGGGTTGGTACCCAGAACACAAAATGCTGCCATTGGAGGCCCAGAGGTCCATAGAGGCCTGGGTCTGTGCACTGGAGCCGGAGGCGGCCACTGCCCGTCCCTTCCCTGGTGCCCTGGGACCCGAGAATCCACCCTTCGGGGTCCTTGGCACTGTGGCGTGCAGAAAGGGAAAGACACTCGGGAGATGGGGGGAGCATGTGCTCCACTCAGGAGGCCTGGCCCAGCGGTCTGGGGAGGCCTCGGATCTGTAGAGACATGGTGCTTCTGGGAGGGTCTCCTGATACAATAAAAGATTATCAGCTAAATAAAACAAGAAGTGACTGGGGCCACTATGCCCTGTTGGATTGAAATCGTGTGAGCAAAGTGGTTTTCTCTGAGAGATTTATTTCCCGCGCTGGCTTCAGGCAGCCAGCCCAGCCGGAAAGAACAGGGCTGGTCTCCCTCTATGTGGGGGGTGGGGGGGTGGGGGGGGTGGCGCGGGTTTTTATTTAATCTTCCAATGAGCTGGAACAGTGAAGATGGCGTGAATGGACATTAATTCTGAAACAAATTATGAAAGCGCGATCTGGGATTCCGGGAAAGCCATCTACCCCCTGCCTTTCTGCCACTTCCCCTCACCAAGGCCATAAAATCCCTCCTCTCCACTCAAAACCCAACATCAAGCCAACTGGGTCTCCCGTTCAGGCTGAGGAGAGAGGCCTGGAATTGACCTCAGCCCAGGGCCAATGGAGCAGCAGGACTGTCCATGCCTCCAGACCTAGGCCACCTGCCTGCCTGGGCCTTGGCCCCTGACAAAGATCCCCACATTTCTTGCTCCCTCTTACTTGTATTTGCGTTCAAGGGGGCCACGAGCAAGATGGCCACCACCTCTCTCGCTCATGTGGGCTCAACCTCCGTCTCCTCCATCATAGGTACGTCAGCTCTTCTTGGGCCTTCCGGCCCCCTTCCTCACACCTAGCCCAGCCCAGGCCAGTGTGGATCCTGGATCCTGCCCTCTTCAGCTGACATCCCACACCTCACTGCCGGGCCCTGCCCAGGCCTCCCAATGCTGAGCCCAGAGGGTTCAGCATCTGAGGGTAGAGAGAGCCAGAGTTCAAGTAAGGAGCCAGAAAGCATGATATGGGGGTTTCTGGGGCCTCTGGCTGGGCCCTGGAGACACAGAGAAAAGTCAGACCCAGCACCCCTGGTGGCCAGTCTAGGAGAGGAGAGACAGCCATTGGTGAGCCTGTGCCGTGAAGAGGGCACACCAGGCATAGGGCGGTACACAGACTGATGAATCAAGTCGGCTGGGTGCCGGGGTGAGCCTGGAGGGGCTTCCAAGATAAGATCCCTGACGTGGACACTGAGTAAACCAACGGGACCAGGACATTCTGAGGGGGGAAAACAGCATTTGCAAAGGTCTGGAAGTAGAATATTTACCGTTGTGTGCAAGATCTATAATAATAGTAATAATAATAATACCAACAACAACACTTAAAATTTCTTGAGAATTTACTATGTGCTGAGCTATTTCATGCATGTTCCCTAATTTTAGCCTTTCCAACAAGCCTATAAGGAGGTAGGAATTATCATTATTTCCATTCACAGATGGGGAGACTGAGGCTCAGAGAGGCCCCGTTGCCCAACATCAAGCCAGTATGTGGGAGAGCCAGAATTTGAACCCAGGTCTGCCTGACTCCAGAGACAGTGCTCGTTGCCCCCACCATTCACTACCCCACCCCACCCCCCAACGAGATCCAGGCTTCTCCTGCTGGCCCAGCTGTGGAGGACCAGCAGGCTTTGCATCCAGGTCCATTCCCCTGAGTAAGACACTAGGGAGCCCAGGGCCCCTTCTGATGGAGCCGAGCAGCTCACCATGCCCATGGCCATGGGCCCACTTGCCCAGGACTCACATTCTTCAATGATCAGGAAACATCTGGAGGCCATATGGCTTGACATCCAATGTATGGCCACTCAAGGCTCCTGAGTCCCAGAGCCTGGCATGGATCAGAGCCAAAGGCTCGCCAGGGCTCCCATCAGGCCTGGCTGGGAGTCCCTGACCTGCTCCTTCTCCTGGCCATGGCACCTCCATCCACTAGGCTGCACGAGCCAGAAACCTGGGAGGGCCCTCCGGTCTCCTGCCTATCACTCCCCACCCCATCCCTCAGCAAGTGCCGGTACCCCCATCACAAAGCACATCCCCAAACCAACCGCTCCTTCCGGCCCACCTCACCACCTCCCTTGGCCCAGCACCCCCATCCCTCCCCCTCCACGACTCCCACCCATCCTCCCCTCCACAGACTAAGGAAGATCCTTTAGAAACCCAGATCCAGTCGGGTCCCTCCACCTTCCCACCTCATTTTGTTTTAAAACGCCTCAACGGGCGTCAGGCACCCGACTTCAGCTCAGGCCACGATCTCGCTGTTCGTGGGCTCCAGCCCTGCGTAGGGCTCTGTGCTGACAGCTCAGAGCCTGGAGCCTGCTTCGGATTCTGTGTCTCCCTCTCTCTCTGCCCCTCCCCTGCTTGCTCTCTCTCTCTCTCTCAAAAATAAATACTAAAAAAAATAAAATAAGAAAATAAAACCCTCCAGTGGCTGCTCCCCACAGGCTGTGGACCGCGCCCAGGGTCTTTGCCACGTCTGGGTTCTGACGTGCTTGTTTTCCACAGGCCTCACCTACCTCAGCCCTCACTACTCACCCCCTCTCAGAGCCCTGGCTCCATGGCTTGCCTTCCTGTCCTCAAAAAATGCCGTCCCTCCTGCTTCAGGACCTGCACCTGGCTGGCTGGCCCCTCCATCCAAACTTGCCCTTTGGGCCCTTCATTCTGTCACCTTTGAGGTCCCAGCTCCCACCACCCCCAGTGGAGACCAAGCCCTGCTATGAGTTCGTGTCCTCCTTGAAATCAAATAATGTATAATTAGTGTCCAGCCCTTGATAGACCTGGAACCCAGGGAGGCAGGGCTCTCGATGCTCAGCATGGACTCTGGCAAACAGTAAGTGCTCAATAAATGACTACTGTTTCGTAAAGAAAAGCAGCAGCCCCCAGCCCTTCAGCATCCCTCGAACCCTCCCCAGTGCCCAGCCCTGCTGGGGGAGGAGGGCTGGGGGAAGAGCCAGATGGACCCTGCCCCTAAGGAGTCCAGATCGCATGGAGGGTGGGGTGAAGCAGGCGGGAAAGAGGGGAAGGCTCGGGAAGGGGGCGGGGTCATGCCCCTCCCTCCACGTGCCTCCGTAACTTCCCAGAAGCAGGAACACCTGACAGTTGTCCGTGTCGGGATCACAGACAGGGGGACGCAAAACCAGTGCGTGGTAAAAAGAAGTCGTCATCCTCTGAGTTCTCTGATGGCGGGGAAAGAGTACATTTTTCATCAGCCTAGACAACAAAAACAAAGCAAAACCAAGCATTTGGAAAGAACTTAGTTGGCCATGGCCCTTGAAGTGTGTCACCTTTCCAGCTAGTGATGCGCTCAGCACCCTGCCCGAGCCAGTGTGCTCAGCTCAAGTTTTGCCTTGCTCAGGACACGACGTGGAGTCTTCCTAGTTTGCCAGAATGATTTGCCGTGTCTCTTTATTCTCCAGGTCCCTCTGGGGGCTCTCCACTGGCCATAGGGCCAGGTGTCCCCCTGTCCCTGGATTTGGGTCTGAGTTCCTGGGAAGAGTAGCTGGGGACACAAGCAGAGGGTGACAATGGCCCCACCCCAAAGACTCATCCTGCCACCCTGGTGGGAACAAAGCCTTGAGGAATGAGAGAAGGGGGCGAGGGTCTGGGTGGGTGGCCAGCAAGAGCTCTTAGGGGGCTGGGCTAAGAGCCTGGATGGGGCTTCCTCAGACCGGCATTGACGATGACGACGAATCACAGGTCCCCGGGTCTGGCCCCGGGTGGAACACTGGCTGCCCTAGAGGCCTAGTGCAGCCTGCGCTCACGCAATCACCTATAGGTTCAGGACCTTAGCGCACAGATGGTGGGGTTCGCCGGTGTCACGCAGATAGGACAGAGGACAGGCCCACGTGCAGGGTCAGGAGGCCCTCGAGAACACAGTTCACCCAGCACATGTGGACACGGTACAGCAAGACGGAGGTCTTGAGGTCACCGGGCTGTCCTGTGGCGAGTAGGTGAGAGAGAGACTGGAGGGCAAGAAGGGGCAGCGGTGGCCAGAGAGAGAGAAGGGGTGAGGAGGGACAGTGGGCCAGAGAGCTCAGGGATGGGAGCACTATTGTCGCAGACATCTCTGCTTGGTGAGCAGAGCTGGTGGGGCTCCAGGTGTCCGGGCTCAGAGGCTCGCGCACCTGTCAGAGCATCTCTACCACCTGTCACAGCGTCTCCACCCTCTGGCTCCAGCCAGCAGCTAGTCTGCCTCCTCTCTCTCTCCTGCTGGCTCTTCCTGGTTCCTTGTCCCCAGCTGGAGGAGGGGGTTCTGAGCCCACCAGCAAAACTGCAGCCTCCTACCTTTGATCTGGGCAAGGCAAGAATGGGGGTCCCCCGGCCCCCGCCACTGCACTCCCTCACTCCTGCAGTCCCCACTGTGGCCACACAGCCCCAGCCCTCTTCAGTCAGGGAGCCTTCGCCCCCTGGCCGCCCCTCTTCTGAACCCTCTCACTCAGGAGGCCCAGGACAGCCATTCCTGCCCCCTCCAGCAGGCCCACCACTGCCATGACCGAGCCCTGGCAGCTGCCCCGAGAGAGGAACTATGTGTCTATTTTACACACAAGGAAACTAAGGCTCGGGAGGGGGCAGTGACCTGTCCAGGGTCACTCAGGGAGGAAATGAAGAGATGGGGTCCCTGAGATCTGTCTGTCTCTCAATCTCAGCTCTTTCCCCCTACCCAAAGCAGCTCCCATAAAGAAGGGCACGCCACACACAGCGTCAATGAACCTGCCGCACAGGAAGTACTTTATTATTTCTGATCTGCTCAGGGCTCTCCCAATCGCAGAACAGTGAAAATGCAAACCAGCTAAGGTCGATAAGGGATTTATGGCTCAAAAGCCAAAGAAAGAACGTGGTAGTGAAGGTTCCAAAGCCGTTCCAGCAGAAAAGCTTCTGGCCAAGGGGGTCACATGCCCATCTCTGAACCAACCACAGCACCAGGATGGGGCACTCTGATTGGCCAGGCCTGGATCATGCCTCCTTTGCTGTCCTCAGTAGTGGGCACAGGGCTTGCTACCAAGAGGGAAGGGAAGAAAATACAGCTCAGAGAGATTAAGCAACTCTCCCAGATCACACAGCATGCCCTGAATCCGTGTGTGTGTGTGTGTGTGTGTGTGTGTGTGTCTATGTCTAGGTGGGGTGAGGGTGGTGACACAGTAGTTTAGGAGAGAGATTCTCCCAGCTTCTATGGGAGAAAGTTCAAATTTCCTTTTTTCTGGCACTGAGGTCCTCCAACCTCTGGCTCCTGCTAGGCCGTCTCTCTCCCCACGTCCCCTTCTGATCACCACCGCCCCCCAACATGTGCAGCCCCCAAAGATGTGTCCTACCTGCTCTGCTGGACTAGGTATGTCTGACAGGGGTGGGGCCTTACTCCTCTCTAAACCCCCTCTCCCAACCCTACTTCCCCGACTCCAGGCTCAGAGCTCAGGGCAGCTACTTATGAAATGTGTGGATTCTGGAATAAGCTGGAAAGGATACAACGGTCCTCAGGTCAAAAACCTCCACACAGTCAGCTCACCACCTCCAAGGCCATACAAATCTGCTGCTGCTGCTGATTTGGGGCAAGTCAGTCCCACCCCCCCCCCCTCAAGCTGCCCCCCCCCCAGCTCACCTGCCTTCGGGGCTTCGCCTCCAGGCCTTCTCTGGGAGATCAAAAGTTTTCTTTGGGCCCAGCGTATACTCAAGAGGATGCCCTACAAAGACACACACTTAGATGCATGCACACACACACACTCACACACCATAGCACCCCAGCTGTTTCCTTCAAAAAGGGATGGTGACCATCTCCCACTCAAGTCTTCCCTTTGGGGAAGCAGCCCAGGAACCCGGAGATGGGGATTTAAGGGGGAGGAAGAGACACCCCATCTCTCTGCCCCTGCGGGGACCTCCGCTAAGAACAAAGAAAGAATTCCCCGGGCTGGACGCACGTGCCCAGCACCCACCCCAGGCACCCAAACCCGTGCACAGCACACGCAGGCCTCCCCATGGACTCTCAAGGCCGGAACACGTCCCTGTTCCCACTCATGACTACCCTCACCACACGGGTGGACTCCACTCGCTGTCGCACAGCCACCAGGACCCTCCCCAGCCCCCCCCACCAGAGCACAGCCGCTGCAGAGAGCCGGTCCATCCACCCCGCAGGCCCAGGAAAGCCCGAGGGTGTAGGGCCCGCGTCTCCGGAGCCTCGGTCGCCCAGGCCTGGGTGGCAGCTGCAGGGACAGTGTATGAGGTGGGGGATCGGCCGCTCGCAGGTCCGCCTGTCCCCTGCCCGCGCGTCCGTCTGGGCCTTGGCCTTGGCTTCCGCCGGCGGGGGTGCGACCCCTAGCGCCCCAAACACATACGGGGGTCTCCGCGGACCGACGGGCCGATGGCGGCGGGGACGGCCACGCGGGACCGAGAACGGCCGAGACGCGCGGCCGCGGGAGCCGCCGGGGAGGCCCAACTGCAGCCTCGTGGCGCCACCTATGGTCCGCACTGCGGCGGCTTCCCGGCCCCCGGCGCCCGCGGCTCGGTCCTGCAGCCCGTCTCCGAGTCTCAGGGTGGCCCCGCCGCCCCTCCCGGATTCAGCCCCGGGGTTGGGGTTGGCGCGGGCGCTGCCACCGCGTCACGTGCAGAGAGGCCCCGGAGCCCGCAGCTGCGACCTCACCTGCCCCTCTGCTCTGCTGCCCCCCCCCCCCTTCCCGGTTACAGAAGGGGACACGGAGGCTCGGCCACAACCCGGAAGTGGAGAGACCAGGCCGGGACCTTGACTCTGGGGCTTGTGGAATCGGGACAGCTGAAGCTGGCCTGCCACCCCCCTGGCCACTGACCATGCTCACCTGTACCCACCGGCCTCATCCGAGAAGATCCATCTGCCTCCAGTCCTCCTCTGAGCCCCCAGCCTCCCCCTGAGCCCCCCACCCACAGCCTGCCCCTCATCCTCGGGAACTGCTCCCACCTAACACTGTCCTGGAGTCTTAGAAAAGTCACACCAGGAAACAAGAAGCTTGGAAACCCAGCCTCACTACTCACCTTGGGCCCAGAAAACCAAGACCTGTGCAGTCTCCTTTGCCCTGGCCTGGCCTCTGTGAGTCAGATTGTCTGTCTAGACTGAGATCCTCAGGCCCCTCTGTCTGCCACCACCTACTGTGGCCTGCAGGGACAGGGTGATGACAGTGGTGAGAACCTTTGGAGCACATGCTCTGGGCCAGGCCCTGAAATCCTCACTCCGAATCAACCCGTGTGGGAGTATTATTACTATTCTGTACTGAACTGAGAATCAGGAGGCTCGCCGGAGCTCACATGTAGCAGGTGAGGGGCAGAGTTGAGATTGGCCTGGTGACGTGACCCACTCTGGCACGACCCGCTCACTCATATATACATCACAAGAGTCACAATAATACTGGTCACGTGTGTGAGATTCCAGCCCAAGCCTGGCCCTCAATGTCCCCAGCATGGCAGATGCCTCCAGGCTGACCCTCCAGGTTTACATGCGGGCAGAATGAGTCCACAGAGATCCGGGGCCTGGCTCAGGATCACACAGAGCTGCTGTGGCCTAGGCTGCTCAAAACCCAGGCAAGACAAGAGTCTAGGGCCCAGCTGGGCCTCCAGGGTCACAACCCCCACTGTGTAGGGTCAACAGCTCAGCTGCAGCTCTTTGTCTGGGAAGGGGGGGGACAGACATTGACACAAGCAATAACAAACTCAGAGGTCAGAGTTGACGTGAAGTCTTGGCTGGGGCTTGGAGAAGCCCAGGGAAGAGACTAGATGTGGGAGGGGCCCGTCAGGGAAGGAGTCCCAAGCAAGTGACATCCAGTGGGTTTTAAAGGATGAGTAGGAGTTTGCCAGTGGAAAAAATGCAGGCAGGGATATTTCAGGGGACCCGGGGATTTCAAGGCCTGAGGGAGCATGGCCAGTTCCATCTATACCTTGGTAGTTAAGAGTATGGACTAGATAGGCCTGGATTGGGGTCCCAGTCCTGTTGTGTGACCCGTGGCGGGTGACTTAACCTTTTGAGTTTGCATTTCCTCGTCTGTAAAATGAAAGCCATGATGATCTCTTCAGTCACGGGGCAATTGCAGTGTTAGCACAGGGTGGGACGCACAGAGGGGAACACACAGGTACCCAGTAGAAAAGACTAAAGGCTATTGGTGGGGACCGGATAGGAACAATGAATGATGTGGCTGAGGAGGTCATCAGAGATCAGATAGCGAGGGACCTTGAAAGTCAAGCTAAGGAATTTGGCTTCCTGCTGAAGGCAGTGGGAGGGCGTGGAAGGGCTTTGAGTCAAGGGGTTACAAATGGGATTTATGTTTTAGAGGGTGCCCACGGAGCAAAGGCGAGGGTGTCCCCGAAGAAGGATGGAGAAAAGGGCCCTGAGCTCTAACCCCAGCCGTGTCCTTGCCCCTCTGCCCCCTCGGCCCCGATGCTTCTCATCCTCAGCTCTGTGAGGTAGAGACACCGCCCTACCCGATTCTGAGGCTGAGCGGGGCTGGGGTGGGGCCAGCCTGCAGCTACGGCCCCAGACACCTCAGGCCCAAGCACCTGCATCCCAGAGAAAGACCCAGGGTTCCTGGTGACCAGGCCTCTGCCTTCCTCAGAGCTGCCCTGCCCCCCACCACACAGAGACACTCCGAAGTCCCCATTACAGAGAAAGGACAGGCGGTGCCGCCATAATTTCTATTTCCTTCTAAATAGATGCTCCCAGACCTGCTCCCACAAAACCAATTAAAGCACCTGCCTGGGATGGGGCTTTGTCAGCAAATTATTTCCAGGCTCTGAGGCCCAGGAATAAATCTCGGAAGGAAGAAGTGGATCAGACGAGGAGGGGAGCTGGAGATGGGGGGCCGGAGCAGCCAGGCAGGACAGAGGGTCACTCTGCGTCCAGGCAGCTGCAGACGGGGTCTTTTGCGCAGCCCTCAGACCCCGAGCCCAGACCTCTACAGCTGTGCCAGAGAATCGGTCACCAAGGTGTCCAGACATTCTGGCTTCGTGTCGAGAACTCTCCCTGGGAAGCTGCTTGGAAATGACTTCCGGGGCGGTGGTTGGGAGTGGTGGCCTGAATATCTCCACGTTATCCTCAACACCACCCATCCCGCACCCCTGGGGGGCTTCTCTACCACATAGCGGGAAGCAGGTGCAGACAGCCTCAGTGGGAGTCGAGAGGCTTTGGCTCCCAACTCACTGTTGGGACCTTGTCCAAGTACTTCCCTGCTTTGGCCCTCAGTGTTTTTATCTGTAAAATGGAGGTGGATGGGAGTTTGGCCAGCCCTCCCAGCTCCAACATTACTGGCACCTGTGAAACTCCATCAGCCTTCCAGTTCAGGCCCAGGCTGGCCTTCTAGAATGCCATGGACTCTCTCCTTGGGCAGGCAAAGGCCAGAGGGTGGGTGGAGTCCCATCCAGTGCAACCATTATTGCACCCAGGAGCCCAGAGCCTGGCAGAGGGAAGGGAGGAGCTGAGGGAGCCCTGGATGGGGAAATGGGCAGTGATTCCTACATAGAGAGCAGAGGCTGTCCGGGGAGGAATCGTTGGAACTATGCTTTGAAAGTCGAATGGAGTTCACTGGGTCGAGATGTCATTCTCCCAAAATAGAAATGGTTCCCGTTCACATTGGCATCTCTGTGAGAATTCGTAAAAGACACCCTTTCTTCCTCTTTACTCCCATCTTTCAGGAAATTGTCCTAACTTTAGAAAACCTGCCATGTCTTCGACATGAACAGTGAATGCCCCTGGGATTGTGCAGTGTACAACTTCCACAACTGCACTGTAGCTCTAGGAGAATCAAGCCAGAAAGGGCAAGGAGCTGCCCATCCCAGCAACCTTGAGAGGAACAGAGGGAGGAGCACAGAGTCCTCCTGCCAGCAGAGGAGTGCAAGGGGACGGTCCTCAGGGGTGACATGAGATGGACATGCTCCATCCCCCAAAACACTATAGACTCAGAAGAATCTATCTGTGGATACAGAAGAATCAGTAGAGTGACCGACACCACCATGAATCCTCACTGGACCCCGCAGCAGGACACAGTGGAAGAAACTGAGGCAGCTGGAGACCACGTCACAGAAGGACTCCACGTCCATGTTTGGAGAGGCAGATACCACTTCCTCCCTCTCCATTTGCACACAGGCGACTGCGGCCCCCTGGTGAAGGGACAGGAGCAGAAAACCTGAGCAGGCTATTGGGTGTAAGTCCATGCCAGGCTGCGTGTGGGCACTCTGGCCAGTGTGCAGTCACTAAGCATCAATGACTTCCCACGGCCCCTTCGTGCCAAGTCTGTGGGAAGCCAGGGACAGGGAGGAGTTCACCTTCTAGACACAACTTCTGTCGTGACAGGGGCGAGACAGAAGCTCAGAGGTTAAGTGCACATGCCCGAGGGTTCTTGGCTGGCACACTGAACAGGGGGCTTCCAGAATCAGCTCCCACACTGAGCAGAGAGAAGCTGGGCTTGCCTGAGGAAGTTTCACGGGCCTGCAGGATCTCCGCAGAGCCTTGCTCTTGCACAGCTGGGCAGGGCTGGAAGGGCCTGGAAGTCAGGATTTGTTTTGGTTTTAGTTTTTAATAAAGGTGATTCTAAAAAGCAGCCTAGTACAATACAGTGATACAAGCTCACACAGCTTGTGACAAGCTGTGTGGCTTTGGGGCACATTACTCAGCTTCTCTGAGCATGAGCTTCCTCATCTGCAAAGTAGGAATCCTAACACCTCCCGCAGAGGGGCATTTTGAGGACAAAATGAGATAACGTATGTGTATCAGTTAATGTCCAGCCAGGAACACGGTATTTAAACAGGGAATGTGATCCAAGGAATTAACCACACAGGAGACAGAAGAGCTGAGAAGCCAAATTGGATAGGGCAGTGACCCAGAGACGATTGTAGCGGGAAGCCACTTTCCCTCTGGGCACAAAGGGAGGACATGGGGTTTCCAGGGGCCACCTGGTGGAAGCTGGAACCAGGGAGGACTCATCCAGGTGACAGGCGGCACAGCACAAAGTACCCAGCGCAGTCAGTGAATGGCTGTAATTCCTATTCTTTTCCTTTCTACTATTAAAATGCAGGCTCGATATATTAAAACTGCTTTGGTTGTAGCAGAAACCCACCCAAGCCAGGTTAAACATGAAAAAAAGCGAATTTAATAAAATGCTGCAGGGGAGTCTCTAAAACCAAAGGCAGGACCGTGGCCTTGACCCAGGACCAGGAAAGGTCTGGTCTCCCCAGCGCTCTCCCGCTGCTTCTCTCCTTGTGTCTGCTTCATGCTTGTGGTGGCACTCAAGGGCCTGAGCCCCCATGGCAGCAGGAAGGCCCCTGATAGCTCCCAGATTTCCCGCGGAGTCTGGGATTCCTTAGTCACCTTTCCAAATTCCTGGAGAAGGCCTTCTGATTGGCCTGGCTTGGGTACCAGTGCCCATCCTCGTCCAATCAGCTATAGCCAAGGGGGTGGAGTCACAGGCTGCCAGTCACTTTGCCCACCGTAGGTGGGGAGTATGGCCCACGGATTTGTGAGCCCGCACTGCAAAATCTGTTGAGACAAACAGAAAGTGTTAAAATGCACCTTATTGTTGGAATTATAAAGAAATTTTTGACTTTTCTTTTGAGATTTTTCTATTTTGGTTGGTCCTACCGTTATTTTTAACATAAACGATCTTGCAGCCAACAGCCTTCCCCCCCACCATGTCTCCTAGGGATGAATTCCCAGAAGTGACAGTCAACTACACAGCACCAGCCCACCAGCCTGGCTGAAAGGGTCCCTTTACTGCCCCTCCCCCCCCCCCCCCTCCCCCCGACGCCGGCCATCAGTGGGTAAGAGCTGCTGGTATTTTCTCACGAATGATTTTTCCTTGCAAGGGGAGCCCGAATTGAGGGTTTCAGAAGCAAAAAAAGGCAAGTTAGGTATGACGGCTCACTTACCCTCCCTGTGGCTTTCTTTTGTTTTTTTGGTTTGTACATATTTATTTGATTAATTATTATTTGATTATCTGATTAGTTATTATTCCAGACCTCAGTAATCCATTAATCAAAATTATACAGACAAAGTCTGGGCTTAATTAAATGGAACTTTGACCTCTGTTGGGGGAAAAGGAGTTTACTTAACAAGAAAAGAAGGCAAAATAATTTGTGGAAGCCAGAGGGATGATGGTTTTTTTCCCCCGATTTTTATTATAATTATTATAACTTATATATTTATAATATGATATATTATAATTATTCCATTATAAAAATTTCAAAACACAGGAAAGTTGAAAGAATTGGCCAATGAACACTTGTATACCCTCTATCTGGATTCAACAATGATTCATACTTTGTCCAGTTATCACTCTCTGTATATATATATATATTTTTTTTTCCTGAGCCATTTAGAAGAAAGTGGCAGACATCATGACCCTTCATCCCCAAACTTCTTTTCCTCTACTAAGATAAAAACATTCTTCTGTATAACAACAATGCCATTATTATGCCCACAAAAATTAAAAAATATTCCATCATTCCGTTAAGCATTTCAGAGGGATCAGTTCAAAATTCAGGGAGACTAATTGCCTTTGATAAGCAGGGGTTTTTTTCAGTAGTCTCCACTCCCAGAATAGAGCCCAATGCAGGACTTGAACTAATGACTCAGATCAAGACCTGAGCTGAGATCAAGATTCGATGCTTAACCGACTGAACCACCCCAGCGCCCCAAGGAATAAATAATATGTGTAAAAGTACCCAGCCTAGTGTCTAAATACGATAGGAACTTAGTAAACTTAATAGACGAACTTCCATCACCACCACCTTTGAAAACACGGTAATTCTGACCAGCTTGCCTCTCAATGTGAGGCCACGTCAGAGCAGCGTGCACAGGCCTCCAGTGCTCCTGATGGGGCTCCCCCAACTCTCCCCAGCAGCCACAAGGGCAGACACTGAAGGCAAGAGGAAAATTGCTGGAAACAAAAGACAGAGTCACAGGGCGCTGAACTTGGCCTCAGCAGCCTCCCAGTAATGGCACCAGAGAGGGGATCCGTGCCAGCCCATGCTGGATGTGGCAGCCAGAGCCGGGCTCCTGGCCGGGGTCCCTCCACTTACCAGGGCAAGAGCGGGTTTTTTTTTTTAATTGTTTTCAAAACAGATTTCATGTGGTCCCAAAATGAGACCATGATTGTAAATTAAAGTGTAATTAGCCTTTACGCTTTTATATTCATTAACTCTTCTCTGTTAATGATGCTAGGCTAGAGCAGAAACCCTGCATTATGAAACCACATCCAGGAAATAAAATAGTGATTTAGATAATGGCCACAATGTATTGCTACTTACACATAATTAAACAAATGCTCCATTTAAACTTGGAAACATGACTGAATGTTGATTAACCCTCGCCCGGCGATTCTGTTCGGAACTGGGGAAGGAGAGGCGCCGTGAGCTGGTCCGGAACAAAGTGTCTGGGCCAGCCACGTCTGCCTGCCGCATCCGCCAGCCTCGTCCACCAGCCGCACCTGCAGGTCTCATGCCAGGAAGCATGGCCACCAGTGGCCGTGACCATGGGCCGTGATCCTGGGACATCTTCAGAAACCATCACCCTATGTGAAATAAGCCAGATGCAAAAGGGCAGATAGTGTGTGATTCCTCTTAGATGAGGTCCCCAGAGCAGTCAAGTTCATAGCGACGGAAAATAGGCGGCTGCCAGGGGCTGGGGGAGGAGGGAATGGGGAGTTCGTGTTTAAGGGGTACAGAGCCTCAGCTTGGGGAGATGAAGAAGTTCTGTGGATGGATGATGGTGAGGGTTGTACAACAGTGTGAATGTGCTTCGTGCCATTATGTTATGTGTATGAAGCTCAATTTTCTTAGTTTATGTAAAGCTTAAAAAAGGGGAGCCTGGGTGGCTAAGTCAGTTGAATGACTGACTCTCGATTTCAGCTCAGGTCATGATACCAGGGTCATGGGATCGAGCCCCATATCGGGCTCCACGCTAAGTGTGGAACCTGCTCAGGATTCTTCCTTTCCCTCTGCCCCTCTCCCCAACTTGTGCTCTCTTTCTCTAAAATAATAAATAAATAATAAATAATAAATAAAATATTTTTTTTTAATGATAGGTAAAGTGTAAAGAAGAAGGGGGAGGGGGAAGGACTCATCCCATCCCACTTAGCTGCTGGACGGGTGCTGACGACAGAAGCTGTCCTCCTCAAGTCAACCCATTCTATCCATTGTGTCTTATGAGAACTGCCTCTGGTTTTATGGACAATTTTTGTATTTTTAAAAAATATTTTTTAATGTTTATTTATTTTTGAGAGAGAGACAGAGCACAAGTAGGGGAGGGGCAGAGAAAGAGGGAGACAGAATCTGAAGCAGGCTCTAGGCTCTGAGCTGTCACAGGCTCAAACTCACAATTTTTGTATTTTTAGAAATTATAATGAAGAATTGTTTAAAATGTAAATTATTTAAAATTAAAATAATAAAACAAAAAAAAGTCACTTATTCAGATACATTGACTAAAACGTAAAGTTTCTGGTTCTCAAGCCCACCTAGAGAAAGTACTCAATAATTTTCCATTTGCCACTTTCCTGCGTGTATCTTTTCCAGATAATGTGTGCCTTTGCTGGCTCCCCCAGAACAGACCCTGAGACGAGAACCAGAAGGCAGGTGGATGGTCTAGGAGGTGACCCAGGAAAAGCGAGAAGAGGAAAGTGGGGAAATCAGGTGAGGAAAGGGAAGGGACTGTCCTGGTCACTTATTGCTATGCAACAAACAGCTCCAAAAGCTAGTAGCTTAAAACAGCAACGATGATTTGCTACTTCTCAAGATTTCTGTGGGTTAGGAAAGCAGACTGCAGGGACGAATTCTCTCTCCTCCATAGTGAAGCCTCCGCTGGAAGACTCCAAGGCTGGGGCTGGAATCCTCGGAAAGTCTCTTGCTTACACGTGGGGTAGCTGATGCTGGCTGCCCACTGGGGGACCTAGCTGAGGCTGTCACCTGAGACCCCCACAGGTACTCTCTCCAGGTGGCCTGGGTTCCTGAAACATGTGGCCAGGTTCCAAGAGCAATCACCCCCCCCCCCGCCCCGCCCCGCCAACACACATACAGAAAACGTCAGGTGGAAACCATGGGTCCTGTCACCACCGGCCTCAGACGTCATGCAGCATCACTTCTGCCACCAGTCAGGAAGTTTCTGCCCGGGTTCAGATTGGGTGGAATGTCAATAACCCATTGTATGTGGGGAGATACAATTAGCCACAGTTACCAGGCAAGTTACCCTAGTGCGCGCTTGGAACTCAATTCCACTGGGAGCCACTGGGAGGTAGCTGCCACACTAAAATTTATTGAGCATTCACAATAGGCCGGGGCTGTGATAAGGACACAGACCTTATGCCATTTCCTGTGCAGTGGCTACTGTTATTGCCCCCATTCTAAAGGCTTAGAATGTACTGGGGCAGAGACATCCCATCCATCCACCAAAACCCAACTTTTCCTCTTCCCAGACTCACGGCTAGACATTTTCCAGCCTCCTTGCAGCTCTGTTTGACACATGACTGAGTTCTCTGGCAGCCGAATGGGAGCCCAGGTCAGAGGTGCCCCTTCTAGGCCTGGGTCACGTGCTCCTCTATGCTCCTTCCCTTCAGGCCAACAAGGAAACACAACACAACACACCCGCTGAAGATGTCAGACTCTTCCTTCAGCCCGGGTCCCAGAAGCACCTAAGGGAAGAGAGCCCCCTCTCCTTCACTGATCACGCCTCTGTAGCCGGGGTCTGTTACTGTAGCAACAAACACGTTGGGTTTGTTTGTTACCGTAGCTCAGTCAGCGCTAACCCAAGTGCGCCGTATTGGATTACGTCATCTGCAATTGCCACGTTACCACTTCGTAAATCAAAAATGGTCAAATGTTAGCAAGTTCAGATGACTCAACCCAATACACGAAACTTATTCTTTTCCCCTGTGGGTAGTCCCCCACTTGCTGAAGTACCTTAATTTATTTAACCACTCCCCTTTTGATTAAACATCTGTATCGTTTCCATTTTTTTGACCTCACAAATAACACTGCAGTAGACATTCTTCATTATTTATCATGATGAATTTGTATGGATGTGTCTGCCAGATAGAGTCCACACAGTGGCACTGCTGAATCGGCGCTGCTCATTTAAAACTTTGATATGTAGGGGCGCCTGGGTGGCTCGGTCGCTCAGGCATCTGACCCTTGATCTCAGTCCAGGTCTTGATCTCAGGGTGGTAAGTTCAAGCCCTGTGTTGGGCTCCACGCTGGGTGTGGAGCCTACTTTTTAAAAAATGTGACACGTACTGCTCAGATCACTCTCAAACGTTTTCTAGCAATTATGTGTGTATGTGTATTTGTGCCTGTGTGTTTAAGCAAATGCTGTTACGGGACTTAACTATGTGCCAGTCGCTGTTGTATGTTCTTTGCAAATATTAATTTGCTTGATCTTCAAACAACCCTGTGAGGTGGGTTCTATTATTATCCCCATTTTACAGATGGGATGACTGAGGCCAAGAGAGGAAACCTGCCCCAAATCATGCCACTAATACGTGGTGAAGGTGGAGTTGGGATTTGAGCCCGGGCACGCTGTTCCAGAAGCATCTTTATGACCACTGTGAGGGTGAGGCTTGCCCTGAGAGGCCCCCTCGACTCCAATGTGGCCTCTGGGTTGGGTCCTGGGAGGCTTGCTCTGTCCCCTTTCAGGAAAATTAAACAAATAATGATAACAGCAGGGTCACTGCCATTGTGAGCACTGGGCAGTAAGGGCTGCACGTGCTCAGTAAAAAACAATTTAAAAATGAGTAACTCACAGGAATCTTCCCCTGACTTCCTTTCTTCTTACCCAGGTGCATGGCTTCATGTGTTTATTGGTCCCTGGAATCAGACCAAGCTGAGCATGCCATCTGGCCCAGAGGCAGTCATGTGCCCTTCTCTGAGCCTTTGTTCTTTTGTCGGAAAAGTGGGGATAATGACTGGACTTAGCCCAGAGTTTGCGAGGACGACACGAGAGTGACATAAGTAAAAGCAGCACAATTTCCATCATTTACTTAAGAGCCCCTCGCTTAAACATGAGCAACAGTAGCACCAGGCCGAGAACCCACAGGGGTGGCAGCTTCCAGCGGCCGCAGACATCCCTGGCTTCTCAGGCTGCCCTGGGGGAGAATCTTTCTCTGACCCCAAGTCCCCCTTTGCATCCCCAGCCCCTCCCACAATCATGTCAGGTCTAATATAGTATACACATGGGGGGCCCCCCAGGTGGCTCAGTCAGTTAAGCGTCCGACTTCGGCTCGGGTCACGATCTCACAGCCTGTGAGTTCGAGCCCCACGTCGGGCTCTGGGCTGACAGCTCAGAGCCTGGCACCTGCTTCAGATTCTGTGTCTCCCTCTCTCTCTCTCTGTCCCTCCCCCACTCATGCTCTGTCTCTCTCACTCTCTCAAGAATAAATCAACATTAAAACTTTTTCTAAAAATAATATACACATGATGAGTCCCTGTCCTGTAACACTCACAGTGGCTCTGCTTCCCGACCGCCACCTTGCCGGATAGCTATTGGCATTGGCAATGCATCCGGAACAGAGAACCTTCAGGATGGGAATCTGGCATTGGTTCTCTGTTCTGGGTAGATCTGGAGGTGTTAAATACCTGCTATTGGGGTGCCTGGGGGTGCCGGGGACACTGCTGGTCCATGGCATGCAACAGTGAAGTAGTCACTTAAATTATCACCTTTAGACCCCTGCAGTCAAGGCCTCTGGCAGGCTCTGGGTGACCAAGCAGCAGCTGGCATAGCATGAGTCAGTGGAAATAAATAGGGACTGTGGGCTGCTTGGTTGCTTCTAAGTGCACTGGAAACTTTGGAAAACAAAGATGAGCTCAGGGCTTTCCAAATCAAAGTCTGACTGAAGAGCCAGAGGTCCTCTCTATACCTGGAGAATCTCTGGTGGCCTGTCCTGAGGTGGTGTCCTTGCAGGGGAAAAATGACCTTCCTCAAGACCACCTCCCCCCGCCCCCACCCCACTTCTCGTTGCTTCTAGATTTATAACCAGACTCAAGACCTGGAAGTTTCAGGTCAGGTATAAGGTGTGACCCATGAGGAGGCGTGGGACACACCAAAGCATTACAAGATGTTGCCAGCTCATATCAACAGGGAAACGTGTATGGCAATGGACCCCAAGTGTGGCACATCCTAACAGAAGGAATGCAATGTTGCATCTGGGGGAATTTATTGATGTGGGTGGGTGCGCTAAGCACCCAATCCGATCCTGGATTCCTTGTGTTAGCTCAAGCAACTAGAAGTGGCTCTAAAGGTTTGCTCAGTTGGTTCTTGAAACCTGGACCCCAAGTGCAGCCTACCCTGAGTGTAGCTGAGATTCTAGAATTTCTTTTTTATTTTTTTTTATTATTTTTTTTAACGTTTATTTATTTTTGAGACAGAGAGAGACAGAGCATGAACGGGGGAGGGTCAGAGAGAGGGAGACACAGAATCTGAAACAGGCTCCAGGCTCTGAGCGGTCAGCACAGAGCCCGACGCGGGGCTCGAACTCACAGACCGCAAGATCATGACCTGAGCCGAAGTCGGTGGCTTAACCGACTGAGCCACCCAGGCGCCCCTAGAATTTCTTTAGTGTAGAAGAAAGTATTCAATAATTCAAGAGAGTGCCCAAATGCAGAAGTGGGCTTATTATTTAATACCTGTTCAACCATCCCCTAAGTTTGGGGGGTGGGCAGGGGAATGGGATTAATTAATTGATCAATCAGTCAATCACAGTGCTCCCAAGACTGAAATAAGTGGGCAGCCTAATAAAATCTTGATTTGTATAAGCAGAAAACTGCAGGTCTGGTAAATAGAAATCTAACTGAAGCAACAAAGTAGAAAATGGCGGCCCCTCCAGACTGGGCCGTTCACGGACGCAGAGCCCCTTGAGTGAAAGAGGAGTCCGGATCCGCTTGAGGAAGGACCCTGCCACACAGCCACGTTGTATGCTGTAAAATTTCCTCCTGATTTTCCTCCAAAGGGCCCTGAGGCCACTTACCAGAGTGTGCATTGGAGAGAAGGAACTACAAGATATTTTAGGGATTATTGGAGGCTGGTTCGGAGCCAACATTAGTTCCAGAAGACCCAAAATGCCGCCACGGTCCACTCAGAGTCAGGGCTTCTGGAGGTATTCTGGCTATCTACTGCTGTGTAACAAACCACAACCATCTTCTTATCTTGTAAATCAGGAGTGCGGATGGGGCTCAGTGGGATTCTCTCATTCCTTGTGCGGTCAACTGAGATCACTGGCAAGGGGCTGCTCTGGGGGGTCTGAGGTCCTTTCGCTCACATATCTGGTTCCCTGGCAAGGTTGGCTGGTAGGCAGGCCTCAGCTGAGACCGGTGACGGTCTGGGAGGAGTCTGACTTCCCTGAGCAAGTGTGCCAAAAAACAAGGTAGAAAGTGCCTCACCTTGTGTGACCTGGCCTCAGATGTCACACAGCGTCACTTCCTTTACAGTCTATTGAAGCAGCCACAAGCCCACCCGCAGTCAAGGGAAGAGGACACAGACCCCACCTCTTGATGGGGGAAACGTCAAAGCATGCATGGCCATGTGTTAAGAATACTGCAGGAAATCACCTCAGGTAATTAGGATAAGCTGGCTGAGCGCCAGGTCATGTGGACGCAGTAGGTCCCTGAACACAGCTCAGGGTTGTTTTCCCAGTTTTGGAAAGCACAGTTGGAGTTGACATCTTGAACAACCGGTGGTTCCCCTACCTGTGCAGTGAGGGCTCTTACTGGAGGCAAGGCCAAAAGAAAGCCCCCCACCAAAAGGGTAAGCCAGAAGCAAACCGCATTCCCAAAGGGATTGCAGGGAGAGTGTGCACCCCCCCCAAGGACATGCAGGATGTGGGGGTGGTGATTCCCATGATGTCCCCATTCAACTCACCGAGATCGGGTCTGTACAGAAGACTGATGGAGCTTGCAGAAAGGCAGGAGACATCGTAAACTCATTCAGGTGGGGATCCCAATTGCAGCTGCTGTTCCAGATGTGGTTTCTTTGGCTGGAGCTGACCAGTGCATCTGGTACCCCTTCCCTGATCAAAGCAGTTAACTTTCAGTTGGTAGGGTGGGCAATAGACCCTCCCCATCCTACTTCAGGGCTGTGTCAACTATCCAGCCGTCTCTCACAGGCTAGACCACGGGGGCCTCGAGACTCCTCCTCTTCCACAGGCCATCACACTAGTGTCCTGAGCCCCCCGATGACCACTCCCCAGGGACATCAGACAGCTACCTGCAGCAGGTGGATTACAGTGAGCCACTCCCATCATAGAAGGAGCAGTACTCTGTCCTCCTTGGTATAGACGCTTATCCCGAGCGTGCATTTCCCTGCCAAAACCACTACACCTACAGAATGCCTCGGCCACCATTGTGGTGTGCCGACAAGCTTGGCTTCTGACCAAGGAACTCATTTTGCACCAAAGTAAAGGGCCTGTGGAATCCCTATCGTGCTAAAGCAGGTGGCTTTATGGAATGGTGGAACGGCTTTTTGAAGATACACTGCAGGGCTGGGGCAGTGTCCCCCAGGATGGGCACGTGATCTGAATGAGTAGGCAACACGGGTTGCTATTGCGCCCACGGCCAGAATGCATGGGTCCGGGGGTCGAAGGATAGAAAAGGCCTAGCCCGTCTCCTTATCATCCCTAGTGACCCACTAGCAAAATTTTGTTTCCCATTCTGCAATTCTGAGTTCCCAAGGGAGGAAAATTCCTACCAGGGACACAACAATAGTTCCACTAAAGCTGGAAGCTGAGCCTGCCATCTGGCCACACTGGGTTCTTTATACAGTGAAATAGGGTTGCTAAATATACAGTGGGGGTTTGGACGGGTATGGTTGGAACGGAAAACGGGCAGGAGCATTAGTGACATAGACCCTTCAGGAATGAAGGTCTGGGTCACCCCAGCAGGCAAGGAACCACACCGGCGGCTGCTTGACGTGGACAAAGAGCATGTGAAACGGTAGCGGAAGAGGAATTCATTCCAGCTCCTGCCGTGTGGCCTGTGGTAGAAGCAAGGACTGTAGTCACTTGTATTTTTTTTTTAATTTTTTGACGTTTATTTATTTTTGAGAGAGACAGAGACAGAGACAGAGCACGAGTGGAAGAGGGACAGAGAGACAGAGGGAGACACAGAATCCGAAGCAGGCTCCAGGCTCTGAGCTGTCGGCACAGAGCCCGATGCGGGGCTCAAACTCACGGACCGTGAGATCATGACCTGAGCCGAAGTCAGATGTTTGACTGAGCCACACAGGTGCCCCTGTAGTCACTTGTATTTCTTCCTTGTCTCCATAGAGATGTATTTATATAGAATCAATTCTTTTTCTTTCTCTCCCTCTCCCATCACCTCATTAGAGAATGTGAAGTGCACGGAGGCAGGTATCGTGCTCCAGTCTAGGATATCGGAAGGCGAGTGTGACACAGTTGGAAGGGAGATAACCATCACCCTGACATCAAGGGGACTGTGTGTGCCTTGTGTAACCCACAGCTGCAGACCCCCCGAGGGGAGCCCCACATCAGCAACTGCCCCGCATAGACTTCTCCCTGAGCGCCCCCTTTACAGCCAACAGCTGGGTGGCTGGCCAGGCTTTGGACTGGCCGGCCAGTAAGACTTCCCCAGGTCCCCCAATTTCTCCTTCAGGGGCATCACTTTCCCAAGCCCTTCCACACCATGTCAGGCCTAACGGTATATAGACCGTTATCCCATAACACTCTCGGTGGCCCAGGAGGGACCCTGCTGGGCACCAGAGACACCTGTGTCAGGGCTGGGAGGTGAGAGAGCATGGAGACAAATTCTGTCCGGTCCTCGAGTGGAGAAGGACAGTAGGAAGCAGCTCTGGGGGAGGGGGTGGAGAGGAGGGCCTTGGTCCCTCTGCCAGATAGAGTTTTCTGCTCGAGGAAGCTTGTGGGACATGGCCCCACACCACCAAAGTCCCCTCCCTGCCCTTCTGCGGGGCCTTGGGCCAGGCCCTGCCTTTCCTGTGTCTGTTTCCCCACCTGTACGCAAAGAGAAAGAGTCATCCATGAAAGCATTTCCAGCTTCCAAACTTGCTGAGTCTCCTCTGGGAAGTATCTGGTTTGGGAGAACAGAGTATTCCTGCCCCACTAGACCTGACTCACATCTTGGAGAGCATAGCCCCAGCCCTGGGCCAGCCCTGCAGCAGGACCCAGACCCTGGGCCATGTCTGAGGTCGGACAGAAAGCGGAGTCTGGTGACCCACATCATCTCTGCTTGATGGATGTTCTCTAGCTGGAGGGCAGCAGGGTCCAGGCTATGCAGAAAGGGGACACTTCCCCTCCAAAACCGAGAGCACGTGGCCCAGTGATACTGGAAATAACTCTGGTGGGATGGCTTGGCGGGGACGCTCGCCCCCCAGCACGGATGAGGAAAGCCAGGTTCAGGGAGGGAAATAACTCCAAGGCACCACAGGAAGTGAAGGCTGAAGGAGCCGGAGTCAACCTGGCCCCCAAGCCCTGTCCAGTGAAGACAGTGTGGTTTAGTGGCTGTAGGAGTGTTCTAGGGCCACCGCAGCAAAATCCCATAGCCTGGGTGGAGGAATGGCTGACACTTACTGTCCCATAGTCGTGGAGGCCAGAAGACTGAAATCCAGGTGTGAGCCAGGTTGATTCCTTCTGGGGGAGGACCTTTTCCCAGTTTCTGGTGGTCGTAATTTTTGTGTCCCTTGGCTATCCTTTCTGTGCTGTAACTTCACATGGTGCTCTCCCTGTGTGCTCTCTGGGCCCACATTCCCCCTTTATAGAGGACACTAGTCTCCACCAGTCATACCGGATTAGGGCCCAATGACGAATGACTTCCTTACTTGAAGACAGGGTCTTTACAGAGGTAATCAAGTGTTGTAACCATTGCACTGACTCTGGGGGAGGGCGGTGAGGCGTGCTGAGAACTGGGGTTTGTGTGATAGATGGTGTGAGCCACACCCCTCCATGGATGAGCCTGGGTCGGGGGGCCTCCAGCATCCAGAGCACCCAAGTGTTTCTCATCCCAGGACTCTCCTGTCAACCCGTAGATCATCCAAGATTCTGCACATCAGGCTTCCTCTGGGAAGAGTAGTTAGGGCTGCAAGGCCTCCAACCGGAGACCCCATTCTCTAAGCTGCCCCCGATGCTCAGTCCATCCCAGCCCCACCTCCTCCAGCCCCTCCATCAAAACCTGCACTTCCTCCTACAACATAAAAGTAAAAATTTTAAGGGGTGCCTGGTGGCTCGGTCGGTTAGGCGTCTGACTCTCGGTTTTGGCTCAGGTCATGATCTCACAGTTCATGGGATCGAGTCCCACGTCGGGCTCTGTGCTGACAGCCCGGGACCTGCTCCGGATTCTCTCTCTTTTTCTCTCTCTCTCTCTCTCTGCCCCTCCCCCCTTTGCACTCATGTGTGATCTCTCTCTCAAAATAAATAAAACTTTAAAAAAAGATTTTAACTTGATTACCACGGTAAAGACCCTGTCTCCAAATCAGGTCATGTTCTGAGGTACTGGGGGTAAGGATTTCAACATAGGAATGGGGAGGGGGATATCAAAGATAAATTCAACTCCTAACTGTGGCCGAAAGCCCAGATTTGCTACCTGGGTCCTGGGCTGCCCTAAATCTTCCCTGGATGGCTTCATTGTTAAATTCACAACAGGCTGGTCTGAGTTCATTCAGAAGGCAGACTGGCAGGCTGCCCCTTTGGAGCATGTCTGGGTAGAGCATGGTGGCCGACAGCAGATGCCATCCTGGACGGTCCGATAAACCAGTTAAGCAGCTTCTGGGCAGAGCAGCCTCCTCCCCACCCAGCTCTGTCCTTGCCAGGGGCCTGGTATGGTGGGCACCTCACATATTCTTTCATGTGGGCCTCACAACCACCTGCAAGGTAAGGATACACTACTCCCATTTTACAGAGGAGGAAACTGAGGCTCAGAGGAGAGAATTCACCTGCCCGGTGTCACAGCTGATGAGTGACAGAGCCAGATTCAAAGCCTGACAATCCACCTCCCGAGCCTGGCCTCCCACCCCTCACACTCAGCCTCAGAAATGGATACAGGGCCCAGTCTACCTCCTGTGGGGCTGAGGGCATGGACCGGTGAGCAAGGGGGAAGGGAAGAGGAGACCCAGGTCCAGTGACCAAAGCCCGGGACACCAGCCCCAGGCAGGACCCAGCTGCCACCTGGACCTGGGGAGGAGTTAGACCAGGACCAGAACTGCCTCCCCAGCTTTGGTGGGCTGGCTTCCCCTCCAGAGCTCAGCTCTGCCATTGTACAGTAGAGATAGTAATTCCCAATGATTCAGGATGCTGCAGGGCTCCAACAAGATCCACTAGGACAGCTAAGTGTCCATCAGGGCGGGGCCGGCACCTGTGTTATCCCCTTTTGGGCCCAGCCTGGCACTTAGTACAAGCACAACAGTAGACTTGCAGCTTCTATAAAGGTGGATAATTAACAAAATCACAGCTTTTCTAAGCTAAGGTTATGGGACCACTAACTAAACTCCAAGGAGAGACAGGACCCATGGTACAGACTTCAGACGCCATGCAAGCTGTTAAGAATTCAGGTAAAATGTGGGTAACTTGCTAAAGGTGTAGTGTGAGATAGTGTGAGGTACAGAATCCTGGGAGCTGCAGACACAGAGGAGTCCCTACCCACTCACAAGCTCGCCTCCAAGTACCTCACCCGGTGCTCGTAAGAAAGATTGAGGGCGGGGCAAGAGGCCTCCTAGATCACTGATCCCTGTGGGAAAGGTATGAAGCCTTTTCCGCCCTCTCCACTATGGAACAAGAGCCTCAAGTAGCCGAGAGCTGGTCAGAGAAAGCCCTCAGACCCATTGCAGTTATGGGAATCAAACAGAAACACCCTCCTACTCTGGGGGAGGAATAGAAATACATCCTGGGAGGGGTGCGTGGTGGGCTCAGTCTGTGGAGAGTGCAACTCTTAATCTCCAGGTCATGAGTTCCAGCCCCACGATGGGTGTAGAGTTTACTTAAAATAATAAATAAATAAATAAATAAATAAATGAAAGAAATAAATCTTGGGCTCTGGACATTAGAAAGTGAAATGGCAACCTGGAGAAGATATACATCTAATAAGGGATTAATATCAAGAATGTGTGTGTGTGTGTATATATATATATATATATATCAACTCAATAACAGAAAACCAAACACCCAAGTCAAAAATGGGCAAAAGACTTGAATAGACAATTCTCCCAAGAAGATATACACATGACCGATAAGCACGTGGAAAGATGTTCAATATCATTAATCATTAGGGAAATACAAATCAAAATTACTATGAGATACCACCTCACACGCATTAGAACAGCTATTATTTGAAATAAACAAATGAACAATCAAAACAGAAAAAAACAAGCGTTGTTCAAGGAAGTGTTCAAGAAATCAGAACACTTGTGCCTCCCTGGTGAAAATGGAAAATGGTGCAGCCATTATGGAGACGGTATGGTGGTTCCTCAAAAAATTAAACATGGAATTACCATAGGATCCAACAACTCCACTTTGGGGTATACTCAAAAGAACTTAAAGTAGGGACTTGAAGAGATATTTGCTCACCCATACTCATAGCAGCATTATTCACAGCAGCTAAAATGTGGAAACAAGCTAAGTGTCCACCGATGGATGAATAGGCAAGCAAGGTGGGGTGTATACATACAAGGAGGTAGGGATGGGTCAAGGGCCAGCAGGCTTTCATTAGGAGCTTTTGGTACCATTTGGATTTTTTAAACTTGGTATTTGTTTGCTTTTAGGGGAAAAACTGCTTTTAGGGGAAAAATGTGTTTGCTTTTAGAGTAATTAAGATACAAATAAAGGAGTGCCTGGGTGGCTCAGTTGGTTAAGTGTCCAACTCTTGATCTAGGCTCAGGTCATGATCTCACAGATCATAAGACACCCCCACATTGGGCTGTGTGCTGACAGCACATAGCCTGCTTGGGATTTTCTCTCTCCTTCCCTCTCTCTGCCCCTCCCTTCTCGCTCTCTCTCAAAAATAACTAAATGTTAAAAAATGTTTTAAAAATTAAAAAAAAAATACAAATAAAGAAGATGATGGGGTCGAACTGGTCTCAGGAAGTGTTCCCAGTTCTGCCAATCTGTGGTTCTACAACTGCCTTGGAAACTGGGACCTCAAGGACCGTCTATAATAGAGTCCAGCCTTGGACACATCATTACAGTAAGGCCCGAACTTCAACATCTGAAAACCCATTCACAAATCCTGCCAATTGTACTAGTATTTGCCTAATGATATGGCTAATATTAATATTTCAGAAGGTGTTATGGTTTGAATTGTGTCCCCCCCCCAAAAGATATGTTAAAGTCCCAACCCCCAATACCTGAGGATGTGGCCTCATTTCGGGAGAGTCCTTGCAGATGCAATTGAGTTAATGTGAGGTCATTAGCGCGGGTCCTAATTCAACAGGACTGGTATCCTCATAAGAAAAGGAGGGAGATGCATGGCCAGGAGACGGCCGTGTGACGACAGAGGCAGGGGCTGGAGGGGTGCGGCCACAAGCCAAGGACCCCAAGGGCTGCCACTGCCGCCAGAGGCTAGGAGGCAGGAAGGGTTCTACCCAGAGTCTCAGAGGGAGCACGGCCCTGCTGACACCCTGATCTCAGACCTTGGCCTCCAGAAACGTGAGAACATTAGTTTCTTTTGTTTTAAGCCCCCCAGTTTGTGGTGTTTTCTTACAGGAGCCCTAGGAAACACAGAAGGCAACGGGAAAATCAGCACTAGTCTGCCATTAAATCTAAGACATCTACAATGTCTGGGCCCCACCAGCCCTGGCAGCTACACTGCCCATCCCGTCTGTGGAAGCAGGTCTGCCGCCTGGGCCAGGCCTCGGGATGCCTGAAGAACTGGGCCCACTGACGCACCGTTTCTCCAGCCACCCACCCGCTGCCACTGGTGGCCACCGTCCTGCTGGCCGCTTCCAAATCCCTGCAGAATCTTTGGAAATGCTCTTTCTGCCACAAGGGAGGGCTCCTGCCCAGGTTAGGAGTCTCAGGGGAGATTCCTGGTGATGTACAGCTGGGGCGGGGGGGTGGGGGGGCGGTGTCACCAGGACGGTCGCAGGGGACTTCCCTCCCCAGCAGATGGAGGGAGCTGACCTGGCACAGATGAGCACACTCAGGGGGGATGGACATGCCCTGGTGGGAGCAGTCCTCACAGACAGTCCTGCGCAGGCTCTGCCCTGAAGAGGCCTCTTCTCCCGCTGTCTCTATCCCTCCCTTCCCTGCCCCACAATGTCTTCTGGCTCGGTGCCTCTGACTCTTTGTCAAATGAGTTCATCAATCTGGAACGTAGGTTCATGGAGAGTTCCAGAGATAGGAAGAGAGTCCAGGCTAGTGGGAAAACAGCATGAGGTCAAGAGGCCAGGCTCTCTTGAACTTGGAGTTCAGACATGTGCCTCATGGTCACATGTGTGAATGCTGTGAGGATATGTGCCCGTGCATTGATATACATGCCTGTGTGTGCACATGGACACATGTGCACGTGTGTGTGTGTGTGTGTGTGTGTGTGTGTGGTTCAGACAGGAGCAGGGGAGCTCCATAAGCCAACTAGGCCCACTTAAGATGGCTTTCCATCCCCAAACTTTTTGCCCAGGAAATGTAATTAATTTAAACACTATTCCACCTCCTTTCCCCCCACCCCCAACCCATCACTATTGATCACAACAACCCCAGTCTCGGGTCCTCTGTTTGGAAAGTCTTTTTCAGCCTGGTGCTCACCAGCTCGTGACCAACTTCCAGGTAGAGTAAAGGATTAAATGGAAGGCACAATAAGAAGTGAAACAATTAGAATTTCTGCCTCATTATCATGGTAATCTTATCAGTCGGATAATGAGGTATTAATGGAGATTTAATGTGCATCTCATAACAGAATCCCTTGGAGAAAACACACAGGGAAATTGCTGTAAATCCACTTAATGATGGAGAAGTCCCAAAACACCATATTCCAAAGGATGAAAAATGCAGGATGCAAATGAGAAAGAATCAAGGTCAATAACACCACGGGGACGGGCCTAATGGCAGATTTGGAGATATATGTAATAAAAATTGCATGTTGCTTTTAAACCTCACCCTCTGTTGTTTTCAAATGTGCATTCCTAGTAATGAAACACAGAAGTGCAGCCAGAATGATTTGTATGTTTTAGAAACCATAGGGGGGATGGAAACATGTCTCACAACCCATCAGGCCCCCTGAGGGGAGCCATGGGAAATGGGGTGTTTTACCGAGAGGTCTCCAAGTGAAGGGGGGCAGAAGGAGAGCCCTTTGGTTGGCAGAGGGGGAAGCAGCCTATCTGAGTTCAAGGTCATTTGGGAAACAAGCATGCATTTACTTCCGCTCCTTCATTCAACCCTGTCAGTTGCCTGCCACGTGGCTGACCACAGACAACTCAGAAAGATGAAGGACACACACCGATACAAGCCAAACATAAGAGCTCTAATTCATAGAGCACCTACTATGTGCCACATATGGCATCACTGAAATGCCATACATGGATGATCTCATTTAATTCCAACAGCAACACTGGGACAGAGAAACTATTAATATCCCCATTTCTCAGATGAGAAACTGAGGCTCAGAGAAATTAACAGTCTCAGGTTGCATCGTGGCCTGAACTTCACCACTACTGTATTAGGTTGAACCATATGAAGCTGCCCATATTTGACCGGGACCCATAAAAAGAGTAATTTCAGATGGATCAGGCTAGTATTTTACTTTGTGGCTAGGGTCCCTTCCTAAGATATGGAAGCCTCTGAAAAAGGCAGAGAGAGGGACAGAAACCGTGCAGCTGAGTCTGCTCCAAGGGGCTGCCAGCTCTGAGGCTTCACAGGGGACCAGGGACAAGAACCCAGTGCTTCTGCTACAGCCCCTGGATTCCTATTTCCCACATCAGCTCTGGGGGCTCAGCCAGTGGGTGCTGAGTAAATGGAAAGGAAGCCCCAAAACACCCATCCGGTAAATTAAAAGCACTTTGTGAATCGGAAAATGCTAAGCAAATGTTGGCTGTTCAGTTCTTATAATTTATTGATGATAATAAACAACCCATGGGCCTCCCAGACATTTACAAGGACTGAAGATCAAGTTAGCTCTATTTTCCACTTTAATTTTAGGGCACATAGATAAGGAGGGGTTTTGGGGACTCTGAGCACAGGGTGACTAACTGTCCGGGTTTGCCTGGAACTGTCTAGGTTTTAGTCCCGAAAATCCCACACCCCAGGAAACACCTCAGCCCTGGGTAAATTGAGACAGCTGGTCACCCCGCCCCAGAGGGACACCTGGACTCCCAGGGTCATGGGTAGGAGACATCAGGCCAGTTCCATCCAGCACTGGGCAGGCAGCCCACTGTACAGAGGTGGAATGGGAAGGCAGACAAGGAATCTTCACACGCAGCCACTGTCTGAGTTCTGGAACGGCCACTGAACATCCATCACCTCCTTATTCCTTGGGAACCCAGAGAGCCAGAGGAAAAGGGACCCACTATACAGATGAGGAAACTGAGACGTGGGCTGGTAAAGGGACCTGCCCAAAGTCACAAGTAGCCAGCGAGTGTCTGAAGGGCTGAAGAAGGGTGACAAGACCCTGCTTGAGGGTAGAAATGGCCCCCAGAGAAGAGGTCAGTCTCAACCAGGGAAAAGGCGGGGATCAGGCAACATTTCTGGAGTCTTGCAGCTGTGTTCCGTTTAATCACAGACTGCAAATTGAATGAAGTTAAGACAGTGTTGCCTCTTTGAATTTCCCCCAGGCCCTTTTTAATGAATAAATAGGCATGATTTGTAATTAGCTTATCCATTGTGCGAATCTTCTAGAGCACCTGAAGTGAGTTAAACATGCCCCCTGCAATCTCGTCGACAATATTAATTCGCTCAGCAAACCTTTCTTCCTGATCCACTGTGCATGCGACCGAATGATCACATATTGCTCTGCAGTGGACATATTGAGAAAAATTGGGATTTTTCGGCCTGGAAAGATGAAGACACAGTGTCCTCATCAGTTCTGCCTCCCAGTGTGGGATTTGGAAGCGACAAGTTGGGTTTGTTTTCATCAGCAAACGCTAGATAACCCGCAAAACAATCTCCCACCTTCCCCCTCACCCACCCAGCCTTTAAAATCCCCACAGCCACCGGCTCCAGAGGCTTCTGGTCATTAAGGCCACCTCACAGAGGGGCCCGAGGCGGGGGCCAGCGGTCCTCACCAATCTGGGCTGCCTTTCTTTTGTGCGAGCTGTCATCCGCCCCGGACCCGCCCGCAGCCGCTGTTTGAGTCCGCTGACTCCTGCCAAGCTAACGGGCGTCCTGTATCATTTATCCTGTAATTGGGGCCGCTTGTCACGAGTTTCGCCTGGTTTCTGGGCTAACCACGTGGCCGCGGCTGAAATTCCGAATCCTAACATTTCCCTGCTCAGAGCTGGTGGGAGGGCCCCTCGGCACAGGTAGCTGTCTTGATTGCCTCCACATTTTCCAGCAAAGGGGTTTCCATTCATCTTCATCATGGGCTCAATCTGTGCGCAGAGAGGAGGCGCTGCCCTGGTGGGTCCTCTCCACCCAGTCACCTGGAGGCTCTCTCTCATCTGTTCCTCTGCGTTCACAGCCGCATTTATATTCCGCCTGCCCTGCTGTTTCCTCAGGGGTCTGCGAGGGGTCCCCAGCAACCAGGCCCCCTCCCCCCACCGGTCCCTGCACGGGAGTCCAGGTGCCAGCCTGTCACAACAAAGGCGAAGGTCACCCCTTCTTCTGAACAAGGCGAATCAGGAGGTGGAGACGCTCCGTCTGTCCTTGGCGTGGCCTTGACACTGGCAAAGTGGACCGGGTTGTGTGTGGGGAAGGGGGAAGTAGGCTGTCCCTGCCCCAAAGAATCCTATTCAGCCTGATCTGCTGGTGCCCGCTGGGTGGCAGGCTTCATGCTGGGCACCGGGGAGGCGACTAGTGTCTAGCCCTGTCCTCCAAAGGATCGTCTGCGCAGGAGTGCACCCAGGGTCAGGATAATGACCCATCATGGGTACCATCCTGTACAGTTTGCGAAGCTCCTTCTGCTCCCACCTCATGGGAGCTGCCCCCGACCCCATCCTGTCGGGCTGATATTTTGCAGAGGGCCAGGCAGGACCCCCAAGCAGCTAAAAAACAAGGACTTGGAAATCCTCTAGACCTGGATCAGATCCGAGCCTTGCCATTTATTTTCTACATGGCTTTGGATAAACCACCTCACCTCTCTGAACCTCAGCTTCCTCATCTGTCAAATGGGGCTCATAATACTACCCAGTTCACAGGTGAGGGCTCTGTGACGTATCGTGTATAAAGCACTCAACGCTGTGCCAGGCACATGAAGATGGTCCCAGAACCCGAGGCATTATTGTGACGAACAGTATGTGCACCCTCGGTAGCACCTCCCTGAAGGACAGGGTGCGAGGGTCCTCACAGTTTGAGAACTGGACTGTGTCCAGCAAGATCATCTCGCTTTGGAACCTGTCAGAGCTGGGCTCAAGTCCTGACTGGGTTACTCATTGGCTATGTGACTGAGGGCTGCTGCCTCATCTGTGAAATGGGAATAATAACCTTGCTACAGAAATACTTTCTAGATCGGGTATAATGGTTACTGTTTGCTAGAACATAGGGCGGGCAAAGAGGACTGTGGTGTGCCTAGTTGGGGGGGGGGGGCATGAAGGAGTCCCGGGGTCCATCTAGAGCTGTCCAGTTTGGTGAAAGACCCGATGAAGGGGGCTGGTCCCTTCTGTGTCCAGGAGCCTCTCGCTCTCCTGGGCACACTGACCCCTCCTCCAAAGGGGCCCGGTGGGGTGGGGTGGGAGGGGGTGGTAGGGAACCTTCACCAGGAAGCCCTTTCAGCCAATTGTCTGTACCTGTCCTTGGCCACAAGATGTCACCCAAGGAACAGCAAAGCAGGGACCTGGGAGGAAACCGGCTAGCCCAAAGCCAGCCCAGGAAATGGCAAATCCCAGCCCTTCTCACAGGACCGCCCCCCCTGGGAAGCCTCAGGGGTAGAGCCCGCGAATTGGACGTGCTGCAGTGAGTTCAGGTCCCAGACTTCCAGCAGGATGTGACCCTGTTGCCCCAGTGAACACTAGTTTGTATAGACCCCCCCCACCGAATTAATAAGTAGATATGATAATTCCCACCTCACAGAGCAGGAGTAAATAGTGCCCGGGGAACAAGGGTGGGGAGGAAGGAGGCGACAACACCCACACTTTGGTGTGACTGGGCTACATTTGGGGCAGGCGCTCAGCAGGGTACCTGACAGCGTCCATCCCTGCCCCGTGCTTGCTAAGGTGTGGGGAGCACACACTGAGAGCACATCCTCTGCACCCCCAGGCTCCCTCTTCTGATGACTCCACCTTCCTGGTTGTTCAGCTCCACGTGGCCCAGCAGGACCCGTACCAATTCTTTGTGTGGCAACCACCTGGTGCCTGGATCCAGAACGGGGAAGATGGGGAGCAAGGGTATGACTCCGGCCCTGGAGTCCCCGGGGCAGCCCCAAGTGAACCACCCCAATGGTGGGCAGCCCACAGTCTGGAGTCCGGGGACCCCCTGCCCAGCCAGGGCACGCAGCAGGAGTTGTCGAGGCCCAGCCAGTGCCCTGGTGTCTCCAGACCCGAGGACCAGCTGCAGGTGAAGAACCCAGGTGTTCTGGGCCCCCATCCTGACCCACAGGGCCCGCAGAACTTGACCCTGGCCCAGGGGCCCAGTGTGCAGCCTAAGTTCTTCGCAGACTTGTCACAGACTTGGCATAGCTGTGCTGGCACTTTGGTGGGTGCAAGGCTCCTCATCACTTCCTCCACTAGATGGGGCTGCAGAGGAGTGTCCCCCCACCTACGTGCCTACCAGGTGGAGGCCACGGGCTTGGGGCAGGGTGCCTTCCCAGAGGATGCGAAGGTGGGGAAAGAAGGAGGAACCCCCTTTGCTGAGGAGCTACTGTCTGTCCTCTCCTCCATCCCCATCTGCAGACATTTGGGGACACCTGCAATTTGGGATGGGACAGTCCCCTAGGAGAGCACAGACTCCAGGGAGATCATTGCTTTGTAGAGAAGTGTACAGGGGATGTGGCCTCACTGTGGACGCAGGGAAGGATGGGGGCGTCTGGGAAGACTTCCTCCGGAAGGGACATTTGAAGTTGGAGGAGTGTTTAGGGAGAGGTATTGAAGCCAGAAGGACCCAGCAAAGGCCAAGGCTTATAGGCAGCAAAGCATGACCCTCAGGGTAGAGGTGAGAGCTTTGAGGCCCCAGGTGGAGCTGGAGAAGGAGACGGGACAGGGAGAGGCATATAGCTGAAAAGTAGGTTGGAACCAAAATAGAAGAGAGAATTTTAGGCAGAAGGGGAATCTGATTAGACCTAATTGTAAGAGCACCTAGGAGAAAGGGCCTGGAGGGAGTCGGAAGGTGGTTGCGGGAACGGAGGTGGGGGAAAACGGCTGTGGTAGTGGACGTACATTCAGGAGAAGTTGCTCGGGAGACATCAGGAGGTTTGGGTGACCCAGAGATGGGGGCAGTGAAGCAAAGCGCCAGAGGCAGGATGGGGCAGGATGCTTATGGACTGAAGTATCCAAATCCAGAAGGGTAAAAAGGAAAGCTTCAGAAATTGTTCCACTCTAGTTAGTATTCATGACCACAGCACAAAAGACGTAGGTTCACTACAGAGCCTTTCAGTTAAAAATGGGTTCCTTTCGAGTGGTTTCTGTGCTCACGGGTTGTTCATGTGTGCCTGGAATGTCTAGGGGCATAGCCACTGCTGCCCGTCTAGGGTGACCTCCACGGTGTCAGTGCGCTTTAGCTACATCCCTCAAACGATAGGGCAGGAGAAATATTTCAAGATGATATATATAATCCTAATATACATATGAAAAAATCAGATACTGGAAGGGTCATTGAGATAATAGAGCCCAACCGGAAACAGCCCTTCGAAGTTGTCACTTGCCTTAGGTCTGGTTCGTGGCGAAGCTTAGAACCGTCTTCCGGTGCTACAGCCACACACAACTCAAAACCATGGCTTTTCAGGTGGCAGGAACCTTCCAGGGAGGGAAGACACTTCAGGCTGGTGGGTGTGGTCCAGTTTTGCAGTGGAGGAAGTGCTAGGGGGAGGCCCTTACCACCTTCCCTTTCTGTCATCTGTCACTTTTTTATGCTCTTCCCTCCTTCCCCTTCCTCTTCTGGAGCGGGCTCACTCCCCACTCGGCCCCAGGGCCTCATTAGTCATTAGCAACAGCCACAAGAGAAGGGACACAGGGTTGTTGGTGATCAAGAAATTAGGGGCAGCTGGGTGGCGCAGTCGGTTAAGCGTCCGACTTCAGCCAGGTCACGATCTCGTGGTCCGTGAGTTCCAGCCCCGCGTCAGGCTCTGGGCTGATGGCTCGGAGCCTGGAGCCTGTTTCCGATTCTGTGTCTCCCTCTCTCTCTCTGCCCCTCCCCCGTTCATGCTCTGTCTCTCTCTGTCCCCAAAATAAATAAAAAACGTTGAAAAAAAAATTTTTTTAAAGAAATGAGTGGGCAGGAAGGAGGTAAATAAATCCAGGAGTTGGATTCCATGGATTGAGGGGCTTGGAAAGAGAGGAAAGTCAAGTCAGAAGCCAGGGGCTGCGAGAACTAATGGGACGCCAATTGTAAGCAGAAACAAAACACAACAGAAATCAGACATTTTGAAAGCGAAATAGTGAGGATTATGAGGAAGAAGATTAGACAAATATTTTTTTCATACAGAAATTTGAACACTGCGATCCTCTGGAGATGTTCAGGCATTTGAGATTTGGGGAAAAGATAGTTTTTACATAACCACCCTGGTTATGAGTAAAGAAAACACTTGTATTTAAGCAAATAAAAAGAGCTATCCTTACAGGATAAACTGGACTGGCCATCTGGTGAAAGTTGTGGGTTTTTTTTTTTTTTTTTTTTAATATTTATTTGTTTTTGAGAGAGACAAGCAGGGGAGGTGCAGAGGGAGAGGGGGACAGAAGATCAAGCCCTCTGTGGGGCTTGAACCCACAAACCATGAGATCATGACCCGAGCTGAAGTCAGACACTCAACTGACTGAGCCACCCAGGCACCCCTGTGTAAGGGTCTGCCTTCCTCACACCTGTCATCCTTATAGGATGTGGGGCCAAGCCTTTAAAAATTGAACTTCTGCAGTGGATCCTGAATTTTAACAAGCATCAGAGTCAGATGGGGAGCTCGCTAGGAATGTAGATTCCTGGACTTTCCCCCAGAAATCTGACTCAATGGCTGCGGGGTGAGATCACAAGTTTATGGATGTCGCCAGTTAGGCAGTGCACGTGGTCCACTGGTTCATACTTGGTGAAAGGCTGGCTGTCATGGCACTTCTCAAACTTCCCTGAGGATGCCACCTGGAGGACTTACTTTTGTTTTTATATAAAAGAAAACTTTGAATGCTTGCCCTTAAAAATTATAAAGACTAGGGGCACCGGGGTGACTCAGGTGTCTGACTTTGGCTCAGGTCATGATCTCACGGTTTGTGAGTTTGAGCCTCATCTCAGGTTCTGTGCTGATGGCTCGGAGCCTGGAGCCTGCTTCAGATTCTGTGCGTGTCTCTCTCTGCCTCTCCCCCAGTCACGCTCTGTCTCTGTGTCAAAAATAAATAAACACTAAAAAAAAATTGTCTTAATTATAAGGACTATACATGATTTGGAAATAAGACTACCAAACAATGGCCAAATAAGAACTGTCCATTCCATGCCTTCGTTTGGTCACTTGGTCACTCAGAAATAAAATGTTATCAGCTACTGCTGTTGTTCCTTGTCACCTTCCATTATTTTTGTCCGTGAATTCACCATAGTCTATTTCCCTTTCCATATAAATTCGAGACCCTTCTTCATATACCAATAGGCCACGTCTCTGAAACTTGCCTGGAATAATGACATACTGTGCCACATTGTCATTTGACTGACATCACCCACTTGGTATGCTTCACTTTTCTCTTATTGCCACATCTCATTTGCTGCTGGAGAAAATACTGTGACTGGGTGTTTTTCTTCCACCTGTGTCATGACAGGGTCCTGACCCACTTGCCCTAGTAAATGCACACGATTCAGAGATCTTTCAAGAACGAAACTGCTCGCAATTTCAGACTCTGCTCTTAAAAACTGATCAAGTACCTGTAATACAGTTCTTTGAAATATGGCTTCTATTTTCTTTTTTTCTACAATTTAATTGTTAGCCTTTTCCTGACTCTCTAGGACCACTTGAGCATGTAAAGATTCCTGGTTCCATCCTCAATAAATTCAGATTTACAAACAAGAGTACCAGGTGATTCTCAACAGGGAAGTTTGGAAAAGCATGGTTTACAGAACTCCCTGGGGCACAATTTTAGGTCCCAACCCCAGAGATTATAATTCCTTTGACCAGAGTGAGTCGGAACAGAGCCCTTGACTCAATTCATCAGGAATGATTAAGAAACATCAGCGGCTATGTATATTAATCAACAGCCCTGGTTAAAAAACTTTTGTCAAGCCTACAAATTAAGAGCAGTAAGGAAAGCTGAAGTGAAAATGTCCTATATTTTTAAAAATCACATTAAAAGGGGCACCTGGCTGGTTCAGTCAGTGGAGCGGGCTAATCCTGATCTCGAGGTCGTGAGTTCAGGCCCCACGTTAGGCACAGAGCTTACTTTAAAAAATCACATCAGATACTCTTTTCACAGGAACATAAAATTTAATGGTTTTGGCCAGCAACATGCTGAATTCCTAGTTAACAGAATTAGGTTTACTGTGGTTTTCATGTTCAGCATCCACAACAGGTTCAATGACTTGGAACTGAGCACTATTCCCAAATGCGGAAGATGTTTTCAGGATTCTCGCAACCAGAGATTTTCCAGCCTCTTTGGTCAATTTTCTAAAAAGTCTATGTACTGCATTTTGGTACCACCAAGAAGATGGAAAAGGATTCTCCTGGAATGAAATGACCGAAGCAAAAGCTCTCCGATGAAAACTGAAATCTCTAGTTTACAGCCAAGAGGAGCTTCTGAGAAAGGATTTCCCTTTTCAGGATCATGACACGTTTTACAGGCAGTGCTGCATGGAGGCCTAGCTAAACAGTGCCACTGGCTCAGCCTCCTTTGGGAAAAGCTACAGAGCCACTTCTTTGGAGAGAAGGGTTGAGTGGGTACAAATGTAACAGGAGTCCAAGCACACAGGTAATGCCAAGTTGGCAAGTAGAGTCGAATTCTATGTCCAGTTTTAGGCCAGTGATAGCATGAACTTTAATACTGAACGACCGAATGAACACTGAGCCCTAATCAAATTTTTTTAATATTTCCTTCTAAATAAGGAGCAATCAATACAGGGAAAGCACCTTTCCACCAGCAAGGGAAGCCTGCAGAGTGAGCTTGTGACAAGGGCTCCTTGTCTAATAGCACCTCCCCTGGGCCGAAAAGGTTAATAAAGGCTTCAGGGAATACTGTGATTAGGACTTTTGCTCTCAGAACTAAGGCTGATGAATCGCTACCAAATACAAGGGCCAGATACAAACTGTGTTAAAACAGTAAACGTTCACAATCTCGTTAGTAACCGCTAGCTCATTCTAATTCCTTCCTGGACCACATTTAACAAATATCCTTAGATGTTCAGATGAAAAAAAGGCAAGTGTGAAGTCTTGGAGAACATTAGTAATATTTGGAGTGAAAGAAACTTTCAGAAATGCTTCTGCGTACAAAATAGATGATGGAAACATAAAACGCAGTGAATTCAACTGCTCTCCCTTTTTAATCAGTTTTACAGAATGAGACTGTACATTAGTGATCACATTAGAAGACAGGATGAGTCTCCTGTACATATACAAGATTGTGCAAGCTCATTAACTGAGGCTTAGGTAAGGTTTTATCAGTTTCGAGAGGAGAGGCAGTACAAAGCTTTTTAGTACAGGAGAAGCACAAGAATACGGTAAACAAGACAGAGAGTATCAACTCAGCAGGGGTGAATTTTTAAGGCGTGTGGCCCCTGCCCACACTGTCTGCCATTAACCAAGTGGAGAGGACCTCCCCACTCTCGAACTTAACCATTGCTGAGCGCAGGCCTGTGGGACACATGAGCTCCACCGTGACTCCATAGCTCAACCACACCAACCGTGACAATGCGCAAACTATGTTTCCCTTTCTCTAAGTGTTCTCCAGGGTAATAAAGCCGTTCCTGGTCATCTTACTTCTTGGGTAACCTACATTCTAAGGTATATTAAGTATTAACCTGGGAAATTCTCAAGCATTTTGGCATTCAAAATATCTAAAATACCTCGTCACTGTTAATCTACTTACTAAAAATTCTTTGAGCTTCAAGATGGTTTCTGATTTCCCCCCACCCCCCGAATTATGGCAATCAAATACAGAATAAATTCACTAGATTTAAAAGAACTAGAAAGAGGGCAAATATAGGCTTTTCCTTAAAGAAATAAAGCAGGAACGGAGAAGCAGGAGGAAAACGTTTAAGAAGCTAACCCCGCTACATTTCTATCCCTCCCATGCAACCCACTAATGATTTTGAGCAAGTGTGGTCCTCCTTTTCCCTTTCCACACCCAATCACATCAGAGAACGGGGTCTTTAAAGCCTCACCCATTTAAAACATGAAGTTGACCTTTACTTGGCTCAAACTGGAATCCGCAAGGCAGGTTACACAAAGATGGTGCTGGATGGGCACGCGCGCTCAGCTGCTGGGTCTGACGAGAGCGCAGCCTCACTACCATTTGGGCCAGGTTCCTGTTCTCTGGCTTAGCACCTCAGCAACGTGTATATTGAAAGTCTGGATTAAACAAAGGCTTCCAGGACGCAACAGGAAAAGGGAAAACCATGCATCACATCTATTTTCAATCCCTCACGAAGCCTAATTCTCTTACTACAGCAATTTAATATCTGTATAAAAAAAGGCTTTCATAAGCAGGTTTTAAAAAGAAAAAGCAGAAGCCAGCAATTCCTGGGGCTGAGACGTAAACTAAAGCGGAGAAAGAAAACAAAAACGTTTACCAGGTTTAAAAAAAAATAGTAATTTTATGAAGACAATCCTCAGTCTGTGTTTCTCCTGCTTAACTTTCAGGAAGCAGAATATTAACACAAAACATAAACTGATTTTTCACTAGAGAAGTTAACTGTAGAATATTTCAGTGAACTGAGCCACTCTCTCTCCATTTAACAACATCATTGCAAATTCCACATAATACTCAGCGGCTACTGTTTCCTATGGGTGATTTTATACTTTTGCACTAATCCCTCATATAAAATAAGTGCTGGGAGGAAATGTAGTAAGAACCAAAGAACAACTATCCCTCCTTCCCAAAGGAGCAAAGTCAAATTACTCCCTGTCTCCCACCCTACCGCTGCCACGCAGATAGTCACCAACTCCTAAATTCAGAAATCAACACTATAAGAAAATCATGCCATGAAATCAAGCCAGCAAAATGGCTGATGCTGATTGGTTCTTGCTCCTAAAAGGGTTTGCAGAGGGAGATGTAGCTACTCCTTAAAGAGCCGGGCTGTGCTTCTCCGCCAGCTCCGGAGTTAAGCCCCAGGCCCCGGCCTCTGTCTCAGAGGTGTAATCGGATGCCAGCTCCCTGGGGTTCCACCCTCACCCCTGGCCCCAGCACTGCATGGCTCTTACCTCCTGCCTCCAGCACAGCCCTACACCCACAACTCACCACCTTCTCCACAGAAAAGAGCCCTGTGCAATGTTCACAGCTTCGTATTTATTTCTATAGTGATAACACAGAATGGATTTAGCAACCATTTGGAGAGGAAAAAAAATCCGTTAAAGCCCATAAAAATGAATTTCAACTATTCCAAGTCTTCTATTGACTTAACATTTATTGAATCAAATACTGAAATAAATGGACTCGCCCTAGGTCTTAGAAATCGTGTCAGACTGTTTGTCTTGTAAAGTATTTAATGACAGGATCTGACTTCTAATACGTAGGCAGGTTTGACAGTCACAGCCCACGAAGCACAGGACTCTACACAGATTTCTTGACCTAACATTCAAAAGGACATTTTGTAGTACTAGTTTAATTTTGATCTCTCCCTAAAAGGCAGAAACCACATCCCACACTCCTATGTAACTTATCTCGGTATTCTAAAATAAATGAATGAGAAGAGATGGGAGCATAAAGAAAATCCAGCTTCTTTAGGCACAATTAAACACAGAGGTCTCGGAGAGAAGAAGATGGCCTCCGGATTCATCTGCTCACCGCTGTTTGTCACAGTTCCCTTAAAAATGCCTAGAAATGCTGCTAGCAACAAGGGACTCAAAGTATGGGACTGAGTTTGTTATAAAAGAAGCTAACCAAGTTTAGGAAACATACAGAGTGAGAGCAGTCGGGGATGACTTACACCCCAGACTTGTGCTTGAAGCTCTGGTGTGCCTCCCTAGCCAATTTCTCACACACCAACACCCATTCCTGATTAATTATCAATATACAATCAAACCAAAATACTGAAACCCAGACTTTTGTTCAGAAGAGGGAAATAAAGGCACAGAAACCTGCCAAAATAGATTTTTTTCCATAAGAATAATATGGTTGATTAAAATAGTTTATCACTAGTAAAACTTGTGTCACTAGAGCAGACAATACAAATTAGTTTTTAAAAAAATGACATTCACTGAATTCCTGGTCTGTCATTCAATGTGAATAATCATCAAAAATATATTACAATGAAAGGTTTAAAAGGAGTTCTGTTTGGGGTTTCTACACTGTATTTAGTATGTACCACAGTAACATGTTAGGTATCTACTGTTCCTCTGTATGTAACGCATGGCGATTAAACAGTCTACCTCGCTCCTCCTGCAGGCTCAAAGACGTCTGTGGTGAGGAATGTCTAAGTGATTGTTATACCCCTCATCAAAGGCAGCCTTGGGCATCAAACTCCACACCTAGAAAGTTCAAGAAACTGTTTTACACTTTAATAAATATTTCTGTGTATTTGTTTGTTGCTTTTAAGCTCAGCTTAAACTTTGTCAAGGAAACCATTTCACAAGAGGGTACGTCACAACCTACTATCAGCAATATTCCTTGTTTATTAGAATCTGAAGATGTCCATATTACATCAAATATAAATATATATTATATTTACATTTCCTTCTTAGCTTTTCGATCTAGGTGAGTGTATTTATATAATGCCACTAATGTCACCACTATTATAATCCTCAGTGCAACTGCTATTTTCCTTCCATTAGATGCATAGAAGATTACGCAGCATCTAAAAAGAGGTGTACTGTTCTTTTCTTTTTCTTTTTTGTTTTTTTAAATAAAAGGAAAGAATGGGTATTCGTGAATGGAGATCTAGGAATTTTCTAGATTTTGTTCTGTTTTTTAATATTTCAAAATACCTGAAAAATGTGGTCCCTTTTTGCAGTACTAGTCTCTACTTGGGACAAGAAAATAACCAAATATGCAACAGAAAAGAAAAGAGCCCAAAGAAAAGAGAACCTGCTTGTTAGCTCATTAATCTGTTTAGTAAAGATCTGTTTTAAAATGTCTGAACGCTGTACAATATTATACAAAAACAATCTTCAGCCTTCAAAGCAGCTGGTACATTTTCTAAGAGAGCTGTTTGCCCGCCTAACAGTCTGCTGCCTCGGTGGGCCTTGGTCTTGGTCACTTCCGGTCATCAATCGTTTTAATGAATTCCACCGCTGCCGTGAACTGCATCCACCAGTAGGACTCCTCTCCAGACAGACAGCTGGCATAAAAGCTACTGATATACTGGACGGTAGACAGCAAACAGGGTGGATTTGCCTAGAGAAGTGAAAACGAAGAGAGTCAATTACTCAGATGTACAACTCTGCGAAAACCCTCTAAGCTCACATCTTCCAATGTCTTCCTATGAAAGAGACACCAGTCCTTTTGAAAATAATCCCCAAAGTCTTCTTCGGGAGCAATTTATAAACCTTAGCCACTATGAGTAACAACGGTATACTGGAAAGGCAACTCAGGTTCTAATGCCAGCTGAACTATCTAGACCTTTCTATCCTTGTAAGTCAATGAAGCTTGCTGGTCCTTATGGAGGCTGAACTAATCCTAGTGGACTTTACTCAACACATCCCAGGATTCCAGAATGTTAGATAAGGAAATAAAGGCTGTACACCAATTGAGAAAGAAAAAAAACTAAAAAGATAATATGGTGAGCTGCCTGCTTTTTCACTTTCTTCACATAGACAGAAAAGACACAGGCGTTGTAAGTGGTTGGGAGGACACACTAAGGCCTGTGCCCCAGAACGAGCTCGCACTGGCTCTGCAAAGAACGAGACACATCACACCTGGAAGATACAAGGACGACGGCCGACAGCAGGAGTCGGGAAGGCTGACCGCACACTGATCCTATAGGCTGTCGACTGAGCTAAGAATTCAGATTGCAGAAATACCGCAATATCAAGAATTAGTAAAACATATGTCAGATATACTTTAGACGTCAACAGGTGGTCTGAGCTAACTGGAACACATAAGTGACACAGTCACTTGGCAGCTGTGTGCGCTCAAACTGCATGGTTCCCCTGAAAATGTTCACAATAAACCATTTAAACGATGACATTTCAATTTTAAAGTAAAAAAAAAAAACACAAGAGACACCAGTACATTTTAAGATAATATGGCACAGGGGCGCCTGGGTGGCCCAGTAGGTTAAGCATCTGACTCCTGATTTCGGCTCAGGTCATGATCTCACAGTTCATGGGATCAAGCCCCACGTCAGGCTCTGTGCTGACAGCCCAGAACCTGCTTGGGATTCTCTCTCTCCCTCCCTCTATCCCTTCCCTGCTTGCTCTCTCTCCCTCTCTCAAAATAAATAAACAAACCTTTAAAAAGATAACATGGAGACAGGTGTTTGGTAGATTTGACGGTTCAGGTGACAAGGACTATGAGGAATTCAGTGTGGAAGAAGATGGTAAGAGCACAATAAAAAGAATTTTCCCTCATTCACTCACTCAATAATTACATACCGAGCCCCAACCAAGAACCTCAGGCATGTAAAAGTTGAAAATGTTCATCTAGGAATCTGGTCCTCCTATCCTTTCTTTCGAAAATCTTAACTTTTGGACAGAACAAGACTTCACATTAGACTCTTTCTGGGTAACACAGAGCTTGAGACTGGGAAGAGCACGTGAAGCCCCGCACCAACCTGCTTGGAACCGCCAAATAAACTCTCTTCATTAATAGTAGTGAGGGGCCCACCTTTATCAACACAAATACCAAAACAGGGACAAAGTCATCTGCTCCGGGGACGGAGTCCTCATTGGCCAGACTCAGGAGGTTCATGATCGTGGAGCACATTCGCAGGATGCACTGCACTTTGTCCCGGGGCGTCTTGTAAGCACTTATTGTCCTGATTTCCGACTGTGCGGATGGCCATGGTGCCTCCCGAAGATAAACCTAAGCGAGATCACAAACAGACCCGAATCTTGAATTCAACAGCAACTACAGGAAGCGACCAGGACAACCTCCATGTCAGGAAGCAGAAGGGTAAGCTTGGTGCCTTTTCCTTTCTTCTGTAAAACCAGATTGTGGTTCCCTCCCTTCCACTAAGACTGAAGTTTAGTAAATTTTTAAATAATTTGCTTTGCATTTTCAAATGAATCAATCCTCCATTAATGGAGGAAAGGACATATGATAACACCAACCTAGACCTCATAAAATGCCAAACAATTATCTTTCTTAAAGAGCTAGAATGGAACTTATCTACAAGGAGCAGCTGATTCTAAAAGTACAAACAAGCTACTTCTGAAGGAAAATATCGTAAAAATATGTTACCTTTGTTGCAGTAGTTCTAGAAAGAACAGATTAAAAAAAACCAAGGTAATTTATAAACTTATACTGACACTTCATTAGTGGGGACACTAATAAAACAACCAGAAAAGTCAAATACCTGAAATTTTCCATTATTTTGTAGACGTTGTATGACACTAACAGGTAACTTTGATGTCACATTCAGATTCAATTTGTTCCCCTGGAATAGCTGTCACATTCTGTGGAGTGCCACCAGATCCCTTACTGGAATGGGACATTTCTGCAGAAACCTGGCTATAAAAACATCCCTGGAGAGCAAGGCTGCTGCAGGCGGAGCAGGTGTAGGCAGAAGCCCCGCCCGCACGCTGAGTACGGGCATCTGGGCAGGGGCCCCTCAGTGCAGCCCTCCTCCTCCTCTCCCCAAGGCCCCTTCCATGCCAGGATATGTTAATCCTAGGACCTCTGAGAACTTTAAAGTTAGAAATACCTTGAATGCAAATTGTGTTTTATAATTTATTATGTTCTGAACGTGCATACGGCGTTATCAAGCAACTACTAATACTACATAAAACTGTATTACCTCTGGTATCTGTAGAGCTCTGTGATTCGCAGTCACTACTTTAGACAATCTCTGAATATGTTCATGAAGGACTCTGAAAACCCCAAAAACACATATGTAAATACATATTTCAGAAAAAAAGGCACATAAAAAATGTTCTTTTTCAAAACATTTAAAACATTAAAGACTTCTTTCGAGAGACAGATTACAATTACAGTTGAGACGCTTAGCTGTAAGTATTCCCTCTTGTCAAAAGTGTCTCACACTTAGGATCTCCTTAGAAATGCTGAGTGGGCTGAGGGGAGGCAAGGAGAGTAGGGACGTCCTTCCTTCCCAGCCCAGTTCAGCATTCCAAAGGAGAAAGGGGAGGAGCCCTAGCCCAGAAGCCACCTGGACACACTCATTAGTAAAAAGCACAGAGGAAGTAGAGGGATTAAAAGCCAGAAACCAAAGACCACAGAAGCTCAGACAGAGAAGGGACTCTGAGAACACTCAACCTCTCTATTTCATAGATGAAAATAATCAGGCTTAGACAGGTGAAAGGCTTGCCTGAGGTCACACAAGGGTTAGCAGCAGGGGCTAAACCCAGCCTTCCTGGCTTCTACTGTTTTTTCCGGAGCACTGGTTAACTGTGCACTCTATAAAACCTGAAGACATGCCACGGAGGAGAGGGTACCTAATACTGCTCTTTGCAGGAAATACAGTTTGAATGCCCCTACTCCCATTTATCCCATTCTGGAAGCTAAAAACTGGTCTCCGGAAAGAAAATATGTCCCATTTGGTGAATGAGGCACAGAAGCCGGGGTGTGCCTTTTAACGTTTATTTATTTTTGAGAGAGAGAGAGACAGAGCGTGAGCGGGGGAGGGGCAGAGAGAGAGGGAGACACAGAATCCAAAGCGCAGTCCAGGTTCCAAGCTGTCAGAACAGAGCCCGACGTGGGGCTCGAACCCACGAACCGTGAGATGACCCGAGCTGAAGTCGGATGCTCAACTGACTGAGCCCCCCAGGCGCCCCATGGGGTGTGCCTCTTAGACTATGAAGAGCGGGAGAGGCAGGCTAGAACAACCCTAACCCATTCACAGAAGAGTGAGTGCTCTCAAACATACATGTAAGACCTTAGCATTTCTGTGAAAGAAAGCTTCTATTAACCACTCATGACTCATCCTGAGGTCCTATCACATGGACCCCTTGAGAGTCACTGGCACAGTAAGCTGGTGTTACTGCTGGGGACAGAGTAGTCACCTCAACATGCCTGGGGCAGAAACAGGGTTGTGAAGCAGTGTTCAAGAAAGTGCAAGAGAGGGAAAATGAAAATGAGAAATCACCCATAGTCTCATTACCCCAAATATAACCACTGTTACCACTCCAGGTTTCTTTTTTTTTTTTTTTTTCCCCAGGATAAATTTTTTTTAGGATTACTTTTTAAAACCAGCTTTATCGAGACATGACTCATACATCATAGATTTCCAGATATTTTTTGATATTCAAACATACAGCTTTTCATTCTTAATAAATAAATAATGAGCATACAGAAGTCAAGCCCTGTGCTTGATGCTGGGACAGAGTGGTAACTAACAGCGTTATGTTCCTGCTCTCACGGAGACGACAATCCAGTGGAGGAGAGAAGCGTTCACCAGATGACCACACACAGCAGGGATCACTAAGGGGGTGATTCTGCACCTCCCCTCCTCCCGAGGGACATCTGGCAATGTCTGGAGACATTCTGGTTCTTACAACTGGTGGGGAACTACCAGCATCTCCTGTGTACAGACCAGAGATGCTGCCAAACATCCTGCAAGGCACACAGCAGCCTCCCACACCAAGGAGTTACCTGCCCCACGTGCCAGTAGTGCCAGGCCGAGGAACTGTGACTCTACCAGATGTGAAACCCCAACAGTGGCAAGTGCTAAAGAAAGGTACGCAGGTCCGAGAGAGCCCTGCCAGGGACTGACCCTGGTCAGAAAGGTCAGAAGAGTGGTGCTGCAGTCAAGATGTGAAGGATAAGGAAGAGCAGGAAGAGGAAAGAAGGGGAGAACAGCTAAGGCAGAATAGCAGCAGGGTCTTCCAGGAAGGCCATACTGATTGATATGCCCTCCGGCCCAATTCCCCACTCCCTGAAAACAGAGTGCTAGCCTTCTTTCTCCCTTGTCACTCAGATGGGGGAAAACGATAGCACGCACTGCCTTTACTGGCATCACTAAGTCTCATGCACAGCTTGTGTAAAACACGGGACTGGCTGATGTACCCCTACGTGGTCAACACAGGTGCGGTAAACATGGGAGTGCTCACTGGTCACGAAGTATGTCCCCATCCTGGTTAGGGTAGAAAGCAAGCTTGAAAATCCGATTCATCACACTTCGTTCAATGGCCAGCTGAGCATCCTGAAGCTGCTCCTCACTCGCGTTCTGCCATATGACGTCCTGGGCCATTGCACCATAAAGGAACTGCAGAAAATCCTCTACCTGAGCAGTTTTATCATCAGCTGCTGTGAGTTTCTGAAAGTCTCCAATGCAAAATAATAATTTTTTATAATATACTATCTGAATAATCTTAAAAAGGAAATTACAGAAATCATTTTAACCACTAGCTCTGCAGATATTATGTTCTTAAAGCCAAAAGTGTATGTGGATATGGCTTATTTTAGGAGAATGTGGTCAGATCATTAAAATCAGAAGATAGGTAAGAGATATGCAAAAGTTTAAAAGCAAGGGGTTTGTCATAAAAATGACATACTTTGAAAAAAAAAGGTTTTTTTGACTTTAAGAAAAAAAATAAAAATTTAAAAACGATATAAAAATGACATACTTTCACTAATGTATAGACTTACTGAATCTCTACACTGTACACCTAAAACTAATAGAACACCATATATATATTAATTATAGTGGAATTTAAAAAATTAAAAAGTTAAAAGCTTTTTAAAAATGATATGCTTTATTTTTAAATGTGAGAAAAACATACACAGGATCCAAAACTCTAACCAATTTTCCCAATTTTGTATAAACTACAGATATTCGATCCAGGATAAAAATGGAATGTATTGGTTGGACATTAAGGTTTAATTAAGAATCCATAAAACACGTGGGAATTTAAGGGACTACTTGTAGACATGCAGATACTCAAATCAGCAAAACAAAAATTTCCAAATCTCCCCACGAATCCATGGCTGAAGAGATGCTTCAGCTAAAGGTCTTTAGTTACCTTGAATGAATTCCCTGATCTTCTTTTCTTTGCTCTCAAGCAGCAACCTTACACAGACGGTGGTAAAGTATCGATTGGCCACCTCTTTGTCCCGCAAGACCCTTTGCAGTAGCCTTTCCAGGTGAGCCTGCGTGGTCTGCAGTCCTTGCCGACAGCGAGTGAGATAAGCGATATAGGGGGCCCTTTTCCTAAAAGGAAATATGCTTTGCAGGACATCACATACGTACAGTGCACACTTTTTTGGAGACTAAGAGTCTTAATTTTTTCTCTCATAGACTTTGGTTTTACCAATTAGCCACGTCAGGCTACAGACAACTGTCTTGAGGACTAATAATGCTGCCTGCTTAAGAAACAGAACCATTGTGCGTATTTGTGAAGAATAACGTCTACTGGGCTGAACACTTAGCTACCCAACTCACTAAATGTTGCTAAGTCCCTTGGCATCGTTGGTCTATTTTATCTTGGCCCACAGTCTCCATGTTGGTAGGATAGGACCTCATACTTCACAGGAAATTGATAGCTATAGAAGACTAAAATAATTACAAAATATAGGTTAATACACCACTAGACCATTAAACGTATCATCAATTATTTGCTTATAGTCTAATTGTAACAATCACTAAAGTGCCCATTCCCTAAGCCCAGGGGCCTCTTCATTTCCCAAGGATCTCTATTACATTCTTCTCCTGAACTGTTAGCAAAGGGCTAGCAGCAGACAGAGGGCAGCAATTTTTAGGCCTACTCCTTCCCTACTCCAGGAAATAGTTTTTCCTATCACCCCGAAAAAAAGGAGAAGGATATCCTAGCTATTCTGGCCTCACCTCTGCTAGCACGGCTTCTGTGCAAAGCTGAAGGAAACTGAATTTCTCTGTTAGTCAGAACTGCTCATTTACAACTACACTTCCAGATAAATATCCAAACGTGTTCGTCATCCGGGTAAACACAGCCAAGCACATTGCAGTAAGCCCAGATTCACTTGTGAAATAAAAAAAGACACGTGGAGCTGAAAATAGGCTGACAAGTGAAGCAAGCTGGGCAATTACCTGTAGTCCTCGGCAATAGAGGCCAGCAGTTTCCTACAAGTTCTGTTATCAAAGCGGCACACACAGCGCATAGTTTCTTGAAGTTGAGCCATTAAGTTCTTATCTTGTAAGTTAATTGCTTCAGCTATTTGAACTTTTAGGAAGCAAACAATTTCATTGTCTAAACAAACAAACAAACAAAAGAATTCTGTTATTGTTGAGAATTTCCATTGTATACCATCCCTCAGCCTTTGGGATATCCCATTCTGCTCTACCATGGATCAGCAGAACTAAACCACATGGAATTGTTACACAGCTTAAATACAGTGGAATACAGGCGGTTTCATATGATCCAACCTATAAATACAGGAAAAACTTACCTTCTGGGTCTGTGTGGTCTGGTAGACCATTCCTTGTTGAATGGGTTAGCACTGGGAAAGCAACGGAATCCGCAGAGCAAAGAGCAAGTCTCAGTTTCTTTTTTGCATCTCTGAAGAATGAACCAAAAGTACATTAATTTCTTTATCCAGAGATGGTCATATTTTATGAACACTCACTATACAAACTAATATGCTACCTCAGGACTCAGATGTTTCGAGCAGAAATAAATAAAAAATTAATTTTTAATTTACTGACAGCTCACTTAAAGGAACAGGCTTTACTTGTTACCCGAGGAGCAAGGCTATATAAAAATGCTCTGGGCAAGGACTATTCTGTAAAGTCACCAGAATCAAACAAATCCTTTTGGACCCTGTAACATAAACCAAATCCCACAATGGCCACTGGGAGGAGAATGAGAAAGCGCCATGATGCCAGGGTCAGGAGGGACCACAGAAGTCACCAGAACCATCTCACCATCCAAACTAAGGACACTGTCCACCAGGTCTCCTGAGAAAAGTTGATCTTGACACAAGACAAGCTCACCACTCGACAAGAAGCCCTTTCTATCACTCTACTGCTTGAAACTGCGGCTCACCCTACCACCCACTTGGTCTCCCCCAGCATTTCCCACGTGGGCAGAGAGCTTGGGGTCTGCAAAGGCACTGCCACTTGTTTCATTTAAAGGACGTATGTGGTCCCTATGAGCACACGAGGTGGATGTTTCTTCACTCCTGAATTACAGTGTTTGATGTATGGAATCCAAAGTGAAGCAAGGTTTTCTCAGGAAACTGCATTTCATTCATTCTCTCTGCTTTATACATTTTTTTTTTTTTTTTTTTTTTTGGTTTGGTTTTTTTCTCTTAAGAGAGAGAGCACAAACGAAGGAGAAGGCCAGAGGGATAATCTTGAGCAGGCTCCACACTCAGCACAGAGCCTGATGTTGGGTTCGATCCCACAACCATGGGATCAGGACCTGAGCCGAAATCAAGATTCAGATGCTCAACTGAAAACAAGCCACCCAGACAACTCCCCTGCTTTATACATTTACTAGATGGCTCAATGAATCCTGACTTGCAGTGACAGCAGTGCTGATGGAAAGTCCAAACCCACAAATTCGCAATCCTCTCAAAGAAATACCTGTACGAAAAAGCGGAGTCCTGAGGGTGGGCCGCTTGGCTCGCGGAGTCCGGGAGATCATCAGCCGACATGTTCTGCAGTGTTTCCTCACGAGGAGAGTCCTGTGCACTCTCACCATCACCCATGACCTCTACACAAACCCACCCCCAGAGAGGATAAGCAGGTTAACCTGGGGGTCTAGCACTAGTACGTGTTCAGAGCAACTCAACAATAAATTTGCACTGTGCTTTTCAGCCGGAGTGCTTGGAGAAAGAAGGAAAAGCATTCATTTAAACAAGCTGATAGCAATGACAATAAATCAAGGGAGCAGTTGTTGAGAAGTGAATGATTTTTACTTCCTGTACCAATCTTAACTCAAAACAACAAACGTCTGTGACTAAACAGATAATGCTCTAATCAGATTCACTGAACCACAGAACCAAGAGGAGCCTCAAAAATCATTCTACATAAAACCCTCTTTTATAGACATGGGGTCTTGCCCAATCAGAAAGCGGCTTGCTGTAAAGCCCTGGGCTAGCTGGCTGCTGAGGTGAACCACGCGCCCTAGTAAGGAGGCTGGGAGACCTGAGCGCCCTTCCCACTGCCCAAGAATGAGCTGGGACGAACTCACAAATGCAGCCAGGACCGATCTGTGGTTCCCGCAGCGGTTTTTATGTTTCTAATTAACCAATTTAGAGAATATGTTCATGTACAAAATCAAAAGGAATAAAAATTCATTAGTATAATAAAGATCCTGCCCTTACATAGAGCAAATATGTTTACTAGGAGATAATTTCAAATGCTTCAGGAAAAAATACATGGAGAGAAGGTGGCAAAATGTTAACACCTGATAAAGGTAGAGGGAATATGGACCTCCACTGTACTATTCTTTCAAATCTTTTGTTACTTATTTTTTCAAAATAGTAAGTATGGGAAGTTCTCCTCTACTCCGGCTTCCCACTGCGCTCCCTATGAATTTCCCTTGAGTCAGCTCACATTACAGGTTTGTCAGATTCTTCCAGAGACACTGTGCACATACAAGCATAAACACATGTGCATACAATTTATGCTTTTATATACTTTTCCTCTCCTCTTCATCATGGGGATCATACCATATTTTTCTGAACACTATTCAAAGTAGCTATTAAAAAGCTACTTTTTATTCAGATCACTTTTTTCACTGTGATACCAAAGTTAGTACAGTTGACCCTTGAACAACACAGGTTTGAAATGCATGGGTCCACATATATATGGATTTGTTTTCCTTATTTTTTTTTAATTTTATTTTTAAGCAATGTCTACACCCAAAGCGGGGGCTCAAACTCACAACCCCAAGATCAAGAGTCATAGGCTCTTCCGACTGAGCCAGTCAGGCACCCCTACATGGATTTTTTTCAATAAATACATACGGTACTGTGACTGTATTTCCTTAACAATGATTTCCTTAACAACACTGTCTTTCCTCTAGCTTACTTTACGGTAAGAATACAGTGTATTAAACGTGTAACATAGATATGTGTTAACTATTTGTTACTGTTAAGGTTTCCAGTCAACAGCAGGCTATTAGCAGTTAAGTTTTGGGGGAGTCAAAAGTCACATATAAATTTTTAACTATGCAGGAGGTTGGTGCCCCTACCCCCTTTCCCACCCGCCACCCCCACACTGTTTAGGGTTAACTATATTCAAATCTTTATCATGATTATCACCTGTACTTTCATAGTTTGCCATTGCTCCTTCACTGGGGCTGGTTCGTTTAATGGCATTCCTGTATTTGTCCAGAATATCCTCAGCGACCTGAGCTTGTGCACTGAGTCTAGGGCTGGGATCATCTGCAGGGGAAAGGAGAGTGAGAGAATTAGCTTCCCTTGGTTTGCACCAACTCTGATGTTAGTATGATACCAGTAGCATAATCCCAAAGACGGATTAGGAGGTGAGACTTAAAAAGAGCACATATCTCAATGTTAAGAGGCACCATGCAGCTGCCTGCTCGTCCCATTTCTAGGTCTGAGAGCCTTGCCAAAGCACGCAATTGGGAGGATTAGCTCCACTTTCTCATCATCGCCAAAATTCTGCATGATGGTGTTAAGAAATTCAGTGCAGACTAAATGGATGATGGGTTTCTAAAGTGCTTATAACTCAAGTCACTGTTATTAGCAATGCATGCTAACAGAACTTCCAACAATGCATTGTTATAGGCAGATTCATTTATTCAGACATCTCCATGCTGAAGGGTAAAAAAAAGTATCAAATTTAGAATTAATCCCTTTTAAATAAAAAAAAAAATGCCTTCTTCCATTCTTGCTGTATGACTTTCTCTCTCTACACATTTCAAACCTTTAGATATTAATATTCCGTCTCACTAAATCTGACCACGACAGTGAAGCTGCTGGAAGAGAGCACTTTTGTGAATCTAGCCACTGCTGGAGAGTGCTGGAAATGTACCCGGGGTACAGGGAGAAAAAGCTTATCACAATCACAGATGTAGCACTGTTTACTTTCAGGACCATTATCCTGTCAGCAAAATCAGCACACTGAAATGTGTTCCTGGAGCCTAAGATGCCAGAGTCATTAATTAACAGTCATCAAAGCAAAGAGCTGCTACAGATCTATGGGACAAAATAAAGTTCTATAGTGAAATGCAAACTCCTGAGATAGATCCAGACCAAGCAGGTAACCACAAATGTCCATATTCTGGTAGAATCCCATTTTTCAAGAAGTCTAACAACACATAAAAAATCACTAGATTATATATGTGGGTGCGTAATAGCAGCTAATAATAACAGCAGCTAACATTTCTTGAGCACTTACCACATGCCAGAAACTGTGCTAAGCACCTTTTACGAACAATCTCAATCATCACAACAACCCTACAGGGAGGTACTTTTATCACCTTCACTCTCGAGAGGAGGAAATCAGGTATAGAAAGGTTAAGCAGTATATGCTCATGGGCTCTTCCGTTTCCATGGAAAATAAAATTTAGTATCCATGTCTCTGTATAATTGCAGTAAATTACAGAAAAAGAGGATTTCCAAAGTAATTGAATCTTTCTGCTGTAATGGTATTTGAATTCATGAGAAAAGAGTTCTAATAAAATCTGATCTTCAAAATGTAAACTGATAAAACATCTATCATTACAAAATCTTTCTTTGGAAGGCGAGTACCTTTTTGCTATTGGTTTTGAGTGCTGTTGAGGGCTCTGAAAAAGGGAATAAAATTTGGCTAATCGTATAGCCATAATGTCACTTATAACCTCTAATTCTATGCCATTCTTAAGAATTTTTTTCCAGGAAGGGGTACCTGGGTGGCTCAGTAGGTTAAGCATCTGACTTGACCTCAGCTCAGGTCATCATCTCACAGTTGGTGGGATCGAGCCCCACACTGGGCTTGGTGCAGACAGTACAGAGCCTGCTTGGGATTCTCTCTCTTCCTCTCTCTCTCAAATAAACATTAGCAATTAAAAAAAAAAGAATTTTATCCCAGGAAAATAATGGAAATAAACAAAAAATGCTGTATATACGAAGCTGTGAGCATTATTTTTACAGTAAAAAACTGGATACCATTTAAGTATCCAAAAGTAAGAGAACATTCAGGAGGCCATAAAATGATATGACAGATTATCTGTGAGTCACTACAAATTATTAAAAACCAACCATGTCTAGTAGAAACTGGAGAGGGTTTATGAAATCACATTTGGTGAAAGAAGGATGCAAAGTTACACACATAATCTGATTCCGTCATGAAAAAGCCACATACAGATATGGAAAGACTGGGAAACAACACGGGGAAAAAAAAAAAAAAAAAAGAACAGTTAGGGTGACTGGATTATGGACAGACTGTTAAGAAATATCCTTTCATAACATTTAAAAATTGTTTTAACGATAATTTTCAACAGGTAACTAATTAGAACTGGGTAGAAATATTTCTACATTAGTAGGGAATCTAAGTTGCTTGAATCAAATACAAAGAAAATGAAGTATCTTATGGAAAAAAAACTTACCCTACTTAGCTTCTAGATTAGGCACCAAGAACCAAGAAATATGTTTGCCCAAAGACACAAGTAAAAAATAACTTATAACTTCTCCAATGACTGATTCGACATTTTAAAAACAGATTTCATTATAAGAATTTCCCTCCATAAATGCTGGTGGTGTTCTAATACTAGGAACATGGACAGGAAACAAATGTTTCCAATTCTTCTCAATCAGACTGTAATTCCTGAAGAAGACGGGACATGTGATTTGACTTAATAACTACAACACTCAGCACAGTGCCTGGCACGAGTCAGATGTTCAGAAAGTATTTGCTGATTGAATAAGAGAGGCTTGCTGGCTCTCGCACAGAACCATGGCCTGGAAGCCCAGCGCCTGCTCTCCAAAGCCCTTCATTCCCACAAAGTCACCTCACCAGACGGTATGCTAGACCATGGAAATACATCCAATTAGAAAGAGCCAGATATTAGAATAACATGCATTAAAATGGGATTCTACCTGTACTATACTGAGCTCTCTGAGGAGGATGTTCTTTGGAAACCTATGCCATTTTTTAATAAAAATCTTCATTTTAACTTAGTGGGATAACATAATTGAAAACCAAGGTAAGAAAAAAAGGAGGTGAGAAATTAATTTCCCTCTAGATGCTCGACAGTCCTTGGAAACAGTACAAAGCTATCAGACTCAAGCTTGGGTCATTAACACTACTCCTCAAACTCATTCCTTTTAGGGTGCTCATTCATAATATGCCAAACAGAAAGCTGCAAAAATACAAATGCTGAATAAAGTAAAACCCAACCCCTAGGTGTCTTTTCCTTGGGCCAGACAGCAATGTTAAAAGGATTCAAGCTGTAAAAAACTGGCAAAGTTCATAAATTTATGATATTGTTTGAACATTTTATCACACAAAAAGGAAATGATTAGGTCAAGCAGAATTTCCCTGTGATCCCGAATAATCAAGAACTATAGATGGAAATAAATTTAGAATTCTCTGATCAACATTAGCGAAAACTATACAATCAACGTTCCAAAGATGTGGCATGCATCGCACTAGAACCATCACCACACTCTCCTAAAAGGCACTGCGTGTCATCATCCCACTGACATGTCGAGTTGTAGGGAATGCCTAGAGGCCCAGGATCAGGAGCCTCCTCATAAACAGAAGTTATGATAATGAGGATGATGATGGTGGTGGCGGTCTGCAGGAAGAGCACACTGAGATTCACTGTGGCCACCAACTGGATACCACAGAGCTATGAAGAACATACTCCCCACTGTACACACACAAACACATTCTTCTAGAAAGGCAACGCTTATGGCACCCAAGAAAAAGTGTTATGAAATATGTGCTCTGGGAATGAAGGAGCCAGGAAGTCCATGGTCTACAAACCTGTGAGTGTTGAGAATCTGTCAGGCCCCAGATCATCTTTGTCTTTTTCTTGTTTTTCTTTCTTTCTAAATGGTATAGGAGCTGGAAATTAAATAAAGTCAGTAGTGTGACATATAACATACTGCACTACTCGGAAGACAGCAGTCATTTTGGAGTATTAACTGGTGTGCCAACATTTCTAAGTGAAAGGAACGTGAAAAGTTTAAAAGCTAAGAAATCCCGAGTGTCAACTGATCATCGTTCTTAAGATAGCATTGAAGGTTCTTACAGAAGCTTGCAGAATCTGCTTTGGGGTCATCTGCCACAGGAAGAATGATTTAATTCGGATCTATTGGGACTAAATCAAAACCACTGCCTCTTAACCTCTGCTCAAAAACAACACACTCAAAGCTCTCAGTCTCATTCTCTCCTCATCAAGTGGGCTTGAGTGCGGCGTGAAAGCAGTGTTCCTCAGCTCCTGAGTGCCACAGTGCCGAGAAGAGGCCTTCAGAAGAAGTCCCTAGCTTTAATCCTGGACGATCTCTCCTTGCAGGAAGAGACGCTTTTGTCAACTCAATTCTCAATATCTACTGGTACAATGCCAGGCTATTCACAAGGAAAAAAAAAAAAGAGAAAGCAAATAAAACGATTTTATACAACTGCCTTCCAAAATACTCACTAATATTCAGGATATAAACATTCTCAACGAACATAACCATAAAAAGCTTAAGTTATTCCAGGAATGTAAAGGATAAATTTTCAATGTTTTATTACCAATAGCACCCCTTTTTCCTGCAATAATTATTAGCAATACATATGTCAAAAGTCCTATCTTTAACTTCAACAATATATGATATTTAAACAACCGTCACCTGCCTGACTTCCATGTATGAAACCACTACCACTTCATGCAATGAACAAGAACTATCATTTCTAAAGGTCTGTCTTAGCATTCACCTGAGTGAAACCATTTTCTATACCCTCAAAACAGCTAGAAACTTAGGCCCAGCAAGCCTCACAGAGAAGTTGACATACTGGCTCTCTGGAAGAGATTTGGGGGCTTTGCTTCTTGTTGCTAATATAATTCTAATATTTTATAAAATTACCTTTAGGCATGGCAGAAACAAAACGTTTTCTCCACCAAGGTCTGTTCCTGTCTGATTTCTCATCATCGCTATCTTTGCGTTCTTCAGTCTGTAGAAAAAGTTTGATGCTTTATTTGGAGTTGGACAGCAGGATAAATTACTATGAAAAGGATTTCAGTTTGTCTGTGAAATACAAAAACCACTCTTGTTTGTCTTAAAAGCAAACTGTTCTTATCGCTTCTGAAATATGGAAGTACACCTTTTAAGCACCAGACTATGATCTGCTTGAGGGCAGGCACTATCTCATTACTGTTAATAAACTGAAACCTTAATACAGAGCCTAGCATACAGCAGGCACTCAATAAATACTTAGGGAAGGTGTAAGCGTAATGCAAATAAAGTCTAGAGGGGTAGCAGAGACGACAGCAGCAGTAGTACTAATAAAACTGAGTATGCACTGCGTGACAAATATTGAGTGTAAGGATATATATAGTCCCACTTAAACCTCACAGTCACCTTAGGAGATAAATACTACTATTAAACTTTTTATAGATGAGAAATAAGGGGCTAAAAAAGGTTATCTCCCCATCTTCCCCAAAGTTACATAGTCTGCCTGTGGCATAGCTGGGACTCAAACCCAGATCCAACCAACTTCAGAGTTCTTGTTTTGATCACCAATTATAATGAGTTATTAAGATCACATGTCAAAGAGCAGAAACTGTAATTCCTTTACTGGCCTATCATGTGGCCTCAGACAAATCATTTACTTTCTCAACTCAGAAGGAAACTGTAAAGTTTAAATGAAATTAAATAAAAAATTGCTTGCAGAAAAGTTGAAAGTGTCACAAAAATGCATAACATATTACTACAAAAGCAAAACAGTACAGGTTTCCCATGGACCACAGTTGTGAACAAACTAGATGGACAGATCACCCTTAATCATGACTACTGTCTGTCCTTCCTCTTAGATTTATATATGCCATGTTAATTTCAGATAACAAGACAGCCAGGCAGAACACTAAAGCTGACCACAATCAGCACAATTCTTCGATATGGCCTGTGTCCCATACCTCTCCTCTTGAGGAGTCCTTACTCGGGGATGAAGATGATGAATGAGGTGCAGCCACCAAAGAAGTAGCACCAATGGCTGCAGCTGGAGGGAGTTCTCGTTCTTCGTTCCCTGGACGTCGGTTCCAGCTGGGATCGCTCATAGGTCGCCGGACAGATGAGACTATATCAGAGCTCCTGCTGCGAACTAATCTTTCAGGGTATGAATGCCTTTGCTTGAATGCTTCCATCTCAGCTGGAGTTAAAACATGGGAACCAAAATTTGGCAACCTGGCCTCGTTTCCTCCCACAGCTCCTTCCAGGATTGGGGGATCTGGTGGTGGATGCGACGGCCTGGCATAGTGAACCTTTGGCCTTACCACAGCAGAAGCCCCTGGAACAAGAGGAAAAAAAGTTTGCAACTGAGACAGAACTAGGCATTTTAATGCCAAAAAAGGCATTAACAAAGGATTTTGGCTCTGTTCTCCTGCCCAGGGTAAGAGTCAAAAAGCTCATTTGACTAGTTTACCTTCATGTGAAGACAGTGGATCAAACATGGCAAGTAGAGACTCTGACTGAGAAGGAGGAGAGGTCAGCTGGTGGGCGCCTAAAACAAACAGGCAAACTGTAAGAAATCAGAACTCATCACTCAGTTCCTACACAGTGAAAAAGGTTCTAGCATTCTTCCAAGGTTTTCCTTTTCTGATCAATAAAACTTGAGGGGCATATCAGGAAAAAAAAAGAATGTGGGGTGCCTGGGTGGTTTGGTCAGTTAAGCATCCAACTCTGGATTTCAGATGGTCATGATCTCATGGTTCGGGAGTTCGAGCCCCCTTCGGGCTCTGCCCTGACAGGGAGGAGCCTGCTTGGGATTCTCTCTCTGCCCCTCCCTTGTTTGCTTGGTCCTCTTTACTCTCTCTCAAAATAAATAAATAAATAAACATAGAAAGAAAGAAAGAAAGAAAGAAAGAAAGAAAGAAAGAAAGAAAGAAAGAAAGAAAGAAAGAAAGAAAGAAAAGAAGGAAAAGAAAGAGAAAGAAAGAAAGAAAGAAAGAAAGAAAAGAAGGAAGGAAGAAAGGAAGGAAGGAAGGAAGGAAAAGAAAGAGAAAGAAAGAAGGAAAGAAAAGAAGAAAGAAGAAAGAAAGAAAGAAAGAAAGAAAGAAAGAAAGAAAGAAAGAAAAGGAAAGGAGGGAGGGAGGGAGGGAGGGAGGGAGAAAACAAGGCACCTGGGTGGCTCAGTTGGTTAAGTATCTGGCTTTTGATTTCAGCTCAGGGCATGGACTTGCAGTTTGTGAGATTGAGCCTCACGTTGGGCTCTAAGCTGATAGTGCCGAGCCTGCTTGCGATTCTCTCTCTCTCCCTCTCTGTGACTCTCCCCTGCTCGTGCACACTTTCAAATGGAATAAATAAACATTTAGGGGGCACCTAGGTGGCTCAGTTGGTTAAGCATCCAACTTCAGCTCAGGTCATGATCTCACAGTTTGTGAGTTCAGGCCCCAAATCGGGCTTTGTGCTGACGGCTCAGAGCCTGGAGCCTGCTTCGGACTCTGTGGCTCCTTCTCTCTCTGCCCCTCTCCCGCTTGTGCTCTGTCTCTGTCTCTCAAAAATAAACGTTAAAAAAAATTTTTTTTAATAATAAACAAACAAACAAAAAAAGAACCTAATATATTCTGATTACTTCAAATTCATGGTATGTTTTTATCTACCTACATGGATTTTAATGACATTTAAGTGGTCTAGCATCCTCATGTTGATTACTTTTAATGGCCAAACTGTATTATATTTAATGTAAAGAGTAGAGCCAAAAAATGTAAATCACATCAAAATCTTCAGAATGTCACAACTTCCCTGAGTCTCATCTTCCTTCTACCTATAAAAGTAAGGGCAATATTACCTAGAAGGAGTATAAATAGAAAGTTGTAAAATTTGAAATTCTGATATTGTTCTCAGCAAATGACAATTTATAAAAGAACTCATAACAAAAATGAATAATAATACTACATTACACCACAAAACAAACTCGAAGTATTTTCAGCTACAGAGTAAAAATGACTCCTCTAAGCATATGTCTACACAGCCAAAATCAGAAATATTGAAACAGCTAATTAAGTATGTAGAGGCTAAAATTTTTAAATATATAAAAGAAACTATTACTCTAAACTTTTTGAGTCTGAGCTCTTTCATGATAATGAATGCTAGTACTTGGATTTTAAGCCTTTTGATTCTTCTTTTGTTCTAGGTCTTATATTCACCTTCCTTTATTAAAATTATAAAAATAGTGTATTGTTATGAAAGGCAGCTTAGAATATCAGTTCTAACATTTTGGTCTTAGGACTCTCTCACATTCTTTTGTTGTTGTTGTTAGGACACTTTGACATTCTTAAAAACTATTGCCCCTCAGAGCCTGTTTATGTTGGTTGTGCCTATTGATAGTTACCAGATCATAAATTACATCTGAAAACAAACATAAATATTTATATATTAATTCATTTAAACATATCCATTAAATGGTAACACAAATAACTCTTTTTTAATGAAAAAGTATTTCCCAAAGTAAAAAACAAGTAGAGTGACACTGTTTGACATTTTTACGAATTCCTTTAACATGTGGCTTAACAGAACACCTCTGGATTCTCATATGCTTCTACTTTCAATCTGTTGCGGTATGTATTCTGGTTGAAGTATATAAAGCTGGCCTCACGCAGACATGTAGTTGGAAATGGGAAGATATTTTAATATAACAGCCTTTTCAGATAACTGGGGACATTCCTCTGTGCTACCACACCAAATCTTGACAAGGAGTATTTTAAAGGTAAGCTACAATTTGGAATGTGACACCAAATCAATGAACTTTTTGTACTCTGTTACATTAAAATTAGTTGGTCTGTCTTTCTTGCACTTTAAATGATTTTTGTAACATCATGTATTCATCACCTGGAAAATATTGGTGTAATTAGATACACAGATCTTCCACAGGTTGACACATTTCAATACATAATATTAAAAAACCACAATCTTAATAATACCACCAATCTCCCCAGAAAAGTCTTTACGTATCAGAAAGCTGTCAAGGTCATGGAGGTGGATACAAGTTTTCCGAAATTCTGATTTTTATATGAAAGCGTGAATTTTATCATTGGCAATAAAGTCTATTGTCAGTTGTTTTCCTTGAAGCGATAGGCTCACTCTGTAAATTTTCAAGAAATGCCTGCCAAATACCCAAATCTGAATAACTACAGTTTTTGTCAGTCATTCTTTCAAGCAAAAATGGTGTTTTGTGAAGAACAAACAAGAAAAGAAACAGCTAGTTAAGCTCACAGCTCCAATAACCATACAAGTGCTTTTCCTTGAGACACTTCACCACATTTCAGAATGCAGGAGAAATGCGTTAGGGGTATTTCATATTTCCTCAGAATTTTAGACAGATGTGTACTCAGGGTTGAGATGTAATTAAATAATTTTTACTGCTTCATGAAAGACACTCTAAGTAAAGCTTTCTAACTAACGGAGTATACAGTGACCACTAAGACTTTGCTATCACTGCTCTGCTTCATGCTAAGGCTCCAGCAAATTTACCCACCTTGGCCTGTGCACCATCAGTGTCAATGTCGACACAGAGAAAAGACAACAACCTTTTACTATTATGAAAACAGTTCTGACATCATACCCTGCAGCCCCCAAAAGGGCCTTAAGAGCCCTTAGTGGTCCATGAAGACTATACTCTGAAAATTGCTCATTTAGAACAGTACTTCTCAAATCAGGCTACTTTGTGCCCCAAGGGATCATTTGGCACTATCTGGAGACATTTTTGGTTGTCACAACCAGAGCGGAAGAAGAGGGGTGCTGTGCTCCTGGTAGAGGCCAGAGATGCCACTAAACATCCTATAATGCACAGAACGGGCTTGCGTAACAAAAGAGTTACCTGGCCCCAAATGCCAATAGTGTGGAGGATCAGAAACCTTGGTTCAGAAAAAACAAAGAATTTTTTTATAAAAAAGAAAAAGAATCTAAACACCCAGTACTCAGTACAAAAAACTACTGCTAGCATTTTGGTAGTTCTTTCCTGAACTTTCTCTATGATCGGTTTTGTAATGTTTCATTATCTTATATGTGGAAGTTCTTTAGGATAAATTTTCCAAAATTTTCCATGTTATTTCACATGCTTTAGAGGATTTAAAATCCAGTTGCATAAATTCTGAGTGGTTGCATCAAAATGCATGTAGGAATTCTAGTTTCCAATTCTCAGGTTGTTTCTTGTTTTCTGCCGAATCAATGTTATGGAGAACACCGGTATAAATGTTATGGACAACACCAGTATAAATGCTATTAGAAGCACAAGACTTTCTGCATACATGGAACTGTTTCCTTACGATTCATTCCTAAAGTGGACTAACTGAACCACATTGAGTTTTGGATTTTCAAGGCCTTCTATCCTGCTGCCAAATCATGCCCCAAAGTGCTAGAACAACTGGTACTATCACCAACAGACACGGAAGACTGCCAATGTCACCCATGAATGGGATCATTTTTAGGTCACTCTCATTTCTACTTCTTACCATGAGTTACTTCATCCATGTCTGGACTAGTGACAGAATCTTTACCCCCAAAATCAGAGCTGCACTCAGATCTCAGGTCTTCAATCTTATTGGGAATATCCTCGGAGGTTGCACTTATGCCTTTAAAATAAATAAAGTAAAAAATAAATAGCAAGAAGAACAAAATAACCACACAAAAAGTATATGAAGTTTGGAGAAATGTAAATATTCTCAAATTTTTTGTGTCCCAGTTTTATACATGTGAGACATTGGGTATCATATCCTTTTTATTGTACTACTGCCTAAATATGTTTACCTTGATTTGTACAACATAATCACAAGTATCATGTGGTATCTAAATACAGTAGCAGAGGCCACCAAGAACAGATAGAATTAGAGAGAGAACACGCACAGACCGTTGGCCAATTACTTCAACAGACTCCATAGAGCCACGTATTAAGTTCTCAGAGATTTAAGGTCCCTCAGAAACAATTCTGTTTCCAGAAAATTCCTCAACTCGTAAATAAAACATCTCTCTCTGTTAGCAATTTTATAAATGGGGAGGTGGGAACACACCTTGCAATCCTTATTCCTTAAAACAAGACAGACATACCCGACACAACACTGAGGCCTGGTGTGCTGGGGCGGGAACTGACCTCCCTGACATCCGTATCATCAGATGTGCTGCCCAGTCCAGAACAGCTCTCCAGTTCTTGTAGACGTTCCTCCTGCTTTAGATCCGGGGCCTCTAAATAGAAGACATGAGGCGCCACATTAGTGATTCTGTTAGTATGCCACAGTTTCAGCTTGTGACCCAGATGAGGAAAGCTACCAGAGCATGAATGAAATCATTGTAAACAGATTTCTAAGTCTGGGCCAGTTAGCACAGCTGATCAGATCGAGTGTTAAAGAAGTTGAGGTTGTGATTTTCATCCCAATATGAGCCAGTCTATCGTGCAAAAGTGAAAACTCCGCCTGCAGATCACTAATCTCATAAAGTATGCTGTTGGTTAACAAGTAAACTCAACAAGAAAATACAGAATAGCTTAGCATTAAACCAACTATTTTCTAAAAAATAACTCCTATGGATGCTCAATAGATGGTAAGCTAATCCTACTGTCTCCTTATCTAAAGGTTAGCACGTCTGAATGCATTAATATTATAAAACACACATCAGAATCACTTAACTATTCTTGAGCCGAGCAGATCACAAAGAATGTAATTCAGACATACAGTTACTTAAATCTGCATTTTGGTAGTTGACATTTCATTGAAAGCAAAGATTTATCTTCATAATCAGCAAAGCAGAAATGCAATACGTAAGAAAAGAGAAAGTACAAAACACTTTATATGCATTTATGATAATCCTGCACAAAATAATTCTCAGGACTCCAGAGTCTCAATTTCAGTACATTTCAAAAATATACTAGATACCTTTTAAAGAGTCAAGTTCTCCCCAGGATAAATCTAGGCATGCTTACCAGACACCCAACCGCTCAGGGTCCAAGTTGTACTGCTATTCCTATTTCGTGACGAGTTAGTGGGAGATACCAAACTCAATGTCCCACACAGAACTCCGGTGAGTTGCTAACAAATGCTTACAAGTAACTACACACAGAGTCAAAAAGCACCTGCCATCTTTGCCTATGTCCCGCAACACTGCATTTTTTCTTGATGGACAGAAAATGCCTTAACCTAACTGTCCATTTGAAATTCTTAGCAATGTGATTGCCTCACACTTAACAAAATGTACATGATACAGAAATTAAGATACCTTACATTTAAAACTTCTGTGCAAATCAGAAAGCAAACAATGACGGCATACTAACCTGAGTCACTTGGCAATACCTCTACACTCCAAGCTTCGCTTGTTGTCTCTGATATGGTAGAACCAGTGCAGGGGTCAAGAAGCACTGACCCTGAACCTGGCAGGCACAGTAAACTGCCTAACATGTTCTCTGCTGCTGCACCTGTATAACCAGTGGGGAGCAAAGGGTTAACGAAGATCCTGATGGAAAGAGCAGTGATCATGGAGAAGGACCAAACGCTAAACCAACACATAATCTCTACTCTACCCACAAGAAGGAAGCCAAGGTAAGTGTGATTTCAATCAATAACACCACTAAAATCACAAATTTCCCACTTTGGTCACAAAGGTACATGCTCCTTTTCCTCAGTTTCCTCCTGTTCACCTTGGACTCTTCATAGAGAAAACACACATTAGATCATTTCAGCTAGCTTTCATCTTGGTTTTTTAGCAAATTTTTACATGTGTCCCTGAGTATCTAAAATGTACAGTCCTAACAGGGATTAAAACCTCTCAAACAGAGACACTTAACCACAGAAAGGTATACTGGCCAGATACGTTTTCTTCTGGCACATCAGCCACATATTCAGAGCAATAAAATATATTTGCAGGAAAATACACATCTTCTGGAACGCTCACTCCACTGCAAATATAGCTCATTGCTCAAAGAGAGCTTATTGCCAGAAAAAATACTACTTTGGCACCAGAAGCAAAGTAATGCAGAACCAATTAACAAGTCTATTTACACCACTGAAAAATACCAATAGAAAGGACTGAACATTATAATACACCTGTGTTAAAAATACTCAAGTTCAGAATGCTCCACTACTTCTGATTACGCCTAATAAAAGAACAATGCTACTTCAGTGCCTGAAAAAACTTTTGGCAAACGGTTACTGGTAAAAGTTACATTTTTAAAGATACATCGTGAAATAATTACAAATAAAATAATGTCTGGAACTTGCGTAAACAGAACTGGGTTGGGTTGGGGAGAGGATAAAAGGGTAGTGGGTGAGAGAAGAGATGAAACAAAACCAGCCACCTGTGTCTGTGTAATAGTTGAAAACGAGTGATGTGCACAGAGTTCCTTATTCTCTCTTGTATCTGCCTGAGAGGTTCCATGATTTAAAGAGAAAACGAAGATGGTGCTTATGAGACTGTATGAAACCTTTCAGAGCTCACAAAACGGTATCCTAAAAAGGGTGAATTTTAAAGTATGGACGTTGTACCTCAATAAACTTGGTACTAAAAAAAAGAAAAAAGTAGTTACTCTTTGGAACTGAATTAATCCTTCCGGGAATTTTTTTTTTTTTTTTTTTTTTTTTTTTTTTAAGTAAGCTCTATGACTTGAACTCATGAACTTGATATCACGAGTCACATGTTTTACTGAATGAGCCAGTCAGGTGCCACATTAAATTCAATTTTTGGAGAATCTCAATATTATATTATTCTGAAAGTTTTAGGGCTATAATCTGTTAAGAATTTCCATCTTCACGTAATGTGCTTAGTTTCAAAAGAATATCCTAAGAATATGTACTATGTCCTGAAAACAAGAAGCTAATTCAGAAGATTAGTTTCTTTTTTGGTGGGGGAGGGGGAGTTAAGTGCAGGCAGGGAAAACACTACCTACATTTAGGCAAAGAAAAAAAATACACAAGTGCCTGGTTACATACACTTTTCTCAGTTCCCCAGTTAGTGCGAACACACACACCATGTCTGTCAGAGGCTGAAGTTCCCACCCATGAAGGGCAGGTGGATATGAATAACTAAATACCAATCTTCCAGAGAAATTTAACAGTAGTTACCTGCAATTTCTTGTAAGCGATCTTCATCAATGTTAGGGTCGAAATCACTTCCTAAGACATCTGTACTCCACGTCTCACTCACTGTTTCTGATATATCTCTATCATCTGTCAGTCCCATCATGTCACGTATTTCAAACTTTCTTAGCTTATCATCAAGATTATCTTGTGTTGTAGCTATCAAAAACAAAATTAAGCACTTTAAAAATGGTAGCACAGCTATAATTTTTTAAATCAACTTTAAAGATACATATTTTATCATTAACACAGAGCATGCAGTACCAAAACACTGCATCATTGCCCTATAAATGTACTCTTTCACCTTCTGAACTTTCAGCAATATGTACCCCCACTTCTGGTAGATTAACTGGGGTAATTTCTGCAGTGTGACTTTGATAAAAAACAAAAACAAAAACAAAAACAAAAACAAAAACAAAAAAAAAAACGGGAAACATTCCCCTCTTTGTCTTTGCAAAGGCCTTGTTACTTGCTTTGGCCAAAAGAGTAAGGAGGAAGTGTACCAGTTTCAAGGCTAGGCCTTAAAAGTCCTTATAAACTTCTGCTCTCTTTTCACCCTTGCTTCTCCCATGAGAATAAGCTTAAATTAATCTGCTGGAGGATGAGGGACCACACAAAACACAGCAAAGGTCATCCTAGAGCAGCTCCTCACGGGCCAACTGTCCCCCAGCTAAGATTAGCAGAGCTCCCTACTGGTGACTATACAGATACATGAGTTTGCCCAGTCCAAATCAGAACCTCCCAGCTGACCCACAGACTTGAGAGCACAAATAAATGTTTATTGTTGTAAAGTCACTAAGTTTTGAGGTGGTTTGGTATGTAGCATTACTCTGGCGATAATCAACTGATAAATCCATACTAAAAAAAAAAAACTTTTGTTTGACTTGAATACATCCACCTGATACTAGTTTTCTCTCTTCCCTTGACTAATGACAAGCAGTCTATAATTTGCCTCAATTTACTTCTTAACCTAGTGTTCACAAAATGTAGTCCACCAACCACTTACAAGATCAATCACCTAGAGGGCTTGTTAAAAAAGTGATATTCTTGGGGGCGCCTGGGGCTCAGTCGATTAAGCGTCGACTCTTGCTTTTGGCTCAGGTCATGATCTCCTGGTTTGTGGGTTTGAGCCCCACATTGGGATCTACACTGGCAGTGCGAAGCCTGCTTGGGATTCTCTCTCTCCCTCTCTCTCTCTCTGCCCCTCTCCTGTTCATGCTCTCTCTCAAAATAAATAAACTTAAAAAAAAAAAAAAAGGTAATATTCTTTCAACTTCTGTCTTAAGCTACTATTTTAGGTTTCTCTCTTTTTTTATTTTTTTTTTTTAATGTTTATTTATTTTTGAGACAGAGAGAGACACAGCATGAGCAGGGAAGGGGCAGAGAGACAGGGAGACACAGAATGTGAAGCAGGCTCCAGGCTCTGAGCTATCAGCACAGAGCCCGACGCGGGGCTCGAACCCACAAACTGTGAGATCATGACCTGAGCCGAAGTCAAACGCTTAACCGACTGAGCCACCCAGGCGCCCCTAGGTTTCTCTCTTATTTGCAGAAAATTTAAACCTAATTGACACAAGGACAAACTAATTCAGTAAAATTTAACATCACATTTATTCAAGCCACACATATCCCAACTAGCAACGCTCTTTTCCTTTCTAAAAATGGACTGCACCAGGATTTCTGGAAATGAGATATGGGAAATGGCCTTTTTTTTTTTTTTTTATTTCCCAGGTAATTTTTATGCTCACTCAGGTCTCAGAATCATTGCCTCAGACCCAGTTGATCTGCATCTGCCGTCAACACTCCTTTGAAGGCCATCAGTGATCTTTTTTTTAAGTTTATTTATTTCTTATTAGAGAGAGAGAGAGAAAGAAAGAATGAACAGGGCAGGGACAGAGACAAAGGGGGAGAGAGAGAATCCCAAACAGGCTCCACAATGCCAGTGCAGAGCCCCAGGTGGGGCTCGATCCCACGAACTGTGAGATCATGACCTGAGCCTAAATCAAGAATCGGATGCTTAACTGACTGAGCCACCCAGGCTCCCCATGATCTTTAAATGGACAAATCCAAACAACTTTTTCAAACTAATCTTCCTAGAGCACAAAAGGGATCCATCTACTTCTCAGTCCTTACCCCGCATTATTCCCCTACCTGCTAGTTCCTGAGTAAGTACTATGGTTTCCCACCTCTACGACTTGCTTATACTACTCTATTCCTTCACCTAGAATGCCCTGTCTTTCGTTTCTGCCAACACAATGCCAGCCAGACTTTAAGGCTAGCATTTTTTCCCACTAAGCTTTTCCCTACACTTTAAGCCACATGTATCTCTAACTCAGAACTGCTAAAGCACTTTTATGATACTGTTAATTATTTGTGTACCATCCTCTCCCTATCTTAAGTTCCTTAAGCCCTAAGTATTTATCTTCATATCCTTTAAAATGTCAGTACTACAGAACTAAAATGCCAAATATTATAGAATTCAAGCAATTCATTTTAATTATTCTATGTAATTTAAGCCTAAAAAATTCATTTACCATCCAAACATTTTTAGGAACTCAAAGAACCATGTATAAATGCAGGTTTAACGGTCATTATATAATCAGCTTAAATTTATTCTTTTACTGAACACAGCTAGCCTACATGGAAACACAGTTTATCTCGCAACCAGGTAAATTCTCTGCTACTTGAGCAACTGTGTTCAACTTAACTTTACCTTGCTCATGCTCCAATAGCTGTAGAGCTTCGACTCCATTGCTCCCAGAAGGTCCTGCTCCAAGTTCTGATACAGACTCTCCTTCCAGGTCTAGAGAAGATACCGAATTGGAGCGATTTGAAGGACCTAGAGAAATGTTTCAACTGTGAGTGAGCTTTTTAATACTCGTGAGCCACCATGCAACTTTTCATGCCTTGATAACAGACAACAGATTAAGATGCTTTCATTTGTTTGTTTTTATTAAGGTGTTTTTAATACTGCATTTGTACCTTAAAAATATAAATGCCCTTTAAGCCAGCAATTGTGCTTCTAAGAATTTATCCTAAGAAAACAATTCAAAAATTCATGTAAGGTTGCTTGTTGAAGGGCTTTTTATAATTCTTGAAAAGTGGAAGCAACCTATATGTTTAACCACAGAAGAACGTTTAAGTAAATTATGCCAATTTGAAGTTAAAGAAAAAAAATTAAAAACCTAGGCTATTTAAGAATGTTAAATTACAAAGAGAAATATCACTGCTATACTGTTAGACAAAAAATGGTTACAAAAAAACATAAACCTAATTTGGCTATAAATAAACCAAATTGCTGTTACTAATAGAATGGTAAAATTACAGATGATTCCATTTATGTTCTGCATTTTCTAGAATGACTATATACTACCTATTCTGAAAAGTTAGAGAAAAAGAAGTTATTATTTTATGTTTGAAATGATAGTAAACTTGGGCTTTTTTCATTAAAAAAGTTTGTCCTTGTCCATGAAATGATGAATTCTCAATCTTAGCTTTCAACTTTCTATTTTATTCCTACTTCCATTCTATCTTCCTGCTTTATCAAGGTATGAGTGTGTGAATAAAGAAATACAGAACATTAAAAGTATACACAACATCCTGAAATACTAGTGAGTCCATTTATTTCCCACTTAGACATGCATTATCCTCTAAAGGAGCTCTATAAGCATTGGTATATATCAATACTACAGAAACTTGGTATTATTCAAGCCTCAATAAAGACATATCTTCTCCATTGTATACGATCAAAGGTCTCTTGCAATCTTTTTCTTTTTTAAATTTTTTTCTTAAAATCTTAATTTATTCTAGAAACAATCTTTATAGCCAACTGTTCAAGATCATTAGAAGAAAACTTCATTACTCTCCCCAGGGAGAGAAACAGATGGTATAATTATAATTTATAAGGCTCCTTTAAAGATCGCAAAACAAAGTATTACTTGAATCACACAACTCTTTGAATGAAGTAACCCTTCACCTTCAGATATTCCTTCCAGATTATCACTGCAGAGGGAAAAGCGCAAGGTTTTATCAGGTTTACCGTGGAGTTTGTTTTCATCGACAGGGACATCTCCTTGTCCTCCATCCGAAAGTTGCATGTTTAGGACCTGAAAAATAAAATGCCTTTGGTTTATCACAACTGAAAGACAGATTACTGATATGAAAACAGACCGCAACAAATGCATATTACGAGATTCTGATCAAGCTTTTAAGTACCCCTAGAATAAAAGTTTATCACTTAAAAAAAACCTGAACCTATGCCTTTCCATCACCCAGTGTCAGAGATTGAACAATCAGGTATCAGTGACTGGTGGGTAGGATCATAAAAATCAAAAGGCTTCGGAATCAGCAGTGGGGTCTGTCTGGTTCTGCCATATACCAACTATGTAATCTTGGGTAAATTTATTTACCCTAAACCTCAGTTTCTTGATTTCTAAAACAGCAATAGTAACAGTATGCATGCCATGGAGTTGTTGAGGGTTAAATAAAAAAATGCACAGAAATCATTTTGCACGGTAAAATGACATTAAATTTGCAGTACATTTTTTCAAAAGTTAATAAACTAATTCAACAGAAAGAAAACATAGGAACATCCTGTTTTCTGTAGGCATCAGAATTCAATCAGTCTAGTTTGAACCTTGCCTTGATCACCATATACACAGCCACAAAAGTCCATACCAGAAGCTACAGTGTTTTCAGAGCCATCTCTAGCTTAGAGCTGATGGCCTTTTAAAAATGTTTTCTATTTGTTAGATGACTCCCAAATAACATAATTACTTTTCAATCCCCACAAGCCTCGTAACTCAGCTTTATATGTGTATCTTCAACTGAATGAAGAATTGAGGGCTTTGCTGGAAGTCAGCATGTTTTAAGCACACCCGGAACTCAAAATCACAGCCACCGTGCTCCTAGGCTACTGGTAAAACATGAAGGAAGAATAGTATCCTCCCATGAAAAGGAAAAACAAACAACCGCTCTAGGTGCTTTTGGCCCTGCATTTAAATGAGTAAATTAAAGGGTTTTTAACGACTCTATACGTTGACTCAGGTGATGCTTTTAAAGTCATTTAAAAATAGAATTTTTTTCCTACTTGCTGGAAATTAAACGTGGACATAAAACTTTCACATTTTGTATTTTTAAGATAACTTGGATCTTTAAACTCCTAGTGAGCAATGTGTAAAGAATCTTCAGGAAAAATCTATCCAAAGGTCTAGAGAGCGATTTGATTAACGGCAAACAAAAGGCTCCTCCTACCACAGTGGAGAGACTGCCCTGCAAGGGGATACAGGCTGCTGTCCACGAGGATGCCAGAACTGTGAGCTGGGGGAAGGCTAACAGGGAAGGCAGAGTGCCACAGAGTTCCCTGGCTGAAATTCAGTGGTTGTTTTTCCTCATTCAGCATTCCCCTGGTTCTGGTAAGGCTTTTATTACATTCTGGAGTTCCTAAAAAGTTGATTCTGACAGTTTTTGCCAGCTCATTTGTGTGTGTGTCTGTGTGTGTGTGTGTGTGTGTGTGTGTGTGGACAGAGTTCTGGAGTTTGACAGAATTCTTTCGTATGGGTCATGCCACACACAGTTCCAAACACCGCCTTACCAACCACCATCGTCACTTTATCAACCACTATAACTGGTCCCTTTGTCCCAGGCCAGGAATTTTTCTTGACTAATAAGCAGTCACTGTTGAATATAAAATGATGCTTCTTTTATATTTCTTCTTTCCTTTTGCCTCTGTCCCAAGCTCTTCTGTTTACAAATATCTTAAAAGTGATGCCCACACCCCAAGTCCATTTCTTTAAAATATTTTACTTTCTTAGTTTTCTTTTCAGTTATCTCTTCCATTTCTTCCTAACAAACCAAAGAACAGAAAATATTTCTAAAGAATGTCTGGCTCTTTAAAGCAGCAATACCACTAGTTTATCATTAAAAAGAAAAGAAAAAAAATTTCCTACAGGTCAATGTCCATACCACAATTTCCCAGCTTCCTATCTCTTCTATACTATTAGGAAAATTCCTCCTGGTGTGGACCTAATCACCAATGACAGTGCTATTGATATGTTAATGTGAAAGGCCCCTGAAACGTTCATAGGGAATTTGGCATTTAATGCATTCATTAAACACATACTGACTTATACATAAGAGACCATTAATTAGAAAAAAGAAGTAAGTTTCTTAACACTGATGGCTATAAGTTAAATGTAACAATACGTTCATACCTCATTTTCCGACATCATCCCTGGAGTGAGCTGGGGACCTGTCCCTAAGGAAATGACCAACACCTCTTCAGGCTGCACTTCCTGGATGGTTTCTTGAGATGACCCTTCATGGTCCATATGTAAGTCCATTAGCACATTGGTGCGGCTTCTACTCCGAGTTGCTAATAAAAAGATTTTCAAATACAATAATTTAGAGAACAAGACAAAACAAAGAAAATGGTACACTAAACACAAAAATATATTTTCTATTAATGTAGGACTTTTGCATATGCACAAAAAAAGGGTGGTGAGAATATGAATTAAAACAAAACCCTCCACCTTCCCAGTTCTCTGCTGATAACTAACACAGATCCTCCTTCAAAACTGATAGAAACAGGGGCGCCTGGGTGGCTCAGTCGGTTAAGTGTCCGACTTCAGCTCAGGTCATGATCTCACCGTCTGTGAGTTCAAGCCCCGCGTCAGGCTCTGTGCTGACAGTTCAGAGCCTGGAGCCTGCTTCGGATTCTGTGTCTCCCTCTCTCTCTGACCCTCCCCTGTTCATGCTCTGTCTCTGTCTCAAAAAATAAATAAACATTAAAAAAAAATTAGAAAAAAAAAGATTTAAAACAAAACTGATAGAAACATTGATCTGTGTGCACCTACCAGGAAGTGACACAGAGATGAGCGCACCTGCAAAACAGCAAACACATCTCTCAACTGAAGACTTGGGGTGACAAAAAAAGCATTACCTTATTTCTTATCAGTGTACCTTCAACTCTTTCTCCTGGAAAATGACTGAACTGCCACAGGTCTCCCATACTAATAACTGAACTTACAATCATTTGAAAATTTCATATAGAGGGGCGCCTGAGTGGCTCAGTCGGTTAAGCGTCTGACTTCGGCTCAGGTCATGACCTCATGATACATGAGTTCTAGGCCCACACTGGGCTCTATGCTGACAGCTGGGAGCCTGGAGCCTGGTTCAGATTCTGTGTGTGTGTCTCTCTCTCTGCCCCTCCCCCGTGCTCACTCTCACTCTCGCTCTCTCTCTCAAAAATGAATAAACATCAAAAAGAAAATTTCATATAGAAATCTGCTAGCCATATAACGTATACTAATTAGACAATCGTTGACAAAATCAGAATCAGTTTTTGAAAACACATTGATTTTCCTGAAAAGTATGAACTTCTTTTCAAAGATGCAGAAAAAAAGATTTCCCTATGTTTGAGTAGAAGTTTCTCCTCTGCTTTATGGAAACATTCTAAATTAGTAAAAAATCTAATTATTTTGGGATTTTTCTTCCTCCTACCTATAAGTACACAAGTAATACTTTTTTCTAAAATAATCTGTCAGGGCGCCTGGGTGGCTGAGTTGGTTGGGCATCTGACTCGTTTTTGGCTCAGGTGATGATCTCTCAGGTTCGTGGGTTCAAGCCGTAGGTAGGGTTCCGCACTGGCAGGGCAGAGCCTGCTTGGGATTCTCTGTCTGTCTGTCTCTCTCTCTCTCTGCCCCTCCCCTGCTTGCACACACTCTTCTCTCTCTCTCTCTCAAAATAAATAAACTTAAAAAAAAAAATACAACAAATAATCCATCCCACACATCTTACAAGAACTTTTAGACACTGAAAGACTTAGTTTGACAATTTCTCTACAAGTTTAAGTCTCCTGTGATAAATTCAATTTTCTTTCAGAGGGCAATAAAATTTGGTACAACTAGAATACTAAACAGAAATTCTATTTCAGTGCAAAATAATCAAAAGTACAGACATAAAGCAAAAACGCTCTGTAGCAACAGGTCTTTCAACCTCACTTTGAATGAAAGTTGACCTACTTGAAGACAGAATTATAAAGAATCCTCTCTACACAATGCTGTAGATGTGTTCATTAATCACTCTTACTTTCAAAATTCAGAGCACACATCAATTTCCCAAAGTGTAACCCAGGTTCACTCCCACCTTTATGTGCTGACCCTCACTCACTGTTTTCTAACGAACTGTGAAATTAAATTCAACTTCATGAACAACTTATGAATCTTAAGCAACAAACTTTATAATTTATAAAAATGCAAGTAACAAAAATCCATATAGCAATTTACATAAAGCAAAAGCAACATCCACACAGAGCACAGCTTCATAAACTATTTCTTAAATGAAAGTTATATAAGAAGAGGAAGAACAGCCTATTACGCACAAAATGGGGTTACTAGAGTAATATGAGCAGTTAGATTAGTGGCTGAGGAATCCCAGAGAGTGATGGCTGCTAACTGTTGTCCTGGGTTGCAAAAGCATTAAACAGAAAGAAAATCAACCCTCTGAATAATGGGCACATTTTTTAAAAATATGAAATAAATTCAGTGACCAGGTCATACGACTATACAAAGTATATGGGGCAAACATCTGAATATTTACTTTCCGTTATACCCATATTTAATGACACTTCTAGATGACAAGAAATGAAAGAACTCATGTGCAGGAGTGAATAATGGAGGAAAAAAATCTCTGATTTACCAAAAATCATTCATTTCTTGTTAAAAAAGTGCAAATAGGCTATAATATTAAAAATCCCCAAGTGTCAAAAAAAAAATCACCCAGTGTCAAAATTCATCTTTTTTCTATTTTTAATTCTGAAAACTGACATTTCAGGATGATGAAAGCCAAAGACTTGAAGAATATGATATCATATTCTTGTTGATATTATTCTATTAAATGTAAGATGGATTAATTTTAAGAAACTGACAATTCTTGGGGCGCCTGGGTGGCTCAGTCGGTTAAGCGTCCAACTTCAGCTCAGGTAGTGATCACAGTTCATGAGTTCAAGTCCCACACTGAGCTCTGTGCTGACAGCTCAGAGCCTGGAGCCTGCCTCAGATTCTGTGTCTCCCTCTCTCTGCCCCTACCCTGCTTGCAATCTGTCTCTCTCTCTCAAAAATAAACATTTAAAAAAATTAAAAAGAAATCAACAGTTCATAACAAATCAGCTCATGGAAGTTTAAAAATGAAATCCCATTCTGTAAAATGTATAAAATAAAGTACCTATTCATGTTCACTAACTTGCTGAGCTCCTCCTCATTTTCATTAAAAAAATGGCACTAAAATACTGCTCTCTTGGCCTAAACACTCTTTCCCTCCCTGTCTTGGCTATTTTGTCTCACTTCCATTCATCCTTCAAGAGGAAGTATTAGCTTCACCTGTTCTAGGATCATCTCCTGACATTATCACCACTTGGACAACATGGGTGCCCCATAAACCTCCATGCATGCTTATCTCCATCAGACACTTAGTATAATGAAGGGAAATGGTCTCCTCTTATTCTCCCCAATAGACTATCAGCAACTAGAGAGTAGCAGCCTATCCTAATGCTCTCTGCATTCCCAGTGTCCAACACAGTGCCCCCACCCCTGCCCCGCAGGATAGTGATTATACCTACTCTTTTTGTGGGGACTTTTTGCATGATTAAATGAAACTACATCTATAAAGTGCTCATCCAGAGTCTGGTACATGGTAATTCTGAATCAATTTGTGTGAGTGTGTTTATAGATAGATAATAGAAGTTTACTAGGTGAATAGAACTTAATTAAACCCAATTGTTTTAAATAAGCTTGACTAAATAAAAAGAAACTTTATTTTATAAAATACAGGTATCTTAGCTCACTTGATAAAACATTATTAACAATATTGGGGGGGCGCCTGGGTGGCTCAGTTGGTTAAACGTCCGACTTCAGCTCAGGTCATGATCTCGCAGTCTGTGAGTTCGAGCCCCGCATTGGGCTCTGTGCTGACAGCTCAGAGCCTGGAGCCTGTTTTGGATTCTGTGTCTCCCTCTCTCTCTGACCCTCCCCCATTCATGCTCTCTCTCTGTCTCAAAAATAAATAAATGTTAAAAAAAAAAAACAATATTGGGGAAATAGTAACTGTGTATTTCCCACTTTACTGACAGAAACTACTAAGTTATTATTTTATTATTTAGAACTTTGAACAAAGGACAGGGCTACATAATCCAAATACTGACTACTTATAACAAATGGCACATCCAGATTTCCAAGAAAAGTTACTAAAATATAATCAAAGTATACTGTTGGTGCATGATCTCAATTAATTATGAAAAGTAGGTCTAGATAAAGCTAGAACTTACTCATAAACCATAACTAATTGGTGCAATTTTTAAAAATTGCATTAGTATCAGTAAACATAAAGAGAAAGGCTTTCCCAAATTATTCAAAACCATATTGCAAAACACTGAACAGAAACAAAAGCCAAAAAAATATATATATACTAAATTAAGGAGAGCCTGAATATGAGAAATTCTCTTTACCTATAGGCAATCGATTCTTCTTATTTGCTGGAGTGGTTGCTGGAGACAGCTGAGGAGTATTATAGGGAGTCATTTCTAAACTGCTACTTTTTCCTGGCTTTGCCTGGGGCAGGTTTGCCAATAAATTGTCAAGAGCCATCCTATCTTCTCTTAGTTGATCTCCAGACATTACACTCTTCATAAAATTCACCTGGCAAAAGTAAAAGGACATTAGCTAGTGAGATCAATTTTTCAAATACAATATATATTTCTCACACAATGTACTCATCTATGACTCTGCCCATGCTTAGATAAATGACTTTTGAGAAAATCCTATTAAAGAATAAAGCCATTACCAGAGTAATAAGCTGACTGTAGGTTATATAAACCACAGTTCTGCTCAATCCTTCCAGAAGATTAACGGAGGACATTGGAGGGGTCTCCACTGCGCGGCCCCCAATCACAACATCAAGGAAAGCAGCAACACAGCTCTGTTAAACAGGGAAAAATCAAAGTGAAATATTTCCCCTTTAAAAGAAGGGAACAAAATGTCTAATCAAGGGGGACAAGCATGCAAAAAGTTATTCTTGAAAATTATATTAAACCCAACATTGTTTCAATTTGTTTCAAATTAAACTCTTCATGAATTAATATAGCATTGTCTACACAAAATTCTGGTAAGTGAAACAAACATGACACAGAACAGTGCACACTACACCACCATTTGTGAAAAGGGAGGGATGGGGTGCCTAGGAAAATATATGTAAGAGTTTGCTTGTTTACATATAGACCTCTTGAAGAAAACATAAAAGACTGAGAACATCAAGAACCTTCTGGGGAGGAAGGGTGCCTGGGTGGCTCGGCTCAGTTGGTTAGGCATCCGAGTCTTGATTCTGGCTCAGGTCATGATCTCACAAGTTCATGAGACTGAGCCCTGCATCCAGCTCTGCACTGGCGGCATGGAGCCTGCTTGGGATCCTCTCTCTCCTCTCCCTCTGCCCCTACTGCACACATGCATGTGCTTTCTCCCTCTCTCTCAAAATAAATAAATAAACATTAAAAAAGAAAAAAAGAAGAAGAATCTTTTGGGGAGGAAATAAAGGCTAGAAATCAGAGGTGGAAGGAGAATTTGACTATATAACCTCTGAATTTTAAACAAAGTAGAATGTATAGCCTACTTGACTATGATTAATTAAAATCTAACTTAATTAAAGTGAACAATGCCATAAAACATATTTATGAAATACACTTAAAACTATACAATTATCTCTTGTTTGCTTTAGTAACTTATTAAAAAAAGTTTTAGTTTTTATTTTTGAGAGAGAACGTGAGCAGGGGAAGGGCAGAGAGAGAAGGGGACAGAGGATCCAAAGTGGGCCCTCCACTGATAGCAGAGAATCCAACATGGGGCTCTAACTCACGAACTGTGAGATTATGACCTGAGTCAAAGTCAGATGCTTAACCAATTGAGCCACCCAGGCTCCCAACTTTAGTGACTTTTTAAAAAATTAAACTACTTATTTACTTAAACATTTTCAATTTTTTTAAAGTAATCTCTACACCCAACATGGGGCTTGAACTCACAACCCTGAGACTGAGTTACATGCTCTACCCAACTAAGCCAGCCAGATGCCTTAAATTAAACTTTTTAAAATAATAGCTCTTTGGCTCTCTTATGGCATCTCCTCAACACTTCATTAATTGAGAATAAGTAATCTCTAGTGACATCATCATTTTTAAACTTTTTGTATTTTAGAGAGAGAAAGAGAGAGTGTGTGTGCACATACACAAGAGCAGGAGAGAGGGGCAGAGGGAGTGAAGGAGAGAATCTCAAGTAGGCTCCATGCTCAGCGTGAGCTACCCAGGTGCCCCATGACATCTTCCTTTAAATATTGCTTATCCAGGGTGCCTGGGTGGCTCAGTCAGTTGAGTGTCCAGCTCTTGATTTCAGCTCAGGTCATGATCCCAGGGTCATGGAATTGAGCCCTGCATCGGGCTCCTCCCTGAGCGTGGAGCCTGCTTGAGATTCCATTCCCTCCCTTCCCCACCCTCCTTCCCACCTCTCTCTCCCGCTCACACGTGCACACGCTCTCTCTCTCTAAAATGAAAAAAATGAATGCTGCCGATCCAATATTGTATCCTTCTATGGCTATACCAAGGGTAATTGAAATGAATATTTAATTTATACACCACCGAAAGACAATAAAGACAGTAGTTAAGTTCACTAATACTCTGGCAAAATTGTCTATAAATAGTATTTCACACGAGACAGTATTCATTCTTACTTTGTCAAATTTTCCAAGGCTGCTCTTTGTCCGGGGGTCTCCCTCTTCAGAGCCAGTCATTGCCAATTGCTGCAAAAGGCGGCCAACCTGCAACCCAAAGCAGTGGCAGGGAGACACAGGCTATAGATACTTACAGATTCTTCTCTATGAAAGCACTTTCATTCTAGTCTAAACATCTGTTTCATAGTAATATTCACACAATCTGACCAAGCATGCAAAAGAGGGTCCCAAATAAAACGTGTATCTTCTCTACATCAGCTTTTACTATATTTAGATTAAGAGTTATGGACAATAAACAGAAAATTTTGCTTTATACATTATACTGACAATATGAAATAAAAATGCAACACCTTTGTTTCTGATATTATACTTTTCATACATTTAGAAATCTTAAAATTCATTTGCAAAAATTCAAACTACTTCAAGTTAATATGAAGTACTTTTCCCTTATATAGTTCATAAAATACTCAAGGTAGAATTTTTTTTTCTAGATTTAAAAATCCTACAGAACATAGCTGCTTGGAAGGTAAATATTAATTCACAGAGCAAGTTTCTTACTGGTAAGAGAGAACTGTTAATCTACTCTCTTTAAAGACACTTTGGAGAAAACTAATATAGCATTATCTTAATATCTGGGACAATTCCCCTTTTTGCTCATTTTGAAAATAAGTGACTCAATCTTTATTGGAACGACAAAAATAAAAACTACAACTACACTATCTTAGAATAAATTTAGTGTTTCACAGGTAATAAAAATTTTTTAATTTTATTTTGGGGATTCTTTATAGTTAATTGCTAAACATACCAATATAATAGAACTAACCATGAAAAAAAAGCTTATCGTTTAAAAATAAAATCATCCAAAGATATAATCTATTCCAAATAAACTCAATCTCTTCTTCACAGTATTTCTGTGGGATAGGATATGATTAAAAGATTGTCTTAAGAAGTAACATGATTTCAGTAGTTCAGATGATTGGCGGGGGGGGGGGGGGGGGGGGGGGGGGGGGGCGGTAAGGAATGCTAATACACACACAGAACTCCTCTTTCTAAAACTCTTAGGTCCTGAAGAGTTTCAGATTTCAAAATTTGTAATTTTTGAAAGGCTGATCAGTGCATAGATGTAACACAGCCAGTATTAAGGGTGGCATTCTGTAATCAAATGTATTAACATTTCTGCAGCAAAACAGGAATATTCATTAGCAGCAAATGGAGTAACGATGATAAACAGCCTCATGTGAGTTCAAGTTAAGTTTTGCTACTAAACAATGTATAGAAAATGATGTATAGGGGCGCCTGGGTGGCTCAGTCTGTTAAGCGTCCGACTTCGGCTCAGGTCACGATCTCGCGGTCCGTGAGTTCAAGCCCCGCGTCGGGCTCTGACTGCTCAGAGCCTGGAGCCTGTTTCAGATTCTGTCTCCCTCTCTCTCTGAGCCTCCCCCGTTCATGCTCTGTCTCTCTCTGTCTCAAAAATAAATAAACATTAAAAAAAAAAGAAAGAAAATGATGTATAAAGATTTTCAATCATGCTAGGTTTTGAAATCATGGGAAAGGGACGGTGGCCCTGTTCTAGACAATCTAACCAACTATACATTCAAATCTGAGGACTCTATTTAAAAACTAACACAAAATATTTTATGACTAAAATATTTGACAATATTTTTAAATCCCAATATAATAACTGCTTCCATTTCTTAAGAAGAAAACATTTAAGGCAGTTTGAGGCAAAGGAATGGTAAGAATATATAAATATTATCATCGTATTTTCTATTCGCATCTACCTAATCAAATGATTTTCAACTGAACGCCACACTAATAATAATAGCAAAAGCATACCTGCATCAGATTAAATCTTGCCACCTCATTAATAGGAGCATCAGAAATTATTCCATACTGTTCTGGATTGACAACTGCAGGACAGATGAAGCAGGCCAAAAGGAGATCAGTACACATTGCCCTGACTTCCCCAACTTCCAGTCTATCTACACAGGAGAGGGTTTTGTACATCTGTGACACAATCCACCTCAAACTATGTGGAAAGCAGTATGTGTTCTGTTTGAGATAACCAATGAATTTGTTCACCAAAGCCACCAGTTTGGCTTCATTGGAATCCACCATCTCTTGAACCTTTTGCCTGAATCTATCTGAGCCTTTCTCTCCGAAGAGTTTTTCCTGTTGAGATGGGGAGAACCTCTCGATTAGCTTGTTTGGATCTGTTTCCAGGTGATCTTCGTCTTCAACAAGTAGTTGCATGATTGGCTCATGTAAAGTAGCTGTGAGAAAAAGTTTGGCAGAAAACAGTCCTTCAGAAAAAAGTTTAAATAAGATGCTGAAGGCACAAGTTCCTCTCCTCAAAAGTCGCCTGGGGTTGTCACTTTCTTTAAGTTCAAATTCAATCAAGTATCTCAAAACCTGAAGGAGGTAGCTTTCATCTTCTTGCATAATGCAGTTGCCATAGAGGGAGGTAAAAACTGTGTAAATAACACTTTGTGTGTTCTCCTGATTAAGTTTCTCCCCAGCAACCAAAGAGGAGGCAATAAGACGAGGATTTTCCCTTAACCGACTCAAGAATTCTCCATAAGCAGTCTCCTGAAATCCTAATTGCTTATATCCATCAACAAACTGTGTATCTTCCAAAATCTTGGCATGCTGGCAACATTCAGCAGGGGAAGCTTCAGCACTAAAAAATGAGCAGACAAGCAAAACAACAAAATCAACAACAATAATATAACACATATACTCCATTGAAACTCCACTGAAACTCCACTGAAACTCCACTAAAACTCCACTGAAACGTAGACTGATTATAGTCCCAGCAATGAGATCACTCCAAAGTGCTCAAATCTTTCAGCCCACCAGCATCTCAATGTGTAAAGAAAGGCAAAACCAAAAGTACAAAGGAGGACAAATTCCTCATATTAAATCAGGTCCAATGAAAAGTATCAAAAAAATAACCATTCTGATTTCTTTTTTTAATTATATTTCTATTTTTTACATTTATTTATTTTTGAGAGACAGAGTGAAACAGTGCAAGCAGGGGAGGGGCAGAGAGAGAAGGAGACACAGAATCCGAAGTAGGCTGCAGGCTCTGAGCTGTCAGCACAGAGCCCAACGCGGGGCTCAAACCCACAAACCGTGAGATCAACACGTGAGCCGAAGTCGGATGCTCAAACAACTGAGCCACCCAGGCGCCCCACCATTATTCTGATTTCTCCCATCAAAGATTGGTCCTATTTTTTTTCAATGTCACATAAATGGAATCATACAGTATGTACTTTTCTGTGTCTCGCTTTTCTCAACGTTATACCTCAGCACCACTCTTCTTACAGTTAAAAACTGCTTCTTAGAACAATAGAACAATAAGGTATTAACACAGTGAAAAACATTTCTAAACGAAGAAGTAGACAAATAGTATCAAAACATGGAAATGTATACAGTTGGCCCTTGAACAATGCAGGCATCAGGGGCACTGACCCCGGGTGCAGTGGAAAATCCACGTCTAACTTCTGACTCCTCAAACACTTAACTACTAATAGTCTACTGTTGACCAGAAGAAAGCCTTACAGATAACATAAAGTCGATTAACACATATTTTGTATAAGTATTATATACTGTATTCTTACAATAAAGTAAGCTAGAGAAAAGAAAATGTCATAAGAAAATCATAAGACAAAAATACATTTACAGTACTTTACTCTAAAAAATCCACATATAAGTTGACCCGCCAAGGTCAAACCTATTTGTTGTTCAAGAGCCAACTATATGTTAAATAATATTAGGAAAAAAGGGCATGTCTGGCTGGCCAGTGGAACACTCAACTCTTCATCTCAGGGTTATGAGTTCAAGCCCCACGTTGGGTGTAGAGATTACTTAAAAACTGGGTCACTCGCCTGGATGGCTCAGTCGGTTAAGTGTCCCTTGATTTCAGCTCAGGTCATAATTTCACAGGTTCTTGAGATCAAGCCCCTTGGGCTCTGAGCTGCTTGGGATTCTCTCTCTCTCCCTTTTTGCCTCTCCCCTGCCTGCACGCACAAGCACGCACGCACTCTCTCTCTCTCTCTCTCTCTCTCTCAAAATAAATAAATAAACTTAAAAAAATTTTTTTTCATCTCTAAAATAACTGTAATATTAGGAAAGCAGAGAGGTGCCTAGCTTCCTCACTTGGTAGAGCATGAAACTCTTGATCTCAGGTCATGAGTTCAAGCCCCATGATGGGTATGGAGCCTACTTAAAAAAATGAAAAAGTGGAACACAAGATAATTTACTCTCAGCAACAATAAAATGTTACATATATAAAGAGACAAAATTAATTGATGTGGTATAAAATATTAACACTAAAGGTATAATTCTCTGTAACAGTGCTTAATTAATAGACAAAAACTCACCTTAATGTTGACTCAAACTGTCTGAAACCATGCACTTTGTAGGAAATAGATTTACAGTTACCAGTGAGCACAGAACTCCAGTGGTTCATAAAACTTTTTCTTTACCTGGTTATGATAAGCCGGTCCAAATTAATTCTCTGCTGCTTAGCAATCCATGCTGTCCGATACAACTTTTCAGCCGTCTTAAGTACATCTGCATTTAGCCTCTGAATGAGCTGTTTCTCAGAGTTTACATACAAGCGTTCCTGCTTGAGGTGATGGGCCAGAGTATGAATATCCAGCTTCACCATCTTCAAATGCAGGGCAGGTACAAAGGCTAATCACTAAGAGGAAAAAGACAAATTTAAAAATTTGATGTCACTTAAATTGTTTTCCAAAATCAAAAGGGGTAGGAGAATACATTAAGAATTAGGCTACATTTAGGGGCATTTAGTCAGTTGAGTGTCCGACTCTTGATTCCAGCTCCGGTCATGATCTCACAGTTCATGAGACTGAGGCCCAAGTAGGGCTCAGCACTGACAGCACAGAGCCTGCCTGGGGCTTGCTCTCTCTCCCTCTCTCTCTGCCCTCCCCCTGCTCATGCTCTCTCTCACTCTCTCTCTCGAATAATAAGTAAACTTAAAAAAAAAAAAGAATTAACATTACGATTGTACACTTGAAAATTACTATGACAGTATAGCTTCAATGTCCTTACCATAACTACAACAACAAAACGGTAATTATATGAGGTAAAGGAGGTGTTAATTAACCTTATTAACCTTTGCAATACGTTTGTGTATCAAATCATCACATTATGTACCTTAAACTTACACAATGTTATATGTCAATTATATCTCAATAAAGCTAGGAAAAAAGTTGTCCCAGCCAATCAGATTCATGAGTGACCTTAATGGATTTGGAATTGAAAACTTTTCCTACAAACAATACGTTTGTAGTGAATTCACATTTTAACGGAGATGACAACCCAGACCTCAAAGCTCTCAATATGTTTACAGATCCATTAAAAACTGTTCACATATGGGGCGCCCGGGTGGCTCAGTCGGTTGAGCAACTGACTTCAGCTCATGTCATGATCTCGCAGTCTGTGAGTTCAGGCCCCGCGTCAGGCTCTGTGCTGACAGCTCAGGGCCTGGAGCCTGCTTCGGATTCTGTGTCTCCCTCTCTCTCTGCCCCTCCCCCGCTCATGCTTGCTCGCTCTCTCTCTCTGTCAAAAATAAACATTAAAAAATTAAAAAAAAAAAACTGCTCATATATTGAAATTTTTTTTTTTCGTGCTAAGACCAAAAAAACAGAATTAAACATTATGGTAGCAGCTAGAAATGTTTTTTTAAAGCTGCCTGACACAAACAGGTTTAGCAATTAATAATTTTCATTTCAGGAATTTTTTTAACTTTCTTATTTTAATGAACTACTGAAAACTAGGAAAATTTCAGATATTACCATCTAACCTGAATCTTATTGCTTCCAAAGACCACTCTCTTATACTTTATCAATTCCCCAGCAAACCACACGAAGCTGTTATTCTAAATCTCCTGTATCATGAAGGCCTTCATATTGCTCTCTTCTCAAAAGATGTAAGTATGTCCACTAAGATGATTCATTGTTAATAACAAAAGTATCTGGGTACATTCAAAAAATAACTGGTGACATACAGACATATACTTATAAAATCATATTAACTCAGTTTACAGACAATTTGTAGACTTCCATGTGGGAACTCTAACATCCTCTAGGGGGCTCTAGGTTCATAGACTAAGAACAGAATCACTGAATAAATGATTGCAATTGTAAGAAGTATTACAGTTAATGAAAACAGTACTGAAATGGGCTCTTAAAGACCTGAATACTTCATTAATTAGTGCTATTACTTGGGCACATAAAGCATATTCTCTGAACCTCAGATTTTTTTCACCCATAAAAAGTGGACACAATATCTACATTTATCATCCTGGTACAAGCAACACATTAGGTACCAGAAATACAAAAGGAATAAAATCTAATGTGTACCCTCAAGAACTTCCTAACCTAGCAGAATGAAGCAGACGCGCAAGCAAATGGCTGTCCGAAAATGTAATGGGTGTTATGCTAGAAGACTGTACAATGTGGACGGGGGGACAAAAAGAGAAGAAACGATTGAGGAGTTAGATACCTGCACCTAGTCTTGAAAGGCAAGTTGAGGGGCTGGGGAGGGGAGAGACGAGTATTTGCCAGACATAAAGAGGATGGTGGGTGGGGTGGAGTTCCAGATAGAACCAAGCAAAGGCACAGAGGCGTATAACGAAGAGTACATTTAGAGAGTTACTCATGGCTTCCTACAGTCTGGGGGACTGTGTCTGTGTGTTCAGTGAGGTGGGGAGAGGTGGAGAATGGGTAAAATGAGAGATAAGGCTGCAGAGACAAAAGGTACACAAAAGCCAGAGTCAAGAAACTTAGACTTTGCACTGTAGGTGTTGGGAAAAGTTTTAAATAGGAGTTTAAGCTCCTATTATGATAATATTTATATTTGAGAACATAAACTCCAGCAGTAAGGAAAAAAATGAGGACACGGGGATAAGACTAGATGAAGAGAGACAACAAAGTTGTTGGTAGGCAGGAAATGCAGTAGCAATAGAAAGAACAGGACAAGTTTGGGACATGTTACGAGGCAGAAACACAAGATTTGTTCATCACAATTGGGGAAAATAAGGTAAAAGTTTCCAACTCTAGGAACAAGAGTAGGTATGGTATTATTCACCACAGTTGAGTATCATATGGAGAAACAGGTTATAAACTGAAAATGGTGCCTGGTGTGCTTCTAGGAACTTTAAACATTCCCTCTTCATAATATCCCTCTGAAACAAGGGCTCTGAAGCCCAGGAAACTGAGGCTCGGGGATGCTGAGTAATTTGCTCAGGGCCACACAAGTGGTAGATAGATGATACAGCCAGTACGCCATTATTATTACCCTGATCCCTACAAGAATGATGCAAAAATCCTGTGGTTACTCAGGAGAATATCTTATTTTTAAGAGATGCATGCTCAAGTATATAAAAGTATAGTGTTAAGGATGTCTGCAACTTCCTTGTATATGGTTCAGCAAAAAAATAAGAGATTAAAAACAATTTTTTCTTTATTTTTGACAGACAGCGAGCGAGCCAGAGCATGAGTAGGGGAGGCTCAGAGAGAGAGGGAGATAACAGACTCTGAAACAGGCTCCAGGTTCCAAGCTGTTAGCACAGAGCCCGACGTGGGGCTCAAACCCACAGACTACAAGACCACGACCTGAGCTAAAGTCAGACGCTTAACCAACAGAGCTACCCAGGTGCCCCAGGAGATTTTTTAAATGCAGCAAAATGTAAACAATTGTTGAATCTAGGTGAAGGGTAGTTGATGATCACTATACTATCCTTCAACAATTTCAGTTATGTTAGAAATTTTTCATAATAAAAAATAGGAAAAAATATTTTAGAAATTCTCAAACTGTGCCATTCTTGCTGCTTTAATACAATTTAATTCAACAAATATATTACTGAGCTTTTCTGGAGCTTAGCCAGGTCCCCTAATCTCAAGGAGCTCACAGTCTAATTATAACCAAAATACTGTTCAAGATAGAGAGGACACATAAAATGTTTCCAGTGACATAGCAAAATATGAACCAATTTATGCAATTTAGAAATTAAAACCTTCAAATATAGCTTCACTTAAAAAAAATTTAACACATGCAAGTAATGCTCCACCTAATCTAAACAAGAATTCACCTTCTAAATCCCTCAATAGCTCCAAATCAAAGATATTTTAGGTAAGTCTAGACAAACTTGCTAAGCATTTTTTTTCCTTTCATCAAGTTCAAGAATTGTATGTTTCAGTACTTTTTCTTTCTATAATTAGCTGGTCTGAGTGGTGGCAAAAAAACAGGTTAATAGGTTACCATACAAGATGATACTTTTTAAAACATTATTATATAAAAAAATAAAAATAAAAATTATAAATAAAATAAAATATTATTGTATAAATCCATAATCTTCTCATTACCATATAAACATAAGAAAATGTCAGTAAATGGCAATCAAACCAATGAAATCTTGCCATTTGCAACTACATTGATGGAACTAGAGGGTATTACGCTAAGCGAAATTAGTCAGAGAAAGACAAATATCATAGGACTTCACTCATATGAGGACTTTAAGACATAGAACAGATAAACACAAGGGAAGCAAAAATAATATAAAAACAGGGAGGGGGACAAAACATAAGAGACTCTTAAATATGGAGAACAGAGGGTTACTGGAAGGATTGTGGGAGGGGGGATGAGCTACATGGGTAAGGGGCATTAAGGAATGTACCCCTAAAATCATTGTTGCACTATAAGCTAACTAACTTGGATGTAAATTTTAAAAATTGAATTAAATTAAAAAAAAAAAAAAGAAAATGTCAGTAAACCACTGGGTAAAATGTTAAGAGGTTAAAAATATTAACTCTGACCTATATTTATGTCCAGTTTACCTAAATTGAATTCATATGCTGAATACTATTTTATACAACATGTACCACACACTGGAGTATAATGATATTACATCTCTATCTCTCCTCTTAGACTGTAAACACTGAGGGAGAGAATTCAACTTTGTGTCCTAACATACCTCATGGCAGGTAGGAGGAGCTCAATCATGTTAAGTGAACTCAAATCAGGTACAGCACCAAGATTATTATTAGCTCACACATTCTGAAAAAAAAATACTCCCCCCCCCCCCAAAACACACACAAATAATAATACCTAACAGGTCACTGCTTAAAAACAATAGTTGCCAGGGTACATGGGTGGCTCAGTCGGTTAAGCATCCGACTTCATCTCAGGTCGTGATCTCACAGTTCATGGGTTCGAGCCCTGAATCGGGCTCTGTGCTGACAGCTAGGACCCTGGAGCCTGCTTCGGATTCTGTGTCCCCTTTCTCTCTCTCTCTCTCTGCCCCTCCCCTGTTGCGCTGTCTCTCTCTCTCTCTCTCTCAAAAGTAAATAAACATTAAAAAAAGCAAAAAAAAAAAAAACCCACAGTTGCCAAAAGAGGGTTGGAGAATGTAAAAAGTAAAGTCTATAAAATTGTTCTGCTCTTCTAAGGCACCCTATAACACAAGAGGAGTTAACAGCTACCGGGAAATAGCTTAAATAAAATATAGGCAGAAACAACTAAAAGTGGGAAATTTTACCATACTGAAGACAACAGGAAAGTACAAACATCTGCAAATAAGTTAGTATCCTGAAAAGTAACAACATTGTCAATATCAAACAAACAATAATACTCTATCAAGCTAACATTTATTTAGAACTTTATTATTCCAGGCACTGCTATTTTTTCCTCATTGAATCCTTAAAACCCTATGATGACTGTGCTCTCATTAACTTCATTTAACAGTTGAGAAAAGTGTTGATGTATCTAGCAAGTAGCTACATCAAAATTCACACTGACTCAGTTCTGATTCAAAAACAGCCCTTGCTCTCAACAGACTAACCTAAACATTTTGTCACTCACATCTACCTTAATTTTCAGTTCTGTTAATAATTGACTCCTTAAAGTTCCTTTTATCTATTGGTTTTTACTTCAACTGGCTTCTAGTGATATCTACTTCATCTGAGTTTACACTCATTTAAAATACAGGTGGATAATGGCCCCAAAACAGACACTTAAATCAACAGAACAGAACAGAGAACCCAGAAATGGACCCACAAACTTATGGCCAATTAATCTTTGACAAAGCAGGAAAGAATATCCAATGGAATAAAGACAGTCTCTTCAGCAAGTAGTGCTAGGAAAACTGGACAGCAACATGCAAAAAAATGAACCTGGACCACTTTCTTACACCATACACAAAAATAAACTCAAAGTGGATGAAAGACCTAAATGTAAGACAGGAAGCCATCAAAATCCTCTAGGAGAAAGCAGGCAAAAACCTCTTTGACCTTGGCCGCAGCAACTTCTTACTCAACACGCCTCCACAGGCAAGGGAAACAAAAGCAAAAATGACCTATCAGGAACTCATCGAAATAAAAAGCTTCTGCACAGCAAAAGAAACAATCAGCACAACTAAAAGGCAACCAACAGAATGGGAGAAGATATTTGCAATTGACACATCAGATAAAGGGTTAGTATCCAAAATCTATAAAGAACTTATCAAACTCAACACCCCAAAAGCAAATAATCCAGTAAAGAAATGGGCAAAAGACATGAATAGACACTTCTCCAAAGAAGACATCCAGACGGCCAACCAACACATGAAAAAATGCTCAATTATCACTCATTATCGTGCTCTCATCTACTCGTGCTCTCTCTTTAAAAAAAAAAAAAGGGGCGCCTGGGTGGTGCAGTCGGTTGGGCGTCCGACTTCAGCCAGGTCACGATCTCGCACTCCGTGAGTTCGAGCCCCGCGTCAGGCTCTGGGCTGATGGCTCAGAGCCTGGAGCCTGTTTCCGATTCTGTGTCTCCCTCTCTCTCTGCCCCTCCCCCGTTCATGCTCTGTCTCTCTCTGTCCCAAAAATAAATAAATGTTGAAAAAAAAAAAATTTAAAAAAATAAAAAAAAATTAAAAAAAAAAAAAAGTGAGGGTGCCTGGGAGGCTCAGTTGGTTAAGCGTCTGACTTCGGCTCAAGTCATGACCTCACGGTTCATGGGTTTGAGCCCTGCATCGGGCTCTGTGTTGACAGCTGAGAGCCTGGAGCCTGCTTCAGGTTCCTTGTGTCTCCCTCTCTCTTTCTGCCCTTCCCCTGCTCGTGCTCTGTGTCTCTCTCTCTGTCTCTCAAAACTAAACATTAACAGGGGTGCCTGGGTGGCTCAGTCAGTTAGGCGTCCGACTTCGGCTCAGGTCATGATCTTGCAGTTTGTGAGTTTGGGCCCCGCGTCGGGCTCTGTGCTGACAGCTCAGAGCCTGGAGCCTGCTTCCAATTCTGTGTCTCCCTCTCTCTCTGTCCCTCCCCTGCTCAAGCTCTGTCTCTCTCTGTCTCTCAATAACAAATAAACGTTTAAAAAAATTTAAAAAAAATTTTAAATAAACATTAACAAAAAAATTAAAGGGCGGGCACCTGGGTGGCTCAGTCGGTAAAGCGTCCGGCTTACACTCAAGTCATGATCTCATGGTTCAGGAGTTTGAGCCCTGCTTCAGGCTCTGTGCCAATAGCTCAGAGCCCGGAGCCTGCTTCAGATTCCGTGTCTCCCTCTCTCTCTCTGCCCCTCCCCCACTCATGCACTGTCTCTCTCTCAAAAATAAAAAGCATTAAAGAAAAATAAAAAAAAGAATCTTAGAATTGGTAAGGCTGTTAAAAGCCATCTTCTCCAACTTAATTCAATTCAACAAATATTTTCTGAATGTCTTCATTGTACCAGGCACTAATAGTACAAGACAGAACACACAAAGCCTCCGTCCTCATAAAGTTTAGTCAACTTCGACGCCAGGAACAACTAAACTACAAGTAACTACAAGTATATATATATATATATATATATATATATATATATATATATGTGTGTGTGTGTACACACACACACATGCTCTACCTTTTATTTTGAATGGACTGCCTTTCTCATGATCAAAGCCAACCCTCACTTTTATGCTAATTTCCTCCCTTCACATCTATCTACTCAAGAATATTACTGCAGTAATCACAACTACCCCATCCCCCCATCCATATTTCGCTCTCTACTGGATATTCTCACCAATATATAAACATGCTATTATTTTTCATCTTTTTTTAATATGAAATTTATTGTCAAATTGGTTTCCATACAACACCCATCGCTCATCGCAACAGGTGCCCTCCTCAATGTCCATCACCCCTTTCCCCTCCCTTCCACCCCCCATCAACCCTCAGTGTATTCTCAGTTTTTAGGAGTCTCTTATGGTTTGGCTTCCGCCCTCCCTAACCTTTTTTTTTTCTTTCCCTCCCCCATGGTCTTCTGTTAAGTTTCTCAGGATCCACATAAGAGTGAAAACATATGGTACCTGTCTTTCTCTGTATGACTTATTTCACTTAGCATCACACTCTCCAGTTCCATCCACGTTGCTACAAAAGGCCATATTTCATTCTTTCTCATTGCCAAGTAGTATTCCATTGTGTATATAAACCATAATTTCTTTATCCATTCATCAGTTGATGGACATTTAGGCTCTTTCCATAATTTGGCTATTGTTGAAAGTGCTGCTATAAACATTGGGGTACAAGTGCCCCTATGCATCAGCACTCCTGTATCCCTTGGGTAAATTCGTAGCAGTGCTATTGCCGGGTCATAGGGTAGATCTATTTTTAATTTTTTGAGGAACCTCCACACTGTTTTCTCGAGAGGCTGCACCAGTTTGCATTCCCACCAACAGTGCAAGAGAGTTCCCGTTTCTCCACATCCTCCCCAGCGCCTACAGTCTCCTGATTTGTTCATTTTAGCCACTCTGACTGGCGTGAGGTGGTATCTCAGTGTGGTTTTGATTTGTATTTCCCTGAAGAGGAGTGACATTGAGCATCCTTTCATGTGCCTGTTGGCCATCTGGATATCTTCTTTAAAGAAGCATCTATTCATGTTTTCTGCCCATTTCTTCACTGGATTATTTGTTTCTCGGGTGTGGAGTTTGGTGAGTTCTTTATAGAGTTTGGATACTAGTCGTTTGTCTGATATGTCATTTGCAAATATCTTTTCCCATTCCATCGGTTGCCTTTAGTTTTGTTGATTGTTTCCTTTGCAGTGCAAAGGAAGCTTTTTATCTTCATGAGGTCCCAATAGTTCATTTTTGCTTTTAATTCCCTTACCTTTGGAGATGTGTCAAGTAAGAAATTGCTGCGGCTGAGGTCACAGAGGTTTTTTCCTGCTTTCTCCTCTAGGGTTTTGATGGATTCCTGTCTCACATTCAGGTCCTTTATCCATTTTGAGTTTATTTTTGTGAATGGTGTAAGAAAGTGGTCTAGTTTCAACCTTCTGCATGTTGCTGTCCAGTTCTCCCAGCACCATTTGTTAAAGAGACTGTCTTTTTTTCCATTGGATATTCTTTCCTGCTTTGTCAAAGATTAGTTGGCCATACTCTTGTGGGTCTAATTCTGGAGTCTCTATTCTATTCCATTGGTCTATGTGTCTGTTTTTGGGCCAATACCATGCTGTCTTGATGATTACAGCTTTGTAGTAGAGGCTAAAGTCTGGGATTGTGATGCCTCCTGCTTTGGTCTTCTTCTTCAATATTACTTTGGCTATTCAGGGGTCTTTTGTGGTTCCATACAAGTTTTAGGACTGCTTGTTCTAGCTCCGAGAAGAATGCTGGTGCAATTTTGATTGGGATTGCATTGAATGTGTAGATTGCTTTGGGTAGTATTGACATTTTAACAATATTTATTCTTCCAATCCATAAGCACGGAATGTTTTTCCATTTCTTTGTATCTTCTTCAATTTCCTTCATAATCTTTCTATAGTTTTCAGCATACAGATCTTTTACATCGTTGGTTAGGTTTATTTCTAGGTATTTTATGATTCTTGGTGCAAATGTGAATGGGATCAGTTTCTTTTTCTGTTGCTTCGTTATTAGTGTATAAGAACGCAACTGATTTCTGTACATTAATTTTGCATCCTGTGACTTTGTTGAATTCATGTATCAGTTCTAGCAGACTTTTGGTGGAGTCTATAGGGTTTTCCATGTATAGTATCATGTCACCTGCAAAAAGTAAAAGCTTGACTTCATCTTTGCCAATTTTGATGCCTTTGATTTCCTTTTGTTGTCTGATTGCTGATGCAAGAACATCCAACACTATGTTAAACAACCTCTCAGAACACCTGGGTGGTTCAGTTGGTTAAGTGTCTGACTCTTGATCTTGGTTCTGGTCATGATCTCACGGTTTGTGAGTTCGACCCCCAGGTCAGGCTCTGTGCTGACAATGCTGAGCCTGGTTGGGATCGTCTCCCTCTCTCTCTCTCTAAAAGTAAATAAATAGGGGCGCCTGAGTGGCTCAGTTGGTTAAGCATCTGACTTCAGCTCTGGTCATGATCTCGTGGTTCATGAGTCTCAGCCCCACGTCAGGCTCTGTGCTGACAGACTGGAGCCTGGAGCTTGCTTCGGATTCTGTGTCTCCCTCGCTCCCTGCCCCTCCTCCACTTGTGCTCTGTCTCTCTCTCTCTCTCAAAAATAAAATAAACATTAAAAATAAAAATAAAAAAACTTCAAAAATATTACAGAGATAATGACAACTACATATAAAGTGGGATCCTAGAACAGGAAAAGGACATCAGGTGAAAACTAAGGAAATCTAAATAACATATGAACTTTAATAATAATGTGTCAATATATTGGTTCAGTGGGGCCCCTGGCTGGCTCAGTTGGTTAAGCATCCAACTTCAGCTCAGGTCACGATCTCATGGTTCAGTTTGTGAATTCGAGTCCCGCATCAAGCTTTCTGCTGTCAGTGTGGAGCCTGCTTCAGATCCTCTGTCCTCCTCGCTCTCTGCCCCTCCCCCACTTGCTCTCAGAAATAAAAACGTTTAAAAAAACATATATATACATATATATATATATATATATATATATTCACTAAGTGTAACAAATATACCATGCTAAGGGTAAGATGTAAATGATAGGGGCAACTTGGTGCTAGGTACATGGGAACTCCTTATACTATTCTCTCAATTTTTCCGTAAAACTTAAACTGTTCTAAAAATATATAAATTTTTAAAGTTTTTAAAAGTTCATTTATTTATCTTTGAGACAAAGAGAGAGCATACACAGGAGGGGCAGAGAGAATCCCAAGCAGGCTCCACGCTGTCAGCAGAGCCTGATGCAGGGCTTGAACCCACAGACCATGAACGAGATGATGACCTGAGCCGAAACAAGAGTCAGATGCTCAACCGACTGAGCCACCCAGGTGCCCCTATCAATTTCCATATAACAGCAAACTTTTAAAAACTGCATTATAAACAGTAATGGTTGAGGGGCACCTGGGTAGCTTAGTTGGTTAAGCATTCGACTCCAGCTTAGGTCATGATCTCGCAGTTCATGAGTTCAAGCCCTGCACCAGGCTCTGTGCTAACAGCTCAGAGCCTGAAACGTGCTTCGGGATTCTGTGTCTCCCTCTCTCTCTGCCGCCCCCAACACTTGCACTCGTGCTCTCTCTCAAAAATAAATAAACATTAAAAAATTTTATATAAATAGTAATGGTTGAGCTTGAAAAGAATTTTAATTAACTGGTCATAGTAAAATGTATCAGTGTTCAGTAAATACAAATAATAACTACCATATATTTCAGGCTTGTCATGTACTAGGCACCAACCAGGTGTTTTAAATGAATATTCTCATTTAATCTGTATAACATCCCTGAAAGGCAGGCATTCTTATCCATGTTTTACAGGTGAGGAAACTGAGGAAATTAATTTGCCCAAGGTCAAATTAGTAACTGGCAAAGATGAAACCAGAATCCAAGTACATGTGACTCACTGAGCTCTTACCACTACACCATCTGTGAGTGCTGTAATTCATAAGTCAAGGCCACTTCTAATCGCCCCAGTCTTTCAACAACTATTCATTGGTGAGTCAGTATCTGGACAAGTCCCTTTTTCTTTGAAAGTTTCAAACTGTCAGGGTGTCTGGGTGGCTCAGTCAGTTAAGCGTCTGACTTTGGCTAAAGTCATAATCTTGCAGTTCGTGGGTTCGAGACCCTCGTCAGGCTCTCTGCTGTCAGCAGTTCGGATCCTATGACTTCCTCTCTCTCTCTGCCCTTTCCCTTTCATGCTCTCTCTCTCTCTCAAAAATAAGTAAACAGTAAAAAATGTGTGTGTTTATTATTAAAATAATAAGCATTATTTTTTTTTAATTGGGGTGCTTGGGTGGCTCAGTCGGTTAAGCGTCCAACTTTTGATTTCAGCCAGGTCATGATCTCATGGTTCATGGGATCGGGCTCCATGTCAGGGTGTGGTGTGTGCTGACAGTGCACAGCCTGCTTGGGATTCTCTCTCTCCCTCTCTTTCTGCCCCTCCCGGCTGACACACACACTCTCTCTCAAAACAATAAATAAATCAACATTAAAAAAAAAAAAAAAGATTCACTCTCTCACTGATACCGTATTAACCCAATACGGCAAAAAGGACATGACTGCCAATTTTTAATGACCTACCACAATGTTAGCTTCCATGGTTTATCAATCAAATAATTTAAATTTGAGGATTTGTTAAAAAATTTTTTTTAATGTTTATTCTTTATTTTTGAGAGAGAGTGAGCGGGGAAGGAGCAAAGAGAGGGAGACAGAGAGTCCAAAGCAGACTCTGCACTGTCAGCACAAAGCTCAACATGGGGCCCAAACCCACAAACCACGAGACCATGACCCCAGCAGAAGTCAGAAGCTCAACTGACTGAGCCACCCAGGCACCCCTTGAGGATTTATTTTAATTACCCACCACTTTTCAGGGATCTAACCAATCCATACAAGAGATGGACATCTTTTGCAAATATTTTTCATAAATAACCATTTTGAATTACAAGGATTTGTCTACATGTGTTTCCTTTTATAAAACTTAACCTCCTTCAGTGTGGAACAGTTTATTACTCATTTTATGTTTTGTTAAATTACATGATCTAAAAATCGTCAGGTATTAAAAATAATGAGTTCATCTCTTTCTAAAAAAAGGACAAGCACAGTAAACTTTAACACACTTCCTCCACTCACTCATTCAACAAATGTTTGTTAAAGATCTACAATGTGCTAGGCACTAATGAACAAGACAGGCAAAGTCTGCTCTTGAGGGGCCCTCATTCTCACAGGGATATGTGATCATAACAAATCTGAATAGATTCCACAGACCAGATTTCTACATACCCTCTGGAATTCTTGACCCATGCTTGTCACTGGCCAGTTAAATCTCACTTAAGCATCAGAGCCCAGCTCAAACCAAGGAGTCTTTCCTGGCCATTCTCATACTTTCTCCTTTGGGCTCATCTCTATCATAGCTTTCCATATTTTATACTGTTTGCAACAAAGTGTTGTTTTCTCAACAAAACTCCAAGTTACCTGAAGGAGTGACATAGTCATCTTGGTATCCCCATTTTCTTAGCAGACAGGCTGGCACTTAGCAGGTACTCGTTTAACATCTGAATTTATAAAAAATTATTACACAAATGACTGAATGACGTGTTTCTTCACAATTAAAAAATAGCTATTGGGGTGCCTGGGTGGTTCAATTGGTTAAGTGTCCGAAATTGGCTCAGGTCATGACTGAACATTTTGTGAGTTCGAGCCCTACACCGGGCTCCACGCTGGCAGTGCAAAGCCTGCTTGGGATTCTTGCTCTCTCTTCTCTCTCTGCCCCTCACCTGCTCGTACTTTCTCTCTCAAAATTAATAAATAAACTTTCAAAGAAATAAAAATAAAAAATAACCGTCAATGAGGAAAAAAAATGGAAGCAAATCATACTTTAATTATCTTTAGTTGGTATATTTGAAAAAACAGTGAAACACTGTAGGGGGAAAAAAAGGACTTAGTACCAACTATTCCTGGCACAAGTACAAGGAACTGAAAGGCACACTACTTTGAAGATGCAAGTCATATAAAGCCAGACAGTATTCACATCTCAAATTAACACCAAACCAGACTTCTTGCTATGACACCAAAATTCTACAGCCTGCCAAAAATAAATAAAATCCAAACAGATGTCGATTTTTTTTGCCCCCAATACACTACTAATTTTCGAGAATTAAAGAAGACAGACTAACCACAAAAATAATGAATTCATGCATACCAAATGGCTCGTGGGTTAAGCTCAGATTTTATTACACAACCCAACTGAGAGAATATCAAAATCCCTGGACAGCAAATATGCATTACTTAGTAAATACTAATGTATCCTCACTTATTCCAGTTCGAAAACCTTGACTTTTTATTTATTTAATGTATTTACTTATTTTGAGAGAGCAAGTGCACACACGTGCACACAGTGGGGGCGGGGCAGGGAGATAGAGAGTCCCAAGCAGGTGCTTGGGGTGCCTGTGTGGCTCAGTCCATTAAGTGTCTGACTCTTGATTTCAGCTCAGCTCATGAACTCACAGTTTGTGGGATTGAGCCCTGAGTCTGGCTCCAGGCTGACAGTGCAGAGCCTGCTTGGGAATCTCTCCCTCTCTCTCTGCCCCTCCCCCACTCACATTTGTACGTGTGCTCTCTCTCTCTCTCAAAATAAATAAATAAATAAATAAATAAATAAATAAGAGTTGGGGGGCACCTGGGTGGCTCACTCGGTTAAGCATCAGACTTCAGCTCAGGTCATAATCTCAAGGCTTGTGACTTTGGGCCCCTCATCTGGCTTTGTGCTAACAGCTCACAGCCTAGAGCCTGCTTCGGATTCTGTGTCTCCCTCTCACTCTGCCACTCCCCCGATGACGCTCTGTCTCTCTCTCGCAAAAATAAACATGAAATTAAAAAAAAAAAAAAAAGAGTTGGACATTTAACCAACTGAGCTACCCAGACACCCCTAAAAAAAGTATTACTTGAAATCATTACTAATGTAACTGACAATATTAAACAAGATTAATTTTGAAAAACATTGTTATGGTACATCTCTGTCACTGAGTACTACATAATTATTGAGAAGCAATACATAATTATTGAGAGAGGTACACAGAAAGTTGTCCATGGTGTACCATTACAGGAAAAAAGCACACTGAAGAATGATACCCAAGGTAAGACCCAAGAGGCAGCTAAACCACAAACCCTTGAGCAAGGCTCCCTGTGCTCCAATATCAGCTTGGCCACTCACTAGTTGTGCAACCTTTGATAATTCTCCTCGCCTTGCTTTCTTCATCTACAAAAGGATATAAAATAGAATCTACTTCATAAGGTATGTTCATGGGCTGTAAAAGTTTAACAAGTTAATATATGTAAAGCACTACAAGTATTGACAATTTCTGGGGGAAGAAAAGAAAAACTGAAAACATATAGCATGTGCATATATATGTGGGGAAGAAAAGCTTCCATTTTTTTGTATTTTTAGGTTTTTTTTAAACAAAGAACGTTACTTTCATAATTAAAAAAAAAAGAAAACATAATAAAAACTTGGGACATGGGGCGCCTGGGTGGCTCAGTCAGTTGAAATTCCAACTTTGGCTCAGGTCATGATCTCATGGTCCGTGAGTTTGAGCCCCGTGTCGGGCTCTGTGCTGATGGCTCAGAGCCTGGAGCCTGCTTCAGATTCTGTGTCTCCCTCTGTCTCTGACCCTCCCCCATTCATGCTCTGTCTCTCTCTCTCTCAAAAATAAATAAACTAAAAAAAAAAAAAATTTTTTTTTTTTTTTTTAAATAAAAACTTGGGACTAAGATTCCTCCGCTAAATGATCTGTTAGTGCAATTACTTAAACACTCAGGACCAGACAAATTCTGTGAATAATAATATATTACACATGGGCAATTTTTATTTATTTTTTTTTAACATTTATTATTTTTGAGAGGGAGAGAGAGAGAGAGAGACAAAGCATGAGTGGGGAAGGGGCAGAGAGAGAGGAAGAGACAGAATCCGAAGCAGGGTCCAGGCTCTGAGCTGTCAGCATACAGACTGACACAGGGGTCGAACCCACAAACCATGGGATCATGACCTGGACTGAAATCAGATGCTTTTTTTTTTTCTTAATGTTTTATTTATTTTTGAGAGAGAGAGTGTGTGTGTGTGTGTGTGTGTGTGAGGAGGGGAGGGGCAGAGAAAGAGAGAGAGACACACACACACAGACAGACACAGAATCAGAAGCAGGCTCCAGGCTCCGAGCTGTCAGCACAGAGCCCAAAGCGGGGCTCAAACCCATAAGCTGTGAGATCATGACCTGGGTCAAAGTCGGACGTCTCAACTGACTGAGCCACCCAGGTGCCCCATAAGTGTGAAAAATTTCAAGTGCAACAAAAAGGACAGTACTTATGGACACAGTTCAACAATAACAAGCTATACACTAATAAGCAGAACTGCAATGGCACCAATCTAGAAATGGATATCAGGAACTTTCACAATTAGATAAATCTCCATTAATTTTATTAGTCTGAAATTAAATACCACCAAATCTAATTTCTTCCAATTCAACAATCTCTAATGACAACTCACTAGACATACATAAAGCTGGAGCTCAAGATAAACTACATAATTTAAATTAAAAAAAACCTAAAGTCCTTAAGAGCCCTTTGAGAATTTTGGAGAGAATGATTTCACCACCTCACATGCTTTGAGGAAGCTTTGGTCCCTGCATAAACTTAGCTTCCTCCATAAGTACAGTGGGTGTACAAAACAACCAAACAGAAAGAGAACTGTGAGCTTCAGCTGCATTTTTTGCTGAGCTGTAATACTGGTAAAGCCTGTTTCAAGATCCAAGAGTCCACCCTCAAAATTAGGGAAGGTATAATAAACAGCAGGCTGTCAGTCCATTTCATCAAATTTACCAGAATGGTATCTCATAAAATTATGAATATTTTTTAAAGTTTATTTTTATTTTGAGAGATGGAGAGCAAGCAGGGGAGGGGCAGAGAGAGAGGGAGACAGATACAATCTCAAGCAGACTCTGCACCGTCAGCATGGAGCCCTATGCAGGGCTCGAACCCACAAACTGATATCATGACCTGAGCCGAGATCAAGAGTTGGTCGGACACTTAACCAACTGAGCCACCCAGACACCCCATAAATTTATAAATATTATCAAACTTCAAGCAGCATTATTTATTACCATTGACTATGTTTTACCTAAAAGGAACCTCCTGGACCACAAAAAATAAATAAATAAAAATAAATAATAAATAAATCTAGTTGCCTAAAATAGCTTTTCAAAAAGAAATCAATCATTAAGATCCCTCCACAGAATTATGGAATTCATAATTTTAACTAGTTTACCTAATGTCTACAAAGAGAGAAAGAACTCAATAAATGCCAATTACTATTATCATTAATGATGGAACAGAAATTTACTCATAAGGACACTTAATAGGTCACTTTCTCAGAATCCAAGCTGGCCCATCACAACCTTGAATAGTTATTTATCAAAAAATACTTGGTTTTAGAGGACTCAAAAATTCCTTGGGTTCTAAAGGAGGTGATAAAGATGAAACAAATTCTGCAAAAATAATTCACCTATGCTTTCTTAAGCTCTTCTAGTACAAAAATCTGTATTTGTAAACATTTTGCAATTCTGCGTTACGATTTTTAGACCAAATGTATTTTTTATCAGCTAGTCATGATTTATAAGTAATGAAAGTAAAATCAAGAGATGGGTCAGTTTTGCATTAGAAAGTGAAAGAAGACAGTTCAGAGTGGGTTAAAAATAGGTGAGGTTAGCCTAAGTCCTTAAAACTTTAAAAATGAATGTATTTGGGTAAAATTCAGACTGCTTGGGAAGATAATTTGACTCTGATCCTATAAAAAGAGAAACAGGCTAATATCCCTTGACTAACATTTTTTTCCTTAAAATTTTCCAATTTTAATCAAAGATTCACAGAAAATAAACTGAAAACATAAATTAGTAAGTAAAAAAAAAGGAAGACGAGCTGAACATGTTTGATGACATGCTTCCCACTAATCTCTAGGGTGGGTGTACCAGCATTACATGGGAGCAAGACCAAGCAAGCATCTTTTCAGACACAAAGATTAATGAGCAGATATCTCGCTGCTTTTACAGTTACATTATGCTTAAAGCCTTATATTTTAAAAATGGCATATGAAAAGGTATATACAAAGATAATTTTGGCTTGATTTATATCTGTCTATATACACATACACACATGCACACATATATACACATATATAAAATTACACTGTTAGCATTTGTTTAAACATTTGTTTAACCTTTTATTTATATATAGTGAATATGAGAACTTGTAGTATCAACAGATACTCACCACTTCTGACTACTACATTGCAGAGTTCAAAACTGGATTTCAGGGGCACCTGGCTGACTCAGGTGCAAGAGCATACAACTTTTAATCTCTTGGTCCAGTTCGAGCCCCATGTTGGGTGTAGAGATTGAACAAAAAAACTTAAAAAACAAAACAAGAGGTGCCTGGGTGGCTTAGTCGGTTAAGTGTCCAGCTCTTGATTTTGACTCAGGTCATGATCTCACAGTTGGTTTGTGGGTTCAAGCCCCGAGTTTGGCTCAGTGCTGACAGTGCAGAGCCTGCTTGGGATTCTCTCTCTCCTCCTCTCTCTCTGGCCTTCCCCAACCTGTGTGTGCTCACAGTCTCTCTCTCAAATAAACTTTAAATAAATAAATAAAGCTTTAAAACAAAACAAAACTGGGTTTCAGCTTAGGAGCAGTGAAAAACTGCCCTACTGGAAATGCTTTTAAAACTAAAAAAAAATGGGGGGGGAGCATCCTGACTTCGGCTCAGGTCAGGATCTCACAGTTCATGAGTTCAAACCCTGCATCACAGCTGTCAGCTTGGAGCTCACTTCGCATCCTCTCTCCCCCATCTCTCTGTCCTTCCCCACTGGCACTCTCTCTCAAACGTTAAAAAAAAAAAGAAAGAAAACTTTTTAAAAAATCGTAATACATATTGAAACATACTCCCCCAAATTGGAAAATATAGGTTAAGTATAAAGAAATTTTAACAAACTATAATTTAAAAACAAGAAATCAAACAGCTCAGTCCCTAAAGCCTCTTCTAAAATGTATACATGATACAGAAATTATTGGGCTTAGTTCCTTTAAAAATGAAAATACCTTGATTAGGATTACTTACAGAGTTAAATCCACAAATAATTTTTTTTTTTTTTAAGAGAAAGGAAAAGAGCACAAGCATGGGAGAGGGGCAGATAGAGAAAGAATCTCAAGAAGGCTCCATGCTGAGCATGGAGCCCAACTCGGGGCCTGATCCAACCATCCTGGGATCATGACCTAAGATGAAATCAAGAGCCAGACGCTCAACCAACTGAGCCACCCAGGTGCCCCAAAGTCACAATAATTCTATGAAAATAAAAGTTTGAGCAGTTCAAATGTAAAAAGTACATGACTAAAATCCTTCATGCCTATGAAAAAATTAATTCCAGAGAAGGAATTCCATGTGGTGAAAAAACAGAAAACTGCAAGGGAAAAAAAATTAATTAACCATTTGAGAAATTCTTTTTCAAGTACTGGTCTTTCCATAGTAAATAAAAGGGATTCCATTTATATAAGACTTTTACCAAAAAAACAAACAAAAAAATTACATTTTACCTTAGAGAATCCTAGAGTAACAAGTAACCAACTTTGCCTAATACAACTCTAAAAAAAAAAAAAAAGTTTATTTATTAATTTTGAGAGAGATTGAGTGCATGCATGGGGGAGGGGCTCAATCTCACAACCATGAGACCACAACCTGAGCTGAAATCAAGAATTGGATGCTTAAATGATTGGGCCATCCAGGCGCCCGCAAATTTTTTTTAAATAATGTGAAATGTCTTAGTATTGGAAATATAACCACTTTCCCTCTTCAATTTTCTATAAAAATTAGGGGTAATTTTTCCAAATAAATTAACCTGCTGCAATTTTCAGAATGCCATTATCAGGCATCACCTCTAAGGTGGGAAGTGCTCTGTGCCATCACTGGAAAGCAGCTCACAAACTCACAGTGGAGCCAACTGAGTCAACTGAGAAGTGACAGCAATGTGACAGTGTCCAAGAATGCACGAGAAGAGTAAGGCTTGTTTTAAAGTCAGGGATATGGTGCCAAAGAGGGAAAGTGAAAGATTGAGAGCTGAAGCATCAAAAGATTAACTAGCAACTACTGAATGAAAGCCACGTTCCTGATGCTTTTCATATGGTATTGTTATTAGTCAATCCTATCACCTCCACTTTACAGATGAGGAATCAGGTTTAGAAAAGTCAAATAACTTACTGACAAATCATTCAGCTATCATGCAGCAGAGAATTCAAAACTAGATTTGTTTGATTTCACAGCCCACACTCTTTTCACTTCCCTGTGCTGCCTCTCTGGCTCTTTATTGACTTCAAGCTCTCAGTGAGAAGTTTCACCACAGTGAGCACTAGGAAGGAAGTGATATACCTGTAGGCAAATGATCACATACTATCATCTGGGTAGCCCCATTTTCCAGTATTTCTTCATCCCAAGCTATCTTTACAATCTTTCCTCCCATTTTTCCATTTCACAGACCTAACACACTAGCCAGAAAAAAAGAAAAAAGGGGGGGGGGGAGGAGACTTGGATATTCTAATTTACAAATTCCTCTTCTTTGTTCAAGTTGTTCCCTACACCTCGGGCCTTTCTCCGATAGCCCTAGTGCCAATTACATCTATGATAGTTGGTCCAGTTCAAATGTCATGTCTTTCACACAGCATTCCCTAATCTTCCACTCTCCCATTCAGTAGTATCTCCAGTCTAAATCTTCTTGACTCTTTGTACTGGAACCTGTATTAACAACTCATGAGTTTGAGAAAGTTTTAAAATAATCACCCCCCTGATTACTTATTAATTACAAAGGAAAAGAGTGCCTTTACAATATAAGTCTATTAGATATTACTTTATTCAAATGATCAAATTTACATCAATAATGAAATACTGAAATATTTGCATCACCTCTGATGTGATACACTGAGACATAAAATCAACTACACAGCATTCCAACCAAAAATGTTTAACATAATGTGATCATAAATATTCTGACAAATCCAAATTGAGGGACATCCTACAATACAACTGGTCTAGATACTTACTGTTATGAAAGACCCCTCCCCTCCCCCACAAAAAAAAAAAAAAAAAAAAAAAAAGGCTAGAAAACCAGTCCAGATTCAAGCAGGCAACTAAATGCAATGTAAGCTCCTTAAGTGAATCTTGGGGCAAACACAAAATCAAACATCTAAAGACAGTATTGGGACAACTGGGGAATTTTGAATATGTACTATACATTAAAAAATAATATCCACATTAAATTTCTTGAGGGTGATTACTAATTGCAGATATGCAGAAGAAAGTGTCTGTTCTAGGGAAATACATGCTAAAAGTATTTAGGGGTAAAGTGTTGTGAAAGTAACTCACAAATACTTCAGCAAAAAATTGTGTCTACTAGTGCATAAAGCAAGCAGAGCAAAACTAACAACTATCGAATCTACGTAAGGAGTACAAAGGTGTTGTTATGACACTACTGTGGCAACCCTTCTGTAGGCTTAGGATTTTTCAAAGAGTTGGAAAACAATATTTAAAAGTTATGGATTTAGGGGTGCTTGGAAGGCTCAGTGAGAACATGCAACTCCTGATCTCAGGGTCATGAGTTCAAGCCTCACAGTGGGTGTAGAGATTACTTAAAAAAAAAAAAAAAAAAAAAAAAAAAAAAAAAAAAAAAAAAAATTACGGATTCAAAACAACAAAATCAACAGAAAATAGGGAAAGGTGCAAAGATGATTTAGTACTTGTATTCTGCCTCCCAGAATTAACTGTTAACATCGCCATAGTTGCTTTCAGTCTTTCAAAAAAAATTACAGGATCATCCCCTTTGCCCCACCCATTCTTATTGCCTGCCAGAAGCTGGGAAATTATAGGTAGGGTATGCCCATTTTCAACTTTACTAAATACTGCAAACACTGTCTCTCAAGGCAGCTGTACCAATTTAAACTCCACCAGCAATTTCTAAATTACCATGTTCAGCGACCTCTTCACTAATATTTGATACTGTCAGACATTAAAATTTTTTATCAGTTTGATGTGAACAATTCGGTGTCATTTATAACAATCTAGGATCGCAAAGTAAAAGAGCATTAGCAAAATAAGAACTTCATCAACAGGGGTGTCTGGGTGGCTCAGTCAATTAAGCATCCCAGTCTTGATTTTGGCTTAGGTCATCTCATGGTTTGTGAGATCGAGCCCCATGTTGGGCTCTTCACTGACAGCACAAAGCCTGCTTGAAATTCTCTCTCTGCCCCTCTCCTGCTCGTACTCTCCCTCTCAAAATAAATAAATAAACTTAAAAAAAAAAAAAGACCTTCATCCACAGACCCTTCCTTTCATCACATCACTGCAGAAAGTTAAAAATAATCAAACATGGCAACATGTATTAAGAACGATTAGTCCCCACATGAACCAAATGCCCACAAAAACTCCCACATAATGTTTGGGAAATAATCTGTCTTTTTAAAAATGTAAGAAGTGGGGTGCCTGGGTGACTCAGGCAGTTAAGCATCTGACTTCGGCCCAGGTCACGATCTCACAGTTTGTGAGTTTGAGTCCAGCATCGGACTCTGTGCTGTCAGCTTGGAGCCTGGAGCCTGCTTCAGATTCTGTGTGTCTCTCTCTGCCCCTTCCTTGCTCATTATCTCTCTCTCTCTCTCTCTCTCTCTCTCTCTCTGTCAAAAATAAATAAACTTAAAAAAATTGTTTTTTTTTAAGTGTAAGAAGAAAAGATTCAAATTCAACCAACCCAGCATACATAATACTCCTTGGAAGATTTAAAAAATAAATAGGTTTTATTCCCAGAAATAACCTAGCTATTATAAATTAACTGATTTATTTACTTATTCAGCAACTATTTACTGAATACCTGTTACAGGCCAGCCACCATTCCAGCACCATGGAGAAGACAAAGTCCCTATTCTCACAGAGCTAACATTCTAATGGGGAGACAAAAATACCTACAAATAACATAAGATCAGATAAATACATTCTATAAAAAAATGAAGGGACGGGGCGAAGAATGACAAAGGAGGCAGCCTAAGGACACAAAAAAACACCAGGCAAGACCCCTGCAAGACAAGATCCCTCCAAGGCAGTGATTTTGTAACATGGTGTGTTTAATTCAACATGAAGTATTTCAGCACCAACATCGTTTCATAAAATACTCTCCTTTACTCCCCTTTATTTTTTCCAAAAAAAACCCAAAACAGTTTGCTGCACTGGCTTTTCCATTATTGCTATTATCTTAGAGGAAAAAAAAATTCACACAAGATATTGACAGGTGCGTCACAAACAGATTCAAGTTTCAAGTCACACATATTCTAGAAGAAACTTTTTTTTTTAAGTTTATTTATTTATTTTGAGAGAGACAGAGAGACAGTGCAGGAGGGGCAGAGAGAGAGGGACAAAGAATCTCAAGCGGACTCCCCACTGACAGCACAGAGCCCCATGTGGGGCTCGAATCCACCAACCATGAGATCATGACCTGAGCTGAAGTCAGACTCTTAAACAACTGAGCCACCCAGGCGCCCCTCAAGTCACACATATTCTAAAGAAATGTTACACAGGGTGCCTGGGTGGCTCAGTCGGTTAAGCATCCGACTTCGGCTCATATCATGATCTCGCAGTTCTTAAGTCTGAGCCCTGCTTTGGACTCTGTGCTGACAGCTCAAAGCCTGGAGCTTGCTCCGAATTCTGTCTCTGTCTCTCTGCCCCTCCCCCACCCCTCTCTCTCAAAAATAAATAAATGTTAAAAAAATTTTTTTTAGAAATGTTACAACTGATTTGTCAGTAAGGAGTTTGATGCCAAAATGGAGCTGAACTGCAGAATTTAAAATAGAATTTCAAGGGGCACCTGGGTGGCTCAGTGGGTTGGGTGTCTGACTTCAGCTGAGGTCATGATCCCACACTTTGTGAGTTCAACCCCGAGTCGGGCTCTGTGCTGACAGCTCAGAGGCTGGAACCTGCTTTGGATTCTGTTTCTCTCTCTCTGTCCCTCCCCCATTTGCACTCTGTCTCTCTCTCTCTCTCCCTCTCTCAAAAATAAACATTAAAAATTTTCAAAACAAAAAAACTGTTTTAAATAAATAAATAAAATAGAATTTCAAGAAAATGACTTACCAATTCTCCAACTCTATCACCTGCACATTTACTTCCTATCATACATGAAAAGAATAATAGCAATAGGAAAATGTATTGGAAGACAGATCTTGTAGTTTTTACTTAAGGGTAAAAGATTTGGAGTATACCCCTCTTTCAAAAGCCACACTACCTACCTACACGATTTAAAGAAAACCAGCACGCATTAAAATTTCCTTCCACGGGCTTACACAAGAGCTTAGAAGGCTTCAACCACTTAGAACAAGGAGGTGCCTTACTAGAAAAAAATCGAAGGGCCAAAGTGTTCACTTCCCTTTTTTCCTAAGTTTATTTTGCTGATTCCCCAGTACCCTGAATGAAATATCTGCAGTCTATTTTTCAAAATTATACCCTGACCCAGTCAAATCTTTTCTTTTACTTCCCTATTTACAAAATTCCCTTTCATCTAAACTATAATACTATCTGCCTTGTCTTTTTTTGTCAAACAATTTTTTTCAATGCTTATTTATTTTTGAGAGAGAGAGAGAGAGAGAGTGTGTGTGTGAGCAGGGGTGGGGCAGAGAGAGAGGGAGACACAGAATCTGAAGCAGGCTCCAGGCTCTGAGCTGTCAGCACAGGGCCCGACACGGGGCTAAAATCCACGAGATCAAGACCGGAGCCAAAGTCGGTCACTTAACTGACTGAACCACCCTGGCATCTCTGCCTTGTCTTCTATCTTAGAAAAAAAAAAGGGGTGGGGTGGGTGCCTGGGTAGCTCAGTCAGTTAAGCGTCCGACTTCGGCTCAGGTCATGATCTCATGGTTCATGGGTTTGAGCCCCACATCGGACTCTGTGCTGACAGCTCAGAGCCTAGACCCTGCTTCGGATTCTGAGTCTTCCTCTCTCTCTGCCCCTCCCCTGCTCATACTCTGTCTGTCTCTCAAAAATAAATAAATGTAAAAAAGAAAAAAATGTTTAAAAAAAATAAAAGTAAAAAAATAAAAAAATAGTAATTCAAATATCCTTCCAGGCAGACTTATAGATCCCCAAACACTTACTTCTACTTCAGGAATTATTAGTCTTTATGTACCATGTATCTGTCTGCTGAAGGCTATGGACTCTCTCTCAGATTGCTTTTATTTTTATTTTATTTTAGTTAATTTATTCTTAAGGAATCTCTAGACCCAACATGGGGTTTGAACTCATGACCCCAAGATCAAGAGTCGCATGCTCTACTGACTGAGCCAGCCAGGTGCCCCTCAGATTGCTTTTAAATGCATAATTAAATATTCAAAATTACAAAAGAAACCAATTATACTGAACTATTAGCAAACCAATTTAAAAATCGTAATTCGGTAATGTATGTGCAGCTTTAACATCACATTAAATAACAAGATCTAACAGTGTGTCTAATAATGCCATAAATTCGAAGAAATAAGCATAAATGAAATTTTAAGATATCTGCAAAAACTGCAAACATGATACAAAAATAGTGGTAATTTTTATTGGTGACAAAGTCACAGGCACTGCTAATTCTACTATGGTTTAATGCCTACATTTATAATTGAAAGAACTAATAAATTAGTTATCAGATAATAACAACAGATGTGATTTTATCCCCATTCTACTTCAAAGATCCCCTATACTCTACCCACCAAATGGTGAAATCCCAGGTTAGAAATCCTTTCTAGTGCAAAGCGTGCGCAAACTGACTTCTGCCACAAATTTTAATATAAAAATAATGATTCTTCCTTTGACCTCTCATCTGAACGTTATCACCATGCCTGTTTTTCCGCAGACTTATACACAGAACCCAATTTCTATGGTTTGCCTAAGCAGCACTCATTTACATTTTGACAGTCAATAAAAGGTGAAGTTAAAGGAAAGGAGATGGAGGCAACCAACAGTCCCTCACTTCCAAGACATCCAACAGCAAGTGAAAAGATGCCGAGAGAGAGAGAGAGAGAGAGAGAGAGAGAGAGAGAGAGTGTGTGTGTGTGTGTGTGTGTGTGTGTGTGTGTGTGTTTCAGAGGTGGGCTACCCCCAGATCCGTGAGTCCAGCTTGTCAAGAGTCCCGGAAGCATGACATCTTCACCAGCGGCACCCAGAAGACATTCCACCTCTTTCTCGCCCCCTATACTCAGTTCTCTACCTTCCAGGTCGCTCGCCTGTGGCTCCCACCCGAAGCCGCCCCGCGGTTCTCCGGTCCCTTCCCATCCCATCCCCCACGCGTCCCTCCCTCCCATCTGCCCCAGGGCGCCCTGGCCCCTGCGCGCCGCCGAATCTCTCCCCTGGGTCTAACCGTGTGTCTCCCGACCCCCACGTCTCCCGACGCGGGAGGGAAAGGCCCGGGGCCTAGGGGTCAGCTGAACTGGGCGGTCCGGCCATTAGGCGCAGGCTGAGGCCCTAGGCCAGAGCAGCCCGGCCGCCAGGCAGCGAGCCGCGCACTCCGCGATGGTTAACCGGCGACACGCACTCACCAAGAGGATCACACGGAGGAGGGCACCCAGGCCTCCGCCGAACCGCCACTCGGTCTCGGAACCGTCGCCCTCGCCGCGAACTGCCACCGCCGCTGCCGCCGCCTCCGCCGCCACTACTCGCTAGTTGGCTTCCCTGCGTCCTGCGGCGGCGCTGCCGCCACGCCATCGCGCGTGCGCGGCGCCGCGGGGGCCCCTGGGACTGGTGGTTCTTGCGCACGACCCGCCGAGTCCTTCCGCTTTAGCCAGCCCGGTCCGCCCCTGGCGTGAGTGGTCGTGGGCACCTGCGGTACCGAGAAGCGCCTTCCCGAAAGTCGTTCCTCAGGAGACGCGGGCACTTGCTGGCGCATACGGTGCTGCTAAATGTGAAAAACCCTCAGGAAGAGATACGTGTAAAGTAAGACAATTTAGAGCTTTTACATTTTCGTTAACAAGTGTCACTTGCCCAGGACACAGACACACACACACACCACCTCTCCCTTTCTGTTAAAAGTGTCGCAAATTGCCTTCAGTGGTATCTGGATTTCCGGTTTTAAACCTGATTTCCCAGTCCTCGTTTTATCGTTTTACTTTGTAAATTTGACCATGCAGTTTGAGTTGACTGACTTATCATTTTACAAAAACAATTCAGATACATTCAAATGTGAAGTTAACCTAGCCGCAGTCATAGAAACTTTAGAATCAGAAGACACCCTAAAGGTCATTAGTCCAACTCCCGCCCAGGCAGGAATTCGCTCTTGTACATGGCAGCCAGATGGTCTTCCAACTTCTATTTCAACAATCCGAATTTCAGGGACCTCAAAATCTTAGGACAGCCTGCTCCACTGTTGGACAGCTCTAAAAGTTAGAAAGTTCTGCCTTGTGTGAACTGAAACCGGCTTCCCTTTTACTTCCTTCCGCTGCTAGTAGTTATGATGCCTGGAACAATTTAGAATGTTTTCCACTTGACAGCCTTTCAAAAAATTGAAAACGATGATTATATCCTCCAACACTGAGAGTCTCCAGTCAAAAAAAAAAAAAAAGTAATAATAGTTTTCCAACCATTTCAAATATGAATCAGCTCTGAGACTGCTTTCCACTTAGTCATTCTCTTTGATGTATTACCCTTAAAAATTGTCAAAATTTGCTTTGTATTTATTGCCTCATTTTATTACCACGATAGCATTCTATAGTTAGCTACTCAGCTATTATCACTGTCATATTGCCATTCAACTGATTCAAGAATTCAGTTCAACCAAAGACCATATATCAACTTTGTTTTAAAGCATTGCCCAAAGCCTCAGGGGAATGAGAAAAAAAAAAAAAAAAAGCCACTAGATACAATTTACAATCTAGGGTAGTTCTATGAGAATCCCTGAGAAAAGCTTCATCAAGTTGAGGGGCCATGACTGTAAGAAGATGATGATACTGGGGAGTTACTGGATGGCTGGATTTCAAGAAGGGAGATGGCATGTGAGGATTGCTAAGGAAGAACCCATCCTAAGCAAAATGAATGTGTAAATGAACACATTCACTGTTTGCTTTCCCTTAACACTGAGTACTCTAGATGGGCTGGAGCACACACACCCACGCCATGGAGGAGAGGAAGAAAAGGACCCCAAAAGTTGCAAAAAGTTCTTGAGGGTCGTGAAAAGAGCACTGGGATTGTCAATTGTTTTGAGCCCTACTCTGTCATCTATAAATGAATAACTTGAATAGGTGTGGTTTTCAACTTTTTTCCCACCTAGCACACTCAAGGAACACAACCCCCACATTAGAACAATGGATCACTACAACAGTAATTCTGGTGGAATATGTAGAAGGTAGTGTTCTTAACACCTTTTACACATGGAGGAGTGAACGCAAGAGGTGAAAAGATGCTCTGGGTGCCTGAGTGGCTTAGTCAGTTAAGCATCAGACTTTGGCTCAGGTCATGATCTCACGAACCCTGAGATTCATGGAGCCCTGCATTGGGCTCTGCACTGACAGTGACAGGCTGCTTGGAATTCTGTCTCTCCTGCTCTTTGCCCCTCCTCCATCTCTGCCCCTCCCCTGCTCTCTCTCTGTCTCTCTCTCACACACACACACACTCTCTCTCAATAAATAAAAAAAAAAATTTTTTTTTTTTAAAAAGAGGTGCAAAGATGCTCAAAATCAATACATAGTACTCCCTGAGGGCAGAGAACCCGTTTGTTCCCCACTGTCCCTCTGGAACCTGGCATACTGCCTAGGATGTAATACATATTTGTTCTGTTTCTGTTTTCTTTTCAACGAATGGGATGAATAAACAGTGAGCCCTGGCTAAAGCTCGTTGTTTTCCACTACACCATTCAGCCTTCCCTGATAGGATTATGTTCTACATACAGTGTTTTGTAATTTGTTCTTTTCATTTAAAAATAAATCTTGAGGGGCGCCTGGGTGACTCAGTCGGCTGAGCATATGACTTCGACTCGGGTCATAATCTTGCGGTTCATGGGTTCAAGCCCTGTGGAGGGTTCTGTACTCACAGCTCAAAGCCTGGAGCCTACTTCAGATTCTGTGTCTCTCTCTCTCTCTTCACCTCTCCCCTGCTCATGTTCTCTCTCTCTCAAAAATAAACATACATACAAACATACATACATACATACAATAAAAGTAAATCCTGGTATGCCTGGGTGGCTCAGTCAATTGAATGTTGACTCTTGATTTCAGCTCAGGTCATGATCCCAGGGTCCTGGGATCGAGCCCTGGTTGGGCTCTGCGCTAAGCGTGGAGCCTGCCTAATATATTCTCTCTCACCCCCCTCTCTTCCTCTCCCCCCCACTGTCCCTCTCCCCTGCTCTCTAATTAAAATTTAAAAAATTAAAAAAAATAAATCCCGAGCTTTATTCCATATCAATACATAAAAAGCCACCTCATTGTTTTGAACCTTTGCACAATATTTCCATAGAATCACTTACCACAGCTGATTAGCATCCCCTATTGATGGACATTTAGATTGACTGTATATTCTGAATAACGAAAAATTCACATGAATTAACTACATATTTTTTAACATAGTTAAAAAAAATTTTAAGGGAAAAAATTTCTAAAGCTCTGGAAATCTGTAAGCAAACAAAAATCCAGAAAGACATGCATGGAAGCTGTTCTATACACAGGTGGCAGAAAGTATTCCTTTATAAAATGCTTTTTGCTCTTTGGAACATCCCAGTTGAAAGTAAAGGACAAGACTTTAGTCACAGTCTTACTTCGTGTTTTGGGCCCTTGGTTGTCCTACAGTGGCCCCCACTGGCAGGCTCAGAAATAGTAGCAGTACTCAGAGGTGGATTTGCTATGAAGCGTGATTTAGGGCCACTCACTTGCCTGGGGATCCTTCTAAGGCCCAAGCAATTCACAGTCAATATGGTTTTGTGACATCTGCCAAAGAAATTTTAATTATTGGCTAAATTGAGGACAACAGATAAAAGCCTAGAACTTAATAAGGAGGAAAATGACTCCTATTGAACCATCATAAATCATGTAACTCACACTTCAGCAAAGTGAAATTAGTATCAGGATGTCCACACTGATGGGAACCATCATGTTAATGCAACATAAAATTTTGGTGTGTTATCTGTATTTCATTTAACCTATGACTAATTATAATGTATGAAATATCTTTAACATAATTATATCTTACACATCTTTTACTGACAACCTTTTTGTTCTCTTAAATTACTTTTATTTATTTACATTTTAAGGTTTTTGGAGGATTTATTAATGTTTTTAAAAGAAACCGTTGACAAAGATTCACCAGAAATAATGTGAACAAGAAGGAAAATACAGTTAATACTACTGAAACAGTAAAATAATTCAAGCCTACACGGTTTGTCTGACAAAACAGTACTTCTTAAATCCTGTCATTGAAACAAAAATGGACTGCTTTTCTAAACAAACAGTGGTATAATTAACAATATTCAATACTATTTTTTCCTGAATATATAAAAATTAGAATACCAATTAAAAATGAATATATCTCCTCTTTAAATATTTCCTACAGATACAATTTCAATATTTTCATTCAACAGTGGTGTGGTTTAAGAGATTTTTCACTCACAAGTCAAATAACAATGCACCCAAAGGGAATCAATAATCTATATAGACTCCCAGTGCGAATAAAGACTTTAGGAAACAGCAAATGATATTTCTAACAAAAATATCAAACAGATAAAATTCTTAGAAGATATATGCAATAAGGTCTACTAAGCAGCTGGCCACAGATGTAGAACATTTGATCATTTTACTAGTGATTTCAAGGGGACTCTAGATGTCTCCAAACTCAACTGGAACACTCATCTTAGGCTTTGTATTTTGCTTTTCCAGTTTCACTAATGACACAAACATGATTCAAATCCCTGAAATATTCATTATAGTCAAGGGCATAACCTACAACAAACTTGTCTGGAATTTCAAATCCAACAAAGTCTGGTCTGTATCCAACACTTCGAGGAGTCCTTTTCACCAGCAAGCTTGCAACCCTGACCATCTTTGGATTATACTGCTTGACCAAGGAAAGCAAGGTTTGCATTGTTTTGCCAGTGTCAATTATATCTTCAACAATCAAGACATTCTTTCCAGTTAAAGTTGAGAGATCATCTCCACCAATTACTTTTATATCCCCTGTTGACTGGTCATTACAGTAGCTTTTCAGTCTAATGAAATCTACAGTCATAGGAATGGATTTGTCACTATTTCTGTTCAGTGCTTTAATGTAATCCAGCAGGTCAGCAAAGAATTTATAGCCCCCCTTGAGCACACAGAGGGCTACGATGTGATGGTTTCCCATTTCCTTCATCACATCTCGTGCAAGCCGTTCCGTCCTGTCCATAATTAATCCATGAGGAATAAACACCTTTTCCAAATCCTGAGCATAATGATTAGGTATACAAAATAAATCTAGATCATAACCCGATTCATCATCACTAATCACAATGCTGGGGCTCCGCGTTGCCATAATGGAGCTGGCTGGTGTGTGGACTGAGGGCAGTTCTCTTCTGTATTACTTTTAGTTTTTAAGTTCTTTAAGTTTTTCAAGCTTGGTAAGTTCCTGATAGATAAACAGGGATTTTTTTTAATAACAAGAAAATGTAGATTAAAAAAGTAACATACTTATGATTTACTCTTTGAAAAACATAGATATCAACAAGTTTAATTTTTTTAATGTTTATTTTTGAGAGAGCGAGCGAAAAAGCATTAGCAGGGGAAGGGCAGAGAGAGAGGGAGACACAGAATCTGAAGCAGGCTCCAGGCTCTGAGCTGTCAACACAGAGCCCGTTGCAGGGCTCGAACTCACAAACCAGGAGATCATGACTTGAGCCAAAATCAGATTGGATTTGGCCACCCAGGCGCCCCAACAATTTTAATAGCTACATAATATTTCATCATACTGAAGTATCAATCTATGATTTTGAAATAAAAATTGTTTATTCCTGATAAATTTTAAATGCTAAACTCATGCAATTTTTAAAAAAATCCTAGAATACAGAAATTGAGATGTAAGACTTTGTAAAGCTTATTTAAAAATAATGGTATAGTAGGGGTGCCTAGGTGGCTCAGTCGGTTAAGCATCCAACTCTGGATTTCAGCTCAAGTCATGATCTCAGGGTTTGTGCGATCAAGCCCCAAGTTGGGCTCCACACTGACAGCTGAGCCTACTTGGGATTCTCCCTCTCATTCACTCCCTGCCCCTCCCCTGCTTGCATGTATGCTCTCTCTAAATAAATAAACTTAAAAAAATAAAGATATAGTATTATCATATTGTTGAATAACCTACTTTTCTTACTTAATGTATAAAAGGTTTGTTATGCCAACTTGACAAGCAAATTCTAAAATTTTTATGGAAATACAAGTGCCAAGAATAGCGAAAAACACTCCTGAAGAAGAACAATGTGGAAGGACCTGTTCTACTGGATATCAAACTATAGTAATTAAGACAGAAGCTAATATGATAAATGGTAAAATTCTAAAGACTGTAACAATAAAGAAAAGTTAACTTTTTTATGGAAGAGGGAATTAGGATCAGCTGAGGTGAAAAAGTGAGGACTTCCGGGTGCTGACAACATTCTTTTTCTTGACTTGAATACCTAGGGATTCACTTTATGATTATTCATTAAACTGTACAATTGCATTTATGAACTTTTCTGTATTCACATAGTAATTTATTAAAAAAAAGGTTTAAAATATGTAAAACATCCAGCACATAGTAGATACTCAATTAAAGGTAGCTACTATTGACATTTAAAAAAAGAAAGAGGCAGTGGATTTGTGACAATCTCCAAGAAATACAGCTAACTGCATGGAAGCAGAACCACATGTGTAGCATGCTCCATCACTAGTTTTAAAACAGGGATATACATCCTGTATATGAATATGAATAAAATCGCACTAGAAGACTACACAAGAAAGTGGTGACAGTGGTTACCTTCACCAGTGTAGAGGGACAAGGCTGGGGATCGGGTGGTAGGCAGACTTATTTTCATTGTATATTACAGGTTGTACCCTTCTAATTTTATACTATGTACTTATGTTTCTGATTTTATTTTTATTTAAGTATTTATTTAAGTACTCTCTACACCCGATGTGGGGCTCGAACTCACAAGCGCGAGATCGAGAGTCTCATGTTCCTCTGATGGAGCTAGCCAGGCACCCCTATATTTCCTAATTTTTAAATGTAGAAATTTAGAATACATATCGAATATTACCACTCAGATTCTACAGAGGTAGCTCTTTATACTTAGTAGCTTATTTTACTTCAAAAGACAATTTAAAACAGAAGAATTAAAGGATTTTCTGTATAAAACCAAAAGGCTTTACAACTAATCAAATACCTTTATCGTAACAACAGCCTTGTTGTTGAGGCAAAATTATATACATTTTACAGATTAGTACATTTTACAGATTAGTAAACAGAGCCTCAGAGAGATTAAATGACTTGCCCTAAATCATAGCTAGTTAAGTGACAGAACTGGAACTCTAGTTTTTATGCTTTCAAACTCCATGGGCTTTTCTATCATACTATCTGACACTGCATGCCCTCCTAAATGCCTTCCACTAAAACAAACAAAAAAGTGAAGAGTAGAAGATGCACTGCTTGTAACTTCATTTTGTGTGGGGAAGGTTCCCTATTAATTATAAAATTCTTAAAAAAAAAAAGTCAATACAAAGAGGGAGACTTAATTGCATAGCACACTGCACTTTCAAAAGCACAAAAAAATGCTACATGATTTATACCTAGTATTGTTCCTGGCTCAGGTGTTAGGGAGATACTTTTGTTTTACTCCTGAGTTGTTTAATGAAGGTTGAGAAATTATTCCCACTCCCTTTATAAAAAAGGCATCTGGGTGGCCAATGTAAGAAAGTAATTAGATATAGCACTTTTAAAAGCATTTCCAAAAATCTGTCAAATTCAACATAAACCACCAAACATTATTTCCCATTGAAAGAAACGTTGAAAACTGACACTCAGGAGGTGGTTTTCTTGAAGGGCTTCTAAAATTTCTTCTCACAGGGGTACCTGGCTGGCTCAGTCAGAAGAGCATGTGACTCTTGATCTCAGAGTCATGAGTTCAGGCCCCACATTTGGTAAAGACTACTTAAATAAATAAGCTTAAAAAATATTTAAAAAAAACACAAACCCATCTCACAGTATATTCATATGATTAATAGCCTCCCTATTATTCTACAACTTTCCAAACACTTTCACATACAGTATCTCATCTAATCCTAACAAGCCAATAAGACAGGACAGAAATCCCTGACATTCAATAGATGAAGAAACTGAGACTCTGGTAGGTTAGTTTTTTCCAAGGTTATGTGCTTTAACTCTTAGCTGAATATTCTCACCAACAACAGATGTGGAAAATTCTCAATTACCAGGGTCTAAACATTCAATTTGTCAGTTATATAAGCCTTTTCCTCTTCCTTCCTGTTCTGTGCCTTTAATTCCCTTTCAGATAGGAAGATTTAGGAACTAAATGACAATGACATCCAATCCTAATCAATCCTAGCTCTGCTTAGATTTCTGAGATCAGATGGGAAATAGAAATCTATTTTCTTATCCATAGGAGCACAAGTGAAGCGAGCTGGTTTAAACTACTGGATAAAAACCTACATTTGTCTATCACTCATTACCAAAATATTTGCAAACTATGTAACTCCCCTATATCCTAAGCAAGATACAAATCTTGGGGTGCCTGGGTGGCTCGGTCAGTTAAGCACCCAACTCTTGATTTCAGCCCAGGTCGTGATCTCACAGTTTGTAGGATCGAGCCCCAAGTGAGACTCTGTGCTGACAGCATGGAGCCTGTTTGGGATTCTCTCTCTGCCTCTCTGTCCTGCCCCTGCTCATGCACACATTCACTCTCTCTCTCTCTCTCTCAAAATAAATAAACCAAGAGTAAGAAAAAGATACAAATCTTATAAACCCAAAGCTCAGGATGACAATCTAGACTACAGAAATTAAAAATCAAATTGCCAAAGCTCAAATCCCGGATCCCTATCTTCTCAGCTGTGTGAACTCCTGGGCAAGTTTCTTTACCTCTTGGGTCTTCAGATTCCTTAGCTCTAAAATAAGGATAAAAAAAAAAAAAATGCTTTCGTAAAAAGTAAAAGAGATAATGCACATAAAGTGTTTAACACAGTGTCTGGTACTTAAATATATATAATTTGGCACCAATACGATTATTGGCATTAACATTCAGGAAACTAGATTTACCTATGTGCTTTTCTATTCAATCCATAAATGATCAGTTTGGATATACTACACTACAACCACCAATATACTCGTTCCCTTTGGAAGTTAGTTAGCTATCACTTCTCTAAATCTTAGAAAAGACAGAGTTGCAGAAGATTACTCCCATCAATCAAGGACAAGGCTGAAATTAGGAGCTTTGTTTTAAATGGATGTTATACATACAAAGTTTGTTTGAAATGGTATGAAGCTGTAATGTGGCTGAATAGTGACTTCTATCCTGATAATGAACTGATGCAACCTACAGAGGGTCAGTGTCACAGCAGTATTACAAGCCCTGTTGTAAGAAGGGTGATGCAATTTCTATAGTCAATTCTGAGTCACCAGCATAACCTTTCAGAAGCACTGAAGGAGAAAGGAAAATTCTTGAGTACTGACTCCTAGGCATCTTAGGAAACTGTATGTAAGAGGTCTCAATGCTATGTGAACATGGTATTGTGCATACCCATGAATCTCAAAAATACATCTAGTGGGAAAAATACTGGAGCCATCAGTTCCTGACTGTGACAATCTCCCATGCGTTTTCTGTAAGCACCTCAAAATATCTTGTATCAGGCCTTCGGGTCTGTCGATAGCAGGTCCTCCAAAAAGATTTGTTGAATGAATTAAGTACTTAAAAAAATTGTTAGGAGCATTGGCTACAGCGCCAAGCTGACTTGGATATCAATTCTAACTCCATCACTCACCAGCTATACAACTTTAAGCTAATAATTTAATATTTCAGTCTCAATTTTCTCATTTGGAAAATGGGAAATGCCAAGTATTAAACTGAAAGACACAGGAAACAGAACCATGCTTGGCACATAGTGAGCCTAAAGTAAACAGTAGCCTCTATTATCTTTTGCTACAGGATGGCTATACAAGAGTAAAGCAATATCAAGACATCTCTATCAGATGGATTTAAGCACAATCTGACCTCCTCTAGGAAGAGTGAAGTTAGAAAGGCATCAAGAATAAAGGCTCAGGAAGGCCTTGCAAACGATAACCCAAGCCACAAAGGAGAAAGATGGGCAGAGGAGGGGAAAGCAAGGGGTGCCAAGCTAGAAAAATGATACATCGCAGGGTGTGAGCGATGGCATTAGTAAGCTCTTCAGGACAGGGTTGCCACACTGGGGTGGGGACTCAGGACGAGGAGGCAGTTACTTTGGCCAGGCCTGTCACTTACCGTGGGGCAGGGCAATGTGGAGAAAACCTGGTATAGACAAAACTAGCTGGCTAGGGAGAGCAGGGCCGACAGAACTGGCTAAGAGCCACGATCCGCAGCTGGGCGGTGCTCCGGACAGGCCTCCGCTCGAGGGCTGCGGGCCGGAGAGCAACAAAAGGCCCTGAGGCTCGGACACTCCAGAACCGTAGTAGCTATAAAGGACAGAAAAGTTTTTTTCTGAGGTAATCACAGCATCTACGCTGAGACCTGCCTGCCTGGGATGGGATGGAGGCTGGAAGAAGGAACAGACGCTTCCCGCTTCGAAATGAGGGACGAAGGATGGACAAGAGGGCAGCGGAAAAGGAGAAGCAAGGACTCAAACCCCACCGCCTCGGGGGAATCACGCACTCCAGACTGGACAGGCCCCCGGGGCCCAGCCTGAAGGCGGGACTTCTGCAATTACCGGCGGAAACGGCCTCCGGGTGAGAGGTCGCATGAGGGACAGGCAGCTGCTGAACCAATGGGGCCTATGCTTGGGGAGGATGTTGCCTTCCGTTGGTGACTGTTGGGCGCGACCAGCAGCCAATGAGCCAGCCGGGGGGGCGTAGCGGTGACGTTAGCTGCGGAGGAGGCCGCTTCGAATCGGCTGCGGCCAGCTTGGTGGCCTGGACCAATCAGCGGCCTCCAACGAGCAGGGCCTTCGCCAATCGGTGGCCTCCACGACGGGGCTGGGGGGAGGGTATATAAGCGGCGTCGGCGACGGCGCGGTCGACGCTGGCCGAGACATCACAGATTCAACGGCTTGGGAGGTTTCGTGAATCCGAGAGGTAAGCGCCGCGGCCTGCCTTTCCGGACCTGCCCTTCGCGTTTTCAGCTGCTCCTGCTCACCCCGGGCCCTGTACCCTCAGATCAGTAACCTCGGTGCGCCCCCGTGCAGCGGCCTGTCGTTGGATTGCCTCTGAGGTCCTGCCTGCCTGCTGACCGACTGACTGGCCTACGGCGCCGGCAAGATGAAGCTGTCCCTGGTGGCTGCGGTGCTGCTGTTGCTCGGCGCGGCGCGGGCCGAGGAGGAGGACAAGAAGGAAGACGTGGGCACGGTGGTCGGCATCGACCTGGGGACCACCTACTCCTGGTAAGTGGGGTTTGTGGAAAGGGGGGAATGGGGCGTGGTCTCCTGGGCTGCTGTGAGGATCGCAGTGCTGATTCTTTCCGTTCTTGGTGATTTTTCCGCCAGCGTCGGGGTGTTCAAGAACGGCCGCGTGGAGATCATCGCCAACGATCAGGGCAATCGCATCACGCCGTCTTATGTGGCCTTCACTCCTGAAGGGGAGCGTCTGATCGGCGATGCAGCCAAGAACCAGCTCACCTCCAACCCTGAGAACACGGTCTTCGACGCCAAGAGGCTCATCGGCCGCACATGGAACGACCCATCTGTGCAGCAGGACATCAAGTTCTTGCCTTTCAAGGTCCGACGGGGTTTTTGTCACCCGGATAGAAAGTGGGTGGTGGTGGGAGTATTTAGGATTAATAAGCTACTGAAAAATTGTTGAGATAACAAAAAGGATGCGAACGTGGTGTATATGTAATAATTTTTATTGAGTAATCTTAGTATGTTACAAAATCTGGTAAAGTAAGCTTGGCGTACGAAGAAATGTCACAAGTAACTATTCGTCTGCATCGTTTAGTATTGATAGCCTGATTGAAACTGAATATGCTTGCCTTTGTAAGGCACTCCTCATGCTCCTTAAGTGTTGCTGGTCACTATTTAGCTCCAGGCAACCAAAGTAAACCAAATAATGGGGGAGGAAGTGGGCCTCAGACCATCCTCTTTATTTAGAGTTTTGAATGTTCTTCTGTCTGAAAATAATAATTCATTCTTTAAAATAGGTGGTTGAAAAGAAAACTAAACCATATATTCAAGTTGATATTGGAGGTGGGCAGACAAAGACATTTGCTCCTGAAGAAATTTCTGCCATGGTTCTCACTAAAATGAAGGAAACTGCTGAGGCTTATTTGGGAAAGAAGGTAAATATTTCTAGAACAGTGTTAAGTAATTTTGTTTTTACTATTGATTGATTGTGTTGCGTAGATGCCTTCACTGGTTTAATAATTAGAATCTGAATGATATCTGTGTATTTCAGTTTTAGTTGTTTGTATGTCTTACTGTAGGCCAAACAAAATACTAGGCACTTTTCACGTGTTATCACTTAATGCTTGCAAATCCGTGGTATAAGATTATGTATGTTGTGTCTAACAAACTGTGTCAGAAACTAAAGTGAAGGTTGGAGTGCAACGTATGAGTTAAACGATGTGATAAAATACACTTAATTATCTTTTGTTATTCTCTTAGGTTACCCATGCAGTTGTTACTGTACCAGCCTATTTCAATGATGCCCAACGCCAGGCAACCAAAGATGCTGGAACTATTGCTGGATTGAATGTTATGAGAATCATCAATGAGCCGTAAGTGTTAAACTCAGAAGTATGGTGTATTTGCCAAATAGGGATAATGTAAACTTGACTAAACTTTTTTTTTTTTTCTTCTTTTTCATTCTCTTAATAGTACAGCAGCTGCTATTGCTTATGGCTTGGATAAAAGGGAAGGGGAAAAGAACATCCTGGTGTTTGACCTCGGTGGTGGAACTTTTGATGTGTCGCTCCTCACCATTGATAATGGTGTCTTCGAAGTTGTGGCTACTAATGGAGACACTCATCTGGGTGGAGAAGACTTTGACCAACGTGTCATGGAACACTTCATCAAGCTCTACAAAAAGAAGACAGGCAAAGATGTCAGGAAAGACAACAGAGCTGTGCAGAAACTCCGACGTGAGGTAGAAAAGGCCAAACGGGCCCTGTCTTCTCAACATCAAGCAAGAATTGAAATTGAGTCTTTCTATGAAGGAGAAGACTTCTCTGAAACTCTGACCAGGGCCAAATTTGAAGAGCTAAACATGGTATGTTCCTTGTTTTTTGCTTTGCTAACGAGATTTAGTTAGACTCTGTTGGGGACACTGCATTTAGCTATTTAGACAGTATCTAGGTATAATAGGCATCATCACAGTAATTGTTTCCTATTCTAGGACCTGTTCCGTTCTACCATGAAGCCTGTCCAGAAGGTGCTGGAGGATTCTGACTTAAAGAAGTCTGATATTGATGAAATTGTTCTTGTTGGTGGCTCTACTCGAATCCCGAAGATTCAACAACTGGTTAAAGAATTTTTCAATGGCAAGGAGCCATCCCGTGGCATAAACCCAGATGAGGCCGTAGCATATGGTGCTGCTGTCCAGGCTGGGGTACTCTCTGGTGATCAAGATACAGGTAAGTCAGTGTCACAGCATCTTCCACAGTATTTCAATAGCTTGATAGAAAGAGTACAATTAGCTGTTGCTTTAGAAAGCAAGAGAGTATGTATAACAAGGTCATACAGCTGGTGAAGGGTAAAGTGAGGACAAGACCTGGCTCAGTTTCAAGATCCTTAGCAATTACATTTAATTTACTACTTCTGAAATGATTTTGCATACAACCTCTCATTAAATGGCAAGATGGAGAAGATAAAGTTACATAGTTCATGGGGAGACTGCTTGGTAGTGCTCCTGTGACTCAAATTAGAACTTAACCTTGGTTAATTTACCTTTGCAGGTGATCTGGTACTGCTTGATGTATGTCCCCTTACACTTGGTATTGAAACTGTGGGAGGTGTCATGACCAAACTGATTCCAAGGAACACTGTGGTGCCCACCAAGAAGTCTCAGATCTTTTCTACAGCTTCCGATAATCAACCCACTGTTACAATCAAGGTCTATGAAGGTAATACTCTTTGTTAATGACATGGTATGTTTGTGGAAAGTGATCTCTTAATATATTGTATTGAAAACAGAAGGGAAAGAAAGAATCTGCTGGTTTCAGACAGGGGTCCCTAATTTAACTGGTGCTGAGTTTGGTAGAGTCAGTCCTAAAATAATAGTTATCATCTAGCTATCTAGCATTCTTTGCCATTAGAAGTAACTTCTGAGCTGGCTCCTAGAATACCATAAGAATAGAGTTCATAATGCTGTAGATGAAATTCAATTAAAACTTAGTAGTAATGTAACAGTTGGGCCCACTTGAAATTCCTTGTAGAGCAATACTGACTGACCCCCTTCTAGCTTGATAAACACGCCCTTGCCACTGTAGGCTCTAACAGTGTAAGGATCCAGATAATACTAATGTTGTTAGTTGTTCCTAACAAGTTTTTTGTGTGTGTGTATACCTTCTAGGTGAACGACCCCTGACCAAAGACAATCATCTTCTGGGAACTTTTGATCTGACTGGAATTCCTCCTGCTCCCCGTGGGGTCCCACAGATTGAAGTCACCTTTGAAATCGATGTGAATGGCATTCTTAGAGTGACAGCTGAAGACAAAGGTACAGGCAACAAAAATAAGATCACCATTACCAATGACCAAAATCGCCTGACACCTGAAGAAATTGAAAGGATGGTTAATGATGCTGAGAAGTTTGCCGAGGAAGACAAAAAGCTCAAGGAGCGCATTGATACTAGAAATGAATTGGAAAGCTATGCCTACTCTTTAAAGAATCAAATTGGAGATAAAGAAAAGCTGGGAGGTAAACTCTCCTCTGAAGACAAGGAAACCATGGAAAAAGCCGTAGAGGAAAAGATTGAATGGCTAGAAAGTCACCAAGATGCTGACATTGAAGATTTCAAAGCTAAAAAGAAGGAACTAGAAGAAATTGTTCAGCCAATTATCAGCAAACTCTATGGAAGTGCAGGCCCTCCCCCAACTGGTGATGAGGAACCAGCAGATAAAGATGAGTTGTAGACATTGCTCTGCTAGTGCTGTAATATTGTAAATACTGGACTCAGGAACTTTCGTTAGGAGAAAATTGAGAGAACTTAAGTCTCGAATGTAATTGGAATCTTCACCTTGGAGTGGAGTTGAAAATGCTATAGCCCAAGTGGCTGTTTACTGCTTTTCATTAGCAGTTGCTCACATGTCTTGGGGGTGGGGGGGGAGGAAGAATTGGCTATCTTAAAAAGTGGGTAAAAAAGCTGAGTTAGGGCGTGTGTTCATCTTGGAAATGTTCTATTTAACAATTGGGTCATGCGCATCTGGTGTAGGAACTTTTTCTACCATAAGTGACACCAATAAATGTTTGTTATTTACACTGGTCTAATTTTTGTGATAAGCTTCTAGTTAAGTCAGTTGCTTCAAGGTCACATTCTTACTTGGTGGGGTTTTGAGGTAAAGAAACCTTTTTATTTAGTTGTTTCAGGGATCTTGCCCTAACGTTAATTTAAGAAAGGGGTGGGAAAGGTAAGAAACATTCTTACCTAGGCAAGAGTCATTTCACATGCCCAAGAGCAGAATTTTCTTGAACATAGTCGAAATTTCCAATTTCCCCTTACCTTTAAAACTTTCTGGGGGCTTTTTTTACTAATAATGCTTTGTAGCTGCTAGAATTCGTTGAGACTTGCTGAGTGATGGATCACTGATGTTAACTTTATACACTGAGATTCAGTTCATAATTTTAGGATATAAAGTATTTTATTATTTTTTATAAAAGTATATTTTAACTTCCACTATGTCAGAATCTTCATCTCTGAAATTTCTTACTAGTTGTCTGGAGTGGGGTCTAGGATGGTGAGAAATTACTTTAAGCCCTATTACAACTGTGGATCAAAGGTAGTCATTTGTATCAAGGGAGGTTCAAGGTTACTTGGATTGGCTTCCTGAGGGAAAAGGATGATCTAGATAAATGATTTTACATGATCAAAAAGGGCAGGCTCTCTGGTGCTGATATGAAACTCAATACTGCCCAAGGATAGTAGATATTTTATGGGGTGGGCAATGGGCTAAAAGGTTAATTTTCTAACGTGTCAGAACTGGAACCTGATGGCATGACTGTTTTTAGTCGGAGGCCCACACTTCTGCAGTGCCCCAGAAGCATTTGGACAAGCATGGAGTATAATACCAAGGGTGTTCAGGCCAAGTTCAATACAACGGTTAAAAGTGACCTGCAGTGCTGTATGTTGTGGGGTTAGCAGGTGGTTAGGAAAGACAAGGGCCAGTCTTCATCCCTGTCCCCAGTGGCTCTCACATGCCAACAGGCTGCACCTCTTTCTGGAGAGCAGCTACTAGATGAATACTAGAAAGATAGGCTTCAACCTGTAAATGTCCACACTATGGTTTCTACAGCTTAATTCTCCAACATTTTTGTGATCAGCATCTTGACCAATCACACTTACCACCTAGGTTGTATTGCTGGTAAAACCTCTATATAATAGAGGTTTTTGCACTGGGCTATCCATTTCTTCACCTCCCAAATTAGGTAAGAGTTAGAGGGGTATATAGTGCAGAAAATATTTTGGAGGTATAAAATAGCTAAGGTTTCATTTAACTTCCCTGAAAAATTGTCATTTAATAAAAATGTGGGATTAGTCAACTACAGTCACAATACAGTCACTATAGATTTCCCCTTCTGTATTCATCCCGCCGAACACAAAACAAAGCAGTGTGTCAGTCTGACTTTCCTCATGTGAGTCACCACCTTGGGTCACTCCTTTGCTGGCGGAATCCCCTTTCTCAGCATCACAGTTCAGAGTGAGAGAATTGGAATCTTCTTCCTCAGAAGTACACATCACTGGCCATGGAATGACACACATGGAATGATCCAATCGTCCAGGGGGGAGAGAAGTATCAAAGTTAAGCAAGGTCCAATGCTGCTTTTCTGTGTTAGAAAAAACAATATACACAAAGGCTCTGCGTCAAAAAATTTCCAGAAATGCTCAGTGATTTGCTGTTATCACTAAGTACTAGCAGAAATAAGAAATAAAAGGAAAAAAAAAAAAATCTATTGGCAGTGTTACTGCTTTCATGATGTCATTCCCTATAAGTTTGGTTTTCATTCCTTTGGGTTATTATTTTTGACAGAGCGGGGGAGAGTGTGTGCATGTGTGCAGGGGAGGGGCAGAGGGAGAGGGAGAATTATTTTTAAGTTTTGGGTTTTTTAAAAATTTATTTACTTTGAGAGAGACTGCAAGCAGGGGAAGAGCAGAGGGAGAGAGGAAGAATCTCAAGCAGGCTCTGTGCTGTCTGTGCAGAGCCTGACACGGGGCTCAAACTCGTCAAACTTTGAGATCATGACCAGAGCCAAAATCAAGAGTCAGACACTTAACCCACTGAGCCACCCAGGCACCCCTGATTCCTTTAGATTTAGATGCGGAGGGACCAAAATGAAAAACTAAAGCGCTGTGATACTTTTCAAAGAATGGTCGCATTAGTTTAAAGATCCACAGTGAACACCTGCTCACCTATGTGATACCGATGCATTGTGTCCAGTGCTCCTGTGGGAGTCATCCCTCCAAAGATGTACAGGTGTTTCCCCACAGCCACAGCTGAGTGGGCAGCACAGGCGGCGGGAGATGCCCCAGTGGGACTTAGCTGCTGCCATTTCATCTCATCTGCCAAGAGAAAGAAAGTGGGTACAACATGGCCTAGAATATGGATTCAACCTTACTTGTCAGACTTTTGTAGTTGGCAGACCGATCACTGAAGCTCATTCACCAAGCACTCTGAGAAGTATTACAAGGTTTATTACTTGGGGGAGCTTGAGATTCTGTTTGGGTGGTCCGGGGAGGGAGGAGAGGCTCCGGAATCTGTAGTTTTAACAAGCACCTCAGGTAATTCTGAGGTAAGTGGTCTTTGGAGCCCACTGAGTGATACTGTCTTTGGTGACTCACCATTTACTATTTTGGAGCCCACAGGAGGGGAGTTCCATGTCTGCGTGTGTGCATTTTAAATGTTAGCAGTTCCTTAGCAACTCTGTGAGTGCTGGCTAGGCACTAAATATTTTGCTCGCCTAATTCTCCTAACAGCCCCAAGAAACTGCTATTACTTCTGTCTACCCTCGTTCTTACATTTGAGGAAATGGAATTAAAGAGGGCGAGGCTTGTCCGAGATCCCACAGCTAGCAAGAAGCACAGCCATGATACTCCGGTCTGACTCTAGAACCTGTGTTCTCTCCACCGTAATGTGCTGCCTCCAACACCTACTCCCAACCTATTTGTGCAAGGATATTTGTGTCTTTTCAAACAAGCATTGAAATGAGGCAAGATAGTATTGGATTTTAGGTTTAGAGAATTACTAGAGTAGGAAAGGAAGAGAAATAACCAGGAAGTAGCTCCTCAGCACAAGGAAATAGGACTTTCTTTTTTTAAGTTTATTTTGGAAAAGAGAGCGCAGGGGTGCACGAGTGCATGTGAGTAGGGGAGGCACAGAGACAGAGGGAAATAGAGAAACCCAAGCAAGCATAGTGATTTGCTGTCCGCTGCGGGTTCGATCCCACGGGTTCAATTCCACGATCAGTGAGATCAAGACTTGAAATCCAGAGTTGGACCGCTTAACTGACTGAGCCACCCAGGCACCCCAGGACTTTCTTTTTTCTAAATAAGCATTACAACCCCAGCTGACCGCTGCAGGGAACACTTCCGTGAAGATGTTTTCCATTTGTCACTTCAAGGCAGGGGCCCAGCATCTCAGGGTTGGAAGGGAGAATCACTCAGCCCAGCCAAAACTCTAGCCAATATAAGAATCCCAGCCAGTGTCACTTGGCCTCAGATGTCACCAAGCCAGAGAACTCATTGTTGGGCAAGGCAGCCCAATACACTGAGCAGCAGTTCTCATGCCTTCTGCCCACAGCTCCAATTCTTATAGTCTAGGGCAATGCAGAACATGTTCATTTGCTTGTCTGTCCACCCAAGATACACACTCATCACCTGCAATCTGCCAGATACTGTGTTAAGTGCTGGAAACATACCGGGGAAACAGAAAAAGCCTCTGCCCTAAGGGAGCTCATCATCTAAACGAATAACCCAGAATGAGTCCAGGATCTCTAAGACATGTCAGCCCTTCAGACACTGAAAGACGATTCTCACATTCTCCCCAGCTTTCCTCTTCCAGGGGTTTTTAACCATTTAGCATGGCAATTCTGGTCCCCAATGCCCAGACATACTCCGAGGACACACATATCCCTCACGGGCATAGGGTTAATGGCTAATGGCAGTCAGGGAATCCAGTCAGGGAACCCAAAGCATAATGAGTTTTAATGAAAGAGCAGGGTTGTTGGAAGCATAAGAGATAACTAATGGCTGGTACATAGCAAGTACTCAGAAAATTATTGCTTTCATTGGTATTATTATTTATTATTATTTAGGCCACATTTGCCAGAAATCTAGCCAAGATTCCACTGGCTGGCCAAATTACCCACACTTAAGAGCAAGGCTATATTCTATCAAAGTATATTTTATTTTATTTTAAGCAGATAACTGCCCATGCCCTCTACCCTACTTACTTATATCAATGCAGTGGAGATCATCATAGAATTTGTCCCCTGCCAAGCCTCCATGGATGAAGAGCTTTGTCTCTGCTGCCACCATCACATGACCATGCCGGGGGGATGGAGGTTTTCCAAGGGTCTCTGGCTGTGACCAGGTCAGAGTGTCTAGAAAAGCAGTCATTGGCATCAGATGAAAAAGCTATGAAGCAAGAACATGAGAAATACACCCAAGCTTCACTCCCCAGCAAGCAGAGACGCTGAAAGCAAAAAGTGACCTGGGGACATTCACTCCAACTTGCCAACTCAATCCAGACCTCCTTCCTTCTACAACCTGTAGAGCCTCTGCTTGGACATTTTCAGGGCTGGAGAATTCACTACCTACCACGCCTGCCCATTCTACTGGGCTTTGGGAAACCATTCCTCGCTTTGAATTTAAAAAGACCTCCTTTAAGCTTCAGCCTGGAACTGCAGCAAAATTAAAAAGAATAGTCTGCTTCTTCTGTGACAGGCCTCAGAGTCTTTTTTTTTTCTTTCCCAAGACAATACCCTTAATTGACTTGCTGGAAGCATGGGGAAATAAGGCTACTTTTGAAGTTAGCAGGGCCTGCTGGAGCCGCAGTATAGGATAACAGACCAGGGAAGTTGGAGTGAAAACTGGGTCATTTCACTGAATAACTTCGTGGCCTTGCACCAGTTAATTCTCTAAGCTCTAGCCTCTACAGTTGTAAAATGGGGATAGAGATAATACCTCCTTCTCAGGGTTGAAGTATGCATCAAATGAGATAAGCACAAAGTATTCAATACGTGAGAGTTTGTGTGAGAATTACTGTTTGTGGTACCCCTGAAGGTTGTGCACGGAGCCCCACCTTTCAAAGGAATACAATCTGAAATAATCTGAAAAAGGTTTATGCATAAACACGTTCATCATGGCATTGTTTGTAATAAAGAATGGAAAATAGCTTAAGTGCACAGACAAGTGAATAGTTGTTATTGCTACAGTCGTGATAGAATACTGTGCATTTATTTAAAATGTTGAAGAGTGGAGGGGTCCCTGGGTGGCTCAGCCGGTTGAGCTTCTGGCTCTTGATTTCCTCTCAGGTCATGTTCTCACAGGTTTGCGAGTTTGAGCCCCATGTCAGGCTCTGTGCTGGTAGTGCAGAGCCTGCTTGGGATTCTCTCTCTCTCCCCTCCCCCACTCACCATCTTTCTCCCTCTATCTCTCTCTCAAATAAATAAATAAACTTAAAAAAAAAAAGCAAAAAAAAAAATGTCGAAGATTGGGGCGCCTGGCTGGCTCCGTTGGTAGAGCATGTGACTCTTAATCTCAGGGTCATGAGTTCAAGCCCCACGTTGGGTGTGGAGCCTACTTAAAATAAACAAACAAACAAATAAATAAATAAATAAAATTGTTGAAGACTTCATGATCACGGGAGAACTGTGCTTAAGTGAAAAATACAAGACACAAATATTACATATGAAATTATTTCTGCTTTTTCTAACTTTTTTTTTTTAATTTTTTTTTTTTAATGTTTATTTATTTTTGAGACAGAGAGAGACAGAGCATGAACGGGGGAGGGGCAGAGAGAGACGGAGACACAGAATCGGAAACAGGCTCCAGGCTCTGAGCCTTCAGCCCAGAGCCCAAAGCGGGGCTCGAACTCACCGACCGCGAGATCGTGACCTGAGCTGAAGTCGGACGCTCAACCGACTGAGCCACCCAGGCGCCCCTAACTTTTATTTTTAAAAATATTTGTTAATGTTTACTTATTTTTTTTTTTAATTTTTTTTCAACGTTTTTTATTTATTTTTGGGACAGAGAGAGACAGAGCATGAACGGGGGAGGGGCAGAGAGAGAGGGAGACACAGAATCGGAAACAGGCTCCAGGCTCCGAGCCATCAGCCCAGAGCCTGATGCGGGGATCAAACTCACGGACCGCGAGATTGTGACCTGGCTGAAGTCGGACGCTTAACCGACTGCGCGACCCAGGCGCCCCATGTTTACTTATTTTTGAGAGCGAGACAGACAGACCACCAGCAGGGGAGGGGCAGAGAGAGAGGGAGCCCCCAGAATCTGAAGCAGGCTCCAGGCTCCGAGCTGCCAGCACAGAGCCCCATGCGGGGCTCGAACCCACAAACTGTGAGATCATGACCCGAACCAAAGTCAGGCTCTCAACCGACTGAACCACCCAGGCGCCCCTATTTCTGCTATTTTGTAAAAAAAAAAATTTAATTAAGTAAGCTCTGCCCCCAATGTGAGGCTTGAACTCATGATCCTGAGATTAAGAGTCACTATGTTCTCACGGTTTGTGAGTTTAAGCCGCACATAAGGCTCTGTACTCACAAGTGTGGAACCTGCTTGAGATTCTCTCTTTCCCTCCCTTTTTGCCCCTGCCCTACTCTCACTCTCTCAAAATAAATAAACTTACGAAACTTTTTTTGAAATAAAAAGTGCTTTAAAAGAATTGCAAACACCATTCTTTCTGGAAAGAGAAAAGTCATACTATACTCTGTCTCCAGGCTTCCAATTTCACTTTATAAGTTTGAAAGTTTGCTTACTGTATCTTCTCAACAAAAGGCTACATCTCTCTTAAAAAACACACACGAGGGGCGCCTGGGTGGCTCAGTCGGTTGAGTGTCCGACTTCGGCTCAGGTCACGATCTTGCGGTCCGTGAGTTCGAGCCCCGTGTCGGGCTCTGGGCTGATGGCTCAGAGCCTGGAGCCTTGTTTGTAACACATACAAAAATTAATTTATGTTCACTGTGGCGCTGTCAGCAAAAAGTCAATCAGTAAGAAAATGACTGAATAAATAAGGAATACCCACAGGATATGCTCTACAAGGAAACCGGTTGTGACTTAGAAGACATCCATGATGGATGATTAAATGAAGGGATGATAACACAGTTCATGTCCCTTGGGTGCCCCCTATATGCCAGGCACTGTGCTATGCACTGTATGACATTATCTTATTTAATCTTCCCAGTTCTTTTTAGTAGGGGCACTATTACCATTTCTATTTTACAGATCAACAAACCTAGACCTAGAAAGATTAACTAGTCACAAGTAATACAGGGGTGCCTGGGTGGCTCAGTCGATTAAACATCTGGCTCTTGATCTCAGCCCAGGTCTTGATCTCAGGGTTGTGAGTTCAAGTCCCGTGTTGGGCCCCATGTCGGGCTCAGCACTGGGCGTGAAGCCTACTTAAAAAAAAAAGCAATACAGAAAGTATGTGTCAGATCTGGTCCTGAGTCCAGGTTATGTGGCTACAAAGGGCATGTTTTCAACTACTAAGATTTAGCCTCACCCCTGCAAAAGTAAGCTATAGAACTGTATTTATTATCTGATTCCATGTATGTGTTTTAAAGTTTTTATGTAACTTCAAAATTCATAGAAACTTCATAAACGCATAAGAATGTCCGGAAGGAGACATTAGGAACTGCTAACAATGTTTACCTCTGTTTATGTAGTGGGAAGGAAAAGCTAAAGGGGAAACTCATACTATTTTCTTTATAAATGACACTTTATGTTAAAGTGATCATTTATACCTTTTTAAATGCAAATTTTGCTGTGGGAAGAAGATATTAGCTAAGGGATACACCGAAGACATCTAGAAGAGAGACACTCAGACAAAGTGTCATTTTCTAACCTCTTCTTCCTACACCAGGTAAGCTGTAGGCCAGGGTGGCTCTGACCTGGTAAGTGGCAACCCTGGGGTGCCCTCCAGTCCATACTTGCGTCAAACACATGCAGCTTCACATCCTGCACAGGCTGGGCGCCTCTCTCTCCGCCCCCGAAGACATACAGCTGGTTTCCAATGGCTGCAGACGATGTGTGGAATGTTCTTGGGCATGGCGGGGGGCTGGTCACCTCCGGCATGGTCCAAATCCTGGTTTCTGGTTTAGAGAGAGAAGGCAGTCACCTAAAATATCCAGGCTGATGGGCCTCTCATCTTGACTCTGAGGCCAGGCAGGGTTACCTTTCATACCCCTATCCCCAAGGGGGACAGCAAAGGCCTAGGCAGGGTTCTTGTGCCACCAAAGTCAAGGAGGGGTAGCGGGTGATACTTAGAATTTTCCCAGATAGAGGCAAATCCCCAAGATTGAAAAAGTCACACATGCAATTAGAATGAGGTCGATTTGATTTTGGAGGCCTTCCTTCAAACGTCCTCTCTGAACGCTCTTCTGCTTTGCTGACTACCCTGCCCTGTGCCCATTCAGAGGAGACCAACATCTGCTAAAATGCATACCCACTAGAGGTGAGAACTAAATGTGCCAAATTACCCCAGACTATGTGGCATTAAAAGAAAGTAGACAAAGTTATCACAGTTTCAGTAGTAATAATAATAGTTCCTTATAAATAGTAAGTGCTAAGTAAATAGTAGTTCTCCATTTTACAGATAAGAGAATTGAAGCGGAGACATATGAAGTCATTTGTTTAAAATGACATGGCTAGGGGCACCTGGCTGGCTCAGTCAGTGGAGCGTGTGACTTTTGATTTTGGGGTTGTGAGTTTGAGCCCAACGTTGGGTGTAGAGATTTACTTAAAAAAATAAAATAAAATCTTGGGGCGCCTGGGTGGCTCAGTTGGTTAAGGGTCCGACTTTGGCTCAGGTAGTGATCTCACGGTTTGTGGGTTTGAGCCCCGCATCGGGCTCTGTGCTGACAGCTCGGAGCCTGCTTCAGATTCTGTGTCCCACTCTCTCTCTGCCCCTCCCTTGCTCATGCTCTGTCTCTCTCTCTCACAAATAAAATAAACAAGGGGGACAAAACAGAAGAGACTCATAAACATGGAGAACAAACTGAGGGTTGCTGGAGGGGTTGTGGGAGGGGGGATGGGCTAAATGGGTAAGGGGCATTAAGGAATCTACTCCTGAAATCATTGTTTCACTATATGCTAACTAATTTGGATGTAAGTTTAAAAAAATAAAAAAATTAAATTTAAAAAAATGATAAAATAAAATAAACATTGAAAAATTTTTTAAAAAAACAAATAAAAAAAAATAAAGGGACATAGCTAATAAATGGCTGACTTGGGATTCAAATTCCATCTTGATAACACCAAGATCTAGGTGTTTTCCACTCGTCTGACTTGAGAATAAAATTTCACCACCTTGGGAGGTGCACAGAAGCTTATTTCTTTTTAGAGTGAAGCATGAGTTTTATAGAAACAGATGCATTACATTGAGTATCTTCCTTGTGCAGAATCATTGCCCTTAACCTTCTGTCTTGTCATTATCCACTCAACTCTAGCAGGTGGCTGGAAAGTATCCTCATTTTGCAGATGAGGGAACTGAAGCTCGGAACATGCAAGTTCTTTCCTCCAGGTCACAGTGCTTGTGAGTAGCAGAGCAGAGGTTTGAACTCAGTTCTGTCAAGACTCCCACACTCGTGCACTGCAACACACCAGGGATTATTTCTTGTCTAGGAAATTCTGTGTCTTTTGTAAAGGTCTTCACTCAGTACACAGAGTACCACAGGAAGCATCTGGAATATGTATTGGACTCAAACATGAACCTTGAGATGAAACAAGTCTCAGCCTATATCTAAAGCAAAATGTCATTATCTTTATAGCTACAGACCTTGGAGAGCTTTTGGATCTTGGGGGTGGGGGGTTAGTCAATGCTCAACCTCCAGGACCAGAAGATCCTAGGACTGTGTTGCTGCCAAGTCAAACGCTGGCACAAATAATCTCAAAGGACTCCTAAGCCATTTGGCGGACTAGCCTTAGTAACAAAACAGCTAATGATTCGCTCACATTTTTCCTATATCTTGGGCATGGTGTCAAATTATACTATCTAGGAGAGAAAACGGATCTGGTGGAAAATCAATTCCTCTGACAGACGCTTTCCAAATTCTCTGTATTTTATTCAAATGGATGCCATCGTTGAAAGTCAGAAGCCCAGGGATCCAGAACTGATTTCCATCTGCCAAGCCACAGTTACGTCAACCGCCATCACCACAATTATTGAGCATTAACCATGTGCCAGATACTGAGTTTATTTGAATCCTTGCCAAACTTAGCCAGGTAGAAACTATTACTATCCCCAAATGACAGAAGACCAACTGTCTGCAAACAAGCATCTTAGTGATAGAGCACTGGGCAAGAGTTGACTGGCATGTGAAAAATGTCCCGGTTGCTAATCATTAACAAAGTGCATAGTTAAAGAATTAGATACAAGCTTTTTGGGCTATCCAATTAGCAGTGTTTATTTTTTTTTTAATTTATTAAAAAAAAATTTTTTTTTTAACGTTTATTTATTTTTGAGACAGGGAGAGACACAGCATGAACGGGGGAGGGTCAGAGAGAGAGGGAGACACAGAATCTGAAACAGGCTCCAGGCTCTGAGCTGTCAGCACAGAGCCCGACGCGGGGCTTGAACTCACGGACCGCGAGATCATGACCTGAGCCGAAGCCGGATGCCTAACCGACTGAGCCACCCAGGCGCCCCCAATTAGCAGTGTTTAAAAATGATAAATTCAGGGGCGCCTGGGTGGCTCAGTCAGTTAATCATCTGGCTCTTGGTTTCAGCTCAGGTCATGATCTCATGGTTGTAAGACAGAGCCCCACGTCGGGCTCCATGCTGGATATGGAGCCCGCTTGGGATTCTCTCTCCTCCCTCCCCTTCCTCTCCCCTGTTCACTGTCTCTCTCTCTCTCAAAAAAAAAAAAAAAAAAGATAAATTCAAGGGTGGCTGGCTGGCTCAGTCAGTGGGGCATGCAACTCTTGATCTCGGGGTTGTGAGTTCAAGCCCCACCTTGGGCATAGAGATTACTTAAAAATAAAATATTTTTTAAAAAAAGATAAATTCAAAGTCAGCCAGGAGTGAAAATGCACTATTAAACACAGCTGGAGAGAGAAGCAGTTGGAAAATTCTGGAGAGCAATTGGGTAGCATGTATCAAAAGTCTTAAAGTTCACAGTGTTTTGTTTTGTTTTAGCAGAACAAAGGAGATAGAAGTTTACTGAATATACCACAATGGAATGGCAGGCAGAACAGCAGAGGAAAGGCTGTCAGGCTCAATGTTTTATATAGTCTTTTTATTCCTAGGCATGAATTCTAAGCAAATAATTGTCAGTGACTTCTGAGCAAAGATGTTCACTGCTTTGTTATTTATAATGGTGTAAATCTGACAACCAAATGATGGTATTGTCACAAAATGGAGTATCATGCAGCCATTAAAGGTGATGTTACAGCAATGTCAGCAGGAAGTAATTTCTGCAGTAATTATGAATTTTAAAAGGAAAAAGGTACAACAGTGTGCTGGTGAAATAGTATGAACTCAGGCTTACAAAAATGCAGAGAAATAAAAGAAAGGAAGTACTGAGATGTTCTCAGTAGCCTTAATGTCACAGGATTGTGGATGCTTTTTGTCCATTTATTTACACTTTCCAAAAATTTTTTTTAATTTGTTTTCAATGTTTATTTTTAAATTTTTTTTAGTGTTTATTTATTTTTGACAGAGAGAGAGAGAGAGAGAGATGGAGCATGAGCGGGGGAGGGGCAGAGAGAGAGAGGGAGACACAAAATCCGAAACAGGCTCCAGGCTCTGAGCTGTCAGCACAGAGCCCGACGCGGGGCTCGAATTCATGGACCGCGAGATCATGACCTGAGCTGAAGTCAGACGCTCAACTGACTGAGCCACCCAGCTGCCCCCACTTTTCAAATATTTTAAAATGAATTTTATTTATTTATTATTTACTTACTTATATTTATTTATATATGTATTTATTTTTTGAGAGAGAGAGAGAGAGAGAGAGAGAGAGAGCCTGTGCTAGAGAGGGAGAGGGGTGGGGGGGGGGAGAGAGAGAAAATCTTAAGCAGGCTCCATACTCAGCACAGAACCTGATGTGCAGGCTCAATCCCACGACCGTGAGATCATGACCTGAGCCAAAATCAAGGGTCGGATACTCAACCGACTAAGCCACCCAGGCGCCCTTTATTATATTTATAAAGAGAAAACAACAACAGAATTTTAATTATAATTTGTAACAAAAGACAAGTCTACCTCCCATGGGTGGTTCAGCAACAATCTCTTAGAAGAGATGTTCCCAAACTGCTTTGTCAGTGAGAAAACTGCCAGTGAGACTGGGTAGGAACTTTGCACTGTTTGGCTAAAAGAAACATAATCGGAGGATCTAGGTCAGGGTTTCTTAACTTTGGCACCATTGGCATTTGAGACTAGATAATTCGCTATTCTGGGGGGCTGTCCTGGGCATTGCAGGGGGGACAGCAGCATCTCTGTCCTCTGCCCACTAGATGCGAGTAGCAACTGCCCATGCTCCACGTTTGATCACCCAAAATGTGTCCAGACATGGCCAATTGTCCCCTGAGGGACACAATCGCCCCCAGTTAAGACCCCCTGATCTAGCTGACAGGTTCTAGGCTAGCTTAGTCACTGACTCTCTTAGGACTTTAGGAAAGTCACTTCCCCTGGACCTGGGTCGCCCACTTGGCATAACTGTTCTCTGAAGTTTCTTCCAGTTTTGGCTTTTAACAAATTGATAATTGCAAATGTTATGAGATGAGGGGGTGGAGGAAATGCAGTTCTGTTCTTTTCAGATTTTGCCAGAAGTTAAAATTTCTGTTTTCTATGAGGCCAGCAAGTTAAACAGATTATTCAGTACAATCCAAATGAGTTTTGCTATAGGAATTGGAATTGGATTTCTTTCCTTAGGTAAATAAAAGAACCTTTGGCTACTTACCAGGATTTAGAACTTGAAGGCAATTTCGATTTCCTGACTGGTCAGCACCTCCAAACACCCAGATGGTATGAGGAGCACAAGAGGGAACAAAGCTGGCATGCTCGTACCGGGGCAAGAGGCCCTCCGAGGTGGCTAAATCCCACCGGTGTGTTCCTAGAAAACATTTCACTCAGTTCCTGCACTGGAACTGCCACTGTAGTTTATGTCAGTTGACAAACTTGGGGGAGAGTAGTGAGGAGAAAAAGTCGAAAGCGTAACCACCACAACCATCAGATCACTGGCAGGGAATATGGTCAAATTCCAAAAAGTTCTATAATAGAATTTCGGGGGCTGTCTGCCTAGTCTATAAACCCTCCTCTATGGAAACTGTCCCCATTCTCCCAACCAGGGGGGTAGAGATCCCAGAAGATCTGTTTGTACTACACCTTGACTTTCTAGCTTCAGCTCATTGGGTCAAAGGTAGTTACTTGACCCCAAATGGGTCAATCAGATCTTCCCTCCAGAGAATCTGGAATTCGAACAGATTTCTGGATTTCTTCTTGCATGTATGGAGAAGCAGCCAAAGCCAAAGTATGGAGAAGAGAAAGAAAGAAACATCTACATAAAGAAGATCTTGGGGTTGTGGGAGGGGGGATGGGCGAAATGGGTAAGGGGCACTAAGGAATCTACTCCTGAAATCATTGTTGCACTATATGCTAACTAATTTGGATGTAAATTTAAAAAAAATAAAAAATAAAACAAGTTAAAATTTAAAAAAAAGAAAAGAAATACCAAATAACTACAAAAAAAAAAAAAAAAAGATCTCCTCAGAGATGAGGGAGGAGGTAGATGATCTCTGACAGTTTTCCAATTCCTGCTTCTACTCTCTCCTGAGTCTAGGCTTTATCTCCTATGTTTAGATTCTTCCCTTTTTTTTGCTGGTTTAAGAGAGTTTCTGTTACCTGCAGCTAAATGATTTCTGGCTAAAACAAGCTCACAACTGCTCAGGGAAGTAAGACAGTAGCCCCATTTTATAGGACACTGAAGCCCAAATGGTTTACACAGGTTAACCAGAGTCACAAAGCTAGTAATAATAGGTCACACCAAAAATATAAGCGGACTACTCAGCGAGTTTCTTGAGGGCTGGAAGAAATTTTAATTGCCTTTGAATTCCTAGTGCAGGGTGTAGAAATTCAAGTGCCTACATAGGAGGGAACGTGGCAAGTTGGGGGATGAGAACCCCATTTGATAGGCGGGGCAGCTCAGTGCCAAAAATCTGTTGCCATGTAGACATACAGGCCTACTGATGTCAGAGCTTCCAAAATCATCAAGAGAAGCCAAACCATCTCAATTTTTATATGTAGACCCTTGTACATTTGGTTGGTAAACAACTTAGATTAAATCAATAATAGCGACTTTGCATGGGCCTAACAAAACACGTATGGGGGTCTGCCATCGTGTAAAGCACATGGTGGTCACCATCCGTTCGTTTTCCATTCATCATCCATCTATCCAAATACTTAGAAAGCACCTACTCTGTGCCAGGTGCTATGGTAGTGGCTGGGGGTACAGTGATGAGTAATATAACCATGTTCCTTGTTTCCAAAGAGCTTATACTCCTGTGGGGAAGACGGATAAGAAATAATCACACGTGGTAAGAGCCGTGAAGTGGAATAAGGATGGGGAAGTACAGGATACTATGGAAATATAGAGGGTGGTTGTGACATTGTGATTTATATTAAGAAATTCGGGCGCCTGGGTGGCTCAGTCGGTTGGGCGTCCGACTTCGGCTCAGGTCATGATCTCGCGGTCCGTGAGTTCGAGCCCCGCGTCGGGCTCTGGGCTGATGGCTCAGAGCCTGGAGCCTGTTTCCGATTCTGTGTCTCCCTCTCTCTCTGCCCCTCCCCCGTTCATGCTCTGTCTCTCTCTGTCTCAAAAATGAATAAACGTTAAAAAAAAATAAAAAAAAAAAAAAGAAATATATATGTGATCTTGGGGCACCTGGGTAGCTCAGTCGGTTAAACATCTGACTCTTGATTCTGGCTCAGGTCATGATCTCACGGTTCGTGAGATCGAGCCCCGCATCTGTTGTCAGCACAGAGCCTGCTTGGGATTCTCCCTCTCCCCGTCTCTCTCTCAAAATAAATAAAAAATATAAAAAAGAAAGAAAGAAAAGAAAGAAAGAAAGAAAGAAAGAAAGGAAGGAAGGGAGGAAGGAAGAAATATATATGTGATCTCTGTCAGTTCCAGGCACAGAGCTCTTAAAACCCTTGGAATTTCCCAAGTGATAAGATTGAAAAGGGTGTCTTTTATAAAAAGCCCCTGTCAACCACACCTGGATTTATGTTTACGAGGTGACTTCTGGAAAGCCCTAAGGATGGGGGCTGGTTGCCAGGGGAACCAACCATATGATTAGAGGGTTGGAACTTTCACCTAGCCTCCCACATCCACCTCTGCGAAAGGCTGAATCAATCACCAATGGCCAGTAATTTAATCAATCATGCCTGCATAAAGAAGCCTCCAGAAAAAACCAGGTATTTGGTGAGCGTCCAGGTCGGTAACCATGAGGAGGTACTGGGAGGATTGTGCACCCTCAGAGTAAGGATGCTCTGTGCCCTTCTCCCCATACCTTGCCCTATGCATCTCTTCTATCTGGCTGTTCCTGAGTTATATCCTTTTATAATAAAGCAGTAATCTAATATGTAAGCTATTTTCCTAAGTTCTGTAAGCCACTCTAGCAAATTAATGGAACCGTAGGGATCATGGGACTCTCCAATGTATAGCTGGTAGGTCAGAAGCATAGGCAACAGCCTGGACTTGGGGTTAGCATCTGCAGTGGGATAGGGGCAGGACAGTTCTATGGGACCGAGCCCTTAACCTGTGAGAATGTGATGCTAAGTCCAACTGGATCTTGTCAGAACTGAATCGAGTTGTAGGACACCCAGCGGGTGTTGCAGAATTGTTTGGTATGGGGAAAGACTCCCAGACGTTTGGTGGCCAGAAATAAAGTATTGAGACTAGTGCTGGGAGGATAGACAGGAGTAGAGAAGGAAAACAGGATTTCTCCTTTCCAGTGGTACTGCCTAAACTAGCCCAGAAGTATCAGGGAAAGCTTTCTGATGGAAGTGGCAGTTAATGTGGGATCTGAAAGAGGAATAGTAGCCAGGTGATAAGGAAAGGGAAGAGCCTTCCAAGCAGAGGGAACTATAGGTGCAAAGGCTTGGAGGCCAGAATTTAAGACATGTTCAAGGAACTGAAAGATACTCAGGGTAGCAAATATGGGTTTGGGAGAGCCAAGAAAGGAGCTGGGAAAGGCTTGAAATGTAGGAATGACATGGTCAGATTTGTATTTTAGACAATACTGTCTAGGTATGGAAAATGCACGTACGGTGCATTTACGGGGTAAACTTGGAAGCAGGGAGACCAGAAAAGAGGCTGTTGTTATGTCCAGTTGAAGAGTAATAATAATGTTTAGGGGTACCTGGGTGGCTCAGTCGGTTAAGTGTCTGACTCTTGATTTTGGCTCAGGTCATGATCTCGCTGTTGGTGGGTTCGAGCCCCTCACTGGGCTCTGTGCTGACAGTGCAGAGCCTGCTTGGGATTTTCTCCCTCTCTCCCTCTCTCTCTGTCCCCGCCCCCCCCAAAACAAACAAACAAACAAACAAACAAACAAACAAACAAACTTTAAGGGCGCCTGGGTGGCTCAGTCGGTTAAGCATCTGACTTCGGCTTAGGTCATGATCTCGCGGTTTGTGAGTTCGAGCCCTGCGTCGGGCTCGGTGCTGGCAGCTCAGAGCCTGGAGCCTGCTTCGGATTCTGTGTCTCCTCCTTTCTCTGCCCCTCCCATGCTCATGCTCTGTCTCTCTCTGTCTCTTAATAATAAATAAAAGTTAAAAAAAAAATAAACAAACAACTTCAGGGACACCTGGGTGGTTAAGTGTCTGACTCTTGGTTTCAGTTCAAGTCATGGTCTCACGGTCCTTGAGACTGAGCCCCGCAAAGGCCTCCGCACTGTCAATGTGGAGCTTGCTTGGGATTTTCTCTCCTCTCTCTCTGGGCCCTTCTCCCTGGCTTGCTCGCTCTCTTTCAAAATAAATAAATCAACATTAAAAAAACTCTTTAAAAAAACAGACAGGCTTTAAAACAAAAAGAGAGAGAAGTAAAAATGCTTGGACTGCAGTCGTAGTAGTGGAAATGGACAGATGTGGATGAAGATAGAGACGTTTAGGGCTTGGTGATTAATGAATTATGTGGATGGAAGAGGAGGTGGAGCCATCAATATCTCCCAGAAAAATATCTGATGAAGCAATGGTTGGATGTCCGGGGCTCTATAGAGACTCTTTCACCCCCCAAAATGAGGTATTGGTTGGTGGACGTCTGCTGAGACGTTAGGGGCCTCTCAGTGACGTTCATTTTCTTAGAGGAAAACCCTGCTCTCTGGTCTCAACCAGTGTTCTTACGAATGGTCTGGTCATGGCCGGTAGCACAAGCCCTGCTCTCTGGCCACAGGGCACGGGCTCCGCAGCTGCTGGTCTTACCCAGATCCATGGTGTGCACATCTGAGAAGCTCCTGCTTGGATCTGCTCCCCCAACAATGAAGACCTTCCCTCTCTTGGCATCACCAACTGGGGGTAAATATGAACAGCTGTGGCCAACCCGAGCACAGGGGCTGTCTCCAGTGGGGGTCAAGGTGTACCTGCCAAAGGAAGGATGTATTCAGGAGACCTGAGCGGAGAATAAACGGGGCCGTGTGTTCTTTCCACTCCTCATGAAATACTCACCAGAATGAAGAGTCTTATACATACACCCACCTTAAGTTGTATCCACCAAGGCAGTATTTCCCTCATTGATAATTGTCCCTACATTTGCACATAACCTTTGACTTTTCAATTTTGTCCCCACTTGTAGCTCACATTAACCTAATGGGGTTGCACTGGACTAGTAATTGTCCCCATTTGGCAGACAGGGAAACTGACACCCAGAGAAGTTCAGTGGTGTGTCCCAGCACGAGATGGTACCTGTGAGCATGGTTTGTGAATTCCCAGCTCAGGTGCTTTTGAGATGTGTGACCTTTTAGAAGTCATTTAACCTTTCTGAACCTTAGTTTCCTCATTTGGACAGTGAGGTTGGCAATAGTTCTTTGCTGTGAAGGTAAGATGAAGTCTTGTAACAGTGCAGGGAAGGACTCAGTAAATGGTGGCTAGAGCTATATGGCCTCTCACGTAGGAACCTACAGCCCCAACGATCCTGCCGCTAACCCATGATGCTCTGTCAAGGAATATTCTCCAAAATGTATAGATTTTAAGAGCTTTTCCAGATTACTCAGAAAGCTTGACTCAGAAGCCAGAGCTAGGACTCTGAAAAAATCAAATACAGGATCCATTCATCCCATTCTCTAAAGTCACTCTGAATGCCAACCAAAAAACATAATTCAAACTTCCCGGTTGGAAAAGAAAATTCGGTAGCTATTTTTCAGGCACTGGCTCATTAGACCTCTCAGGCATCTGGTACTCCTGACTCTTTCCTCTTTCTTGTACCTTTCTCCTCACCTGGCTTCCCCACATCCCTTCCTTTTGGTTCTCTACCCATTGTTCTGGCTGCTCTTTTCTGTTTTCTTGCTCTGACTCCTTTCCTACCAGCTTTCTCCTAACCCTTAATACCCTTGGATTCTCTTCTCAGTCTGTGTTCACTTACCCTGTCAAGTTCATCTGCACTGATGGTCTCAATTTACCACCCATCTACATACTCATCAGCGATTTCCAGTCTCAATTTCTTTTCCAGATCCCTCTTCTGATAACCAGATTCACATACCCTATGATCACCTGATGATTACTAACAATGTACCGTGTAGGCTGTGAACTTCGTTACAATCCTGGTTTCCCTTAATCTGTACAAAACCCCTTTGAGGACGGTACTATTATCACCATCTGATTTTTACAACTGAGAACCCGAGACTTAGAAAGGTTAAATAACTTACCCAAGAGCACACAGCCACCCAGATACGTGGTGAATACGACAGAAAGTCCCTGCCTTCAGAGCCCTCACAGACTAGTTGGGAAGAGAAACATTAAACAGGTAGTTTCACAAATACCCATTTTATTTTAATTGTGCTATAAAGGAGTACAGGATATATATAGGGATATATACTATGAGAACATATCCTAAGGGGACCTCAGCCTGTAAGGAGAGGTGTGAGAGGGAGGGGGTCAGAGAAGGCTTCCTGAAGAAGCACCATTTGAACTGAGCTCTGAATTATGAGAAGTTAGGTGGACAAAGAGAGGAATGAAAAGATGGAGGGAAAGAGTGACCCAGGTAGAGATCAGCACATACAGTACCTGAGTGGGCAGTGCAAGGCATGTTAACGAAGAGAAAGAGAACAAAGGATGAGTAAGGGTACCTGAGGTTGGAAAAGACAGGCAGGGACAGGTGGGCCATTTTAAGGACTCTGGTTTTTATCTTAAGATCAAAGAGACACAAAAGGGTTTTAAACCAGGGAATGCCAGGAGCAGATTTACGTTGGCTAGAGAGCAGGAGGGGACATGGGGAAGCCAAACTGGAGACCCTCCTCTCCAAGGTCCTGCAGAAGCATTGTCTCCTCTCTACAGCCTTCTGTGAGCCCTCCTTCAGTACTGATCACACTCACCGCCATCACCTGCTTAGTCCGTAACCCCCACTACTAGGAGACTATTCACCTTTGTACCCTCAGCACCTACACAGCAGCTGCCCGTCAGGCCATTGTTAGTTGAATAAAGCGTTGGTTGAGCAAGCAACCAAGAAGCAGTAAGGCCAGTTTAATCCAAATCCAATTCCCTGAGAATCTTAAAAATGAGTCACAGCTTGAGGGAAGACACAGTGTTGGAGCTGTGGATGCCAGATGGTCAGTGCCTTATTCTTCCTAGTAAATGGATTTTAATAAAATCAACATCTGCTCTGTGATAATTATTGCCCCACTATCTTTCCTCTGAAGACCTTTTCAGACAGTTTGAGTCTAATTACCAGCAACTACAGACAGCTTCGTCTCTACCCTTTCACAGAGATGATCAAATATGTTAGTAAACTACTTATAAATGAAACAAAAACTCTTGTTTTTCTCTGTCTGAATCCTTCCTTACAGACCATGTTGCTTTCCTGGGCTTGTCTCCAGGCCCCAAGACTGGCAGCAGCTTCATGGTTTCCTATGCATAAGAAAAAAAGGCACTTTTTAGACACACAGGACAAATCAGGTCACTTCCTTCTTTAAAACCTTTCCTTTTGATGTGCCGATTTCTAGGGCTTGGTTCATCTGAATAAGCATTACCAACCTTTTGATATAAACTTAAATTTGGGAGGCAAATATAACACAACTTTATTGACACAATTACAGGGTTTTTCTTTATTATGTTTTATTTATTTTTGAGAAAGAGAGACAGAGGGTGAGCAGGGGAGGGGCAGAGAGAGAGGGAGACACAGAATCCGAAACAGGCTCCAGGCTCTGAGCTATCAGCAAAGAGCATGACGTGGGACTCCAACTCACAAACTGTGAGATTATGACCTGAGCCAAAGTCAGATGCCTAACTGACTAAGCTACCCAGAGGCCCCCAATTACAGAGGTTTTTTGGCTAAAGTTTTCTGTGTGTCTGTGATTTTCATGGAGAAGGGACATATGTCAAAATATTTTCAGGGGTGGGGCGCCTGGGTGGCTCAGTGAGTTAAGCGCCTGACTCTTGATTTTGGCTGAGGTCATGATCTCACAGTTGGGGGGATCAAGCCCCATGTCAGGCTTTGCACTGACAGCACAGAGCCTGCTTCGGATTCTCTCTCTCTTCCTCTATCTCTGCCCCCCCCCCCATGCTCTAGCACTCTCTCTCAAAATAAATAAACATTAAAAAAATATTTGCAAGGGTCATAAGATGTTTATACTCATCAAAAGATAAAATATTTTATATTTTATTTTTTTTTAAGCTTTATTAATTTATTTTAGAGGTACCTGGGTGGCTCAGTCAGTTGAGTGTCTGACTTAGGCTCAGGTCATGATCTCACAGTTTGTGCGTTCGAAACTCAGATCATCAGGCTCTGTGCTGACAGCTCGGAGCCTGGAGCCTGCTTCACATTCTGTGTCTCTCTGCTCCCCCACTCACGCTCTGTCTCTCTCTCTCTTGCTCTCAAAAATAAAATAAAAACATTAAAAAAAATTTCTTTTAGTCATGTCTGCACCCAACACGGGGCTCGAACTCACAACCCTAAGATCAAGACTCACATGTTCTCCTGACTGAGCCCGCCAGGCACCCCAAAAGATAAAATACCTTAAAAGGTTGAGAAATACTGATCTCTGGGATAAATCCATGCCTCAGCATGGCATTCAAAGCCTTCTGGACTCAACCTTTTTCCCAGGGACTCACCTTCACTGCTATAGTGGGCTACTGTTGCTATATTTGTTGTTTCTAACATGTCAGGCCCTTTCATATCTCGCATCTGCGTGCTACTTCTGGTACCTGAAATGTCCCTTCCCTTCTGGTCAACTAGGAAACTCCCAACCTCCAAAGCCCAGTTCAAAAGTCCCTCCCTCAGTATAACCTTCCCTGATTTGTTGTTTTCCATTTACATCCTCAAGTTACTTCCTTCTCCCTCTGAAGGTTATCAATGAAGTCACCATCATTGCAGGGATCACTCTGAATGTGATTATCCATTTAAAAGTCCCTAGGTTAGATTCTAGAGTAAATTCCAACAGAGCTGGGCCTCTCAGATTCTTTCAAAGAACCTACCAATGGGCCCCGGCTTAGAGTAGAATTGAGGTATGTGTGAATGAAGAAAGAACATAGATGAGATTTCTGGGAGATGAAAGAACAAATCCAACTTTTGGCCTAAGCCACTGACCGCGGTCCCCAAAGCCCAGTGGGTAAACTTCGTATGAGCGGGGACTTCATTGCAGCTACCTCTGCCAGTCCCATCCCCCAGTTCCATCCCCGCGTGGCAGCGACAGAGGACACAGTGTCGGGAGAGAACAGGCTGGTTTCTTTCCGTCAATGAGGCCGGGCCGGAACCCGAGCACGCCCTCCCCAGGGCTCTTCACCCGGCCCGGGCCCACTCCCCGAAAGGATGCGGCGGCTCCCGCCCAGGATCGCGTCAAACCCACGGCCCGGACACCCCCAGACCCGAACCGCATTACCTGCGGCAGCTTAGGATGGTCCCGGACTGTGGCTCCGCCCCTAACATGGGCGGGGGTTGTGCCTTCGCCCCTCCCCCAGGCCCGGAAGAGCGGGACTGCCAACCGCTCTCCGTCTCCCCGCGTCATTGGCCCGGTCCCCAGGGCGCGCCCTTTGGAAGGGGACCGGGAGGGCTCCTACCCGCCAGGAATGTCGGCCTGGCTGTGCGTGTCTCGGGAGCCAAACTGGCCGGCCGTCCCTGGGGCCTTTCCTCCCCGGCGGAGTAAATAAGCCAGGGCTCCTTGGAAACGACTTAACAAGCGAAGTGCAGGGGGTTGGGCATCGGCTTAGAGGACCCAAATTCCTTCCGCAGCTGGGCTCCCCTGAAGGAGCTAGGGTGTTTTCAGTTCCAGCGGATGTTATAAATGGTTTTTGAAATGGTTTCAAAGACCCTTTCCTAGGTGTGAAATGTCCCTGCTTGGTCTTAGGTCAGTTCAAGCTTTGGTGTCTTAAGCAGCTGACTCATTCCATAATTAGCGTTTGTAACTATGGCAGGCACTATGCTGAACCAAACGTGGCCCCTGGCCTCCTGGAGTTTACAGTCTAACTAGAGAGCGAGATTAAACAGAAAAATAATTAGGTACATTTGCAAAAAGTGCAAGGAATAAAATGTTCATCGACGAGAGCATTTGGGGGGAAGTTACTTTTCTCTGGGCCTCAGTGTCACCCATCCGTAAAATCGAGCTGGTAAGATTTCTGTCACAAGGTTATGGCGGGGAATAAATGAGCTAATGAATATAAAACGCTCAGTTCACAGTCGCTGGCATAGAGCTGGTCCTCTGCAAAGTATAATGCTATTCCTATAAATAAACTCTAGACACTAGTCCTGAGCTAGACTGCTCATCTGCATTACCTCTGATCTCCATGAGCATAGGTTCTCTGCAGCTTTCCTGAAAATGCAGAGCTGACTCACCTATGTATATGTTCCAGAGAATCCCACAATCACTTAGGAGGGCTGAGGCCAGTTGTTGTGTCATAGGAAACAGGAAAAAGCTAAGGAAGGAGATCTCAGGAGCTCCTGAAGTATAGTGCCTAGTGGGAACCAGACAGCCATGCTTGGGTTCAAATCCAGGCTCCAGCACTAACCATCTAACCCTGACATTTACCAAGTTCGTGATTCTTCCTGAGCCCTATTTTCCTCATCTCTTGAATAGGATCATAATACCTTGAATACCAATTCTTGAAATTATAACAGGAATTTATTAACATTAAAATTTTTTTTAATGTTTATTTTTGAGAGAGAGGGAGGTAGAGCATAGCAGGGAGGTACAGAGAGAGGAGGACAGAGGATCTGAGGTGGGCTCTGCGCTGACAGCAGAGAGCCCAATGCAGGGCTTGAACTCACAAATCATGAGATCATGACCTGAGCCAAAGTCTACCACTTAACCGACTGAACAACTCAGGCTACCCTATAACAGGAATTTATTGACAAAATGGAATTCGAGGTCTGCAGCTCTCCTCACTGCTCAAATATCTTATTTCAAACACCTGGAGTCTTTATGAGTTCCCATTATTAGTGGAAAAATCTCCATTGCTGTCTGCCACATTCAGTCATTCTGCTCTCCTTCAGGAAAGAAAACCAAGGCTAAGTTGGCTCTGCCATATGTCCATGTACATCTTGATGGAGATTTCTGCTCAGAGCTGTGGAATGCTCTGATGGGCCCTGTGTCTTTTGGCTAGCTCCATTTCAAGATTCCAAACTGGAGTTGCACATAAATAAGAAAAATTGGAAGAGGTCTGTGGGCAAAACGGCAACCAACTTTCATTGTGAGACCTATGCTTTACACTAGAAGTCACATTTCAGAAATTGCTGGAAGGAAATTTTGAGATCTATTTTTAAAATGGAAATTGAGGGGCACCTGGGTGGCTTAGTCAGTTAAGTGACCAGCTTTGGCTCAGGTTCCAGTCCTGCGTCAGGCTCTGTGCTGACAGCTCAGAGCCTAAAGCCTGCTTCGGATTCTGTGTCTCCCTCTCTCTCTGCCCCTTCCCCACTCGCACTCTGTCTCTGTCTCTGTCTCTCTCTCTCTCTGTGTCAAAATTAAATAAACATTAAACAAAACTTTAAAAAATGGAAATTGAGGCCCAGAGAACTTACAAAATAACTAGCCTACATAAATGGCAGAAACAGGAGCCTGGATTTACTGCTTTGCCAAGGAACACTAAGAACACATTCCAGGGGGCGCCTGGCTGGCTCAGTCAGTAGAGTATGCGACTCTGGACCTCAGGGTCCTGAGTTTGAACCACACATTGGGGGAGGAGTCTACTTTAAAAAAAAAAAGAAAAAAAGAACACATGGCAGTCAGCATGTTCTGTACAGTTTTCAAAGTAAATGACCGGTGTGTCTATTACCTCTTCTAAGAGCTCACCAAACACTCTGAAGAATGCTTCCCTCATCTCTCTCTGCTGTGGATGTCAAGAGTGAGGTTCACTGAATGAGGTGGGGCTGCAGGAGGGAGTTTGCCAGATGGTTTGGTAATGTGGGAACTGCCACCTGCTTTCGCTGCAAGGGGATACCATCTGCTTTCATTACCTACCTGTTCACTGACGTATCGGAGAGGGAAACAATGATGCTGATGACACCTTCCTTTCAAGCACATTATAGTTTGTAAAGAACAGTCATGTCTATCCCCCTACTTGCCTTCCTTCCCAGTTCTGAGAAAGTATCTTGAGTAGGACTAATTCCCAGTTACTGAGGTTCAGAGCCAAAAAAGTGAATTGCCATCTTTCTAAAGAGGACTGTAATAATAATTTTAAAACCTCAAAAATAATAGCATCTTTTCCTCATTTGGAATTTTTTCTCCAAGAAATTCTGAGCATGCCATCCTTATGTTGTTTTTTTTCCCCTAAAATCTCAAATGTTACCTCTTCAGAAAGGCCTTTCCTGCTCACCTAATACTAAGAGCTAACACATTGCACTCACTCTGTACATGTTATCATTTTAAGCCCTTTCTATATATTAACTCTGTTAACCCTCAGTACAAGTCTATACAGTAAGTATTATGCTTATCATCTCCATACGATATGATGGCAGTTATTATCTCCATAGAGAAGCCAAGAAAACTGAGGCACCAAAAGGATAAATAACCTTGCCAAAATCATGGTACGAGTAGTAGAGCCTAGACTTGAACTCGACCATCTGGTGCTGGAGTCTGCACACTTTACCTCTACTATATTGCCAACCTAGGGTGCCTGGGTGGACCAGCCGGTTAAGCATCTGACTTGATTTTGGCTCAGGTCATGATCTCACGGTTTGTGAGTTCAAGCCCTGCCGTCCCCTCCCCGCCTCATCCATCCCCATGTCAGCCCTACACTGACAGTGCGGAGCCTGCCTGGGGTTCTCTCTCTCCCCTTCTCTCTCTGCACCTCCCCAAGTTTAAGTAAGTAAACTTAAAAGAAAAATATACCGTCAACCTAAAGTAGGCTTCTTTCACTCCATTTTTCTTACTTACAGTACCCCTCCTTTCCCTTTTTAGCACTAATCACACACTGCAATTAGGTATTTGCTTATTTATATTTATATCATTTGTCTCCTCTGTCTCCATGAGAGGAAGGATCATATCTGTCTCATTCACATTATAAGTGCTATATAACTATTTAGTGAATAAATGAAGAAATGTATACTTGTGGGCATCATTCATTCTGTAACACACTTAAAATTTTTTTTAAGGAGGGGCAGAGAAAGAGAGGAAGAAAGAAAGAATCCCAAGTAGACTCTGCATTGTCAGCGCAGAGCCAGATGCAGAGCTCAAACTCAAGAACTGTGAGGTCATGACCCAGCCGAAACCAAGAGTCAGATGCTTAACCAAATGAGCCACCCGGGCACTCTGCAACAAACTAAAAATTAATTTTAGGGGTGCCCAGGTGGCTCAGTCACTACTGAGCTGTCACTACAGCATGTGCCTCTTGATCTCGGAGTTGTGGGTGTGAGTCCCACATCGGGTGTAGAGATTACTTAAAAAGAAAATCTTAAAAAAAAATAATTTTACTTTGAAACAATTTCACAATTACAGAATAGTTGGAAAGAACTTCACTCGGAGATCTCATTAAAGTTTAGTCAAATGTCCCCCAAATACACTTTAGCGCAAGAAGATCCAGTCCTGGGTCACTTGAACAAATATCGAGCACCTGCTAGTTTTGGATTTTATAAGTCTCCTAAGTGGTCTCCCAACTGCAACAACTACCTACTACAATCTCATACAGCAACCAGAGTGATACTTTTATTTTTTGTTAAAAAAATTTTTTTTAACGTTTATTTATTATTGAGAGACAGAGAGAGACAGAGCATGAGCATGGAAGGGGCAGAGAGAGGAGACACAGAATCTGAAGGAGGCTCCAGGCTCTGAGCTGTTAGCACAGAGCCTGACGCGGGGCTGGAACTCACAAACCCAGCGAGATTATTATCTGAGCCGAAGTCAGACGCTCAACCAACTGAGCCACCCAGGCACCCCAGAGAGTGATCCTTTTAAAATGAGTTATACATGTTACTCCTCTGCTCGAAACCCTGAAGTAACTCCCTATTAGATTAAAAGTAAAACCATTCTTTTCTCTCATCTCCTCTCCTCTTGCTCCAACCACATTAATCTTCCCATTTCCAAAATTCCATCTAGATATGCTTCCACCTTAAGTTCTCTGTGCCAACCTCTTCCCTATAATTGCCCTCAAGTGTCTGACTGGCTAACTCCCCTACCTCTGGTGGTTCTTAGAAATACATCACCCCATCTCCCTATACTGCTCCCCCACCCCGGCACTTAGCACTTTCTAAAATGCTGTAGTTATTTATTATGTTGTTTATGTTCTGTCTCCTCTTCTAGAATGTACTTACAGACAGAGGATAGAGATCTCTGTCTATTTTGCTTGCTCAATATCCTAAAGGCCTACAACAGTACCTGGCATACAGTTGGTGTTCAACAAATAGCTGCTAAATGAACAATTGTTGGTTATACTAAGTGCCAGGTTCTGTTTTTTGCACTGGGAGTAGAACAGAAGACTCCCTGCCATCATCAGACTCACACTGAAGCATACTTAAACCAGTTAGACCTATGTTCCAACCTCGGCTCCTATGCCTAGTTCCTGTGTGTTTGGGGGCAAGTTACTTAACCTCTCTGAACCTTGGTTTCCTATCAACTGTTATGAGAATTAAACGGAAAAACAGCATTTATATATCATTTAGCATCAGAAACGCTTAATCACTGTTTCCTTTTCTCCAAGGCTGCAAGATTGGTAGCCTGATGTCCCTGACAGGCTTAGACGAGGTTTTCACGAGGACTTGGATAAGTACAAACAGGTAATTATGGCGAGGCTTACCCAATTTTTAAGATGTTTTGGTGACAGAATGCTTAAAAGGCTCGAACTGAGAAACCAAGGAATGGCTAGAGTCACCTACTTTGTCTTTTTGCATCGGAAAAGTCTCTCTGGGCCGGTAGAAGTGAAAGTCTAAAGGAAGGGAAGGGGAGTAAAAGAGAAGTAGCGGGCCACTACTAAAAACTACAAATCCCAGAACCCCAGGCTGCAGACAACTACGGGTCCCAGTAGGTTTCACGGTCTGAACTAGGGTTCGCCTCTAGGAACCTGCAGCCTGGGTTCAGCTGAAGAGAGCGTATGCCGTGCGGAGGTAGCGGGGAGAATCGGGTCAAGCTTTACGCCGCTGCGCAGACGCCTCACACGGGCCGGACGTGACGTAGGAAGAGTTCCGGCTTCGGCCTCCGCCGCTGCCGCCGCCGCCGCTACTACTGCCGCCGCCGCTGCCGCCGTCGCCGTCGGGGCTTGTTATTTCTAAAATGGCGCCCCTAGACTTGGACAAGTATGTGGAGATAGCGCGGCTGTGCAAGTACCTCCCGGAGAACGACCTGAAGGTGAGTCCAGCCGGGGCGGGAGCGCTGCTTGCGGGCTCGCCCCTTCCGGCAGTGGGGCTCCCGCCGGCCCGCCCTTCCTCTCTCCGCGGGACCCCCGCCGGCATCCCGTCCGGTCCCGTTCCGGTGGAGGGCCTATTGCGGGGCGAAGCGACCGGGTCAGACCAGGCGTCACGCGGAGAGCGGGAGGGAGCCCAAGTCCCCCAAATGCTGTCCTAGTTTCCTTGGAGGGGATCCCGAGGGATGTCGCGGCCTCTGCCCCAGGGTTGCCCCTCTTGGCCTTCGGACTACCCCAGGGCTCGGAGCCCTGACAGCTTTGCTTGGAGGACTCCTCTCCCCTCTCCCCGACCCCGGTCTCCCGGAGGCCGACCGAGTCCCAGCGGACAGTGCCCTCGGGATGGGGTCATCCCTCAGAAGTGGTGACAGGAGCGTGGGGTGGCCGGCGTCTGACAGGAGATGCCACCGGCTCCCGGAACGCGACCCCAGTGTGTTCAGGTCTCGGCGGAGTGAGAAGACGGTGGGCCAGGGCGGTCGGGTAGCGATGTCAGAGAACGCCAGGTCTTCCCTCTTTCCATACCCCGCGTCCCAATTGCTTGGTAGGAGCGTTGCTTTCCTTCTGCTAATTCAGATAGGAACCCGTTTTCCAGTAGGTTGTTGAGCTAATTTCAGTGTGTAAAGTAGTAGGCCTTCCATGCAAATACTTTTCTGTTCCTTAAGTGTTGTTTCCTCATAATCCCTTCTTAACTCAAGATTTCATTTTCTTGGTTTCCAAAAGGAGACGAGTCGTTCCTTGCTACTGCTTAGTCCGAGTAACAACAGTGCGTGTATGTGTGGGTAAAGAATGGATGTAAGAGAAGAGGAATTCAGTTTGGGGTTTACTGCTTTTCTGACAAGTGTTCCCATGCGTTTGTTAAAACCAGCGCTTAGATGTCTGACAGTGTTTAGCGGTGAGTCCTAGTCCCCGTTTTACGTGTTCAGTTAACTTTGATTTGCTGTGTAGTAAGTGGGTAAACTGTTGATGGTTTTGAGTCCTTTTTTTTTTTTTTCTTTCATCTGTGGATTTAAAGCAGTTTATCTTTGTAAATTCTTTCTCTTAAGGAAGATATTACTGTTTTTTTTCTTTTGCTCTGTTGATACAGGAAGTTGATATTTAACATCAGTCAACAAGTATGCAAAATGTTTAAGGTCACATCAGCTCTGGTGGATGGAAGTTAAGTGTACTTGTTGATTATATGTGCTGTATGATGGGGGAGCCATTCGTGTGCATTTTCCCCTTTTTAATAGGATAATTTGATGAAAACGAGGACAAAGCCGGTACTAGAAATGTAGCTTTTATTTATGTTCATCTGAGTCTTTCAGACATGAGTTTTGTAGCTTCCTTCTGTTATATGCTTTTTTAAGGAAGTGAGGATACAACCAACATTGGGACCTAATTAGTGGAAAACTAACCAGATGTCTTGTGGTAGCGTTGTTAATTCCATAGATGAAGTTGATTTTTTCATACCAGTGATTTGATGTGGACTTTTTTGTTCTTTAGCGCATATAAAGCTGTTTTAAGCTTTGTGTTTATAATTAATAAAACGTTGCTTATTACAATATGTCTTGATATTAATTTGAGATTGGCTGTTGAAATTATTTGAAAGATGATCAGTTGGATTTTCTTTTTTTTTTTCTTTTTTTTTTAAATTTTTTTTTTCAACGTTTTTTATTTTATTTTTGGGACAGAGAGAGACAGAGCATGAACGGGGGAGGGACAGAGAGAGAGGGAGACACAGAATCCGAAACAGGCTCCAGGCTCTGAGCCATCAGCCCAGAGCCCGACGCGGGGCTCGAACTCACGGACCGTGAGATCGTGACCTGGCTGAAGTCGGACGCTTAACCGACTGCGCCACCCAGGCGCCCCGGATTTTCTTTAGGTAAACTTTTAGTTTGATAAACATTGGATTTCCTTCCCATCTTAAGGAAATATAGATATCAAACCATTTCATTTCTCTTTGCAACACTATTGGACTGTGCTTAGTATGTATCTGTTTCTTAATAAAAACAATTTTTTTTTAAAACCTTCTGGGCAACTACTGGGAAGAGAGAATTCTGAATTTTTCTCTGTAAGTGGAGGCTTTTCTTCTTTGTCTTGGAAATGGTTTGATCAGATTAATGTCCTTGTGCTGTTCCTGTCTGGAGTATTTTTAAAGAAATTTAATTTTGTTTCTATTTCTTGGCATGAATTAGAAACTAAAATTAGACAAGCCAAGAAAGTATTTCAGGAGTACCTTTTCTGAGGCTTTAGAGCCAAAATAAAAGATTGTGTCAGAGGAAAAAAAACAAACCATTGGGGCTACTTAATGGTTTGTTCTGGTAGAAAAGACAGCAATTCACCTGTATTTTCAAATTGATTAGAAGTTGGAGGCACTAAATAAAATAATAAATGCATAGGATGTTTTAGATCTAATCACGATTTCTCTATATCTGAATTGGAAGTGGTCAGATCACTAGTACTGGATTGAATGTACAAAGTTGTTTTGTAAGAATAAAGATGAAATATATGAAAGTGAGTGGGCCAAAACATAACCTTTCTTAAAAAAGAGCTCATGTGGTTCTCATCTACAATAAAGATTTCAGAGAGGATCATAGGAGATACAGATTCCATATCTGGCCAAGTGGAAGAACGAATGATAAAGGCAGGTTTACTGAATACTGAAGAATTTTGGGGAGTAGGGATTCTATAGTTTGTAGATTGATCTTTTGAACTGTTCTTAAAGATGACATGCAAGTAAAGAAATTGCACAAGGAACTGTGCAATTCCATAATAACCACTTTTGTGAATTAATAGTTAATGTAATCTTTTTGGAACTCATTTTTGTGTTTAGTTTGAGCCATCTCTGAGTTTTTCATATAAGGCTCCTGGGTCTGCAAAGTTGTATCTTTATTTGAAATGCTTCCATAAAGCTTCAAAAAATTCTGCCTGGATTTTTTCTGAGATTTTGCACCTCCTCATTTCAAACTCTGATTTTATAGATTCTCATCATAAACGGTATGCAACCCATTAGTTTAGTCACTCACCTTAGTGCTTGTGTTATTGATCATTCTGTTTACCTGAGTGGTTTTTCATTGTATCTTTTTCAAGTAAGGAAAATCAAACCCAATGCGGCAGATAGGAATATATTATGGCTTTGTATCGGGCTAGAAGAGTGTCTTCAAGACCCTCTCTGGTAATATCTGCCATTTTGTTTATCTTTTTGGCCACAGAATCAGTCTTCTATGGCTTATGAAAATAGTCTACAACAGTGCTGTCTGGTAGAAATAAAATGGTCAGAAACATGAGCCTCGAAAGGTCAAATTTAAAAAAAATAGAAGGGAATAGTTGAAATTAATCTTTTTTTTTTTTTTTAATGTTTATTTATTTTTGAGACAGAGAGCGACAGAGCATGAACGGGGGAGGGTCAGAGAGAGGGAGACACAGAACCTGAAACAGGCTCCAGGCTCTGAGCTGTCAGCACAGAGCCCGACGTGGGGCTCGAACTCACGGACTGCGAGATCATGACCTGAGCTGAAGTCGGCCGCTTAACCGACTGAGCCACCCAGGCGCCCCTAATCTTTTTTTTTTTAAGTTTATTTATTTATTTTGAGAGAGTGAGCAGGGGAGGGGCAGAGAGGGAGAGAAAGAATCCCAAGCAGGCTCTGCACTGCCAGTGCAGAGCCCATCGCAGGGCTCGATTGACAAACTGTAAGATCATGACCTGAGCCAAAATCAAGAGTTGGATGCTCATCCGACTCCCCAGGTACCCCCCCCTTTTTTTTATCTTAGTAATATTTTATTTACTAGCCACCCAGGTACCCCCCCTTTTTTTAATCTTAGTAATATTTTATTTAACCCAATTTCAACATGTAATCAGTATAGAATTATTAATTTAATATTTTATCCTTTTTGGGGTACTGTCTATGAAATATGTATATTTTACGTTTATGACACATCGACATTTGGACTAATGGCATGCAGCTGTAGATGTCCTATGGAACAGTGCATGTCTCTAATGACTCCCTAGTCCCTTTTCTAGAATTTCAGAGCTAAGAGTAAATCAGAGTTCTTCTAGTTCTGTACCCTTCTTACTTTACTGAGGGGTACTGAGCTCCACAGAGTTTATGATCTGCGTAAGGATGTACACCTAATCAACGAACTAGGTTGGAAAGCCTCCCTATTCAGAGCTCTTTCTGATGCAGTTAATAGCTTTTTTAGGATGACAAATAGTATGCTTTTCTAGGTACATCTTCCACTTTACTTTCCTTTTTACTTCCCATTCTAAGCACATTGGACTGCTCTCTTCTGACAACATGCTCTGTACTTTCCTCCTCCTTTGCTTCTGCTCAGTCTGTTTCTATCACCTACTTTTTAAATACTTACATAACACAAATATTAAATCATTTAATACTCTATGAGTTATGTATAATATTTGCTCCATTTTGTAGACAGGTAATTGAAGCACAGACAGGTTAAGTAACTTTCCAAAGTTAACAAAGCTGGGAAGTAGGTGGAGGAGCTAGGATTCAAACCTAGGCAGTCTGGGTCCAGGGTTCACATCTATAACTATCACTTATATTTCTTCTGTACAGTACCCCCCTTGCCCCTTTTGGGCTCTAGCTCAGATGCCACTTTCTCTATGCAGAGCTCCTGGATTCTACAGTCAGAATTATTAGCAATGATTAGAATGTACATCGCTGCTTACAGTTTTCAGGGTACCTTCATGTTTATCATTTACACAGTTGTGTAAGGCAAAACAAATATCAGAGCCAAGACTTGATGAGGTTTAAGTGGGTTTTGCTATAGTGACTCAGCGGAGTATATACCTGAATTTATTTGCTCTTAAAAATTCCCGTTTTGGGGGGTGCCTGGGTGGCTTAGTCGGTTAAACATCTGACTTCAGCTCAGGTCATGATCTCGCAATTCGTGGGTTCAAGCCCTGTTTTGGTCTCTGTGCCTAGAGCCTGCTTCGGATTCTGTCTCCTTCTCTCTGTCTTCCCCTCCCCCGCTTGCACGCTGTATGTGTGTCTCTCTCAAGAATAAATTACCATAAAATTTTTTTAGAAATCCTGTTTGTTTGTTTTTTCCTGCACTGACCTTTGCCACATAGCACCTTATTGTTCCACTTTACCACTCTGTCTTCTGTGGTAGGAGATATGTCAGTCTCTACTAGACTGCAAAGCTTATATTTTTTCTTCTTCTTCTTCTTCTTTTTTTTTTTTTTTAATTAGAGAAAGTGCAAGCAGGGGAGAGAGGCAGAGGGAGAGAGAATCTTAAGCAGACTCCACACTCAGCGTGGGGCCTGATGTGGATCTTGATCCCATGACCCTGGGATCGTGACCTGAGCCGAAATCAAGAGTTGAACACTCAACTGACTGAGCCATCCAGGTGCCCCTAGACTACAAGTTTCTTGAGGGCCAGGATCACGTATGTTTATTTTTGTATTCTCCATAGTCTTAGAGAACACTGCATTGTATGTGATAGACAGGTAGTTAAGGTTCGTTGAATTTAGTTGTATACTGGTTTTTGGGGGCGCCTGGGTGGCTCAGTTGGTTAAGCGTCCAGCTCTTGATTTCGGCTCAGGTCATGATCTCGTAGTTTGTGAGTTCAAGCCCCGCATCAGGCTCTGTGCTGAGAGCACGGAGCCTGCTTAGGATTCTCTCTCTCCTTCTCTCTCTGCCCTTCCCCTGCTTGTGCACGTGTTCTTTCTTTCAAAATAAATAGACTTAAAAATAAAGTAAAGTATAGGGGCACCTGGGTGGCTCAGTCGGTTAAGCGTCTGACTTCAGCTCAGGTCATGATCTCGTGTTCGTGAGTTCAAGCCACGCATCGGGCTCTGTGCTGACAGCTCAGAGCCTGGAGCCTGCTTCAGATTCTGTCTCCATCTCTCCCTCTGCCTGCCCACCCCCCACATTCTCTCTCTCTCTCTCTCTCAAAAATAAACATTAAAAATTTTTTTTAATGTAATTTTATACCGTTTTACAAACACACATTTCTTCAGATGTCTCCTTTTGTCAAGTACTGTTCCCTATGGGTGCTAGAGATAGAATCTGATACTTCTCTCTACCTTTGAGGGGCTCTCAATATAGTAAAAGAAATAGATAAACAAATGATTATTGCATGGTGTGTTAGGTGATATAATAGAGGGCTGTTCAGGATATTGAGGAGCATATTAAAAGCAGCATCTAACTGGAGCCAGAGATGATTTCACACAGAAGGAACAATGAGAGGATGAGCAGAGTTTGTTCAGGTAGACAAAACAGGAAGGAAAGAATGTTCAAGCAGAATAAATACCATATGCAGTGGTATAGCTTAATCTGAAAGAACATGACCAGTTCAGGGAACTTCTAGTGGTTTGGTTGGCTGGAGATGGTGCTTGGAAGGCAGGCAGAGGCCAAATCATGGAAGATTAGGCTGATAAACTTGGATTTTTGTCTTTTAGGTGGTATATGTATAAACACTTTGAAATGCTTTTATATTTTAGGGGAAAACAAATCATACTGTGACTTTGGGATGTTGTTTAAAATATAGCTAACTAAAGAGAAAAGTAGATTCAAAGAAAACTGTTACAGGAATACACTGTATTATAGTGTATACAACATACACTGTTGTATGTGGTGGGAATATGACAAAAATCATGAAGATGTTACCTGAATAGAGTTTTGGAAACACTGCCATAGACAGAGGAGTACCTTTGAGAGATTTTTAAGGAGGACTGTGACAGTAGGTTTTAGAAATCGGGGCGCCTGGGTGGCTCAGTCGGTTAAGCGTCTGACTTCAGCTCAGGTCACGATCTCGTGGTCCATGAGTTAGAGCGCCGCGTCGGGCTCTGGGCTGATGGCTCAGAGCCTGGAGTCTGCTTCCGATTCTGTGTCTCCCTCTCTTTCTGCCCCTCCCCCGTTCATGCTCAGTCTCTCTCTGTTTCAAAAATAAATAAAAACAGTAAAAAAAAAAAAAAATTAAAAAAAAAGAAAAGAAATAGTTTGGCAGCATTTGTAGACCATGGTTTGGAATGGGACAAAAATGTCACAGAAGCGGTAGGCCGAATGACAGGAGATTTTGACGTAAGACAGTGACAAGTGATTGTGGTGTTTAAAAGGAGATGGGAGCGCCTGGTTGTCTCAGTCAGAAGAGCATGCGACTCTGACCTGTGGGTAGTAAATTCAAACCCATGTCCCATGTTGGGTTTAGAGATTACTAAAACAAAATAAACTTCAAAAAAAACAACTAAATAAAAGGAGATGAAGAAGGTACAGTAGGACCTGTTGACAGGTTAGGTCTAGGTTACGAGAAAGAGAGGAGTTCAACGTAACCTCAGTTTCTGGCATAGATTACTTAGTAAATACTGAAACTAGATTAAGGAATGTAAGGGAGTTTGGTTTGGGCCATACTGAGTTTGAGATGCTGCCAAGTCAAGACATCGAGGTAGAGATGGCCAGAAGACTGTTAGATACACAGGCTGGTTAGGTAACAAATATTTATTGATTGTCAAATGTGTTTTCAGACACTAATAGTTCTAATAGTTTTAACTCAAGAGAAAAGTCTAAACCAGTGGTTCTGAACTGGGGGTGATTTTGCCCCTGAGAAGATATGTGGCAGTGTCTGGAGACGTTTTTGATAGTCACAGCTAGGGAGTTACTGTGGGTATCTAGGGGGTATAGAGGCTAGAGATGGTGCTAAATATCTTATAATGCACAGGACAGCAGCCCCTCACAACAAAGAATTATCCATAGTGCCATGGCTAAGAAACTGTGGTTTAGGTTGAAGATACAGATACTCCCTTCTGCATTGTAAAGGTGTGAATGTTCTTGTCATTTTGGATTCCAGCTCCTCATTCCCAGTGGTTTGTAGAAGTTCTATACAAAGGCTATATAAAAAATAATTTTAGATAGATATTTGTTTCTTAAGCCAAGAGATTTTATAAATACCAGTATGTTAAAGGAAATAGTATGCTTTAGCTAACAAGAGCAGCTAAACATAGAATTACAAAATTTAAAGCCCAGTGTTTTAAATTTGAGGGGCAAGAGGGAACAGGAAGATAGGAGCAGAGAACAGAATGGAACCTGGACTATCTTGAGGGAAAGGTAGAGAAGGGAAATAGGTTCATCTAAGAAGGGGGCTATGAACCCTTACTTGTCCAAGGATTGGGAATTCATTGGGCACTGTGGGGAGAGATGGGTGTAGTTTGCCCTAAGATTGGGGAAGATTGAGAATCCTGCCTCAGTGACTGTTTTGGAGCAATAAGAGAAACCACACTGCATACAAACTGAGCAGTAGAACAAAGCTGTAAAGGGCTTTGGAAGAAAGGGTCGTGTGTCTTCCCCATGGCAAGGGTACACTCCTTGAGGCCACTGTGTGTGTAGTTGGCTGACTCATGTAGAGTTTGTACTGAGATTTCATAGACTTCTTACTTTGTATGTGCTTGGTTTGAACTTGTAAGCTACTGCTGAACTGGAGAGATGAGAGGAAATAGCTTTGGCTTAGAGATTCAGCTCTTTAAGTCCTCATTTGGAACCACAGAAGTGTCAGTGACAAGAGGCAGCTGTTATTTTACTCCAGGTAGTGTGCCTGGCCTTGGGTTGAAGATGTTGCCTAAGTAGTTTACATGTGTTCCCTAGACACTCACCAGCTTTTAAGATTGGCAAGGTTTCACAGTAATGTTCTTGAGTTTATGGTCTACTGTCACTTTCAGATGAGCCCTGAGGGGTATGGGCCGGTCACTAGGGGTGGCTAGCAGTTAAGGGGGCATTATGGGGTAAGAGAGCCAGACATATGTGGGTGCAAATTCTGGCACATTCAACATGGGAATCATGGAGTCTCTCAGGAATCTGTGCTGTCATTAGTTTCAAAATGTTAATGATATCTTACCTTGTTCCCAAAAGAATATAGAATGGCTTATGAAGCGCATTCAATATAGCAAGGTAAATTACATTTAGAATAAGTAAGAAAAATGAGACAAAGAATGTAAAGATAGGAAACCAAGATGGAGCCAGTGGTAAAAGTAAGAATTGTATACAAAATAAAAGCTGTGATGACTAGATTACTTCTTTGAGATTAAGTCCTAAGTTTTCTAGGAGTCTACTGAAAGACAGAAACTGATCAGTTAAAAAATTCACCAAAGATTTGTCTTTGTCTCAAAGGTGCAAACACAATCTTCTCAGGGAAATCACACCTATCCCTGATAGAGGGAGCAAAGAGACATTCCTCCATTGGGTCCTCCTTGAAGGTAACTGTTTAATAATAGCATCCTATGCACCTTGTTTATAGTCTACACAGTGACCAGCTCTGTTTCCTAGAATGTCCCTTACCACAGTTGTATGGCATGATGTTAGAGTATAAATTTGGGAGGTGCGCCTGGGTGGCTCAGTTGGTTAAGCATCCGACTCTTGATCTCAGCTTATGTCTCCATCTCAGGGTCATAAGTTCAGGCCCTGCATTTTAGGATCCACATCAGGTGTGGAGCCTACTAAAAAAATAATAATAAATAAAATATATATGTATATGTATATCTATCTATCTATAGAGAGAGTGTTGTAATTTGGGAAAAAGCAATTGGGAAAGGAGGGTAGTATAATGCAGGGTGAGGACAGGCCTCCTTGAAGGACAGATTGGCTTAATTCAGGATGGAGTTTGTAGTAGGTTTGTAGGTTTGTTTGGGTAACATTTTAGTAACTGATCCTCAAAGGGATGTACACAGTGGAGCCTCCAAATTTACAAGTAACTAACAGTTTCGTGAGAGTGGGCAAGTAGCCTGATCAACATGGTAGGAAATAGAGAACTTTTCCAGAGATGCATTATGGAGAGAAGAATGGGAGGTAGCTTCTTTGGCAGCTTGTGTCAGAGGATGTATTGGGGGAAACATTGAAACTCCTGGTATGGGTTCCGACCTTCACAGATGGAAGTTTGGCCTTTTCTTAAAAGGTGTAAAATCCAGAAGGGAGTGTGAATGAGGCAAATGCCTGAAAAGATGCAGGCCTCATGGGCAACACACAGAAAACTCTGCCCAGTCTTATACAGATCAGCAAAGTACTTCTATAAATACATTGGTGAAATTCTCTTTGAGAAGGTTTGGTGAGTGTACTTGAAAAAATAGTACAAATATTAATTAGACAAGGCATTATATCTAAATAAGGTGGGTGAGGTCCCAAGATAGGTACTTTAAAACATCACTGTAGGGGTGCCTGGTGGCTCAGTCAGTTAAGTGTCTGACTTCAGCTCAGGTCATGATCTCACAGTTTGTGAGTTCTAGCTCCATACTGGACTCTGTGCAGAGCCTGGAGCTTGCTTTGGATTCTGTGTGCCTCTCTTTCTGCTCCTCCCCTGCTCACGCTCTGTCTCTCTCAAAAATAAACATTAAAAAAAATTAAAAATCATTATATTCTCTTATTTAAAAAAATTGTATAATATCAGAAAAAACATTTCAGAAATGTTTGAAATTGGAAGAGCAGCCATCTCCATAAGGAGTGATTTTAAGTGGTTTTTATCAAGATGGTTATTATTATTATTATTATTATTATTGTTTACTTTTGAGAGAGAGAGAGTGCATGCATACACATTGGGAAGGAGCACAGAAAGAGGGAGAGGGAGACTCCCAAGCACGCTCCACATTGTCAGCACGGAGCCTGATGCGGGCTTGATCTCACAAACTGTGAGATCATGACCTGAGCCAAAATCAAGAGTCAGATGCTCACGTGACTGAGCCACTCAGGTACCCCTAATTATTATTATTATTGTTTTACAGTAACAGGTTATGTATATACATAAAGACATATATATATATGTATATATATATATAAAATAGACTTATTGAGTAATTTATATCATAAAATTTAATTTATTTGTAAAAGTTTTTTAATTTTTAAAATATTTTATATTTATTTTTAAGATTATTTCTTTATAAAGATGTTATTAAAATTTTTTTTAATGTTTATTTTAGAAGGAGAGACAGAGTGTGAGTGGGGGAGGGGCAGACAGAGTCGGAGGCACAGAATCTGAAGCAGGCTCCAGGCTCCAAGCTGTCAGCACAGAGCCTGCTCAGAGCCCGACATGGGGCTCGAACTCATGAGCCGTGAGATCATGACCTGAGCTGAAGTAGGATGGTTAACTGACTGAGCCACCTAGGTGTCCCTATAAAAGTATTTTTATGTAATATCTACATCCATCATGGGGTTTGAACCCACAACGCTGAGTCGCATGTTCTTGCTGACTGAGCTAGCCAGGTGCCCTTGTTTATTTATTTTTAAGTTTTTAATTTTAAAAATCTTTTTAAAATATATATTATTAATTTTTTATGTTTATTTATTTATTTTGAGAGGGGTGGGGAGGGGCAGAGAGAGAGGGAGAGAGAATCCCAAGCAGGTTCCATGCTGTCAGTGCAGAGCTTGATGTGGGACTTGATCTCACGAACTGTGAGATCATGACCTGAGCTGACACCAAGAGTTAGGTGCTTAACCGACTGAACCACCCAGGCACCACCCTCCTTCTGGGTCATGTGTTATATAATTCATTGTACACTTATTATGTATAGATCGAGGATATAACTGTGTATGTATGTGTATAAAACTCTGCAGAGCACTTTGCATGCACTGTCTCATTTAATACTTAGAATATCCCCAGGTAGGTGTCTCTGTTTTGTGGATGAAGAAACTGAGACACAGAAATCAAGTAACTTGCTCAGGGACACACAGCTAAGTAATGGACAGTAAGCTAAGTAATCTGTAAGAGATAGAGCTGATTGTTTGGCCTCTGGTCTTTTTTTTATTTCAAAGGCTGTGCTCTTAACCTCTGAACTATGCTGTGGCATTAATTGGTGTGCCCCTTTTCTATCTTAGAGGATAAAATAATCTGGGATTAGTACTTGTTGATTAGGAATAAAGGAGTATTGCCTCTCAGCCCTATGCTGTTTCTCCAAAATTTGACCTTGCAGTGGCATTGAATATAGTTGATCACTCACTCCTCTTTTTCTTTCTTCTTCTTCTTTTTTTTTTTTTGTCCCCGCCCTTGATCACTCCTCTTTTGAGTCCATTTGTTTACTGGACTTCCAGGATACCACATTGTAATGGTTGCCTTTCTGTCTCACCAAGCTGTCTCTTTCGCTTTTTCCTTCTTTTTTGCCTAACTTTTAAATATTGGTATATCTGAAGGATCATTTATTGATCTTATCCTTTTCTCTGCTTGTAGCTACCACTTTAGTTATATCTTCTAGTCTCATGTATGTATGTATGTATGTACGTATGTATGTACGTATGTACGTACGTATATCCTGACAATCTCTAAATTGGTCTCTCTGACCCATAGCCTTTTCCTTGAACTCAAAACTCATTTGATCACTTGTTTACAGCACATCTGAGGCACTTGGAAATCTGATAGGCACCTCAGACTTAATATGTCAAAATCAGATTCTTCTAGCCAAATAGTGGAAACAACCCAAATGTCTAGCGACTGGTGAATGGATAAGCAAAATGTGGTAAATACATACAATGGAATATCATTTATTTATAAAAAAGAACAAAATAATAACAGGTTACAATATGGATGGACCCGAAAAGCATTATATTAAGTGTAAGAAGCCAAAAGGCCACAAAAGGCCACATGGACAGGAGCACCTGGGTGGCTCAGTTGGTTGAGTGTCCAACTTCTGCTCAGGTCATGATCTCATGGTTTGTGAGTTTGAGCCCCTCATCAGGCTGTCTGCTGTCAGTGCAGAGCTCACTTCAGATCCTCTGTCCCTCTCTGCCCTCCCCAGCTTGTGCTCTTGCACTCTCTCTCAGAAATAAACAAACATTAAAAAAAAAAAAAAAAAAAAGGCCAGATGTCCAGAATGGACAAATCCATGGAAACAGAAAGTAGATTGATTAGTAATTGCCTAGTGCGGTGGTGTGGAGTTGTGGGAAGTGACTACCACTGGGTACATAGTTTTTTAGGGCTGATGAACATTTTTTTTTTAGTTTGTAGCTTGAGGCATTTTATTCTAAAAAGCTGGCACTTGTATACATAAACTAACAAGAACTTAAAATTCATCACGTTTACTTCATTTTTTAGCTCGACCTTCTAGTAAATCTTTAGCTTTCATTGATTTTGGCTGCTATATAAGGAGATCCTTCCTTGTCTGGGTGATTTAAAAGCATAATTTGTTGATGAGCATCTCTTATTTTTCCTTTATTGGCAGTAGGGCTTACACCTAGTATTAATGCTGCTGCTTGTTTTGTTATTTTGGATTCAAACCCACCTCTGTAATAGCCATCACTGAAGGCAGAATTTGGTAGACTTTGAAAAACTTGTTTTACTTGAGGTTCCATATTGTGTTTCAAGGCTTGCAAAGCATAACGGCCTGCAAATCCTGCAGCAGCAACAGTCAGTCTGACTGCTGCCGCTGCACTGGCCATGGCTTTGGCTTGGTTCCCCCACCTCCACTGAGAGCGTGGTCCTTCCCTGCCCAGAGTTTGCAACCAACCAGTTCCCACACAGTGATGAGGCCACCACCAGCAGGCACCGAAAATGTTCTAAAATTAATTACAATGATGGTTTCCCAACACTGAGTATACTAAAAAACAACTGAATTTTGGAGATATTTTTTGGTATGTGAATTATATCTCAATGAAATTGTTGAAAATCGAATTCTTCATTCCCCATCCCTCAAACTAAACTCAAACAAATCAAAACAGTCTGCTCATGAAAGAAATCATTGATAAATTAGACTTCATTAAAATTAAAAACTTTTACTTTGTGAAAGACATTGTCAAGAGAATGGGAAGATAAGCCACAGACTGGGAGAAAAATATTTGCAAAACACTCATCTGATACCAGACTTTCATCCAAAATATGCAAATCAGGGGTGTCTGGGTGGCTCAGTCAGTTGAGCATCCGACTTAGGTGCAAGTCATGATCTCACAGTTTGTGGGTTTGAGCCCGATGTCGGGCTTTGTGCTGACAGTTTGGAGCCTGGAACCTGCTTCAGATTCTGTGTCTCCCTCTCTCTCTGCCCCTCCCCTGATCACTCTGTCTCTCAAAAATGAATAAATTTTAAAAAAAGTTTTTTAAAAAATATGCAAATCAAAGAACTCTTAAAATTCAATAATAAGAGAACTGCTCCATTAATAAATGGGCCAAAGACAGGAGCAGACACCTCACCAAAGAAGATATACAAATGACAAATAAGCATCTGAAAAGGTGCTCCTCATCATGCATCATTAGGGAAATACAAATTGAAACAACAGTGGAATACCACCACAAGACTATTGGAATGACCAGAATCCAGAACATTGACAACACCAAATGTTAGCAGAGTTGTGGAGCAGCAGGAACTCTCATTCATGCTTAATGGGAATGCAAAATAATATAGCCACTTTGGAAGATTGGCAGTTTCTTACCAAACTCTTACCATATGATCTAGCAGTCATGTTCCTTACTATTTGCCCAAATTAATTGAAAACTTATGTTCACCCAAAAACCTATATATGGATGTTTATGGAAGTGTTATTTATAACTGCTAAAATTTGGAAGCAACCAACATGTCTTTATTAGGTGAATGGATAAATAAGTAGGTACACCAAGATAATGGAATATCATTATTATTTTTAAAATTATTTTTAATTTGATTTATTTATTTTGAGAGAGATTGAGAGAGAAAGCAGAGGGGCGGAGAGATAGGGTGAGAGAGAATCGCAAGCAGGCTCCACACTGTCAGCACATAGCCCAATGCAGGGCTCAAACTCAAGAACTGTGAGATCATGACCTGAGCTGAAGTCAGGAGTCAGTCGCTTAACCTCATGAGCCACCCAGGTGCCCCAACAATGGAATATTATTTAGCACTAAAAAGAAATGAGCTATCAGGCCATTAAAAGACATGAAGGAAGGGTGCCTGGATGGTTCAGTTAGGCGTCCGACTTTGGCTCAGGTCATGATCTCAGGTTTCATGAGTTTGAGCCCCTCATCAGGCTCTCTGCTGTGAGCACAGAGCCCGCTTCGGATGCTCTGTCTTCCCCTCTCTCTACCCGTCCTCTGTGCGTGCATGCTCTCTCTCTTTCTCAAAAATAAATAAGCATTAAAAAAAATGAAGGAATCTTAAATGCATATCATTAAATGAAATAAGAAAATCTGGAGACTAAGGTATGATTCAAGCTGTATGACATTGTGGAAAAGGCAAAACTGGTGACAGTAAAAAAGATCAGTGGTTTCCAGGGTTTGGGGGAAGGGAAAGATGAATCGATGAAGCACAGAGGATTTTTAGGGCAGTGAAACTATTCTGTATGATACTGCTATTCTGTATACATGTCATTAGACATTTGTCAAAGCCCATAGAATGTATAACACCAAGAGTGAACCCTAATGTAAACTGTGGACTCTGTATAATAATGATGTATCAATGTAGGTTCATTAGTAACACGTACCACTCTGATATGGGATGTTGGTAGTGGAAGAAACTGTATGTGTTTGTGAGCAGAAGATATATGGGAATTCTCTATATCTTCTGTTCAATTTTACTATGAACCTAAAATTGCTCTAAACATTAAATCTATTTAAAAGAAAAAAAAACTGGGGCACCTCAGTGGCCCAGTTACTTAAGAGTGTGACTCTGGATTTCAGCTCAGGTCATGATCTCAGGGTTTGTGAGATCGAACCCCTAATTGGACTGCATCCTGACAGCGTGGAGCCTGATTGGGATTCTCTCTCTCCCAAAGAATCTACAATAAGAAAATCTTTACTTGGAGTCTTAACCATCTTGATAAGACTATTAACATCCTTGTAGTTACTTAAGCCAAAAACATTGAGTCATGCTTGATTCCTTTCTTTCAACACTCTATCTAGTTGTTCTCAAACCTAGTGGATACTACATTCAGAAAACATCTGGAATCCATTCACTTGTGATCATTTCCTATTTTCATGATGTTAGTCCAAGCCGGTATTAACTTTTACCTAGATTATTGTAGAAGCATCCTAACTGGTGTCCCTGTTTCTGCCTTTGCCTCTTCCCTACTCCCATGTTCCTCATAGACCATTTTTAACATAGCAGACATAAGATCATATCACTCTTCTGCTTAGGACCTCCTAGTGGCTTCCTATTAAAAGCCCAGGTCCTTACATTCACCCCAAAGGACCTAAGTGTTCTGTGGTGCACTTCTGTTTTTCTCCTCATTCAATCCACCAACTACACCAGCCTTGATGTTTCTGAAACACCGAGCATGCTTTTACCTCTGAGCATTTTTTACTTACTGTTCTCTCTGGCTTCAGTGCTGTTTCCCCCATAAACTTACCTTTCTTAGATTTTTGCTCAGAAGTTGCTTATCAGTAAGGCTTCTGTGCTCACCCCATTTAAAATATCAGTACCTGCTTCCCACCTCTGCCATTTTTATCCCTATTACAGGGCTTCATTTTTTTCCTTCCCTCTTATTACTATCTGAAAAAGTAATATGTATATATTTTTTACTTGTTTATTTTCTATACCTCTCTTTATTAGAGTATAAGCCCCTGAGATCAGGGCTTTTATTCTGTTTGGTCATTATTATTTATTTACTTTGTTTCTAGAATAATAACTGGTAATCATATTAGACTCTCATTAAATATTTGTTGTGTTGAACAGCTGAATATTCAAGATAGTACAGTGAAAAGAGGTAGGTAACCAGGATCCCAGATCTGTTGGAAAAATTAAGTAACATTGTGACCTGAATGCTTGTGGGTCTCAGTCTTATCATCTGGGTCCAGTGAGAGATTTGACTTAGGAGGGTTTTTTTTTTTTTAAATGTTTATGTATTTTTGAGGGGGGGGGTGAAGGTGCACATGCAAGTGGGGGATGGGCAGAAAATGCAAAGCTTAGAGCCCAACCTGGGGCTCGAACTTAAAAACCATGACATTATGACCTGAATGGAAGTCGGCCACTTAACCTGCTAAACCATCCAGGCGCCCCTAATGTTTATTTATTTTTAAGAGAGAGAGAGACAAAGAGCATGCGAGTGGGAGAGAGGGCCACAGAGTATTTGAAGCAGGCTCTGAGTTGAAAGCAGAGAGCCTGGTGCCAGGTCGAACTCACAAACAGTGATATCATGACCTGAGCCACCCAGGCCCCCCTGACATAGGTGGTCTTTAATGCTGTGATATAATAGAAAATGTATATTGGTCTCTGCCCCCAGTTCCTATCACAGAAACCCTTATAATGTCTTGGGTGATAGGAATGTCTTGTTCTAATGAGGTAACCCTGGGTGGGCTTCTACATGGCTCCTGGATATAGGCTGGTCACCGGGAAGGCCAAACCGTGATTAGAAGTTTAGCATTTTCAGTCCTGCCCCCCATTCTTTTCAGAGAGAGAAGGGCTGAAAATGGAGTTAATAATGGATCATGTCTACATGATGAAGTCTCCATAAAATCCCCGAAGTATGGGGGAACATTCCATCTGATGTTCATTCATTCTCTTTGTCATATTCTTTAATAAACTGATAAATGTAAGTAAATGTTTTCCTGAGTCTGTGAGCTGCTCTAGCAAATTAATTAAACCCAAGGAGGAGATCTTTGTAACCTCCATAACCTTTGATCTGTAGCCAGTTGGTCAGAAACATAGGTGATAACCTGAACTTGTGATTGATGTCTGTAGTATGTGTCTGTGGTGGGGAAGAGGTGGCACAGTCTTGTGGGACTGAGCCCTTGTGGGATCTGGATGGGTAGTGGCAGAATTGAGTTAAATTGTAGGACAGCCAGCTGGTGTCACAGAGAATTTCTTGTTGTGGGGGGAAAAAAACCTCTGCACATCTGGTGACCAGAATGTGAATGTTCTGTGTGACTAGTAAAGGAAACACACAGGAAAGAAGCACACACTAGGGAAGACTGAGTTTTTCCCTACATAGGAAAGAAAAAGCTGGATTTTTTTTCCTTTACAAATGTAAGCCAGGATTGTGTAACTGAAAGAACCTTGAGAGACCATCTTTTATTGTAAAAGGTAAGGCTCTGAGTTCAGAAACATTGTTTTACTCACTGGTGTCTATTCCTGTTATGAATAGTGGATGGATTATTGGCAGGAGTAAAGATCGGTGAAGCATCTGAAGATTGTGGGAAATTCAACCCAAGAGGGAGCTAGCTACACAGACACCCAAGGCCAGAAGGACTCTAGGCCAAACGAAAGATCTTGCCTTTGAGGTGGTATTTGAAGATCATGAACTTACCCTAGGAATAATAACAAAGCCATTTTATTTTGAAATTTTCTGAGCAGCTATATTTCCCCTCATTTTCTTTCAAGGGGCCTCCCCCGCCCCCCACCCCCCTCCCACCCCCCCGCCCTCTCATTGTGAGTTCTTTCCTATGCTTGGCTTTGTATACAGTAGCTATAGCTGTTAAAGTGTGTCTCTCATATGTTTAAGTAAGTTGTTGCGTTTAGATTTTTTAATGTTTAAAATAATTTCATTATGCCTGTATAGGTTTTTTTTTTTTTTTTTTTTTTAAGAGTAAGCTGTACACCCAACCTGGGGCTTGAACTCATGACCCTGAGATCAAGGGTCTCATGCTCTACTGACTGAGCCAGTGAGGTTCCTCCCCTTTTAATTAATTAAGTAAGTAAAATTTTTAAAATACTTTTTTAGGGGCACCTGGGTGACTCAGTCGGTTAAGCGGCCGACTTCGGCTCAGGTCATGATCTCGCGGTCCGTGAGTTCGAGCCCCACGTCCGGCTCTGTGCTGACAGCTCAGAGTCTGGAGCCTGCTTCAGATTCTGTGTCTCCCTCTCTCTGACCCTCCCCTGTTCATGCTCTGTCTCTCTCTGTCTCAAAAATAAATAAAACATTAAAAAAAATAATAAAATACTTTTTTAATGCTTGTGTAGTTTAATTTCTCCTTTCTTGGCAGACCTATCATAAAATCCAGTAGGGCCTCTGACTGTAGTATAAACTGGTCTTGGAAAGTAGGTTCTCCTCCAGTTCTCCATGGAGAGCAAGATGATATACTTCCTTCTCCATAGCACTGTTGGGAGAATCATTTTCCTTCTACAAAATCTTTTGATATGTTTTCAGAAGACAAATAGTTTTTCTTTTTTTTTTTTTTTTAATGTGTATTTTGAGAGAGAGAGAGAGCAAGTGGGGAGAGGGGCAGGAGAGAGAGAATCCCAAGCAGACTCTGTGCTGCCAGCACACAGCCTGATGCAGGGCTGGAACTCATGAAGCCTTAGATCATGACCTGAGCTGAAATCAAGAGTTGGGCCCTCACCCGACTGAGCCATCCAAGTGACCCTACAGTTCTTTTTAAAAAGTAGGGTGAGTCCTCAATTTTAGGTTTACATTTTGTAATTAATTAAATTTTAATTTTTATTTCGAAATAACTGGATTTATTTGTAGTTGAAAGAAATAATATTGAGAGATCCTATGTACCCTTTACTCAGTTTTCCCTAGGAGTAAGGTCTTGTAGAACTGTGGTAGCAGTACCACAACCAGGATATTGACATTGACACAACCCATGATCTTGTTCAGATTTCACCAGTTTTTATTGTACTCATTTGTGTTGTGTGTGTGTGTGTGTGTGTGTGTGTGTGTGTGTATTCAGTTCTATGCAATCTTAATACATCTGTAGTTTTATGTATCCAACCCCATATTCAAGACACAGACATTTCCATTACCAAAAGGATTCCTCATTTTGTCTTTTTGTAATCATACCCACTCCCCTCCTGTTCCTCCTAACTTCTGGACCCCTGGCAATCACTAAGCTGGTCTCCATTTCTATAAATTTGTTACTTCAAGAGTGTTATATAAATGGAATCATACCTTATGTAACCTTTTGGGATAGGGTTTTTTTTTTTTTTTCCTCACTCAACATAAATCTCTTGAGATTCATCCATGTTGTTATGTGTCAGTAGTTTCTTTTATTATTGAATAGTATTCCATGGAATGAATATAGCAGTTAATTCAGTTATTCACTTGTTGAAGGACACTGATTTGTTTCCAGTTTTTGGCTGTTATGAATTAAGCTTCTGTGGACACTTGTGCACAGATTTTTATGTGGACATAAATTTTCATTGCTGAGTGCAGTTGCTAGGTCATATGGTAAGTGCATGGTTTGCAATTTACTTTAAAAATTAGTAGATAGAAATTAGTAGATAAAAAACTTTTCATGTTAAAATTATTTACTCTTACATTTATTTGTTTGGTGACAAACATCATTTTACAGTTTCTTTAAAGATGTTTTCTTAAACCTATTGTCTGTGTAGCCAGGGAGTTTGTATTTTGGAATAGCCATTGTATCGTTCGCAGGCATTATGAGATGAAGGCAAAAAACAGACAGAAATCATATCATAGAATCATTAAAGGGTAGTTTCCTTTCCTATGAAACAATATACATATTAGTTCTTGTCTTTTTTGCATTTGATCTTTAGTTTTAATATTGTAGTGAAAAGTTGCGTTCTATTTTCTCTTTCTACAGCGGCTATGTGACTATGTTTGTGACCTCCTCTTAGAAGAGTCAAATGTCCAGCCAGTATCAACACCAGTAACAGTGTGTGGAGACATACACGGACAGGTAAAATTTCATGAGCAGATTTTTAGCTTTTGTACTGTCCATAGTCCATGTGTGTTTCCATTTGTGCTGCGAAAAAGCCACCGGAAAAACAACAAAAACAGCTGGTCATTTGGTAGATTGCCTCAGTCTGTGTGACACTAATGATTCCTGGTTACTAATACAGTGAGTAAAAGCAGTGATCAAATTATTCATGGAATTTGTTGAAATTATACTTGCAAAGTGGATAGAATGTAGCATTATTGCTCTGTGGAATGGGGAAGAGAGAAAATAAATGTGGACAGTTCACAGTGATTGTGATTAACAGGAGGTGCTTTGGTTTTAGGCACTAATTTTCTATTCTATTCATTTCTATTTATTCACTTTACTCATTCATGTCATATTTTAATGTATCATTTCCTTAGTGGGAATGAGATAGCAAAAGTTCAGAAAGATAAAATTGTTGGTGCGTGATTTCACAGCAAGTCACTGCTAGAATAGGAGGAGGAGGATTTGTCTCCTTTTCTCATCTGCTAGGTTTTTGTTTGTTTTTTAAGAGTTTCAAAGCAGTGGCAGGAGGAGTACACCTCATCTTTAGACTCTTACTGTCACCATATAGCCTAGCTGGAAACCCTCTGTGTTTTGTAGAGGTATTTGTATTTGTTTTTTTTTTTTTTTTTTTTTTTTTTTTTTGGTTTGGTTTTTGTTTTTTGGTTTTAAACTGGGAGTGAAAGCTGAACAAAACACTCACTCAGTCTGCTGTATACATACAATGGAATTGTGGCTGTAAGACATATGATACAGTAACAGTTTTGTGGACTCAAATTTTCAATCCTATTTTTTTCATTTGAAAACTCAAATTTTGTCATTGGCAATAAATACTGTCAATTGTTTCCTTGAAGTGACTGGCTCACTTCCTTCACTGTTGCAAAGATGTTTGCCAAATACCCATAGTATGTCTTTCATTATCTCAAGTAAAAATAGTGTTCCATAAAAAAAGAGGCTACTTTAGCTTGTGACAGGCCTATGCTGTCACTTTTTTTTTTTTTTTTTTGAGAGGGGCCAGGGAGAGAGAGAGAACAAGAGCGCAAGTGAGCAAGTAGGGGAGGGGCAGAGAGAGGGAGAGAGAGAGAATCCCAAGCAAGCTCTGACAGTGCAGAGCCCAATGCAGGGCTTGAACCCACAAATTGTGAGATCATAACCTGAGATGAAATCAAGAGTTGGAGGTGACCGATTGAGCCACTTGGGTGCCCTGAGGCTATCAGCTTCTGATACTTAAAGACTTTTTTGGAAAATCATACATACATACATACATACATACATACTTACTTACTTTTCTGTTAGTGTGATATTAACAAATATGATTTTTGGTGATGTATAATGAAATATCATTTCTGTTTTCCAAATGACCAGTGTGTTAGCTACTGAGAGTGTTAGACCAGTCTATCTTTGTTACTAACAGAGTAGGAAAAGACCACTTGTCAAGTTTTGATGTATTAAAAGAATATGTACCGTTATTTCTTAAAGTTCTTAAAATACTCTTTTGTAAAATAAAAATATCCCAACAGGTTGAATGTAGAGTCAGGTTATGAAAATCTAGCCATATTCTATTTAGCCAGACATTAAATTTGTTTTGTTTTTGAAAACATTGTTTATTTTTCATTAGAAATCTGTGTATGTTACTATTTAATGAGTTGTTACTGATTTAAAAAATGAAATATTAAAAAGTGATTAGTTTTAATTTCTAATATGGTTAATAGCAGTTGATAAAAGCAAAAAACTTTTTGGGGACCTCTGATTTTTAAGAATATGAATTATGAATGTTCCTGAAGCTAAGAAGTTTGAAAACTACTGAGCTAGCCAGCTGTTTCCTTGCCTCAAACAATGGAATAAAATCCACTTCAGGATTGCTTGTGTTTTAAAATGAGAACATTTATAGAGTTTCTGTGATGTGGAAAACATAATACACGTTAGAGATTATTTGTGAAATGATGAGGTGAGCTTCCAGTAATGTAGGACAAGCTTAGTTGTCTTCACATGTTCTCAGTAAATGTTTATTATGTTCGTTAATTCTGACAAAACTTCCATTCTGGGGCAGGAACTGTTGGGTCCCTAAAGCAGAATATTTGATCATCTTTTAAATGTATATAGGGTAAATGGGAACTTAAAAAGTTTTTATTTAAGAACATATAGCTATAAGAACTATAAGAACTATAAACATGAATAGGAGTTAAAGGACACTTCCACCATACCTTTACAAAAGCAACTGTTTTATAAAACTTTTAAATGTTCCCTTTCTAACTCTCTGTGTGTACATACTCAATTTTTACATAACAAAATTGTGTAGTTTATTATAGGTAAACTTTTGTGTTACATTCTTTTCCCTAATTGTTTTTTTTATTTTGCTACATAGTTTCCATCATAACCATTAATATTTAAAAGAAAAAAATGTTAACATTTATTTTTAAAAGAGAGTGAGTTGAGGGGCAGAGAGAGAGAGGAAGACAGAAAATCTGAAGCAGGCTCCATGCTGTCAGTGCAAAGCCTCACATGGGGCTTGAACTCATGAACCATGAGAGCCGAAGTTGGATGTTCAACTGACAAGCCACCCAGGCATTATAATCATTATTCACGATTGGTCCAGGCCTTTGAGTTGGTAGATCATACTTTGTTAAAATAGTGTCTTATGTTAGTCGTGAAGGTTGTTTCTTTTGTTGTTATAAATGATGTTGTAACACATTTTCTGTATTTTCACACAGCATATATTTCCTTCCTTCCTTCCTTCCTTCCTTCCTTCCTTCCTTCCTTCCTTCCTCCCTCCCTTCCTTCCTTCCTTCCTTCCTTCCTTCCTTCCTTCCTTCCTTCCTTCCTTCCTTCCTTCTTTTTGCCCTTAGGATATAGTCAAAGAAGTGGAAATATTAGGCCAGAGTAACACGTGTGTGCACACGCACACACACACATGCTCATATTATGTGTGTGTGTGTGTGTGTGTGTGTGTGTGTATATATAAATACTATGCAAATGATATGTATATATATCATATATACATCTGTGGGTTGGGAATTGAGAAGTATACTTTCAAAGGGAAGGTCTTTACATAGTAGAAATGGACAGCAAATACTTTGGACAAAAGTTTACCACTTGACTGAGTTGAACATTTGTTTCATTTATTTGCTTGCTAATTTTAAGAAGATAGGAAAATTTTATTGTAAACTTGTTAAAGTTTTTCTTAACTCTAAGCAAGTAACAACGCTTCAGATTTATGAAACATTATAAAGAGTAGTGCTTTATTTCTTTTAGTAGTTAACATTTAAATTTCAGTTTTTTTCACTGTGATTAAGATTTCTGTACTGTTTTAAGTGTTAGAAATTTAAGTAATAATTTTTTAGTTTCAAGTGTAGAAGATAACTGTATAGGAAATAATTAGTTGTAGTTGGTATATTACAGTCAATTCCTTTAATTCAAAATCCTTTCTTAGAAAAACTGTGAAGTTTTCTTTAGAAATTAGGATTAAGATAATCTAGTTGACTGAAGTTACCAAATGGACAATTTATCAGTTTCCAATTTTCAGTCAAATAGAATATGATGAAATAAACAGTTCTGTTTTACTAATTGTTGAGAAGACACTCCATAGCTGTAGAGCCTGAGGGTACACACATCTCCAAAGTAGAGTGTAGGAAGGTAGGTTGATTTGCTCTTCAAGATACTATGAAGTATCATGTAAATTTATTCTTTGAAAGAAATTCTTATCCACTTGTTTTCTTATCTTTTGTCTCATTAAAATAGATACTGAGTATGTGGTGGGGTGGTTAGGTTAGCTTATTGACAAGTTAGATAAATGATCAGTTATTTCAAATACTCAAGTGATGGAATGCCTGGCTGTCTCAGTCTGTAGAGCATGCAAGTCTTAATCTCAGAGTCGTGAGTTCAAGCCCCATGCTGTGCATAGAAATTACTTAAAAAAAAAATTCTCAAGTGATAGATGGGGAGATAAATGACAGAAATTTGAGGGGGAAGGCCTGTAATATTAATGATCTAGGAATGACTTTAATGGTAATTGTGAGATTTATTTTAGTGCTTTTTTTTAAGCTTGAGAGCTGTGTGCTTGGCAGTTTTGCTCACACTTAATTTCTTTTTGTAAGTGTAAATATTTGAGGTCTTAATTAAATGCTTCTTTACACATTTCGCTCTCAGTTTTATTATTTTACTCCTTCACAGGAATTTGTAATCAGCATATATTGCCTTTCTTTTATAGTTTTATGACCTTTGTGAGCTATTCAGAACTGGAGGTCAGGTTCCTGACACAAACTACATATTTATGGTACGTAAACCCCAATGATATCAAATATTTATTAAAATGGAAAGGATCTGACTTGCTACATGTAAATTATGTAATAATTTCATTGCCATGTGACATTCACTATTTAAATATATGAAAAGGTGATTCTGTATTTTTTTACATTTTGCCATGTCATCTAGTTGAAAATAATTGCTTTAGTAAATTGCTGTGTGCATAGGACTGGGTTGTAGCCCTAAGTAGTGACTGGCACAAATATAGCCCAGAACCATAGATTTAAGACACAAATCTTAATTTTACTGTTGTTTTATCACACTTTTTGAGCAATTTCATCGTTTATTAATCTGTGGATTGATGAATATAGGCATATACACATTTAGTATTAAGGTGGATATTTGCTTAGTTTCCTTTTGGAATGTAATGTTACTGTTGAATTTTGTCTGAATCCTGTCATTTTCCTCCCTTCTAAAGGTTTGTGGGTCACTTTCCTATTCTTTTAGGTGTCTTCCTATTGTTCTAATATTGTCCCAAGTAAGACATTAATGAGAAGTGTAATTAGTATGGCTTTACATGCAGTTGTTAAATACAAAGCTGAACCCAGAACAGTAGTATAATTTTGGTATCTGCTTTTACAAAAATACTATTTCTTCAATTTGGTAGCTTTTCTGATGCAGTTAAAGTGATTTTTGAAATTCATCTAAAATTTTTTGATTCACACATGACCTTTTAGAAATATCTGCTAGTGTAGGCGATAGAGAATTGGAAAAATGGTGATTTTCCAGGGAAGATCCTTGAGAGAATTGCACAGCAGGTTCCTGCACTGCTCTTGAATCCTAAGACTAGCACAGACATTTAGTAGAAATAGTTATTTACTTCAATTTGAATTTTTTGTTAAAATCCAATATTCAAATAATTCAATGTTTGATTCTTCATTTTTGTTATTTTTGACTGGGTCTCTGAGTTTGTACACTTTGGTATAATTAAAAAAAATATTGTTGCTATTGTTTCTAACTGTAAACTTTTATTTTACAGGGTGATTTTGTAGACAGAGGCTACTATAGTTTGGAGACCTTCACTTACCTTCTTGCACTAAAGGCTAAATGGCCTGATCGTATTACACTTTTGCGAGGAAATCATGAGAGTAGACAGATAACACAGGTGTATGGATTTTATGGTAAGACTTTCTATTCTCTGATTCTTTTTTTTTTTTTTTTTTGAGAGTAAGAGAGGCAGAGGGAGAGAGAAACGGAGTCCTAAGCAGACTCTGTATTCAGTGTGGAGCCTGATGTGGGGCTCGATCCCACAACCTTGGCATCATGACTTTGGCTCAACTGACTGAGCCACGTAGGCACCCCTACTTTCTCAACCTTTAAATCCTCTTCTTTCCCCAATCAAGAACCTTACCATGGAGAGAGAACTATTCTTTTTTTTTTTTTTTTAAGCGCTTGCTTATTTATTTTGAGAGAGTGAAAGAGCATGAGCATGCATGAGAGTGGGGTAGGGGTAGAGAGAGAGGGAGAGAGAGAATCCTAAGCAGACTCTGCACTGTCAGCACAGAGCCCATTGTGGGGCTCAGTCTCATAAACTGTGAGATCATGACCTGAGCTGAAGTTGGACGCTTAACCGACTGAGCCACCCAGGCGCCCCTCTTTTTTTTTTTTTTTTTTAAATATATGAAATTTATTGTCAAATTGGTTTCCATACAACACCCAGTGCTCATCCCAAAAGATGCCCTCTTCAGTACCCATCACCCACCCCCCATCAGCCCTCAGTTTGTTCTCAGTTTTTACGAGTCTCTTATGCTTTGGCTCTCTCTCTCATGGTGAGTTTACATAAGGATCCTGCTTCACACAGACATGTAATTTAGAGAATCATGAGGATGGACCATACCCTGTAGTCTTCTATATCATTGTAATAACGATATGTTACTTTTTTTTTTTTTTCAAAATTAAGGAAGAAGTCAAAGAACAGAACTTCCATGGTATTAATTGAAAGAAGAGATGAATATCCTATTAACTGTTGTAGACAGCATAGAAAGTGTTCAGCTAGGAATATGTAAGGACCTGATTGGCAGTCTGTCTCCCAGTGATGACTGCAGGTGTACTTACTGAAGCTCAAGTATTTCATTGCATGATTTGCAGAAATCTCCGAGGAGACAATCTAGGCCTGAGAAATGTTGAGATAGGAATTACCCATGCTCCTGTAATTAAGGGTCCTCTAATCAGTTTACCCTAGGAGAATAAGGTCTTCACATTAAAGAAATTACTCAGCTTGATAGAATTGTCCAGTGTGAATAACATACTAGATAAAAGCATTTGTTTGGGGTTATGTGAATTTAATATTTAGCTCTCCCTGATTATAGCATGTTGATTTCAGCTGCTTTGTAGGGCTGCTTCTCGAATGAAAAGCAGGACCACATTCTTAGACTAGTTAAACACTCGTCTCCTTCATGGCTCTACATGGAAGACCTACCAGGGCTCAATAAGTGTCATAATTTGCCATCCTAGTTTAAGCTAAACTTCTTTATTATTGGAAGTATTCTTTATTTTTATCAGCAGATTCAGAACTTCATTAATGAGAACTCTTCTGTTTCTTTGATAGATGAGTGCCAAACCAAATATGGAAATGCTAATGCCTGGAGATACTGTACCAAAGTTTTCGACATGCTCACAGTAGCAGCTGTAAGTTTATGGAAATCTTTGTAAAAGCTTAAGTATTTTCCTGCCAGTAACACTTTGCATACTTTCATCCAATTGCCATCTCAATTATATTGTTATCATTAGCATTCATCGATGAATTTAGATATGACTGGGTTTATTATTACACTTTCAACTCTGTTATCCTTTTTGCTAGTTAATAGATGAGCAGATTTTGTGTGTTCATGGTGGTTTATCTCCTGATATCAAAACACTGGATCAAATTCGAACCATTGAACGGAATCAGGAAATTCCTCATAAAGGAGCATTTTGTGATCTGGTTTGGTCAGATCCTGAAGATGTGGATACTTGGGCAATCAGTCCCCGAGGAGCAGGTTGGCTTTTTGGCGCAAAGGTCACAAATGAGGTAAAGCCAGTTTTTTTGAGAAAATGGTTTGTTGGTTGCTAGTAGACTACTTAAAGAACTATGTGGCTATAGATAACAATCGTCTGTTTCTCATCTAGCTTATCATGTATGTCTTCCTCAGTATCCACTTGGTAATATGTATAAAATAAATGTTTCTTTTCTTTCAAATATTGCAATTAAATATTAATATAGCAAGGGCAAGATAGACACACACACACACACAGGTAAACAATTTTTACTATATTTTTAATTGAGATGTAATTGACGTGTAACATTGTATTAGTTTTAGATGTACATCATGATGATTTGATACGTGTATTTATAGTGAAAAGCCAACTTTTGAGGTTAGGCTGTTTTCAGTTAAAAAAAATACACACACATTACATACACATGTAGGGATGAGCTTATATAAGGAAGTAATCCAGCATAATGGAATGAAAGAGCTGGGTTCAGCATAATTGAAGTAAGTTATTTATGTTCTCTGAGCTTCTGTTAAGTTACAAAAGAAGGACGATAAATCTCAGAATTCTTTTAAGGATCATACTAAACCCTCAGTATGATAGATATTAATAGCAATATACTTATTATTACACCATAAAAACTTTTTTCATATCTGCTAGTACTTATAGAATGTTTTTTTTTGTCCAGAAACTTCTAAATAATCACGTGACTGGATGATTTCCATAACTTAGGCCAAAGTAGGTGTATTTGTGTGTAACTTACTGGAATTTTGGGGGATAACTAGTAGAATGGGTTTTGTAATCATGAGAACTCTAGTAGTAACAGGATTTATACTTCATTAGATATTATTCTTTTATTGATGTAGCATGATTTTTTTTTAGTGTGCTGGTTACTTAACAAAACCTTTCTAAATTGCAGTTTGTTCATATCAACAACTTAAAACTCATCTGCAGAGCACACCAACTAGTGCACGAAGGCTATAAATTTATGTTTGATGAGAAGCTGGTAACAGTATGGTCAGCTCCTAATTACTGCTATCGTTGTGGAAATATTGCTTCGATCATGGTCTTCAAAGATGTAAATACAAGAGAACCAAAGTTATTCCGGGCAGTTCCAGATTCAGAACGTGTTATTCCTCCCAGAACGACGACGCCGTATTTCCTTTGAGGCCTTCGCCCATCCTGCTGACCCATTTTTCTGCCCTCTTCTTACCCCAACTCTCGTGTATTACCCTCTTCAATATACTTTTTATCGAGCACTTTGCTGCTGAAATGCTGCCTCTTGCCTTTTTTTTTTTAATTTTAAATTATCTAAATTTATTGTTTGTTACGGTGTCTATAGCAATGTTTTTCTATCAATTTTCTCTCCCATCCCATCCCCACCTTGGACTCATTTGAAAAGACTTGAGAAATGTCTTAATACTCACACTGCTGCATGTAGCTCTTGCTTATTTACTGGTCTGGGGGAAACAGGATGTGTTTCCTCTTTTTAAAAAGCCAATTGACAGAACAGACTACACCGAAATGCTCCTCCTTTTGTATCATTCAGCCTTTTGTTTTAGTTTGGTAAGTTTTAAGAAATTTCAGCAGCAAAGTTGTTATTCAGTGGGCACGATGGACTGCAGATGCCTCGAGTTATGTATACCTGTCCCAGATGTAAACGTCATTGTCCTTTGTTGGATGATATTTTAAGTGGATATAAAATAAATTGGTCTAAAGGGCTGCCCTCCTTGTTGTGTTTTTAAATTTTAGTTAAAACTGCTACAGCATACGACTTTGTACAGTAAGATAATTGTATTGATCTTTTTTCAGATTCCTTGTATTTTTTAATAAAGTACTCTTAAATAAAACCCAGATAGGTTAAAGTGTTAGAAATTTTAAACAGCTTACATTGTTAGTTTAAAGTTATTCTTCCCCCCCCCCCCTCCTAATCAGAGTTCTTGACCCTTTGGTTATTGAGTTTAAAACTTCAACTGAAATTCAATACTATTTATTTAAAAAAAAAAAAAATCACTAAACTGTGCCTAAAGAACATAACTGCCATATTAATGTTTTGGTTTATATTCTCTAGAGTAATAGAAAAACATTTAATACTTGTAATGCTGATGTGTTCATTTGATACCAGTTGAGTAGAATGTGATCGATCCAGTTTACAAACTATCATGAGTATCATTAAGTAAAATCTGTGTACTTTTCGATGGGAATCATTCTTCTCTTGTTGTAACACTTGACCTTAACTTTTAGAAAGTGTTCATTTTTTAACTGCAACTGGAAAGGTTGAAAAGTCAGGACTCTTGTATTTGTGAACTGTAATTGGAAGCAAAATTTAAAAAAGTGTAGGAAGAAACAAATTGTCCTTTTTTTGTAAAGGTCTGTGATACCATGTTTCGGCTTTGTGTAAGTAATTTGAATATCCAAAGGGTGTGATGATCAGTTCTTTATATGCAACTGTCCACTTAATAAGGACAAGTGTTCCAGTGTCTCTTATGACTCTGGTCATAAGTGATGTCGGAATTTACTATTTTGTGAAATAGTTGGTATCCCTTTACTACTATAATTAATTTTTGTCATTCCAGGAAATCTTTGTGAAGCCAGCCAGTTAATAAAGCACTTTAGTATCTGTTCAGGTAGTTTTGAAAACCAACTTTTCCCCTTCAGGATAAGAACTTCCAGGTTACCTAAAAATGCAATAAAAAATCTTTATAGTCTAAGCTTCTTGGCACATAATTTTTCATCAGGGTTTTTTTTTTCCTTTTTATTAAATGAGCACAATAATGTTTTGTTTTTTGTTTTTTTTTCCACAACCACCTAGCTCCTTGTTTAGTTTCTAATTGTATAGCTATATGAAAGAAGTGGCTCAGACATTTGCTGCACACACTTGAACTGTTGGGTCAGTAGCTTTGTGTTACTGCCCTGACCCCAGTGTAATTCAGGGGGAAAGGTATTTTTATCTTACAGGGATATGTAGCTATGTATTTTACTAATTGTGAAACACTGGAAATTAATGATACAGACAACTTGGTGTGGTCTTTGAACAGCTCTCTGCAGTATTTTTTTCTGTTACCATAAATTGTATTTAAGTGCTTGCTCCTCTGCTTTGAAGTTGTATCAATAAAATCGGTAACCTCAGCCCTCCCTTCCCATTTGACACTCCCTAGCTCAGATTGATGTAGTTGTTTTAGTTATCCCTGTAATGTGACCTTTATTTTTAAGTCATGGTGTACTGCATTTGTTTGTCACTAGTTGGGCATGTGCCAATAATAATCTGTCCATTCCTTAATTGCCATCTCTATTTTGTCTGATTTTTTTCTCTTCAGCTGAATAACGGCTTTTTTGCATGAAAAAAAAATAGTTTTTACTATTAGACATGTAAAGGGAAGAGAGAGTGAATGTATTGGACTTTGTAAGCCTAAAAGGAATATTTGGATCCCTCTACTAAATAAGGGCTATGTACGATATAGAGTAATCATGTAGTGGAAGATACTTGCAAGTCATAGATTTGTAGGCAGGAGGATCTGTTACTCCCTGTATCTAGGCTGAATGTAAAATCCTTTATGTTGTATTAATGGGGGTGATAACTATTTTTATTTGCTGATGATAATACTTGGTTTCTAATAAAGTGTCCTAGGCTCTAGTGAGAACTGTCTACTTTTAATTGCCAATGACTCCCTTTCCCCTCTTCCTGATACGCTCTTGGCTAGCTTTTTATAGGTTAATGCTTTTTTCTGAAACATGTCACCACTTTAAATGTGTTCATTTGGCTGTGAACGTAAAAAGCCTGGATCAAGAGCACATCTCATATGCAACATGCATCAGCTCCTACTCCGTCCGGATGACTAGAACTGTTGGAAGATTGTGACGTCTTAAGCCCTGGGTTTTGCTTTTGAAATAAGGTTTGAAATACTGTTCATTGCATTAAGATTTGTGTGTTTTTGCTTTGTGAGCCCAGCACCAGGTTTTGGAAATGCCTGTATTGTGAAAGCAAATCTGAACTCTTTCTGAGCCTTTTTCGTTGTCAGAAATAGAATTGCTTTCCATCAGCCTCCAGAAAATTGTGTATCTGGAGTCAAAGAGATTTAACAGCACGAATCCAGATTTTTCATTGTAATTGTTTTTTAAATGCTAATGTTTGTAAAGCACCTTCAGTTCCTTGGATGAAAGGTGCTATATTCTCTCAGTGTAAATTAATAAAAAGATTATAGGAAGTTTGTCAGAAAATTTTATCTGATGCATAGTCTGTAGCATGTCCCGACCAAAAGTTAGCATTTTATATAACACAATTTAAACTAAAAAATGCTTATTCCTTCACTTGGTTGCTTGACTAGTAAACAGAAGCGAAACTTTTTCTTGTTTTGCATTTGACTTTGAGCTAAGTGTTCCAGTTCTTTAAAGGAAGTAGTCATTGTTATGTCCTGGACCCCATGCCCAGAACCATGCATCACGAGATGTCACAACTCTTTCAATTGTGTGTTTACAGTGTGTATTCCTGCTGATGAAGTATACAGTAGTAAAACACCCAGAAGCATTTGCAAAGTCCCCTAGCATGGTGTCCGATACAGTAGATGCTTGGGGGACTGTTTGTTCCTTATTCCCCTCTTCTTAATTTTCTATTTCCTTACCAATCAGTTGGTGATTGCCTTTTTTACCCTCAGGAGAGTAAGACTATTCTGACTTGGATCACTCAAATATTTTCTTTATTCAAAACTGCATGAAATTTGTGAAGATTTTTTTGTGTGTATCAACAAAAATACTTACTACCTAAGTATGTTCCACTCAAACCCTGGACATCCACTATTCTCAGCACTCTGCTTTTGGGTATAAATGGGAATGAGATATAAAAGAATACATGGAGGCGTTATGGAATAGCATAAAGAATATAGGCTCTGGGATCAGATCTATGTAAAAACTCAGCTCTGCCAGGCAGTAATAGCTAACTTAGCTAAATGATGTACATGCCCTATTTTGTGTTTACCTTTACTATGGTTCTATCACTATATTACCTCTTTCTGTGCCCTGCCCCCCTGCCCCTTCAGATGAGGAAACAGACTTAGGATAGGTAACTTGTCCAAGGTTGCATAGGAGAGCTGGAACTTCAACTCCTTTAGGATATGCAAGAGTACATCTTAAACCCTCTTAAGCCATCTGAAGCATTATTGGTTTTTGTAGCTGTATGATCCTGAGTGAGTTGGGTTCTCTAGATCCTAAAATTCTGTGTCTAAAATAATACCATACAGGGTTAACCTCCAGATTAAAAACAGCACGCATAAAGCACCTGGTCCCTGGCCCGAAGCTGCTATTTATTGAGGGCTCACTCTAATATAGTATTTGCCCAAATTAAATGTAGTTGGGAAGTAAGAGTAATCTAAGGCAATAGATAGTTGCTAATATAGTGAGGCTTCTGGAAGTACAACAAATTTGGAGAAGGAAGTGTTTGACATAGGATAGAGTAATTGGGGAAGACTTAAAAGAGGAAGTGTGAATTAAATGTGAACTGGAATGATGGGATATACATTTCTTATAGTAAAAACACAGAAGCGGAGATTACTAGAACTTACATGTGACATGAAGATGGGACTTGAGGGTACCTCTTGGGAAGGCATAAGAAATGAAAAGCTACAGCTCTGTTGGCAGAACCATGTATCAGAGAGGAGTTGGCCAATTATGAAAGATCTTGAAAACCACATGGGATTTTAATCCCTATTTTTAAGAAATGTAATGCATGATATTTCAAAATTAGTCTTCTAGTGAGTTGGTGATCCTACCTGGAATCAGACCCCACCTGCCACAGTCTTATCTGAAAGATATTTCTGGTTTTTCCCCCTTCCCTTTCTGGTTTGATTGACATTGAGACCGTCTGTAGTTTGTTGATCTGGGGATTACATAAAATATGAATTTTTTCGACATGTTCGACATGTTTTTCTTGTCAAAGCCATTTTAACCGACCCCCCTACAATTTACCATCGTTGTTTTGTAGAAGGAATATTTTTAACATGAAATGTTTAAAAAAAAGGCCATCTCAATAAAAATGCCCTTTATGCCAAATAAATTTGGTTTTGTGAAAAACCAGTATCCTAATTTTTGCCATTTGTGAGGGTCTGTGAGAGATTTGTCCCCAAACTGGTGGTGTGATCTACTCTAGGCTGTCACATTATTGATGCATAAAACATGTTCTAATAAATAGGAAATAGCAAAAGAGAAAGTTTTATGCCTCCTCCCAGCTCCAAATAGATGCCAGGGATCTATCAACAACAACAACAACAACAACAACAAAAACCTGTTCACATGGAATGTAGAGAGGCTGTAGAATACATTTAATTAAAGGGAACAATTTTATAAAATGTTAACGAGTTATGTCTTATTTTCAAGGATGATCTTAATGTAGAAGATGAACAGTAACATACTGTGCTTATGTGCTGGTAGTCTTGCATGCTTAGGTCTGTCAACAAATGCAGTGAAATTTATTTTTAAATTGATTAGCTGGCATTGAATTTACAATCATCTGCAGTGTCACACGACGGTTAGCACACACTCAAGGATCAATTCTATTTAGCCCTTCCAAAATGGAACATACTGCTTTTAGTTATGGCATCAATTCTGTTTGCAGTGATGATTTTTCTTTCACGGTAATTTTTAAAATCTCTTGCTTTCTTGGAAGCCAGCACCCAAGCTTGTGATCTTTTCTGCAGAGGACTGAGCATCTGAAACATGCTTTATTTTGGTAGACTCTTACAGTTTTCTTGCTGGATCCTCAATGAAGGGTATCTGTGAGCTGTGAGACCATTTCAGCATGATGTAGAGTCAGGGACCGCATTGAGGTGGTTCAAAATGAAGCTCGTTTTGGAGTTACCTCACCGTCGCACCTGCCAGAGGAGTTTGGGAAATTGCAGTGCTTGGCTGTTGGTCCTGGCGTGGTGCAGTGTTGGGGGGCGCCAGCAGGTGTGTGGAATGCAGGACGCAGAGCCAGGAGAACCTGCCGGCAGGTGTCTGGCGCCGGAGATGCAGTTTCTACTTTCCAGCGCACGGTGGCGCTTAAGTCTCCCCGGCGCTGCTAGCAGTCTCTAAGGCACCTCCGCCGCCACCTGCAGTCTCAACCAAACTCTAGGTGGCGGAATGTGACGGCCCGAGCGTCCAATCGAGCGCCAGGCTTTCGGCTACACTACAGTTCTAGCCAATGGGAGCCGAGGAGAGGCGCGGAGGAGGCGGGCCCCGCGGCATGCCAGGCAGAGGCGCGAGGCCCTCCTCCCGCCTCTCCGCCTACTCCAGCCTCCGCCGCCTCAGCTTCCCGAGCGAGCCCTGCGGCCGCCGGAGCAGCTCCCGCGGCGGAGCAGGAGCCGGATGGTCAGAGGAGCCCGGCAGCCCCAGCAGCCGAGGAGTCGCCTGGCCCCCAGGTGGGGCGGGGGCTCAGTCGAGGTCGGGGTTAGGGATGGCGTGGGGGCGCGGGAGCGGGCCCACGGGCAGCGGCTCGGGGCCGTGAAGCATTCGGGGCTCCGGGAGGGGAGGGGGGTTCAGGCTGAAGGGGGGGTCCGGGGGGCGCCCAGGAGCGGGGGAGCGGGCTGCGCGGCGATCGCATCCTCGAGGCCGGACGAGAGGGGCGTGTGAGGGAAGGGTCGCCGCGGGGTGAGGCTGGGGGCGCCGGGCAGGGAGGGGCAGGGCGTGCGCGCCCCGTGGAAGGGCCGTGGAATGCGGGGGGCGCGGGGCCTGGAGGGGCGGGGCTCAGGGGGCAGTGCACGCTCGGGAGGGGGTGGGCACGGGAGAGGGGAGGCCGGAGGGGCTTGCGGGGGTGACGAGGCAGACAATGAGTAGGTGGAGGTGGGTGGTTTTGGGGAGCGGGGCTGTGACGAATAGGAGCTGAGAATGGAGTGAGGGACTAGAAGGGAGAGCAGGGTTTGGGCAGAGCAGACATTAGGGGAACTGTGAGTCCCAGGATTGCTTGGTCTTGGTAAATAGGGGAAACAGAGAGCATAAGGCATTTGTAAGGTCAGGTATGAGCCTAGCGAGCCTATGGTCCTAGAGGGTGGTGGTACGTTCAGTTCTTGACTGGCACAGTAGGGCCAGGAGATGTGTTCTTGTAAATTACTTTTAGTTACCATCTTATTTGTTTGGTCTGTAGACTGACTGGCACGGTGGAGAAACCACCTCGAAAACGGAAAAGCAGGTAAGGCAAAATGCCTTCCTATTTTGCTTCGTGTTTTTCCATTTGCTTGGCTTCACCTGTGCCATACTGCATAGTTACACACGGTCGGTAGATGAAGTTTTTTATTTAGCTCCTTTCCTTAACGAATATAACTGCATCCAAGGTCTTTCTTTTTGAGGAGTTCAAAGTACTACCCTGTACCATTTGTGTGTATGTATGTAAGATTATATGGGAAAGAGACATGGGTAATTGAGAAATCTTAGTTTTTACTTTATTTTTTTAAGTTTATTTATTTTGAGAGAGAGAGAGAGAGAGAGAAGAGAGCACGCACGTGAACAGGTGAGGGGCAGAGAGAGAGGGAGAGAGAGGATCCCAAGCAGGCTCTGCACTGTCAGCACAGAGCCCCATATTGGGCTCAATCTCACAAACCCATGAGCTGAGCTGAAATCAGGAGTCCCTTGCTTAACTGACTGAGCCCCCCAGGCACTCCCTTAGTTTTTTTCTTTAGCTGTAATTTCAACCTCTCCACCACCTCTGTTTAAAATGCTAATGTTGGGGCGCCTGGGTGGCTTAGTAGGTTAAGCAGCCGACTTCGGCTCAGGTCATGATCTCACGGTCTGTGAGTTCAAGCCCCGTGTCCGGCTCTGTGCTGACAGCTCGGAGCCTGAAGCCTGTTTCAGATTCTGTGTCTCCCTCTCTCTGACCCTCCCCTGTTCATGCTCTGTCTCGCCCTGTCTCAAAAATAAATAAAACGTTAAAAAAAAAAATTAAAAAAAAATGCTAATGTTTGGGGCGCCTGGCTGACTCAGTCTGTAGAGTGTGCTACTCTTGATCTTGGAGTCCTGAGTTTAGGCCCCACCTTAAGCATAGAGCTTACTTATAAAAAATAAATAAAATATATTTAAAAAGTTATTGAGCATCTACTGTGTGCTGAGTATTATGCGCAAGTGCTTTATATGTATTATCTTCTGTAATCTTTTTTTTTAATGTTTATTTTTGAGAGGAAGAGCATGAGTGGGGGAGGGGCAGAAAGAGAGGGAGACAGAGACAGAGGATCTGAAGCAGGTTCTGCGCTGACAGCAGAGATCTCGATGTGGGACCCAAACTCATGAACTACAAGATCATGACCTGAGCCGAAGTCAGATGGTTAACCAACTGAGCCACCCAGGAGCCCCATATCTTCTGTAATCTTGAAACACCCCAAGGAAGTATGTATCATAAGTTATCACTGTTTTGCAGAAGAGGGAACTGAGGCACAGAGAGGCCAAGATCACTCACTCATCTAATAAATGATAGAAACCAGATCTGAATCCAGGCGATCTGGCTCCAGAGCTTAAGCTCTTACCCATTATACTATACTGCCTCTAATAAACATACAATTGAAAATAGATTTTCTTACTGCTTCTTTCTTTTATCATTGTACATAGTATGTAGAGTCTAATAAACAATCAGACCATAGGGAACTAGAAACAGGGGGCTTAAGGAGTCCACAAACAACTGAATTATTCCTTGACTAATGAAGAAGAGCATGCATCCATCCCACAAACTTTTTTGTGTGCATTCCACATGTCAGATACTATGTAGCAGTTCTGTGTGGTCATTAGAAGGGTTCTTTTTCACAGATACAGGCCTAGAGAGAAAATAAGCTACAGTAGTGAGGATGGGACCAGTAGGACGCCTGTCGTAGTTAATACTTGGTAAGTTACTGATGTTAGTACACAGAAAACCTCAACAGTAAGTAGATATGAAGTAACGGTGGAAATGCTGTCAGTTAAAGTTCCTTTGTCACTCTAGGCCTGTGCTGTTCAATATGGTAGCTATGTGCGGCCATAAAACACTTGAAATGTGGCTCACATTACTGAGGAACTAAATTTTAAATTTTATTATCATTTTTAATGTTTATTTATGTTTGAGAGAGAGAGAAAGATTGGGGAGGGGCAGAGAGAGAGGGAGACAGAATCCAAAGCAGACTCCAGGCTCCGAGCTGTCAGCACAGAGTCTGATGCAGGGCTCAAACTCACAGACTTTGAGATCATAAGCCTTGAGATCAAGTCAGATGCTTAACTGACTGAGCCACTCAGGTGCCCCTGCATTTTAAATTTTATTAATTATAATTAATTTAAATTCAGAAAGTGGTACTTGACTCACTGGAAGGTATGTTTGGAACAATTTGGGCATGGGGATCTACTTTTTCATCTGGAAGTTTTATGAAATCTGTATACAAGTCCCGTATTTCCAGTGAAAATTTAATGTCCGAAACAAGATGTGCTTGAAGTAAAAATGCACATCAGATTTCAGGTGAATATGAAAAAATGAATGTGAAATTTCTTATTTACTAATTTTTGTAGTGATTAGATGATGAAATCATTTTAGGTCTAGTGGGTAAATAAAAGTATTACTAAAATTATTTTCACTTTTTTCTTTAACTTTTTCTAACATGGCTATTCAAAACTTAAAAGCTATATATATGGCTTATATTAAATTTTTTTTGGACAGACTTCAGCTCTCATTACCCCACTTCCAGTGTCTTGGAGTGGCCTCCTGACTGCGTTCTCTACCTTAAATCTGTAATTCATTCATTACAAGTTGATCTTGTAATTCCCCTGTTTAAATCCTTCTGTGGTTCCCCATTGCTTATTGAACATAATTCAGACTTTTGAGCCCAATCATAAAAAGAGACTGCCTTTCTCTTCTCCCTGTCTTCCCAGCCACAGTTGAATACTGTGGCCATGGAAATTCTCAATAATGGATCTATTAAATATCTACTATTAAGTGACTTAACTTTCTGCTGAATCCTGCACTATGAATTAATTGCTGAATGTAACTCTGTGTTCTGTTTGCCATTCCCAGAACTTATATACTCTCTTTGCTTTGGGTTTTTGCACATGGTTTCTCTTTCTCTCTGGATTACTTTCTCCTTGCTCCTTGGCAGGCTCCCTCTAAGACTTAGCTCATATGTCACATCCTGTGTGCAGACTTTCCCAACCTCTCCTTCACCTTATTTGCTCCCATAATAGCTTGTACATATACCTAAGGGTAATGGTTTGGGCTGCATTTGAATCCTAGCTCTGTCAAGTACAAGTTATGAGATCATGTATAAGTTAATAAACCTCCTTGAGCCCCAGTTTCCTCATCTGTATATGGAAATAATAAAAGTTCAAACCAGGGGCTCCTGGCTGGCTCAGTCGGTAGAGCATGCAACTCTTGATCTCTTGATCTCAGGGCTGTGAGTTCAAGCCCCACGTTGGGCATAGAAAAAAAATTTTTTTTAGGGGCGCCTGGGTGGCTCACTCGGTTAAATGTCTGACTTTGGCTCAGGTCATGATCTCATGGTTCGTGGGTTCAGGCCCGTGTTGGGCTCTATGCTGACAGCTCAGAGCCTGGAGTCTGCTTTGGATCCTGTGTCTCCCTCTCTGTCTGTCTCTCCCCCGCTTGTGTTCTTTCTCTGTCTTTCAAACATGAATAGACATTAAAAAAATAAATAAAATACTTAAAGAATAATTAAGAAAGAAATAGTCCAACCTTCAAGGGGTTGTAAAGTGCTTAGTACAGCGCCTGGCACATAGAAAATACACAGTAAATTTTATATGAAAAAGCAGCCATCAAATACCTTTATTTCCCACCCCTTTTCTAAATATATACAGGCTAAAGGATCAAAAATAAGGTATTAAGGTAAAGAAGAAATGAGAAAAGAATAATAAAATTAAACCAGTGGCAAAAAACTGTTTTAAACCAGTGGCAAAGTTGGTATATAGACTAGAAAATACTGCACAGTCACTAAAGGTGGGTTCCATATTTGGCTCTGAGTTTCCTCAAGCAAAGCAAAGAAGAAAATAAAGCTCAACTTCCAGATCCATGGTGTTTATAAAACCAAACACATGTTGTTTAAGAGAAACACAACTTTTTTTGAGTGTTAGTTTGAGAGAAATTTTTCTCAGAGGTCTTCATAGTGGGGACACTGGTTTTGTAAGGGGCAGAATCCCTGTGATAAACATAGTAGTGAGTTTTTAAAGATTGCTTCTTATAATGCTTTAAAAAAATTTTTTTAATGTTTTATTTATTTTTGAGACAGAGGGAGACAGAGCATGAGTGGGGAAGGGGCAGAGAGAGAGGGAGACACAGAATCTGAAGCAGGCTCCAGGCTCTGAGCTGTCAGCACAGAGCCCGACGCAGGGCTCGAGCCCATGAACCGTGAGATCATGACCTGAGCCGAAGTCGGACGCTTAACCAACTGAGCCACCCAGGCGGCCCAACTTCTTGTAATGCTTCTTAATCCAGGTTCATATGATGCCAGTGAACATTCTCCAAAGAGCCAAAGCAGTGTTTAAGTATACAGCTCACTGGTGGCTTGCTTGGCTTGGTTTAGAGATAAACAGGGATGAATAAGCTCCAGGGATTCTGTTTATTCCCAGCATCTAGACTTGTGTCTGGCACTTAGAAAACAGTTGGTTGAATTATTGAATGAATGTGTCCTTAAATACTTCTCTATGAATATTAGTTTTTTAATTAAACATTTTTTTTACTTTTATTTTTTTAGTAATCCCTACACCCAACGTGGGGCTCGTACTCACGATCCTGAGATCAAGAATCCTGTGCTCTTCTGAGTCAGGCACCCCAAATCTATTTTCTTAATCATACTGAGACATTACTTGCCTTTATCATGATTCTCTTTCATTCATGGTGTAATTTTCTTAGGCTACAATTAGCAGTGATTTCATTTTTGCTCCTCTGAAGGCTCATGGAATGTGTGCTTCTGTATTATTATATATAAAATTTTCATTTTGAAATATAAATATCGATAGATATACCCACAAACAGAGTTTTCAAGAGTGTTAAGGGCTCTGCGACCAAAAAGCTTGAGAGCTGTATAAGAGAACGTATCATACATAAGAAAGACTAATTTTTCCTTAACTCTTAATTCTTGGGATGCTCTTTTAACACTACGTCCCTCCTAGAGGCACCTTTCCTTCCTTTGGGTGTTTGACATTTAAGGGTCCAGAATTGTTACCACCAGGAGTCCCCAGTGTGGGCTGCCTGAATATTGTTTCTTGCAACTAAGTTTTGATCAACATCAGGCAACGATGAGTTTTATCTTATATTCTCAGTGAAGAATCATGAGAGCATGTATTTTGCATGTCTGATTAAGGTTAGAGCCTGTGATCAAGTCAGGGTTTTGACCTGAATGGACAGCCAACATAAACCTATGAAGAGATCCTATGGGCAAGACAAGATTTTCCTCAGAACACAGTCCTGAGATTGCTCTAAAAATAGCAAACAAAATGGCCAGTTAAGGCCCTAAAGATGGATTATAGGGAAAAGATGTAATGGTCATAGCCAGATTTTTTTTTTTTTTTATAGCTGGTGTTATCAGTTGCATACTGTGGTCATAAAAATTCTCAGTATCAAATGAAATGACTTTGTAATGAACACTTCCAGATGAATTAATTGTTGAATTTGGTCTTAAGCATCCCTTTGAGTTGGACTGCTGTGTAGAGTTGTTGACTATTATACCATATATCCTATTAATGTTTGGAAAACTGTTGCCGAAAGTATCATTTTTATTTTTGGATACTTGCTCTTAAGTCATAGTGACTGAGGTTTTTTTTTTTTTTTCCCTTAAGTTTTTATTTAAATTTCAGTTAGTTAACATATAGTGTAATATTAGTTTCAGGCGTACAATTTAGTGATTCGACACTTCTGTACATCACCCAGTGCTCACCACCACAAGTTACCCTCCTTAATCCCCGTCATCTGTTTCACCCATCCCCCACCCACATCCCTCCACGTCATCTTTTTTTTTTTTTCCTCCTCCACGTCATCTTTTGAGAACATTCCTGGTGTACACCAAACTATAAGGATGTTTTTTAAAAAATTAAGGTAATATGAGATAAGCATTTCATATACTACTGTTACTAATTTCGTGTGTATTTCTTTCCTCACTAAAACTTTTATTTCTTTATCTTAGTTCATCTTTGTATCCCTAGCACTGAGTGGGTGCTCAATAAAACTATAGCGAAACAATAAATGAATTAGTAGCAAGAAGGAGTTCGTGTAGGATGAGGCTTTAGTGGTTCAAAATACTGTGACACTATTTAAGGACCCTGATAAACTGTACTAGACCAAGAGGAGTTTTAAGATTAGGAAACTTGATCTCTCTGGTTTTGGAAAATTGTGAAAGCTTCAACCTGTTGCTTCGTAATGTTTGGGTTATGAGTTAGAGCATCTTCCAGATCCTATTAGGAATAAGACCCATTTGTTTGGATATGATTCATGTTGATTAAAGCTTTACTGTGTGATTTGGGGGGCTTTTTTTTTTTTTTTTTTTAGTGATTAAAGCAAAGAGATGTAAACATTTTGATGGAATATATAATTTGTCTGCATTACATTTGTATTCTAAAAACTTTATTTTATTTTTTAAAGTAATATTTATTTTTAGAGAGAAAACATGTGAGCAGGGGAGGGGCAAAGAGAGAGGGAGAGAGAGAATCCCAAGCAGACTCTGTGCTGTCAGCGCAGAGCCCCACATGGGGCTCGATCTCACAAACCCAACTGTGAGATCATGACCTGAACCGATATCAAGAGTTGGATGTTTTACCAATTGGGCCACCCACGTGCCCCTTTAAAAACATTTAAATGCTTTCTAATCCTGGGTACCAAGGATATAGACATGATTAAGGTTTGGTCCCTGCTGGGTAAATCTCATATAGTAGAGAAGGCAGACCCAAACAATGGGAAAGTGTAATGACTTTGTATGTATACAAAGGGTTTTAGTAATTCTGCATACTGGTAGTCAGGGCACTTTCCACAGACATTTCATCTAAGCCTTGGAGGTTTTCAGGAGGTTACTTTGGTGGTAGTGTGACTATTGAAATGACAGAGTAGACCCTGGATATAGATGGACTAATGCTGAGGACTTAAGTGAGCTGAACTCAGGACCTAAACCAGGTCAGTGTCAGGTATGGAAAGGAAGGTGCTTTTCAGAGTTCTGTGCTGTGGTGTCAATTTTTAGAGATTAAGCAGTGGTTCCCAACAAAGGCATCTTTGCCTCCCGGAGCCATTTGGCAATGCTGGAGACATTCTTGCTTGTTACAACTAAGGGCATCTGGTGGGTAGAGGCCAGAAGTGCTGCTGAACACCCTACAATATATAGAATAGCCTCCCACATTGAAGAATTATCCAGCCCAAATTGTCAGTCATGTTGAAGCTGAGAAATCCTGGATTAGGGCCTAATCTCAGCTCTTCCAAATACTAGCTTTGGGCTCTAGAACAAATTATGGATTTAATCTTTCTGAACCTGAACTTTTACAAAGTGCAGGTATTGACAGTACTTACTTTGTAGGGTTACTAGCCTCCTCTAATAGCATATAGACCATGTGAGTGCAGAGATTTTTGTCTATTTAAAAAATAGATTTAATGGTGTAATGAATGTAAAGTACTTGATAAGTTACCTGACATGTTAAAGATTCAATAAATGATACCTGTTAACTATCATTAGTTTAAATATTTTTATTTTGCCTTTCCTTCTAGCCTTTTTAAGAACATCTTTATTGAGGTATTATTTATGTTTTAAAAAAGTATGCCAATTTTAAGTATGCAGTTTGATGACTTTGGACAAGTGTATTCAGCTGTGTAATCACGATTTTGAACATCACCATTGCTGCCCTCCCAAAACCACTGATCTTTTTTCTCTATTGTTATACCTTTATCTTTTCTGAAATTTCATATAAGTAAATCATTCATTAGATAGTCTTGTGTCCACTTGGTATAACACTGTTGAGATTCATTCATGTTCTTGTTTGTAACTGTAGGTAACTTCTTATTGCTGAGGAACATTCTGTTGTATGATTTTACCGTAATTTATTTACGCATTTGCCAGTTGGCAGACATTTGGCTCGTTTCTGGTTTCTAATATGAGTACAACTGTTAATGAACATTTGAGTTAAGACTTTGGGCAGATATGTTTTCATTTCTCTTGAGTAAATGCCTATGAGTATACTTGCTGGGTCTTATGGTAAGTGAATGTTTAACTTCTTAAGAAGTTGCCATACTGTTTTCCAAAGTGACGGCACCATTTTGCATTCCTACCAGCAATGTTTGGGATTCCATATGCTCCATATTCTTGCCAATATTTGGTATTGTCTTTCTTTTTCTTTTAAACATCTTTGTCGAGGTATAATGGCATACAGTAAGACTCACATATTTAAAGTGTACAGTTAAAAAGCATTAAAAATTTTTTTTTAATGTTTATTCCTTTTTGAAAGACAGAGAGAGACAGAGCACAAGCAGGGGTGGGGTGGAGAGAGAGGGGGACACAGAATCTGAAGCAGGCTCCAGGCTCTGAGCTGTCAGCACAGAGCCCAACGTGGGGCTTGAACTCACGGACCCGCAAAATCATGACCTGAGCCGAAGTCGGATGCTTAACCGACTGAGCCACCCAGGCTCCCCTAAAAAATGTTTTTTTAATTTAGCCTGAGAGAGAGAGTGTGTGTGTGTGTGCGCACAATTGGGAGGGGACAGAGAATCCGAAGCAGGCTCTACACTGAGGTCATGACCTGAGCCAAAGTCGGATGCTCAACCCACTGAGCGATCTAGGTACCCCTAAGTTTTGACACATGTGTATACCCTTGAAATCATGTGTATACATGTATATACCTTTAAAACCATCGCCATTGTTTGCTGTTCTAGGGGTGTATGGTGATATATATCATTATGTTTTTAATTTGCCTTTCCCTAATGACTAATCTTGTTGAGTATCTTTTCATGTATTAATTTGCGATTCATAAAACTTCTTCTGTGAGTTTTCTTTTCAAATCTTTTGCCCGTTTTTTAAAAATCAGTTGTTTGTCTATGTATATAGTTAAAAGGGTTCCTTTATGTATTCTGGGAATAAAGTATTTATCAGATCTATGTTGTGCAGATGTTTTTCCCCAGTGTATGGCTTGCCTTTTCCTTTTCTTCACAGTATCTTGAGCTTTTAGCTTGAATAATAGGTTGGATGGGAACATTTTTAATTGAGACAACAGAGACAGGAGCAAGTTTGGAAGGGTAAGATTATGAGTTTATTTTGACCGTATACAGTGTAAAGTGCTTCAGTGAACACTGTCTCTCATCAGGCAGGTGAAAACATGGGTCTGGAGCTGAGAAGGGAGAGAGTAGGGCTTTAGGTATAGACTTGGAAGTCATTAGTAAATACTTAGTTATCCCGGTCATGGAATGGAATAACAGAGGGGGACCACTTCGAGTGAAATGTGAAGAGTAGAGTGTCCTAAAAACAGGCTGTGGAAGTAGACCAGACTGCTTTCTGTCTTTTGGATGTTCTATCTTTGCAGTATTGTCTGTCCTTTGCAGTCTTTCTGTATGTTGTCCTCAAACAAATAGTGTTTATCTCTGGGAGATAGATCTCTGTACTCTGGTGAGAAACTGAGATTCTGGAGGGAGTTATGTTGAAAACCAGATGAACACTTTCCAATTTACACTGAAACACAGGAATGTCCTCTACTTAGAGTGTTTCTGTGTGATAGTGTTTGCCTTAGCAACGTCCCTACAGAAATGCAGTGGTGTTGGTAAAGCTGTTTCTTCCAGCCTGTGTCAGTGAAAACCTAAGGACATAACAACAAAATTCGGTTCTGTAAAAACAGATTCTGCAGGAGCCCAAGGTGGTACAGTCAAAGTGGTCAGCATTTTCATGGTAATACTGTACTCGAGTAAAACCTAGACAGGCTAAAGCAGTGATTATTTATTTATTTATTTATTATTAGTTTTTAAACATTTATTTATTTTTGAGAGACAGAGAGAGACAGAGCATGAGCAGGGGAGGGGGAGAGAGAGAGAGAGGGAGACACAGAATCCGAAACAGGCTCCAGGCTCTGAGCTGTTTGTTAGCACAGAGCCCGATGCGGGGCTCGAACTCACGAACTGCGAGACCATGACCTGAGCTGAAGTCAGATGCTCAACCGACTGAGCCACCCAGGCGCCCCAAGCAGTGATTTTTAAGCGTGTTAAAAAAATGAGCCCAAAGGTTCATTGGGACTAATTCGAGGACTCCTCGGAAGGCAGGATGTCAGAAGTAGGCAGAAGAAAGTTAAACAGCCTAGCCTGTAAGGCTCCACTTCTACTTTATATGTGTATGTATATGTATTTTTAATATGGAAAATTTCAGATACAGACAATATCGGAACGCTACAGTGAACTTAAATTGTTCACCCAGCTTCAATGATTATAAGCTAAATCCCGTTTCATCTGTATACCTTCCTACTCTACCTGAAGCATATGCCATACATAGTTTTCATCTGTAAATGTGTTAGTATGTGTTGTTGAAAGATCAAGGACTCTTTTAAAACACATTACCACAATACTATTGACAATAACTTAAAAATATTCCCTTAGTGTTATCAAATATCTTATCAGTGTTCAGATTTCTACATTTGGCTAATCATTTTTTAAAATATGTGTTTGTTCAAAGATTCAGATCAGGTTTGTAACTTGCAATCTTTTGATTAGCTCTCACATTTATTTACTTAAATTTTATTTTATTTTTTTTATATTTGAGAGAGAGAGAGAAGGAGAGAGTGAGCAGGAGAGGGATAGAGAGTCTTCAGGCTGAGCATGGAGCCTGATGTGGGGCTTGATCCCATCACCCCGGGATCATGACTTGAGGTGAAATCAAGAGTCGGATGCTCACCCCACTGAGCCATCCAGGCGCCCTTCACAGTTTTTTAAATCTGTAGTTTTCCCACTCTGTTTTCCCCCATGCTGTTTATTTGTTGAAGGAACCATGTTCATTATTAAGAGTTTCCCACAATCTGAATTAAAAAAAAAATTTTTTTTAACATTTATTTATTATTGAGAGACAGAGACAGACTGTGAGCAGGGGAGGGGCAGAGAGAGAGGGAGACACAGAATCTGAAGCAGGCTCCAGGCTCTGAGCTGTCAGCACAGAGCCCGATGCAGGGCTTGAACCCACGAGCCGTGAGATCATGACCTGAGCCGATGTTGGATGCTCAACCGACTGAGCCACCCAGGCTCCCCAAAGCTATTATATACTTTCTATAGGAGAGAATAGCCTAGAAAAAATTGTGGGTAATAGATTACTAATGGAGGGGCGCCTGGGTGGCTCAGTCGGTTGAGTGTCCGACTTCAGCTCAGGTCATGGTCTCGCAGTCCGTGAATTCAAGCCCCGTGTTGGACTCTGTGCTGACAGCTCAGAACCTGGGGCCTGCTTCGGGTTCTGTGTCTCCCTCGCTCTCTGCCCCTCCCCCACTCATGCTCTGTCTCTGTCTCTCTCTCTCTCTCTCTGTCAAAAATAAATAAACATATAAAAAAATTCAAAAATATATATTACTAATGGAAAAATCTTAATGGAGCAACCTGTTCAGAACTTTCTTTATTTTTTTTAATGTTTATTTATTTTGAGAGAGAGAGAGAGACAGAGACAGAGTGTGAACCAGGGGAGGAGCAGAGAGAGAGGGAGACAAAGAATCTGAAGCAGGCACCAGGCTCTGAGCTGTCAGTACAGAGCCCGACGTGGGGCTTGAACTAAGAACCGTGAGATCATGACCTGAACCAAAGTCGGATGCTTAAGTGACTGAACCACCCAGGTGCCCCTTGTAACTTTTTTTAAAACTACCAAGGTGGATAAGTTAAAAAGATATCCATAAGTTAGTAAGTTAGTTGACCATGTAGTAGATACAAATTACATTTAACAAAATCAGGTAACCAAGAAATGTTACAATATTTTAATTCCTTCAAATGAAATTAAATCCAACCTTGGGACATGTGCTCCCCCCACCCCTAATCCACCAAACTGATGAGAAAAATTCAATCTCAGTGATTAAGAATGGGTATCCATCCCTCCTTAGGGTGGTACAGGAATCTGAGGAACCAGGCAAAGGGTGAAAGGTTCGTTTTCAGTCCATAATGGCTGTGACTGGTAAGCATGTTGTGTAAGAGGATATGGTTCCTTGAAGTTCGGTGGCTCTAACAGTTAGGGCCAACTTTAGGCACACGGATTTTTACTAGGTGTGGGGATTCTGGTGTAGAAGTGTCAGCTTTCCTGGGTACAGCACACACCCATCTCCCTCTGAGGACCTGTCATTTATCTAGAGCCCTGGCAGGAAGTGGGCTTGCAGGCCTCTTCTTTTTGTGGGTCCCAAAGAATTCCTTCCCCTTACCAGACAGTTCACTCCTTTTTTCTTCTCGTTTCTACCTTCGTGCCCTCAAAGGTATTGTAGTTCCCCCCCTCCCCTCAGCATCATCTCCTCAAGGAGCTCACATTTTCAGAAAACAAAAACGAACCTCCCTTGAGGCAAGGACCGTCTTCTTGGGGTCTGGGGAATACAGTGAAAACAAAACGTCCATTGATGTCTTAATAACTATCCAGCTCCTTTTTTTTACGTTCAACAATTCTTTTAGTCTCTGTAGTGGTTTTAAAGACTGTCCACAAATTCTTTGATTCTCCTTTCTTTAAAAGATGGAGCTTAATTCTCCTCTCCTTGAGTGTGGGCTGGACTTTGTGCCGTGGAAGTGATGAGACCTCACTTCCCAAATCAGGTCGTCAGGAGACTTTGGTTTGTTTCTTTCCTTCTGTCTCTCATCACTCCCTCTGAAGGAGGCTGGCTGCCATGATGTGAGATGGCCCTGGACAGACAAGAGTCACTTGCCACGTTGTGGGGACAGGCAGTCAATGGCGAGGGCCACATGGTAAGGAAGAGAGACTGCCAGCCACCAACCACATGAGTGAGCTTGGAAAGGGATCCTGAATTAGTTGAGCCTTGAGATGACTACCGCCCTGGCCAAAAGCTTGACTTACTATCCTGGCTTTACAAGGGCTGAGTTATATGAGCCTGTGATTTTTTTTGGCGGGGGAGGGAGGTAGTCTCTTTTCTTTCCACACTGGCTCTATTGTACCCAAGGGATGAATCTCTGGCTAAGTTTTCTCTCCTTCTGGATAGGTCTCTGATGGGCACTGTGTGCCTGTGTGTCTGTATGTGTGTTTTGGAAGCAGCTGTCTTTTGATTAAAGGCAGTGCAGGACAGTTTACTTTCAGGCAGTGATGTGTGCCTGTTGTAATAGCTGAATCTCTACCCATTTGCTTTTCTCTTCGGAGTCCCTGGTCTTTTGTCCCACAGATTGGGAGGTAGTCCCATGCTCATGTTCACTCTTATTAAGATAAGAGCCAGAAGGTCGTAGCCCAGTGAAATTCACTTTTCCTCTGCCTGGTATCTGTCACCAGGTTTTGAACTTTTTTCCTACCCCTTCTTGGCTGTCTGGGAAGAGTGGACAGATCACACTTAGGTAAGCTACTGATGGTTAATTTTATGTATCAACTTGACTCGGTCACGGGGTGCCTAGACATTTGGTCAAATATTATTTTGGCTGTGTCAGGATGTTTTTGGATGAGAGTAACGTTTGAATTTGTGGACTGAGTAAGGTAGCTTGCCCTCCCCGAGATGGGTTGGCCTCATTCAATCAGTTGAAGACCTGAGAAGAACAAAAAGGCTGGATAAGGGGGAACTTATCCAGTCCTGCCAGACTGCTTGAGTTGGGATATCAGTCTTCTCTTGCCTTTGGACTCAAGCTGAAACCTTGCTCTTCTTGGGTCCCGAGCCTGCTGGCTCTCAGACTGGAACTTATACCATAAACTTTCCTGGTTCTCAGGCTTTCAGACTCCAACCAGTACTACACTGTTGGCTCTCCTGGGTCTCAGCTTGTTGACTGCGGATCTCGGGACTTTTTGGCCTCCATAATTTCATAATCCAGTTATTATCCAGTCTCTCTATGTAGACACACAATTACACATCCTGTTGGTTCTGTTTCTCAGGATAACTCTAGTATATAAGCCTTGTCTTTTTAATTTTTTAAATTTTTATTATTTTTTTAAAGTAGGCTTCACATCCAGCATAGATCCCAATGAGGGGCTTGAACTCACCTGAGATCAAGACCTGAGCTGAGATCAAGAGTCAAACTCTTAACCAACTGAGCCACCCAGGCGCCCCAAGCCTTGTCTTTTTTTATGGCCTTCTTTTGTCTCATCCCTGGTTTGCCAGAGTGCTCCTAAACTTGTCATAGCTTCTGCACAATGAGCTGTGGGTTCTCTTCATGGATGCAGTCTGCTGTAAATGGCCATCTTCACCACAAGCTCAGCAAAAGAAATGCTTGTGTTTTTGTAAACTTGGCAGTTGTTTTGGAAACATTTCACACTAAGGCTAGGCATCATTCTTTTTTTTTTTTTTTCTTTTTTAGTATTTTTTTTTAATGTTTATTTTTGAAAGAGAGAGACCGAGTGTGAGTGGGGGAGAGACAGAAAGGGAGACACAGAATCTGAAGCAGGCTCCAGGCTCTGAGCTGTCAGCACAGAGCCCAACGTGGGGCTCAAACCCACGAACTGTGAGATCATGACCTGAGCTGAAGTTGGACATTTAACCAACTGAGCCACCCAGGTGCCCCTGCACATCATTTCTTTATATTCTTATTTTGCAGTTGGGTTTCTTTTTCCAGGCTCTCTCCATATATTCTGTGGGCCTCAGAAGCATATGTACCTGTTTGGCAGTATTCTAGAAGTTCTTCCTGGATGAAGGAACCCATGATGAGAGTGTTCCCACATGGTTTCCCAAAAGTGTGCAAAGTGGCAATCAGAACTTTTAAAGTTTTATTTGTTTGTTTGTTTGTTTGTTTGTTTATTTATTTATTTATTTATAAAGTAATCTCTATGCCCAGTGTAGGGCTTGAACTCATGACCCTGAGAACAAGAGTCATATGCTCTTCTGACTGAGCCAGCCAGGTGCCCCAGAATGTTTAAATTATTGTGATAATTTCCAAACTCTAGCATTATCTATATGTTTTTAGAGAACAGCTGCTGAAAATAAAGATTTTAGATTTAGAACAGTTGCCATTAGCCTGTCTTTCCAACAATAGATAAGCAAGTCATTTATCTATTGTGGTGACTCCTGGCTGGTGATGAGAAATTGTCATCAATGAGTAAGAGGATTCTTACTTTTTTATAAAATAGGAATACGCATTTGTATTGTCTTAAACCAGTTTTAAGTTATTAAGATACAAGCTGAAAAGAAGGGGAATGCTCTTCATAATTTATAAGAGAATTATAGAATGGGTACTGGAAAAATTAGTTATTGAATCCAGCCGTAGGCACAGTAGGAGAAATCCTACGTAACATAACAGAAAAGGAAGTCCTTTAAAATTCCTCAGTCTTGGTCTTTTCAGATGTGGCTTACTTACATGTTTACTAGTAATTGATATGTATTTGGTATTTCCTAAGAATTTTATCTAAATTAAATATCTCATGTACCTGCTATTGCATATTTTATACGCCCTTGTACAAAATACCAATGGCATCTAGTAGAGGTTATAGTGAATTCAAAGTACTTCTATCATTATTGATTTTTCTTAATAATCAGATAATAAAACCACAGCAATTGTCATATAGGTGGCCACAGAATTTTTACTCTTAAAAAGAGGGTCTTATACTTGAAAACATTGGAAACTACTGGATTTAGATATTTTTGGATCTATTTCTAGCTCTGATAGGTGGGAAAGGAACCGTAGCTTAAGGATGGAGTCTGTAAGGGCGTGTGTAAAGAGCATCACAGAACATGCTGGTGAAATCCCCAGGGCTTTGGCTGGTTTCTTAGTCACTCCTTTTTCTTTTTTTTCCCACGTGCCCTAGGGGTTTGATTCATCTTTTTCCCCCAACATTCATTTGGTAATCTCTTGTTCTCTCTGCCCATAAACCCTTCTTTGAAAGAGAATGCAGGTGCCTCAGCTTTTTCCCTTACTTTGTTAACTCTAAAACTATTTGATGCTTTTTCATTAAAAAAAATTTTTTTTTAATGTTTATTTTTGAAAGAGAGACAGAGTGTGAGCAGTGGAGGGGCAGAGAGAGAGGGAGACACAGAATATGAAGCAGGCCCCAGGCTCTGAGCTGTCAGCACAGAGCTCAACGTGGGGCTCAAACCCATGAACCATGAGATCATGACTTGAGCTGAAGTTGGACGCTTAACCGACTGAGCCACCCAGGCGCCCCGATGGCTTTTTCATTTTCAGGGGTTTCTACTGCCAGTAACAATAGGCAATGAAATGAATGAATAAAAATTTATGCATTTGAGAATTTAGAGTTTTATGAAAAGCAAGATGTTTGCCAAACCTTCATTGAAGGGTAAATGAATAAAAGCTCAGTTTTCTAGTAGTTGCTAACTAGTACCTAACCATTTTTTCTTCTCTATTGTTTGGCCCTGAAGATAATTACTTGTAGGCCACTGAAGTCATTTCATCACAGAGGAGGAGAAGCTCCAGGTTAGTTTTCAGTCTCTTCACCCCTTACAGGAAAAGTCTACTTAATAGAACCCAAAAAATAGTATTAAAAAAAAATCAATTTCGATATATACGGACACGTAACCTTCCATTGATGTAATAGACTGTATTTTCCAACGATATCTGCAATAGCATCGTTCATTACACATGTTCTACTTACATTGTGACCTTGACGCTCCTCCCATCTAGTGTTGAGATCTGTGTCCCCATCTCTTAATCAGAGCAGGCCTTTGTAACTGCCACCAATAGAGCATGGCTCAGGCAAACCTTTGTGACTTATAGGTTGGGTCATAGAGATGCTGTGTGCTGCTGCCTTCCTCTCTGGGGGTATTCACTTTTGGAACCGAGTTCCCAGGCTGTGCTATGAGGGCTCAAGTGGGAGGCCTGTGTGAGAGAAACCGAAGCTCCTGGCCCTCAGCCCCAGCTGAGCTCCCAGCTGACATCTAGCCTTAGCTCGCCAGCCATGTGAGTGAGCCATTCTAAAAGCAGATCCTAATCCTCCAGATCCCCATCATACTGCCCCTGCGGGTGCCCACTAAGGGCAGAGAAGAGCTGTCCCTGCCAAGCCCTACCCAATTGCAAATTCCCAAGGACAATTAAAGGCTGTTGTTTTAAGCCACTAAGTTAGACAACAGAAGATGACTGAATTGGTATTCCATTTTGCCAAAGCTGAGAGAAGAGACCCTGCATATATAAAACTGCTTCAACTTACAAACAAGATGTGTTTCTACCTTCAGGACCACTGTCTGTATCATAAAAGAAAAAAAAATAGATTCTGTGTCCTGTTCCCTTATAGATTTTTATCTCATAGGCTTTCACTTTCTGTATTTATTAAATTATGTGTCTTTTTTTTAATGTTTATTTTTGAGAAAGAGAGAGAGAGAGGGAGGGAGGGAGGAGGAAGGGCAGAGAGAGAGGGAGATAGAATCTGAAGCAGGCTCCAGGCTCCGAGCTCTTAGCACAGAGCCCTCCTTGGGGCTTGAACTCACAAACTGTGAGATTATGGCCTGAGCCGAAGTCGGATGCTTAGCTGACTGAGCCACCCAGGTACCTTTGGGTCTTTTTAATTTATTTATTTATTTATTTATTTATTTATTTATTTATTTATTTATTTTAAATTTTTTTTTTTTAACGTTTATTTATTTTTGAGACAGAGAGAGACAGAGCATGAACGGGGGAGGGTCAGAGAGAGAGGGAGACACAGAATCTGAAACAGGCTCCATGCTCTGAGCAGTCAGCAGAGAGCCCGACACGGGGCTCGAACTCACATACCGCGAGATCGTGACCTGAGCCGAAGTCGGACGCTTAACCGACTGAGCCACCCAGGCGCCCCACCTCTGGGTCTTTTTAATTAAGAGTAGTACAAAACAGCAAAAATTGGACAGTAATATCCCTGCCCATATAACTCCATTCTTATGTCCTTCTAATATAGAAGGTTGTGTGCATGTTAGTAATGAGCAGTGACTTTAGAATGATTCAGGTGAGGTATGTGACCTTGGAAAGTGACCTCTTCTCTGTAGCACAGTTTCTTAAATAAAATGGTATCTACTTCATAGGGTTGTGGTGAGCCTTCAGTGATACATACATACAAAGTGTTAAGATAGTGCCTGTCACAAAATGTTGGCTCTTCTTACCACTGCTGGTCACTATCACTATTATTGGCATTATTATTTTTAGACAAGGGAGGGGAAGGATAACCAGCAGAAAGGTTGCAATCTGAAATGATGGAGTAAATATTCCTAAGAAGTTAGGGACAGAGGGATGCTCAGAAGTCTAAAAGGACTAAAGAATTAATTGTTTTAGTTTTTTTTTTAAGGCTTAAGGCTTCACTTAAGAGGTGAAGACCAGGGGTGCCTGGGTGGCTCTGTTGGTTGAGCATCTGACTCCTGATTTCAGCTCAGGTTGGGATCCCAGGGTCATGGGATCGGGTCATGGGATTGAGATCTGTGTCGGGCTCTCAACTGAGCATGGAGCCCGCTTGGGATTCTCTCTCTTTGCCTCTGCCCCTCTCTGCTACTCTCTCTCTTTCTCTCTCTCTCAAATAAAATTAAAAAAAAAAAATTAATTAAAAAAAAAAAAAAAAAAAAAAAAGAAGTGAAGACCAGAAGGACTTCTTTGGGAAAAAAGATTAGGGAGAAAGTGATGAAGAAATTTCAGAATAAGCGTGCTGGTTTTTAGACTTCTATTTTTTTTTAATTTATTTGTTTTTATCATTATTTTTTTTATTTTCAAGAAAGAGAGAAACACTGTGAGTGGGGGAGAGGGGCAGAGAGAGGAAGAGAATCTCAAGCAAGCTCTACATTTAATACTGAGCCCCATGTAGGGCTCTATCCCACAACCCTGAGATCATGACCTGAGCTGCTGAAATCAAGAGTCCGATGCTCAACCGACTGAGCCACCCAGGCACTCCATGGACTTCTTCTTCTTCTTTTTTTTTTTTTTTTTTTTTTTTTTTTTGCTCCATGGGCTTCTTGATAATGACTGGCATTTATTGATGTATTAGCCAGTGGTTTCTCAAATATGTTTTTTAACAAAGCTTTTAACTTTATTAATGAATACTTTAATGCAATAAAATGTATAGATCTTAGGTATTGAGTTCACTGTTTGTTTTTATCAATTCTTACTTGTTTAGCATTCAGGTTGATTACAGAGTAGAGTTAATGAACTAAATAGGAGGAGGGGTCTGAGAGAGAATTACTTAATTCCCAGGGTGCTGGTTGGTGCTTATAAGCAGTTTGGATTTGTATTTGTTTCTTCATTAGAAGACGGATGGTATTGCTCCCATTTACAAATAGAGAAACTGAGGCTCGGGAAAGTGAAGTGATTTACCCAGAATAACACAACTAGGAAGTGGCTCAGGCAAGACAAACATAGTCTTTGTCTGTCTCTATAATATTTTTACTGTTACAGACTAAAATAGTGATATTGGCTTTTTTTTTTTTTTTTAAGTTTTGGTGGAGATAATTTCCTATGAGGCTTTATTAAAGTCCCATAAGTAAAATGAAAACAGTTCTTTGATATACATGTCTTCTGGTTTCAAATTTCAAACTTCCTCAAGCTTCTAAAACCATTATTTTTTATTTTACCAATTTCTATAATTGACATAGTGTAATTTATCCTCTCCAGTGGTTATTAGGTAAAAGCAGTTGTTTGGGATAATGTAGTGCAACTTTACTTTTAAGTAGTCAAGAAAATAAAGACCATTAAGAATGAAAACAATTCTGTTTCCAGAAAGCTCATGCTATTGAGAGAGCTCAAGCATCTCTTAGATAGAATATTTAAAGGCAGAGATGTAAGTGATGTCACTTGATTTTCCTGGATAACAAACAGCCTCATGCCGGAAACTAGATGGTGGACAAGTAATTTGAAATGTTACCGAGTGGAAACATCTTCAGGTGCAGGAATGCAGTCTTTGATTTAGTCAGCATCGTATTCCTGAAGGCCTCACATTTTTCTTTCTTCTCTCATATTTTAGACTCTTTTATCCTTGGCAGCATGTTCTGGTGTGTGTGTGTGTGTGTGTGTGTGTGTGTGTGTGTTCGTTCTACTTGAAAATTGACACTACATAAAGAAATAAATGTAATAGGTGAAGGGTAAATGGGAATTGAGCCATTCATTTTCAGAAATTCTTTAAAAATTTTATTTTATGGAAAATGACAGCTCTGAAAATGTAATTAAGACATTTCATGTACAGGCAATCATTTGTTTAACAGGTATTCTAAAAGTATCTAGACATGCTTAGTATTTTTAAAAAATATTCTGAGGCCTTTTAATGGACAATTTACTTGATTGGGATTCTCTTAATATATTGATGGTTTTCTCTTAAATATTGTTGATGGGTTTGACCTTTTAAATTTTTCCTAGTATCTTACAAACTGTTAAACATCTAAGAGTTTTTATTTATAATACAATTTTACTTGTAATAAAAATTTTAAACATCCCAAGTTAAATTCAGTATTTCATATGACAATCTGCCCTGTGCTCCTGATATCTCTTTCTCTGCTCTACTTTTAATTAAAAAAAATTTTTTTTAATGTTTATTTATTTTGAGACAGAGACAGAGACAGAGCATGAGTGGGGGAGGGGCAGAGAGAGAGGGAGACACAGAATCCGAAGCAGGCTCCAGGCTCCGAGCCGTCAGCACAGAGCCCGACATGGGGCTTGAACTCACGAACTATGAGACCATGACCTGAGCCAAAATCAGACACTTAACTGACTGAGCCCCCCAGGCCCCCCTACTTTTAATTTTTTTAATTAAAAAAATGTTGGGCTTTGTGGGTTTTTTTTTCATTCATTTAATCTGAGTGTTGCTTTCTGTCTTCTTCCTCTACTAGAATGTAAGCTCTATGAGGGCAGGGCTGTTTCTTTGTAAAGCACAGAAAATGCCTGGAATGCAGTGGGTTTTTAAGAAATATTTTGTTGAATAAATCATGTTTACCTTAATTAATTATTTTAAAATGAAATCTAACATGTATACAAAAAAAGCACATATGACATATGTATACTTTATTAAAAAATTTTTTAATGTTTATTTTTGAGAGAGAGTGAGAGAGGGAGAGAGCACAAGACACATGTGTGGGAGGGTCAGAGAGAGGGAGACAGAGGATCCTAAGCGGGCTCTGCACTGACAGCAGAGAGCCTGATGTAGGGCTCAAACCCACAAACCGCGAGAACCGCCCCAACATATATATACTTTAAAGAAGAATAATAAAATTAGTATCTTTGTTCCCACTGTCCAGCTTTAAAATTAGTACATTATCAATACTTTGGAAGTTCCTCCTATGCCTCTCTTGTATGGCATTCACTTCCTCCCCTCTCCTGTTAGAGGAAAGCACTATGTTGAAATTGTTTCCATTCCCTTGTATTTTCTTTCATGGTTTTACAACATATGGGTTTAACTGTACATATATTGTTTGGTTCTAGATTTGTTAAGCTTTAAATACATGACATCATACTGGATTTCTTCTTTGGTTTCCTTTAGTCAACATTAGGAGTCTGAGATCTATTCACGTTGATGCACATACACGTGTGCCGTTCGTTTTCACGGTTCCGTGATGATGGTCTCGCAGTTTATCCATTGTCTTATCTATGAGCGATTGAATTGTCTCTCAGTTACAAACAACCACAGACATTTTCTTAAAGCACCTCCTGTACATGTGCAAGAGTTTGTTAGGATATATGTCTGAAGACTTTCAGGGTCATATAAAATGGGCATTGTCAAGTAAATATTGACATTGATTCCTAAAGTGGTTGTACTATTGTAAACTCCCACCAGCTACTTCTGTGAGAATTCCAGTTTCTTACTTTCTTGCCGGCACTTGGTATTTTAAAATTTGAGCCATTGTGGTAGGTGTATAATAATACTATTATGGATCTTTTTTTTTTTAAGAAAACATTTAAACTTTCATTCTTAAATAACTACTGTCATTTGGGCCCTTCACTTCTCAAACCATGGGATCATATTGGATACCTCATCTCGCCTCCCATACCATATGATTTTCACAGATATTTTCTTTTTATGACAACAACAGCTGAAAAACCAGCTTCACAAGATATGACATTATTGAAAGGAATATAAAGTGCCCTAATGTTAGAACTCAACTACCTAGAAATTGTAGTTTGTGTGGTATCCGACAGATGTCACTGTGTTTCCCTTGAAAGTGTAATATGTCCTGCAGTATGCTTGTAAATTTGCTGTGGTGCCCTGGGTGCCTGGACACACAGTTTGGGAACCACAGCCTTGGAGTATTAATCATGGTTATCTTCAAGGAGTAGAGGTTTTTGTTTTTGTTTTTTTTAAGATTTTTATTTTATTTTTTTAATTAAAAATTTTTTTTAACATTTATTTATTTTTGCGAGAGAGAGGGAGACAGAGTGTGAGCAGGGGAGGAGCAGAGAGAGGGAGACACAGAAACCCAAACAGGCTCCAGGCTCTGAGCTGTCAGCATAGAGCCCAATGCAGGGCTCGAACTCATGGATCTCAAGATCATGACCTGAGGCAAAATCGGAGGCTTAACCAACTGAGCCACCCAGGCACCCTCAATTTTTTTTTAAATGTTCATTTATTTCTGAGAGACAGAGAGAGACAGAGCGTGAGTGGGGAGGGGCAGAGAGAGAGAGGGAGACCCAGAATCTGAAGCAGGCTCCAGGCTCTGAGCTGTCAGCACAGAGCCCCACGTGGGGCTCAAACTCATGGACCGAGATCATGACCTGAGCTGAAGTCAGTTGCCTAACCGACTGAGCCACCCAGGCGCCCCTAAGATTTTTATTTTTAAGTAATCTCTACACCCAGTGTGGGGGCTCCGACTCACAATGCTGAGATTGAGTCATATGCTCCATTGACTGAGCCAGCCAGGTACCCCAAAGGAGTAGAATTTTTATTTATTTGTATATTTTCTGGGTTTTTCACATTTCCTCTTTTTCTTTAAATTTTTTAATGTTTATTTTTGAGAGAGGGAGAGCGTGCGCATGAGCTGGGGAAGTGCAGAGAGAGGAGGACAGAGGATCCAAAGCAGGCTCTGTGTGGACAGCAGAGAGCCTGACACAGGGCTCGAACCCATGAACCGTGAGATTATGACCTGAGCCGAAGTTAGATGCTTAACTGATGAGCCACCCAGGTGCCCCCAACATTTCCTGTTTTGAAAAAAAATTTATTACTATTTTTAAGTAAACTCTACCCCCAGCACAGGGCTTAAACTCACGATCCTGAGGTCCAGAGTCCCATGCTCTACCTAGTGAGCAGCCAGGTGCCCCCACATTTCTTTTATAATGATCATATAGCATTTAAGAGAGGTCAGGGAAAAAATTATATATATGTACTATTTTTACAAGAAATTATTAACTGACATCCATACTTTATTTTGCTTTTTTAAGTTTTTACCTAGTTTTCTGTTCTACACATGAACATTTACATTACATTTATTTATTTTTCTTAATTTTCTAATGTTTATTTATTTTGGGGGGGGGAGGGGCAAAGAGAGAGACACAGATTTCGAAGTAGGCTCCAGGCTCTGAGCTGTCAGCACTGAGCCCGATGTGGGGCTCGAACTCATGAACCATGAAATCATGACCTGAGCTGAAGTTGGATGCTCAGACTACTGAGCCACCCAGGTGCCCCAAACATGCGACTCTTGATCTCAGGGCATGAATGCAAGCACCATGTTGGGCATGAAGCCTACTAAAAAAAAAAATTAAAGATCAATCAATCAATCAATCAAAATCTAGATGTTGAGTGTGCTTGTTGCTACTGGGGTACAGTGTTGTGTCACTTAGCATTCCTCTGATGATTAATGAAGGCAAGTACCTTTATATATGTTTCTTGGTTGTTTTTTGTTGTTTGGTTTTTTTGTTTGTTTGTTTTTGATATATCCTGTTTTTCGTGTGGCAAAATTTTGTCCAACAGCAGAGTTGAATAGTTGTGACAGAGACTGTCTGGCTCACAAAGCCTAAAATATTTACTAATTTACTATCTGGCCCTTTACAGTAAAAGGTTGCTCACACCTATAGTTATGATAACTGTTTTAATGTCAGTTCTGGGTTGATTTTGATTGGTTGATTTTTCTCATCATCGCTGGCCATGTTTTCCTGTTTCTTTGCATATCTTGCAATTTTTGTTTGGATGCCAGACATTGATTGGGTGGGGGGACTGGAGTTTTGTTTTGTTCTTTCTTTCTTCTACATTTCTGGAGATTTTCCTGGCTTGCAGTTAAATTATTTAGAAATATTTTGATCCTTTTGGTTTTAAGGTTTTTAAGCAACAGTGGGACCAAAGCAACATTTAGGGCTATCATCATTAGGGCTTATCATTCTTTACTACTGTGGCAAGATCCTTTGGAATACTCTACCAGGAAATTATAAGGCTTTCTAAGGCTGGCTAGTGGAAACAGGCACTATTACTGGCCTTTGTAAACTCTAGGCACTGTTGCCTCTAATCCTCTCGGATGATTTTTTTCCTCTGTCTTTGATAGTTTTCTTGCATGCATGGACTGGTGCATACTTTAGTGGAATACTTTAGAGGAATGCCCACAAATCTCCAGTATTTTCTCTCTGTTTAGCTTTTTCCTCTACAGTATTCTGCCCTGTGAACTCTAGCTGCCATGTCTCCCTGGACTCTCAGCTCCATCTTTTCAATTTAGGATATTCCTTGGGCTCTGCCTGGGCTCCTCTTCCCTGTCACACCCTGGAAATGCTCTCAAGGTTGGTGAACTGGGGCCATTGTAGGATTCACTTTTTGTCCTCAGAAATCACTGTTTTTTGTTGCCTGATGATGTACAGTGTCTTGAAAACTATTGTTTGTTATCTAAACTATTTCATCTGCTTTCTTTTGGTTGTTTTAAGGGGGTAAATCTGGTCCTTGTTATTACATCTTGGCCAGAAGTGGAAGTCTTTGAGCTCTTTGTAAAAAACCATTTTTTTAACGTTTATTCATTTTTGAGAGAGACAGAGCGCAAGCTGGGGTGGGGCAGAGAGAGAGGGAGACAGAATCCAAAGCAGACTCCAGGCTCTGAGTTGTCAGTACAGAGCCCGACGCAGGGCTTGAACTCAAGAGCTGTGAGATCATGACCTGAGCCAAAGTCAGACGCTTAACCGACTGAGCCACCCAGGTGCCCCTTTGAGATCTTTTTTAAAATCCTGAAAGGGTGTTTAATTTTGTCAAATGCTTTTTTTCTGCGTCTATGGAGATGATCATATGATTTTTCCCCCTTTTTTTTTTCTATTAATATGTGTTGAATTACATTAATTGGTTTTTTTCTGATGTTTTAAATCAACCTTCCATTTCTGGAATGAACCATACTTAGTTGTGATGCATTATCTTTTTTTATATATTGCTATATTTCAATTTATTGGTATATTTTTTAGAGTTTTTGAATCTGTGTTTATGTTCACATACTGCCCTTCTTCGGGTTTTGACATCAGGGCTATCCCGGTTTATAAAATGGGTTGGGAAACATTTATTCTTCTTCTCTAGAAAAGTTCTGTTAATACTGGTGCTTTTTCTTCCATGAACGGTTAGAAAAATTCTCTGGTGAAGCCATGTGGTGATTTCTTTTTTTTTTTTTTTTTTTTTTTTTTTGTGGTGATTTCATTAGGGAAACTGTTTAATTACAGCTGATTTTTTAATAGATACAGGACCATTCATATTTTTCATTTGTTTACATTTAAGTTTTGGTCAGCTGATTTTCTAAGAAGACAAATGATCTGTTCAAGGTCATACATCTAATAATGAATAAATCTTCCAATCCTGTGCTTTTTCAAACTTTGTCATACCAGCATAATGTATAGTTTTAAATTTGTATACTCTTTTATCTTCTGCAGTAGATTATAAACTAGCAGGCGGGTTCTATCTCTGATAAAAATGTCACTGGAAGCTTACGGCCAAGTAGATACTTAAATTGCAAATAGATATTAAAGTTACATTAAGGCATACATGGGATTTGTATTGAGATTTTAAAAGGAGAGACGGTTATTTAAGTAGTTGTTACAGAACTTCATTTGGGCTCTTTCAGTCTCTAAAGGTACATTTTAGTTCTTTGGTAATGGGCTATTGTTGGCTAGAATTATTAAATTAAAAAATGGGAATAGTATAGTTCTTATGCTTTAGATGTACCGTTTATATTGTTGTATTTATTTTTCTAGATTTTGCTCAATTGTATCTTTAGTTCCTAAAATTTAGTAGATTAGATATCTGTTTATAATTCTAGGGCAATTGAAAAAAGAAAAATAATTCTAATTCAGAATATGATTTACAAAATGATTTTTTATATCCATTCAGGAGAGATTGTAACTAAGATTCTATTGCGGAAAATTTAGTGAATCACCTTTCAATACCTTAAATGTGCCCATCTTGTTGTAGTAGACTTAGTTTAAGATTCACATGTTAGGGGTGCCTGGGTGACTCAGTTGGTTGAGCATCCGACTCTTGATTTCAGCTCAGGACATGATCCCAAGGTCATAGGATCGGGTCATGGGATTGAGGCCTGTGTCGAGCTCTGCACTGAGCATGGAGCCTGGTTGGGATTCTCTCTCTCTCTCTCTCTCTCTCTCTCTCTCTCTCTCTCTCTCTCTCTGTCTCTCTCTCTCTGTCTCTCTCTCTCTCTCTTTCTCCCCCTCTCTCCGTGCTCTCTTTCTCTCTCTCTAAGAAAAAAAAAAGAAAAAGATTTACATGTTAGGGAAGAATGTGTGTTTGAGTGGAGAGGGTTCAATTGAAGGTCTGTTTCTATAAAGTATGTAGTCTGTTGCCAAAAGAAATATTACCTAGCAGCAGTTTACATGTGCCAAGAGAGGCCAGGAAAGTCTCGTAGTAGAAGTTGTACAGGGGAGCTGTCAAACTAGATCCCTGAGGATGTCAGGCAGGAAATAAAGCTTACAATGCTAAAAAATGTTACTGGATGGCTAGGCCATTGGAAATAAATCTTCCAATGCTTATATTTTTTATCACACTTTTATGTTGAACAGTCAGAATTATAGTTAGGTAATTTAAACTGTTTAAAAAATTTAACCCCAAATTTAAAAATTTTTCTAAGATTATATATGTGTATTTTAATGTTTTTATTTTATTTTTGAGAAAGAGCAGAGCACGAGTGGGGGGGGGCAGAGAGAGAGGGAGACACAGAATCCCAAGCAGGCTCCAGGCTCTGAACTATTAGCACAGAGCTTGATGTGGGGCTCGAACTCACAAACTGAGATCATGACCTGAGCCGAAGTCGGATGCTCAACCTACTGAGCCACCCAGGCGCCCCAAGAATTTTTCCGAGATTATTTTGAATAAATATTAACTTATTTATATCTTTTTCCTACATACTGTTTATTCTCTGATATTAGGTTTAGAAAAAGTATTAGGAGAGAGGCTTTAAGTTCTAGGGAATAAAATATAAGTAAACAGTTTCCTTTTCTGTGCCCAAAATGGAAATGTAGAAAATGTAAAATAAGTAATCATGCCAAAGTATTTAGCTGTGGTTCTTTTTGTTTCTAAAATAAACATTTCCCGTCTCTATACATTCAGATATAGACTATACAGAATTACAGAAATTTTGAGCCTAAAGGACTTTTAAGGAATATCTATTTGGATTCCTTTATTTTGTGGGGAAGAGAAACAAGGCAGGTACAGCTGAGATAAGAGTAACTTAATTTGCCCAGTGCCATGAAGGGAGTAGGAACACCTGTAGCACTTGGGAAAATAGAGGCTTTCCTTAATTACTGTTGGTTTAGTGAGTTACTGGAAATTTCAAATGTATGGTGATGGCATTGGTTTTCTTACCACCTCATGGCTTCTAAATGTTGGAGTGTCAGCTTTTAGTTCCCTGCCAGTAATGGTGAAAACTGCCAAGCCCCTTTGAAAACCATTTATATTCAGGAAACAAAAACGATGTTGATCCTTTATATAAAATAAGAATAGGTTTAGGTTCTGAGAATTGAGAGGTTATTAAGAAATTATTTATAAGCTTTCTCGGCTGCTTCTGCATCGATGACACACTCTCTTCCATTATGAGCGCCCCTTGAAGTTCACAGATGGGTTTTAAACTGATGTTGCAAAACACTAAAAGGAATAGAGATGGCCCTGCAATTTCGGTTATAAGCAGTCATTGTAACTGATCTACGTTAAAATCTTCTCTAGGGCAAGACTTAAAATCAGTCTGGTTTACTTCTGGACCGTAGGATGTTGATATTAATTATTTAAAAAATGTATGCTGTTTTAACAGCATTAAAGAACTTTTTGAGGAAGCAAAACTTTTTTTTTCTGCTTAATGTGAGAAAAATTTCTTTTTACAGAAAAGTTTTATTTTGAGCTCAGGCTGCAGCTACATTATAGCCTGTCCAGCAGATGCAAGTGTCGGATTGTGGTCAAGAGCTGGGCTTTGCCCTTTACTAGCTCTGGACTGTTGAGCAAGGTACTTCACTTACATGTATCTCGGTTTCTTCAACTGTAAAATGGGAATAATAATAGTATGTGCCTCAGGTACTTTGTTTTGAGGATTACATGAATGCTTGTGAAGTGCTCAGAATAGTGCTTAACATGGTAAGCACTCTGCAAATGTTAGCTATTATTATTACTATTACAACATGTGAAGCTCTTAGAATCTGGCTTCCTAGGTATTCGGTAAATGTTAGCTCTTGATGTTAGGCATTTTTAGTTAGTATGTAACAGGCTTTAGGTTCTTGAAGTAAATTAGATGGTTTAAAGTAGCACTTCCCAAAGTGTAGAGCAGTAATTCAGAATTTTGCAACCCACTCTTTTAGCCATAAATATTTCCTTCCCTTTCTTAGGCTTGTAAATTTTAGGACTTTATGTATTCTGCTCCCCAGAGACAACCCAAAAGTCCCATCTAATCAGCACCAGGCTGAAGGTCCTGGCTCTTGTGATAGTTTCTCTGTGTCAGACCCGATATGGTCTCCACATCACTTACTAATGCGGTTCTCTCTGAGCTCCTACCCCATTCCCGGCATTCAGGGGTGGGTCAGGGAGGGCATGACTGCAGGAAATTCTCCTCTTCCCCCCTCTTCCTTCTCTCACCTTTTAATCCCTTTGTCTTCCTTGTCCTCTCCTTCTCCTTTTGCTTCTGCATTTGCTGTTTCTGGCACTATTTTAAGTTCTGATATGAAGTATATATATATATATATATATTTTTTGGTAATTTTCTTTCCTTGGATCAGTTGTTTTCCTTTTAATCTTATCCTTTTGTCTTTTATCTTTAAGTTCTTGGTTCATGGAGTTCATTCTGAATTTTCTTGATTTATTCCAAGAATGAGAAGAAATGTACATGGAATATACTCTTCATCTGTATATTGAATATTTGTTAGCCTATTTTTATATTTTACATAATTTTATATTGGTCTCTAACCTAACGCTCCATTCTTCTTTTAATAGACGTAGATTTAAATTCGATTTGTGGGGCGCCTGGGTGGCTCAGTCGGTTAAGCGGCCGACTTTGGCTCAGGTCATGATCTCGCGGTCCGTGAGGGCTGTGAGTTCGAGCCCCGCGTCGGGCTCTGTGCTGACAGCTCAGAGCCTGGAGCCTGTTTCAGATTCTGTGTCTCCCTCTCTCTGACCCTCCCCTGTTCATGCTCTGTCTCTCTGTGTCTCAAAAATAAATAAATGTTAAAAAAAAAAATTTTAATTCGATTTCTGTCACTTGCACCCTTTTTGACTTTCAGCATTTTACTTAATCATTTGAGACTTAGTTTTCTTATTTTCAAAAGGCACTTCATAAGATCTTCTTTCCAAGTGTTATTATAAATTTAGATTAACTTTTGCTTAAAAATGATGTATTTCCATATGAATTTACATTTTTCTTTTGATATTAAAAAAGCAGAAAAGGTTAAGACTATAAAAGGAAGGAAAGTGATTGAGAACAGAATAGCTGATGAGAGATTTAATAAAAATTTTGATGGCAGAGGGGCGTCTGCGTGGCTCAGTTGGTTGTGTCCGACTCTCGGTTTCAGCTGAGGTTATGATCTCACGGTTCTTTGGTTGGAGCCCCGCATCGGGCTCCATGCTGTCAGCATGAAGCCTGCTTGGGATTTTCTCTCTCTGTCCCTCCCCTGCCTGTGTTCTCTGTCTGTCTGTCTGTCCCCCTCTCAAAATAAATGCTCAAGTCTTAAAAAAAAGTGTTTTTTTGATGATAGAAACTCGATAAAGGGAAAAGTAATTGACATAGTAGGATAGAGAGATGTTATTACCTTCTAGGTATTACCTTTAGGACCTGAAGAATGGTTCCTACAGGAAGCACACTGATTCACTTCACAAATTTCTCAAGAGGCGGCAGCTACTTCAGAGGTGGGAGTGAGACATTGAACCAAAAATGGGTCATTGGTTCAAAGTCTGTTTACCGAAGGGCTGAATCTCCAGGTCCTCTGCCTTACGCCATGCAGCCAGACGACTCCCTGCCCTCTACCCCTCAATTATTCAGAAATCAAATGTGACCAGGGGCTGCAGTCTCTTTAAATTGGAGACATTTCAGGATGGAGTGACTCACGGGACAGAAAATGGGGCTTATCTGAGAACGGTGAACCTACAACGTCTTACCTCATCTCCCAAACACACTCTGGCTCCTGACCACTGGCCACCAGACTTCTATGGCTCATTTGGGAGACTGAAGGGATCTTCTTCAGAGAAACTGAAGAAGACTCAAAATTCTTTCTCATGCTGACATTTGGGGGTCTCTAATAAAAGAGCTATTTCCTTTAGGGAAGCTGTCTGGTTGAAAACCCTGTCTGAGGGCTTCTTGGTGGCTCATTTGGGTGAGCATCTGACTTGATTTCAGCTCAGGTTGTGATCCCACGTTTGTGGGATCGAGCTCCACATCGGGCTCCACACTGAGCATGGAGCCTGCTTAAGATTCTCTGTCTCTCTCCCTCTGCCCCTCTCCCCTACTCCTCTCTGTCTTTCTCTCTCTCTAAAGCATAAATAAATAAATAAATAAATAAATAAATAAAATGAAATCTAAAAAAAAATCAAAGATTCAAATATGTTTAAAAAAAATAGAGAAAACCCTGTCTGTATACAAATCTTTCAGGGCCTCATTCTTTTTTTTTTTTTTTAAATAGTGCAGCCACTTTTTTTTTTTTTTTAATGTTTATTTATTTTTGAGACACAGAGAGACAGAGCATGAACGGGGGAGGGTCAGAGAGAGAGGGAGACACAGAATCGGAAGCAGGCTCCAGGCTCTGAGCTGTCAGCACAGAGCCCGACATGGGGCTCGAATTCACGGACCGTGAGATCGTGACCTGAGCCGAAGTCGGACGCCCAACCGACTGAGCCACCCAGGCGCCCAGCTCATTCTTTTTTTAATTTTTTTTACATTTATTTATTTTTGAGAGACAGAGCACAAGTGGGGGAGGGGCAGAGAGAGAAGGAGACACAGAATCTGAAGCAGGCTCCAGGCTCTGAACTGTCAGCACAGACCCTGACGCGGGGCTCGAACTCACAAACTGTGAGTTCATGACCTGAGCGGAAGTCAGATGCTTGACCAACTGAGCCACCCAGGTGCCCCTCAGGGCCTCATTCTTAAATAGGAACAGACAGCTACTAAGGATCTATGAGACATAAGAAAAAGCCTTCAACATGAACAACAGAGACCAAAAAAACACATTGCAGAAAGGATCTGGTGGAAACAGAGGTAAGGCAGGGCTCAGAGTCAAACTGTAAAATGAAAAAAAAAAAAAATCCCACCAAACCAAAATAAAACTTCTCTAACTGATAATGTCATAGAGATACGGATTTATAAAATAAGGACTGGGTTCGCTGAGGAAAGAACAATTCAGGAATAAAAAAGATCTTTTGGATATATGTAACTAGAGCAGCTCAAATTTAAAAAAGAACATTTTTTTAAAAATGGTGGAAACCAGGTGAAGTTGAAGAAATCTCCCAGAAACTAGAAGGAAAGATAGTGAAGTGGTGGGAAGTAAGGGAGAAAAGATGCTCTTTGAGGAAGACAGGGTCACAGCTATAGTCGTGCCTCATCCGGCCACTCCTGCCCCTGCCTCTCCGCTCTTTGCTGTCCTGGAGGAACAAGGTCAGGAAGCTGTGCCATGGCCCCAACTTTTAAAAACACTGGGAACATACCCGTGGAACCACGAGGTATCGATTCACAGAATTAGAATTAATCTGATCAGCCATCACGTAAAACCTTTGAAGAAGATACGTACTGACTTGATCAGAGGCGCAAAGGAAAAGAATGTGAAAGGATCAGTTCAGATGCCTACCAAGACTGAGAATCACTACAAGAAAAACTCCTTGTGCTGAAGGTTCTAAGACCCAGATCCTTTTCAGATGAGGATGTGGAAAGGACTCACTGATTTGCACTCCTTCTGAGATTGTTAAACAGGTTACTGAGATTGTTAAGCAGATTACTACCATCAGTATTGAGCCCTTGTCCAGGTTGAAGTCACCATTGCAGATGCTCCAATCAACATTTTTGATAAATAGATTATCAGTTGTTTAAAAAAAGAAAAGATGAGAGGCTTACAAAATTAAGTGAGGAGGTTCAATGACAGACTAATATAAGCTGCATAAGGAGAGACAAGAGGAAAATCTTATAAAACAAAAAATAAGAAAATTGTCTAGAGCTGATGTTTCCAGAATGAAAAGCCTCTGAGTGGCTAGCACAGTGGATGAAAAAAGAATGAAGTAAGGTATGTAGAATTTGACGATCATCCTTAAAAGGATAAAATAAAGGTATTGAAAACTTGCGCACCACACACACACATACACACACACACACACACACCCTCACACACACCCTCACATCACTTTTAACGAATAGAGAACAAGTGTAGCATCCAATTTCTCATTTGCAACTCTAGAGGCTAAAAGACAATGGAATAGTGCTTGAAAAATTCTGATGAAAAAATTATTTTCAACCTGAATTTGATACCTGGCCAAATTATTAATTGTTAGCAGTATCATTCAGTATCATGTTTTGGTCATCGGGGATTTGGAAATTTTATCTTTCATGTGTCCTTTCTTAAGACTACTGAAGGGTACTCTTTGGCAAAGTAAGGAGGTATTCCATGAAAGATGATGATAATGGGCTTCGGGAAACAACAGCTCCAATGTAGGAGAACATTAAAAGGGAAGTTCCAGGATGACCCAGTATAGAGCAGATCTGAGAACAATCAATCCAGTGTGTTCAAAAATGGAATGTGATGGGAAAGAGGTGTCCAGGGTAAAATAACAGATTTTACTTGGGACAAATAATAGGATATATGATAGAGCATTAGGAATAAAATTGATACACGTATGATGGAACATTTTTGAAAACTTAAAGCTAGAGATATAGATAATAGTGTAAATAAGAATACAGGCCATGTATAAACACTAGGGAAAGAGAAAGCTCTAGGTTTTTGAACAGGTGGCTGGAAAATGAAGTTTTGGAATGGCAGTCTCTTAAATGTTGGAGTATTCCTGTAACTGGAGTTTCTGAGTCTAAAAATATTCTTGATTTTTTCCTTAAAATCCTAAGTGTTCAAAACTTATTACAAAGCTACAGTAATCAAGGCAGTGTGGTAGACACACAGATCAATGGAGTAGAATTGAAAGTCCTGAAATAAAAAACTGTACATCTGTGGTCAGTTGATTTTCAGTAGGGGTACTGAAAGAAGTCAATGGTGAAATAATAGTCTTTTCAATAAATGGTCCTGGGATAACTGGATATCCACATGCAACAGAATGAAGTTGGACCCTTCACCTCACATCATATATGAAAATTAACTTAAAATGGATCACACACCTAAATATAAGAGCTAAAACTAAAACTCTTAGAAGAAAACAGAGAACTAAGTCTTTGTGACCTTGGATTAGGCAATGATTTCTTAGACATGACACTAAAAACACAAGTGGCAAAATTGAACTATATCAAAGTGAAAAACTTACTGCTTCAAAGGACACCCTCAAGAAACTGAAAAGATATCCCACAGAATGGGAGAACTGGTGTGCAAATACCATATCTGATAAGGGACTTCAATTCAAGATACATAAAAAAAGATTCCTACAGTTCAACTATAAAAAGGCAGATAACCGAATTTATCAATGACAAAAGGAGGGGCGCCTCAGTGGCTCAGTTGGTTGAGCATCTGACTTTGGCTCAGGTCGTGATCTTGTGGTCTGTGAGTCTGAGCCCTTTGTCGGGCTCTGTGCTGACAGGTTGGAGCCTGGAGCCTGCTTCGGATTCTGTGTCTCCCTCTCTCTCTGCCCCTCTTCCACTCACACTCTGTCTCTGTCTCTGTCTCTCTCTGTCTCTCATCTCTCAAAAAGGAACAAACATTAAAAACAATTAAATGACCAAAGGATTTTTTTTCATTTCATTTTATTTTTTTTTCAATATATGAAATTTATTGTCAAATTGGTTTCCATACAACACCCAGTGCTCATCCCAAAAGGTGCCCTCCTCAATACTCATCACCCACCCTCCCCTCCCTCCCACCCCCCATCAACCCTCAGTTTGTTTTCAGTTTTTAAGAGTCTCTTATGCTTTGGCTCTCTCCCACTCTAACCTCTTTTTTTTTTCCTTCCCCTCCCCCATGGGTTTCTGTTAAGTTTCTCAGGATCCACCTAAGAGTGAAAACATATGGTATCTGTCTTTCTCTGTATGGCTTATTTCACTTAGCATCACACTCTCCAGTTCCATCCACGTTGCTACAAAGGGCCATATTTCGTTCTTTCTCATTGCCATGTAGTACTCCATTGTGCATATAAACCACAATTTCTTTATCCATTCATCAGTTGGTGGACATTTAGGCTCTTTCCATAATTTGGCTATTGTTGAGAGTACTGCTATAAACATTGGGGTACAAGTGCCCCTATGCATCAGCACTCCTGTATCCCTTGGGTAAATTCCTAGCAGTGCTATTGCTGGGTCATAGGGTAGGTCTATTTTTAATTTTCTGAGGAGCCTCCACACTGTTTTCCAGAGTGGCTGCACCAATTTGCATTCCCACCAACAGTGCAAGAGGGTTCCCGTTTCTTCACATCCTCTCCAGCATCTGCAGTCTCCTGATTTGTTCATTTTGGCCACTCTGACTGGCGTGAGGTGATATCTGAGTGTGGTTTTGATTTGTATTTCCCTGATGGGGAGCGACGTTGAGCATCTTTTCATGTGCCTGTTGGCCATCCGGATGTCTTCTTTAGAGAAGTGTCTATTCATGTCTTCTGCCCATTTCTTCACTGGGTTATTTGTTTTTCGGGTGTGGAGTTTGGTGAGCTCTTTATAGATTTTGGATACTAGCCCTTTGTCCGATATGTCATTTGCAAATATCTTTTCCCATTCCATTGGTTGCCTTTTAGTTTTGTTGGTTGTTTCCTTTGCTGTGCAGAAGCTTTTTATCTTCATAAGGTCCCAGTAGTTCATTTTTGCTTTTAATTCCCTTGCCTTTGGGGATGTGTCAAGTAAGAGATTGCTACGGCTGAGGTCAGAGAGGTCTTTTCCTGCTTTCTCCTCTAGGGTTTTGATGGTTTCCTGTCTCACATTCAGGTCCTGTATCCATTTTGAGTTTATTTTTGTGAATGGTGTGAGAAAGTGGTCTAGTTTCAACCTTCTGCATGTTGCTGTCCAGTTCTCCTAGCACCATTTGTTAAAGAGACTGTCTTTTTTTCCATTGGATGTTCTTTCCTGCTTTGGCAAAGATTAGTTGGCCATGCGTTTGTGGGTCTAGTTTTGGGGTTTCTATTCTATTCCATTGGTCTATGTGTCTGTTTTTGTGCCAATACCATGCTGTCTTGATGATTACAGCTTTGTAGTAGAGGCTAAAGTCTGGGATTGTGATGCCTCCTGCTTTGGTCTTCTTCTTCAAAATTACTTTGGCAATTTGGGGCCTTTTGTGGTTCCATATGAATTTTAGGATTGCTTGTTCTAGTTTCGAGAAGAATGCTGGTGCAATTTTGATTGGGATTGCATTGAATGTGTAGATAGCTTTGGGTAGTATTGACATTTTGACAATATTCTTCCAATCCATGAGCAGGGAGTGTCTTTCCATTTCTTTATATCTTCTTCAATTACCTTCATAATCTTTGTATAGTTTTCAGCATACAGATCTTTTACATCTTTGGTTAGATTTATTCCTAGGTATTTTATGCTTCTTGGTGCAATTGTGAATGGGATCAGTTTCTTTGTTTGTCTTTCTGTTGCTTCATTGTTAGTGTATAAGAATGCAACTGATTTCTGTACATTGATTTTATATCCTGCAACTTTGCTGAATTCATGTATCAGTTCTAGCAGACTTTTGGTGGAGTCTATCGGATTTTCCATGTATAATATCATGTCATCTGCAAAAAGTGAAAGCTTGACTTCATCTTTGCCAATTTTGATGCCTTTGATTTCCTTTTGTTGTCTGAATGCTGATGCTAGAACTTCCAACACTATGTTAAACAACAGCGGTGAGAGTGGGCATCCCTGAATGACCAAAGGATTTAAATAGACATTTCTCCAAGGAAGATACATAAATGGCCAATAAGCATATAAAAAGATGCTCAACATCATTAGTTATTAGGGAAATGCAGATCAAAACAAGGAGATACTGCTTCATTATAATAAAAGAGAAAGACAAGTACAAGTGTTGGTGAGGATGGATTGTTAAATGAGGTGCTCACTGTGGCAAACAGTTTGTCAGTTCCTTAAAAAGTTAAGAGCAGGGGCGCCTGGGTGGCTCAGTCGGTTAAGCAGCTGACTTCAGGTTGGGTCAGGATCTCGTGGTCTGTGAGTTCAAGCCCCGCGTTGGGCTCTGTGCTGACAGCCCAGGGCCTGGAGCCTGCTTCAGAGTCTGTGTCTCCCTCTCTCTCTCTTCCTCCCCTGCTTGTGCTCTCTCTCTCTCTGTCTCTCAAAAATAAATAAATGTTTAAAAAAAAAAAGTTAAGAGCAAAAAATAACCATGTGACCCAGCAATTCCACTTCTAAGAATATACGCAAGAAAACGAAAATGTACGTTCATGCAAAAAGTTGCACACAGATTTTCAAGGCAGTGTTATTCATAATAGTCAAAAAATAGAAACAACCCAGTTGTTTATCACCTGATGAATGGGTAAATATGATGTGGTATATCCATACAATGAAATATTATGCAATTATAAAAGTACTGATACATGCTACACCATTGATGAATTTTCAAAACATTATGTTAAATAAAAGAAGCGAGTCACAAAAGTCCAAATATTGTTGTAGGATTCCATTTATATGAAATATCCTGTATAGACAAATCCATGGAGACAACACTGATCAATGGTTGCCACGGTAGGGGAAAATGGGGAGTGACTGCTAATGGATATGAGATTTCTTTTTGGGGTGATGAAATGTTCTGGAATTTAGATAGTGGTGATTGATGTAGAATTTTTGTGAATATGCTAAAAATCCCTGAGTTATAAACTTTAAAGAGGTTATACCCTTCATGGCATGTGAGTTATATCTCAGTTAAACTGTTATTAAAAGAAAAAAACCCTAAATGTTATGAATGGCTTACTTTAATGACTAATAAAAGATTGTTTTGTGATAAAATATGAAGTGGAATCATAAAGCAATTAACCACCTCCAGATTGGGTGATGACTGAGAAGCAGTTGAGAAAAAATTGCATAAGCCTTCGGCAGACACCAAATAAAACTTGGCATTTATATAGTAGCTCCTGTATGGCCAAACATAAGGTAACATTTTTGTTGTTTAGGCTAGATTTTTTTGGGATAGGACATTGTGATATAAATTTGAAGATGGTTGTTAGCTTGAAATGTGTGTTTTGTTCTTGTAACAGGTTTTTACTTAGGTGGGTTAAAACAATGATTGTACAATGAGAACGTGAGAAAATAAAAACTGTCCCTTTAATTCCAGTTCACTGTCAATTCATTCATTAAACAGACAGAAGAAAGAACTATTTTGGCTGTAAATGTGTTCCTTCCTTATTGCTTAGATAGAAACAGATGCTCTCTTTTGGGAAACATGAATTACTTTCAAGAAGGTATTTAGCGGTTTTGCCCCATCGGCTTAGGTCAGTATTTTCATCTTACACTTGTCATTTGCTATTTTGGATGAATATTTGTTTTAAAAAATAGTTGAGGGGCGCCTGGGTGGCTTGGTCGGTTATGTGTCCGACTTCAGCCCAGGTCATGATCTCACGGTTCGTGAGTTCAAGCCCCGCGTCGGGCTCTGTGCTGACAGCTCAGAGCCTGGAGCCTGTTTCAGATCCTGTGTCTCCCTCTCTCTCTGCCCCTCCCCTGTTCATACTCTGTCTCTGTCTGTCTCAAAAAATAAATAAACGTTAAAAAAAAAATTTAAAAAATAGTTGAGCCATGACCTGAGTTTTTGGAATTGTACCAACACTACTATGGTAATTTTATACAAACATATCCCTTGCTTTATCAACATTCATTTATTGCTAGTCTGTGCTGGGTTTTAATGTGATAATGGAGGTCATAAGTTCTATTCATGTGATTAGCCACTCTACAGTTTCCTTTAATCATTAGAAAAAAAGATGTAATTTTACAGTATGATTTGAGCCAAGGGGTTATGTTATTTGAAGTAATGCTAAAGCTCTCCTAACTTTGTGAGGATGCACGCTCAACTGGTTCATTTGGGAAAGTATTTGACTGAGGGCCAACTAACCATTTGTGTCAGCTCTAGCCAGTAGCTTCTTCGAGATAATGATCTTAAAGTGATTTTAGATTTCTGTTGTAACAAGTAGTGCAAAGAATTTCTGTAAAGTATACTGCTAGAAACTATTTTGGAGCATTTGTGAATTTTTTGATTTGTTGGTTCTTCATTTAAAGTGTTAAGAGCTGGCAAATTTGATCTGACAGGCAGAATTAGACTGCACTCTTTTGGGGGTGGTGGTGATGTGGTTGGATTCTAAAGCCTAGAGCCTAGAGGAAGTGATGGCAGGAGTAGAACTATAAACCTCAAAATGCTAATAACCTTAGATCCATTCAAGACTCTTCTCCATTAAGATTTGGAGCTAGCTCTTTGAAAGTAGTTACAGCCTGTAATGTGTGTACCTCATACTAGAAACTCCTTTGTCATTTTTCCAGTTACTTCTGCCAGATGGGTTTTAAAATACTAAGAAAAATATGATGTCAGCTCTTTTGTACTTTGGACTAGAATGATTTTGTTCTCTTGTCTACTTGAAGAGTCCAGTTGAATCCCTCTTTAGTGACTGGCTTTTTTTTTTTTTTTTATTGCATTTTCTATGTGTCCATTTCCACTTGTGGTAATAATCCTGTTGGGATGCATATTACCAGCTGTACGTGAAGGTGTAGCTATATGGAGCATAAAATCAGATATGCTTCCTGCCTTTGGCTCACAATCTAAATTTAGTAGGCGAGAATCTCCTTTCCTAGATGTCATTAAAAATAGAAGATTCCCATCTGTCTGGAATGTTTAGATACAATTCTGCCTACAGGCTTGGAAATGAACTATATAACGTTGACTTTCTTTTACCCATAGAATTCTTAGAAAAATAATATCTTCTTTAATACAGAAGGCCAAGAGTGTACAGCTTACAGTGTTGATCTTAAATGATCCTGTAAGTTTATGACTACCAGGAAAACCTAAGAGAATTGAATTTTTAGGAGAAATAAGATGAGACAGTATCACTTGATTAAGAAAATTGGCTTTGAAGTAAAAGCTAGTTCCAATCTTATATTTACAATTTACTAACTATATGAGAGAATTATTTAATTCCTCTGAGACTGTAACCTCATTTATAATGCTGAATAAGTTAAATTAGTTAATGTTTGTAAAGTGCTTTCTTCAGTGCCTGGCATGTAGAAGGCGTTTTTTGGTGGTGGTAGTTACTATTGTTTATTGTATTGTAATAAACATAAATTGTGGTTCTGTTTCCCCCCCCCCACCCCACCCCCCAAATTCTGCCATCTTGCTATTAAAAGATCTTACTGGGGAGCTCAGGGTATAATGGAGTCAGAGATAAACAGAGAATCCCTGGGGGTACTTGGAGTGATGGAAATCATTTAGAAGAGTACTGAAAGTCACACCTAAAGGACTGCTTACATTTGGGGGTTTCAGAAGACACCGGGAAATACAGAACACTATCATTGACATGAGAGGACAACTGGGAGAGTGATGTCATGGAATTCAAGACATAGGTTGCTCACCAGGTCACATATTTTCTTCAGAAGTTTATTAAAACAACAACAAAAAACAAACGAAAGAAGCTTATTCAAAATATTAAATTTTTTAAAATTCTTTCTTTATTTTTTGGAGAGAGACAGACAGAGTGTGAGTAGGGGAGGAACAGAGAGAGAGGGAGACACAGAATCCGAAGCAGGCTCCAGGCTCTGAGCTGTCAGCACAGAGCCCAACACAGGGCTTGAACTCACGAACCGCGAGATCATGACCTGAGCCAAAGTCGGACACTTAACTGACTGAGTCACCCAGGTGCCCCTACTCAAAATATTTTAAACACTAGGTGGCGTCAGGTAGTGCCCTGAGGAAACCATTGAACTGGGCAGATAGGAGGTCTTGATCTTTGAGAGAATAGAGAAATGGCTGTAGACCCAGATTTTATTGGACAGAGAAGTCAGTATGAGGTGAGGAAAGTGAAGGCCATGAGTATAAGGACTCTTACGAAAATTTAGTTGTATAGAGAAGGAGAGAGGTAAACCTAAGGAGGTGGAGAAAGGATTGGGGTTTGTTAGCTTTGTTTAGGAAAGAAAAAAATGAGCATGTTTGTGGAGTATGAGGGAGAAATTAAACATATAACCAGATCATTGATGGGCAGGTTGTGGTATAAGACAAGTGAGAGTGGAATCCAGTCACAGGTAGAGGCTGAGATGAGCAGCTGTTGTTTTAGGGAAGGAAAAGAGGAAGACCAGCAAGTTTGAGACAGGAGGGGACAACGAGGAAATTTATGTCTCATGACTTCTATCTACGTGGGGAAATGGATAGTGAACTTCCCGAGATAATAACAGACCCCAGCAGTCCTCAACTGAGGATGATTTTTGCCTCCCAGGATATATTTGGCAGTGTCTGAAGAAGTTTTTGATTGTCATAAGTTGTGGGAGGCCCTACCAGCATCTACTGTGTAGAGGACAGGGATGCTGGTGATGCTGGTGAATGACCTAACATGTACAGAACACTTCCCCCATCAAAGAATGATCCGGTCCCAAATGCCAGTAGGCCTGCAGTTGAGAACTTGCCCTAGATCAGAACATACCTCCATCAGGATCTTCAACAAAAGCCAACCAATCTAGACAATGGCTTCATATATCCCCTCTTAGAAAGTCACAGTACATATTTTTGGAAGTCTGAAAAATCCTTAGGAGAAAATCTAGACTGTTTAACCAATTAACTGTTTCTCTTCCTTTCATAACAAGTGTTAACACTCTGGGAAATTCATTCAGGAAAAGATTGTACATTTGATTTCTTGGCTGGCTGGTATTGTATTTTCATCCTTCTATGTGAAGCTCTTAGTTCAGAATCTGGCATTTAGTAAACCATCAATAAATGATAGTTTCTATTATTACTATTTTCTCCTTTCCAACTGTGAAATCCCAGGCCATTTCTGATATGTGTTATGAGTTGTAATTTCATTTATTTATTTTTAAAGTTTATTTATTTTGAGAGAGAGAGAAAGAGAGAGAGCACACATAAGGGTGTACAAGAGGGGAAGGGGCTGAGAGAGAAGGAGACAGAATCCCAAGCAGGTTCCATACTATGAGTGCAGAGCCTGACATGGGTCTTGAACTCATGAAGCATGAGATCATGACCTGAGCCGAAACCAAGAGTCAGATGCTTAACTGACTAAGCCACCCAGGTGCCCCACAGATTGCAGTTTTAAGGTTCAGGTAGTCAGTGTGAACCATCAACACAAAAGACAAGAGATTCTTCTCATAGATCTGTAAAATCTACTGATATTTGTGCTTTAAAATCTACCATTGGAGTATGGTGGTTCCCCAAAGACTTAAACTTAGAATTACTACATGATCCACCAGTTCTACTTCTGGGTATATACCCCAAAGAATTGAAAGCAAGGACTTGAACAGATATGTGCATGTATCTGTTCACAGCAGCACTATTCACAATAACCAAAAGGGGCAAACAGTCCAAATGTCCATCCATGGGTGGCTAGATAAACAAAGTGTGTTTTATGTATGTATATAAAACATAATATTATTCAACCATAAAAGGAATGAAATTCTGGCTCATGGTGCAAGGATGACTTTGAAGACATTATGCTAAGTGAAATAAGCCAGACACAAAAGGACAAGTATTGTATGCTTCCACGTATATGAGGTACCTAGAGTAGTCAAATTCAGAGACAGCAGTTAGAATGGTGGTTTCCAAGAGGGGGAATAGTTGGTCCGTGGGTACAGAGTTACAGTTTGGGAAGGTGAAAAATCCCCGACATGTGATGACTGCACAACAGTGTGGATGTACTTAATGCCACTGAACTGTATACTTCAAAATGGTTAAAATGGTGAATTTTATGTTATGAATATTTTAACCCCCCCTCCCCATCTCATGTTAGAATATTTAGCAACCACCACAAAGCAGTCAAGAAGCTCCCTGGTGGTTTAGTGGTTAGGATTTGCCCCTCTCCCAAAGCTTCACAAAGGTCAACAGAGATCAGTTTTAAACCATTGATACTGTTCTAATGGGGCAGAACAGACATAAACAAAAAATACATTTATGTATTAGATCATTAAATATATTTAACACCCCTACTGACATGCACATAATTTTCTCATTTTCATTACTACACAAAACTTTTGAATTTTCAGGTCCAGTGTTAATAGTGATGATTCTTATGTTTCATTCGAATAAAAGGTGTGTATTTGTTTAGAGAAAAAAAGTGATTCTTTTTATAATTCTCTAAGAATTAACATTATGGTTAGTTTAATTTGGGGGAGTATCTGCATATATACTTTCTCCAAGATTTTTATATGTATTCTTAAAGAATGTTCAGAATGTAGCTAGCAGTATGAGAAAGAACCTCCATGGAAGTCACTTCCCTACATCTCAAGAAAATCTCCTACATGTAAATCTGTTTTTAAAAATTGTCTAAAAATGTTTATCAAAGGCAATATGGGGCAGGCTTATCTAGGGTAATGTTTTTTTTTTTTAATTTTTTTTTTAACGTTTATTTATTTTTGAGACAGAGAGAGACAGAGCATGAACAGGGGAGGGTCAGAGAGAGGGAGACACAGAATCCGAAACAGGCTCCAGGCTCCGAGCTGTCAGCACAGAGCCCGACGCGGGGCTCAAACTCACGGACTGTGAGATTGTGACCTGAGCCGAAGTCAGCCGCTCAACCAACTGAGCCACCCAGGTGCCCCTGTTGTTGTTTTAATCTGTGATTTTTCCAATCGAGAAGAAATGGAAAAAGGAGTGAAGGTTTTGATATTGTGGATGTACTTGCTGATTAAGGGATAAGAGCATATAGACACAAACCCAGGAATTATCTTACTTCTGCTAAAACAACAACAAAAACCTCAGATCTTCAGCACTAGTCTGTGTAATTGCTTTTGGCATAATAGCTATTACCTCCGACAGACTGAACATTTAATCACTAGATTGGAGATTTCCCTTTGCAGTGCACAAATAGGAAAAACACCACCATGCAAGTTTTCTCTCACATCTGACCCTCCTGTTTCTTAACTTACCAGCAATGCAACTGCATTTCACTGCCATGCCTCATCTTAACATTCTTAAGTTGTAATGTTACAGATTATTAGCCCACCAAAGTTTTTGATATGTTAACACTGAACAGTTACAAATGAGTACAAAACAATCTTGTCATTCATAGGGTTGTCTTTTAAAGGCTTCTGTTTGATTTTATGCACAAAGTATAGTCATCTTACGGAAAATAAATGTTATATTGCTTTCTTAAATCTCTTTTACACTTGTAATCTAGATTTAGTATCCAATAAGAGATCATATTTTCTTATTCTTTTTAAGTTTATTTATTTACTTAGAGAGAGAGAGAGAGAGAGAGAGACTGAGAGAGAGAGAAAGTGAGAGAGAGCAGTGCTCAAGCAGGGGAGGGAAGGAGAGAGAGAATTCTGACCAAGCTTTGTGCTGTCAGCGCAGAGCCTGACGTGGGGCTCAATCTTACAACCTGTGAGATCATGACCTGAGCCAAAATCAAGAGTAGGAGGCTTAACTGACTGAGCCACCCATGCACCCTTACTGTTATATTTTCAATTATGTTCTAAATATGTTTATAATCTTATATAATGTTGGTGTTAAAATATTGAGGTTTCTGTTGCTTGTTTTGACTGTTGTTATAATTATTGGAGGTTCATGAAACATCTATAAACTCTTCTTCCTTGAAGTGTAGGTATAATTCAAGCAACATACACTTCTGCAATATCCAGAATATATTTTGCCAGTAACAAAAGGGTATTTTTTGGAAACACCAAACTTCAAAGAGCGTTAGACTAACAATACACATACATATCATATAATTCTTCTTTATCTTCTGCCCGCCTCCTTAGGTCACAAGACTGTAAAGAAGAACATCCTAACTTTTTACATGAATTTTATATGTATCTTAAATATATTTATATTTGTTTTAGTGTTAATATATTGAAGGCTATATATATATAGCCTGTCGTATATATAAACTATATATGATATATTAGTTTTTTTCAGGACTTTAATCTCTTTCAGGAGGTTAATGATACAGAATCAAGAAGATATAATTTACCTATTTTTAGTAAATTCTGCCTTGCTTCTGTTTGGTATTCCTAGAAGTCAATGTGTATATATAATCTTTTTTCTCATTGATGAACAGAACTACAGGTATGAACCAAAGAAGTTTCTCTTCTTTGTAAATTCCTTCTTCACTTCTCTCCTCCAAAAATTTTTAAAGTTTGTTTGTTTGTTTGTTTGTTTGTTTGTTTAATCTCTACACCCAACATGGGGCTCAAACTCATGACCCCAAGATCAGGAGTCACATGCTCCTCTGACTGAGCCATCCAGGCGTCCACCAAATGTTTTTGATGTTTATTTAGACTTCAAATTATAGGCAACCATATATCCTGAATAATAATGAGGTGTATGTATATTCTACAGTCGTGGAATATGGTCCATGAACTGTTTTAAGTGAAAAAGGTGAGGTATGTGGTATACCCTATAATTCCATTTTGATTTAAGAGAGTCACCGTCTATTTGATTTTGCACAGGACAAGGTTTGGCAGGGTGTACAGGTGTAATAACTGTGAGGAACCCTAGGGAATGGGATGGTGCTCGTTGGATATATCCAGTGAGATATATCCTATCTCAGGTTTGGGTCCCTGGAAATAGAACACGGGATGAGATTTCATGGGGGCAGTGACTTACTAGGAAGAATTTCAGGGAAACTTGGTAGGGGTGAGGAAGTGGGTCTGAGAAGAGGGAAGGGGACTGGAGGCCAAGCACGGGTGCAGCAAGGATCAAGCAAGATCTCAGGGAGGACACTGTTGGCTCAGTCCTGCAGGGGAGTTCTGGAGCTTATTCCTAACAGCTGTCACAATCAAGAACAAGACAAGAAGGTAAAGCCTTTATAATACTCCTGGCCCCATCAGTCATTGCATAAGGACTGCTGTCCATGGGGAGGGGTGCATAAGTGACCGGAAGTGCTGGCAGCCTGAGAATAGCCTTCCCATAAAGACCTGCATTTGCTGGCTGTGGTGAGTGAGAGAGTGCATGGGGTTGGGGAGGGACAGAGCACAGAAAGCAATTGTAGCTGTCACCCAGGTGACACAGGGGTTTAACAAGATAGAGGGTTGGCTCTTTCTCACGTGATGATCTTGTTTGAGCAGTCCAGGGCTGGTATGGTGGCTCCACAGGGTTCCAGGCTCCTTCTGTTTGGTTACCCATATCTGCATAATCTGAGATACTCAATTATTATGTCCATATTCCCTTTCAAAAAAAGGGGAAAGGTCAGAGGGAAGAGGACACATTAATTCCTCTAAGAGCAAGCTCTGGAAGTTACACACATCACTTAAGCTCAAATCTCATTGGCCAGAACTTAGTTACATGGCCACACCTGGATACACAGAAGAATAGTTTTTACTGGTTGGCCTTATGCCTAGTTAAAAACAGGGGACTCTTTTATTATGTAACCATTTCTGTAGAAGGAGAGAACGCAATATTGTAGGACTGTCTGTTTTAAGGGTATTAATTTTCTACTTTATCGGGATGTAGTTTGTTGGTTTGTTTGGTTTTTAGTTTTAACAATAAGCGTGTCACAGGCTGGGGTCTCCTGGAGGCAGAAGTTGAGATAGTTTAGTGTACAGGATGTTAAGAAGTGCCCTTCTGTCCATCTCTGTGGGAGGGATGGGAAAGAGGCAGGATTTGGCAGGGGAAGAAGTTGAGTTATGATGCTGTCCTGAACAGTAGTCTTAACTGACCCTACAGGGAGCCTAGAGCTAAAATGGCCTTTTTAAGTTGTCCTGCACTGGGTTGAAGTGGCTGCACCATTATACCCTCAGTTCCATCAGTCACTGAATATGGGCTACCTTGGGAGGAACATGACCTTGGGCAAGGCAACTCTGCAGAGGTGATCTTTCAGGGGTGACAGCACTCCTAGCAAATGGGACACTAAGTCCTTCTTTAAAGGGAGAGCTAGGTGGCACATATCTATGTCTGTCACAATGTGTGTGTGTGTGTGTGTGTGTGTGTGTGTGTGTGTGTGTGTGTATGAGAAAGTAATTAATACATGTTTATGTATCCACTTATGTTTTACTTTTCAAGTTTTTATTGAAGTGTAGTGGACAATGTTATATTAGTTTTAGGTGTACAACATAGTGATTTGACATTTTTGTACATTACTCAGTGCTCATCATGATGTCTAGTTTTTGAAATAAATTTTTATAATAAAAAAAGCTAAAATTTACTTAATCATTTCTTCCACAGAGTTTGTTGAGCAGCTACTATGTGCCAGGCTTTGTTGTAGGCACTAAAGATAGGGAAATGACAAAACAAAGTCCCTCCCCTTGTGGAGTTTATATTACATCTGAAGATAGACAATAAATAAATAAGTAAATTCATGATATGTCAGATAGTGATAATAACTTGGGAGAAAAATAACATAGTATAAGGAAGGATCTTTTTTTTATTTAGAGTAATCAGAGAAGGCTTCTCTGATAAGGTGATTTGACCAGAGATAAGAGTGAGATGATGAACTAGCTATGCAGGTATTTTTTTTTAAGTTAATTTTTTTTATTTTGAGAGAGAGAGAGAGAGACCGTGTGCAAGCAGAAGAGAGGCAGAGAGAATCCCAAGCAGGCCTCTGCACTCTCAGCGTGCAGCCCTATGTAGGGCTTGAATCCACAAACTGTGAGATCATGACCTGAGCCAAAACCAAGAGTTGGACACTTAATTGTCCAAGCCACCCAGGCACCCTTTTGGGGATGAGCATAATAAGCTTAGATTATAGCACATTCCAAGACAACCCAGTGGCAGGAGTGTGTAGTGTATTGGCATGTTTGGTGATGTAAATCGTATTTAGAATTTTTGCTTTTTAATTATACCCATTTTTGGAAGGCTGAAATAAACTCAGTGAGTGACAGGTCATTAAAAGGGGATGGTGGGGGGAGGAGGCAGGAAAGGTTCTTGGCTGAGAATTATCAGCCCTAACTCTAGCCAACATAAGCAGAAGAGGAATTTACTGGAAGGTTTTCAAGTACCTTACAGCACTGATAGAAAGACTGGTTTAATGGTTTAGAAAGCAGGCGGGAATCAAGGGAATCAAAAGATCTGGAATTACTACCAAGATCACACCCCTGGAAGACCTTGGTTAAGGATGTCTGGTTAAGGATGCTGAATGTTTGTGTTCCCCCCAAATTCATATGTTGAAATCAGTGGTCTTAGTAGATGAAGCCTTTTGGGTGTGTTTAAGACATGAGGGTGGAGCCTCATGAGATTACTGCCTTTTAAAAGACGCTCCAGGGGCGCCTGGGTGGCTCAGTCGGTTGAGCGTCTGACTTCGGCTCAGGTCATGATCTCACAGTTCGTGAGTTCGAGCCCCGTGTCAGGCTCTGTGCTGACAGCTCGGAGCCTGGAGCCTGCTTCCGATTCTGTGTTTCCCTCTCTCTCTGACCCTCTCCTGCTCACACTCTGTGTGTCTCTCCTCTCTCTCTCTCAAAAATAAATTAAAAAAAAAATTTTTTTAAATAAATAAATAAATAAATTGAGTTCAAGTTTAGACGCTCAGAAATGGTTCTTTTCTTCCAGGGCACTTCATGATTGCTGACACAGATCACCCTTTTCTAGGTGTGGATAATTTGAAACCACATGATCTCCCTTCATCTAAACTTTTTTCTCCAGGACTGATTAGTCCCTTATTTTAGTCTTTTACATATCAGTTATAGGCCAAATGCGTATCCATTATTTTAAAAATTAATGAGAAAGAAAATGGTATGTTTTTTATCCTCTTAAGACAGCGATTTTCAAATAAAACCAATCATCAGAAATGGCTAAAATGGTCTTTAAAAATAGAGCATCCCAGCCCTCCTGAATCATAACATCTGGAAGTAGGTCTCAGAAATCTTTATTAAAAGAAAAAATAAATATTCAGGATAATCTGCTGGGTTTGGGAACTATAGCTTTATGCTGTTGAGACTAGCTTTGCTCTTGGCCAAGAGAATTAATTAAATTCTTTTTTCAGGGCGCCTGGGTGGCTCAGTTGTTTAAGCATCTAACTCTTGATTTTGGCTTAGATCGTGATCCCAGGGTCGTGAGATCGAGCCCCATGTTGGGTTCTGCACTGAGCATGGAGCCTGCTTTTTTTTTTTTTTTTTTTTTACATTTATTTATATATTTTTGAGAGAGAGAGCGCACGCAGGGGAGGGGGAGAGAGAGAGAATCCCAAGCAGACTCTGCTCTGTCAGCACAGAGCCCAATGTGGGGCTTGAACTCACGAACCATGAGATCACAACCTGAGCCAAAATCAAGAGTTGGACACTCAACCGACTGAGCCACCCAGGTGCCCAAACATGGAGCCTACTTAAGATTTTCTCTTTCTCTTTCTCTCTCTCTCCCTCTGCTCCTCCCTGACTTGCATGCACACACACACTCTAAATAAATAAATAGAAATAAATTTTTCTAAATGGGAATGATCCATTATATAACTGTTGGTTTTCTCAGCTTGATTTTAAAATATGACATTTGTCTCATCTTTGAGATTGTTTTCATAAGATTATAGTTTTTTTTGGGGGGGTGGTGGTGGTAGAGGTGGATTCCATTAATTTTTCTCTTGCCCTGTGGCTATTTTGTAACTATACAGTATTTATTTCATCTCCAAAAATAAAAGAAACTTAATCTCTATATTACAAGAATATAGCTCACTAAACTTCAACTTCAAGCAAGTCTGTATTAAAAAACAGCTGGGTCACTGCTCCATAAGCTTAGTGTGAATACAAATCACCTGGAGAGCTTATTAAATTGCGGATTATGATTTAGTAGGTCTGGAGTGGTGCCTGAGCTTCTGCATTTCTAAACAAGCTGGGGTAATGCTGATGCTGCTGGTCAGCAGATCTCATTTTGAGTAGTAAGAGGCTGAGGACGATTGTATTATCCTTTGAGCTTTCATCTTTGTATGAGTTACTCTGCTTTGGGGCATGTTTTGGGACTTGTTTAGTTTGACCAAAGGTTAGTAGTATATTTTAAGAAGATTGGATTATATAACCTTTATTGCTTTTTCCCATAATCTTGAAGGTTATAGTACTATATGTAGCCTAAAGTTTTAGTTTCAGGCTTTGGAACTGAATAAAGGAAATGTCAGAAGCAGTATACTTTTTACTGAATCATTAAATCTGTAGCAGAAAAATTGGGTTTATATACTTGAAGTAGTCTGAACTACAAGTAGCATATTGTTAACTGAATTCAGAATATGAAAGAAAGTGATACAAGGTTGGACATTATTAGTAGATATGCAGGATATACCTACGGATTGGGGAATCTGTGTTGTGCAGAATTGAGACTGCTTTGGATAAGATAAATGTTAGGGGCGCCTGGGTGGCTCAACCTGTTGAGCATCCGACTCTTCATTTCGGCTCAGGTCATGATCTCATGGTTTGCGGGATCGAGCCCCATGTTGGGCTCTGCACAGACACTGTGGGGCCTGCTTGGGGTTTTCTCTCTCTCTCTCCCAGTAGACAAATAACCATTAAGAAAAAAAAAAAAAAAGATACATGTTAGAGCAGTGGATTCTTAGCGGGGAGTGGGGGATTTTTATCTCCCAGGAACACATTTGATAAATACCTGGAGACATTTTTAGTTGTCATGACAGCAGGATGGTGGTAGTGCTATTGATGTCAGTGGGTGGAAGCCAGGGATGCAGGGAAACACTCTCTGGTACGCAGGACAGCCCCTCGCAATAGAGAGTTACTTGGCCTAATATGCAAATAGTTCCAAGATCGAGAAAACTTACGTTAGAGAATTTTCACAAGCATTTTAAAAATATTTTTGAATCAAAAATTGTTTTGCATGTTTATTTATTTATTTATTTTGAGAGACAAAGAGTAGGGGAGTGGCAGGGAGAGAGAGAATCCCAAGCAGGCACCACACTGTCAGCAAAGAGCTCAGTGCAGGACTCCAGCTCACAAATCGTGAGATCACGACCTGAGCCAAGATCAAGAGTCAGACACTTAGCCAACTGAGCCACCCAGGGGCCTCTTTATTAACTTTTAAATTAAAAGTAATACAGAGGGGCCCCTGGGTGGCTCAGTCAGTTAGGTGTCCAAGTTTTGATTTCACCTCAGGTCATGGTCTCACGGTTCATGGGATTGAGCCCCACGGGAGGTTCTGCGCTGACAGCACGGAGCCTGCTTGGGATTCTCTTTCTCCCTCTCTTTCTCTGCCCCTCTCCCCCCCCCCCACTCTCTCTCTTTCTCTCAAAATAAGTAAACTTAAACAATATATACAAAATAAAAATAATACAGGAAGCAATCATTCATATTCCTACCAAATTCAACCTGTTAACAATTTTGTCATATTTGATTGTAACCTTTTTGTTTAAGAAATATCACTCCATTATATTTTTAAATGTTTATTTTTGAGAGAGAGGCGGGGGGGGGGGGAAGGGGCGGAGATAGAGGGCTACAGAATTTCCGGAGTGGGCACTGTGCTGACGGCAGAGAGCCTGTGATGTGGGGATTGAATTTACGAACCGTGAGATCATGACCTGAGCTGAAGTCAGACGCTTAACTGACTGAGCCTCCCATGTGTCCCTCACTCCATTATTTTTGAGAAAATAACATGATTGTAATTTTGAATTCAAATAATGTGGAAAGTTCAGGGATGAAAATAATGAAGCTAATCCACATCTTACCACCCAGACATACCCATCATAAATACCGGCTGAACATTAATCTTAGATATCTTTCCATGCATGTGTATAGATAGAAGAATAGAGAGAAATGCTTATATAAAATTGGGACCATACTGTAGATGAACAAAAAATAACCACTATGAAAAAATTTAAATCTAAAGAAAACTAAATGGAGTTATTAACCCCATGTACTCTACTCATCACTGAACTTCAGCAGTTATGAATACAGAGCCAATCTGATTTTATATACATCCACATCTCTACCCACTCACCTGACCCATAGTATTTTGAAACACATCTCAGACATGACATCATTTCATCTGTAAGCATTTTAATGCCTATCTATAAAACTTGAGATCTCTTTCTTTGAGCTGTTAATCACACACATACAATTAACAATTTTTCTGATTGATTCATTCCCTCCCTCCTTCCCCCCTCTTTCCTTCCCTTGAATTATGTTTTCTTCCAAATGGAAGGATATTTTTTCCTACTGAGGTTGCACAAAATGAAAACGAAACAGCAGAATTCCACAAAGAAAGGGAAATGGATGCCGCACAGGCCAAACCAAAGCTATCTACTGCAAATACTTTTTGCGAATTTCGTTTTTTCTTTCTAGAATGTCTTCATCTGTTTGGCAGTGCTGTGTAAAATAATGAAATACTTTATTTCTCTTCTTTGCTCTGTTCATTTTTCAGGATGCCTGTTTTATCTTTTCCAGTATTTCTTTGAGATATCTCCCTGCTTTGATGTATTTGCTTACAGCAATGACCTCTGACGACTGTTAGCAAGAAAGTACCTGCAGGAGTCATCTAACTGTTGGTTTGCTTCTTGAGGACAGGAGCACGTTTTACCATCTTTCTTGCTGACATGTCTTCAGTATTTGTCGGATGCTTGTTATTAATCTTGAGGGAAGCCTGCCAATATTGATTGGTATAGTGATTAAAACCATTTATTTACAATAATAACATAGTCTAACATATGTGCATGCAAGAGAATATTATTCAGATGCTAACATTTGGTCCCTGTATGGTACCTGTGGGCAGTCTCCATATAAAGTCATGAAGCAGGGAATTCTCTCTGATCACATCTTCTTGTTTCTTCTGACACTTACAGGGTGACCATATGTCCTGGTTTGCCTAGTACAGTCTCAATTTCTACACAGTCTCGATGAAATATTAATAGTGTCTCTTTCCTTTCACAGAATTGTCCCAGTTTAGATGGGACTTATACCACATTTAATGTGTGCCAGGCTTTTTTCCAGACACTTTACATACATTCTCATTTGATCTTCGTGACAACCCTGGGAAGCAGAGCCCATTATTATCCCCATTTTACAAATGGGCAGGTTGGGGGCACGGAGAGGTCAAATAGCTGGCTGATACCACAAGGCGGGGTTCGAGTAGTAAGTGGCAAAGCCAGGATTTGAGTGCAGGCAGTTGGGTGCCAGCGACCTTCACCACTCTGCTGCGTTGCACCCGGACTGGCCCCAAGGAGATCTTTGTAGAATACCTATCGACCCACGAGAAGTCTCCTCATACTTAATCTGCATCTTTGTAGATCAAAAGGCTGGCGAAGCCTTTGGGAATTTGAGTGGTTTCCTTATCTTCACAAAATACTTGTCGTTTCCTCACATACCACCGTGCCAATCTGATAGAGGCGTCTTTCTCTGAAGATTGAACATGTACCTTTTTTCATTCTCTCAATGGCAGCTATTTGGCATTCCCTTCTAACTCTTTTTTTTTTTGTTGTTTATTCTTGAGGAAGAGAGAGAATGCGTGCATGAGCAGGGGAGGGGGAGAGAGAGAGAGAGAGAGAGGGACAGAGGATCCAAAGCAGGCTCTGCGCCGACAGAGCTAAAGTCTGACGTTCAACCGACTGAACCACCTAGGCGCCCCTGACATTCCCCTCCAGATGCTCAAGTGATGTATATCCTCAGCTTCTGTAGATTGTCAGGTCCCTGCCACAGTCAATTTTCCTTGCTTCTGGCCATCGTTGGTGTTTTAAATTCACACACACACACACACACACACACACACACACACACACACACACACTGTCTCTAGCACCTACAACGGTGCCTGCCATAAACTACCTTTGATGGTCAGTTCATATTTTGGAGTTGTCTGGGAACAGTATTCAAGGCCCTGGCATAAAGTGCTTTGACGAAGGATATTCGAGAAAGCTACTGCTTTCAAGTAGCTTACAATCTAGTAAGGGGATGATGACCGTTCACAAATAACCATGACACAGAGCAGCTGATCTATAGGAGCAGAGTAATTTAAATTTTTTTTTTTTCAACGTTTTTTATTTATTTTTGAGACAGAGAGAGACAGAGCATGAACGGGGGAGGGGCAGAGAGAGAGGGAGACACAGAATCGGAAACAGGCTCCAGGCTCCGAGCTATCAGCCCGGAGCCTGACGCGGGGCTCGAACTCACGGACCGCGAGATCGTGACCTGGCTGAAGTCGGACGCTTAACCGACTGCGCCACCCAGGCGCCCCAGGAGCAGAGTAATTTAGAGTTCAGAGGAACACAAATCGTTTCTGACAGGGTTGATCCAGAAACATCTTGTGAAGGTGGACACACTTAAGTCAGTTTAATGATTGCCTAAATCGGGCGCAGAAGAGCTACTTTCTTGTGCTAAGGACAGGGCTTAAGTCTGCCAAGAGTAGAGGCCTGACAGAAGAGTGCGATGTGATTAACTCAGAGGAGAGGAGGGCTCCAGTCAAGTTGACACTTGGTGCCCTTGTGAGAAACCCTCAGTCGCAGGATTGCTCTGTTTTTACGGTATCATCATCGTCATGGCACATGTTGACCTTCTAGGTGGGTTATAAGCAGCAGGAACAGATGGAACTTCTCAGGGGCAAGGAATTTTATTTTTTTTTAATGTGGAAGCCTATTTATTTGAAAAAATTTTAACTTTTTTGGTTTAAAGTCTTTTGATATATGCAAGGTCTTTTTCCCTAATAAAAACATTGTCTATTTCTCTTATACAGTTGACCCTTGAGAAACATGGGATTAGGGGTCTCAGCTCCCTGCACTGTTTGAAATCTGCATGTACCTTTTGGCTCTCCCAAAACTTAACTACTGATAACCTACTGTTGACTGGAAGCCTTATCAATAACACAAACAGATGATTAACATGTATCTCCTCTATGTATTATATACTGTATCCTTACAATCAAGTAAGCTAGAGAAAAGAAAATGTTATTAAGAAAGTTATAAGGAGGGGCGCCTGGGTGGCTCAGTCGGTTAAGCGTCCGACTTCAGCTCAGGTCACGATCTCACGGTCCGTGAGTTCGAGCCCTGCGTCGGGCTCTGGGCTGATGGCTCAGAGCCTGGAGCCTGCTTCCGGTTCTGTGTCTCCCTCTCTCTCTGCCCCTCCCCCGTTCATGCTTGTCTCTCTCTGTCTCAAAAATAAATAAACGTTAAAAAAAAAAATTTTTAAAAAAAGTTATAAGGAAGAGAAAACACATTTACAGTACTGTGCCGTATTTACCAGAAGAAATTTGCATATATGTGGACTCCACAGTTCAAACCCACGTTGTTCAGCATCAAGTGTAATTGCATTGACCTTTTTTACTTTTTTTTTTTTTTTAGGATTTTATTTTTATCTAATCTCTATACCCAACATGGGGCCCAAACTCACAACCCCAAGATCAAGAGTCTTATACTCTATTGACTGAGCCAGCCAGGCGTCCCTTACTTTTTTACTTGACTATCTAAATAACAACAACAACAACAACAAATGATTAATTAGAATTTATCACAGGAGCCTGGTGAGATAGAGCAGTATTCATTATCCTCACTTTACAAATGAGGAAATTGAAGTTAGGTTACCCTGTAAGTAAGCTATGTGACTTGGGTGCAAACGGCAAAAATGGGACTTCTACTTGGGTCTTCAGAATCGAGAGCCAGTGTATATAACGTGGTCTCATTTAACTTAACAGATTAAAAAAATTTTACCAATATCCAGATAAAAAGGAACATTGAAAGTTGTGATTATCTTACATTTTAGCTCCTTTTTAAATGAATGTCATTATAGAATCTGGTTCAACCTAATTAGTCTGTTTCCGTTTCTGAGTCAACAGGCCTATTTGTTTTGATGAGTACAGATCCCATAAATTCTACTGAAAGGGAAGTCCCTTGGAGGCTGCAGGTGGCCTACACGCTACCTCTGTGCAGATTGGTAAAACAGTCTCTCCAGACGGTTTGGGTCAGTCAGAAGAAGGCATCTCCCCTTGGGCCATGTTCAGCCCACGCCAGGGTGCTGGCCTTGGGAAGTAAGTGTCTGGATTTTCATGTCTACACTGGCTTTTATGTAACACTCAGAAAACAGCAGCCGGGGATCCTGTTCAATTTATGAGGCGCTGAGGCTTCTCTAGGGTTGTGTTTACAGAGCACACCTGTTGCTTTTCCTCAGTATGCAGCGTGTATACCTCCCTCAGTACCTGTACTTGTTTGCTCCACCCGGACCCCGAACCTCCCTGATACTACATGGCTCACCCCTTCACTTCATCCAGGGCTCCCCTTAAATCTTCCCTTACCAAACGTCCCCTCACCTCCTCTGCCTGGAATACCACCTCCAGGCACGCTGCCCCTTCTTGCCATAGTTTCTTCATTATACTTCTTACCACCTGGGATAAGTAAATTCGTGTGTGTTTTGTTTTGCTTTTGTCTCTCCACCAGAAAGTGCACTTTGTGAAAGTAGGGGTTTTGCCTGTGTTGTTCACCGCTCTGTTCCAGCAGCTAGAACAATGCCTGGCAGTGGGGAGCTCTCAGTCAGCATTTGTTGAATGAATGAACACATATCGGACTGTTCGTATTGGGATTGATGATATCAGTGACCAAGTTTAATATTTGCTACTTCTGCTGACTCTATTTGTACGCTTTCTGGACTATGAGGTTATGAATTTTGTCTAATTGGACCGTCACAATAGCAGTGAGAGGGGAAAATAATGTAATTCTTATTTTAGAGTTGAAGAAATATACCAAAACTTAGAAGAGTTCAATGATATGCCCAAAGTCAAATATCTAATCGTTAGAGTCATTCCCTTGACAGGTAGTTTTGATAATCAAAGTTCACTTAAAAACATTGTTTCAGTGATTCTTTAGGTCTTATGGCTTTTTTGAAAGAGGGATTTCCAATTACTGGTTGGGGGTGGGGGAGAAACCTTAAAAACACTGTCAGCTATGTTTTAAGGGAAAGAGGAGGTAAGGCCCTTGGGATTTGAAGCTTTGGGATACCGGAGATCAGACAACTCTCCTTTGTAATCTTGCATTCTTATCTAAGGGTGTTCACCTTGAGGGTCCTTTGGGAAGAAGAACATGACTTTGGAGTCCTTTTCCAGCTGTGTAAGTCTGGCTATATAACTTATCTGAGCAATTTTTTCATCTCTAAAGTCGAGTAAGAGTGTCTACCATATGGGGTATGAAGATGAAATGCCTGGCTTAGTTTTTTGAGCTTGGGAGCTTGATTTCTCCTGTCCCCTTTTCTTTCTCCCTTCACCTGCAAGGGACTAGAAATCCAAGTTGTTTGAGCCCTCTTCAGGGTGATTTCTCTTCTTGATAACTTCCCTCCAGATAAGTAATCCTATATGTTAAACTGTTTTCTGGTAGTATGTAGGCAATCAAGGTACCTTTTATAATTTGCATGTTATATTGTTATTGCAACTCAGGGAGTAACTCAGGGTCTTTGTTTATTTTTATTTATTTTTTTCAGTTTATGTATTTTGAGAGAGAGAGTGTGAGTGGGGAAGGGGGGGGAGAGAGAGAGAGAGAGAGAGAGAGAGAGAGAGAGAGAGAGAGAATCCCAAGCAGGCCCTGCACTGTCAGCGCAGAGCCTGACATGGGGCTCCATCCCATGAACCGTGAGATCATGAACTGAGCTGAAATCAAGAGGTGGATGCTCAACTGACTAAGCCACCAAGGTGTCCCCATGGACTTTGTTTATAAGTGTTGTGCACATACTGTTTTCACAAATCTTTGGGTCCGATTCCTGCTTTTGTAATTGAATGTTCATAAAAACTGTATCACTAGCTGGGAAGCCCTCTTTGTTTCTCACATCCTTCTCTCCATGTTCCATGAAATACCAGGTTATTTTAAGTCGTTGACGTGTTTGCTAACACGTGTAGGTTTAGATGCCTACTAGAATTTAAGTAGCATCTTACAATTTCTATAATAGTCACCATGTCCCCAGAAGAGTAGTGTCATGTACAGACTCAGAAAATAGGGTTTCCTGAACCAATGAGTAATTGAGGTAGGTGAAAACCCAGGAATTTTTAGGCTCTTTCTCTGAAATTAAACAGTACAGCATTTAATTTCTAACTGAAAAATTATCCACTGAGAAATGGGAAACAAGTTAAAGGAAGTACAACCAACTTCCGGTTAAAGATGTCTGGGGGTCCTTCCCAATTACATGCTGATCTTCTCTTAATACCCTATTATATGCTCTTAATACCCTATTATATGCTAATAAAGCATTAAAAAAGGTTCATTATTTAAGCATTAATTATGGATTTAGCTGGAAGGTGTATGATTAAAGACTAACTGATTTAACCCCAAATAATGATATAACTATATTGGAAGGGACTCTGGGAGTATAAGAGAACTAATTCCTTATTTGTCATTACAGAAAATCTGTAATGTCAAAAATGGATGAATCAAGCAATTGCAAGAAATGATTTTTATGTAGGACCGTAGGGAACATTATCAGATGAAACAGCCACAAGAGGTGAAAGCTGTTGATGTTAGTGAAGTAAGGGGGAGGCAGTGAACTACTGCTTTTCACTTAAGTCTTATTGGGTATTATTGAATGGTTAATTATGTGTATATTATTTTGATTAAAAAAATTTTTTTTAACATTTTTTTTATTATTTATTTTTGAGACAGAGAGAGACAGAGCATGAACAGGGGAGGGTCAGAGAGAGAGGGAGACACAGAATCTGAAACAGGCTCCAGGCTCTGAGCGGTCAGCACAGAGCCCGACGCGGGGCTCGAACTCATGGACCGTGAGATCATGACCTGAGCTGAAGTCAGATGCCTAACCGACTGAGCCACCCAGGCACCCCTATTTTGATTTTTGAAATAAGGGCTAAAAGGGCAAGAGAAAAAGTAGAAATATAACAATCTAAGAAAGTGAAAAAAACAACCCAAGAAAGGGAGAAAATGTTTGCAAATCCTTATCTCTGGTAAGGTACTTGTGTCTAGAATATACAGTAAACTCTTCCAACCCAATGATAAAGAACCCAAGTAACTTATTAAAATAGGCAAAGGATCTGAGGAACCATTTCTTCAAAGATGATATATTAAGGGGCCAGTAAGCATGTGAAACGACGCTCAACATCATTAGCCATCAGAAATGTAAATCTAAACCACAACCAGATAGTGTTTCACATCCCCTAGGATGCCTAGAATAAAAAAGGCAGATTGTAAGTATTGGTGAGGTTGTAGAGAGATAAGATCTCTCATACATTGCTGCAGCTGTAAACTGGTGCAGTCACTTTGGAAAACAATCTGGTTGTTCCTGAAAAGCTTAAACATAGCATTACCACCTGACCCAGCAACTCTACTCCCAGCTGTGTACCTAAAAAAAGTGAAAACACATGTCCACACAAAAACTCATATGCGAATGTTCATAGCGGCATTATTCGTAATAGCCCCAAAGTGAAAACAATCTAACTGTCCATTGGCTGAAGAATGGATAAATAAACAGTGGTATCTATAGATACGATGGAATATTATTTAGCCATTAAAAAGAATGAAGCACCGGGGCCCCTGGGTGGCTCAGTTAGCTAAGTGCCTACTCTTCATTTTGGATCAGGTCATGATCTCGTGGAGTTTGTGACTTTGAGCCCCTCATTGGGCTCTGCGCTCACGATGAAGAGCCTGCTTCAGATCCTCTGTCTCCCTCTTCCTGCCCCTTCCACACCTTTCAAAAATAAATAAATGCTAAAAAAAAATTAAACAGAATGAAGTACTGATATATGCTAAACATGAATGAACCTTGAAAACATTTTAAGCGAAGGAAGCCAATCACAAAAGCCACATTTTGTATGATTCCATTTATGTGCCCGTCCAGATGTTAAATCCATGGAAACAGAAAGTAGACTAAGGCTGAGAAGAGAGGTGTTTTAGGGGAAATGGAGCATGACTGCTAATGAACATGAAGTTTCTTTTTTGGGTGATAAAAATGTTCTAAAGTTAGGAGCACCCGGGTGACTCAGTCGGTTAAGTGTCTGACTCTTGGTTTCAGCTCGGGTCATGATCTCATGGTTTTTTAGTTCGAGCCCCAAATTGGGCTCCGCGCTGAAGGTGCAGAGCCTGCTTGGGATTCTGTCTCTCCTCTCTCTCTCTCTGTCTCCTCTCTCCTCTCTCCTCTCTCTGCCCCTCCCCTGCGACGTGCTCTTTCTCTCTCAAAATAAACAAACTTAAAAAACATTCTCCAAAAAAATGCTCTAAAGTTCAATGTGGTGATGGCTGCATACTTATGAATGTATTAAAAACCATTGACTTGTACACTTAAGTAGGTAAATTGTATCGTATGTGAATCATACTTCAATAGAGCTATTATGTTACTCTATATAAAAATATAGATACATAGACATATAATCAAGTATTACTGCTTAAAAAACAGTTTTATTTCTCTTTTGATGAAAAGTTTATTTTTTTCTTACTTTTGCTTCCAACTTATTACACACAAAACCTGCAATTTAGGAAAACAAAATTGTCGTGGTATATAGATCATAAGTGTCTTTTAATGGTTATTTTTCCCCGTTTAACACAAATCAGCATGATTTGTTGATCTGTATGCCTACAGCCTTCTCTCAGAGTATGCTGAGATGTTGGTTTTGGGTGGCTCCAAATGTTTTTCATGTTGCCTGTTTTTAGTGTGCTGTAGACACAGATTTTTGGCTGCTGCCAGAGTCATCTTTGTATGTGATTAAGAAGAAAAATCTGTGTGGTCTGTCCTTCTTCATACACCGAATAGGAGTAATGTCTTGTTGGTTGGTGATTGAGATTCTTGCCTGAACTTCTTGTTCCCTCTTGAGTTTTTGTGTTGTGAATAAATGGCTACTTAAATTGAACTAGACTGTATTTGACTGCTGCCTCTGTGGGTTTCCCCACTGGAGACAGTTTTCATGAATTGTTAGCCTTAGGCTGCTTCAGATGATGTTTTCTCACATTATTCTCTAGGGTACCTGTTTTTGATGCTGTCTTTCGTTTTGTATATTTTTGTGTTTCTTGCCCCATTAGCTTCATAAATAGTCCTTGCATGAGTCTGGTTGATAGTCATTGTTTTTAGATGCCTGCCTGCCTGCCTGCCTGCCCTCCCTTTCAGTGCAGTGCTGTTAGGCTAGGTCTCCATCAACAGAGTATTGGGCTTTGCATATTTGTGCATGTTAGATTAACACCTCTCTTTTCCCACCTTTGGTAGGCAAAATGATATCTTCTGTTTTTAAATTTTTTTCTAACGTTTTAATTTTTTTTTTATTTGAGAGACAGACAGTGCGAGCAGGGGAGGGCCAGAGAGAGAGGGGGAGACGCAGAATCCGAAGCAGGCTCCAGGCTCTGAGCTGTCAGCACAGAGCCCGACGCGGACTGAGAGATCATGACCTGAGCCGGAGTCGAATGCTTAACCGACTGAGCCACCCAGGCGCCCCTGGCTTCCTTTTCTGAAACTCTCTTTGTCCTCAGTTCATTCAGTTTCTCTCAACATTGAGCAATGAGCAGTTTGGTACCTATGCGTTTCTCTTACAGTTGTTCTTAAAGCATGTAACTTAACTTCGCATGTGGAAATAAGTCTGAAACATTGTTTTCAGAAAATAATTTGTATATAATTCGTGATAGTTTTATGCCATCTTTGATACATTGGAGATGCTTCCCATTCTGGTAAGGACCAGCGTTGTTCTTATTACAGGAATACCACCTGCGCCAAGCAGTGGCTTCTCGTTCCTTTTACAGTGAGTATGTTAAAACCATCCTCATCACCCCTTACATACACACACACGTTCAAAATTTTTTTGGACTTGGTATTATTCAATTTACGCTCTATTTTGAGTACACTTCTGACAGTTTTACAACAAATAATTTTAAAGTACATTATAATTTACAGATCAGTTTTACATCCATTAGTTCATTGTAGTGTCCAACAGCCTTATGGGATAGCCATTATTGTTACTATTTTTTAAATTTACATCCACGTTCGTTAGCATATAGTGCAGTGATTTCAGGAGTAGAATCCAGTGATTCATCCCCTACATATGACACCCAGTGCTCGTCCCAACAAGTGTCTTCCTTAATGCCTCTTCCTCATTTAGCCCCTCCCCCCACCCACAACCCCTCCAGCAACCCTCAATTTGTTCTCTATATTTAAGAGTCTCTTATGTTTTGTCCCCCTCCCTGTTTTTGTATTATTTTTGCTTCCCTTCCCTTATGTCATCTGTTTTGTATCTTAAATTCCACATATCAGTGAAGTCATATGATATTTGTCTTTCTCTGGCTAATTTCACTTAGCATAATACATTTTAGGTCCATGCACGTTGTTGCAGATGGCAAGATTTGATTCTTTTTGATTACTGAATAATACTCCATTGTGTGTGTGTGTGTGTGTGTGTGTGTGTGTGTGTGTGTGTGTATTTTTCAATTTTTTAATGTTTATTTTTGAGACAGAGAAAGAGCATGAGGGGGGAGGGGTAGAGAGAGAGGGAGACACAGAATCTGAAGCAGGCTCTAGGCTCTGAGGTGTCAGCACAGAGGCTCAACATGGGGGCTCAAACCCACGAGCCATGAGATCATGACCTGAGCCGAAGTCAGATGCCCAACCAACTGAGCCACCCAGGCTCCCGTCTCCATTGTATATTTATACCATATCTTCTTTATCCATTCATCTGTTGATGGACATTTGTGCTCTTTCCAATACTTTGGCTATTGTCGATAGCACTGCTATAAACATTGGGGTGGTGATGTGCCCCTTCGAAACAGCACAGCTGTATACCTTGGATAAATACAGTTGCTGGGTCGTAGGTTAGTTCTTTTTTTAATTTTTTGAGGCACCTCCACACTGTTTTCCAGAGTGGCCGCACCAGTTTGCATTCCCACTAACAGTGCAAAAGGGTTCTTCTTTCTCCGCATCCTCGCCAACAGCTTTCGTTGCCTGAGTTAATTTTAGCCATTCTGACTGGCGTGAGGTGGTATCTCATTGTGGTTTTGATTGGTATTCCCCTGATGATGAGTGATGTTGAGCATTTTTTCATGTGTCTGTTAGCCATCTGGATGTCTTCTTGGGAGAAGTGACTATTCATGTCTTTTGTCCATTTCTTCACTGGATTATTTGTTTTTTGGATGTTGAGTTTGATAAGTTCTTTATAGATTTTGGATACTAACCCTTTATCTGATATGTCGTTTGCAAATATCTTCTTGCATTATGTAGGTTGCCTTTTAGTTTTGCTGATTGTTTCCTTCACTGTGCAGAAGCTTTTTATCTTGATGAGGTCCCAATAATTCATTTTTGCTTTTGTTTCCCTTGCCTCTGGAGACATGTTGAATAAGAAGTTGCTGCGGTGAGGTAGCCATTAGTCGTATCCCATTTTTATAGCTGAGAAAACATAATTTTGATACTCTCTTATGTTAATGCTTAATTATACAGCCATTCCATCTCTTTATATATGTTTTTTTAAAAATCTGAGTGTATAAGAAGATGATCTCTTTCCTACCATGTGATTTCTATAAATATACTCTCTTTTATCAGAATCAATTTCTATATTTTAGTTTCAGTTTCTACGTACTTTCGTTCTTTCCTTGACCTGCTTCCCTTTTAGGTCTTAGCACAGGGTAATTCTCTATTTTTTTTAAACCTCAGTAAACTGCAGAGTGATAACTATGGTGGTATTATACATTATCTACTGTCTTCAGACTTCTTTCACACCTAAATAACCTTGTTCTATCTTCACAACAGTTATTTGAGATACACAGAGCAAGTGCAAATTGCTTGTTTTTGTGAATTAAAACCTTGCAACTCACAGTGTTCGCTCAAGTTTTTGTTTGTTTGTTTGTTTACAGTCACATAACTAGGAAGTGTTAGGAACAGGAATACTCTGGCTTCTGGCCTAACATCGGGCACTTTCCGCTGCTGTTAGGACCCTGCGCTGTGCTCCCTCGCATGATGTAATGCACACTTAACCAGGTTTCTTTCATACTTTCATATTGCCAACCACTTATTCAGAATTCAACCCAGAGTAGCAGTTTCTCTTGTTTTGTCAGAAGACTTCCTATAAAAAGCAGTTGTCAACAAGACAGGCCAATAATTTGCCAGATGCTCTGTATTTCGCAGAGCAAGTCTTTGAAGTTGTCCCTACTTACTGCTCTTCTGCTGTGTGTCTATTTTGTAATCTCTGTCAGGACTGTTGTATATAGATCGGTTTCCTGGGGCCTCAGTAACAAATTGCCACTAAGTGGGTGGTTTAAAACAACAGAAATTTGTGCTCTCACACTTTAGGAGGCCAGAAGTCCAAAATCAAAGTGTTGGCAGAACTGGTCCTTTTTAGAAGTTCAGAGGGAGACTGTTCCATTCCTCTTCCCTGGCTTCTGGTGGTTGCCAGCGATCGGTTGCTGTTCCTTGGCTTTGCAGCTGCATAATTCGAGTCTCTGTCTCCTTCTTCATATGGCTGTCTTCCCTCTGTGTCTGTGTCTGTGTCTGCATATGGCATTCTGCTCACTGTGAATGCCTGTCTCCTCAGCTTATAAGGACACGGTCGCATTGGATTAATACCCTGTTCCAGTACGACCTCATGTTAATTTACACCTTAATTACATCTGCAAACGCACTACAGTTGACCCTTGAACAACACAGGTTTGAACTGTGCTGGCCTTCTTACACGTGGGTTTTTTCAATAATCATATACACTGACAATATCAATAAGTACAGTATAGTACTGTAAATGTATTTTCTATTCCTAATGGTTTTCTTAATGACATTTTTTTCTAGCTTACTTTATTGTAAGAATATGGTGTATGATACATGTAATATACAAAATGTATGTTAATCAACTATTGATGTTATAAGGCTTCCAGTCAACAGTAGGCTATTAGTTAAGTTTGGGGGAGTGGGTCAAAATTATACATGGATTTTCAACTGCACAGGGGTCAACTTGTTTTTTCATTTTTCTAATGGTGTCTTTTATTGAATACAATTCTTGGTTTTCAGAATGGTCTAATTTTTCCTTAGTGAAGAATGCTTTTTGGTGAGCTATTTAAATAATCTTTTTTTTTTTTAACCTCACTGTCATGAAGATAACCTCCCATATTATTATTTAACTATTCAATTTTACCTTTTACATTTATATCCACAGTCTGCCTAGAATTGATTTTCATGTGTAATTGTGTGAATTTTTGTGTGAATCAAGATTCATGTTTTTTCTTTTAATTTAGATATCTAGTTGACCCAATACTGGCTCTTTTTCTTAATTTTTTGGACAAAATTTATTTTTTCTCATTGCTTTACAAAATGCCACTTTTGTCATAAATCAAATGTTCATGTACATGTGTGTTATCTCTCAACTCTACTCCATTTTGCTCTTGTACCAATACCACAGTCTTCAGTCCTGCTTCTCAAAAGTCTTGATATCCAGTGGAATCAGTCCTTCCATTTGTTCTTCATCAAGATGATTTTAGCTGCTCTTGACTCTTTGCATTTCTGTATAGATTATAAGATCAACTTGTCCATTTGTCCAAACAAATCTACTGATATTTTGATTTGTATTTGCACTGATCTGTAGACCAATCTAGGGAGAACTGATGTCCTTATACTTTTGAAGCTTCTAGTATAAAAGATGGCATATTCTGAATTTTCTATAAGTCATTTAAAAAAAAAATTTTTTTTTAAGTTTTTTTTGAGAGACAGAGAGAGACAGAGACAGAGACAGAGTGTGAGTGGGGAGGGGGAGAGAGAGAGGGAGACACAAAATACGAAGCAGGCTCCAGACTCCGAGCCGTCAGCACAGAGCCCGACATGGGGCTTGAACTCATGTACTGTGAGATCATTACCTGAGCAGAAGTCAGACACTTAACTGAGTCACCTGGTCGCCCCCTGTAACTCATCTTTAATTTAGCTCTCAAGCTGTCAGATTTTTATAGTTTTCTGTGATGAAGTCTTACACATCTGCATTATATTTATTCTTCGTTATTTGATATTACCTGATGCAATTGTAAATGATGTATCTTTTTAAAGTTTCATGTAATAATTATTTGTTCTTTGGGATATAGAAATACTATTGGCCTTTTTATATTCACCTTATATCCAGCAACTGTGCTAAAACTCAGTGGTTAATTCTGATAACTTATCTGCAGGTCCTTTTGAAATTTCTATGGAAAGGTTCATATCATCTACAAATAATGACAGCTTTATATTTATCTGATAAAAATATAATTGAGTCATGTGTGATTTTAAATTTTCTAGCCACATTAAAAAGATGAAATTAATTTTAATAGTATATTTTATTCAACTAAAATACCAAAATATGATTTCAACATGTAACAAGGTAAAAATTATTAATGAGATTTTTACATGCTTTTTCATACTTAATCTTCTAAATTTGGTGTATTTTACATTTATGACACATCTCAATTTAGAGTAGCCATGTTTCAAGTACTTAGTAGCCACATTTGGCTAATGACTACAGCGTAGGTTTAGAGAATGAGGCAAACTTTTTTTTAAGCAAATGTTATATATATAGCTTTTTTATGTATAACTTTTAATGGAGTCACTGATGGGGCTTCTACTGTCTTGATTATATATAAGTGCCAAGGAGAGATTGAATTTTCAAGGAAGGTTATACTGAAAAGGTGTCATTTGAATGTCTTGAACTATGAATATAAATTTGCCAGGTGAACAAAATGGGCAAAGAGAATAACATGTAAAATTGTGATGTTATATTAGAGTAGAATTCGTTCAGAGCCTTGCAGATACTTTGCTGTGGGCGGAGAAGAGGTCACACTGTGAGAGTGGTGGGTGACTGGCTAGCAGTTCTTCCCCAGTTCCCTGTGTTATGAGTAATTTATTAGTAATGGTAGTTCACATGTTCCAAATAGATAAAGTAAGAAAAATTTTCAAAAGTGTAATTGCTGGGCCTAATAAAATACATATATACCCCAGCACATACGGTGAATCTTGGGGTCTGAACTAATTTTTCTGCCCCTAGAAAATATGCTGGTTTCAGTGCATAGTCAACTGCAATAATTATTGTACTGTATCTGTAATGGGTTAACTGTTGTATTAAGTTCGTATTTTGGGTTTTTGGGTTTTGTTTTTATTTAAATTCTAATTAGTTAAGATACAGTGCAATATTGGTTTCAGGAGTAGAATTCCGTGAATCATCACTTACGTACAACACCCAGTGCTCATCATAACAAGTGCCCTCTTTAATGCCCATCACCCATCTAGGCCACCCTCCACCTCCCTCCCTCCATCAACCCTCATTTTGTTCTCTATCATTAAGAGCCTCTTCTGGTTTCTTTCCCTCTTTTTTTCCCTCCTTCCCCTATGTTCATCTGTTTTGTTTCTTAAATTCCACATATGAATGAAATCACATGGTATTTGTCTTTCTCTGACTGACATATTTTGCTTAGCATAATACACTCTAGCTCCATGCATGTTGTTGCAAATGGCAAGATTTCATTCTTTTTGATGGCAGAGTAATATTCCATTATTATATATGTATACACACACACACACACACACACACACACATCACATCTTCTTTATCCATTCATCCGTCAGTGGACAGTTAGGTCTTATCCATAGTTTAACTATTGATAAGGTTGCTATAAACATTGGGGTGCATGTACCCCTTTGAATCTGTATTTTTGTATCCTTTGGGTAAATATCTAATAATGCAATTGCTGGATTGTAGGATAGTTCTATTTTTAACTTTCTGAGGAACCTCCCTACTGTTCTCCGGAGTGGCTCTACGGGTTTATATTTTGTTGATTACTGGTAAAGTTTAACATTTTTTCTTATTAACAGTGATACATTACTACCTTCTAGTTCTCAGATTCCATTCAGGGTTTTCTAGTTGTCCCAATTATATCCCTTGCAGCAGAAAGATCCAGTTCAGGATCAGGCTTTGCACCTCAGTCTTCCTTTTCTTTGGAGGAAAAGGCATTTTCTTGACATATTTTACCTTGGCATTTTCGAAGATTACAGGTAGATTATTTTATAGAAAGCCTCCCAGTTTGGTTTTGTTTGTTTCCTCATGATTAGATTCAAGATCCAGCATCTAATTGAATTGGCAGGAACATTACTTCTCATTGTATCTTACCAAGTGGTATAGGACTTTGATTAGTCCAATTATTAATATTCCCTTTGATCATTTGATCAAGGTAGAGTCTGTCAGGTATCACTTCTATATTTTGGAATTTATATGTGTTTTATGGAGAAGTACTCTGAAACTCTCCCACACTTTCCATTTATTCAGTCATTTATTTATATCAGCATTGCTTCATGGTTTCTTACTTTATTCAATAGGTTATAATCCATTATTGTCATTATTTGTTTTGATGCTGAAATTATCCCCGGTTTGGCCAGTAGGAGGTTTTTCAAGCTGGATCCTCCTCCTTCTTTTCTTAAATGCTTTATTTTATTTATTTTTATTTTTATTTTTATTTTATTTTTTAAGTAAACTCTACCCTCACCGTGGGGCTTGAACTCACGACCCCAAGATCAAAAGTAGAATTCTGTACTGACTGAGCCAGCCAGGTGCCCCTTATTTTTTTATTTTATTAATTTATTTTTCCAGTTTTGTTGAGGAGCATTGATATATAAAATTGTACTAGTTTAAGGTGTATGTATATATTGTGAAATGATTACCACAGTTAAGTTCAGTTAACATCTATCACCTCACGTATTTTTTTATTATAAGAACTTTTAAGATTTACTCTTAGCATCTTTCAGATACACAGTTCATTCTTGTTAACTGTAGTCACCATGCTGTATATGTATCTCCAGAACTGAAAGTTTGTACCCTTTGACCACCTTCACTCATTTCCTCTACCCTACCCGCACCTCCAGCAACCACCAATCTATTCTCTCTTTCTATGAGTTTGGTTTTTTTTTTTTTTTTTAGATTCCACATATAAGTGAGATTATACAGTATTTGTCTTTCTCTATCTGACTTATCTCACTTACCATAATGCACTCAAGGCCCATCCATGTTGTTTTATATGTATGTTATATATAGGTTCCCTTGGAGATATATAGATATAGATATAGATATAGATATAGATATAGATATAGATATCTGGTTCCCTTTATCGGAGAATGGTATTACAAGCCGAGATGTAGAGACTAGGTATGTTCATACCAAGTGGAGGTGGTCACTGCTCCAAGGCCCTCTCAGTACATAGATTTACAGAGCTAGGGAGTATGTATGTGTGTATGCTTATGTATACACACAGAGACATACATACCCCATACACATTTATGTCTATATTCTTTTTTTTAATGTTTATTTATTTTTGAGAGAGCGTGAGCAGGGGAGGGGCGGAGAGAGAGGGGAGGGAGGATCTGAAGCTGGCTTTGTGCCAACAGCAGCGAGCCTGACATGGAGCTTGAACCCATGAACTGTGAGATCATGACCTGAGCTGAAGCTGGACTCTCAAATGACTGAGCCACCCAGATGCTCCTGTGTCTATATTCTAAAAGATCCATTAGTTCACCCAGACCTTCCACAGGGTTTATTCTAACCTTTCTCTTTTCATATCTGTATCTCTCTTCTCTTATAAAGAGAATTCTGGATCCCATTGTCCTTAGTTGATTTTCTTATTTGAAAAAATATTTTTTTAAATAAAAAAAACCCTTTTTTTCTTTTTAATCTTTATTTTGAGAGAGAGACAGAGTGTGAGCAGGGGAGGAGCTGAGGGGAGGGAGACACAGAATCAGAAGCAGACTCCAGGCCCTGAGCTGTCAGCAGAGCCCGACGCGGGGCTCGAACCCACGAACCATGAGATCGTGACCTGAGCCAAAGTCAGACGCTCAACTGACTGAGCCATCCAGGTGCCCCTTTTTAATTTTTTTTAATGTTTATTTATTATTAATGAGAGACAGAGAGAGAGACAGAGCATGAGCAGGGGAGGGACAGAGAGAGAGGGAGATGCAGAATTGGAAGCAGGCTCCAGGCTCTGAGCTGTCAGCACAGAGCCCGACGCGGGGCTCGAACCCACAAACCGCAAGATCATGACCTGAGCTGAAGTCGGATGCTTAACTGACTGAGCCACCAGGCACCCCAGTTGATTTTCTTATTTGATGAATCCTCCCATATATGAAAAATCTCTTCTTGTGGCCTCTGAACCGTTCCATGTGGAAATACTTAGGGTCGCCTCACTCAGGGTTCAACCTCCCGTGTAGACCGGCCCTTTGTGTGCATGTGGATAGCCTCTTCACAGTTTGTGCCCTGTGCGTGGACACCTACTATGCTCTGCCCCACCTAATGGCTGTCAGACTGGATTGCTCAGGAAGGGGCAAGGGCTTCCTGGGAATTCTTGTTTCACCTGAATGTTTCTAGCTGTGGGGTTATTTCTTTATCTTTATCTTTTTTTTTTTTTTTTTTGAGCCCTTTTGGTTTGAGGCCTCGTACTTTCCCTGAGTCTGAGAAGCTTAATGGAAGTTTCTTCCTGAAAATATTTGTCATCATCTCTGCATATTTTTTCTCTTCTATATATACTGTCATGTGGATGTTGATTTCCTTCATTTCTCTATTCCATATCTCTTGATTTTTCTTTTATGTATTTTACCTTTTCCTGATGTCAGGCAAAGCCTGATACTTTAGCTTATTAATTTGTTCAATGCTCTCCTTTCTGCTCTTTAATACATTTATCCATTCAGTTTATTTCAGTGATTATATTTTTCATGCCCAGTATTCTTATTTGCTTCATTATGACATTTTCTTCCGGCTTTATTATTGTTTTTTAATGTTTATTTATTTATCTTGAGAGAGAGAAAAAGAGCACGCCCACATGTGCATGTGGGCAAGGAAGGGGCAGAGAGAATCCCAAGCAGGTTCCGCACTGTCAGTGCAGGGCCCTACATGGCTGGCGCTTGATCTCATGAACTGTGAGGTCATGACCTGAGCCAAGAGATCAGGAGTCTGACACTTAATCAGCTGGGCAACCCAGGCACCCCCTTCCTGCTTTATTTCTAATATCCTTCCTTATTAAGTTTGAAAGTTTATTTATTTTTAAGATTATATATATATATATATTTTTTTTTTTTTAATGTTTATTTTTGAGAGAAAGAGGGCGCACATGCGAGTGAGCAGGGGAGGCGGGGAGAGAGAGGGAGACACAGAATCTGCAGCAGGCTCCACACTGTCAGTGCAGAGCTTGACACGGGGTTCGATCCCACAAACTGTGAGATTGTGACCTGAGCTGAAATCAGATGCTTAAGCACATGAGCCACCCGGGTGCCCTGATTTTAAGTAATCTCTACACCCAGCAGGGGTTCGAACTTGCAACCCCAAGATCAAGAGTCGCATGCTTTACCGACTGAGCTAGCCAGGTGCCCCAGTTTGTTTATTTTTAAACATTTATTTTCTGTCTTTTCTCCTGTGTCCTGGGGATATTAGTCACCTTGGTTCATGATGTATCTGAGGTGTGGTGAAGAAAGCTACAGTCAGCTTTGATGCCTAGTTTGTGCCTCTCCTGGGTTTAGAGAATGAAGGTGGTAGGGGTCCAGGGAGAGGACTTACCCACCGTCATTATACGGTGTGAAACCCCTTCTAAGGCTCAGCACTTTTTAAGGTCTGTTTCCATCTGTTAGAAACTTGTAGCGCACAAAGTACAGAAAGCAGTGGTGGGAAAAGGGAGCCGTGAAGATACAGGGACCACCCACTGCCATCCGTGCATATCCCCACCAGCTGGCCCCATGGCACCCACTTGTTACTCTGCAGCCCCTTGACGGTTTCAGGCTTGCCGACAATCTTTCTGCCCTGTAACTGCAACTGCCTATTCAGTAAAATGTTGGAGAGAAAAATATTTACCGAAATAACTGCACCACACCCTAACTCTCATCTCTGGTGTCTGGCTCTGGTCTGCTCTGCTTGCATTTTCACCCTACATTAGGGCCAGATTTCCCTATGTTGTTCCAGGGATTTCTGTCTGTATGTAAACACAAATTAATTTTTTTGTTTAGTATAGGTTCATACTTCACATGCTGTCCAGCAGCTTGCTGTTTTTACATTTTATTTTTTAAAAGAGTTTTTTTTTTTTTTTTAATGTTTATTTACTTTTGAGACAGAGCAAGATGGTGCAGGGGAGGGGCAGAGAGAGAGAGGGACAGAGTATCTGAAGCAGGCTCTGTGCTGACAGCAGAGAGCCTAATGTAGGGCTTGAGCTCACAAGCCAGGAGATCATGACCTGGGCCAAAGTCAGATGCTTAACCAACTGAGCCACCCAGGTGCCCCAGCAACTTGCTGTTTTTAAAATGGCTGATTAGGGGCCCCTGGGTGGCTCAGTCAGTTGAGCGTCCTCTTGATTTTGTCTCAGGTCATGATCTCAGGGTTGTGGGGTTATGGAGCCTGCTTAAGATTCTTTCTCTCTCTGCCCCTCTCCCCCACTTCTGTGCTCTCTACCTCAAAATAAAAAATAAAACAATTAAAATGGCTGATTAACATGATTGATTACATATGAAGGTAGTTTGGTTTCAATCAAAGATAGCTTTAATATATGTGTATGTATAGTTTTTATATCCCTTTTACACTGAGGTGTCTTCATATAATTACCTTATCTTAAATGTAAGTTAGTGATAGGGTAGAGTGTAGTTGTTAGTGTTCTGTGAAGCACTTGATAATTGCCTTCTTTGATTCTTTTAGGTTGTTACCAGTTTTTAAATACTGTATGATGATACTGAAATAAATATCTTTATGGATAAAGTGCTTTACATTTACAGATCATTTTCAAGGATGGATTTACAGAATGGATCAAATAGAGGAGTAGGTCAAAAGGCATTCAAATAGTATTTCCAATATGATGTACCAACTTGCATTCCTACTGACAATATGAGAGTGTTTTCCCACACCATCGTGCACTTAGGTTATTTTGATGATTTGACTGTGACCGGAAGAATTCTGTATCTTGAAAAAAATGCTATCAAATAATATAATTAAGGTATGTTCCTCAATTTATTCTTATCTACTGGATAAATGGGCATATGTTTACTTACAGGACTGAATTTGCTCTTAAAGAAATCATGTCCTCTGGAGGCGCTGAAGATGATATCCCACAGGGAGAGAGGAAAACAGTTACAGATTTTTGTTACCTTCTGGATAAATCTAAGCAACTGTTCAACGGATTAAGGTTAGTGGACTCTTGATGCCTTAAACTTTTCTCTAGTTCTGTGTTTTTTTCCCTATGGCTGGTGTGTGGTAAGTTTCTGAAAGTTATGGATAGAATGTTTTATAAATACCTGTATTAGAGGTCAGGTGATCATGCTGTTTTGACCCTCTTCATTTTCAGATGAGAAGACAATAGGAAAGAGGAAAACTGTTTCCTTCAAGTTGAGGCAAGCAGTTTTGTTAGATGGTTTTATATACAGTATTCCACATCATACCCTATTTATTTATTTATTTATTTATTTTTAATGTTTGTTTTTATTTTTGAGAGACAGAGAGAGACCGAGCACTAGTGGGGAAGGAGCAGAGAGAGAGGGAGACCCAGAAGCTGAAGCGGGCTCCAGGCTCTGAGCTGTCAGCACAGAGCCCGACGCGGGGCTAGAACTCACGAACTGTGAGATCATGACCTGAGCCGAAGTCAGCGCCCAACCAACTGAGCCACCCAGGTGCCCCCACATCATACCCTATTTACATCTGATTTTACACATTGGGGTATTGAAGTTAATGTATCTTTTAAGAAAACATTTACAATTGTAAAGATAATTACAAGATTATCAAATATTCATTTGATAATATTCCATGACTACTGTATCTAAAGTTACACTTTCAGTACACTTTATCCCTATATTCATTTAATTTTTTAATAAAACTGATGACTGTCTTGAGCAATCTTATTAATTTGCCTATAATGTCTTCCTACATAAAACTAATATTCCTAAGAATAGGACCCTGTTTGTCACGGTTTCTCTAGTACATAATGGCCAGGGTCTGGCCCATTGCAGATGCTTCATAAACATTTGTTAAATGAAGGATTCCAAAGGCAGGTTTCTTAACTTCTGTACTCTGCTGCTTTCTATTTTGTGCCAGAGAAGAATCTTTGAGATCAGCTTCTGGTAATAATCAGATTAATTGCAACTTTTTAAAGAATTATTTTCTGGGGTCTGGGTGGCTCAGTTGGTTAAGTGTCCGACTTTGGCTCAGGTCATGATCTTGCGGTTCGTGAGTTCAAGCCCTGCCTTAGGCTCTGTGCTGACAACTCAGAGCCTGGAGCCTGCTTCGGATTCTGTGTCTCCCTCTCTCTCTGTCCCTCCCATGCTCATGCTGTCTCTCTCTGTCTCTCAATAATAAATAAACGTTAAAAAAAAAAATTATTATTTTCTGGGGCACCTGGGTGGCTCAGTTTATTGACCATCCGACTCTTGGTTTCTGCTCAGGTCATGATCTCATGGTTTGTGAGATCAGTTCCTATGTTCGGCTCTGCGCTGCATGGAGGCTGCTTGAGATTCTTTCTCTCCCCCCCCCCCTCTCTCTGCCCCTCCCTCTGATCTCTCTCTCTATCCCTCAAAATAAATAAATAAAATTTAAAAAAGAAAACATATTTTTTCAACTGATTATTGCATTTCTTCCATATTTTTTCTTGTCCCTTGTCCTCCCTCCTTTTTATACTTGTAATGCCTAGAGTGAACATCCAGCTCAGGTCCTCTATAATGACCTACTCTTGATTTTCATCTCTGTTCTCTTTTACATCATTTCGTTTTCAGAAAATGTCTCTGAAGTTTGTCCACCATATGCCAGACATACTCTTTTTTTGTATTCATTTACTCTTTATGGGATGTATGACACCTTGTCATTTCATATCAGCATTTTTTGCTAAACTGCTTAATAAAAAGCCCTAGATACTACGTTTTGACCCAAAGTTTACTAGCTTCTCTATATATTCTTATTTGAATATAAGAATGAGTATAGTATGAGTATGTCTTCACTGAGTATGTTTGAGAAGCATATTGAATTTAGTGGCATCTCCCTTCTTAAAAAGGAATTATTTTCCTAATCTGATTCTGGATCATAAATGACTCCTTAAAGCTCAAGTAATCTCTTTCTAGAGACTCTCCATCTGGCTAAAATCACTCTGTAACTACAACAACAGTAACAGTAACACATTTCCACACAGCATTCTACAGTTTGTAAATCGCTTTAAAGTACGTCTTCATCTTTAAGCCACACGATGACAGTATATAGTACAAAACACGTAACTAGAGTTGATTGTTTTATTTTACCCTCTTTTTAAATGTGCAAATTTTAAATTTAAATTTGTTGTGCAGATCAATTTAACAGCTCAAATGTGTCTCATTTTGATCTTTTTTTAAAGTGCCATGTTAATGATCACACTGATTTTATTTTTATTTTTGAATTTTTGATTTTATTTAGTTTTAAAGTAATTGCAGAGTAAAATTGTGTCTGTGGGGATGGTAGGAAAACCTAATACATGGAGAGGTTACACGAGATCTAATCTTTAGGACTGCTTATTTATTGTTACAGAAATTTATTATAATATGCTTGTGATACCTATTTCAGTTTAGTTCTTGAGCTCTTGAAACTGTATCGGGTCCAAGAATTAATCCTTCTGGGCACCTGGGTGGCTCCAACTTCAGCTCAGGTCATGATCTCATGGTTCATGAGTTCGAGCCCCACTTTGGGCTCTGTGCTGACAGCTCAGAGCCTGGATCCTGCTTCAGATTCTGTGTCTCGCTCTCTCTCTGCCCCTCCCCTGCTTGTGCTCTGTCTCTCTTTCTCAAAAATAAACATTTAAAAAGAAACAATTAATCCTTTTGACTTTGTTTTTTGAAATATTCAGTACATGGGGCGCCTGGGTGGCTCAGTCGGTTAAGCATCGGACTTCGGCTCAGGTCATGATCTCGCAGTCCGTGAGTTCGAGCCCCGTGTCGGGCTCTGTGCTGACAGCTCAGAGCCTGAAGCCTGTTTCAGATTCTGTGTCTCCCTCTCTCTGACCCTCCCCTGTTCATGCTCTGTCTCTCCCTGTCTCAAAAATAAATAAAACGTTAAAAATTTTTTTTTGAAATATTCAGTACATAATTTCACCAGTTTGAAATTTCTCTTCATTTGTTAAGTCAATAATTTTGTCAGTATACATGTGTAACTTGCAGATACCATAAATTGCTACCCAGAAAGCACTATTTTTTTTTTCTTAACTTACATTATATCACTCTGGCACTGTGGCCACAGCTTGCTTGCTTGCTTGCTTGCTTGCTTTCTTTTATGTTTATTTATTTAGAGAGAGAGAGAACGCCCACACACGTGCAAGCGGGGAAAGGGCAGAGAGGGAGAGAGAGAATCTCAAGCAGAGCCCAGTGCAGAGCTTGATCCCATGAACTGCAAGATAATGACTTGAGCCGAAATCAAGAGGTGGACACAACCTACTGAGCCGCCCAAACACCCCTGAAAGCAGTATTTTCTATACTAATATATTGATTGCCTCCCAGATGTGGAGTAGTACTTCCCCAAAGTGCTATTTTTAAAGTTTGAGAATCATGGGGTGCCTGGGTGGCTCAGTCGGTTGAGCCTCCAACATCAGCTCAGGTCATGATCTTGCAGTTCATGGGTTCAAGCCCCACATCAGGCTCCCTGCTGTCAGCCTGCCAGTGCAGAGCCTGCTTCTGATCCTCTGCCCCCCTCTCTCTGCACCTCCCCTGCTTGCACTCTCCCAAAAAGAAATCAATCATTTAAATTAATATTTAAAAAATAAAATAAAATAAAATAAAATTTGAAAATACTAATAATAAATTTTGGCCTAGAGGAATGGTTAAGCAAATTCATCAGGGATTTATTTTCAGTGTTTTGTGTACAGGGCCCTCTTTTAAAAAATTTTTTTTTAATTTTTTTTTTAATATTTATTTATTTTGAGAGAGAGAGAGCGCGCACAATCAGGGGAAGGATAGAGACAGAGAGGGAGAGAGAGAGAGAGAGAGAGAGAGAGAGAGAGAGAGAGAGAGAGAGAGAGAGAGAGAATCATAAGCAGGCTCTACAGTGTCAGCACAGAGCCTGATGCAGGGCTTGATCCCATGAACTGTGAGATCATGACCTGAGCCGAAATCAAGAGTTGAACACTTAACCGACTGAGCTACCCAGGTGCGCCCAGGACCCTCTTTATTTTAAACAGCCTTAATTATTTCTGTAATAAATATGGTGAGTAAAGTATATATATTCTCTGAATGCTTTTGGGTTGCTGTTTGAGAGAGATGTAGCTAATGGCAGTGCAAGTGTGAAGTTTCCTGAGAGATTAGTACTTTGATTCTCTTCCTTTTTTTCACTTTTTAAGAACATCTGTTTTAGACACATACACACACACAAACAGAATGATATAGAATTATTAAAAAGATTTGGTGGATAAATAAATGAAAAAGAGCGAATTACAAAAACAGTATGTTCTTCATGATCTTGATTTATCAAAAATTCTATATTAAATTGATGTTCTGTATACCCTAGTAGCTCTTAGCGGGGACTGTTTGCTTTTACCGCCCAGTTTGGTCCCTAACCAAAGACCAAATATATTTGGGGGTTGATGTCTCAAAATGTCTGGTACCTATGGGGGTGTGTATTTTCTCTGCTTGTTTATCTAAATGAAAATGCTTTGTTTAGTATTAGGCCTTGGTTGGAAAGGCCTCTATTTATCAGTTCTGTAGGTTGTGTTTGAGTTCCCCATGGTGGTGGTTGTGGGGTGTGTGGCATTCTTCTCCACACTGCTCTCCCATTCCCTCTCCAAAGTAGCTCTTTGAGTTATGTGAATTAAAAACCTCTCTGCTTTTCAAGGGGTGATACAGTTTTAGTGCATTTCTTTTGAAATAGAGAGGATTTCTTTGGGAAAAATGAAAAGAAAAATTTTTTGGTTGTTTTCCCTCTTTATATCTATGTTGGTCTGAATAGAAAACAGGATCATAGTGCTTATAGAGAAGAAGAAATACATTGGTGGTGGTCTGGACCAGTTTTGGGACTTGGGGAAATGGGAAAGTGGGGACCCAGCTAGAGTAGCATAGCCTTTAACATGGGGCCCTTCCTTCCCGACATTCCTCTCACTGTTAGTGTTTATCAATTTTGGCTAGCTTTCCTTCATGCTTTCTCTATTTTTCTTGAGTTCACAAACTAATTATTAAACTTACAATGCAATGTAATATACTTGCAGAAAAGTACAAAGATTATGAATGTATTTTTTGCAAATGGAGCATATCCATGTGGCTTGTACTTGGATAAAGAAATAGAACATATGGGGCCGCCTGGGTGGCTCAGACGGTTGAGTGTCTGACTCTTGATTTTGGCTCAGGTCATGATCTCAAGGTCATGGGATCAAGTCCTGCACGGGGCTCTGTGCTGACAGTGCAAAGCCTGCTTGGGATTCTCTCTCTCCCTCTCTCTGCCCCTCCCCTACTTGCTCGCCCTCTCTTTTTCTCTCAAAATAGATAAGTAAACATAAAAAAAAACAACCAACAGAACATTTAGCACCTCAGCAACCCCCTGTGTTCCCTCTCACTTGGACTTTTTAACTCCTTATAAGCAGAGCAAAAAAGTGCATTTCAGTTCATGAAAGGCTTCAGAGTTTCTATATAATGTCTTACTTAGATGTAATAAATTCCCTTTTTGCCCTTGAAGGTGTGTCTTTCCACCTTATATTACGTCGTTCATCTAAGTTCTCAGAACCTTTTAATTTTCCTAGGCATGAATATTTTTTATAACGTTTATTTTATTTTTGAGAGAAAGCGTGAGTGGGGGAGGGGCAGAGAGAGAGAGAGAGAGAGGAGGACAGATGATCCGAAGCGGGCTCTGCTTTGACAGCAGCAAGCCCTGTGGGAGGCTCGAACTCACGAACCACGAGATCATGACCTGAGCCGAAGTCAGATGCTTAGCTGACTGAGCCACCCAGCTGCCCCTCGATGTGAATATCTTAACGAAGTGTTTTTCTTGACTGAAAATATCTCCTTATATTATGTGCATAATAAATAAGCTGTTTCCACTCACTGTGTAAGAAAACATAGAGCAAGAGAGTGAGAAATAGATCAAATGAATGGTGTTTTTCCTTTAATAGCTCTTGCATGTAGTTTCAGTAGTAATGAAGTGAGAATAATGTTAGAAATATCTTTGAATACTGTCAGAAAATGATCAAAAGCCCCAGTGCTTGCAGGGTTCCAGTTACCATGGTGACTAAGACTGCCGGAGCAGAATGGAATACTTGCTGGGATTATATAAGACAGCATCTTGAGACATGTATTTGAGATACACAGCTGTCCCTACCAGTGATATCCATGACTTTTGGGTGCCTTGAGACAGCAGAGGCCTCCAAATCACTGATTATTTGACTCTGGAAGAGCAAATACACATAGCTAAAATGAGCACTGGAGGCCACAAATATACATTGACAGAGAAGTGTGCCAAAGTGAATATAATGGTCTTAAATAAAAATAACTGCAGAAATTGTTTTGATTAAATAGGCTTCTAGTATTTCAAATTAAAGAAGAAATCCCCCACAATGCTTCCTTGAAGAGCCTATTTTTAGGATGCCCTGGTTCCTAAGTAGGAAAGGGTAACTGGGAGATGAACGGTCTGTTCCCTTGTCCCTTTCCTCCCCTCCTGCAACCCTTCCTTCCTCTTTCTTCCTTCTTTATCTGCCCCTCCCTCTTCCTTCTCTTCTTTCCTCAAAAAATTCATACCTTCCTTGAGGCAAGCTCTGCACACCGGTAATAGTAGGGTATCTGTGGGGCGCCTGGGTGGCTCAGTCAGTTGAGCATCCAACTTTGGCTCAGGTCATGATCTCACGGTTCGTGAGTTTGAGCCCCACTTTGGGCTCTGTGCTGATAGCTCGGACCCTGGAGCCTGCCTCAGATTCTGTGTCTCCCTCTCTCTCTGCCCCCCCCCCCCATCCTCTGTCTCTCTCTGTCTTTCAAAAATAAATAAAAACATTTTTAAAACGTTTAAAAACATAGTAGAGTATATGTTATTTCAAAGATGATGCTTAAAGTAGCTGTACAAGCTTGTAATAAATATTTTGGTTTTCTGTGGCTTATTGCTCAAAAGAATTGCACATGCATTTGAGGTAGACTGCCACCAGAGTGCAGTGGATATCTTGGTCACATGATGTAGAGAAGTGTGGACTAATAAAAATTTAATACAGACCACAAATGTGATTTTAATTGTCTAGTAGCCAGATCTTAAAAAATGTAAAAAGGCAAAAATGAAATTAATGTTTATAATTTGTTTGATCTAATATATCTAAAATACTTTATTTCAACATGTCATCAATATAGAAAAATTATTGAGATCTTTTACATTCTTTTTTTTCATATTTAGTCCTTGAAGTACACTGAATATTTTATTAGCTTTTTTAATGCTTATTTTTTTATTTTTGAGAGAGAGAGAGAGAGAGAAAAAACATGAGTGGGGAAGGAGCAGAGAGAAGGGAGGAGAGAACAGAGGACCCAAAGCAGGCTCCATGCTGACAGCAGACAGCCTCATGCGGGGCCTAAACTCATGAATCACAAGATCATGATCTGAGCTGAAGGCGGATGCTCAACCAACTGAGCCACTAAGGTGCCCCCTGAATATTTTATATAAACTTAACATACATTTGAGTTCAGATGAGCCACTTTTCAGGTACTCAGTACCCATGTATGGCTATTGACTCAGGCAAAATTCCTCCCACTTTTAGCTTCTGTTCACAAAATGATCCGCTGTGCTTTCTGGAGAATATATACTGGCTGTTTTGGGGTTCTCTTCTTCACAGGTCCATCAGATGTCCCTGTTTGTTTCTTCTGTCTCTTCCTGTACAGATGCCAATAGCCTGCAGGTCTTTTGGCTGTTGGTGATTTGTCCCTACCCACCTGTATTTGGGGATTTGAAGGATACTTTATTACTTACTCTGTTAGTTTGCTAGGACTATCATAACAACATATCACAGATTGGGTTGCTTAAGCAACAGGAATTTATTATCTCACCGTTCTGGAGGCTAACAGTCCCAGATCAAGGTACTAGCAAGGTTGGCTCTTTCTGAGGCCTCACTCCTTGGCTTGGAGATGGCTGTTTTCTCACTGTGTACTTAAATCTAGTCATCCCTCCATACGTGCGCATCCCTGGTGTCTCTGTGTGTGTCCTTATCTCCTCCTTATAGGATACAAGTCAGATTATATTAGTGCCCACCCAAAAGGCCTTGTTTCAATTTAATTACTATATTTGTTTAAAGGTCCCATGTCCAAATGCACATTCCGAGGTACTGGGGGTTAGGACTTCAACATCTGAATTTTGAAGTGACATAACACTTACTTTTGCTGAAGATGTTGTTTGGGGTTTTGGTTTTGTTATCTAATGTTTCTGTCTGTTTTTGGAATGTACCTGAGTAGCTGAAACTATGCTGCTGTCCTTTCCCCAGAATCCAGAAAATCAGCTATTTAAATGATATACCAAAATTTTAAACACTAAAATAGATGAGTATATTTCTAATTAGTTCTTTTTGACTATCAAAGTTCAGTATAACCTGACCTAAAAAGTTACCGTTTTCTAAGATCTTAATTGTCAGGCCTGGCTAGGAACAAAAATACACATCTTCACCTTTTTATTAAAAAAAAATTTTTTTTTTTAGTTTTTTATTTATTTTGGAGAGACAGATCACGAGCAGGAGAGGGGCGGAGAGAGAGGAAGACAGATAATCCGAAGCAGGCTCCAGGCTCCAAGCTGTCAGCACAGAGCCTGACTCGGGGCTTGAGCTCATGAACCGTGAGATCGTGACCTGAGCCGAAGTCTCAGCTTAACCAGCTGAGCCACCCAGGCGCCCCGACACATCTTCACCTTTATAATTGCTAGTGGGTTAGACCAGGGATTGGTAAGGGGGAAGGTATTTCTGTTTACTTTTTTTGTTTTGTTTTGTTTTGTTTTTGTCTTTTTGTGTGTGATCTTCTAAGCTCTTCCAGGCGTAGTGTAAAGCGAAAAAGGAAAGAATTTAAGAATAATAGATTTCACTGAATCCTCAAAACAACCTCATTAGCACCTGTTTTCTTGGTTCATAAATGAGAAAAACAAGACTTTGGCAGATAAGCAATAGCTTATGTTAATACAATGGGTTCTAATTTGGGAAGTGCTACCTCAGAGAAGTTTTTCCTTAGTGTAGGAGTAAGGATCCCAAAACTTACAGGGAAGCTCTGATAGCCTCTTCTCTGGCGGTGACACAGGAGAATACTCTAATGATGTAGGAATGACGCAGTTCCTGGCTTCTTGCACTCATCTTCTTGGTTCTCTGAGAAATCCACATCTGTAGAACTCCTTTGGGTAACATCATACCTACAAAATAGTCACAGACCTTTGGAGGGACAAGGCAGCAACACCTTAGAGGACTTTAAAACTTGACAACCTTTTTTTTTCTATGCGCAAGGGGCCAGTGGGAAATAAATGTATTTCTAAGTGTAAGATTTTGTATACTTCCCCTGGAGCTGGTTCACAGGAGGAGAAGACAGCATTCCGTAGCTTTATCTGGCTTGGCATTTCTAAATTCAAACTAAGGGTGATTATTCAAAGTTATTCAAATTCATAAACCATCCTAGGAATGGAGCAATGGACTAAGAGCTTTCTGTGTGCCCACACCATTCTAGGTACAGGGCTAGCGATGGGAGCAGGATGCAGAGATAGAGGGAATGTCCACCTTCTACCTAATCAAGCACTCTTGTGCATTTTTTCTCAATCTCTCATTCAAAAAAAGCTTTTCTCCCTCTTCAGTAAACAAAAGAGTTGGGATGCCTGGGTGGCTCAGTTAATTAAGCAACGGTTAGTGAGACTGAGCCCCATGTCGAGTTCTGTGCTGACAGTGCAGACCCTGCTTGGATTCTCTGTCTCTCTCTCTGTCTCTCTCTCTCTCTCTGCCCCTCTCCTACATGTGCTCACGTGTGTGTGCACTCTTTCTCACTCTCAAAAATAAATAAAATTTTAAAAAGTTGATATAGTGGTATCATTAAGATATCCTCCCCAAAGGAAACACTCAGCCTTAACAGTCTAGACCTGTGGATACCCCCAACACCTTCCAACTCACAGGTCGATTCTTAAACCTAAATTTGGAAACCAGGTATGCCAGTTGGTTAAAAAAAAACAAACATGCCGGTGTTAAAACAAGGAATTGCTGATTGGCCTTGCAAGTCCTGAACACGATTTTGTCTGGCGTACAAATGAACACAGAGGCATGGATTAGAACAAAGATGTCACTGTATGTAATACAGTCTTCTCTGTGTAAACAAGAATGTGTGATGGGACACTGTGCTTCTTGACTGAAAACCTTGTTCAGAGGAGTTGAGTTATGCCTTTGACTACAGCTTTGGTCATAGCTTTGTTGGAGGTCGATTGCATCCCATGACCTGGGGAGCAGAATGAGCTCACAGAGAAGAAATTACTAATGTAGAATCAAAATCTAAATTGTTTTCCCTTATGGTGCAAAGAAGAGAACATTAGACTAGGGGTTAGAAGGTTTGAATTTGAATCGTAGTTCAACAATTTACTGGTCATGAGTTCCCAGACAACTCGCTTAAGGTCCTTGATCCTTATTGTGTGTGTGTGTGTGTGTGTGTGTATGTGTGTGTGTGTGTACGTGTGTGTATGTGTGTATGTGTGTGTAAATGTGTTTACATACACACATATATGCCCTAGAGAAGCCAACCATTTAACTATGGGACTAAGGAAAGGGAAGCCAGTAGAAGAGAACAGGAAGGACAGAAAGGAGAGAATTCCAAGATGGTGGACATGGTGCACAGCAGCACGCCACAGGGAGGACGGACGTGAGGATGGAAAGGTGGCTGTTGGGCTGGGATGTCAGGCGTGGGTGGGTGTCAGCATCTTAGCTAATTCCGCTTAGTTAGGATGGTTGATTTGTAGAAACCCAGAAGAGGTTTCCTAAGTTTTGACATCTCAGCGTTACATTGGAAACATCTCTGAGATAAGAACCAGGTTTAATCATTTGCACGACACTTTTCGCTACTGTAGTCTCTGAACTTTCGTTGGTAGAGTTGAGGATTTAAAAAAAAGGAGCGAGATAAGTGTCATACTTTGAATTTCTACTAACGCTTTGGAAGAAGAATATGAGCAGTCAATTTATAACATAGGTGCCTTTGCAAAAAGTGAAGTATCAAGTCATTTAGCTTACAGGATAATTCACAGAGCCCCATTTAATTTAATTCTATGGACCATTAATTTCCCATCTCTGACATCAGTATTAATAACCAAATGATGTATTCAGAGTTTAAAACCATAGTCAAGCTCTGAATAGTAGAGGAATTTGTCTAAACCTCTTTATAAAATACCTTAGTTAGTTTTAGACTCTAATCAAATTATAGTGGTATGTATATTAGCTTCTGTGATAGGTCTTATTAGAGAAGGGGTGGTCACAGGACTTAGCCTTTAGGAAGTTAAACAAAAATTTAACTCTGTGTTGAAAAAGAAATTCCTGTCTGTATAGCTGCGTTTTAATTTTTTTATTACTATTTTTGTATTTTTTATTTTTTTTTATGTTTGTTTACTTACTTTTGAGAGAGAGAGAATGTGCAGGGGAGGGGCAGAGAGAGAGAGAGGGAGACGGGATTTAAAGCAGTCTCTGCACTGACAGCAGAGAGCCTGATGTACGACTTGAACTCACAGACCAGGAGATCATGACCTGAGCCAAAGTTGGATGCTTAACCAACTGAGCCACTCAGGTGCCTCTAATTATTACTTTTTTTAAAGTTTGTTTATTTAGAGAGAGAGAGAGGATGTGCATGCTTGAGCGAGCGTGGAGTTAGAGAGAGAGAGAGAGAGAGAGAGAGAGAGAGAGAGAGAGGATCCCAAGCAGGCTCTGCACTTACAGTGCAGGTGCTCAAACTCAGTAACAGCGAGATCATGGCCTGAGCTGAAATCAAGAGTTGGACTCTTAACTGACTGAGCCAACCAGGTGCCCCTGAGTTTTTGTTTTTATTTTTATGTATGTATTTATTTGTTTGTTTATTTTTAGAGAGAGAGCATGCAAGTGGGGTGAGTGGCAGAGAGAGAGAGAATCTTAAGTAGAGTTCATGCCCACTGCAAAGCCCAACGCGGGGCCCAATCCCACGACCCTGGAATCATGACCTGAGCCGAAATCAAGAGTCTGGCACTCAGCTGACTGAGCCACCCCAGGTGCCCCTATGGCTGGGGTGGCAGATGTTCTAAATTATTTTGAGGAAAATACTATAGAATTTGGGCAGCATTGTTCATAGCTATATCAGAAAATATTGGGGCGCCTGGGTGGCTCAGTCTGTTGGGCGGCTGACTTCAGCTCAGGTCATGATCTCGCGGTCAGTGGGTTCGAGCCCCGCGTCGGACTCTGTGCTGACAGCTCAGAGCCTGGAGCCTGTTTCGGATTCTGTGTCTCCCTCTCTCTGACCCTCCTCCGTTCATGCTCTGTCTCTCTCTGTCTCAAAAATAAATAAACGTTAAAAAAAATTTTTTTTTAAAAAGAAAATATTTGTAGACTACAACTTACGTGTTTTGGCCTTTTGGATCAACTATGTGCTTTCAGCCCTCATACAAAATTCCCTTCCTTAAAGCCCTTTACGCTGAACCCTTGAAATTATATACATAGTCATGACATAAAGCACTGAGTTGTATCTAGTTCTGTTTTCTCTCGTAACAGAATGTATTACTGAGGTTTATTAAATCTGTCAGTTGGGAAACTCGGAAGAACTTGGAAGCACATGCTTCCTTGAAAATTTGCCTAAAGACTTCACACAGTATCGGTAAAGAAGCACCCAAGAGTTGCCAGTTCCCGTGGAGGTGATGGTGATGTTGCAACTTAATGCTGTTATGTAATAACACAGTCTTCCTAGCAGCAGCTACATGATAAGAGTCTTAAAGATTCTGGTGGCAACTTCAATTTTAAAATGTCTGATTAGCTCTTTCTCGCTGGAGGTACATGGAGACATTAAAAAAGAGGAAAACTTGCAATAAATGTGGAAACTGGTGTCTGTAGTTAACCTATTTCTATAATCTGATATGACTTTCTCCTTATCATAAGGATAATGGAAATGGATTTTAAAATGCAGTCAGGAGCTCATTTGTGTTACATATACCTGAAAATTTCATGTAGGGAAACCTTTTGCGTTTTTATTTGTTGTCTTAACATCTGGTAGAGAAATGCATATCTTCTTTCACTTATTAACTCCACTTACAGAATTTACCTTTTACTCATTATCACATAATAACTATTCAAAATTATTAGTATGAAGGTGTTCATTGCAGCATTTAAAAAAATTGTTTTTAATGTTTATTTTTGAGACAGAGAGAGACAGAGCATGAACGGGGGAGGGTCAGAGAGAGGGAGACACAGAATCTGAAATAGGCTTCAGGCTCTGAGCTGTCAGCACAGAGCCCGACGCGGGGCTCGAACTCACGGACCGTGAGATCATGACCTGAGCCGAAGTCGGCCGCTTAACCGACTGAGCCACCCAGGCGCCCCTCCATGGTGTATGTTTTTTATCCATTCATCAGTCGTGGACACTTGGGCTGCTTCCGTAACTTGGCTATCGTTTCTTTTTTTAATGTTTTTATTTTTGAGAGAGAGAGAGAGAGAGACAGAGCACACACAAGTGGAGGAGGGGCAGAGAGATAGAGAGAGAGAGAGAGAGAGAGAGAGAGAGAGAGAGGCACAGAATCGGAAGCAGGCTCCAGGCTCTGAGCTGTCAGCACAGAGCCCGACACGGGGCTCGAACTCATAGACTGTGAGATCATGACCTGAGCCGAAGTCGGATGCTCAACCGACTGAGCCACCCAGGCGCCCCTGCAGCATTTTTATAACAGGGAAAAACTAGAGGCAATATAAATGTTAAGAAGGGATTGGTTAAATAATTTGTTTATTGCTTACAGTGAATGTTGATATAATTATGTGTGTATTTAAAAACCCTGACATATTATTAAATTTAAAAGACATGTGAAAAGGCATGTTATAGAACATTATATGTAGTTTGATCCCATTTATGTAAAATAATAGAAAAACTCACATATTTACTTAAATGTACATAGAAAATGCATCCTTAATGGTGGTTATTTCTGGGGGCTAGAATTGAGGGGGAAAACAATAGGGTATTTTTTACTTCTTACTCTATATACTGTATAGCATTTTTGTTTTAAAAGAGACTTCTATTATTTTCAAAATTGAAAAAGAAAGAAACAAATATAAGATCTCTGTGGTAGATTGCCTATAAAAATCATTCCCTTCCGGGGCGCCTGGGTGGCGCAGTCGGTTAAGCGTCCGACTTCAGCCAGGTCACGATCTCACGGTCTGTGAGTTCGAGCCCCGCGTCAGGCTCTGGGCTGATGGCTCAGAGCCTGGAGCCTGTTTCCGATTCTGTGTCTCCCTCTCTCTCTGTCCCTCCCCCGTTCATGCTCTGTCTCTCTCTGTCCCAAAAATCAATAAACGTTGAAAAAAAATTAAAAAAAAAAAAAAATCATTCCCTTCCTCGTATCCATGCCCCTGAGTCATCCCCTCCCACACTGACTCTGGGCTTGGCCATGATGATTCCTGTAGCCAATGGGGTGGTGCAAACATGATGCAAAGACTCAAAAAAGAACGATGCACATTAGAGCCGCCCTCTCTTTTGCTGCTTTTGGGATCCTTGCAACCAACCTCATGGAAACTGAGCTAGCCTATTGGATGAGAAACACATGACCCAGCACCCTTGCTGCCAGCCAGGCAACGGTGAGATGTCTGAGGGAGGCCATCCACCACTAGCTGTCCACAGTTGCATGAATGAGGTCTGGCTACGGTTTTATTAGCTGATAATTGCCTTTGTTCCTCTTACATACTATCTTAGTTCTCTCTCTCTCTCTCTCTCTCTCTCTCTGATGATCTCTTCTTTCTCTTTTGCGTATCCATATCTCTCTCTTTCAGCAGCTTTCCCTGACTCCTCAAGCCCTCCAATATATCTCTTTTCTACAGTCTTCTGTTATTTTTATTCAGTACCATATAAGTTAATACTTATGTGCTATTTTTTCTTTTTCTGTACATGTGTTAGTCTTTTCTATTTAACTAAATAATAAGCTCTTTGATTGTAGAAATCATATTTCACATCACATTCTCTGGCCTTTGTAGTACTTAGCACTTGGTAGAATTATATGTAGTAACTGTACCTTGTCTAATTGCAGGGCAAGTGTCACCAATAGCAAGATACCTGACTGGGGCAGGAGAAATGCTATACAGGGGCGCCTGGGTGGCTCAGCTGGTTAAGCCCCCAACTCTTGGTTTCGGCTCAGGTCATGATCTCACAGTTTGTGGATTTGAGCCTCACGTCAGGCTCTGTGCTGACAGCACAGAGCTTGCTTGCGATTCTCTCTCCCCTCTCTTTCTCTTCCTCCCCTGTGCTCTCACTCTCTCTCCCAAAAGAAATAAATTTTTAAAAATTAAAAAAAAGAGAAATGCTTTACAAACATAAGCTATATCTGTTTCTGCTCTGTAGCTGTCTTATTTCCATGAAATTATGTATCCTTTGTTAAGTAAATTAAAAAATATATAGCAGCTTTGTGTGTGAGTGTGTGTGTGGGGGGTCTCTTTCTTCTAATCTCAAATATGTTATGTGTATTATACACCGTGCTACATATGTTTATATTAAACATGAAAAAATGTTAATTGTATATTAAGTGAAAAAGTTGACATTACAAAACAAGATAAATACTGTGCCTGTATACACAAATACTGTGTATGTATGAAATCTGGAAGGATTTCTCCCTCCACCCCCTAACAACCAAACAATAAAATACTACCTCAAATTTCTATATATTAGTATAGTTTACCAAGAACATTCAGCTTACTTATGTGAGATAAATAAAGGGTTTCTGGGATGCCTGAGTGGCTCAGTCAGTTGAGCGTTGCATTCTTGATTAAAGCCCCGGTCATGATCTCACAATTTGTGAGACTGAGCCCTGTGTTGGGCTCTGTGCTCACAGCACGGAGACTGCTTGGGATTCTCTCTCTCTCTCTCTCTCTCTCTCTCTCTCTGTCCTCTCTCTGCCCCTCCCCGCCCCTCCCCTGCTCGCTCACTTGCTCTCTCTCAAAAAAATAATAAACATTAAAAAAATAATAATAAAGGATTTCTTTTATACAAGTTGAACTTAGGTTAAATGAGAGAATTTATATTTAAAAGTCTCTCCTTTTACTATGGGACATTTCAGTGTTTCTCTATTTTAATTATTTTCGTAGACATTTGGGTTATAGGGATCATTCTAAAATATAGCCTGCCCTTCTTTTCTTAATTGAAAATAGTGCTAGTGGTGATCAGAGGGGTATTGATTTAGACAAAGTTATATTACCACAGACAGGTAGATTAATGAAAAGGAGTGGAGGGCCCCCAAACAAAAACACTTTATCTGACAACCGCAGGTAGAAGGGATCAGCCCCAAATTTATTATCTCTGAAGCTTGGGATGGTATATGGGGATTCATTGTACTATTCTCTATTTTTGTATATGTCTGAAACTTTCCACCATCAAAAAATAATTTAAAGACATAACTTAAAAAATACAGATACTTTTCACACATCAATAAAAATATGAGACATTGTAGTAATGTGAACTAAGAAATATTAGACCTTTGTGCAAAGCATTGTAAAATTTAGTGATTATTTTCAACATAAATGGAAAGAGATACTACTGACACTAAAAGTTACTTCTTTTAATTGTGTTATTTTTTTTTAATGTTTATTTATTTATTTTGAGAGAGAGTGCAAGTGTGAGCAAGGGAGGGGCAGGGTGAGAGGGAAAGAGAGAGAAAATCCCAAGCAGGCTCCGCACGTGAGATCATAACCTGAGTGGAAATCAAGAGTCAGATGCTTAACTGACTGAGCCACCCAGGTGCCCCAACACTAAAAATTATTTTTAATATGGCATTTCTCCAAATGGATGTCTAGATTCATTGAGGTCTCATTAGAACCCGTTAGGACTTTTTTTTTTTTTTTTTTTTTGGTAGAACTTTCATAAGCTAATGTTAAAGGTCATGGACAAATACAGGGAATCAAGAACAGCCGTGGTGTTCCTTAAAAAGAAGAAAGATGCCATACTTTTTATAAAGCTGTAATAATTAACAGAATGTTAATGAGGAAATAGAAAAACCAATAGAATAGAGCCGAGTCTCAAGAATAAGGGAAAATTGATGACTGCAATTCTAGTTCTGTCATATTAGTCAAGTCAAATGATTTATTTTTTTAATTAAAAAAATGACATTTTTAATTAAAAAATTTTTTTTTAAATTTTTTTTTCAACGTTTTTTATTTATTTTTGGGACAGAGAGAGAGACAGAGCATGAACGGGGGAGGGGCAGAGAGAGAGGGAGACACAGAATCGGAAGCAGGCTCCAGGCTCTGAGCCATCAGCCCAGAGCCTGACGCGGGGCTCGAACTCACGGACCGCGAGATCGTGACCTGGCTGAAGTCGGACGCTCAACCGACTGCGCCACCCAGGCGCCCCTAAAAATTTTTTTAATGTTTGTTCATTTTTGAGAGACAGAGCGTGAGTTGGGGAAGGGCAGGGAGAGAGAGGGAGGCACAGACTCTGAAGCAGGATCCAGGCTCTGAGCTGTCAGCACAGAGTCTGACGTGGGGCTTGAACCCACGAACTGTGAGATCATGCCCTGAGCTGAAGTAGGAGGCTTAACAGACTGAAACCACCCAGGTGTCCCTCATGGATTTATTCTTGGGCTTTAATGAAGAGGTTTTGCCCTGAGAGTGAGACTCAGTTGTAAGTGGCATTTATAGCCAGCATCTCTCAATTGTATCTTTTACTTGTATGCATTAGAAATTGTTGTTATCTTTCAATTCTGAAAGTTCTGGAACTCGTGGGTTATCCCTTTTCCTTTCAACCCTGCTTGTGGCTAGTTCTTTTCTGAGTTCATCTTTCTCATGTTTTGTTAAGTGCAGCTAATAGCATCCAGGGCTAGTAACATACTTTTCCCGGTTTCTTTGTATAAATCCGTAAGTAAGTTAGTCACTTCATCTCCTTTCCAAGTGATTGCAGGCAGATGCTGTTTTGCTGCTGTATTCTATGTGTCATCATTTTCCAGCCTTCAGTAACGGTTTGGTGCTGCTAAATTCCAATGCCAGTGTTACATATGTTGTGTATTTGTTATGGAAATAGCCCATTCCTGGTATCCATTTCTGTACCGGCTTTTTCTCAATAAGGCTGCCGTAACAACTTCAACATTTTAGTGCGTTAGTACAGTAGAGACTTATTTCTAGCTCCCATGTTAGCTATAAGATGTCTTCAGTTCTGAGGCTCCATTAAGTGTGTCTTACTCTGTGTTCCAGGCTGAGGAACAGCCCTACCTTGGTCTTAGGTTGTTGGGAAGTAAAAATGCTGAACTATGTAGTATCTCTTACGTCGTCTTCTCAGACATGGTGTGGGTAACTTGCCATTGTATTTCACTGGCCAAAGCAAGTCTTAAGGCCAGGCCCGTGTTCCTTATGACAGGGAAGAGTTTGTCTCTAAGGGGTGGACGGTGAGTCACCAGGGCCAAGAACAGGGATGTATAGTGTCACCCATAGGGAGAGGATAGAAGAATTGAGGACAGCCATACCACCTGCACATCCACTTCTAGATAGTGGAGTTTTTCAAAGTGCTGAGTTCTTCTATGAAGATAATAAACATTTGGAATTATCAGTCTATAAGTGACTGTGAATAATATCAGCCAGGGAGAGGGAAGAGAGTGCTAGAAACCTCGTGGAACAGACATCTACAAAGGAGACTAAGGATGAACAGAGGTAGGAGGGAAGAATAGGAAAGAACATGTCCTGAGCTCTTGTTATAGAACCATTTCCACTCCCACAATTGTTACTTTTTTTTTTTAAAAGAAAGACTGGGGGTGTCTGGGTGGCTCAGTGGGTTGAGTGTCCGACTTTGGCTCAGGTCATGATCTCACGCTTTGCGGGTTCGAGCTCCACGTCGGGTTCTGTGCTGACAGGTCAGAACTTGGAGCCTGGAATCTGCTTCAGATTCTGTGTCTCCCTCTCTGACCCTCCCCTGCTTGTGCTCCGTCTCTGTCTCTGTCTCTCTCTCTCAATGATGAATAAACTTAAGTAAAAGAAAGCCTGAATGCAAATGTTTTAAATATATCCAGTTTGTACCATCACAAGACCTAATTTCCAAATAGCATAAGAAATTGATTTAATACATGTTTGTTTGTATTACAGAGATTTGCCACAATATGGGCAGAAGCAGTGGCAGTCCTATTTTGGAAGAACTTTTGATGTTTACACCAAACTCTGGAAGTTCCAGCAGCAGCATCGGTAAAGGAATTTTATAGTTACAGGAGAGTGAAGGTCCATTTTATATTAGTGCCACTTTTGACCTTTTTATCTCTTGGTGCATTTTAATATATTTCCTCTTCATGACGCAAATGAAAATGAATTGATTTTTTTTCCTTTTTATTTAAGGTTTTAAAATGTAATGTTCTCATCTGATTTTTAAAGACAGTGTCATATCTGAAATGGTTCAGATTAACTGTGACATAGGTAGGCTGATTCATGGTTTCATTCTAATGTAGGCGTTGTTTATTGGCCAAAGCTATTCGGGGGTGTTGCTTTTAATTTTCATGAGCTTAGCTCAGAACGGTTTCTTTTCATATTTCAACTTACTTTAAATAGACATTTAATACTGCTTTTTGAATTTAATTGAATGATGATGTTGAAATCTCATGAAAAATCCATGAATTTGAATTCTGAATTGGGTGGTATTTTATCCTATTAAATTTACAGATTTGGTTATTTTTGGAATTTATAGTCTCTTATTTCTATTTTCTTATCTCCTATGTAAAACAGACAAGTCTTGGATAATCGGTATGGCTTGAAGCGGTGGCAAATAGGGGAAATTGCTTCTAAGATTGGGCAGCTATACTACCATTATTAGTAAGTGAATTGCATATGGAAAAAAATAAAGTGTTATCCTGGTTTAAACACAGCATGCAGAAGTATACTTACTTGGTAGGAGGGAAAACTAAGGAGGTACAAATGAAACCCCAGATCATAGTAATCAAAACAGTCTTATGAAATGATCTTCCATAATCCAAGTAACATTATTTGCTTAAAAGGCTTACCTTCCAAACAGTTTATTTGGACAGACGCATTTATAACTTAAATGATTATGATCTCCGTTTTAGATAAAGCATAAATACTAAATGAATTCATAGGTCTTAATGGCTTCACTTAAATCTTAATACATAACTTGTATGTTTGAATGAGTGGTTTTGGGGGGAATACTTTAAAACTCATACTTGTAGGATATATCTAAAAGGTTTTGTGAAGCAGATAAAGATAATTTTGATTATATCCTTAGTGATGGGTCAAGCAAGGAAGAGCACTCCTTTTAGGAATCTAGGTCTCATAAAGTAATATCAGTTATACCATAAAAAGCATGGACCATATAGAACTTCTTCCTCTTCCTGTCTTTTGAGATACCATCCATCATTCCCCTGTTAAAATCACTCTTTCGGGTAGAATATTTTCTTAAGAAGTCCCTTGTAAAACTAAAGATGTTAGAGAACTGACTACATCGCCCTCTGAAGGTTCACATTGATTAGCGCATTTCTGAGTCCTGTGAGAAAAAAACTGAAGAAATGAACCAAAGGACAAATGACTGTGTTTGGATTTGGGGAAGGTCATGAAAGATGTAACTGGGTGGAATGCTGTTTGGAGAATCCCTTCAAAGAACGAAAATAATATGTACTTTGGATTGCCATCAAAAAAGGCTTGGGAGCAGTGGAGAGGTTTTGTTTTTTTTTTTTAATTACTATTATTTTTACACATTGTAAGGGTGATGTGATGATTGCTTTGCTGATTCAAATTTAGTTTAGTCATTCCCATCCCCTCGTGTAGAGGAATAGCAGAGGAATGAAACAAGTATTCGTCATAAATGGTTTGAGACACTGTCAAATATGAAGATTTTTTTTTTTTTTCCATAGCCTACGCACATCTGAGACCAGCTATCTGAATGAGGCTTTCTCCTTCTATTCTGCAATCAGACAGAGGTCATATTATTCTCAAGTCAATAAAGAGGACAGGTACGCACCTACTATGTTTTTAGAAAGAGAGAAAACACTCAGAATTTTTAGTCTGTGTGGAAATTATGCAGAGAAGCACACATTTGTTTATAACTTTTATTCATTTGAATGGGCTTTATTGAGTGCCTTACAATGTACTAGGCCTTCTTAAGCATACAGAGGTATGCTTACCTAAAAGCAATAAATGTTATAATATATGTTTAGCAGATGTCACAATACCTGAGTGGAGTCAGAGCACAAAGAAGGAGTTGATTGTTTCTATATGAAAGATTAAGGCCACACAAATTCTCATAGAAAAGAAACAACTCCAAAGTGAGGCTTCGCTGATAACCTTTGTCCTTTTTAGCCTGGGTAATTTGAATTCATATGCATTCAGAAGCCTGTTGACAGCTGTCCATGAGACTAAAGAAAAGGCTGCCGGTGCAGTTTACGTTGTATTTGATAAACCCGTTATGTTCTGGTTGCATAGCTGTAGGAAAAAAAAATCAGATAGAAATCATTCATTCCAAATAATAATCTATTGAGCACTTACATATCTGGCAGTGTGGTAGATGCTTGGGTGGGAGAAGAAGAAAGAAAAGAAGGTATACAGGTGTTCTCTTTTCCTTTCAGAGGATTATCTTCTCATGGGAGTTACAGACATATTTGGGGCCCAGGTAGACTGTGATGTTAATTCCAGATGAAGACGGAATTGCTCAACAAGTCAGGGTTCTGCTGGAGCATCTTCGTGACTAGTATTCCCGGAATTGTTAGAAGAGAAAGTTCAGGCATAGTAGATCTGAATGTTCTCCCTACTACCGGCAACAGAACTCACAGTTATACAGTGAAAAGATTATATTCTCTTAGCAGTAGAAGAGAACATAATTTTGACATATTTTTCTAGAGAACACTTTGTGGTCTGGCTATCATAAGCCTTCCAGCTCAACAGCAACATGTTTTGGAAAGCCCCACTCTTGTAAATCCCCTTCATTCCCTAGCAGATCCTGTTCAGGCTTGTCCAGAGGAGGTTGCTTGATACAAGCAAGGCACACAGATGCTAGATTCTCCGTTTCCCCCCGAAGTCGTCACCGTGCTTCACTCTTCCATCAGAAGATCCGTTAGTCACCTCTCCTTCAGATTTTCTTATGGTTTCCTTCACGTATTTTCACTACAGTTATATTTCATCAGACTCCCACCCGCTTTCTTTCTATTCATGTTGTACAATTTGTCTGAATTCTTGGTGAGATAAGTTTTACTTCTAAAAATACACAGAAGGGCTATATGATATCTTCTCAGTATGAAAAAGACATATAAGGAAAGAACTATTTTAAGCAACAGTGAAACACCTTGTATAATTCACATTTCTGCATTTTCTAATTCACTCAAAGGGAAATTGGCCTTGGGCCCCTTGGCTTCAAATCCAGCAGTTTCATTTATGAAAATCATTTTCTGTCCTAATAGCAAATGCCACATATGAATGGTTTTCCTGTGCTGCCTCCTAGAGCAAGGCAGATGAACAGAGGCAGGATTATTTGGAACCAGGATGACAAAATCTCTTGCCTTAGGCCACCAAATTGGAATCAAAGGACAATCCTGTGTGCAAAATCTTGCCCTTGTTCGCTGTACCTTAGGAAGGACTTTACTCAGTTGGTAGGGTTGTTTGTTTCTTATTTCATACAGAGCAGGGAGACAGTCAGGGTAGCTATTAGTGACAGCTGCTAAAATCAACAGCTGGTTGATTAAAACTAAGAAGTAACAGTATTGCACAATTTCACAATTGCCTTAAAAGCAAAAATCTCTCCTCAAAGGGCAACTGCTCTCTGCACTGTCTCAGTACCTAAGGACTGTTAAAGCCAGAAGTCACGGTACATTTCAGCAGTCACCAAAGTGACTGCCTGTCACTAAGCATAAGCAAATGCTCATTCCAAGGGCCTGTCCTATTTAGTAGAGGAGACGTTGCCACATAATCACTTGTCCTAGGAGCCACAAACCCTGACTAGTATTGCAAATGGCTAAGGCTCAACCTGGTCGGAGTTAGATGTGGGGATGGTGAAGTTTCTGAGTACCCAGAAGCCTGGGGACACATTGCAGTTAGCCACCTCGGAAAATAGTGTCTCAGGCAAACATATAAAGAGTCAGTGTTTTAGAACTAGTGGGCCTGGCAGGCTGGACAAAGCTACAATTCTGGAGTGCCAGAATAACTTTGTCAAAAGGATCGTGATGTCAACTTCAGCGGTGACAGTGTTGGAAGTTTTACGTTGTGGGAAACGTGAATCTAAACTTGAGAACCTTGGCGCTTCCTAGTAGTGTTTATTGGGAGGATGTGATGTGGACCTTTCCAGTGTGATTCATTGGATGATTTTTTTCTTCTACAGTTTCATGTGTTATCAGGCAGTGGGCTGTGGGCCTGCCTGGGACAGCTTCTCGTGTGTATAAGTGGACAGCACTGACTTTTTTATCTGTGCTTTGCTGCAGTCCAACACAGTGGTTTCCAAAATAGAATACATCCACCTACTTCTGTATGTTTATTTAATACAGGGGTTGGCACGCTGTGGCCTGTTCCTGAACTGTCTGGTAGCTTAGAATCCTTTTTATATTTTTAAAGTGTTACGAAAACAGAAAAATATGCTACAGACGCCATATGGGTCTGCAGAGCCTAAAACATTTACTGTCTGGCCATTTACAAAACTTTGCTAATCCCTGGTTCAGTATGTTTGTGTAATCTGCATTACATAGTTGTATCATCTATGATATAGATTCATAGAACCTATTTTATTTTAGCAAAACATTAAAGGAATTGTCTTATTAGTATTTCAACTGTGAATTGACATCATCCTACAAATTTTCCTCCTACAAATTTTCCTCCTGTTTTGAATTCCACTTCTGACAATGTGGCAGGCTAGATAATCTAAAATACTGTTCCCCAAACACCTAGAGATGCTGACTGAACAGATCCCCTGTCCTTTTATTTTATTATTATTATTATTTTTTACATTTATTTATTTTTGAGACAGAGAGACAGAGCATGAGCAGGGGAGGGTCAGAGAGAGAGGGAGACACAATCCGAAACAGGCTCCAGGCTCTGAGCCGTAAGCGCAGAGCCTGATGCGGGGCTCGAACTCACAGACCGCGAGATCATGACCTGAGCCGAAGTCGGATGCCCAACCGACTGAGCCACCCAGGCGCCCCTCACCTGTCCTTTTAAATGGACAGTTTAGCTGTCAAGAAAGTAAGGAGAATCCTCAGATTATCAACCCTGTGACCAGTGCTGTGACAACCTTACAAGAGTGTTTGGTTTTGGTGATGTGAAAGAGCTAGTAAGGTTTTCTTTAGGAAGAGGAAAATTGAAACCAGAAGGAAGGGGTGATATATAAGGATTGGTAAGAAAAAAGGTATTCCTTTGTTTCCTAAAAATCACGGACTTCATAAGACAATAATTTTAAGGATGGCTAATTGAGGTTATCAAGATAAAACAGGGCCAAATTCTGGATAATAATAACATGAAAGAAGAAAGTCAAGAATTAAATCATACCAATAAGATCCATTTATTGTTCAGAAGAAGCTTAGAGTAAGTAAAGTTTGCTTTTTAAAATAGTAAGAAAAATATTTTTAAATAACATAAGGAGAATGTGTAATTTCTAAACAGGTAGAAGGGGGAGGAAAGTGAATAATAAAATTATGATCATTACAATAAAAGTTAGGGAAGGAATGTGTACTAAAAAAAAAAAGTATAGTTAGCACAAAAAACAAAGTAGGAATAAATCCAAGTACACTAATAATCATAGTAAGTGAAAGTGGTCTAAACTTCCTAGGTAGAAGTCAGAGATTATCAGTATGCCTTTTTTTCTCCTCCCACCACCCCCTCATGAGTATGCCTTTTAAAAGAAAATCCAGTAATCTAGTGTTTACAAAAGATTTTCCAGAGATACAAGGTACACAGAAAAAGATAAAGTAGATACCAAGGGAAGAAATGCCACGATAGATAGATAGATAGATAGATAGATAGATAGATAGATAGATATTTAAGTTTATTTATTATTTTGAGAGAGAGAGTGAGTAGGGGAGGGTCAGAGAGAGAGAGAGAGAGAGAATTCCAAGCAGCCTCCACATCATCAGCGCGGAGCCCCACACGGGGTACGAACAATGAACAATCCGTGAGATCATGACACGAGTTGAAATCAAGAGACAGATGTTCAACTGAGCTACCCAGGCATCCCGAAATGCCACTGTATTTAAGGCAAGAGAGCATTATTAAGGATAGAGGTTTATTTCATGATGGTAAAAGGAACAACTCAAAAGATATAAAAATTCTATGGGGCACCTGGGTGGCTCAGTCAGTTGAGCGTCTGACTTCTGTTCAGGTCATGAACATGCGGTTCGTGAGTTTGAGCCCTGCGTTGGGCCTTGTGCTGACAGCTCAGAGACTGGAGCCTGCTTCAAATTCTGTGTATCCCTCTCTCTCTGCCCCTCCACTGCTCACACTCTGTCTCTCAAAAATAAAGATAAAAAACCTTTTATATATATATATATATATATATATATATATATATATATATGTGTATATATATACATATATACGTGTATATATATATGTATATACATATATATATACATATATATATACACATATATATATGTATATATATATATACACGTATATATGTATATATATGTATATATATATAAAAATTCTAAACTTTTTTATATGCCCAGTAATGTAACATTATAATAAATAACAAAAATTAGCTTATTTTCTGGGAGAAATTGATAAATGGCCCAATATATAAGGAGATTTTTAATGTACTATATTTATGAATCAGAAGACACGAAATGAGATTTATGTAACATAATTAAAAACTTGTTCTAATGTGCTTAATACTGCGTACAACAATAAGCAAATGCACATAATTTTCAAGTTTATATGGGACTTTTGTGAAATTGACTTATGCCTGACACAAAACAGGTTTCAATTATTTTCAAGTGTATGATATCTAACCATGGTGCAGTGCCATGAAAAATTAAGAATGACAACATAGTTGTCTAAAAAATCAATAAATCTATCAATTAGTAGACACATTTCGAAATAACTCCTGGGTCAAAGAGGAATTTTTTAAAATTTTATTATGGAAAATGTCAAACATCTATAAAAATATACTGTAGTAGGGTTATTATAATTGTAATGTAGGCTGTGGAAATTAGAAATATCAGGTTTGATATCCCTCATAGGGATGAGTATACAGGTTCAGGTGTGAAGAGCTACAATATTGATTGTAAATAGCCTTTGATAAGTTAAGAGTATGGGTTGCTACTCCTAGCAACCACTAAAAGAATAATAAGAAAGAAGTATAAGTAAGAAACTGATAGAATATATAAAGTAGAATACTAAAATATAATTAACTAAAAAGAGCACTAGAAAACACAGATGCAGAAGGGGCAAATGGAAAACAAACAGCACAGGGTGGCTCAGTCAGTTGAGCATCCGACTTCAGCTCAGGTCATGGTCTCGCGGTTGGTGGGTTCGAGCCCTGTGTTGGGCTCCTTGTCGACAGCTCAGAGCCTGGAGCCTGCTTTGGATTTGGTGTCTCCCTCTCTCTCTGCCCCTCCCCTGCTTTACTCTGTTACTCCCAAAAATAAATAAACATTAAAAAAAAAAAAGAAAAAGATGGGGTGCCTGGGTGGCTCAGTCGGTTAAGCGTCTGACTTCGGCTCAGGTCATGATCTCACAGTTCATGGGTTCGAGCCCTGCGTCGGGCTCTGTACTGACATCTCAGAGCCTGGACCCTGCTTTGGATTCTGTGTCTCCCTCTCTCTCTGCCCCTCCCTGGCTCACACTCTGTCTCTCTCTCTCTCTCAAAAATAAATAAACATTAAAAAAAGAAAGAAAGAAAGAAAGAAAACAGCACAGAGGCACCTGGGTGGCTTAGTTGGTTTAGCATCTGACTTACTTTTGACTCAGGTCATGATCCCAGCGTCGTGGGATCTAGCCCCCAGCCTCCATGCTCAGCCGGCAGCGTGCTTAAGCCTGCCTCTCTCTCTCTCTCTCTCTCTCTTTCTCTCTCTCTCTCTGCCCCTCTCCCCCACTTGTGCTCTCTTTCTGTAAACAAAACAAAACAAAACATAAAGCACTGTAAGAGATGCAAACCCTTAGCCAAAGCAACAGTAAGATAAAATGTAAATGGTCCAAGTACCCGAGTCTATGAGGCAGACACTGTCAAAGTGGATTAAAAAGCTAACTCTACATTGTCTGCAAAAAATGGGTCAGGGCATCTGGGTGGCTCAGTCAGTTAAGCATTTGACTCTTGGTTTCAACTAAGGTCATCATCTCACAGTTTGTGAGTTCGAGCCCCACATCAGGCTCTGTACTGACAGCCTGGAGCCTGCTTTGGATTCTGTCTCCCTCTCTCTGCCCCTCCCCTGCTCACACTCTGTCTCTCAAAAATAAATAAATAAACATTAAGAGAAAATGGGTCAAAGTGAAAAGTCACAGGAACTTGAAAGTAAAGGAATAGAAAAAGGGTATACAGACAGTAAGCTTAGGAAAACTGGTTTGATTATATTAATATCAGAAAGTAAGTTTCCAAAACAAAGAATGTTTGTCCTGGAACTCTTTTCACCCGTATTTTCCTGCCTGTTGTCTTCTACTCTTTATCATCTCACCTTAAACATCGCTCTCTTTAGGAAGCCTTCTCTGTGAGCTCAAATAGCATCCTTTCTCCTCTCAGTGTACTTATTCCACTGTGTTTTAAGTGTCTGTCTGTCTCCAGTACATTTTAGGTAGTTTCCTGTCTCTGATATTTATGAAGAAGGGGCTGTGTCTATATTTGTTTGTCTTAATCATTTCTCTAGCACTTAACCAGGGTGCTTGATGCATCTAAGTTCTCAGTGGGTATTTGTTCAATGAATGAATTTGTGAATGAACATAATGAATCTGTGAGTAAGAAATGTGTTAAATGCAGCTGTAGGCTATATGCAGAAATGTTTGTTACTGTGCAAAATAGGATCTAAAAAAGTTTAAAAGCTGTCAGAAAGTTGGAAAAATCAAAGAGCATGTTTTCTTTTTTAATCTAATGAGTAATTTCCCATTTATCTGCCATAGACCTGAGTTGGTCGTTAAGAAGCTTCGATACTATGCAAGATTTATTGTAGTTTGCCTTCTTCTCAACAAAATGGATGTTGTGAAGGATTTGGTGAAGGTAAATGTACTTTAAAATTATTAAAATCCTGGGGTGCCTGGGTGGCTCAGTCATTTAAGCATCTGACTCTTGACTTCGGCTCAGGTCATGATCTCACAGTTTGGGAGTTCAAGCCCTACATCAGGCCCTGACAATGTGGTGCCTCCTTGGGATTGTCTATCTCTCTACCCCTCCCCCACGTGTGTGTGCACACGTGCTCATGTGCACTTCCCATGTACACTCTGTTTCTCTCACTCAAAATAAAATAAAAAGAAATCATTATTTTAAAAATAAATAAATAAAATTATTAAAGTCCTACTCTGTAATTGTGTATGGATAATTTTGCTTTTTTAAAAATAGATTTAAGATAAAAATAATTTTACCATATCTAAATTTAGTATATCTATATCTAAAACATTCAAAAGTGTGGTAACTTCGGACAAGGGTAATCTAAAAGAATATTCCTGCCCTCTTCATATTTCAGATACACACTAGCGAGAGACAGTTCTCTTAATTCTTTGTTTTTGTCCCTTAAGCGTGTTTTACATCTCACCACACATCAATGGATGTTTGCAAAATGCAAACAAAAGTTAAAATAATCGGTTTAAGAGGAAATAATTGTGGGGCGCCTGGGTGGCTCAGTCGGTTAAGCGTCCGACTTCAGCTCAGGTCATGATCTCGCGGTCCGTGAGTTCGAGCCCCGCGTCGGGCTCTGGACTGATGGCTCGGAGCCTGGAGCCTGCTTCTGATTCTGTGTCTCCCTCTCTCTCTGCCCCTCCCCCGTTCATGCTCTGTCTCTCTCTGTCTCAAAAATAAATAAACGTTAAAAAAATAAAAAATAAAATAAAATAAAAAAAATAAAATAAAATAAAATTTAAAAAAAAGAGGAAATAATTGAAAGGTTGGGTCAAGAATAAACATTTCATGTTTTACAAAGGTATCGCGAATGAGTTTGGGTTTTTCCATCCTTTTACTGTGTCTGCATCACTGTCCTTTGTTACCTCAGGTAAATTAGAGGTGGGTTCACTTAATGTCTCTAATTATTCACACCCCGTTCTGGTTGCACTCTGCAGTCAGCCAGCTGTTTCCACAAGATACCTCTTAAATTTTGGTACTCAAGTATCACATGTTAGTTTTGACAAGTCCTTCTCTGTCTTCCTCCACCTCTAGTTACTAATAAGACTGTTTCCAAAACACAGTATGATATGAATCCAAAGAAAATCATCTAGACAGTCTTTGTTTTTAAGCATTAAAAGCTTGGGGTTTTACCTTCAATAAATTAATTGCTGATGTAGAATTGAGTAGATATGAGTTGCTCTGGATCTTTGTGAAGATCTTGTTGATGTGTGTCATTCTGGAGTCTTCTATTTTAAAGCAAAATAAAGTAGTTTTCTTCATTTTGGGCTATAATTGGGACCATATATTGATAATAATCAAGCTTCTTTTTTTATAATAATCAGGCTTAACTATATCAATTTCTGTCAAGAATATGGTACAATATAGCAATCTATTTGTATGTGTATTTCCCCCATAACTGTTTTTCTTTGTGAAAAATTTAAAATCAGGAATTGTCAGATGAAATCGAAGATTATACTCACCGCTTTAATACTGAAGATCAAGTGGAATGGAACTTGGTGCTTCAAGAAGTAGCAGCTTTCATTGAGGTCAGTTTTTGACAAGAGAGATTGTCATAATTATGGAGAAGTAATTGCCTATGTGGCATATGTTTTTATGGTGTGTATATGTCAATAAGAAGGAATAATTTATCATCTTGACATTTTGCCTTGGCCATCAACTACTCCTTTTTTTCTCCAGGCGGACCCCGTAATGGTATTGAATGATGATAATACCATTGTTATCACATCTAATCGCCTTGCAGAGACAGGAGCACCATTGCTGGAACAGGGCATGATTGTGGGACAGTTGTCTCTGGCTGATGCGCTCATTATTGGTAATTGTAATAACCAGGTAAAGAATTGTGAAGGAATTGTGCTTAAAATTCAATTTAAAAAATAGTGCTTATTATTACAGAATTACAGATTAACATCACGTAATTACTGTTTCCTTGTAAATATCCTAAATCCATTTGTGAGGAAATGTTTGATTAAATAACACAGTGTCCACATATGGGCTGTATTACAGGCATTTAAAGGTTTAGAAAGAATTTGTAATCACAGAGGAAGAAATAGTCATGATATAGTAAGTAAAAGTAAACTTGGTATGGAGATATGTAAACAGGATTATTTCATATATGTTAAAATGTCTGTATACATATATGCACAGGCAAAAGGACTAGGAAGAAATTTACCAATATCATAAAAGGTTTATCTCTGAATAGCAGAATTATAAGTAATTTTTATTTTCTTCTTTACAACTTTCTAAATCTGTATATTACTTTTACAGTCAGGCAAAAAAAAAAAAGAATTATTTTTAAGCATATTTGTCATAGCAAATTTCAGATTTTTTTGGTGACAGAATAGTTCCATGATGATGAGGATTTAATGTACTAGAAATGTAAATTTACTGGAAATTATGGGATATCAGAAAAGTGTCAAGTGAATACATTTTTCTTTTTTTTTTTAATTTTTTTTTTTTTAATGTTTATTCGTTCTTGAGAGACAGAGCATGAGTGTGGGAGATGCAGAGTGAGAGAGGGAGACACAGAATCTGAAGCAGGCTCCAGGCTCTGAGCTGTCAGCACAGAGCCCAGTGCGGGGCTCGAACTCACGAACCGTGAGATCATCACCTGAGCCAAAGTCAGACGCTTAACCGACTAAACCACCCAGGCACTTTGAATGACTACATTTTTCTGTATGCATTATTTACACGTTTTAATTTTGTATCCTTCTCTTACACTTTTCATTTTTGTTACTGTTAACTTTTTCTAGTACTTCTCCAGTTTTAGCTGTTAAAAGCCATTGGTTTGCAAATTTAATTTAAATTAAAACATTGCCTGCCTATGGGCAGAAGACAGAACAGACATTTCTCCAAAGACATACAGATGGCCAACAGACACATGAAAAGATTCTCAACATCACTCCTCATCAGGGAAATGCAAATCAAAACTACAATGAGATATCACCTCACACCTATCAAAATGGCTAAAATCAAAAGCATAAGACACAAGTGTTGGTAAAGATGTGGAAAAAAAGGAAGCCTCCTGCACTGTTGGTGGGAATGCAAACTGGTACAGCCGCTTTGAAAAACAGTATGGAGGTTCCTCACAAAATTACAAAATAGAACTATACTATGATCCAGTAATTGCATTACTGGGTATTTACCCAAAGAATACAAAAACATATTTTCAAAGGGATACATGCACCCCTGTATTTTTTGCGGCCTTATTTACAATAGCCACACTGTGGAAGCAGCCCAAGTGTTGATCAATAGATAAATGTATAAAAAAGAGGTGGTATATATATACAATGGAATTTTCTTCACCCCTAAAACAGAATGAAATCTTGCCACTTGCAACAACATGAATGGAGCTAGAGAGTGTAATGCTAAGTGAAGTAAGGAAGTCAAGGAAAGACAAATACCATTTGATTTCACTCTTATATGGAATTTAAGAAACGAAACAAATGATAAAAGGGAAAAAAGAAAGAGAGAGAAAAACCAAGAAAAAGACACTTAACTATAGAGAAGAAACTGATGGCTACCAGAGGGGAGGTGGGTAGGGAGAAGGGTGAAATAGATGATGGGGATTAAAGCATAAATCATGATTAATAATAATAATAATAATAATAAACATTGCCTACCTGAAGTTCTATGTAAGTATTATTCAAAACAGAAAAGGATGCGGTCTTAAACATTGTATAAGGCCAAAATTTACTGAAGAGGTTATGAAATATGGGCCATAGCCATATTTCAGCAGGCTGCCTTGCCAAAAAAAGTTGTTTTTGTTTTTGTTTTTTTTAGCATGTTTTTTTAAGGATGCTAATATAGGTCTTGTTGTTTACATGACTACTTTTTATGTTTTTAAAAATACCCGAGGAAATTGATGGATAAAGATATAAATAAATGGAAAGATACATGATAAAGCAAATACAGAAAATTTTAATGGTATAGAATTTAGATGATACAATGTATATAATTCTTTTAATTTTCTGTCTTTTGAAATTTTTTATAATAAAACACTGGGGAATAAATTACCCAGTGTCATTAAGTACACATGAATGTCGGGAGTTATATTATGATCAGAGACTTCTAGGTCTGTATACTGTATTGATGGTAAGTTTGTTTTGCATGCAGGTTAAGTTTAGTGAGCTGACTGTCGACATGTTCCGGATGTTACAAGCCCTGGAAAGGGAGCCAATGAATTTAGCTTCCCAGATGAATAAACCAGGAATGCAGGTGATCTTCTCTCCACATTTGCAATTTTGGTAACACCATCATTGCTTCTGCTCCTCATGGAATGCTGTTACTCAACAAATGCCATGCATGCGAATAAAGAACTCTCTCGATGAGGCACAGGAGAGATAAGCACAATAACAGTAACATGGAGTAATAAAAAGATATTTGATGAAGAGTATAGTAAAAATAGGCATTGATAATTCATCCGTCAAAATCAGCCTGTATGTGTCTTGTTTTCTGTGTGTGAATATAGGAATCAGCTGATAAACCTACCAGACGAGAAAACCCCCACAAGTATCTGCTCTACAAACCAACCTTCAGCCAACTCTACACGTTCTTAGCAGCATCTTTTAAGGTATATATGATCCAATACTTTTTATTGTATGGGGGGAAGTGTGCCCTAAATAGAATCTGAGAGTCACTCTTTTCTTTGAATATTTGAGTCAAGAATGTAGATAAAATATGAAAATGAAATCTGCATTCAGTATACCTAATCACAACTATTTTAGGAATGGAAATTGCTTATGTTGTTATGAATGTTCCTTACCATTAATTAACGAGAGTATTGATTAATTATTCTTCTTTCTCCAGGTTTTTATTACTAACCTACTGTAGATATAACAGTCAGATTGCACAGGCATGTTATGTATTTAGGCAGCTCTGGGAAGCCCTGTGGTCATCTGAAAGAACCATGAGAAGTAGTGAATTCCTCCCAAAGTTTATGTAGAGGAAGCCATGGGCAGGAGTTTATCTTGTAGACCCATAGTCAGGATCTTTACTTCACCATTTCAAGGTTTGTCAAGAACATTCTCTAAATGATGAAATTTTTAAGGCAGAAAATGTCTTCAAAACTTTGGGCAATAGTTATAGATTATTGATTCATATTGACTCTTTGTTGTATAAACAGTTATGAGTTGAAACCAGCAAGAGTGACTGTCCTCTTGGAGAAGACAGTGATACCTTACGTTAGGTTCTTGTCCCTGCAACTTTAAAATGTCAGGAACTTTGAATAAAACTGTTTTTTGTTTTGTATATGTGATTTTCTTTAATTTCAGGAGCTGCCTGCCAATAGTGTACTTCTGATTTACCTGTCAGCCACTGGCGTTTTCCCCACAGGTCGTTCTGATAGTGAAGGTACAATAAAGGAATGCTCCCTGTCGTGAGCAGGGCTTGAATTCTCTTTATTTTCTACAAGATGATGGCCCATAGCCCACAGACCATCCCAAGCTTTCCAGAGAGGCTTCCACATTTGAAGCCTGGTCTCTTTGTTGAATTGACAATCTTGTAGATACCCCAGTCTGTTTTATTTGCTGAAATATTATACTTTGAAGTCCACGAATCATCAGCAATTCATATACTAAATGCATGCCTCATTATCAAATTTGCCAAAGGCACATATATATTTGTATACGTATGGAATAACTGAGCCTAATTTTCTACTTCACATCATTGAATTTTTCTGGGCCGTTAATGTGTCAGGGAATCTGGTCAGCGGCTTCATTGTGGCTGAAAGTCTTTGTAGAAATCAGTGCATTGCTGTAACTGTGAAAGTTCAAGTCCTTGTCATGATTTTGTTTCTGTCCTTTATTTCATTTTATGGATTCAACCTGAAGAATATTGGGATGCTATTTCAGAATGAAAACTTTTTAAAACTATTCAGAATATATGAGTCCAGAATATATGAAATTGGTCAGAATAGATGAGTAACTTGAATGTAAATTAGGCAATTAGATCTTTGTCTGGACAAAAAAAAATTTTTTTTTCTTAACATCCTTAACATTTTCCTCTTCATCTGTTTGTTGAAATTTGCATTCCTTTATACAATGCATGTCCCTGCCATCTTCCTTGCATGACGTACAGGTCCTCTTAAAGTGTTAAAATGAAAACAAAACAAAATAAATCTCAATGTCTTTTCATTCAAGTAATTTTTAAGGGGTAAAATATAATACAACATTAAAAGTTACACACAATCATAAACTACTTTGAAGTTTTTCATAATAAAGCTTGTAATTTTATTTTTAAATAAATGGAAATTTTGTAATTTTTTTAAGTTTATTTATTTATTTTGAGAGAGAGAGTGAACGAGCAAGGGAGCAGCAGAGAGAGGAGAGGAGAGAGAATCGCAGGCAAGCTCTGCGCTCTCAACACAGAGCCCATTGTGGGGCTCGATCTCACAAACTATGAGATCATGACCTGAGCTGAAACCAAGAGTCAGACACTTAACCGACTGAACCACCACAGTGCCCCTTTTTCCATGTTTTATAACATAAACTGTTGAATCAGGTTTTCTGAGCTCCCATTTAATATATTGACCTCTTCTTTTCCTTTTTTTAAAGTACAAGAGGTACTAACTAAATGGTCCTTTGGGAGAGATGATTCCTCACATCCCATAGCTGTTTCATTTAGACAAGAGTTCAACTAACCAATGTGATCAGTAGGAAAGGCTAACTTTAAAACCGAAAGTACAGTGGCTGACATAATAGTGATAATAACAGATTTTTTCACACACAGAAATTTGGCATTCCTTTTCTAAAAATGAAGTGTTTATCAATGAGAATTTTCAAGTCTCACTCAAAATTTTTCCCTAAATTTTATAATTGGTGGCTCACTTAAAATTATATTTAAGAAATTATTAGGTCTTCTTTCTGCAACTTTCTCACTTAGATAATTTGGTTGAATGTGAGATTTTGATTTTGCTTGAAATGTAAAGATCATTTTGAACATCCCAGATCTCCATCCCTTTTGCTACCCAGAATGAGGGGGTGCAGTAGATTCTTGTTTTGTTTCTCATTATCTTCTGTTTGAAGAACTGACAAATAATTAAATGATTTTTTTTAATGTTGAAACAGGCAACATGCTGAAATCATTTAAATATTGCATTAAACTAGGATGTTAAATTTTAAAATGTTTAAAATGTTTTGTGATTATCTTCCACTTGTATCAATCAGAGATTCACACAAGACCTTTGAATTTTGAGCATCAGATCAATGTTATTCTCCAGCTGAAGTCTAGGATTCTTCCCTTGTTTTTATAGGTCCTTATGATTTTGGCGGAGTACTTACTAATAGTAACCGGGATATTATAAATGGAGATGCCATCCACAAACGAAATCAGTCCCACAAGGAGATGCACTGGTATGTATTCTGGTGTCTCTCCTTATTATAAAAGTAAACGTCTGTTGTAGAAAACATTAAGTGAATGGGGACTTTTTTTAGTACTAGAAATATTCCCTCAGTATAACACGTATTTGGGTTCTAGCAATATTTCAGGCTCTGACTATCCTAGGAAATTAGAATTTTTGGCTGTTCTTTGTTTTTAAATTTTTCATTCAGTATTATATGTCAGGCACTATTCAGTCATGGGGATATGTCAGCGAACAAAATTAACATTCAAGTTGGAGGAGATTTTACGTGTATACATAAATAATATGTCAAGACATGATACATGTTAACATCCATGCAAGAAGCTTTTTTAATATAAGAGTCTGTTGTTTAGATCTAGTATAAATGAACTTAGGTGTATGATTTTAAGGAAAGTTCACCTATGAATGTTCACTCTTTTTCTAAGTACAACACATTCACTGCTTGGGCCATTATTGGCTCTAGAATTTTTCTAGCTGAGAGATAGCAATTTCTTGTTATAAAGGAGACTGGACTTGTCTGAAACTGCATTTCTAATCGTATTTTACACAAAAATGTTATAGCTGTTCGTATTAATGAGAAAGGGAAGACAGGGAGATATTTCAAATTATGTGTATAGTAGCTAAGATTCCTCCAAGCCATATGTTGGTGCTGTCATTGACCTTAGTTGTAGATGATTTATATTAGAAAAACTTAGTTTGGGGCACCTGGGTGACTTTGTCGGTTAAGTGTCCGACTCTCGATTTCTGTTCAAGTCGCGATCTAGAGGTTCGTGAGTTCGAGTCCCACATCGGGCTCCACACTGACAGTGTAGAGCTTGCTTAGAATTCCTTCTCTCTCTCTCTCTCTCTCTCTCTCTCTCTCTCTGTCCCTCCCCAGCTCTCTGTTTCTCTCTCCCTCAAAGTAAATAAACTTTTTTTAAAAACCTGTATTATTTAAAAGAAAAACTTACATTTGAAACATATTGGTTTGATGATGTTACTCATTGACACATCATTTTATATATTTACGTTTACAATTGCATTAATATTTTTACACATATACCCATTGTCCAGTAAGCTACAGATAAGAGAGCATGCACAAAATTGTTATCTTTTCCTATCCACTGGCTCCCAAACGCATATTGTGGGACTTCAGCCTTTGGGTGCCATAGGTCTTCTGTGGGCCAGTGAATCTATACGTTTAACAAGCACCCCATCTGCTTCTGATGCAGAGGTACAGAGGAAACGTAAAGAATAGTAAAAGGAGAGCCTGTGCTTATTACTGCAATGTTAAGATATAGCTTGAAATATTAAATATCTTTAAAATAAATACATTGAAATACAAATCTGGTTGTGTTAGTACATCCTGTTTTCAGAACATTTTCTTAGAAGGAGCTTTGAAATACTAGCCCAGCACCTAAATGCTGACTTGTGGGATTTTCCTATTGTATGTTTTGCCCATCTGTATATCTGTTGACTTCTCTTTAGCTTGAATATTCCTGTATAATAATGATCTCTGAACATTTTTCTAGATGAAACTGCTAACGTGTGTATCCCAGTAAATAGAGACGTGTTTTGTCTCTTGCTGAGTTCATCTTTGTTTTTTGCTCAGTGCCATGATGAAAAGGAGATGTGAGCAGACCAAACTGAAGAATAAGATTTCTAAAACTTGGCCAGTTTAGTTGTACAGTTATTCATCGTTACCATTGTTTTGTTTTCCCAGCCTTCATCCTGGAGACCTCTATCCTTTCACAAGGAAGCCACTGTTTATTATCGTGGATTCATCCAACAGCGTTGCATACAAGGTGAGTTCCACCAGCACCATTGTGCATGTTAGACATTATGGCACCACTCCAAGGTAACCAGTCTTAACATGTGCCTTTTTATTTTGCTTTATTTTTTTACATTTTAGCAGTTTGTATTTAGTCTTTCTTTTCTTTTGAGGTTGTGCATGCTAGTCAGGATCTGGTGCTATGAATAGAAACAAGAAGAAAACGCATGAATGGACACTCAGTGGAAAATAATAAATCCTCCTGCAGGAAAAAAAAATTCAAGATTTCCAAGATCTCTGGTGGGAGGTTTATTTTTGTTATATAACCCAGAGTAATTTTCTTTTATAGGAGTAGGAGTATATAGGAAATTTTTATTTTCTAGTTTTCAAACGTTTCTCCTTTTCCACACTGAGCTGCTATAGTTTAAATGAAATTTCTATTCCATCTTACATAGTCACAGTCTGAATATCAACATAAATTGTTTTAGATGCACTTTTTTTTTTTTAATTTGTGACACTAAGTAAAAAAAGATGGCCCTGAATGCTGAAATAAGTAACAGGGAACTAAAGTGAAAAACTTTTGGTTTTATATTTTGCTCTTGAAGCAATGGGTTTCAATGACTGTACAAAGAATGTCCATAGTGAAACACTTTAAAGTTGGATATTAGAATTCAAACTACAGTAATTTATAGGAAAATGAAAACAGAATCTTTGGAGTCCTTTGTATGTGGTTGGAATATTTCATTAGTCAACAATATGTTCAAAAATATGCTAGGAACACAGATCTGCCAATTAAAACTATTTCTGTTATGGGTGTTCGTACAATTAGATAGAGAAGCAAATATTAGTAGATTTATTTTTGGAGAACAAGGGAAAAAATGTCTGCTAGCCAAGAGATGACTCCAAACATATGCTTTCTATCTAATTTTTATGTTTAGTTTCACTTTTTAGAGTTAGTGTCTAAACTTCAAGAATATCCAATCCACCCTACATTTTTCAGCATATATCCTGCTACCCATTTTGTCAAGTTTCACAACTCTTGATGTTTAGGAAAATTAGCTGTCAACTTTATTAAATCATGTGTGTGTTGTTGCTTTTAATCTTTGAGGGGATGGGAAGCTGCTGAAGGAAAGAAAAGGTTTATTGGCTACCTCATTCAAATCTATAAAACCAGAAGAGTTTTGTGCCTTGACAGAATTCAAAGGAAGCATTCTGTGACCTTGTCAATGACAAGGAATCATTTGCTACAGTTTAATGATGTGACAATATGTTGATGTACTAGGTCCAGTGTATTACTGAATATGATCTAGCATGCGTTTAGAGTATTTTAGCAATCTATTAATTTCCCTCAATTTGATTGGATATTTGATGCCCCCTTTTATAATCTCAAGAATATCATTCATTGTATGTGCCTGCTATTTCCAAAGTGCTGTTTGGTTACAGAATGGGTATTGAATGCTGATTTTTATTTTTTTGTTATTTTATTTTTTTTAATGCTTATTTATTTTTGAGAGAGAGAGAGAGAGAGAGAGAGACATCATGAGTGGGGGAGGGACAGGGAAAGGGAGACACAGAATCCTAAATAGGCTCCAGGCTCTGAACTGTCAGCACAGAGCCCGACGTGGGGCTTGAACTCAGGAACCGTGAGATGATCACCTGAGCCAAAGTCGGACGCTTAATCGACTGAGCCACCAAGCACCCCTTGAATGCTGATTTTTAAAAACACTGTTGTGCATAGTTGGAAATGTATTTCCCTAATTATATATCATGATTTAATTTGAGATTTCAGTATTCTGATACCCAGAATGACAGTGGACTAATAGAAAGCTTTTCTTGTTTATTCGTTTGCTCTTGATGGCACATGCAATGTCACTCCTTTAAAAAATTAAATTGTCCAGAACATACTTATCTACATACGCATTAGGCAAGTCAGAGCATGGCAAAGACCAGTTCTTTTTAAAAATTAATACTAGGGGCGCCTGGGTGGCTCAGTCGGTTAAGCGTCCGACTTCGGCTCAGGTCATGATCTCGCGGTCCATGAGTTTGAGCCCCGCGTCAGGCTCGGTGCTGACAGCTCAGAGCCTGGAACCTGTTTCAGATTCTGTGTCTCCCTCTCTCTCTGACCCTCCCCCGTTCATGCTGTCTCCCCCTATCTCAAAAATAAATAAACGTTAAAAAAAATTTTTTTTAAAAATTAATACTATTCGGTACCTCTAAATCAAGTATGCAGTCGTCTGTGTTGACATGTGAAAGTGTCTGATATTTACTTTTCCCACAAAGCATGTGTGAAGAGTCTTAAATTACCATTTAACATATTTCTAGTGAAAAAGAACTGTGTGACTGATACATTGTTTCTTGAGGATCAACTTTACTGTGTATGTTTCACATATATGAATGTTTCATGAGCATGTTTGCTGATGTTTTTTCATATAAATACAAACATTTCATGTATACTTCTTCATTTAAATATTACTTTTTTATTTTTGTGAGAATTAAGCTCCTGCATATGGTTTAAAACTGTCGCTCACAACTCTTTCTGTGTATCAGAAACATTCGAGTCCTTCTCAAAACCATTTGTACCTGGGCCCCAGCTCCTGTGACTCTGCATCACTTGACTTGGGGCCGGTCTCAGGTATCAGTACAATTCCAGTGTGTTGTCAGGGTGGGGACGACTCAGTCAGCAAGGTGTTACCAGAAACGGCAGTTGCCATACTCCTGCCAAACTCCTGTTTGCCTTTTCCCAGAGGCCACCAGTTACATCTTTTGTAGCTGATTATTTGTCTGAATAACATGCTCGTGTTGATACTTCTTGATTCTTCATATTCAGGCATTATGTACTGATGTCCCATTGCGGAAGAGAAATTCAGCTCTTTCCTCTTCTTATCCTCTGCTCACATTTATACCTTTTACTTCCTTTTCTCCCCACAGTAGATTTCTTCTATCATGATTTTGGTTCACTGAATATTTCATGCTTATATTATGATGACTGTAAAATGCATCTAACAGTTAAGCCATATAGTAAACTTCTTCTTTCCCAAGCAACTTCCTGCTTTTCCTGGGGCAAATAATTATGTGACTTTGTTCCTTGTTTTTGTCTGAAAGTCACACTGATTCAGCCCCGGTCTTCTCACCAGGCACCTACGTCTTGTAGGTTGTTCGGATTCATCTGTCTCTTCATTTTTTCTTTGTGCTGAATTACCCCTCAGAGCCTCTGAACTGGTGCCCTCTACAGAACCCTCGTCCCAGAACTCCACTTCATTGTTATCCTGAGAATTCATTATCTCTCCTTTGTTTCCTGAATCCCATGTCTTCCTCTTGGACTCTCACGTACTCTCTCATTTTGGTGCAGCATCTCCAGGAGCAGCTTCCTAGAAAGGCTGAGCAGGAGGTAAAATATCTGAGGTCTTGCACTCCTTCAATTGTTCTTTAATTTACTGTCACCTTTTAATGATGGTTTTGGTAGAGACTGGAAATTATTTCCCTTCAGAATTTGAAAGGGATTGTTAATACTGCTTTCTAGCTTCCAATGCTTCTTGAGAAGTAGAAAAGCATTCTCATTCTGGATTCTTTTTGTGACCTGTTTTCAGTCTCTGGAAATGTTTGGGATTGTCAGTTTGTCCCCAGTGTTTTTCACGTTCATTACGGTGTGCCCTGATCTGGGTTTACTTCATGGTACATGGCATGTACTTCCTGAGTTTTTTCAATGTGGAAACTCTGCCCATTTACTTGAGTTGCTCATTGATCTCCTCTCCCCATTTTCTCTGTTCTGTATTTCGGGAATTTCTGTCATTCCTGTATTGGGCCTTCTAGTCTAGTCCTCTGTTTTCTTGCCCTTCATTTTCCATATTTTGTTCCTCTTGCTGTTTAGGAGATTCCCTTGCCTTTATCTTCTAACCTATGAGATTTCTTACTTGTTTTCTAGATGTTTCTTTCATAAAGAAATAAATGTACGTGTATGTATATACAACAAATATGCGGACACGTATACAATCGTCTTGGTTTTGATCTTGTTTGAAATATCTTCTCTTACCTTTGAAAATATCACTTGATCATTTAAAAAATTCTCCCTGCATGCTGTCTTTTTCCTCCATGTTGATTTGTTTCTCTTTGGTTTTGTCTGTATATTTCTTATTAGAGACTTTTCTCAGAGTATCATAATGCTTGTTTGCTCAGGTTTGAGAGAGGAAGCTAGCACAGTGATTGGAATCTCTGCGATTGTGGGCAGGGCTTGTCACACTGACATGCTCAGTGTGATGGTTTAGCTGGACCATTTAGCTGGGTAACCTCTGATGTCAGCATCTTTAGGTCTTTTTTCATGGTCTGCTCAGATGCACCAGGATGTGATTATCAGTGCTATGCTTTGTTTCCCCTAAAGTCTGTGTGTGTGTTTCTATTTGTATATACATATATCTTTATGTCTCCATTGTCTTACACTTAAAATATTCTTAATAATGCATGTTGAATGATTAAATGAAGGTGCACATTATTATCTTTATTTTGTAGTTGAAGAAACTTTGCCAATGGAGGTTAGGTATTTTGCCTAATTGATTCCACCAGTCTTTGTTATTCCAAAGCCCAAGCTCTGTCTGTATTTAGGAAAAGAGGAGTTTTGCATGCCAGTCCTAACCTCATTTCAGAGGACAGTGATTGAAACACGAAGATATACATGGGAAGTATGGCCCAAACTTCCACTCTCAAATTGTCATTAGGGAATGGGCAGGTTGAAGTGGTTTTATATCTGTGGTCACATAGTACTAGCAGAGTAAAATAAAATCCCTCAGTCATGTTAGGTAACACGTCTTTCATTTCTGCTTTCTTTTCTTTGGAAGAAGAAAATCCTTTGAGTATTTAAATATTTGTGACAGAGCCGGATCTCTGCCAGTGAGCATAACTTACACATTTGTCAAAACAGTCGTATTTACGTAAACAGCCCCATCCTACAGTGTTTGACTGATGGATGCAGATTGCCGCAGGCTGTCAAGATGTTCACCTTCCTAACCAGAGCATGTGAGAACTCTTCTGCCAGCCAGTTGCACTCATTCCATTTCTTTTTTGCTACTTTGAAAGACCATCTCTTTGTTTTTGGCCTTCTGCAGTTATACCGTGATATGTCTAGGTTTTGCTTCTTTATATTTAACTCACTGGGATTTGTTGGATTTCTTGAATTGGTACGTTGGAGTGTTTCATTATTGCTGGAAAATTCCTAGCCATTATCTCTTCAGATATTTGCTGTACCCTAGCTTCTCTCTCATCCCCTTCTGAAACTCTGATTATATATGTATATTTAATAGCCTAGCATTTGCACTGTGTCTTCCACATCTCTTGACTTCTCTTCTACATTTTCCATCTTTTTGTGTATCTGGTTGAGATTTGGATAATTTTTTCTGATCTGTTTTTCAGTTAACAAATTCTTACTTTAGCTGCGATTAACTTGCCTTTAAATCCATTTGTTGAGTTTTATATTGGTTGTGTTTCATTTCTAGATGTTCTGTTTGGTTCTTTTTCAAATAATCCATTGCCTTTTTAATTTTTAATTTTTAAAGTTCTTATTTATTTTATGAGAGAGAGAGTGTGTGCACGAGCAGGGGAGGGGCAGTGAGAGGGAGACAGAGAATCTGAAGCGGGCTCTGCACTGACAGCAGAGAGCCTGATGTGAGGCTTGAACTCATGAACCATGAAATCATGACCTGAGCCAAAGTTGGACACTTAACCCACTGAGCCACCCAGGTGCCTCTCCATTTCCTTTTTTATACCTTCTTCTTTTCTATTTTCAGGTTTGTTCTTTATTTCTTTAAACTTAATAAGCATACTCATTTTACTCTTTATTATCTAGCTGATTAGGCTTATACCTGAAATCTGCTTTTGCTGCTGAAAGATACCCTTTGGTATTTTTGTATTCTTATACGCTTGATGATCTTTGACTGCTTTCTTCTCGTTATCCTTAAAACTATTTGCGGGAAATGGACTGAGGCCTGGAATGAAGATACTTTCATCCAGAGAGGGTCTGCATTTGCTTCTGCTAAATACTTGGAGGTACTACCAAGCCGTGACCATGTTTTTACGATTACTTCCATGGTATGAATTTGGGCTGCAAACATGTGAAAGGGGCAGCTTAGAGTTAGAACACTCAGGCACTGTTGTGTTTTGTTTGTCTCTGTTCTGTTCAGTACTGAGAAACTTCCCTGCAGGCCCCTTGAGGAGTGGTCATGGGGGAAGGATGGTAAAGTTTGGTTTGGGTTCATCCTTACACTAGGGGCGTAGCCTAGTTTAACAGGGCTGGTTTCCTGTTAGACTCCCGTCTTAGGCAGACCCTGAGCTCGGACTTGTGTCCTCCTCTCTGGATCAGACCTTTAAAACCTGAATTCATGTTGTTCAATTGCCTCGGGGCTAAAGATGTCTGGAGTCAGCTTATTTTCTCAGTTTCTTCTACTGGTTTTTCCACATTTCTGTGACGTCTTATCACTGGTGCACCCTGGGCTCTGTCTTTTTCCTCTTCTTTTCCAGCTACAACTCACTCTCTTGATGCCCTTATTTAACATTTGGGTTTTGTTCTGTTTTAATTTAAGTAATCTCTGCACTCACCACGGACCTTGAATCACAAGCCCAAGATCAAGCGTCGCATGCTCCACTGACTGAGCCAACCAGACGCCCCGAAGCCCTTATTTAGTTTCATGACTTTAATTACAATCTCTATGCTGACAATTTCTAAATTCCTGCCTCTGGCCAGACCTCTCTCTGTTACTCCAGACTTAAGTATAATCTACCTGCTCCGTATCTAATTGGTGATTCCAATAAAGATCACAAATTTCACATGCCCAAGACAAAATCTCTAAGACCTCTTCCTCCTCCAGCTTTCCCCAGATCAGTTAATGCAGTTAATGACTGTTACTACACTTTGATAGTTGCCGCAGCCCAAATCCTTGGTGTCATACTTGCCTCCTCCTTCCTCACATCCCACATCCATTTCAGGAAATCCTCTTGGCTGCAAATGATATATCCAGAATTGTCCCACCTCCACTGCCATCACCCTGACCCATGCCATCATCGTGTGGCCCTTGAATTCTTACAGGAGCTTCCTTAACAAGTCTTCCTCCTTCTGTCCTTGCTTCCTTACAGAGTGTGTCTATAAGTCAGAGGACGTCACTTCTCTACTCAGAATTTCCAGAGACGCCTCATCTCACTCAGAGGGAGGCTTCATGTGATCTGCCCTCACACACCTCCTCGCTCCCCTCAGATGCATCTCTGACCTTTTCTCTTGCCCGTCTCCCTATTGTTCAGTTCTCTTCAGCCACATTGACCTTGGTATTCCTCTAACTTACCTGGCAGTCTGCTGCTTTGGATCTTTGTGTCTATTCCCCCTGTCTTGAATCCTCTTCCAAAGACACCCACGTTGTTCTTCAGGTGTTTGATAAATTGAAGCCTCTCCATAGAGTCTTCCCTAATTGCCCTATGCATTATTTTTATTATTTTTTAAAAGATTTATTTATTTTGGGGCACCTGGGTGGCTCAGTCGGTTGAGCGACCAACTTTGGCTCAGGCCACGATCTCATGGTTTGTGAGTTCGAGCCCCGCGTCGGGCTCTGTGCTGACAGCTCAGAGCCTGGAGCCTGCTTTGGATGCTCTGTCTCCCTCTCTCTCTGCCCCTCCCCCACTCATGCTCTGTCTCAGAAATAAATAAACATTTTAAAAAATTAAAAAGAAAAGATTTATTTGTTTTTGGATGAGCACGAGCAGGCAAGAGGCAGAGAGAGGGGAACAGAGGATCCGAAGCAGGCTCTGTGCTGACAGCAGAAGCCCAATGTGGGGCTTGAACTCAAGAACCGTGAGATCATGACCTGAGCTGAAGTTGGATGCTCAACCGACTGAGCCACCCAGGTGCCCCCCTAATTGCCCTATTTAAAATCATATGCCAGGGTGCCTGGGTGGCTCAGTCGGTTGAGTGTCCAACTTCGGCTCAGGTCATGATCTTGCAGCTCGTGAGTCCGAGCCCCACATCAGGCTCACTGATGTCAGCCGGTCAGCACAGAGCCCACTTCAGATTTTCTGCTCCTCCCCTGCTTGTGCGCTCCCCAAAAATAAATAAATATTTTAAAAAATAAGATAAAAAATAAAATCATATGCCCCCTTGCATTCTTTATACACCTCTTTATTTTTTCTTAATTATCATGACAGCTTCTTTATAGTGCCATCCACCATTCTAAGCACTTTACAAAGATATTTTTTAAGTGTTTACTTATTTTTGAGAGAGAGCAGGGGAGGAACAGAGAGAGACGGGGAGCGACAGAGACGGGACAGAGGATCCAAAGCGGGCTCTGTGCTGACAGCAGACAGCCAGTGTGGGGCTTGAACTCATACACTGCAAGATCACGACCTGAACCAAAGTGGATGCTTAACCGACTGAGCCACCCAGGCACCCAGCACTTTATCAGTTTAAAAAAAATGTTTAATCCTCAACAACCCAAGGTGTTACTTTTATTATTCCTATTTTTTTACTGATAAGAAAACCACTGCACAGAAAGGTTCGGTAATTTGCCCCAGGTCACACACACGATAGGTGGCTGAGTTGGGATTTAAACAATCTGATTGTAAAGTCTGGGCTGTTAACCATACTCTGCTGTCTTTCCGTTTGTAGCAGTTGCCACCTTCTATGATATTGTGTAACAACTTGGTTTACTGTGGGTCTCTACCGGCCACCTCCACCCCATCTAAATGCCAGCTCCTGGAAAACAAGATTCAAAGAAAAAATCTGTTTTGTTTACCCCTGTCTTCCTAGCACCTAGAACAGTGTATAGTCAGTGGGTTTAAGGAGTATTTGTTAAAGAAAAGAGATCTTTAAAAAGGACACTATGTACTATTTTAAAGTTACAGAGATGTTTTAAAGTATCATTAAATAGATAGTTTTATGGGAGAAAAAGAGCTATTGTCTATAAGAAGGAAATCAGAGCGGTGCCTGGGTGGCTCCCTCCGTTGAGCGTCCGACTCTTAATTTTGGCTCAGGTCATGATCTCACGATTTTGAGATCCAGCCCCGCATCAGGCTCTGCGTTGAGCATGGAGTCAGCTTGGGATTCTCTCACTCTTCCTCTCTCTCTCTCTCTGCCTTTCCTCTGCTCTTGTTCTTTCTCTAAAATAAATAAATAAACTTAAAAAAAGAGGGGCACCTGGGTGGCGTGGTCGGTTAAGTGTCCAACTTCGGCTCAGGTCATGATCTCACGGTCCATGGGTTCGAGCCCTGCGTCGGGTTCTGTGCTGACAGCTCAGAGCCTGGAGCCTATTTCAGATTCTGTGTGTCCCTCTCTCTCTGCCCCTCCCCTGCTCACACTCTGTCTCTCTCTCAAAAATAAATAAACATTTTAAAATATATAAAATTATTAAAAAGAACTATCCGTTCTATACCAATTAGGTCACAAGATGCTTGTATGACCTTGAGCACGTTCTTGGTTTTACCTGTGCCACTTTTTCTTTCTCTGCAAAATAAGTTGGCAATACTGATCTTACAGTATTGTTAAGATTACAAGTAAGGATCTAAGAAGTCTAGGATGATCCCTAAAAGGCAGTATTAGCATTCAGTAAATTATAGAAATTATTATGATGATGACTCTTTCAAGACACAAATAATACACACAAAAGAAAACCCTACCCCAGATTAGTTAATCATTATAGATTAGAAAATTTTAAATAAAATACTAGGAAATAGACTTATTTATTAATAGAATAATCTAACAAAAGAGTTTATCTGAATCATATATGTATTTTGTGAAAATCAATCAATATTGTATCCTATGTCAATAGGATAAATAAGAAAGATCACATGCTTGTCTCAGGGGTCATTTTGTGAAATCTAATAAAATTCAGTACCCATTCTTAATGGAAAAAAAACACAAAACTCAGCTTATGTGAAAAGCCTCTATATTAAGTAGCCAATTTTGGACTTCCGAGTGAGAAACATTATAAGTATTCTTAGTTAAAATAAGAAAAAGAGAATGCCTGCTGTCATTTTTGTGATTGATTTTGTTTTAGTCCTAACCAGAATTGTTTAACATTCTCCAAATAAAACAATGAAAAAGGTTGTCCAGACAAATATGAGGTGTAAATATTGAAAAGAAAGAAATAAAAATCTTTAAAAAAAATTTTTTTTAATGTTTATTTATTTTTGAGAGACAGAGAGAGACAGGGCATGAGCGGGGCAGGGGCAGAGAGAGAGAAAGGGAGACACAAAATCTGAAGCAGACTCCAGGCTCCGAGCTGTCAGCACAGAGCCTGACACGGGGCTCGAACCCACAGACCATGAGATCATGATCTGAGCCGAAGTCGGACGCTCAACCGACTGAGCCACCCAGGCACCCCAGAAATAAAAATCTTCAATTATAGATGATACAATTTTACATTTAGAAAATCCTAAGGAATCACAAAACAACTTAATATGCATATAGATCCAGCAAAGTAGTTAGATATGGGATGAATATACAAAAATAAATAGTAGTGTTATATATGAGCTATAGCAAGTTAAAATTTCTTCAACGTATGTTCTATTTACATACATTTGCCATAATTTTTCTTAGATATAATAGCATTAAATCATATAATCCCTACATGGGGCAATTATGAGACATTCCCAAAAACTTGCAAATAAAGAAAATAAGAATCATAAGGGAGTTAAACTAAAATTAATTACCAAATGGGTTAGAACCAGAGACACGTGAGGTATCTTTAAAGAAACAGTTTTCCAGGCCTAAAATTTAAATACAATCTGACTGAAGGGAATCAGAGGTCCCCAAGATCACCCCCAGGCTCAGCAGTTCCCAAGGACTGATAATTCTCAGCCTATAGTCACACTCAGTACTGAGATTTCTCACAGTAAAAGTCTCAAAGTAAGAAGGCACATGCAATGAAGTCTACAGAACAGCAGGTACAAACTTCCAAGATCCCTCTCCAGTAAAGTCACAGTGGATGCCCTCAGTTTCTGTAGCAACAAGTGAGACGACGCAGGTGAAATGTTTACCAGGAAAGCTCAGTAGGAACTCGGTGCCCAGGGTTTTTATTAGGGACTCATTGTGTAGACACCCTTTGCCTGGCACTTCCAAAATGCCATTCTCCTAGAAGGAAAGCAGGTGCTCAGCATAAACCATCTTGTTTACAGTCTAGATAAAGTGAGCCACTCTTACCAGTTCTGCTAATGGTGGGAACCCTCCCCAAATCTAAGTCCCCAGAAGCCAGCCTGCGACCAACTTTCTTAAGCAGGCCTTTCAAAGGATTGCTGTCAGGCTTTAATGAAAAAATGACTAACTCTTTGCACACAATATTTAAAGAAAAAAAGAAGAGAAAGTCTCGTCAACAAGAGACACAAAGAGAAGAGAGACCTTGGGACATAAATAACAGCCATGTGCATTTTAACACTATCCAAGATCAAGAGCATCATGGCCAAAGATCCAGTAGGCCATTCCTGCAGTGTGGATAAATATCTCCAGCTGCCTTATCTGAAGAATGCTCCTTAATATCATTCATCTTGCTCCCTTTGTTTTGATTGCAAGAAATTGCTAATTTATTTGTTTAATTTTTTTTATATTGCTACTATATTCACAAAGTCACAAAATCAAAAATCTCAAAAAGGCTTTGTTATGATATCTCTTTAGCTCTCCCACTCCCAATTGACTCAGTTACTCTCTCTATGGGGAATTACTATTGTCTGTTTCTTGTTTACCTTTCTAGAAATTTTTTAAAAATGCATGTATAAGCCAAAACAAATACATAGTCTTTAGTCTTCTTGGCTGTATAAATAATGCTAACATACTATACACAAAGTCTCTATAGCTTACTTTGTTTTCGCTTAGTAAGAAATGTTGGTGGGGGCACCTGGGTGGCTCAGTTGGTTAAGCGTCTGACTCCAGCTCACGTCATGATCACACAGTACATGGGTTCGAGCCCCGCGTCAGGCTCTGTGCTGAAGCTCAGAGCCTGGAGCCTGCTTCAGATTCTGTGTCTCCCTCTCTCTCTGCCCCTCTTCCACTTATGCTCTGTCTCTCTCTGTCTCAAAAATAAATAAAACATAAAAAAAAAGAAAGAAATGTTGGTGATCTTTCCATATCCCTTCATAAAGAACTTCTTTGTTCCTTTTTTATAGATGCATAGTATTCCATTGTATTGTTGTACCATAATTTATTTTTCCAATCCCTTGTTGCTGGTCATTTGGTTGTTTTTAGTCCTTTACTATTGCTAACAGTACTGCAAGGAGTAACGTGGGACTCAAAGTTATTATAGGTTTGAGAATATATTAGTAGCATCAAATTTTAGTTGTGGGATTGCTGTTAATGGACTATGCATCTGAATTTAATAGATACTGCCAAATTGTCTTCTAACGAGTTTGTACCAATTTATACTCCTACCATCTACGTATGAGTATTTGTTTTCCTGTAGTCTTGCCAATAGTGTATATTCTCAAGCTTTGGTAAATTTTGCTACACTGGTAGGTTAAAAATGATATTGCAGAATAGCTTTGCTTTTATTGCTCTTATTAGCAGCAAGGTTGAGCTTCTTTTCATGTTTTTGAGCCAGTTGTGTTCCCTTTTCTGTGAATTTTCTGTGATCTTCCACCCATTTTTCTGTTGGGTCAGTGGTCTTTTACTTAGGGATTTGGAGAAGCTCTTTCTATATTGAGATTAATCTTTGTAATGTGCCTTGCAGGTATTTTCTCCAGTTTATCATTTCGCTTTTGATTTAGTTTATGCTGTATTTTACTATGCACAAGGCTTTGGTTTTGTAACTGGGCTTATTAATCTTTTTAAGTTGATTTATTTATTTTTTTAGTAATCTGTATACCCAGATGGGGCTCAACATGGGGCTCGAATTCACAACCCCAAGGTCAAGTGTCACATGCTCCTCCAACTGAGCCAGCCAGGCGCCCCTGGGTTTATTAATCTTGATCATAGTAGTTAGGATGATCTTCTAAGGTATAAAAATCATCCTTATTTTCTTACATTTTCTTTCTGCACTTTTATTGTTTATTTTTTTTTTATATTTAAATCTTTGATATATCAGGAATTTATCCAAATATGTGGTGCAAAGTATACAGCCAACTTTTCTCTGGATGGCTATCTTAATTTTTTCCTACTGGGTAGCCAGCTAGCCATCAAATTTTCCTACTTCCTTTTTTTTTTCCCCCAATTTTTAATTATTTATTTTAAGTAATCTCTATACCCAACATGGGCTCAAACGCATGACCCTGAGATCAAGAGATGCATGCTCTTCCGACTGAGCCAGCCAGGTGCCCCAAATTTTCCTACTTCATAATTTGATTCTTTTTTTTTTTTTTCTTTTGAGAGAGGGAGGGAGGGAAGGAGGGGGAGGGAAAGAGAGAACTAGAACTAGTGGGGGAAGGGCAGAGAAAGACTCTTAAGCAAGCTCCACACCCAGCACAGAGCCTGACACAAGGCTCGATCTGATAACCATGAGATCGGGACCTGAGCCAAAATCAAGAGTCGGACATGTAACCCACCGAACCACCCAGGAGCCCCTTCTACTCCCTAATTTGAACTATCATCTTTATCACATATACTCAAGTCCTATCTGTTTTGGGGTCTAATTTTGGACTCTTTGTTCTCTTCCATTGGTCTTCTGCCCACTCTTATGCCAGTGCCACATATTTTTAATTGCGGAGGCTTAAAAGTATGTTTCAGTATCTCATGAGTCTAGTTGCCTCTCTTTGTTCTTCTTTTTCGGAGTTTTCCTGGCTAATCTACTTTTTTCCATATGAACTTTAGAATTATTTTTTTCAGTTGCAGGAAAAAATATCTGGCCATTTTTATTGAGGTTGGTTCAAATTTTAAAAATTAGTGGAATGATATCTTTAGAATGGGTTTCTCTCTAAGAACATCCTTTAAAGAAAGCATATCCTTAAGCGAAGAGTGGTCTAGTTTGAGTATCAGCTTTCATTCCCACTGTAAATTAACATACCGACATTCTGGTTTTATAGGTCATTCTGTGTGAGCAGTAATTTGATTCACAATGAGAAGTGGTTGCAAGTCTTCCCTGATTACTTCTCAGTAAGTCAGGTTTTAGAGCCCGTGAGGCTGAGAGCCAGATCCTAGAGCTTGGGAAATTCCATGCTTGTGTATATTGCCCAATGACGTGGCCTTTTGGTAGATAGCCAGATGACCTCTCCCAGTAACACTGCAACCATGTATATGCCTTTATTTTAAAAATCAGTAGTTTCCTTAGTAAACTGCACTATTTTTTAAAAAACAAATTTTTTTTTTTAACGTTTATTTATTTTTGGGACAGAGAGAGACAGAGCATGAACAGGGGAGGGGCAGAGAGAGAGGGAGACACAGAATCGGAAACAGGCTCCAGGCTCTGAGCCATCAGCCCAGAGCCCGACGCGGGGCTCGAACTCACGGACCGCGAGATCGTGACCTGAGCTGAAGTCGGACGCCCAACCGACTGAGCCACCCAGGCGCCCCTAAACTGCACTATTTTAAGAAAGCCTATTTTGGGGGCGCCTGGGTGGCTCAGTCAGTTGAGCGTCTGACTTCGGCTCAGGTCATTGTCTTGCAGTTCATGAGTTCGAGCCCTGTGTCAGGCTCTGTGCTAACAAACAGCTCAGAGCCTGGAGCCTGCTTCGGATTCTGTGTGTGTCTCTCTCTCCCCCTCCCCTGCTCATGCTCTGCCTCTCTCTGTCTCTCAAAAATAAATGTTAACAAAAGAAAGAAAGAAAGCCTATTTTGCGTGGTAGTTATACACGGATGGCAGTCTCTTCAGCTGTTACTGATGTTTCTGCATCTGTCTATGAGTAAAAGGGCCCTATCTGTACACTAACGAGGTACTTTGACAAACTACTATCTTTGTTACAAAAAGTAACTATCTTTGGCCAAATCTTTAATGAAAGTTTTAAATTCTTATGTTACAGAATTTCACAAACTTATTTGGACAGCCACTAGTGTGCTTGCTTTCTCCTACAGCGTATCCAAAGGCTTTACAAGGTACGTTGTCGTTACCTGTTATATCAGTAGGTTGCAGATAACTACTGTGTACATTTTGAATAATACTGATCTCTGTCTTCCCAACCTATAATGATCACATGTGGCTTTATAGTATTTAACGTGGCAGCTTTCACTCTGAAATACACCCAGAAGTCTTGCCAACGACTAGACTTCTTTAATGTGCTACCATTAGGTCTTGAGATAATTCTGAAAGAAATGACAAATCATCCCTGAGAAAAATGTGGTTTTTGGTCCCTTACTGTTGGGGAATTCGTGATTTGTGAATTTTACAATTTGTTTGGCAGGTATTGTTTTCTTTTGTTTTTTGTCTGGTCTGCCTGTCATCATTCATATAGCATGATTTCCTGTATCTCTGGCTACCTAATTTAGGCATCTTCTAAGACCATGAGATTTCTGGTCTAGAAAACTTCTCAGCCTCTGCCTGAGAGTTCGGAGAACCCAACTGGCACAACTTAAGGGTTTCTTTTATTCACATTTTTACCTTGTTGTATTTTTTAAATAAAAGAACCTCTTTTCAGTGTGCCAGGGAGACAGTGTGCCAGTGTTTTGGCTGTTTCTCAGGTGGCTGAGAAATGAAAGACTTTGTCTTTCATAATTTATCCTCGATAAGCAACACTAAAATCTAATTCTAACTCCCAGTCATTAAGCTATAGGTAAAAACTAAACAAACCTAACACTGTTTTAGCCGTACTTGTCACTGTTTCACTATCTCCCTGACTGCGAATAGTGCTGATGTCTCTCTGTGGGAGATGGCATTTTACTGCTACTTCCCAGCCAGAAGTCCTGTCTGCTGACATAGTTTGACACAGGAAGTGATGGTCAGCATTTGAAAGCCTGAGAGAAGCTGGAGACTTTTCACTGTTGTTTTAAGGTAAGTTTTGCTATTTAACAGGGAAGAACATGTAGAAACATTAAGTTCATGTATCCAAAAGCCAAATTACTAAGGGATAAAACTTACCTTCAAACAACGGTAAAATTCTCCTGCTTTGAGGACTTTGTTAACGTGTTTGTTATCATTTCTGGAGAAATATAACCTCTTCCAGTTATTTAAGAGTGCGTTTTCCTACCAATTTGTCCTATCAAGATGCAGCTTTGTTTAAAATTGCATGATCTAATGTGTTAATACCAAGATTATTTGGTCCAAAAGGCTTTACTGTGTAGAGGGTAAAAACACCAGGCTCTGGAGGCAAACTGAATTTAAATCCCAACTTAACCACTTACTCGGTGTGTGACCTTGGGAAGTTACTTAGCCGTTCTGTGCCTCAGTTTCTTTCCTATCAAATGGAGATAATAATAGTACCTCCTTGTTAAATAATTCTGGATATATAGTAAGTATTCAGGATGTACTATCATTTTTTAAACTATCATTATTCTTGATGCTTACTACTATGCTCAGTTGTGGTGTATGTCCTTAACAGTTTTTAGTTTAGTACCATATCTTTGTGCTAGAAAAGCTCAGACCTTTAATCCCTTAAATTTGGCCTATCGGGACACAAAACTAGCGGATACCTAAGTATTTGGAAGGTCTAATTAGATTACTGCCCCTCTGGTATCTAAAGTATACAGTTCTGGGGCATCTGGGTGGCTCAGTCGGTTAAGTGTCTGACTTTGGCTCAGGTCATGATCTCATGGTTCATGAGTCCAAGCCCCACATCGGGTTGTGTGCTGACAGTTCAGAGCCTGGAGCCTGCTTGAAGTTCTCTGTCCCCCTCTCTCTCTGCCCTCTCCCATTCATGCTCTGTCTCTCAAAAATAAATAAACAATAAAAAATAAATAAAATAATAATAAAGTGTAGAGTTCTCTCTTTAACCATGAGTTGCGTGATTTATCAACAAACCTTTACTCGGCATTTATTTATGAGGTTCTGTGCTGAGCACTGGGGATAACACTCTAACCCACACAACACAGTATGCTCCTCACACAGCCAACTATCTCGCCAAAGATGCATTTCTTGCAGGTGTTTCATAGGAGCAAGCACATGGAACACATAGAGGAACTCCTAACTGGCCCTTGAAGGTGAAGAAAGTGGATAAAAAGATGTTAAAGTTGAAGGATATATTGAATTATATGAGGCTTGTTCTAGCAGAGCAATAGTGTGTGAGCCCTGATAGAAGACCACTGTGATGAGAGCTTATGGAACATTTTTTTTTTAAGATTTTATTTTTAAGTCATCTCTACACGCAACGTGGGGTTCGAACTTACAACCTTGAGATCAAGAGTCACACGCTCTCCCGACTGAGCCAGCCAGGCACCCCAGTTTATGAAGTATTTAGAGAAATATAAGTACTTCCTGCTAGCGGAAGGGTAGGCTGTGGGATTGTGTGGCCGAATCATGGAAAACCTTTCAGGATTTGTGAAGAAATGTAACTGGAGGACAGTGGGGTATCATCAAAAGGTTGTGAACAGAAGAGTAGCCTGGAAGAGCATTCAGGCCACCTTGTGGAGAATGAACCGGAGAAGAACATTGATGGAAATAGGGAGATGGTGGCGGCTTCAAAAGATACTAAACCCAGAGAGCCAACAGGATTTGGCGATGGACTAGATATGAGGGAATAAGGGAGAGGAAGGAGGCAGGGATGGACTTCCGGGTTTCTGGCTGGGATCCTGGTAGAAATGATGGTAAGAAGCAGATTTGTAGAGAACAAAAGAGGGAAGAATTTGCTTTCAGTTTCTGACATGTTGGGTTGGAGGTTACCTTTGAGACCTAGGTTGAGTATTGTAGTCTCGAGCAATTCTGTTCAATAGGAAGACAATGTAATTCACTTATAATTTTAAGTTTTCTAGTAGCCACATTTCAAAAAAAGTAGAAAGAAACAGGCGAAATTAACATTAACATATCTTTTTGTACTGAGGCTTTGAAATCCCACTTATATTTTATACTTCACGGTGCACCTCAGTTTGGACACATTTTAAGTGTCCAGTAGCTACAGCAAGACAATGCAGTCCTAGATCTAGCAAGATCAATCTAGGCTGCAGATAAGAGAACTGGGAATTAGTTGGCATGTGATAACTGAAATTATGGGAGTAGGTGAGATCAGCATTGTGTAGGGGGAAAGAAAGAAAATACTGATATTTAAGGGCTAGGCAGAGAAAGAGCAACTACGAAAGGAGAATGAGAAAGATTGCCAATTCTAGTACTCAGAGAATGCTATCATGAACGGCCCACGTACTTGCCATATTTGGATGAAATTTGTTAGTTGGAGTGAACAAGGCAAAGGAATATGTACCTTTTCCGTTTCTCTTAAGTTTATACTAGGCTCTATCGTAAGTTTGTTCAGCAGAAAGTAGTGTGCCTGGGATGTTTTTGTAGTTACATGCAGAATCTACTTTGTTGTGATTTAATGATATAAATTTAATACATTGTCACGATATTAAATTATTCCTCAAATGCATCTCTTATTTTTTGCAAAACTGTTGTCTCTATATATAACATGTTTGTTATTACAGATCAATCTCAACGAGGTAGCCTCTTCACTCTCTTTTTGAACAATCCTCTAATGGCCTTCCTATTTGTCTCTGGATTGTCAAGCATGCGCAGAGGCCTATGGGAAAAGTGTCAAGAATATCTTCGAAAAATCAACCGCGATATTGCCCAGCTACTGACCCATTCACGTTCAATAGGTACCCTACTAATCTAACTGCACACTTAACATACTATAACGGTTCTTAAATTTTTGAAATTGTTTGAATTTTTAAAGGTATTTGTTGAAGGCAGGAAAGTTGAGAAGGTTTTCCTGATCTTTCTTCCCCTTGCAATGTGTTTTCCTTTTAAGCATCTTTTTACTGTCATCTTTCTCCTTTTTGCAGATCAGGCATTTCTCCAGTTTTTTGGAGATGAGTTTCTTCGCTTGCTCCTCACAAGATTTATCTTTTGTTCAGCCACCATGAGGATGCACAAGATTTTTCGGGTAGGCAAAGAATATTATTAATGACCAATTTTACCATTTTAGGAATTTAAGAATCATGTATTATATTTTATTAAATATGTTATATTAAATACAATTTGAATAGATCCAAAGGCATTTTACAAATGAATATGTAACATAGAATGATGACCAATATAAGATACATCTGAAAACTCAACATCCAGTTTAAGAAGTAGAACATTTTCATTACCTTTTAGGCCCTTCCCAGGTCCTCTGTCTCTCTCTCAAATGAAATTAAAATCCTGAATTTTATACTCAGCATTCATCTTTATGGTTTTGCCACATGTGTTTGGATTCCTGCACAGCATATGGATGGATCCACGTTGTATGTCTTCTTCTACAGCTTGCTCTTTGTTCACCTGCTATTTTATTCCTGAAACTGAGCCAAGTTGATGACAACTGTAGCTTTCATTCATTTGTTTTCACTGCCCTATAGGATTCCATTGTTTGGCTGTATATCAAAAATTTCTCATCTATTCTACTGATGATGGACATTAGGTTGTTTCCAGTTTTTTATTATTGTAAACAATGCCACTGTAAAACCTTCTATCAGTTCCCTGGTACACACATGTAAGACTTTCTATGGGGACTATACCTACAGTGGAATACGAGGTCAGATGATGTAAGTATCTTCAACTTTACTAGGTGATGCCAGACGGTTTTGCAAAGTGGTCGTCTCAGTTTACGCTCAGCAGCAGTATGTAAGAGTTATTGCTGCTCTAGTCCTCTCCAGCCCGTGTTGCGGTCTTACTTTATATCATGTATGCCTAATGGGTATAAAGTCATAGCTCACTGTGGCTTTAATTTTTATTTCTGAGATTGCTTTGAGGTTGAGCAATTTTTCACATATTGTTCTGTGTTCTTTTTCTTTAATTTTTTTTAGTGTTCATTTATTTTATTTTTTTTTAATGTTTTTATTTATTTTTGAGACAGAGAGAGACAGAGCATGAGCAGGGGAGGGGCAGAGAGAGAGGGAGACACAGAATCTGAAGCAGGCTCCAGGCTCTGAGCTGCCAGCACAGAGCCCGATGCGGGGCTCGAACTCAGAGTGTGAGATCATGACCTGAGCTGAAGTCGGACGCTTAACCGACTGAGCCACCCAGGTGCCCCGATGTTCGTTTATTTTTGAGAGAGAGTGAGAGACAAAGTGTGAGCAGGGGAGGAACAGAGAGAGAGGTAGACACAGAATCCGAAGCAGGCTCCAGGTTCTGAGCCTGATGCGGGGCTCAAACTCACGAACCAGTCATGCATGACCTGAGCTGAAGTAGGACGCTCAACCGACTGAGCCACCCAGGTGCCCCTCTGCGTTCTTGTTTGTGAAGAGTGTGTTCAGATCTTTGGCCCATTTTGCTATTAAGTGGTTTGGGTTTTTTCTGTGAATTCGTGTAACAACATAACACTGTTCATTGACTTTTTAAAAATTTTAGCCATCATACTTTTCATTTCTATAAGTAACATTTGGTTCTTTTTCAGATATGCCTGAACATTTTTAAGTCTCTTGTAACTTTTAGTTTTAAAATATGTTGATTTTTTTCCGTTTTATTATGGTGATTTTAAACATGAAAAGAATTGTACAGTGAATATCCATATATATACACTAGCTAGATTCTTCAGCTAAACATTTTGGTATATTTGCTTTGGAATATTTGTCCATTTACCCATTCCTCTTTCCATTCATCAGTTTATCTCTTTTTTTGATGCATTTTGAAATAAATGGTAGACATCAATAGCCTTTACCTCCAAACACTTCATCATGCATATGAATAACTGACATAGGGGTGCCTGGGTGGCTCAGTCAGTTAAGATTAAGCATCTGACTTCGGCTCAGGTCATGATCTCACGGCTCGTGAGTTTGAGCCCCGCGTTGGGCTCTGTGCTGACAGAGCCAGGAGCCTGCTTCAGATTCAGTGTCCCTCTCTCACTCTGCCCCTCCCCCGCTCATGCTCTGTCTCTCTCAAAAATAAATAAACATTAAAAAATGTTAAATAAATAAATAAATGGCATATACATACTCTTTCTTTTTAATTTTTTAAATTTATTTATTTAGTTTGAGAGAGAGTAAGCACAGGAGGGGCAGATAGAGAGAGGGAGAGAGAGAATCCCTAGCAAATTCCACACTGTCAGCAAAGAGCCAAATGTGGGGCTCGAACTCACGAACCGTGGGATCATGACCTGAGACAAAATCAAGAGTCGGATGGTTAACTAACCGAACCACCCAGGTGCCCCTATATATTCTTTTTTTTTTTTTTTTTTTTGTAATGTTTATTCATTTTTTGAAACAGAGAGACAGAGACAGAGTGCGAGCAGGGGAGGAGTAGAGAGACTTGGGGGGACACAGAATCTGAAGCAGGCTCCAGGCTCCAAGCTGTCAGCAGAGAGCCCGACAAGGGGCTTGAACCCACAAACCATGAGATCTTGACCTGAGCCGAAGTTGGACACTTAACCGATTGACCCACTCAGGCACCCCTATTCTTTCTTTAATGTAAAGTTCATGTACACTGAAGTGCACAAAACTAACCTGTGCTATGAGGTGCATTTTGACAAATACATATACCTGTGTAACTCAAACCAATCACATTATACAACATAGCACCAGTCCAGATAATTCTCTCTACACCCTTTTCCAATCAGTCCAGTACCCATTACCCCAGAGGCAATGCTATTTTTATTATGTTCACTCTAACTTAGTTTTACCTATTCATAAAGTTGAATTATACAGTATAGATTCTTTTGCGTAAACTTTCTTTGACCAAACATGTTGTTCTTGAGATTAATCCATGTTTCATGTATAAGTAGCTCGTTCCTCTTTACCCCTGAGTAGTAATCCATTGTCTGAAAATACCACAGTTTATTTAGGCCTTCTCCCTTTGATGAACACCTGGGCAGTTTTAAATTTTTGACTACTATAAATAAAGTGGCTATGAACATTCTTGTACAAGTCTGCTCAGACATATGTTTTGAATTTTCTTCGTCATAGAGTATGTATGTGTTTACTTTTGTAAGAAACTGCCAGACTTCTTCTTAGAGTATTTGTACCATTTTATATTTCCAGCAACAGTATATAACAAAAGTTTCTTTATATCCTTGCCAACATTTGGTGTTGCCAGTCTTAAATTTCAACCATTTTTGTGGATTTATAGTGTTTTCTCATTGTAGTTGGAATTTGCATTTCACTGAATAATGTGATGTTCATTAATAATGTGATATTAGACATCTTTTCATGTACTTACCAGCTATATTTTGCTGTATTCACTGGTTGCCTTTTTTCTTTTCTTAACAGTGGCTTTTGAAGACTAAACTTTTAAATTTGTGATGAAGTTTCAACTAACCAATTTTTTTTTCTTTCTTTGTGGCTTGTTTTATCCAAGAAATGCTCGCCTATTCCAAAGTCACAAAGATTTTTTCTAAGTGTGCTTCTAGTTTTAATAGCTTTAGTGTTTACATTTAGGTCTGTGATCTATTTTGAGTTACTTTGGTTTACAGTGTGAGGTAAAGGTTAATGGTACTTTCTTTCGTATGGATATGAACTATTTTAGTATAGTTTGTTGAAAAGATTATCCTTTTTGCATTGAGTTACTGGTGTAACATTTTTGAAAATCTCTCAACCGTGTATGTATAGAGATATTTCTGGACTCTAAATTCTGTTCCATTGACCTATAGCATTTTTCTGCAATACGCTACTGCCTTGGTTATTCTAGTTTTATACTAATTCTTAAAATCCTATATGTGAACCCCCCTCAAGTTTAAGCCTTTTGGTTGTTCTGGTTCCTTTGCATATCTATTTGAAATTTAGCATCAGCTTCACATTTTCAATGGGACTGTATTTAATCTTTCTAACCGATCTGTGGTGAATTGTATTTTCATAATATTGAGTCTTCCAGTCAATGACTGTGGTATATTGCCCCATTTATTTAGGTCTTTCGTTTCTCTCAGCAGCGTTTTGTGGTTCTCGTCTTACAGGTCTTACATGTATCTTAATAAATTTATTCCAGAGAATTTCAAGTTTAGTGATGTACTGTAAATAGAACTGTATTTTTTATTTCATTTTCGAATTATTTTTTGCTAATATATAGAAATACTGCTGTTTTTAACATTGTTGTTTCCTTGCAGTCTTGCTGAATTGAAATATTAGTTCAGTTAGCTTTTTTATACATTCGTTAAGATTTCATATGTACATGATCCTGTCACCATCAAGTAAAAACAGTTTAAAAAAATTTTTTTTAATGTTTATTTATTTTGAGAAGGAGATAGAGTATGAGCCAGAGAGGGGCAAAGAGAGAGGGAGACCACAATCTGAAGCAGACTCCGGGCTCTGAGCTGTCAGCACAGAGCCCAATGCAGGGCTCGATCTCATGAACCACTAGATCATGACCTGAGCCGAAGTTGAACGCCTAACCAACTGAACCACCCACACACCCCAAGCAAGAACAGTTTTACTTCTTCGTTTCCAATCTATATGCCTTTTATTATGATGGGCTTTTGTTTGTTTTGTTTTTATTTTTGTGCTTTATTTCAGGGTTAGGTCTTCTGGTAAAATGTTGACTAGAAATAGTGAGAATGGATATCCTTACCTTGTTCCTGATTTGGGGGAAAAATATTTAGTCTTTTGCCATAAATTCTGATGTTGACTATTGGTTTTTCATAAATGCCCTATTTAGGTTGATTGAGCCCCCTTCTCTGTTCCTAATCTGCTGAGTCTTTTTATCAGAAAGATTGTCAAATACTTTTTTGCTTCATTAATTGACCCGATATATATTAATTCTGTTAACATGATGAATAGCATTGATTGATTTTTCTAATAGTAAGTTCAGCCTTGTATATCTGAGTTAATGGTATCTTATGGTCATGTATTACGCTTTTGCATTGCTGGATTCAGTTTGCTCGCATTTCATTGTGGATCTTTGCATCTGTTGTCATGAATGAATATGGTACTTCATTTTCCATTCTTGTAATGTTTTTGTGGGGGTTTGTTATCAGGGTATTCCTGACTTCATAAATTGAGTTGGGATGTTGGGACACCTAAGTGGCTCAGTCGGTTAAGCATCCAACTTCAGCTCAGGTCATGATCTCATGGTTCGTGGGTTTGAGTCCCTCATCAGGCTCTGTGCTGACATCTCAGAGCCTGGAGCCTGCTTCAGGTTCTGTGTCTCCCTCGCTCTCTGCTCCTCCCCTGCTCGTAATCTGTCTCTCTCTCTCTCAAAAATAAATAAACATTAAAAAAATAAAAATAAATAAAATGAGTTGGGATGTGTTTCATTTTTCTCTCTTTCTTAAAGCTTCTTTAGGATTGATATTATTTCTTCCTTGAAAGATTGATGATAGCATTTATCAGTGAAGCCATCTGGACCTGGGGTTTTCTTTTGTGGAAGGTTTTAAATTAATGAATTCAATTTCAAAAGCTGTTCATGTTTTCTGTTTTTCTTAGTTGTTGTTTTTTTTTCAATTTTTTTTTTAACATTTGTTCATTTTTTGAGAGACAGAGAGAGATAGAGCACAAGCAGGGGAGAGGCAGAGACAGAGGGAGACACAGAATCTGAAGCAGGCTCCAGGCTCTGAACTGTCAGCACAGAGCCTGACACGGGGGCTCAAACTCACAAACTGTGACATCATGACCTGAGCCGAAATTGGCCACTTAACCGACTGAGCCACCTAGGCACCCCAGTTTTGTTTTTTAATGTTTTCTTTTTAAGTTTTTAATGTTTATTTATTATTTTGAGAAGGACAGAGACAGATGTGAGTGGGGGAGGGGCAGAGAGAGAGACACAGAATCTGAAACAGGCTCCAGACTCTGAGCTTTCAGCACAGAGCCCGACGCAGGGCTTGAACTCTCGGACCACAAGATCATGACCTGAGCCGAAGTCAGGTGCTTAACCAACTGAGCCACCCAGGCACTCCTATTTAATTATTTTTGAGAGAGAGAGGGAGACAGAATCTCAAGCAGACTCCGTGCTGTCAGCACAGTCTGATGTGGGGCTCTGAACTCACCAACCGTGAGATCACAACCTGAGCCAAAATCAAGAGTCGGATAGATGATCAACCAAATGAACCACCCACGCTCCCCTGTTTTTCTTATTGGTTAATTTTAGGGACTCTAAAATTGTACATGGATTTCTTTTTTTCCTTTTTTTTTAAGATTTTATTTTTCAAGTTATATCTACACCCGGTGTGGAGCTTGAACTTTCAACTCCGAAATCCAAAAAAAAAAAAAAAAAAAAGAGTTGCATGCTCTACTAACTGAGCCAACCAGGCACCCTGTAAAGTTATACGTGAATTTTCAACTATGCTGACGTTGACACTCCTAACCCCAGCATTGTTCAAGAGTCAACTGTATGCTAACTAATTTGGATGTAAATTATAAAAAAAATTTTTTAATTAAATAAAAAAATATTAAAAAAAAGTAAAACAAACAGCAGAAATATGAACACTGAATTTAACCGACCAGAAAATAAGAAAATCACCTACAAACCCTTGCAGGAGACATCTATTTCAGCAAGGCAGAGAATTGTGGACCCTTTATGTGATGAAATATGTAAGTAAAGATATGTGGGTCTGTGTATGGATGCAAAGTGATTAAATTGGGTACTTACTGTTAAAAAAAAAGTCAACTGTACTTTCATTTTATTTATTTAGCTATCTTTTTTTTAACTTAACTTTATTTTTTATTTTTTAAAATTTACATCCAAATTAGTATATAGTGAAGCAATGATTTCAGAAGTAAATTCCTTAATGCCCCTTACCCATTTAGCCCATCCCCCCTCCCACAACCCCTCCAGCAACCCTGAGTTTGTTCTCCATATTTATGAGTCTCTTTTGTTTTGTCCCCCTCCCTGTTTTTGTATTATTTTTGTTTCCCTTCCCTTATGTTCATCTGTTTTGTCTCTTAAAGTCCTCATGTGAGTGAAGTCATATGATTTTTGTCTTTCTCTGACTAATTTCTCTTAGCATAATACCCTCCAATTCCATCCACGTAGTTGCAAATGGCAAGATTTCATTCTTTTTGATTGCCGAGTAATACTCCATTGTATATATATACCACATTTTCTTTATCCATTCATCCATCAATGGACATATGGGCTCTTTCCATCCTTTGGCTATTGTGACTAGTGCTGCTATAAACATGGGGGTGCATGTGTCCCTTCAAAACAGCACACCTGTATCCCTTGGATAAATGCCTAGTAGTGCAGTTGCTGGGTTGTAGGGTAGTTCTATTTTTAGTTTTTTGAGGAACCTCCATACTATTTTCCAGAGTGACTGCACCAGCTTGCATTCCCACCAACAATGCAAGAGAGATCCTCTTTCTCCACATCCTCGCCAACATCTGTTGTTGCCTGAGTTGTTAATGTTAGCCATTCTGACAGGGGTGAAGTGGTATCTCATTGTGGTTTTGATTTGTATTTCCCTAATGATGAGTGTTGTTGAGCATTTTTTTCATGTGTCGGTTGGCCACCTGGATGTCTTCTTTGGAGAAGTGTCCATTCATGCCTTTTGCCCATTTCTTCACTGGATTATTTGTTTTTTGGGTGTTGAGTTTGATAAGTTCTTTGTAGATTTTGGATACTAACCATTTATCTGATACGTCATTTGCAAATATCTTCTCCCATTCTGTCGGTTGTCTTTTAGTTTTAATGATTGTTTCCTTCACTGTGCAGAAGCTTTTTATTTTGATGAGGTCCCAGGAGTTCATTTTTGCTTTTGTTTCCCTTGCCTCTGGAGACGTGTTGAGTAAGAAATTGCTGCGGGCAAGATCAAAGAGGTTTTTGCCTGCTTTCTCTTCGAGGACTTTGATGGCTTCCTGTCTTACGTTGAGGTCTTTCATCCACTTTGAGTTTATTTTTGTGTATGGTGTAAGAAAGTGGTCCAGGTTCATTCTTCTGCATGTCGCTGTCCAGTTTTCCCAGCACCACTTGCTAAAGAGAATGTCTTTATTCCATTGGATATTCTTTCCTGCTTTGTCAAAGATTAGTTGCCCATACGTTTGTGGGTCCATTTCTGGGTTCTCTATTCTATTCCATTGATCTGAGTGTCTGTTCTTGTGCCAGTACCATACTGTCTTGATGATTACAGCTTTGTAGTATAGCTTGAAGTCTGGGATTGCGATGCCTCCTGCTTTGGTTTTCTTTTTCAAGATTGCTTTGGCTATTCGGGGTCTTTTCTGATTCCATACAAATTTTAGGATTATTTGTTCTAGCTCTGTGAAGAATGCTGGTGTTACTTTGATAGGGATTGCGTTGAATATGTAGATTGCTTTGGGTAATATCGACATTTTAACAATATTTGTTCTTCCTATCCATGAGCATGGAATCTTTTTCCATTTCTTTGTGTCTTCTTCAATTTCTTTCATAAGCTTTCTATAGTTTTCAGTGTATGGATTTTTCACCTCTTTGGTTAGATTTATTCCTAGGTATTTTATGGTTTATCTATCTTTTTTTTTTTTTAATGACCGTCATAACTTTGACATTTATTTATTTATTTATTTATTTTTAATATTTATTTTTGGGAGAGCACAAGCGGGGGAGGGGCACAGAGTAGGGGACAGAGGATCCAAAGCAGGCTCTGCACTGACAGTGACGGCATTGAGCCCAATGTGGGTCTCAAACTCACACTCACAAACCATGAGATCATCACCTGATCCAAAGTCGGGCACTCAACTCACTGAGCTGCCCAAGTGCCCCAACTGTACTTTCATTTTAAGTTCCTCTTTTAATTTCTATATTTTTAAGCTAAGATCTGAAAACTTTTCTCTCTTCTTTTTAAAAAAAAATTTTTTAATGTTTATTTGTCATTGAGAGACAGAGCACCAGCAGGGGAGGGGCAGAGAAAGAGGGAGACACAGAATCTGAAGCAGACTCCAGGCTCTGAGCTGTCAGCACAGAGCCCTATGCAGGGCTTGAACTCACAAACCAGGAGATCATGACCTGAGCTGAAGTCGGGTGCTCAACTGAGTGAGCTACCCAAGTGCCCCAACTGTACATTCATTTTAAGTTGCCCTTTTAATTTCTGTATTTTTTATCTTAGATCTGAAACCTTTTTTCTCTTCTAATACAAGTACTTACCTTTAAAGCACTGCTTTAGTTGTATGATTTAAATAATTTTAAGTTTAGGGGTGCCTGGGTGGCTCAGTTGGTTAAACGTCGGACTTCAGCTCAGGTCATGATCCCGTGGTTTGTGAGTTCAAGCCCCGCGTCACGCTCTGTGCTAACAGCTCAGAGCCTGGAGCCTGCTTCAGATTCTATGTCTTCCTCTCTCTCTGCCCTACCCTCCTACTCGTGCTCAGTCTCTCTCTCTCTCTCAAAAATAAATAAACATTAAAAAAATTAAAAAATACGGTTATTAAATAATTTTAAGTTCATTGAGACGTGTTTATGACTCCGCATATGAATTATTTTGATGAAGGTTCTATCTGTGCTTGAAAAGAATGGGTATTCTGTTATTAGATGGAGTTATATATAAATGTCAGTTCATTCAATTTGTTATTGAACTGTTTGAAGCAGTGTTAAGTCCTCTGTATTCTCACTGATTTTCTGTCTGCTTGTTCTATCCCTAACAGGGGAATATCTAAACCTCTAATTATCATTGTGAATTGGTTGGTTTCTCATTTCGCTTTTGTTTTTTGCTTGTGCATTTTGAAGCTGTTTTTATTTTTATTTGTTTTATGTTTATTTATTTTGGGAGAGAGAGTACAAGTGCGGGAGGGTCAGAGAGAGAGGGAGAGAGAATCCCAAGCAGGCTCGGCGCTGACAGTGCAGAGCCCAACGTGGAACTCGAGCTTGCGAACAATGAGATCGTGATCTGAGCCGAAACCAAGAGTTGGACGCTTAACTGACTGAGCCACCCAGGCGCCCCTGAAGTTGAGTTCATACATATGTAGGGTTGTTATATCTTCTTGTTGAAATTACCCCTTCATTTATGAAATGTCTGTTGTTATGTGTGGCAATATTCCTTGATCTGTAGTCTATTTGGTTTATATTAATATGACCATACCTGTTTTCTCCTGGTTTGTGTTTGCATGACCAATATTTTTTCATCCTTTAACCTATGGCTCTCTTTATATTTATTTGAAGTGGATTTCTTTTCAATAGCATTAGTTAGGTCTTGCTTTTTTTTCTAGTTTGACAATCTCTACCTTTCCTTTGACATTTTTTAGTTTTGAATTATGTTTATATTAAATGTAATTTTTAGGGGCACTGGGGTGGCTCAGTCAGTTAAGCATTCAACTTCAGCTCAGGTCATAATCTCACGGTTTGTGAGTTCGAGCCCCATGTCGGGCTCTGTGCTGACAGCTTGGAGCCTGGAGCCTGCTTCAGATTCTGTGTCTCCCTCTCTGTCTTCCCCTCCCCCACTCGCACTCTGTCTCTCTCTCAAAAATAAATAAACATTAAATAAATAAATAAATGTAATTTTTAACATAGCTTGACTTAAATAAATGCTGTTATTTAGGGGCACCTATGTGGCTCAGTCAGTTGAACATCTGACTTTGGCTCAGGTCATGATCTCATGGTTCGTGAGTTCGAGCCCTACATCGGCCTCTGTAGTGACAGTTCGGAGCCTGGAGCCTGCTTCAGATTCTGTGTCCCCCTCTCTCTCTGTCCCTCCCCTACTCATGCTCTGTCTCACTCACTCTCTCAAGAATAAGCATTAAAAAAAAAATTTAAATATGTTATTATTTATTCTCTATTTGTCCTAACTGTGGTTTGTACCTTTTTTCTTTCTCTGCTGCCTTTATCTTCATTTGAATTAATTGAGGTTTGGTTTGGTTTTTGTCTTAGAATTTTATGTTAACATCACTAATGATTTATCTCTGTTGTTTTACTTCTGTGTGTGTGTGTTTATTTATTTCTTATTTTATTTCTTTCTGTACTTGATTTTCCATCTGATATCATTTTTCTTACTATAGAATTTCTGTATCATTTCTTTTTTAAAAAATGTTTATTTATTTATTTTTGAGAGAGAGTGTAAGCACAAGCAGGGGAGGGGCAGAGAGAGAGGGAAAGGGAGATGCAGAGTCTGAAACCGACTCCAGGCTCTGAGCTACCAGCACTGATCCTGATGTGGGGCTTGAACCCATGAACCATGAGATCATGACATGAGCCAAAGTTGGACGCTCAACTGACTGAGTTACTCAGGCGCCCCTTTCATCACTTCTTATAGTGCAGTTCTGGTGGTGATTAGTTCTTTCATTATTTATTTCTCTGAAACAGTCCTTATGTTACTCTTGATTTTTTTTTAACCATGGGTTATGTAGGAATATGTTGTTTTGTATCTAAATATTCAAGTTATCATTATCTTACTGATTTATCTGTTAATTCCTTTGTGGTCAAGTAATATACCTAATATGGTTTGAGTCCTTTTAAGTTACTGAGACTTGCTTTATCATCCAGATTGTCATCTATTATGGTAAATGTTCTATGGGCACTTGAAATAAACATACATGCTGCTACTGTCATATTGTCAGATGAAGAGTTTTGTAAATATCTGTTATAATGTAGTTCACAGTTTTTGTATTGTTACTGATTTTCTGAATGCCGTTCTATTAATTACTGTGATTTGTAATTCATCTTTTCTTTTTTCTCTGAGTAATTTTAAGATTTTCTCTTCATATTGATTTCCTATAATTTGGTAATTGTGTACCTTGATAGGGTTTTCATTCTTTCTTTTTTTCTTGGGGTTCCTTGAGCATCTTGGATCTATGGAATAGTTTTGGAATATTTTGGAATACTTGGTTTATTCAAATATTTTTCTCTCTTCCTCCATTGTCTCTAGAACTTAGTTACATATATATTAGACAACCTGTTACTAACCTTCTGATCACTTCATTTGCTCCTCATTAAAAAAAAGTCTCTTTCTGTTTCAGTTTCTATTGCTGTGTCTTCAAGTTCACTGATGTTTTCTTCCACAGCATCTAATATGCTGTTAATCCTTTCCATTTAGTTTTTCATTTCAGGAATTACATTTTTCTCATTCCTAGAAGTTCTGTTTGATTCTTTTAATATTTCCCATTTCTCTTCTCATTTTCTTTTCTTTGTGCCCTTAAATGTATGTGTAAGAGCTAAAGTCCTTGTCTGCCAATACTATATTCTCTATCATTTACAGCTTTGTTTTTATGACTTTTCCTACTGGTTAGGGGTTTTGTATTACTAATTTTTTGTATGTTTAGTAATTTTTCTTAGAGTGTGTGCATTGTGAGTTTTATGATGTTGAATTCTAGACTTTGTTGTCTTTCTTTAAAGAATGTTGGACTTTATTCTAGCAGGAGTTAAATCACTTGCACATTTCTTTGACTTGTTTTGTTTTGTTTTGTTGTTTTTTTGAGAGGTCACAAGTGAATGAAGGGCAGGGAGAGAGGGAGAAGGAGAGAGAGAGAGAGAATCCCATGAGGGGCAGAGAGAGAGGGAGAGAAACAGAGAGAAGCAGGGCTCACCTGAAGTGGGACTCATGTTCACCCAAAGCAGGGCTCTTGTTCACCCCATGTCACCTGAAGTGGGGCTGTAGCTCACCTGAAGCAGGGCATAAGCTCACCCAAAGTGGCACATGAACTCACCCCATATGGGACTCTAACAAACCATGAGATCATGACCTGAGCTGAACTCATATCCTTAACCAACTGAGCCACCCAAGCACCCCTCTTTGACCTTTTCATGGCTTGTTTTCAAGCTTTTTAAGGTAGATTTTAGAGTAATGTTAGCTTATCAATATACAACAAGGGATGATGTTTCTGGGATGTCTTTCATATGTCCTCTGTTTCCACAGATAAATCTTCTCTACTCTAGGAGGTGTTTGGTCAGAATTCAAACATCTCTCAGCCCTGTGTGAGCTGAGAGAATTGTTCACCTTACAATAGTCCACCAGTAGTTCTTGTTTTTTGGTTTTTTCTTCTTTTAGGGGTTTAGAACATTTCTTTTTTTGTCTCTCCTCATAATATTTAGTGTGGTAATACAAAAATGTGGTCTTTATAATTGTAATGAGTAAAGCCTACAAGCTGAAGAGAGATAAAAGTGACATTTGAGTATATGAAGTGTCATGTGGGATGCATAGAAAAGTAGTGACTTATTTCTCCAGGGAATTTTAAATGAGTGGCAAAATTATAATATATAGAAATTACCAAGTAAAGAAGAATTTCCAAGTGACAACAACCTGATATTTAAAATTCTCTTTCTTTTGCTTCCATGCAATTACAAAAAGTTGGTTTTTTTCCCTTTTTCTTTGACTATTCCTTTTTTTTTTTTTCCTGCTATTATTTCTTCTCCCTTTCTAGGGACTCTTTTTTTTTTTTTTTTTTCATCATTCTCTTTGCTAATATTTTCAGACATCTCATCCATTTTCTTGGTTTAATATTTATCTCCATGCAGATTATATGCGTGTTTACATATACTGGTCACACCTGTCTTCTGAGATGCAGACTTGAATTTTCGAATTCCTGTTGAGGGGCAGTTCAATTTGTATTACCCTATTACTTCAAATAAATATACCAAAAACCTGAAGCTTTATACTCTCTCCAAATTATTTCCTCTCTTCTCTTTTTCTCTCAATGGATCCCGGCTCTTGTCTTGTCACCTGTTCCTAAAGCCTTACAGTCAGCCATATTTGATACCTCCGTCATATAAGTAATTGCCAAGCCTCATTAATTTGCCTTTTTCAGTGCTTCTCATGTCTTTTCTCTCATTCTGAGTTCTGCTGTAACATCTATTTATTCATTCATTTAACAATTACTTGTTAAAATCCTGTATGTGCAAGGACTTTTCCCATAACAAGTAGGAATTATATGATTTCTACAAGTAACAGAATGCTCAGAAATGATAGGACCCAATAAGTACTTGTGAAATGACTCACTAAATGAATATATTAGGTTGAACTATGTGAAACTGTCATTTTTTAAGGTCACAGCGGCCAAATGTCAGCAATTTCATATGTCCAACAGATACACTACTATTAAGAATCATACTAATATGAAGGAAAGAAATACATACTAAGTTATTTCTAATGCTGTTAATGTTGTATATAACTTCTTTCATTAAACTATAAAACTTGACTTTTCTCTTCTTTGCCTACCAGGAAACACGAAATTATCCAGAATCATACCCACAACTGCCGAGGGATGAAACAGTGGAAAACCCTCATCTCCAGAAGCACATTCTGGAATTAGCGTCCATTCTGGATGTTCGAAACGTGTTCCTCGAGAGTACCATAGATGACTATTAAAACAAAAACCCTCTTGTTGAAACAATTTTTCATTTGCCACAGATTTTACATGGTGCAGTTTTATAATGTGATGACAGACACATAGTGGTGTTACTTAGTTTTAATTTTTTTAATTTAAGGCCACCATTTTAAAAACAAACAAAAAATTGGTCAAACTTTTAGGGTAACCGTTTTAAAATACAGTCTTTCAAGTCTTTTAAAAAACTCAATTAATCTTGGAATTTTTACTTTTCAGTTTTGAGGTACAGCTGCTTACCTCCAACATTTAACCCTACACACAAACAGTCACTGTTCTCACCCTCAGAAGAGTAAATCATTTATTTTTATATAATGAGGAAAATCCAGCTCTTATACTTGGACCTTAAATGTGTGGATTTAGGAAATATCTCATTGTTCACAAAGATGAAACTAGCCAGCATGGACTATTAAAAATCAAGAACAGAGTCTTTCCATAATATTTCTTTTCATTCCAACTTAGTAGGGTAGTCAAATGTATGATTCTTTGAAGAATAATCGAGGCAATTTTTGAAATCATTTAATTCATTAAATACTGTCACAATTTCGGAAACTGTATAGGATCGATTTGCATCTTAAATTTTTAATTGGAGTCTTACGATGATAAATATCACTTGGAATGTGTGATCCCTGTGTTATCATGAGCTATGCTGGCATATTTTGTTTTCTTTGTAATCTGAATACTGGAAATGACAAAAAGTATTTCAGTCAGAAAATCAGATTGTTGGTTTCATAATACGATTTTTCCATGAGGAATTCTATTTAAACTCTTAATTCATGATATCAGGTTTAAAGATTATCCAGATTGAAGGCTGTGGCATATAGTACAGAGTTTCTAATCTTTTTGCCTAGTTCACATTTATGAAACTTCAAAGTCAGAGACGTCAGTAATTTTAGTTGGGGGCAACTGAATTGTTTAGCTTAAAATGGAAGTAACTTTTGCATTGACAATTTGGAAATAAGATTTTTAAGAACTCCTTATATTTAATATTTTATATTCATGCACAAGTTTTTTTTATTATTTTAAATAGGACTCAGTATATAATATAAAGTTTTTTGTGTTCTTTCTTCTCTGTCATCCCCTTCATAATTTCATACGCATTAGCTATGATGTTTTGGATTTTTTCCCCCTTCTTTTGACTCGACAGCATTCAAGTTCTGAAATCTATGAATCAAAAGCCCTTCTACCTAATTTTCTGCGCAGGCTCACATGCTACCTCTGGCAGTTCCAGGGGACATAAGGTGATTGCTTTTGGTGCCTCTTTCCTGTGTCCTTAGGGAAATTTTACTGTAATATTTTTAGCTTGGTTTTCATTTCAGGCATAGGAAATTATTTGGGTCTAACTTATTCGTATACCTGTTCCAATTTGATGATTTTTTTCATCTGAAATCTTGAAATCATTGTTCTTAGGTTTGGGGGACTTTGTGATATTTCATTAATTTTTTCTCATTATTTTTGTTTGTTCTTTTAAACATTATTTGAGAAAGCTTTAGAAAATTTATCCTGGAGGGAGATTTCCTTTGCCCATTGGGTTGTTTTTCTTTATCAGATAAAGACTGTTTTTCCCATTTTTCAGTACCTTAATAAACTTAATAGCTTTCCTTCCATAACAGTGTTCACCTGGATTGCAGCAATAGACTGACCTCTTGTTTCAATTCCCCTGAAGTTCTGTGCCAGTAACATACCTAACAACACGTACTTTTCTGACTTCTGATGCTTAAAATAGTATTTATCCTCCTGAGCTTTATTCTTACCTGTTTTTAGCAGAAAGAGCACTGATCTGAGAACTAGGAGACCTGAGTTCTTGTCCTGGCTTTCTTGGTAACTAGCTTTATGCCCTTTGACAAGTGTCTTCATGTTTCTGTTTTATAGTATTCTCATCTATAAAACAAAGGCATTGACCCAAGGTCCTATTCAGTTCTCTGGTTCTGTAATTAAAATTTGGATTCCAAATAATTCATTTCCCTACCCCTGCCACCTGGAAAACTAGTTTCCGTGATTTTAGCATAAACATTTTCTTTTCTAAGTCATATTTAACTTTTCTTTATTCACAAAAGTATTTGGGTCTCAGTTAATGTAAAAACTAATCTCTTGAAGAAATTAGAACTTTTGCAATTAGAAACATGTTTGTCCAAGAACAAGGGGTCTTAGAAATCACAAGTTTAGATGATGACATTGTTTCTTGAGTTGATAGTAATTTCCTATTGGTAGTTAAAAATCTAAAGTGAGCCAAAGTGATCTTGAATCTTCAAGAGAGGAAAACTGTGCTAGAAAATTCTAAACCATTGTTTCATTCATGCCTTCAAAAGAACATGGTACTGAACAACAGCTAGACTCCAGATTTTGGTCTAGGCATTGGGAAAGCAAACAAATTAGGTTCAAAATTCCTTGTCTTCATGAAGCTTACATTTTAGGAGGAGAAGCCAGGCAATAAACATAATAAGTAAGTAAATTTATATTAGACAGTTATAAGTAGTATGAGGAAAATTTGAGCATGGTAAGGGAAACGATTCAATTGTTTCTGGACGAACAGTGTCTGAGTGATCAGGGTAGGCCTTATTGAGATTACATTTGTGCAAACACTTCATGGTTTTTTTTTTTTACACTTTTTATTGTGAAAACTTTAGGCAAACATAGAATTTAGCAAATTGTTTTATACCCATCACCCAGCTTCTACATTTTAAGACATTACTTTAATCAAGGAAAAAGAAATATAAAAGGACAATCACCTATAGACGATGGCAAATAATCTCTTTTTCAATGCATACTGTTCCCCTTTATAAATATAAAAATATTAAGCCCTTTATTTATTTAATTTTAGAATTCATAGAAATTTAAACATTGGAACTAAGAACAAAGCAAAGCAATGGGAAAAAGCACTTCTTTGTTTTCAAATTGCACAAACTCCCCCTGGAGATTCTGATAGTCTCTCACCTCCCTTAAGAATCACTGCAAACGAAATAAAGCGTAAGATTGCGAGAAGTCACTTACATACAAAACAATGTTAAGCACAACGGAATTATTTTCTCTTTCATTAATTATGTATTTCTGAAGTTGGTAAAGCAACTATTTTCTCTCTTTCTCAGAAGAGAAATCTGAGACCCCAAAAAACTATAGGTTTATTCATAGTGGCAGAGCTAGAGCTGAAACTCAAATCTCCTAACCTCAGCCCAGTCTTACTAGTAGCTCAGGTTGATTTCTATAATGAACAAGAAAAGAATAATTAGAGATTTATATTTTGGCACAAAAGGTTATGGTATTTTAAAATTATATCAAATATTGAAACCAGGAAATCAGTCATCCCTCGCAAATTTTTATTAATTATAAGAAATTCCCAAGCCAAACAATTTAGTCTTGATTCTAGCCAGGATATATTTTTTGTATGTGTGTGTGTGTGTTTTCCTCCTAGGAAGTGGTGCTCTCAAAACCTCTCAAAGCACATAGAATTTATTGTACCCTTTATATTTTTACCAAGTTGAAATGTTTTGAGATTATAGAAGCAAAGTGCAATCTAGTCGTGGCTGAAATTTTCCTGATACAGGATCTGGGTTTTCTTTTTTTCCTTACTTGTGGCTACTGCCCCTTATTTTCTTCTTGTAATAGAATTCTCTGAAACAGATTAGGTGGTAATTGTACTGAGTTTCATTGAGGAAAAAGCATCCAATCTGATTCATATAGCAATTGTGGGGTTTTCTTTAGCTTTCTTCTCCAACTTGAATCTCTGACCAGTATGACTTCGTAACTTTGTCTCTTAGAAGGGATTTGGACTCAGTTGAAAAATCTTGTAGTAATCCACGGGGACTTGTAATCAGCCTGATATATGCAGAACATTCTGGACTGGAAATAGAGTAAGGTGCCAAGGTGTGTAGACTTGGCTAGTGCCAGTGATTCAGAACCACCTCCCTACCCTAAGTGAGTAAAAAGATTTGATACGAATATGAATGGTATGAATCTCCTGGTGATATTTTGGGTGTGTATGTTGCTGTGTGTGTTTGGAGAGTATAAAGGGTATTTACATTGAGGGCTCTTTTGTTGACCTTATTTATTTGAAAATCCTATTTTATTTGTAATCGCATGTGTATATTTTTGTGATGCTAAATGCAATCTCTGTGTATACTTTTTTGTATATATGTACATATTTGTAAATATATTGGTATGCAGTGATACAGTATGTGTATATTATATACCCATACCCATTGTGGGCTGAATTTATTTAAGTTCTGTGAGGACATCATAGTGGCATTGTTCATGCTGCTGTAATTAGGTTGTGGCTGTATCTCATTCACGAGCCTCTATTTTGAGGGGCTTGTGTTTGGGTAAAATTGGCTAATTTGGAGTTGGAATTAGGATATGAAAACCTTAAAAGAAAGCAGGATATTCTTAGCTTTAAATCATTTGCCAATTTCCATTTAAACTGATGACAAATTAGTGATATAAACCTGAAAAACCTTAGTGTGTGAAATGGAGACACCAGCAGGTTCTTAAGCTATATTAGTCCTTTATTTTCTTGACCCATAGTTGAGTATTATTACTGAGTAGTATTTATATTAAGAATTAAGGGGCTGTGGAAAAATGACTTTGATCACATTTCAAGATAGATAGGAAACTGTCCTTTAAATTGAGAGATTTGTTTTATAGTTGCCATGCCCATACCTGATGCTAAATTTTAATTTTGGAACAGTTTTTTCACCAATGTGTCTCATTTTATATCTGTCTCTGTGAGGCAGAGAAAGGGGCATTATTAGCAAGGGGAAAGCTTTACCTCGGTGGGGTGGGATTTAATAAGGAACAGGAGAGTATTAATCTGTATATTTGCAGCAGCTGTGATTAATTTAGTCCTGTCTTGGCATTTCCTACTCTAGATTTTTCTTATCGGAGTTGCATATCAGAGATGAGTAGGCTCATCTGAGGAAATGCTTGCAGTGAATAAAATGCCTCCAGTCGTATTTCTTTGTCTCTATGAGACCACTTGTGTTCTGCAAATTGATGATATATTCACACATGAAATAGGAGTCTTAATATTAGATGCATGGCGTGCTATAAAATCCGGGCCTCCAAACCGCTACCAAGGATGATGGGGGTGGGGGGGGCGGGGGGATATCCTCTTAGACGATAGTGAATATGTGCAGTGCCAACATGTGAACCTATGGAATATCATAGAGCATCGATTCTCAGTTACTCCTGTCTTCACCTGGCATGTATATTTGCATGGAAGAGTGTGGGAGATGTTTAATACACACTTGAATACATTCACCGCAAAAATTAAGTAGAGGTTATTTTTGCATGATAAAATATAACTGCAAAACAACTGTTTGCTCCATTATTTTTCAGAGACTGAATCTGTTTGATATAATATTAAATTTTCTTAAATAGAGAAGTTAGTTTTACCACCCAACAAATGTCACATTTGCCTCTTCACTATATTTTGTAATAAAAATCCCAACTATTCATAACACTTCTCAATTACAGTATTAAATTTAAGATAAAGTTATAATTGCCTTTTTCTTGAGTAAATCTTAAAATTTGGTAATGTGCTATTTCTGAAAAGTCAGTGAAAATGTCCATAGTGTCTAACATTCTGTTGTTTTAGTAACCAAATCATATATTGCAGTTGGGAGTAGCAGAGCAGATGTTATGCTATTTAAAATTCACAGAACTGACTCAGGCGCAGTATGGACATTAATTTGAGGAAAGGAGCCGCAACAAAAAGTGCAGTAGATGAGATTGACATTGTGACTATGACCTCTGTCTTTAACAGTCGTAAAGCCAGTTACTTGGCAGTTAAATAAGGTAAGAATTCTTAGGAAGCCAAGCCCTTTCCCCCATTCTGGGCTCTTAGACCTTGATATGCTATTCCTATTCATGCTGAACCTCCCAGTGTTTCCTGGATAACGTGACCACTTTGCCTTTAAAAAAAAGGCAATTCATCTTCCTCAAACTAAAATTTCAAAACACTCTATTACACTGTGTTCCAGCTTCACTGAGTTTTTGAGCAGACTAATTAAGCATGCCTTGTGTTTAGGGAAAAATAATTGATGTGTGAATGGAATCAATCACCTATCAAAGGGAAGGGTGTCAGGATAACGTAGGGGGACATACCCTTAAGTTGAGTAAAGATACATGCATTAAATTAAACTAATTTGTTGGTGCCATAGAAATATAAGTCTGTAAATATGAAATGTTTTCTTAAGCTAAAATTGGTATTTTTCACTTATTAGGTTGGTGTAGCTTTTGAGAATTCCATTTCTGTATAACATTGTTATTAATCACTGAAACCCCATTTCTTAATTTTAAAATATTTTTGTTAATTTCTTTTGTGTTTTCTTTAAAAGTTATTACTTCTCAAACTACTGTCAGCAGTGTGATTTTTTAAAAACATTATTCAAACAGTTAGATTCAGAGTTTTTTAATAGTTTGAAGTATATCTTATTAATTCTGCACTCCAGATTCACTTAAGCCTGAAATTGATCGTAAAACATACTACATATTAGGAATATTTTCCTAGACAATCATCTTTTTGGGCATAGTATTGTTTATTGAGATACTGGTAATTTCAGGGTTCAGACTTTTACTTTTCTGATAGGCTTATGGAATGAAAGTTAATAGAGTAGAGTGATTTTATCACTTTCAGAATGAGATCAGGAATTATAGCTAGCCTTCCTACAGGTCTGCAGTAAACAGTATTTAAATTTTTTTTATCACTAGCATTCTTTTCTGAAGCTGTTGTGAATGTACACTTGTCTGTGATGAAGATTAAGGTTTGTGAACATTAAAAATTTGTTTTCTCAAACATCAAATCAGTATGATCAACTACTATAAAATGTGAAATGATATTATGATAATCCCAAAGTAAATACTTCCAAACCATAGAAAAATAACCACTGCATTTAAAAATTTTTTATTCCTGCCCTCCCTTTGCATGTCATGACTTCCTCCTAAATTATGTGTTGTGATGTATTAAAGATCTGCAGAAAAAAAATTACTTAGAATGTTTAGGGCAATAAGAATTTTTATTATTTCCTGAAGAATGAGAGTGTGTGTGTGTGTGTGTGTGTGTTTTAGCTCTTAGTATCTTATTAAAAATAAATTTAACGGTTCAGTAAAATATTTGAGGACTTTGTAGCTTTTTCTAGTTCTCTGGATACATTCCTTTTGCCACATAGACCATATGGCTAGTTCTCCAATGATTTTTTTGTTTGTTTTTAATAAACCTTGCTGTTTAACAATCAGAGAGTCTTATATTTTGGACACTTCTCCCAGTTGAGGTAGACAGGACTTAGGCAGATACAATGCCCTAACATTTTCACAGTAGAGCTTACAAGTAAAGGAAATTATCCAAATAGGTTATCTTCATGTGTAGCACCAGTACAAATAGTGGTTTTATTAATCATTGAATCAGATGAAGCAGTTATAAATCATTTCTTACTTTAAAGATTATTGTCATTTCAGTCCACATTGTTATTTTCTCTGATCAGTTTCCATTGTCAAGTTGAATATATCCTTTTTCTTTATTCAGATCATCACTAAAAGTTAAGCTAATCAAATAGGAGTTAAAATAAGTTGTGTTTGATCTTTTTCCCTGAAAATAATGGTGAACCTACTATTTAGCTTATGGATATCAGGCATAAATGCCCTTGTTTCAATCATAGCAGAAATTACATTTGGAGAATACAATTACTTGATTTTGTGGTAGTGTGAAATACTTTTTAAAAATTGTGCTTGTCTGTAACTGAAATGTTATAGAATTGTAACACTATAGGGATTATAGAGTTCTATCTATTAGCTCTCCTCAAGAGATTGAAGCACAATAATTTTCATGTAACAGTTCTTATCCAAGTGCTGCTAATCCGTGTGCAAATAACGAAGCTATTCGGTTGCCTATCTAGCTATTGATAAATCACTGTAATCCTTGAGACATAGTCTTGTTGCTCATTTGTATTAAATTTTTAGTATCGTGGGTTAATATTTTAGATCAAAATTCATCAACTCAGCTCTGTGAGACAGCAAACCATTTGGATTCATTAGTTTTATATGTTACCAGTAGAATAAATTTTGAAGGGGCTGTTTACTACCAATGACTAAGGGGGAAAATTATATCGTCAATTATCATCTGACTTGAGCATTTGTGGTATTGTGAAAGTCTTATTTGTTGTGTTTCTGAATTGCTTAAGCCATACATACATACTCCTAAAGATGTTTTCCTGTTGTGTTCCTTTTCAGTAGCCTTTTACTGCTGTGTCTGTTATGATTAGTATTTCATAGATTTTAGAAACTGAGAAGTTACTGAAACATGTTATTTCCTTGAGTTCATCACTTTTGACTCTTGTATGATATGTGATTTGTCATAAAGGATAGCAAGCCTTTCACTAACTACTTCACTAAATGAATTTCAGAGTAAACACTGTGATTCTGCAGAGTGGATTCAGTAGGCCCTTGCCTTTCCAATGTTTTCTTCTGTTACAGTGCCTGCCACCTTAAGGGCACTTAAACGCTAGAGGATGGAAAGTTAAACGTTGTTTTGATGTTTATTGAAAAATAAGATTACAGAATATTTGATTTTTGTTGTCAGTGTATTGAAAACATTTTTGCATTGATAAATGTTCTTTAGGAATGTGACTACATTCATCAGGTGTGAACTCTTGTAAATCAATTTTGTATCTTGAATCCACGTGTATATTAAGTGTATCATCAATATAAAAATAAACATTATTTGCTTAAAATTTTTGGTACTTCTTCAGGATTGTTAACAACATACGTGCTAAACTATTAGGGTTTGCTTCTTTCAGGTAACACCTCAGACACTTCAGACTGTCGAAGTCCGTAGGTTCAATGTTTAATCTTCTACTTGATAAGTTTTTCTTTGGAGTCCTAGTCTTGGTTTGTTCCACCGCCCTGCTTGCGGTGGTCAAAACTGAGACACGCGGAGGGAAGATTGGGAGGTGGAGGGTGGAAGCTGCTGACTTTCCGGCTGGTTTTGGGTCTTGGTCAAGAACAAGAGCGACTTGGGGCGCCTGGGTGGCGCAGTCGGTTAAGCGTCCGACTTCAGCCAGGTCACGATCTCGCGGTCTGTGAGTTCGAGCCCCGCGTCGGGCTCTGGGCTGATGGCTCGGAGCCTGGAGCCTGTTTCCGATTCTGTGTCTCCCTCTCTCTCTGCCCCTCCCCCGTTCATGCTCTGTCTCTCTCTGTCCCAAAAATAAAAAATAAATAAATAAATAAATAAAATAAATAAATAAAAAACGTTGAAAAAAAAAAAAAAGAACAAGAGCGACTTAAGTGTAGAATGTCTGTCTTGGTTGGCACTGAGGAGTCCAGAGACCCGACGTAGGCTACCAATTTGCAGGGTAACTTTGAACGAGGCAGTTTTGCCTCTCTGGACTTTGCTCAACTGTCGAAAGTTGGAGGCCCATTAGCAGATCCGAAATGAACGGAGTGGGCTGCCACCAGCTTGTTTATTAGTGAAATGCAGTATATCGAAGTGCATTATATAAGGGCCTGATTCTGGAAGCGCTTGTATCAATGGTACATTGTGTGTGTCCTGGGTTGCGATATAAATCGTATAACTTGCAGTAGGTCATAGGCACAAAAGTTACAACACTCAGTCACCAGGCGCGAAGACCGAGTTCTAGTTTCTGGAGCCACAGGCTTGCAGGGATTACTACAAAGTGACAAGAGGGCCGTGTACGGTGCAGTGGGATTGGGATGCGGAGAGCGGAACGGAAACTCCCAGTCGGCTGAGCGCAGTCACGGCTTCGGGGTTTCTAAACCTCACAGCACACGCTGGCCCCACGGCACCAATTGGGGGATTCCCCTTCTGCCAGCAGGCTCCTCCCACTCCCCCCGCTCCGCACCGCCCCCTTAAAACAACAACAACAACAACAACAACAACAACAACAACAACAAGAAAGGCTTTGGCCACCCAGTCATCGTCCACATGTCGGTCCTCTGGCTGACGTGGCAGGCCGGCCTCAAGGAGCGCCCGGCCTCGCGCCCGCGCCCTCCAGCGGCTCCGTCCCAACCGCCGCCCCAAAGATCTGGAAGTCGTTCGCGGAGACCGCGAGCGGGCGCATGCGCACGGCAGGCCCGCCCCGCACGCAGCCACTTCCGGAGCGCTGGTGGAGGTGCGGTTCCGGGTCGCTGCTTTGCTAGCCGGCCGGCCGTGGGGGCTGGTGACGCGGGCCGGCGTTCGCGAGAGGTCCCGGAGGCGGGGCTCTGCCGGCTGCCCAGAGAGCGGCAGGTGCGCGGGCGGGGGCTGGAAATGCCAGCAGACCCCTCATTTTCCCGGTGGCCCCGGTCTGCCCCCAGAGCGGCCCGGACGGGGTTGCCCAAGACCCAAGGCGGGGGGCGGTGCCAGGGTTCTGAAAGGGCGGGGGTGGGGGCACAGGGGCTGCCGGGCCTGGGAGTCTGGAACCCATAAGTTTCAGGATTCCCCCCGAGCGACCTTGGACAAGTCACTCCTCTCTGGGTCTCAGTTTCCTTGCTGTCAAATGGGAGAGACGTTTGGGTCCCTCTTTTCTCTGACAGTCCAAACGCAGGTTCTCGAAGGAGCCTGAATGAGTGGGATCCAGACTCCCTTAGCAAGTTACCTGCCTGTCTCCCTGGGCGTTAGGCAGCTGTCTTTTACCCAATTTAGCCATTCTTTTTCTCAGCGACGTTCTTAGTGTAAGTCAAGTCTCTGTGACTGGACGGCCCCCGGTGTGGCCAGGTAAACAATGTGTGACTGCCAGAATCAACTGAGAAATAAATACCCTGGGAAACCTTAATTTCTTTCATTCAAGTTGGTTTTGCTTAGGGCTCCCAAGGTGAAGTGAATTTAGGCACCAGTGAGAGATTCTATTCTTTGTGCCTGTTAGTGCAGGTCTTGGAAAGATCACAAATGCAAAGGAGACCAGGGTGAAGGAAGGTCGCCCACTGAGGATTGTTGCAGTGACAGATTCTCCCCTCTGTCCCCTGGTTAATCCTCCCTGTCTCCTCTTCCATTTCCCCCCCCAACATTTTAGCCTTACACTTGAAATACCCAACGCGTTTTATCTTTGTTTTCATGCAGGACAGAATGCTTTGACCTCCAAGCTGTTTTAAATCTGGCAGATAAGCCAGGTGAGTAGGTGGTTTACAGACATTGAAGAGTTGTACAGACTTAAATGGATAATCTGAAGTGCTCAGAAGTCATTTGTAGACCTTAGAGCAGAGCTTAGGTATCCTCCACAAAACATGGATATAAGTCAAGGTTGGAACCGGAGTATTAGTGTTTCATACCACACCGGGAGGAAAAAACATTTGAATCTCGTGTAAAACATTCTTAAGAAGAAACCGATTTCAGGTCATTTTTTTTAATGTTTATTTATTTTTGAGAGAGAGAGAAAGCAGAGAGTGTGCAGGGGCAGGGAGGGGCAGAGAGAGAGGGGGACACAGAATCTGAAGCAGGCTCCAGGCTCTGAGCTGTCAGCACAGAGCCTGACACGGGGCTCAAACTCACAAACCGTGAGATCATGCCCTGAGCCGAAGTCGGACGTTCAACCGACTGAGCCACCCAGGCGCCCCTGATTTCAGGTCATTTTAATCACCCTTAAAGAGAACCATGCAGCATTTCCAGGAAATGTGTAAAGGTATCTGGTGCTTTATAGTATAGTTGTCTGGCTTGCGGGGTTTTTTTTCTAGGTTGTCGGCTTTTTCTAGTGAACAGCTGATTGCAAACCATCTTAGAACATTAGGATGTTACACCTTTATCCCCATATTGAGTTACATATTTCTGTCGTCATCTTAAAAAAAAAAAAAGTAAACTGTAGTTAAACTTAATATTAGGGGAAGGATTCCAAGCCATGATGTGATGTTAATGTGTACTCTGGGAAATTTTACTAAAGTGTGTTATATGCCATAGCCACCGTGGTGTAATAAAGAAAGAGTAAGGACTTGTGAGTCAGAGTCCTCGGTTCAAATACCAGCCCTTCCACTTAACCACACACTCTTTGGCAGATTACCTCATCTTCTCAAGACTGGATTTCCTTACCTGTTTATGCATATGAAGTACCCAAGTGCTTTTTCAATGTTTAGCAATTGGGTTCTGTTAAATGTACATGTAAAATTAGGAAACTTAATTTTGAAACCTGAAGCTTAACATAGCAAGTCAGTTGTGAAACCTCTCCTGTGTTTGACTTAGATCTCTCCTTCATCTGATTTCTAGATACTGTGTTCTGTAAGCCGTTGGCCCACATTTAAGTGGGAATGCAGCTATCTCGGATGTCTGGAACTTTTTAGGCACCAGTCTCTGAAGTCCTGGTTGCTGGCCTAAGGACTAGACTACTGTGGTGGTTTCAAAAGCTGGTCATCAGTGCAGGATAGCCACACAGCAAAAATGTTTGCAAAGCTAAAGAAGAAAATAGCAGAAGAGACTGCTGTGGCCCAGAGGCCAGGAGGTGCTACTCGGATCCCACGGTCAGTGAGCAAGGAATCGGTTGCCTCTATGGGAGCCGACTCAGGAGATGACTTTGTAAGTATCTTCTCTAGTTTCTAATATTTGGCACAGTCTTGATACATTTTTAAATAATTCAGAGAATCCTAAGGACACCTGGATGTTCTTTTAAATATTTTTTTTTAATTGCAAGATTATGTATGGTTTATATCTGATTCTTCTTACTCTAAGGTGCTTTCTGTTTCTTTTTTCCGAATTTTTTCAAGTCCCTTTTCGTATTCTCTACAATGTCCTCTTATACTCTTTTTATACCTTGTGCATCTTGTTTTATATTTTATTTCTCAAAAAGACTTGGCTTATTGTCACCGCAGACAGGTATCCTTTAAGTCATTGTTGCTTAACGTGGTTTGTGAGTTACGGTGTGGAGTTAGCCAGAGTGCACTATTTTATGGGGAAAGTTGATGAAAAGATGACACCGATGACTGCAGTATGTCCCTTATTTGTAAAGTGTCTTTGTTTTTGGAAAGATTTCAAAAAAATGAAGATGCTCTTGTGTTAGGTAGATGTCAAGCCTTAGGACTGGAAGTGTGTCTTTGGCATATGATAGGATCCTCTTTAAGTCAGATAACTTCTTTAAAAATTATTTATAATGCTTGACATACATGTAAAAGAATGTATGTAATATAAATGTAAAGTATAAAACATAAAAATAAAATGAATGCTTGTTAAGTTGCCACCTATCCAAAGAAATAGAACATTATGGGTACTGTTGAAGCCACTTGTATGCTCCTTCCCAGTTCCCTTTCTTCCTTCCTGCCCTCCAAATAACCCCATCCTAAATTTTGTGTATATCATTCTCTTGACTTTTAAAATGTCCTCCAGGATATGTACATATTTATATTTTTTTTATATGTACATATTTATAAATAGTTTGTGTAATGTTGCATATTTGTGAACTTTATAAAACTGGTATGCCTTAGTCTTCTTGAACTTACTTTTTTTTTTTTTTTAATTCACCTTGTTTCCAGTGAAGCTGTGTTCCATGAAGCTGTGATTCATTTGTTTGAGACTCAGCATTTGACAAGGCCACAATTTATCTCTGTGTTTTCCTGATTATAGACACTTGAGTTGTTTCCATGGTCATATGAGTCTTCTTTCTCCTTTCTTATACGACCTGTCCTGGCTCAGGTTATTGGGATGGAACAATAAGATTACCATATCTAAATTATTGGCTGCTATATTTACCAGGAAATATAATGCACATTTGATCCCCAGGCTGAAGGATATAGTTCCAATGCTGAGTTCTGTGGCAGAAGTACCTGCTTTACCTTCATGGTAACATGCTAAACGAAGTCTTTCATCTTGAAGGTATACCAGTTATAGATATTGGTCTGAATTCAGGAAATACTTTCCTTTGAGACTTCTAAATAATCTATTTGAAATTAGTGTGTATACATTTTTTAATTTTTTTTTTTTGAGAGAGAACATACAAGTTGGGGAGGGGCAGAGAAAGGGGGACAGAGGATCTGAAGTGGGCTCTGTGCTGACAGCAGAGAGTCTGATGTGAGACTTGAACTCCGGAACCATGAGATCATGACCTGAGCTGGAGTCAGATGCTTAACTAAGTAAGCCACCCAGGAGTCCTGACTGTGTGTGCATTTTGATCTTCACTCCCTATCTCCAGGCCTGTGTATCCCACTGCATGCATTTCTCCAACGAGATGTTTTTCCTCTAGTGTCTCAAATTCTTTTTTTTTTAAAGAGAGAGAGTGTACACAAGTGGGGAAGGGGCAGAGGGAGAAAGAGAGAATCTCAAGCAGGCTCCACGGTCAGTGAGGCGCTCAATGCCATACTTGGTCCCACAACCCTGGGATCATGACCTGGGTCAAAATCAAGAATTGGACACTGAACCGACTGAGCCATCCAGGTGCCCCTAGTGTCTCAAACTGTAAAAAAAATTTTTTTTAATGTTTACTTCTTTTTTTGAGAGAGATAGACACAATGTGAACAGGGGAGGGACAGAGAGAGTGACACAGAATCTGAAGCAGGCTCCAGGCCCTGAGGTGTCAGCCTGGAGGCCGACATGGAGCTGGAACTCTAGAACCACGATATCATGACCTGAGCCAAAGTCAGTGGCTTAACCAACTGAGCCACCCAAGCGCCCCCTAGTGTCTCAAATTCTAAAACGAACCAAATCAAATTCGTTAACTCCATCTCCAGGTGTGCACTTCCATCCCCCAAGTCACCAGTATGAAATTTTGGAAGCATTTTAGACTCTTCCCTCCATTTCTTGGCGTCCAGTCAACAAATATTGTGGCTTCCGTCTTCTAAATGTCTCAAGCTTTCTCTCTTTACTCCATTGCTAATAGTACATTTACTTCCATTTTATTTCAAGCTGTCTTTCTTTCTTGGAAAAGTGTGGTAGCTTATCTGGGCTCTTTGCCTCCAATAACTCCCCAATGCAAATGTGTTCATGTCTCTCCATTGCTTGTGTGTTCATGTCTGTCCAGCTCCTCAGTGGTTTCGCCATCACCTTCACGATGAAGTGCAAACTCATAGTGCAGTAGTAAACTTTCATGGTCTTGGCACAGCTTACCTGTCCACCATCCATGTTGAAATGACTGCATTTCTGGAATGGACAACATTCCTTCATGCCTACAGATTTTTGCACTTGCTCTTTCCTCTCTCTGGAATGTCTCTTGTCTCTTCCTTTCACTCTTGAGTTCTTCTGACAGACTTGTGCATCTTTCAAAACTTTGCTTACGTGTTACTTCCAGGAAGCCCCCTTGACCCAGCCTGCCCTTATCACCCCCTCTACCCTTTATCCCTCCTAGCTGAGTTTAGTCCCTTGTCTCCTACTTACCTCTGTAATAGCACCTATTGCATTGTTGGTGATTTGCTTGTCTCTCAGTAAATTGGGAGCCTTATGAAGGGCGGTAGAGAGAAGCAGTTAGAAACTCAGGTCAGGGGGTGCCTGGGTGACTCAGTCAGTTAAGTGTCTTGATCTCAGCTCTGGTCTTGATCTCAGGGTCGTGAGTTCAGACCCCATGTTGGGCTTTACACTGGACATGAAGCCTACTTTAAAAAAAAAAAAGGTCAGCTTAAGGAGTTAGACCTGGATTTGATTCCCAGCTGCATCGTTATTATGTGACTTGAGGCAAGGTCCTATATTTTATTTCTTTGTCTTAGTTTCACATCTTAGAAACTGTACCTGTCTTGATACCATATGGTTTCACTCTTATGTGGATCCTGAGAAACTTAACAGAAACCCATGGTGGAGGGGAAGGAAAAAAAAAAAAAAAGAGGTTAGAGTGGGAGAGAGCCAAAGCATAAGAGACTGTTAAAAACTGAGAACAAACTGAGGGTTGATGGGGGGTGGGAGGGAGGGGAGGGTGGGTGATGGGTATTGAGGAGGGCACCTTTTGGGATGAGCACTGGGTGTTGTATGGAAACCAATTTGACAATAAATTTCATATATTAAAAAAAATAAATAAATAAATTAGTACTTAAAAAAGAAAAAAAAGAAACTGTACCTGTCTTTATTAAAATATATGTGTCGGGGTACCCAAGGTTCACCCCTAGATTCAGTTATTTACTAGGAGGGCTCACAGGGCTCTGCATGGTTTTACTCACTGCTGTCATTTATTATAGTGAAAGGATACAAAGCATAATCAACAAAAGGAAAAGGTGCGTGGGGCAAAGTCTGGAGAAAACCATGTGCAAACTTCTAAGAGTCCTCTCCCCGTATAGTTACATAGGACACACTTAATTCCCCCAGCAATGAGTTGTGACAGCACATGTAAAATATTGTCTTTTAGGGAAGCTCATTAGAGACTCAGTGCCCAGGGATTTTATTGGAGGCCCTTCACATAGGCACCCACTGCCAACCATTTACCAAAATTCCAGACTCCCAGAAGGAAAATGGGTGTTCGGCATAAACCATATTTTTTACACAAACACAGTTAGGTACAGTGAGCCATTCTTGTCGGGTGGTGGGAACCCTTTTAAGTGTTAAGTTCCCATAGGCCAGTCCAGGGCCAGCCTTACAAGCAGACCTTGTTAAGGATTGTGATTGCAGGCCTGCAATGTTAGCTCTTATCTGCCTAGTGAATAAAACACTTAGCATAACGCCTGGCTCTTAACAGGCATTTCATAATAGTAGCTGCTTCAGCTGCTGCTGTTTTGGGTAGGGACTCTCTGTCTCACCTCTGTTCCCAATGCTTAGCACAATGCTGGGAATAGGATGTCTCACTAACAGTAATAATCATAATTTCTGCTACTAATAATAGGTGATATGTCTTAAAACTAATTATGTGCCAGTCTCTGTTTCGGGACTTGACAAGTTTTGATTTATTTAACCTTCATCAGAGCTCTGTGAGATTGATCCTGTTTGTGGTCATAGTTTACATACGAGGAAATCAGTGCACAGAGAAAGTGACTAATTGGCCCAGGTTCTTGTTTAATAAGTGGTGAGGACGGGACTTTAACCCAGGCCTTCCACCTCCAGAGACTGCTATAAACTTTACCAGGTCTCATCAATGTTGGATTGGGCAAGTGTCTAAATATTCTAAATAAATGGATATTTAAAGTGAATTTTTCAACCACCTTTAAAGTATAAGATGGGGAAACATGACTAAAGACTAGATGTTAGGTAATATTTTAAGTTTTGTTAAGCATGATAATGGTACTGTGGTTATAAAGGAAAATGACCTTAAATTTTAGAAATGTTTTTCAAAGTATTTAGGATGAAATGTCATGTCTTATTTATAGTACCTCAGTAAAATAAAACTTAATGAAGGAAATATGGGGAAATTTTAGCAATTATTAAAGTAGGTGGAGAACATTCATGAAACCATTTTCCCTAGTCTTCTGTATTTTTAAAAATAAAAATTTTTACAATTGAAAGAAAAAAGTTACTTATTAGCAATAGTAAGCAGTATTCAAAGTAATAGGAATATTCACATATTTTAAAATAGATTGTTGGGGAAAATTGATGTCTCATTAATATATTGATTCTTGAATCCATATTACCGACTAAAGTTCTTGATGCATTTTAGGTAAAGATACTGAAACTTTTTCTTTTTTTTAATTTTTTTTTTTTAACGTTTATTTATTTTTGAGACAGAGAGAGAGCATGAACAGGGGAGGGGCAGAGAGAGAGAGGGAGACACAGAATCCGAAACAGGCTCCAGGCTCTGAGCTGTCAGCACAGAGCCCGACGCAGGGCTCGAACTCACGGACTGTGAGATCATGACCTGAGCCGAAGTCGGCCGCTTAACGGACTGAGCCACCCAGGCGCCCCTATACTGAAACTTTTTCAACGTCTGTGATCAGTTCTTTACCAGTCTTTGCTCCCTTGCTAAAGAACCTTCTCCATTTTATCCCAGGACTTTACCTTGGAAAAAATAAAGTGATTTTCTTTTTTATCACTGAAAATATATTCTTTGTATTTTATGTACTTGGTGTGATATGATCACAATGGATTTGTTTATCACTGCTTATCGCAGTACCGCATACACACACACAAACATAATCTATCTGTTTAGCATCTTCTATCTCCTTCTAGTGTTGCTTCTACTTTACAAGTAGATAGACTAGGGCCCAGGTACGTTAAGAGGCCCTTCAATGATCACGGTCAAAGTATAACCAAACCTAACATAAGACGTACTGCTTTCTGGTTCAGTACTGGGGTCTCACACTGCAGAAAACCCAAGGATGAATATGACCTCTTCTTGTGTCAATTTCAACAGGCTTCCGATGGAAGCAGCTCCAGAGAAGATCTTTCATCTCAGCTTTTGAGAAGAAATGAACAGATACGGAAGTTGGAAGCCAGACTTTCTGGTATGTCAAAGAACTCATAAAAAGCAAGCAAAGAAAACTTGCCTTGGTTAACTCTCTCTTTTTATAAAATAGCCATGTAGTATAACCTTATAGTTATGTTGACATATTTTGATATATTTCTTAGTCACATTGGAGCAATTTGTACCCTTTTTGTTCCCTCCTTTTATTAGCGTACCGAATAGTGTAAATTCAAAACTGAGTTTTAAAGTTAAAAAAAAAAAACAAACCCAACAACTTAGGTTTTTCTGCTCCTGAGGTTTCTAGCCATGGATATCAAAGGTGTTAAAAGTGTATATAGACTAGCTATGACCATCTTTTACCCGTTAGCATAGCCTACTTTCAGATGGAGAGGGGTAGGGAATAGTATTTATAGGGAATGGCCAATAGGTGGATTCTTCAGCACCAAAGAAGGTTTGGTGCTATGTGGTCACTTGCTACAGCTACATATCACCTGTGTAAATGTCATTCTGGGTCTTTAGGCCACTTTTCAATGATATTCAACACCTGTATAGAAGCTGTAACTCTCATTATGTCTTTTGTGTGCAGTTTACAGTTACCACAACTTCCATCATACCCTTGCCTGACAGGGCATGTTTGTGATAGAGTTGTGAGTTCTTATTTTGGTTTCTGCCAGTGGATACATTTTGAAAGTTTCATCCCGTGAAGTGGTCAATGGCTTCTGTGTTTCTTTTTGTCCCTTGGCCTTACCCACATTTTTTTGGAGTGAAAGCAGTAGACTACAGAATTCGCCAAATCGTATGTGAAGTATTTGTGTGTGTGAGTTACCAAAGGTCCGTAGCACAGCTCCCAGCTCCCAGCTGATCCATTATCTCATTTTGTCCTCACTGTAGCCTTATGAGGCTGAACGAGGTTAAGGTCACACAAGTAATAGTAGGTGGTAGAGCTGAGATCCAAACCCAGATTTGCTTGCTAGAGTCCATGCTCTTAACTACAGTCTTCCTTAAATTCAGTTGTGACTATCCTGTTATGCCTGCCTGTAAGTAGTATCAGTAACAGAGGTGAAATAACATCACATTTGCTTAATGTTGGGGAGAAAGCTGTAAAATACCATGTGCCTTCCCTAATATAGAAGGAAGAATGGTTTAGGCTTGACTTAAGTTAGAGGAGGGACAGGGAAGAGAACGGACACTTAGCCCAGTTATGTCCCGAGTATTTTCCTCCGGGTTAAGTATGAATAACAACGACAACAACATAGCAGCTACCTTTTATTGAACACTGTGTATCAAGTGGTTCTGGCATGGAGAAATACCTAGTTTGTTATCTAATTAAGACATCTAAAACACTTTGTTTATTAAGTGCATTTGAAGCAGGCACAATTAATATCATTTGATAAGTAAAGAAACTAATATTTAAGATCAATAATTTGCTTAAGGTCTCAGCTAAGGACTGACAGAGTTGGGATTTGAACTAAAGCTTGCCTACTTTTCCACTATTCCATACTATCTTCTTTGGCCACCCAGGTAATTAATTCTGACTTTCACCTTTAATATGGCATAGGAAGCTCAGTTTCTGTGTAGAAAAGAAGCTGACTTTTCTAGAGAATTAAGTACTTTCATGGTAAAGACCATACTGTGGTAAGGTGTTTGCTATCGCCCTAACCATTGTTACTCAGTTGTATGGACTGTGAGCTAGTGAGTTCCCTTTGACCTCTCCTATTGCTAATACTGGAAGGGGAAATGAAAACTGAGATTGGAAATTAAATAATGAGCAGAGCATTTCTGATGACCAGTCCAGGCCCAGTTCTTGTTCCCTATCCAGGCTGAACAAATCTGCCTGTTTGTACGCACCATTAACACCGTGGATAGTTTGTACTATACTTGTTTGCCTGTGTTGTTCATTGTTAACGGGAGGCTGTCTGCCTAGCTTTCCTTAACAGCAATGGTTTTCAGGTTGAGAAAATCATCATCATTTTCACTCATTTTTTTGTTTAATTAACTTCCTTTCCTGATGTTTGTCCATTCCTGGTATGTGCGTCACCCTCCTCACCCAAGACTATGCTGAACAGGTCCGAAACTTGCAGAAGATAAAAGAGAAGCTTGAAATTGCGTTAGAAAAACACCAGGATTGTACGTATTTTTTTCCTGCTTTTTTTTCAATCTTCTTAGGGTTTATATTTTTTTTTAAATGAAACAGTAGCATATGGATAAGTTTGTCCTTCGTCATAACTCCAATCTTTGTAAGTGTACTTCTTAATCAGGTTGATATAACATTTGTCTGATATTTATAAACATACAGTTCCTATTTCTGTTACATGATGGGCATGCTTCTTAGGAGAAGGTCATCGTGTGTATCAGCTTGTCTTCATCCAGCGTATTGGCTGCCCTTAGATTTTAGTAAAATAGTGTGCCTGGCCCTTCGGCCTAGATTAGGAGACTGGTTTGAGCTGTAGCTTCATGCTGCTGCATTCAGTAATGGGGGGATATCTTAAGCTGTCATCACTCCTCCAACAATGGTACATATTGTTTAGTCTATCCTAACTTATATGTTCTCCTTTGGATTCAAGCCAAGAAAGATGCGAACAGAAATAGAAAGTTATTTTCTGTTGATGTAATATATACTAAAAAATTTTTAAAGGAAAACAAAGTGGAAGAAGGTTTTCTTCGTTTTGCTAATTTTTATTTTTAATTCTGAGAAAGTGGTAGTAATCATCACTTAACAAAGGCATTATTGTTTTCTGGCAACCTACTCAACTCATGTTCTGTCATTGTGCCATTGAAAAAGTTACCTTTTGGCATCTTCCTAAATGTATATATGTGCTTATTACAAAAACAAAACAATAGAAAGCAAAAAATAATAATAATAATAATAATAATAATAATCCCAGCAACAAAAACAACAACTGTGGTCCAAAAGATTCTGGGAAAGTTGAGATGGATCAGGTTTTTCCCAGTCTCATTATTCACTTACGTGACCTAGATCTTTTTTGTTAGGTGACAGTTGTAATCACTGGGCTATTTGTCATGCCGTTTCTGAAATATTTCCATATCTCAAATAGAGCCTCTTTGTTAACAGCTTCCATGCGGAAATTTCAAGAGCAGAATGAGACATTCCAAGCCAACAGAGCCAAAATGGCAGAAGGACTGGCTTTGGCATTAGCCAGAAAGGACCAGGTATTTTATATGTGACGCCCAAGACTGGTGGAAAGATTTCACTTCGTGACATGATTTCAAAAATCATGAAATAAACCTGGTAGAAAATATTTATAGTCTAGGAGAGAAGTTGTAATCATGAAATGCATCCAGAATGTGAGAATGCATCCAGAATATCATCCTATCATTCTGTGTAGCTTTGTAAAAGGGAGAGGGAAATCATGTGTCCTAATCTGGTGGCATATCCCAAGAAAAGGAAAACGGTCTCTGTCCTCTAAAAACCCTGTCTCAAAGCCTAGTCCCCAAATATGATAAATCGTGGAAAATGCTATCAAGCTAGCCAGCTTCTATGATGTACATAGTTCTTAACAACCTCTCTTCCCCAGTTTCTTCAACCCCAGTGAGCTAGACAGAAAAGAACTCCTGTAATCTCACTAGAACCATTCATTGACAGAGGCTGGAATAAGAAAGGAAAATAGTACTATTACTAACTGTTACAATAATTATGAAGAGTATTTCATTTAGTGGCATTTTAAGATAAACATCAAGATATTATGATAATCTTGATTTATTAAGACAGGCTCAATTTATGATGTTTCACTTAAGAAAATATATAATTCATCTACAGTAGGTGGGTGGTTGGCTTGTTGGTTGGTTTTAAAGTGAGTATCCATCATCTGGGACATTTGCTAGCCAGAAAAAGACCTCATTCCCAATACTTAGTGGATAACTATGGTATGAATGTATATAAATGAAGAAATCACCTAAAATTGGTGGATTCTGGTTGTAGACAGTTGGAATATGGCTTTTTATACAAATGGTTATTTTTACTCCTGTTCTCTGATTTGTGAATAAGGGGCATAATCCTTTTACCTTTAACTTATGCCTTATACCAAACACCATAAAACATACTGGTAAAATCAAGATAAGAAGGAAAATAATGATTAGGGGCTGGTGAAGACTGTCCCCCTCAACTTCAGTAAATTAATTTCTAAACATCAGTTATAGAGTTACCAACTCAGCTGGTCCCAGCTGCCCACTCCCAAGAAATAATAACAATACTCATGGAAAAACACGTAGGAGTAAACTGAAAAGCTGCATCAGAACACCACATTACAGCTTTGTTTGGTGCTCTAAGTAAAAATCTGCAGGCTTATATTTGTGTTCTAGAATTTTTTATCAAATTCATTTTCTTCTCCTTTTAGGACTCTTGGCTTTCTTAATACTAAGCCAACTTTATGGGATTTTTTTTTAATTTGCTGTTTTGGTTGGTTGCTTGCTTGTTTTTCAGGGGGAATTAGGTGGTTTTGCTTTCTGAAAATCTCTGTTACTGATAGTCTTCCCTGGAAACTGTACTTTTTTTGTTGTTTTGTTTTAGGAATGGTCAGAAAAAATGGATCAGCTTGAAAAGGTTAGTTCATCTTTTATTTTTGTCTCATTATGAATGTTGGCTTCTTGGGGCTTAGAAAATGGTTTCTCCAGTACCCAGTGTACAGATTGCTCTACCACCTCTTGGACTCAAGGTCCTGGACAATTAGACACTAACTTGAAAAGCTCATGCGTTCTCCTTTCTGGATGGGCATGCTGGATATCTTTTGTTTTCCCCTCGCAATATCCGCTCCACCCCTCTCTTACCTTTCTCTGTGTACCTGAAGGCTGTTAGAAACTGCATCAGCAGGGCTCCTTTGCCCTCTGGCTTCCGATTGGGTTCTGCCAGTGGGGAACTCCAAAAGACCGACGGGCAGAAGAAGAGTGTGGTCGGAAGGCTTTTATTCCCCCAGCCTTCTCCATGTGGGATCCATCCAGGTTGGTTGCATCCCATGACCAAAGGTCACAGCTTCAGTTGGATATCCCGGGGTCTCTTGGAATCTCCTCATCCCTTTGCCCTTCATGCCCAACTGTTACTAGCGCATTATCTCTTTGGGTTTTCTTATCCCACCCACAGCTTTGAAAAGTCCCTTTATTAAACTCCTCTCAAAATACCCCATTTGCGACTGCCATATGTTTCCGACTGGGGCCCTAACTGGCACTGTGGTAACATTAGGAATTCTTTTTGAAGAGGCAGTGAGAAGGAGGGCATTTTTCAAGGCTCAGCATTAAGTAGATAAGAGCACTTCTTGACTAAACACAGATGAGGAAAATTGATTACTTTAGCACCATAGCTTGTGTAACACTGTGTAGGTGCTTAACGTAATGTATTCCTGGCTCCCAAACATGAACAGGAAGATGAAGCTTCAAGCCTACAGTTAGAAAAACATTTTAATTTCAAAATCAGCCCCCTCAGCCCAAATTATATGCTGCTACCTAATTCATTTTTTTTGTTTTCATTGAATACTCCTAAGTTACTCTTCATGGTAGAAAAATTATTTCTTAGACTGATTGATTCAGTTGCACAATATATTTACTGTTTATTTTATTAAACAGGTGAGTTTTATTGTTGCTACATTCTCAGGAGAAAACACCAAGTTAAACCAGCAGTTTCGTGTTTCTGTTCTGTAGAAATCTGATTATCAAGCTATCAGTTAAAAAATGCTTGACCAGAATGCCTGGGTGGCTCAGTCAGTTAAGCTTCCGACTTGGGCTCAGGTCATGATTTCACAGTTCATGGGTTCGAGCCCCGAGTTGGGCTCTGTGCTGACAGCTCAGAGCCTGGAGCCTGCTTCAGATTCTGTCTCCCTCCCTCTACCCCTCCCCCTGTCACACTCTGTCTCTTTCTCAAAAATATATGTTAAAAAAAATCTGAACATGGTATGAATGATAGTTTTCTTAAATATGGAGGTATGGGTTAGGTTCAAGTGTTCTAAACTCCAAAGATTGTAGCAATTAAAATTCTCGTTGATTTCTTTTTAAATTATGGTACAGGGAGATACATGTAGGACTGAACTAAATAAAACCTACTTCCGCTCACTGGGGCGAGCCCCTACCCCCACTACTCCCCCGCCCAAGGAGGGATTGAGAAATATTTTAGACCCAGAAAGAGCAGTGAGACATCTATGTAGGTCTTTGAAGCCTGTAATTTTTGGAAATGTTATTTTTAGACTGTTTTGATTTCTTTTCAATCAGGAATTGGAAACTGCAGCGGCAGGGTTTGTCCTTAAGAGAATCTATCTTGGGAAGCTGTTATTTAGTAGATTGTAACCTGCTGACACCAGTCACAGTCATGTCTAACTTTTGTTGATGTCCTAACTGAAATTGCTAACTGATACCAGTTCTACTTAAATGCATCTCATTTTTTCAGAGTATTCAGCCTTACTCTAGTGATTCACACCATTCAGCCAGTTCACTATGTCACTTGAAAATAGATGTGTAACATGGATATCTGTAATTTCTTTTTTTTTTTTTTTAATTTTGTTAACTTTTTTTTTTGAGACAGAGAGAGACAGAGCATGAATGGGGGAGGGTCAGAGAGAGAGGGAGACACAGAATGTGAAACAGGCTCCAGGCTCTGAGCTGTCAGCACACAGCCCGACACGGGGATCGAACTCACGGACCGAGAGATCATGACCTGAACCGAAGTCGGATGCTTAACCGACTGAGCCACCCAGGTGCCCCTCTATAATTCCTGATCAAACTTAAGAACTTTAAAGTGTTAAGTAATGGTTGCTCTTGTTCCCTTTATTCACAGGTGTCATTTAAAACATTTGTTTTTGGGGGGCACCTGGCTGGCTTAGAGCGTGTAACTCTGGATCTCGGGGTCATGAGTTTGAGCCCAATACTGGCTGTAAAGTTTACTTAAAAAAAGAAGAAGAATTTTTTTTTAAAAACATATTTATTTTTAACTTAAATTTGTAGATAAGGCCATTTTGGTCCTATCACTGTAAAGCTTACCATTATCTAAAATTGTCTACTGACAAGAGTTTTTTTTAATGGTGTTTATTTATTAAGGATTTTGCTGGGGGTACTTGGCCGGCTCAGTCGGAGGAGGGTGTGACTATCTCGGAGTCACAAGTTTTAGCTCCATGTTGGGTATAGAGAATACTTAAAATCTTAGGGGGAAAAAAATCTCCCGAATAAAAATAAAAACATTGTGTAGATTAAAAAAAAAATCTGCTTATATAATATGGATTTCTGGTGTCTTAATTGCCTGAGATGATGTCTTCTTCCTCTAAATAGGAGAAAAGGTTTCTGACAGCTCAGTTACAGGAAATGAAGAACCAGAGTTTGAATCTTTTCCAAAGGAGGGATGAAATGGATGAATTAGAGGGGTTCCAGCAGCAGGAACTAAGTAAAGTAAAGCACATGGTACGCATTTTTGTTTTCATAGCTAAATACTGAATAGATGATTAATTACTCTGGTTTTACTAGTCCTCACTCTCTAATGACTGAGAAACATACCCTAGTAGTCTTTGATATTAGTCATATTTGTATGTTTTTCAATTTATTATAATGGGAAGGTTCTGTTTGAAATGTGTTCCCTTTCTCTTTCTTTTTTTACTACTGGGTATTTAAGTCCCCTTATAAGCTCACAAAAATGTTATAAAAGTTTGGCTTGTTGATCCCTATTTTTAAAAATATGTCTTAGTAGTATTTCTTCGTAGTGGCCTAATGAAACTTTATATCTTTGTATCAGCTTTTAAAAAAAGAGGAAAGTCTGGGGAAAATGGAGAAAGAGTTGGAGGTGCGAACCAGAGAACTTACTCACGTCCAAGAAGAGTTGATGACCTCCAATCAGATGTCTTCAGACTTAAGCCAGAAGCTAGAAGAATTGCAGAGACACTACTCAGCGCTGGAAGAACAGAGGTTCTTGCTTGGTCTGTGGGGCCCATGGGAAGCGGTGTTAGTGTAGCTCTGGCTATAGCTCGCCTGCCTTTCCCCACTGTTCATCGCAACACTTTCTGATCTCAGTTCTGGCAAAGGCTTCTGGATTGTCCTTACCAGCCCAGGGCTCAGGACCCTCTACCTCCCCCACCCAAAACCTTTATTCCCCTTCACCTGCCTAAGCTCAGCTTCCAAGCCTACCAAGCAATTAAGTATGTTTTTGTTTCTAAGCTATTGAGTAACCAAAGGCAGACTGGGATTTTTTGCTTAAACCTGGGTGGGATTTTTCTCTTTGGGCTTCTACTTCAGAAAGAGCCAAGGAGTCTTCTCCATTGATAATCTTCACATGGCTAACGTTTGCAGCCCTGACATATAAAGAGCCATCTGTATTTTTCCTGTCAGAAAGTGTCCTTTAGATGAGATTTCCAAATGTGTTTATTGTCTGCTTTCTTTCAATGAAGGGATCATGTGACAGCTTCAAAAACAGGTGCAGAAAATAAGATCGCAGCCCTGGAGCAAAAGGAACAAGAGCTCCAAGTATCCATTCAGCAGCTTTCCATGGATTTGCAGAAGGTAAGTAGAGTTCTAGGAGCGGATCCAGGTTGCTAGGATTCATGAATGGGGTAGAAACTAAATCTGTCAGAAATTTCAGTCTCAGGGTGGCTGCTGAAACTTCTATTTCTCATGCTGTCTGCACTGCCCTACTTCCTGGTCTAGCCAGGGTACATTCCCATGTAAGTGGCCACATGGCTGAACAAAGGTTGCTTAACAGAAGAGGTCAGTATTGTACTGGCAGGAATTCTCAAAGCACACAATTTGATCTGCTCACATTTGTTCTAAAGTACTACCTGGTGGACCTCAAGCATAAGAAGATGCAACCATCATGGCTGATGGGGCCTAATGCAGTTTGTTCAAAATGATAGTCATTACACTTCATTTGTTCATTTGGCCAACATTTATTGCCTTCCTATTACAGGCGTGTGCTAAGCTTGAGACTATAAAGAAGAAGAATAAAAAATATTATTATTGACTATAGAGTAGTGTTTCTCAGTGGTATGTTTCTTCTCATCAATTTGAATAGAATAATTGTATTGTATGATTGTGCCTTGCATTGCAGGACATTTAGCTTTCTGGCCCCTGGGTTCTTAATGCCAGCAGCATCCTTCAGGCATTGACAATCCAGCCCTTCCCATCATATGACAGAACATCCCCTGGCAGGTGGTACCACAGACTCTACCCCCATCCCTTGAGAACTGCTAATCTCAAGTGCAACAAAGACTTAACAGCATCTATTTGTGTAAATAGGAGTCTTAGCATACCTACAGATACCCAAATGGAACCTGAGAGAGGTTATATACTTTGTTCAAGAATTCAAAACTAAGTCACAATAAGTGACAAAGCTGGATTCTAACCCAAGTCTTACTCCAAAACTCATGCTTGTGCTACTGGACTTTGTTGCCTCACCCAGTAAACAGACCTTACATAAATGAATGAGTGTGATATAAGGTCTCTACCCTCAGTGAACTGAAAATCTAGAGACTTAGTGTTTTCTCTCAGGAACTTACAGTTTCATTATAGAACTCAAACCTCCTGTGACCACAAGAAAAGAAATTCTCAACTCAGCAAGTCCCAAATAAGTGACATAGGTTTTCCATTGCAAAAGATAGGCCATAGGGAGAGTATGTGTTTCCAGCACAGGAGTCAAGGAACTCTTCCTGGAGGAACTGGAATTTCAAAGATGGGTAGTACAGCAGGAGGCAGAGAAAGCAGAAGGGCACAGAACATATGGGAGTACCGGAGATAACACACAAATTTTGGGACTCAAGAGACACTTTGATATCAATTAGAACCATCTGTCCATTTCAGGGGCGGCTGGCTGGGTGGCTCAGTTGGTTGAGCGTCTGACTTCGGCTAAGGTCGTGATCTCACATTGAGCTTAGGTCCCACATCGGGCTCTGTGCTGACAGCTTAGAGACTAGAGCCTGCTTAGGATTTTGCATCTCTCTGCTCCTCCCCCACTTGCACTGTCCCTCTCTCTCTCTCTCTCTCTCTCTCTCTCTCTCAAAAATAAACAAACATTTTAAGAAATCCATCCATTTCATAATTGGAAAAACTAATTTTTTAGATTGTGGTTATACTAATAAGTTCTCTCATTCATTCTAAAAATATGATTTGAGCCTTACTGTGTGCCAGGTTCAGTGCTCTGTGCTGAGTGTTAGAAACAGTGTGATGACCTTTTGGGATGAGCACTGGGTGTTGTATGGAAATCAATTTGACAATAAACTTCATATATTGAAAAATTAAAATTAAAATTAAAAAAAAAAAAGAAACAGTGTGATGAACAGGGGCGCCTGACTGGCTCAGTCAGTGGAATGTGTGGCTCTTGATCTCAGGTTGTGGGTTCAAGCCACACGGTGGGTGTAGAGATTACTTAAAAATAAAATCTTTAAAAAAAGAAACACCGTGGTGAGCAAGACAGATACCGCACTTGCCTTTGTGGAACTTCTAGTCTAGAGGGGAAGTCAGATGTTAATCGGTAATATATACATAAATATATAATTACAAACCCTGATGCATGCAGTGAAGCAAAACTACAGGATATTGTGGCATCTTTTAATGGCATCAGATTAGCCTTGGGGGCCAACAAGTATTTCCTTTGAGGAAGTAACACTTCAGCTGCGGAGGGGGAGAGACAGTGGGAGAGAATTTTAAGCAAGGAGCAGTATGAACCAGAAACCCAGAAACCTTGAGGCAGGAAAAGGATTAGCACATTCAGGGAACTGGAAGAAAGAACACAGAGGAGAATGGATTGATTTAGGAGGAAATGTTGAGTGGGCGTCCATTTAGGAAGCTCTTATACCTGTTCAGGCATAACATGGTGGCTTTGACAAGAGTGGTGGTGAAGAGAATGGACTAGACATTTTGTGAAACAGTGAGGACACTGACCTACTTGCTACTGCAATGGATGTAGAAGAGGAGCAAGAGAAAAGTTTTGGTGATGGTTTCGGGTTTCTGGAGTGATCAACTGAGTGGCTGATAGTGTCAATCATTGAGCTAAGAGCACCAGAGGAAGGACAGTTTTATCATGAAGATCATGAGTTTGGAGTCCATTGTTTTGTTTATCGCTATTGAATAGATGTAACATTTACAAAGATAAGTAAGGTAGAGAGTATAACAAGTCAGTGAACCCCTATGTAGCTAACCCCCGGGTTAAAAAGAGTAATATGTTTATCTTTGAGGTTCCCCATGTGCTATTCACTGTTCCATCCCATTCCTTTTTCTTTTTTTTTTAATTTAATTTTTTTTAAGTTTACTTATTTGAGAGAGAGAGACAGAGTGAGGAAGGGAGGGCAGAAAGAGGGAGAGACAGAACCCCAAGTAGGCTCTGCGCTGTCAGTGCTGAGACTGATGTGGGGCTCGAACCCACAAACTGTGAGATCATGACCTGAGCCAAGATCAAGAGTAGGACGCTTAACCAACTGAACCATCCAGGCACCCCTCCTTTTTCTAAGTAAACACTATCTAGAAACTTCCATTTGTTTTATAGAACAATGGAAGAAACTTCCATTTTGTTTTATAATTTTACCATTATTTTATCCCTAAACAGTATATATCTTCTTTTGTTTCTCATGCATGTTAAAATTATATAAATCATCATGTAGGTATTCTTCTAAACCTTGTTTTTTGTGCTCAACATTGTATTCCTAAAAAACTTTCATATGGGTACATGCTGCTATAACTTGTTCTTTTCTCAGCTACATATTATGAAGTTACCAAAATTTATCCATCTTATTGACAGTCAACACTGGGGTATTTCTGGTCTTTTGCTCTTACATACAAGGCTGCTATGAGTTTTCATCCACCTGTGCAGGTTATTCTAGGGCATATTTAAGATATGGAAAGTTTGGGGGTTTTTGGCTGGCTCAGTCAGTGGAACATGCCACACATTGGGTGTAGAGATTACGGGACCTCTTAAGGGACATCTGGATAGCTCAGTTGGTTAAGCATTCGACTTCAGCTCAGGTCATGGTCTCGCAGTTCGTGAGTTCAAGCTCCTCATCAGACTCTGTGCTGACAGCGCGGAGCCTGCTTGGGATTCTCTCCCTCTCTCTCTGCTCCTCCCCTCCTTGTTCTCTCTCTCTCTTTCTCCCTCTCCCCCTCCCCCTCCCTCTCTCTCCCTCTCTCTCCCTCTCTCTCTCTCTCTGTCTCTCAAAATGAACTTAAAAATATTTTTTTAAAAATTACTTTTTGTATTTGTTGCTGGCCTATAGAAATATTATTTTTGTATATTGTTTTGTACAACTTATTAGCTCTTATTAAGCTTAATAACTAATGTACAGATGTTTTTTAGTTTCTTAAATAGCAGTCATCTGTGAATAATGATGGTTTTTGTTTGTTTCAAATTCTTATACTTTTATTTCTTTGTCTTACTCTGTTATTTGTTTTCTTATTGTTGAATTGTAAGAGTTTCTTTTACATTTTGGATAGCACTTCTTTATCAGATGTGTCTTTTGCAAATATTTTCTCTAGTCTGTGGCTTGATTTCTTATTCTCTTGACATTGTCTTTAGCAGAGTAGACATTTCTAATGTTGATGAAGTCTGTTTATCAATTATTTCTTTCATGCATCACACCCTTGGTGGTATATTTAACAAATAATTGCTATCCCCATGGTCATCTAGGTTTTCTCCTTGTGTTATCTTCTATGAGTTTTATAGTTTTAAGTTTGACATTTATATCTGTGATACAATTTGAGTTAATTTTTATGAAGGTTGTAAGGTTTCTATGTCTAGATTCATTTTTTTTCATATGGATGTCCCATTTGTTCCAGCACCATTTGCTGAAGAGGCTGTCTTTGCTTTATTGTATTGCCTTTGCTTCTTTGTCAAAGATCAGTCAAGTTATTTATGGGCATCTATTTCTGGGCTCTCTATTCTGTTTCATTGATCTATTCTTTTTTTTTTTAATTTTTTTAAAAATGTTTTTATTTGTTTTTGAGACAGAGACAGAGCACAAGCAGTGTAGGGGCAGAGAGAGAGAGAGATACAGAATCTGAAGCAGGCTCCAGGCTCCGAGCTGTCAGCACAGAGCCCGACACGGGGCTCGAATTCACAGGCTGTGAGATCATGACCTGAGCTGAAGTCGGACACTTAACCAACTGAGCCACCCAGGCGCCCCAATTTGTTCTTTCACCAATATCATCCTGTCTTGATTATTGTAGTTTCATAGTAAGTCTTGAAGTCGGGTGGCATCAGTCTTCCAACTTTGTTCTTCTCCTTCAGTATTGTGTTGGCTCTACTGTGGGTCTTTTGCATCTCCATATAAATTTTAAAATCATTTTGTTGATACCCATAAAATAACTTGCTGGGATTTTGGTTGGTATTGCATTGAATCTATAGGTCAAGTTGGGAAGAACTGATATCTTAACAATATTGAGTCTTCCTATCCATTCAAATGGACTCTCATTCCATTTATTTAGTTCTGTTTTGTTTTTTTATTTCATCAAAGTTTTGTAGTTTTTCTCATATAGGTCTTATACATATTTTATTAGACTTATACCTGAGTATTTCATTTTAGGGTGCTAATGTAAATGGTATTGTGTTTTTAATTTCAGATTCCACTTTTTTATTGTTGGTACATAGAAAAGCAGTTGACTTTTGTATAACAACCTTGTATCCTGCAACCATTCTATAATCACTTGTTATTTCTGGGAGGGTTTTTTTTTTTTTTGCCAGTTTACTTGGATTTTCTACATTAATGATCATGTCGTCTACTAACAAAGACAGTTTTGTTTTCCTTACCAATCTATGTACTTATATTTCCTCTTCTTGCCTTATTACATTAGCAAGGACTTTTTTTTTTTAACATTAGCAAGGACTTCTAATACAAAGTTGGAAAGGACTAATGAGAGGGGACATCCTTGCCTTATACCTGATCTTAGTGGAAAAGCTTTGAGTTTCTCATCATTAAGTATAATGTTAGCTGTAACATATAAGGTGTTGGGGGCCTGAAATAAAGCAGCCAGACTGGAGGGGAGGATCCATGTAGGATATGGCACACAAGAAGACTAAACAGAAATTGTAACTGATTCTTTTTCTGTCCCTAATTGTGCCTAACGCCAAAACTTGTTTGGTCTTTGGTTTTCACTATAAAGAGTCACCTATATATCTCAAGTTCATATTGATATGTAGTAGAATGAGTACAGGCTTTGGCTGCAGAAGACCTGAGTTTGAATCTTTAATTTCACAATAAGGTGTGCGCTTTTGTGCTATTTTCTAAGCTTCAGTTTCCTTATAAATGGACACAGTGAAGGGTGGTCGTAAGGACCAGGGATGATGGGAAATGCTTACTCATGTTCTGCAGACTATAGCTGCCACTGCTGCACTCTGCTATACTTTCTGATTATTGCATTATTAGTAAGAGACCCCTCATGATTGGTCGTCATGGCCAAACTGTTTTTTCTTTCTCTCTCTCCCTCTGGCCAGACATCTGAGTCACAGACGTGGGAGTTGTCTTTACCTCTTTTCCCGGCTTTATGGTCATGCCGAACATGTCCGGCACCTCTTTGCATGTGCTGTTCTTTACCCAGAATGCTTGTTCCTCTTTCACCCCCCTTCTACCTGATCTGGATACGCCTGATGTGATTTCCCCCGTTAATCCCTCCTTTCTCTGATATCTCATAGCACCTTATATGTCCCTCTGTTGCAGTATGATTGTATTGTTTTATAATTGATTGCATGTGTATGTGTCTTCACCACCAGCCACCATCTGTGGATCAGGAACTGTGTCTGGTTGTATCCTCAGAAGGCAACATATGGTATAGACTTGATAAAAGTTTATTGAACTATGGAACCTTGAATCCGTGCTTCAAACTTCTCCTCTACTACCTATGCCATCACCCCTGTGAGAATGTAGAATGGCAAGTGTTTCTTCCTAAAACCCTAAGCCCAAGTTGCTACATTTTATTCTGAGGAGAGATTGACTGGGTTCCAAGCTGAACACGAAAGTCTGTAGCTTGAAATGGAGCAACAGAAGCATTAAGTAGGGGATTTTGAGGAAGCAGAGTATCCGTGAGGATGTACAAGTCTTCATAGTAAGATGTTGATGCTGTACGAACTTTTTTTGAAGAGAGGAGAATGGGCAACCTCAGTGAATACAAGGACCACTAGGGATCTAAGAACTTGTGTGTTCAAAGTTTCCTGGATCCTCTGTTGAACCAAGTCCCAACCCGTTGCCACCACCACTAACTACCATCACTGCTAAAGGGATAGACTGAAAAGGGGATAGCTGTTGGTTTGGGGCTAGGGTGTGAGATGCACAATGGATCTGCCCTGGTCCCTGTGCTGGGAGGCCAGGGTGAAAGTCATCCTGTGTTTTAGAAGTTCTCTCTTAGGCCTTCATTAAGGCAGCTATGTTGGCATCATTACTCCTTCATCCAGCCCCATGTGTCCAGAAACATTGTTCTCTTTGGTCATTTGTAGAGCTTATGGGGTCCTTCTTGAGTGGGATTAGCTCTGCCAAGTTTGGCGTGTGAGCTAAAGTTGTTGTGGGCCCTATTGGACTCTAGATTAATAGGATTAAACGTGTGCTTGATGAGAGTAAAAGGTTGTACACCATGACAGTATAATCTGATTGTCTTAAAAAGGAGGCGCATTTTCTCAGCGTCCTGGGTGATTCCACTAAGGGAATAGCCTTGTTCCTTCTTGCATTGTCAGTTGCTTACGTTGAATGAACGATTGATTACCTCTTGCGGTGCTCAGTCTGAACCAGTGCCTGGGTGGTGCTGGCTCCTGATCTTGCATCTTCTGTGTCCCTTTTCAAGGAAGATATCTTGGCTGTTTGTTCTTCTGAGAGGCAGTTGAGAACAGAGTTTCGGGGAAACGTAATGATCCAAGAGGAGACAGGAAGTGGGAGAGGGGTCATAGAGTAACGTAATCTCTGCTTTCACTTGCAGGCCACTGCCGATACTCAAGAAAAAGAAAAACTCATCACACACTTGCAGGAGAAAGTCTCATCCTTGGAGAAGAGACTAGAGCAGAACCTGTCAGGAGAAGAACACGTGCACGAGCTCCTGAAAGAGGTAGCTGGCTCTGTTAGGACAGCCACTGCTGGGAAGGGAATGATAACACTGGAGATTTCATGCAGTCACAGAGCTGCAGGGCCAGAGTCCACAAGCAGCCGGGTAGGAGAGCGCTCCCTCCAACTTTTGATTGTCCTGCTTCCAGCAAAAACAGCCCTGTCACCCATGTGTACCATGTTTTCCTCAGAAAAGGGAGTGCTTCATTCAGAGATGCTTGTGAATGAACAGCATCCCTCCCAATCGCCAATAAACTCCACCGGTGATATATGCCACTTGGGCTATCTTATCTTACTGCCCTGTTCTCTTCCACCCTTTTGTACTTTGCGGTGGCCAAGGAAAATTTTTACCATCTGCCTGTGGTGTGAACAAGAATGGCCTTCAGCAGTGAGGGGACTCTCCTTCGCTGAGGGAGGCTGTTGAGCGGACTGGCCTTTTGCCCAGTGGTGTAGGTGAACTCACTTTCTCATCAGGCCTGAGCCCACTGTCTGCCCATATCCTACCCCTCCTTCCCTTTGTATCCCAGTGACTGGCCTCACCATGACAAAGGTGGCACGGCCAAGACCTTGGGCCCAGATTAGACCCTCCCTGTCTGTCTGCACTTAGTTTCAACTAAATATCTCCATCTCCACTGCCACCGTCGTCCTTCAGGGCTCCCAATTGCTCTAGCTGAGTTCATATCGGAAGTCTCCAGCCTGCCCTACCCAAAATAAGTCTGTCCTTCACCCCTGACAGTCTTCCACGCTCCCTGCCTAACTGATATTCCTGACTGCCTCATTCCCTTAACCATTTTCCCCAGCTCCCCTACAGTCTGCAAGTGTGTATACCCTGGGTTCTGGAGTGTATTGATTTCTAGAATCAGACTGTGTAGGTTTGTGTCTTGCCTGTTCTACTTACCAGTTTGTGACTTAGAGCAAGTAACTTAATCTCTTTGTGTTTGTTTTCTCCTCTTTGAAATAGGGTTGAGGGGCGCCTGGGTGGCGCAGTCGGTTGGGCGTCCGACTTCAGCCAGGTCACGATCTCGCGGTCCGTGAGTTCGAGCCCCGCGTCAGGCTCTGGGCTGATGGCTCAGAGCCTGGAGCCTGTTTCCGATTCTGTGTCTCCCTCTCTCTCTGCCCCTCCCCCATTCATGCTCTGTCTCTCTCTGTCCCAAAAATAAATAAACGTTGAAAAAAAAATTAAAAAAAAAAAAAAAAAAGAAATAGGGTTGATAATTGTACCAAAGAAATAGAATTGTTTTTAGGGTTCAAGGAGTTACAGTATGTGAAGTGCTCAGAATGAAGCTCTAGAACATAAGTCTCAGTGTATTTCAGCTGGTAATATTATAATCATTATTGTTGTGCCATCATCATCATTATAAAGCTTAGTGTGCATAGGAGTTACTTGGGGAGTTTTTTTAAAGTGTATATTCCCACCCACAGATAGCCTGTTTTCAGTAGGCCAGGTGTAAACCTCCAAGTTTAACAGCCAGGTACCCCTCCGCCAATCAAGTTAGTCTAATGCCAGTGTTTGGACAGCCCCACTTTAAAATATATTGCCTACAGGGGTGCCTGGGTGGCTCAAGGTTGGTTAAGCATCTGACTTCAGTTCAGGTCACGATCTCATGGTTTGTGAGTTCGAGCCCCACATTGGGCTCTCTGCTGTCAGCACAGAGCCTGCTTCGGATCCTGTGTCCCCCTCTCTGCCCCTCCGCAGCTCGTTCTCTCTCAAAATACATAAATACACTTAAAAAAAAATACATTGCCTGCAAAATTAAATTCAGTCTCCTTTCTGCAGCATAAAAAGCTTCTCATGATCTGGTCCTTTGCCTGACTTTCTCGTTTTGTTTCTTGACCTGAATCCACCATTGCTTTAGCTTTTTGGAAGTTGTAGTTCCCTGAGTGTCCCAGGCTATTTCACTGACCTTCCCTCTGCCTGGGTGCTCCCTCCCACCCCTGGCCACCTGTGAATTAGGAAGCCACCCACTTTCCTGAGGCGGTGAGTATCCTGCACAGGGCACCTCTGTGGGTACTTACTGCACTCTGTAATCTTTTTGTTAGTCTTTTGCCCCAGCCTCAAGGACTAAGGACTGTGTCAAATTTATTGCATACTTTTTTGTATTAAATTTTAATGCTTATTTTTGAGAGAGAGAGAGAGAGAGAGCACGAGCTGGGGAGGGGCAGAGAGAGAGAGAGAGGGAGACACAAAATCCAAAGCAGGCTCCAGGCTCTGAGCTGTCAGCACAGAGCTCGACACAGGGCTTGAACTCGGGAACAGTGAGATCATGACCTAGGCCAAAGTCGGATGCTTAACTGAGCCACCCAGGCGCCCCTCTGTGTATACTTTATGTAATGTGAAATTTATCTCAATCAGCCCTTATTTTTGTTAATGCATTTGTGTCCTTTGTGTCTTACACAAATCACAGTATATTGTAGGTATCAGTGAGTTTTTATTCAGTGGGAAAATGACTATTTTCTTATACTCTTCCTTCAACTTACAGAAAACAGTTGCTGAGCAGAATTTGGAGGATACCAGACAGCAGCTCTTGGCAGCCAGAAGCAGCCAGGCCAAGGCCATGGACATCCTGGAGACTCGGGTACTAACCTCACGCTTAGTGATTCCCATGTCTGGGTGGTAACCTGGTTGGATGACGTGGTTGTGGGAGAATCCCCTGGGGTCAGAGGTTTTCTTTTCTTTTCTTTTGTAATGTTTATTTTTGATAGAGAGACAGAGCGTGAGCAAGGAGGGGCAGAGAGAGAGGGAGACACAGAATCTGAAGCAGGCTTCAGGCTCTGAGCTGTGAGCACAGAGCCCAACACAGGGTTCAAACCCATGAACCACAAGGTCATGACCCGAGTGGAAGTCAGACGCTCAACTGACTGAGCCACCCAAGCACCCCAGAGGTTTTCTTTTAAAGGGACTGTTTTGGATCTTACTTACACATGGTTGAGTTAGTCATTTTCTTCATTCTTGCCACATTGCCACCGTTGTTCCACACAAAATTGTTCTCGTTTATTCATTCCCTTTTATCCCCAGTCCCTTCCTTCCCACAGGAAACCATTCTAATTTTTGTTGTCGGGTTACCTTAAAATTGGTGGCCTTGTTCTGTGTGCGTGTGTTAATTTCTGTGAGTGCTGCAGTTCCACATCCACTGTTCCTTTCACCCGCTCCATCTTCTGGCTGCGTCCACTGGATTGCGCTTACTACACCACACTGCGGTCATCTGCCAGGCGCTGGACGTCCAGATTGCCACCTTCTTCCTGTCACCACAGAATACATGGCAGCAAACAGCTCTGTCCTTGTCGCCTTGAGGGTAGAGAATGACCTAATGTGACTAAGGAGGACGAGAATGTTCCTACAGGGGCTGCACTTGGCTCTACTCCCCCAGCATGCTTGAAGGGGTCCTATACCTGCTTTGCTGCCTTTTCCAGCCATTTATTTGTGTGTTTATTTTGCCAGTTTAATGGCGTGCGAAATGGTGGAACGGGTAAGGGATCTCTGTGGAGCCTCTTTCTTAAGGGCACTAATCCCGTCCTGAGGGCGGAAGCCTCAGGACTTGAGCACCTCACCTCCCAAAGGCATCACCTGAACACCTCACCTCCCAAAGGCATCATCACCTCCTGTCACCATCACATCAGACATTAGATTTTCAGCATGAATTTGGGGGACACAAACATTCAGACTATCACGAATGCTTAGCTCATTTAAAAAAAATTTTTTTTAATGTTTATTATTTTTGAGAGACACAGACAGAGATAGACTATAAGCTGGGGGAGGGGCAGAGAGAGAGGGAGACACAGAATCGGAAGCAGGCTCCAGGCTCTGAGCTGCCAACACAGAGCCCGATGCAGGGCTCGAACTCACGAGCCATGAGATCATGACCTGAGCTGAAGTGGGATGCTCAACCGACTGAGCCACCCAGGCGCCTGCTTAGCTCATTTTAAAAATCTTATTTCCTGATAAAAATATTCAGAGGTGTATTTTTCTCAGCACAGCTTTGTTTGCTTTATTAGAATTCATTTCTATTTCTGAATTTCTATTTTTTATTGCAATAAAATACGTGACATAAAATTTACCATTTCAATATAGTTTCTAGTGTACAATTAGTGGCATTAAGCACATTTGGACTATTGTGTATCCACCACCACCATCCGTGTCCAGAACTTTTTCATCGTCTCAAACTGAAATTCTGTCTGCATTGAATACTAACTTCCCATTCTCTCCCACCCCCAGTCCCTGGCAGCCACCATTCTACTTTCTATCCCTATAAATTTGACTACTGTAGAAACCTCATAGTAGTGGAATCTTACGATATTTGTCCTTTTGTGTCTGGCTAATTTCATTTAACATATGGCCTCAAGGTTCATTCATGTTGTAGCATGTGTCTGAATTTCATTCCTTTTTGAGGCCAAATAAGCCAGGGTTTTGTTTTTTTTTTCTTTTCTTTTCCAGTTTTTTTATTTTAAGTAAACTCCATGCCATGGAGGCTCAAACTCATGACCCCAAGATCAAGAGTCACATGCCCTCCTGCCTGAGCCAGCCAGGTGCCCTGAGGCCGAATAAGCCTTTTTAAAAAAGGCTTTCATTCTTTTTTATGTCTGTACCACATTTTGTTTATCTATTCATTTGTCGACGGACATTTGGGTTATTTCCACCTTTTGGCTATTGTGAATAATGAACATTAGTGTGGTGCTGTGAACAAGGTTTTTGTGTGAGCTTTTACTTTGATTTCTGTTGGGTTTCTGTCTAGAAGTGGAATTCCCAGGTCATATGATAACTCTGTGCTGAACCTCTTGTGGATCTGAATCTTTCTGGAGCTCTGCCTCTAAATTGGGACCTGAGTAGATCCTTTCTGAATTCAGGAGTTTAAAAAGCTAGGTTTCAGTTCTGGCTCTACCGTTAATAAAATTTGTGATATTGGACAAGTAACGCTATTCTCATCTGTGCAAATAATGCTGTTCTCAGGGAGTTGTTGCAGTTAAATCTTACATGTGAATATGTATAAGGAGCCGTGAGACCTAAAAATATCCTCCGCCCATTGGGTACCTACCTCTCCGTGACAAAGCTGCAACCTTCCTTGTGTTTGTTTTCACAATAAGCTTCCTCAAGGTCAAATGTTATTCAGCGATCAAGAAGACTTTATAAGGGAAATTGGCAAAGACAGCTCAAATCAGATAAAAATGGCCCGTTGGAAGATCTGGCTCTGCAGACAGGGTGTCGTCCCATCTGCAGGGCCGGCCTAACGTCCTAGTGCGGTGCCGGGTACACAGTCAGACTCGGTTGACGTCTGTAGAATGAGTGAAAGTTTGTACGGTGAGCAGTCATCCCACTTCCTGGAATCTGTCGTAAGGAAGTGGCTCAAACCAGGTCAAAAACTGTCGAGTGAAGACGTTAACTGTCTCAGACAGGAAAGCGGGAAACAACGTGAGCGCCAGCACAGGAGGCAGTGGGTCAGTAGATTGTGAAACATCCCTTAAGGAAATAATCCAGGTTCTCAAGGCTACACTGAAACACAAAAGGAAACTTGAGTGAAGAGGAAAAATACAAAGTTTGCCTAGAATTATTTTTTTTTTAAAAAGTCACGAAAATAGACTGGAGGAAAAGAATGGTAGAATAGTGGTAATGATATTTAAACGGATTTGATTTTTAAAGCCATTTGTTCCCACCCTGTGACTTCTTCTGAATGAAGACGCTCCCTTTCCCCCTCAGGTGCAAGAGCTCGAGCACAGCTTGCAGGCTTCTGAGGAGAAGCTGAAGCACAGTGGTGACGTTGTGGCGGCTCAGGAAGCTCAGATTCGGGAGCTTGTAAGTGGTGGTTGTGGCTGCTGGGCTCTAGGCCCTCGATGCTTGCTTGCCCTTTACGCCTTTGCAGTCACCCCAGACTCACCCCGGTGAGGTGCTAGGACCTGACCTCAGATACACTTGTTGAACTGGGTGTGAGCAGGAGGGCAGCTGTGGTAGAGGGAGTCCGGACGTGCTACGTACTGAAGGATCTGAGTTACCCAAGGAGGGAGGGACTGGCTAATTGCCATCTGATGGCCGGCCATGGGGCCCGGCCTAGTTCTGGGACTATTAGAGGCGGTAACTCTGCCGGCAGTCAGACCTCAGCTTGCGGCCAGGACTGAGGAGAACTTGGCGAGGGGTTTGGCCAACCATTGCAGCCCCAGGTGGGGTGTTGAGTTAGGAGCTAGAGAAACGAAAGCATTATTTATTGTATGTTGGCCGTGCCAGTCACTGTGCTAAGTATTCTGCACGTGTTGTATTTAGTCCTTGCTATAGACCTAAGAAGTACATACTATTCTCATTCCCTAGAGGAAGCTGGTTCAGAAAGACTGGGTCACTAACCCAGTGGTCATGGTCTCCCTGCTGGTAAATGGCAGAACCCGCATCTTTCTTCGGTCAGAGCCCTTGTTCATCGTCACTGTACTGTACAGACCGTCCATGATTTATAATGGCTCAACTTAAGGATTTTCAGCTTTATGAGATGAGAAATCAGTACGCACTGAGTAGAAACCATACTTCAAATTGTGAAGTTTGAGCTTCTCCTGGGCTAAATGTGTGCGATACAATATTCTTCCTCGATACCAGACTGTGGTGGGGAGCCGCAGCCCCTGGGCAGACTTTCTGTTTGTCACTTTCAGTGCAGTATTCAGTAAATTACAGGAGATATCCAACACTTTAATATAAAACAGACTTAGCCCAATTGTAGGCTAATGTAAGTGTACTGAGCATGCATTTATTTTATTTTATTAATTTTTTTTTTTTAATTTTATTTTGAAGTAATCCCTACATCCAGCATGGGGCTTGTACTCACAACCCTGAGATCAAGAGTCACGTGCTCCACCAACTGAGCCAGCCAGGTGGCCCTCTTTTTTTTTTTTTTTAAGTAGCCTAGACTACTTTATTAATTTTTTAATTTTATTTATTTATCTTAGAAAATGCACGTGAGCAGGGGAGGGGCAGAGAAAGAAGGAGACAGAGAATCCAAAGCAGGCTCTGTGCTATCAGTGCAAAGCCCGATGTGGGGCTCAGACTCACAAATCGTGAGATCATGACCAAGCTGAAATCAGTCATTCAACCAACTGAGCCACTCAGGTGCCCATGGCCTAGCCTACTCTAAATGCTCAGAACTGGGGTACCTGGCTGGCTCAGGCCGCAGAGCATGCAACTCGTGATCTTGGGGTTGTGAGTTCAAGCTCTACGTTGGGTGTGGAGATTACTTAAAAATAAAATCTTTAAAAAGTAAAGTAGGCTAGGCTGAGCTATGATGCTTGTTTTGACTTAATACCTTCAACTTAACAGTGAGATTGTCGGGTTGTAACCCCATCGTAAATTGAGGAAGATACATATTGCCTCCCCAAGAAAAGCCTCAGCCATAGAGGGCAGTACCAAGTAGGGTGAAGGAGGGCTGTATCTTAGGACCGACTGGTGCCCTAAGCTGTCCTCCCAGCACCAAGACCAGTCCCAGACTCTAGCTCCTGAATAGGCCAGGGGTGCCCGGCAGGGCTGCAGGTGGAGACCTCAGCAGCGCCCAGGCCAGAGAACAGGAAGGAGAGTTGTTTCCACTGGACACCCATCTTTGGGTCACCAAGGGACAGAACAGATGAGGTCCTCACTGTCACCATGAATACTGTCCTCTGCAGGCCGCCGCAAACAAGGAGAGCAGCCAGGCACAGCAGCAGGTCCTCGCCCTGGAACGGCAGTGCATGGAGCGCGTCCACACACTGGAGGCCCAGCTCGCTGCACTGGAGAGCGCCCGGGTGGCCGACCAGACCGCCGCAGAGCGGGAGGTGGTACGTGAGGAAAGGAGTGAGCTTTGTGAGCACCAGGTTCACACGTTGCTGGGCCGCTGGGTTGTGGACAGGAAGAAGACCAGCCTCCCTTTCAACAGAGAACCACTTTTTGGAGCAGTTTTTATCTTTCCATTGAGACACCTGCTCATGAGAATGGATGTAAAAAGGCTGCTTTTTATAAAACCCCAAACAGATGGGTTTTCTTTTCTTCTGGGCTGCGCAAGGACTTGTGCTTCCTGACCAATCCTGTCAGCCTCCTCCCCTCTTTCTGCAGTGTTCTTGTTCCTCCCTCATGGCTTCTCCCTCTCTCTGATTCCTCACCGTCAGAGTTAAGTGCCATATTTCTTCTCGTGAGGAGGGTAGCTGAGAATTTTCCATCTCCTCTCCCACCCCTGCAGGGACACAGGAGGTGGGGTGCATTTGTAAAGGTTCCATGTCTGTAGGACTGTGCCCAGGGGAAATAGGGAAACGCCCTTTTCGTTTTATGTATACTTTTCTTAATTTGCAGAGAGAACTGGAGCAAGAAAATGCAGCCCTTAAAGAAAGTAAGAATGAATGTGAACGTTCTTTGCAACACCACCAACTTGAACTAAAGAAGCTCAAGGTATTTATCTAACGGCGTCCATGTGTCACAGCAGTGGCCCATCTTTTATACGTGTATTGGGAGCAGCCCAGTAAAAGTCCTGTACTCAGAGTGGAGAAGGCGTGAACTGGCGTTTGCTCAACAGTCCCTTAGACATTTGTTAGAAATGTCACCTCATTAAGTCCTGTCGTGATCCAGGGTGGGAGGAGGAATTATGCTCACTGTGCAATTAACGTCATTCAGGCTCCACGTATAAGTAATTCGTCTGAGTTCCATAGTTAGTTCCAGGTGGTGCTGGTCTGACTTCATGCATCCAGCCCTTCCTCTGTGTCATCGTCAGCAGCTTCCTGAAAGTCATGCTGTCAAACCACTGGTGTTGTTGATCTTTCCAGCGAGATTAGCAAAACAAGGGCTTAACTTGTCTTAAGGACCCCATCTGTTTATGTCGGAGACCACATGTAGAGATGAGAAACAGTCTGCTGGATTGTTACCCTTTCCCTTCTGAGAACTTGATTCTTTAATCAGATTCTTTAATCAGACGTTGCCCCCTTCACTGCCTGGACGTAACTGGATGCAGAGAGTTTCTGCCACTTTCTTACAGGCCTCCAGCCTCCTCTGGCCCCGTTCGTAAGAGCCCTTAGATGATGGATCATTGCAGTACTTGCCCAGCTTGGTCACGACACAAAGATCTTGTGGATCTTTTGGCAGAGACCTTCTCTGAGAACACCCAAAGCTGTGGGTCTGCCTTAAGTAAGCTTTCAGTAATAGTCTCTGCTAAGTTAGGTGCTAATGATGTAGTGCTATATCGTGGGAAACGTGTACTTTGGTGGCAGATATTTTTTCATGCATTCCTTCAGCAAAGAGTGGAGTACCTGTGGGCTCTAGTGTAGGTGCTGGCATGTCGCATTGAGCAAAACAGGCAAAATTTCCCTCCGGTGGCGCTTGTAACTAGATAATGAACAACTGATAAATAGTCGTAAGTGCAGTGCAGAAAGTAAAGCAAGTGTGAAGGACAAAGAGGAGAGAGGAGAGGGCTCTAAGGTGGAGGTTAGGGAGGGCTTCCGTGATATTTGAGCAAAAGCTCTGAGTCATGAGAAGGGGCCAGCAATGTGAATGTTTGGGAAGGAAATATTCCAGAAGAAATAGCAAATAGAGGGGACAAAACAGAAGAGACTCCTAAATATGGAGAACAAACTGAGGGTTACGGGAGGGGTTGTGGGAGGGGGGATGGGCTAAATGGTAAGGGGCACTAAGGAATCTACTTCTGAAATCATTGTTGCACTATATGCTAAGTAATTGGATGTAAATTTTTAAAAATTAAAAATTAAAAAAAAACAGAAAGAAATAGCAAATAGAAAAGCTCTGAGGCAGGGACACCTGGGTGGCTCAGTCGGTTGGGTGTCCGATTTTGGCTCAGGTCATGATCTCACGGTTCATGGGTTTGAGCCCTGCATCGGGCTCTGTGCTGACAGCTCAGAGCTTGGAGCCTGCTTCAGATTCTGTGTCTCCCTCTCTCTCTGCCCCTCCCCTACTTGCACTCTGTCTCACTCTCTGTCTCTCTGTCTCTCTCAAAAATAAACATTAAAAAAAATTAAAAAACAAAAGAAAAACTTTGAGGCAGAAAAAACACTTAGTTCAGAAAACAGCACCAAGGCCAGTGTGGCTGCTGCTCAATGGGCTCAGGGAAAAGAGGAGAGGAGCCAGGCAAGCAGACTTTGGGAGTTTTAAGCAAAGAAGTGGTGGGAAAAGTTTTAAAATCATCATTCTGGTTCTTTGTGGAGCATGTTCTGGAAAGGAGGCAAGTACAGAAGCAGGAAGTCCTGTTCAGAGGCTCAGATATTACATTACTTACCATGTTTAAAGGCATAAAAGACAAAATCACAAATTTCAGCAGAGATTTGGAAACTGTACTAAATGGAAGCAGTTTTAAAAGGGAAACAAATTAGAGTGTGGGAGCTGGAAAGTGTAGAGCTGAGACCCCAATGCAGTAGGCACCCAAAAGGCACAAGGAAACTTTTGAGGGTAATGAGTATTTTCACGGTTGTTATTGTGGTGATGGTTTCACCATAAGCCATCACATTCCACACTTAAAATATGCGCAGCATAGTGTCAGTTATACTTCAGGAAAGTTGTTTTAAAAACTAATATGTTTAACAACAGATGAGCACTCATAAGAGAATTAGTGAGACAGAAGAAAAGGCAGAATGAAATACAGAAAAAACATGAAAGAAGACAGGATGCTGCAAGGTGTTTGATCACCTGTCAGTGGGGGCCCAGAAGGGAATGCAGATGTGAGGTCGAAGCAATTATTGAAGCAACAGTAGCTGAGAATTTTCCAAGTAGCTGAAAGCTGTCAGTTCACAGGTACAGGTGTGAGAATTCTTACAAATCCAAATGGGATAAATGTTATTTTTCCTTTTTCTTTAAGTTTATTTATTTATTTTTTTTTTTTCTGTTTTTTTGAGAGAGAGAGAGAGAGAGAGACAGAATGCAAGCTGGGGAGGGGCAGAGAAAGAAGGAGACACAGGATCTGAAGCAGGCTCCAGGCTCTGAGCTGTCAGCACAGAGCCCAACGCAGGGCTCGAACTCGTGAACCTGGGCCCAAGTCGGGTGCTCAACTGACTAAGCCACCCAGGCACCCCTAAGTTTATTTTTTTTTAGTAATCTCTACACCTGATGTAGGGCTCAAATTCATGACCCCCCAAGATCAAGAGTCACATACTTTTCCAACTGAGCCAGGCAGGCTCTCCCAAGATAAGTTTTGAAGTCTGTATCTAGACACAGCATGGTAGTAGAACTATAAAAACCAATAAAACAGAAACGAGGAGTGGAAACCAATTTGACAATAAATTTCATATTAAAAAAAAAAAAAACAAAACCAGAAACGAGGAATTAGTCACCAACAGATTTGCCCTAAAGGAAGTGCTAGAGAGCATCATTCAGGTGGAGGAAGATTCTAGATAGGAGGACAGAAGATATAAGGCAATAAGAAAGAATAAAGGTACACAAAAAGAACCAGAAGATCTGTCCTACGGTCCAGTCAGGATAAAGGAACCAGACCCATTTATTGAAGTGAGAATTCTTTTTTTTTTTTTTTAACCTTTATTTATTTTTGAGAGAGAGACAGAGCATGAATGGGGGAGGGGCAGAGAGAGAGGGAGACACAGAATCGGAAGCAGGCTCCAGGCTCTGAGCCATCAGCCCAGAGCCCGACGCGGGGCTCGAACTCACAGACCGTGAGATCGTGAGCTGAGCTGAAGTCGGACGCTTAACCGACTGAGCCACCCAGGTGCCCCTGAAGTGAGAATTCTTGATCTCATGTAAAGTTTTTAGTCCAGCACTGAAACAGGCAAAAGATAGTGTGAAGGTAGCCACTGCAGAAACAGCTACAACTAAGGGAACAAAGCAAAGAAGGTTGAATTATTAAACTTAGGAATTAAGACAAAGGGCCCCACAGGTCTAGCACTTGGGCCTCTGAGCAGGGGACGCTGTTCAGCGGGCTCTGGTGTGCTGGGGGACAGGGCAGCCAGTGAAATCAGCCCCGGGGGCTGGGGAACCTGCAGAGAGGATACAGATGCGGCTGCGGGAAGAAATTGCCTTCTTGCCACCGCCAGGGCAGTGCAGACTGCTCACAGAAGCGGACAGGAAGGAGCAAGGCTTTTGCTGTGTTCTCCTGCTTTCCAGTCTGCCTCGAGCTCCTCCTGTTGGCAGAGGTTCACATGGAACCAGCTGGACGAGCAGAAATGTCATTTGCAGAGCCTCAGACCAGATGTAGCATCGTCGCAAAGCAGAGGATAAAAGGGGCAGTGGGGCCGATAGGCGGGAATAAAAACTGGCGCACACAGGCTGTTTAGAAGTGTGGTTAATTTTCAAATGTTTGCGGAATGTTCTCGATCTTGGATTTCTAGTTTAATACTATTATGATCAGATCATACACTAAATGATTTCAGCCCTTTGATGTTTACTGAGGTTTGTTTTATGGCCCAGCCTGTCATACAGAGTCTATTTTGGTAAATGTTTCAGTGCGCTGCTGCTGTGAGGGGAAAGCATTCTGTAAATGCTAATTAGATCAAGTTGGGTGATAGTGTTGTCCAAATCTTTTATGTTTTCTGATGTTTCTTTTTTGTCTTCTTGTTCTATCAGTTAGTAAGAGTGATGTGTTAAATCTTCAACTGTGATCACAGATTTGTCTCTCTCTTTAATCCTGCTGGTTGTCAGTCTTTGCCTCAAGTGTTTTGAAGCACTATTTTTAGGTGCATACCTATTTAGACTGCTGTCAGGGAATATACTCCCAGGTGCAGGGAGCTGCCACACGTGGGTAGCCTGGTGGCTCCTGCGGCCAACCCGGACTGTGCCGGGCAACCTCGAATCCCACAGTCCTGGGTTGCATGCGGCTCTGGCGGTAGCACAGACTTCAGAGCCACATAGACCCCGTCCTGTGTGCCAGCCTAGCCCCTCACCGGCTGACTCTTGAGGGAGTCTAGTTTCCCTTTTTTCAAAACTGAAGATAATAACCCTTGACCTCGAGAGGATTGCCCCGAGGCTCGAGCGTGACCGTGGATAAAAAGTATCCCATGCAGTTCCTGGCATGGAGGTGCTTTGAGTCTCTGGTTCCTGCCCTGACCTGCTTTCCTGCCTCGCGCTCTGTCTGCTGGCCGTCCTCTTAGACACCAGCAGTCCAAGCTCTTCTAAACCTCCCCGGAAAAGCCTTCTGCCACCTGCCGCCTGGACTCGCAGGGCCACGTTTACGTAGCTGCTTCTCCTGTATCAACACTGCCTCCCCCGCTGAGGGGTATTGTCTGGCGCAGCGCGGGCTCCTGCCTTTTGAATTCAGATGCTAGGTTTCCTCGTCTCTACTAGAGATGGACTCAAAGAAAGGTCAATTCTGACAACTCCACAGTAGGAGCCAGAATTCCCCTGGCCAGGAGGCCGGCGTCTCCTTCCATCAACTCACTTGTACCGACACAAATTGAAAGGTGTCATAGGGGAGTTGAGTAGCTCCCAGAACCAGAAAGACTTGTCCGACTGGAACTTGGGGGTGGGGGGCGCCTCAGGTCTCTTTCCTTCCTGCATCATGCTGTTTCTTGCCCTGTCAGTTACCCAGACTCTTGGCCTTGCTTTTCCCCACCATGCAGATGACGGCCTTCAAATCGGGTGGTCATCACAGCAGCAGCTCCAAGCTGGTGACATGCCAGCTTAGGAAAGAGGGCTTCTCCTTGGCTTATCAAAAAGGCTTCTGATGTAAAAAGGGATTCTGATTGGTCCATCTTAGGTGACAGAGCCACCCCTTGAACAAATAATTTTGGCCAGGGGGCTGCAGGACTTCAGTTGGCCAGGCCTGAGTCCCATGCTTCTCCTTGTAGCCGCAACATGGGCAGCCCTACCAGAACTGCAGGGTAGAAGTGGGGAATAGCAGTGATGAGGCTCTTATCCCCCAAAACGGTGTGATCTGGGGTAGACACAAACCACAGATGTCCCTGACCAGAATGTAGGCACCTGAGAAGTCTAGGGGTTGATCGGTGAGCACGGCATTCGTCTCCGGGAAGAGGACCGATGTGTCTGTCTGTCAGGACGTGGTTCCTGTGCTGTGGGGCAGGCCAGGGAGGCAGCCCGGCTCCATGTAGAAAATTTTCTGGGTGGTACAGTCTAACATCCAGAGGCTTGGCTCTAAGCTCAGATGCTGGCTTCAGACCTGGCAATGCCACTTACTAGCTGTGGGACCAGAGCCTTTTTCTCTTATAAAATGGATAATTTTGATGAGTCTGTGGCATTTTGCCCTGCCCTATTTAATTCAGTAAATGCTGATTATTTTTCCCATAATTGGGTTGTTCCGGTCCACTAGTCCATTCACATGGCCTGAGAATCTTCCTTCCTATTCTGTGTTGATTTCATCAGACCAGCTCTTCTCTTGGAGTTCTGGGTCCCCTAACCGTGGCCCGAGGACTGGCTGGTGTGCCCATGGGATCCCCGAGCCTCGGCAGTTTGCCCTTGTGCGGAGAGGTCGGTGGGTTGTACACCAGGACCCCTCTCAGAGGCACACAGACGGCACCGCAGCGAGAGGGCAGTCCAGGGCCCTCGGGCAGCAGGAAGAAAATCTGTAGGACGGAGGATGGCATTCCCCCAGTGGGCGGCACATAACGTGCAGTGAAACACCCGTGAGGCGTTTGGGGGCTCAGTGTCCCATTTTCTGGATTGTAGGAAGAGTGGAGCCAAAGAGAAATTGTGAGTGTCGCAATGGCTCAAGCCCTGGAGGAGGTGCGGAAGCAGAGGGAAGAGTTCCAGCAACAGGTAGGCCCCATTTGACCCTGAGGCACGGGCCAAAGGGTGGTATGTTCCAGCCTCGGGCAGGACCAGCCTGCCTCCCCATGTGTCCTCCTCCAGGGGGTGGACACAGGTGTCAGGAATGCCAGGAACTGTGTGACTGATGACCCTGAGGTCTCTAGGAAGGTGGGAGAAAAACGTCATAAAGAAATCCTCACCCCACGGGATGGCCTTTGTGGATGTTTGATGGCCGGTTACTGTTGTAAGCCTTACCTGGGGAAAAGCCCGCATCCAGGTGCCTCCTGGGCTCTGACTCTGTGAGGGGCATCGCTGCCCACAGGCCCCGGAGGACGCAGTACAGCTGAGCCCTCAGCGAGAAGGGTGGGCAAAGCTTCCTTTCAAGACAGACTCAGCATCGGGCCCCAGACCTTGTAGGGAATGGACTCTAGGCCTTCGGTGAGTCCTTAACATAAATTCCAGTCTCAGTTGCATCTGCAAAGACTTTAGGATAATTACACCTTTCAGATCATAATGAGGTCATGTGTATCAAATGCTAGGCATGTCACAGGTACTCAGGACACGGAAGTCATGGTTATGACAGCTTGGGGAAGGCTGGGCAGAACAACCACATCTATGGTAGGCCCGCTAGTGGTAGGCTGGGGGGGTGGGGGGCGGGCGGCCTGTGCAGGGCCCTGGCCCCAGAATTGTGCTATGTCCATAGGAGTAGAGGGTAGCCTAGGGTATGTTCGAGGCTATAGACTTCCGGGAGGGATTCCTGGGGGACCCCGGGTAGCGGAAAAGTGGAGATTTCTTTTGGGGGAGATGCGGTTACTGCTGCCGGCCTTCTCTTACGTTGGCTTTTCTGTCCAGGCTGCTGACCTCACAGCTGTAGTAGATGAGAAGGAGCAGAGTCTGCAGGAAAAAGCTGAAGTGATTCTCCAGAAAGAGCAGGAAATTTTCCAACTGAAGAAAGGTGAGGAGTCCGCCCCTGCCGAGCCCTCTCACCTGCTCCCACCCAGTACCCCTGCCCTGAAGTGGCCCGGTCCTGAAGCAGCAGGAATCACTGGTGCTCCCCTCTGCCCGGCCTAGGTCACGACTCTGCCCTGTTGCAAATGCACCAGCTTCAGAGCGAGCTGGAAGCCCTGCAGAGCCTTAGGGCGGAGGAGTCCGAGGCTGCCGTGGGGTTCGACGTGCTGAGACTGGCCGTCCCGGAGCAGGGGTTGACACGCTCAGTTCCCGAGCCTCACGTAAGTCCCCATCTGAGCCGCGGGCCGGTGTGACGGCAGCAGGACGGGGCTGCCTGCCGTAGTTTGCCAGTAGGAGGCGGTGGGAAGACGGGGAGGAGAGCTGGCGCTCACTAGCTGCGGGATGTTGGGCAGGTCACCTCCCTTTCTTTAAAGTAGGGATGGGGTGCCTGGGTGGCTCAGTCGGTTGAGCATCCGACTTCAGCTCAGGTCACGATCTCACGGTTCGTGAGTTCGAGCCCCGCGTCAGGCTCTGGGCTGATGGCTCGGAGCCTGGAGCCTGCTTCCGATTCTGTGTCTCCCTCTCTCTCTGCCCCTCCCCCATTCATGCTCTGTCTCTCTCTGTCTCAAAAATAAATAAACATTAAAAAAAAATTTTTTTTTAAATAAATAAATAAAGTAGGGGTGCCTACCTGACTAGGAGCTCGTGGGTATTGAGGAGCCCGTCGGATGTGGCGCCACGTGTCCGTGTTCAGTAGAGCCCTTTCCTTCCAAGCACGCTCGCTGCACGGAAAGCTGCCTGTCCCCCTGGAAGGCGCTGGACAGGATCTCTACAGCCCAGGTTTGGTTCCTGGCCAGCTAGCTGCCTGTTCCGGCACATCAGCCCGCACCTTTGGAACCAGTCTGGCCCCCTTTCCCCATGGACCTGTGGCTTAGCTTGACCATTACCTTGTCCGTCCTGTAGGCGGCCTCGAGGGCCACGCAGGACCCCGCGTACCAGCTTCCGGCTGCAGAGGGAATCCCAAATGGTGAGGTGGGGGCTGTGGACCTAGGGCAGCTGCAGAAGGAAAAACAGGACTTGGAGCAGCAACTCGTGGAGAAAAACAAGGTGAGGGTGCGCTTTACCTCAGCTGTTGATCTCCCCTGGCCTCAAACCGTTCAGTCCCTTCTCCGAGAGTTCGGCTGATGCCCCCGGGCCCCTCTTGGGAGAGATCTTACCTCTTCACCAGAAGGGCTTCTTCCTGGACTTCCACCTGTGCAGTCTTCCTTTCACACCTCCCCCACACTTGAGATAATGTCCAGAGTATTTGCGCTCAGGCAGTAGTGAGGCCAGATGTCACAGGTGCTGCTGTCACCAGCTGGGTCATATTGGACCCATCGCCTTACCTCTCACTTCCTTTCTATGGCTGTGAAATGACCCAGTGATGCCTGTCTTCTAGCGGTTTCACTGGCAGGGGAGGGGCATCGGGGTATGAAATGAAAGTTAGTTAGCTGTCCTGTGAAAGTTCCCGTATTTGGTAGAGGCTTAATAAATGTCCCGATTCCACCCACTCCTCAGGCCCCTGCACCTGCAAGTGCAGGGTCTCCTCTGATCCTGGTTTCCAAGCGCGCTGGGAAGTTAAGGGTGCTGGCTGGTCGCTGCTCTGGCCTCCAAAGTGTGATTGTGGGTGTGTGTTTTTTTAGATCTATAACAAAAGGAAAAAATGCTCATTCTCGCTTACACATGTGCATTTAATCTTACTGTGAAATGTAAACTACAGAAAAGCGCACAAACTCCGTGTGCCCAGGACCCAGCCCTCAGACCTCCTCTCTAAGTGGCATTCACTCCCTCAGAGTCCTGCCTCTACTGCCCACTTTGGGCGCCCACATCCTTATCTCAAGGCCAGACGGCTCCCTGGGGCTCTAGATTGTCTCTGTCTCCGTGGCAGTGTCTAAAAGGCATCTGCGTAAACCGTCCAAAACCCAACTTCACATTCACCATGCTGCCTAATGGGGGCTGCTCTTGTCTCAGTAAACGTAAAAAGTAAAAATCTTAGTATCCTTCTCAGCGCCCTTGTTTCTTACACAAGCAACATCCAAACCATTAACAAATCCTTCTGGCTCTCCCTTCAAACTATACCCCAAGTGGGCTGCATCTCATCCCCACCACTGCTGCCACCGTAGGTGGGGTTACCATTTCTTCCCTGCAGGCTGGTGTTGGGCTTCTAATGGTTTCCCTGTCACCCCCTCTGTACCAGCCCTCTGATGACTTCCCCTGTCTCTGTAAATATAAGCCACATCCTTGCAGTGACCCACAAAGCCCTGTGTGGTTTGGCCCCTTAGTACCCTTTGTACTGCACCCCCTCTTAGCCACATTGGCCTTGCCTTTCTGTGACTGTCAAGCACCCTCCCGCCGCAGGACCTTTGTACTTGCTGAGCCTTCTGTCTGGAATATCCTTCCTGTAATCCCCTCACTTCCTTTGTGATGTCATTTTGTTAAGGAGGGCCCTCCTCCCCCCCCCACCCCCCCTCCCCACTATGCTTGGCAGCCCTCACCATCACCACCAGAACTTCCTGTCCCCTTACCAGGCCTCTTAATACCTTCTTATGTAATGTACGGTCACTGACATTTTCTCCTCCTGAGAGCAGATATTTTTCATTTTTTTCTTTCTTTTTTTTTTTTTAAATGTTTATTTGTTGGGGTGCCTGGGTGGCTCAGTCGGTTGAGCATCCGACTTTGGCTCAGGTCACAATTTCACGACTCATGAGTTTGGGCCTCATGTCAGGCTCTGTGCTGACAGCTCAGAGCTTGGAGCCCCCTTGGATTCTGTTTCCACCTCTCTCTGCCCCTCCCCTGCTCATGCTCTGTCTCAAATATAAGTAAACATTTAAAAAAATTAAACTTAATGTTTATTTATTTTGAGAGAAAGCAAGAGACAAAGAGAACAAGCACACGGGGGAGGGGTAGAGAGAGAGGGGGAGAGAGAATCCAAGCGGGCTCTGTGCTCATTGCGGAGTCTGACGTGGGACTCGATCTCACAACCGTGAGATCATGACCTGAGCAGAGATTAAGAGTTGGATGCTTAACCAACTGAACCACCCACGTGCCCCTGAGCATTTCTTCTTTTGCTTCTTGCTTTTCCCCAGCCTCTAGGACAGCGTCTGCCTGTAGTAGGGATTTAATCAGTATTTGTTAGATGAGTTCATCAGTGAACCAAAATCCTAGAAAATCAGGTAAAATTTAAAATACATAAAATCGCAAATGTACTTTTGGGTGAATGCCAGTGGTCAGTCAAGAGAATACAGATTGAAACAACACATTATCATTTATAAAATGGGATGTGTTGGAGGCCATTTAATGTGCTTGACGGGAGCTGGGTCTGTGGCAGAGCCATCTCAGTCCTGCCGAGAGACTGGACGCACGTTGGAGAAAGGGAAGCTGCTGTTACTGCCGTGTTCAAAAATGGAGGCTCAGCACCGCCCTAAGGCATGGGGCATCCCCTCGAGTTACTGTCACATTAGAAGTTAAAATTAAGGGGGCACCTAGTTGGCTCAGTAGGTGGTGCACTAGACTCTTGATCTCAGGGTCATGAGTTCAAGCCCCACGTTGGGCATAGAGCCTACTTAAAAAAAAAGAAGTTAGGGAAACCGTGGAAAGCTATGAAAACTGTGATAAATGAAAAACACACACTATTCACAATTCCAGCTACTCGGTGCAAGATCAGTGACTCAGACCTGAAGGTCACGGGAAAGACTAAGTTTGTGAGACTTTGGAGAAATGTTTAATGTTCTTTCCTGTATTGCTGATTATACAGTAAATTTTCTCATTGGGAAAACAGAGGTTAGCCTTTTTAGTGATTAACGGAGTGTGTAATAAATTACACTTAAAGCTCAATACTAATTAAACTCACTAAAAATAAAATAAAATAGAGAAGTACAGAAAAACCATGACCGTTTACACTGTTCCAAATAAGCATTGAAAATGGTATTTCCGGAGCAGTGGTGAGGGATCGTAGCATGTAAATCTCATTCTGAAGGACAAGTCTACTGTGCAGAGGTGTTTCCAGACGCAGGCACCTGAAGCAGTCCTGAGGGCTGAGCCCCTGGGGAGGCCGGGGCAGCCCTGGGGCACGAGCGCTCCACAGAGGGTATGTGACGGCTTCAGTGGCCCTTGTGGGGCCTGGAGAGCATGTGCGTGCAGAGCAGCGAGAAGGAGGGAAGAGGGCCCCGAGCGGGAGGCACACAGGTGTGACAACACGAGCCCCTCAGGAGACGGACAGTGTCTTATAACAGGTGTATAGGGTCCCAAGGGGGTGGCTGGCTGTTCTGTTGTCCTTGGCACCTTAAAGATGGTGGAATGTGCATGTAACAGATGGCTTTTTGCGGGGGGCGGGGTTTGTCTCAGACCATAAAGCAGATGCAGCAGAGGATGCTGGAACTCAAAAAGACTCTCCAGAAGGAACTGGTAAGTTCCCCTCTTCTCCCCACTGCCTGTGCCCTTCCTGGCTCTGGCCCTCCCGGCTTCCCTCGCCGCTTGACAATGCTCTCCCCCCACCGGTTGATTGCGAGGTCTCTGGGAAGCCAGATGTTGGCTGGTGGGACGGTAGCCCTGCCAGCTCGAACCTGTCTCTGAAAAGTAACTGTGTGACTCAGGGCACGTGCGGTTCTTCTCCAAGCCCGTCTGTGGGCTGAGAAGTCAGCGACCTGTGCGCCGCAGGTGAGCAGCAGAGCGCCGGGCCCAGACAGGAGAGAGGCACCTCTGCCCAGTTTGGGGTGCTCGCTGCCCCACAGACATCCTGACACCGGGACGGGGATCGTCCAAACCTTCCCAGACAACCCCCTCCTTCCTCTCGGGCCGCCCCGTCTGCCGGTGGGGGGGAGGGGGGTTGCTGAGCCTTCTTCAGGCACTTCCTTCCCAGCGGGGTTCCTTTCACCCTACTGTGGTGCAGGTGAGGCCAAGGAACAGCGGGCGAGCGCAGCGCAAGCCGGGTGACTCTCCCGGGTGATTTTCAGACCTGTCTTGAGGGGTTTGGCACAGCATCTTTCCATTGGGTTTTTAGAAAATCAGACCCGACAGTGAGCTCTTTGAGGTCCGAGAGAAGCCTGGCCCCGAGATGCCCAACATGGCTCCTTCCGTCACGAATAATGCTGACCTGACTGATGCCCGCGAGATCAACTTTGAGTACCTTAAGCACGTGGTTTTAAAATTCATGTCCTGTCGAGAGTCTGAGGTAAAGGGTTTCTGAGTTGCCTTTTGGGTCCTGAGCGTCTGGTTCCTTTGTCCAAGCCTCGTGTGGCTTCCCACCAAGTACATGGCTTTCTTCCTCTCCCACGTTCCCATTTGGCCACGAGTGTGGACACGTAACGGTTATTTCTCCAGCTGGCACTGACCTGCTGACGGTGCAGCCGGCAGGTGGGGGCCAAGAAGGGAGTCCGCTCCGGGGAGGCCGCGCGGGTTGGAGGCTGAGGCTGCAGTCCGGGAACGGTCTGCCCCGCGCTCCTGCATCCTGCTGAAGGGCAGGGTGGCCGCCGTGGATGTCCTGGGGATCTTGCCGGTTCCCAGAGGAAGAGATGGAGGGGAGAAAAGTCTGTCGTTGTCGTCAGACCCGAGGAAGCCCAACGTCCCCCTCCACGTGGTCCTTGCTAACCCGTGGGGAGCACACACCGGGAAGAGACCCAGGGAGCGCTCCAGCTAAGCCCCCCGATCCTCCCCCACCGTCCGCCACCCCAGGGCCCGTGGCAGCGAAACTCAACTTTGTTTCAGGCTTTTCACCTTATAAAAGCTGTGTCAGTGTTGCTGAACTTCTCACAAGAGGAAGAGAACATGCTCAAAGAAACCCTGGAGTATAAGGTAGGCTTCCCTGGCCTGCTGTCTGGTTCTTAGGAACTAGCTAGTAATCCCAGCACTGGCGGGTGAGCCCGTCCACAGCTGCATCGTCCGCCGAGAAAGTGCTACTGGATAGTGGACTCCTGTTGGGCCGTATTTACTGAGGACGTGCCTTGTGCACACGCGTCTGCGCGGTGCCCACCGACAGGCCTTATGTGTCCACCGCGCTTTCACTGACGTCATTAACGTCAACAGCCCCAGGTCTGGCCCAACGTCCAGGTTTTTTTTTTTAAATAAAATATTCAGGGGCGCCTGGGTGGCACAGTCGGTTAAGTGTCCGACTCTTGATCTTGGCTCAGGTCATGACCTCACAGTTCGTGAGTTCAAGCCCCACATCAGGCTCTGCACTGACAGCGTGGAGCCTGCGTGGGATTCCGTCTCTCCTTCTCTCTGCCCCTCCTTCACTGTGCACACTCGCTCGCATGCTCGCTCGCCCTCTCTCTCAAATAAAGAAAAAGAGAGAGAAAGAGAAAGAAAGAAAGAAAAGAAAGAAAGAAGGAAGGAAGGGAGGAAGGGAGGGAGGGAGGAAGAAAAAGAGAAGAAAGAAACCTGGGTGGCTCAGTCGGTTGAGTGTCCAACTTCGGCTCGGGTCATGGTCTCACGGTTTGTGGGTCTGAGCACCACGTCGGGCTCTGTGCTGACAGCTCGGAGCCTGGAGCCTGCTTCGGAGTCTGTGTCTCCCTCTCTCTGCCCCCCACCCCTGCTCTTACTCTGTCTGTCTCAAAAAACAAATAATAAACACCAAAAAAGTTTAAAAACTAAAAAATAAAATATTCAGAATTGACAGAACAAAAAAAATATTTTCTGGAAGAATTAGGTACAATTCCACTACCTTGTTCTTGTCAACTCTGTTTCCTCCCGCGTCCCTCCCACACTTAGAATGGGCTCTGGGCCCCGTAGACGGGTTGCCACGTCCAGCATCTTCGCTGGGTGCTTGCGGGACAGGGAGGGGGCGCTTTCAGCTTCCTCTGCACCTAGTCCCGATGCTCAGAAGCCCTCTCTGCTTCCAACGCAGATGTCGTGGTTTGGGTCCAAGCCAGCTCCCAAGGGCAGCATCCGGCCGTCCATCTCCAGCCCTCGGATCCCGTGGTCCTAGGTGGAAAGCCGGCAGATGGATCTCCATGCGATGACACTTTTTCTGTGAAAAGAACACTGACACACCAGTCTGGGTGGGTTTTTAATCACTGTAACCGCAGTATTTTGTACAAGCGTCAGAGCATTGTTTACAAGACTTAAGGCCCCCTCCCCGACAGACTGATCTGAAGCTCAGGAGGTGGCTGATCCTGTGTCATTGTGCTCACCAAACGGGAGGGTCCTGGCACTACCCGCGTTTCCACAGTGCTGCTAAACTCCCAGCTCTGGCCAGCACCCGTCTGCACCTGAACCCTCTAACTGTTCACGTCAGCACTTGAAGCTGAAGCCGGCGGCATCGGGCAGAGAGGAGGCACCCGGCCCACCACGGGGTGCTGACGCTGGACGGAAAGACAGCCCTTTGAAATGGTGCCCGGCAGGCCAGACCCACCTGCTTCCGCCACAGACAGCCAGCTCGTTGGGGGTGGCTTTTAAAAATTCCCCTTCCCCGTCAGCATGTTTGGGTTCAGATGAGTTAGACGAGGCTTTTCAACCCTTCCTCTCAAGAAAACATTATCTCACCCTGTTTGTCAGACCACCCAGAACTTCAGATGTGTACATCTTTAAGGTACTCTGGGGCCAGTGTGGATTAATGAATATGCAACTTTCTGACAGTATCTCATTTTCCTGAAGAAAACTAGCAGATATATTTAAAAAAAAAAAAGATCCTTAGCACCAAATACACTCAATTGCCTTTTTAATGAATGTACTTGTCTTGGATAGGTTGCTGGTAAACCATTTTAAACTATTTTTTATAGCTAAGATTCTTCGCTATTATAAACATGTCTCTGTATTATAAAATCCATTTAACTGGTGTTCTTAAAGGCAAGTCAGAGCATCAAGAGGAAATTATTTCTAAAATTGGGATTCCTTTCCCTTTTTAATTTCACCGCAGCATTCTGTGGTCTCTGCCTCCCTCTGAAGCAGCGGTGGTATTTCATTTGCTTTGCTCTTAATTCCGTGTCGTAAGACAGAGCAAATGCTAATCACACGTTCGCTACGGTTAAGGACAGCCTGGACAGTCTACTCCGCTCGGAGGAAGCAACAGCTGCCCCCCGCCCCCCGCCCCCCTCCCGGTTCTTGACCAAAACCTGGGAAGCGGTCTGCCTTGTACGTGCAGCTACCGTCTCTCTCCCTAACGCTGCCCCTGTATACTTAGGATGACACTACACCCATATATGGCGTCCAGACGGCCCCAGACGGCTACAGGACTTGATGGCGTGCAGATGGCTCGGGTAGGGACCTTTAAAAACTCTTATTAAGGAAAGGGGAATATGCTTGCCCTGGATAGTCCACAGTATGGAATCTAAAGAGAAACTGTTGATTTCGTTTGACAAAAGTTTTACCGGCTAAATAAAATAAGCTAATAACTGGAGCTCCTAAAATTTATTGTCAGTTATCCAATGATGTTTCTCAAAAATGCTTAGGGTTATAATCTATAAAATCTGTCTCACGGCGAAACACCGATTTGCGGAGTTAACCTAGTACATTTCCACAGACCTGGAAGTACCGAGCAAGGGCAGCGTCACCCTCATCCCAGCCAGGCTGTCTGCCACCCAGTGGCCCATTCTCCAGTTACCTACCTCCTCCCGTGGCTCCTCCCTGCAGATGGCTTTCCCTCGTGGAGAATATCTTTTCCACTTACCTGGCGGGGACACACAATAGGAATGCCTTCCGTTCTGTAATTTGGAGAACAGGTACCTTTTCTTAGCTTTTCCAGGAGACTCCCCAAGATTGGGTGGTCCAGGGCTCACCAGACGGCTACCACACGGCGGCGGGAGCCCCGTCCCACTCTGCCGTGGCCTCTCCAGCCCTTGAGCTGGTCTCACCCTGCCCCAGCCACGTCCCCGGCAGCTTTAGGTGTAGTCGTGGGACCCATCACTCGGCCTATACTTGCCTCGGGAGGATTCATTCTGACTAGGCTTTCCTCCTGCATGTTGAATTTCCTTCAGCTTTAAGAGGAAGAGTGGAGTAAATATTCTAAGTGATTAATGCACTTTCACTTGTATAAAAAGTTCTGTGATCGACAGTATGTATAGCCCTTTATATGAGCATTGGATTTGGATTTCTCTCCGGTTGTAAATAGGAACTGTATTATCTAAGACTGCTGTAGAAAATTCATTTGTGGTGTCACTTTTTGATTAAAGCTCTTTAATCCAGATGCAACTACAGTGGGTTTTACTTGATAGTCTAATGAAATTTAGTACATTGTGTCTCATATTTAATACTTCAAGGCGAACTTCAAAGACTACAGTACAGAGCTTCCAGGTGGGAGCACAGAGATGTGGGGAGAGTGGCTTCCGTGTTGGTGAGCACAGAGATGTGGGGAGAGTGGCACGCTCAGAGAGCATGGAAGCTCCATGCCCTTTCCCAAGTTCCCTATGCATCTCTTCCATCTGGCTGTTTCCGAGGATATCCTTTTATGCTAAACCAGTAACCCAGTAAGTAAAAAAGGGAAGGGGACTGCGGGGGTGGGGGGATGGCTGTAGAGCCTTTCTTTCAGAATCTCCCCAGATTAGGTTTAAGTACATGTAATGAAACCTGCAGCCTAGTCCTACCTCCCAGAACAGTGGAGCTTCTGCAGAGGAATTGAAAGGATTGTGTCACTTTGGTCAATGTCTATCGACAAGGCCCGCAGGACCAGGAAGAGCTTCAGAAATCTCAATGGGGTCCTTTAATAGAATGCAGACTGCAGTTACACGTGCTAAAAAGGCCAGAAAGACATCTTTGCTCTTCAAAGAAGCTGGCTGTTAGTGGTTATAGGGAACAAAATGTTCCTTTTGTATAGACTGATTGCTACCTGTTTCTGGCTTTTAATCCTTTAAAAGAACTTGTTTAATGGGGTGCCTGGGTGGCTCAGTTAGGCATCTGACTTCAGCTCAGGTCACGATCTCACAGTTTGTGAGCCGAAGCCCCACATCTGGCTCTCTGCTGTCAGCACAGAGCCCACTTCAGATCCTGTCTCCTTCTCTCTTTGTCCCTCCACTGCTCGCTCGCTCGCTCTCTCAAAACAAAACAAAAAGGATAAAAGCAAAAAAACTTGTTTAAGAGTGTTCCTGCCACAAGCCCAAGTCAGAGTCAGGAGATGGTGACCGGGCCTTTCTGGGGCGCGCTCCCAAAAGATTCCAAGTGCAGTCACACAAACTAAAGACTTTGGAAGCCTAGACCAATTATTGAATGTTCGGCACTTTATTAAATTAAATAAGCTCCAAAATTACATACAAATCAAAAGGAGTAAAACCAATAAATAGTTATTCGGCAAAATCTCTCTCCATAGCAGCCAGCAGTGCTGAGCCCAGGCCTGAGGTCCTGCTGTGGCAAGAGGGCTGGACCGCCATGCTCACTCCCTGGGGACAGCGCCCCAGGGACACGCCCACCCCTCCACATCAGTTCTCATTCGTTTCCGTCCCATTCATTACTCATTTTACATACATGAAACACACCGGAAAGTACATACTAATAAGCCAAGAGCTTTATTGATGCAGCAGGCACTTTACAATGAACCCAAGAGAGCCCGTCTTCTCTGGGAAGACGGGATGTCTGTACAAACCCTTGAAGTTTTTACTACTTCAAAAAAACAAGCTCTCCCTTTTACCACAGCCCTTGGATCTGTACCTGCCCAAGTCGTCCCTCCCCCATTTTAAAGAGGCAGAGCACACAGGTACACCTGACCAACGCTGGCCAGCCACTCCAGGAGACAGTTACAATGTCAGTTCTGTGTTACTTGTGGACAAAGGCATAGACTATCAGATCCTGCAAAGGATTTAGGAAACAGACGATTTCTCCCTCCACCTTGAAAATAAAATACACTTCAGCTGATGCATGTCCTGAAATAGTTTAGCTGGGAGTTCCTAGGAAGATGGTCCATTGTCAATCCCTTCTTCATCAGCCTGTGCATCCAAAATTCTTCTCAAGGTAACATGAGTCCTTTTTTTTTTTTTTTTTTTTTTTTAAACAGTCTTTCTTGCTGTAAGAACTCTTATAATGGAGCCTAGTCCTCCTACTGCTAATGCCTGTGGGGGCAGGAAAAGGAAAGGAGTGAAATGAGACATGGCTGGCCACGTGGGAGCCTGGCTTGCCAGGGAAGAAGGGACCAAGCACATTCCCAGACCTAGGTCCCACCGCGTCACAGACCCTCTCGAAAAAGGGTTCCTGCAACAGCACAGTTAAGGAGGTGACGAGAGAGCCCCCATTCTAGGCGTGGAGCCCTGTCCTGGAGCCAGGGGTCCCGAAAGGCTGCTAGCTCGAGACAGCAGAGCTGGGCTTGAGAACACTGTTACCAAGCACATACACAGCACAGCCCCCCAAGTTTCCCTTTTTGACAAGCTGTTTCCGGCCTGCCGGTACTGCCCTAGACACTTAAATAGACACGAGCTCATTATAGCTGCCTCCCTGAGGCCTCCTTAGAAATGCCAGCAGGGCTCGGCACCAAGTTGCCTTAACGGGACCAAAGGGCCTGGCCTCCCCACCACACAGAGGGCTTGCTCAGCTCCCGAGTACCAGAGCTACCCCCACCAAGCCCAGGAGTTCACCTCCCGACGGAGCAGGCACAGCACACCCCACAGCAGGACCAAAGGCCACCACCGCGGCACAGCACCAAGGCTGCCCAAGTGGCTGACCCCTCAAAACCTTTATGGAGAGTTTTAGATACCGTGTTGGGAATAGCCTGGTCTCCTATACTGATAAGCGAGCTTCCTGTAGTTCTACAGGGCAGGGGGACATTGGTGCATAGGCAGGACACGGGCTAGATGAAACGGCTTGCTCTTCTAACGACCTGAACAAAGGACAGGCACAGCTTTTTATGCTTCAGGTGGATGAAGGCCCCGTTAAGTAAACATTCAGGTTTCTGCCACTGCCTTCTCTGGCCTAGTGAAGCTGCAGCACAGCAGGAAGCCCCTAGAGTTAGCGAGGGGCTCAGCCTGCATCCTTAAGAGCCCCCCAACCGCCACCTCCACCAATGCAAAGCAGCTGCCTCCACTAAAGTCTTATGAAGCCCCAGCTTCAAGCCTGCCTCCCTCCCACCTGGGACTCCCTGTCCCTCTTCCCATGCCAAGTCACCTGTCCCCACGACATGCCCGGCATAAATCAGCAGCTAAAGTAATTGCAATTACCAGAGACAGTGAACCCCTACCAAGTGCTTCCACGGGAGAAGTGATCAGATGTCCCAGGTTGCTTTAGGCGTGGCCCCTTATTATTATGACAATCAGACTGTCCTATGTTATTGTGGGAGCTTCTAGCCCGCAGATCTGAACCCTAGAACTGGGGCGAGTCCGTGAGCTGCCCGCATGAGCAGTGTGTTCACCTACCTTTTCATGCCATTGGAGTAACACCGCACTGCTGTTTTCTGTGGGCTTCTCAAACCCTTTATAAATGTACTTCATTAGCAAGTCAATGCCATTTCTGTCCAGTGACTGCACAGCCTGCTCAATTTCACTGCTCTTAAAATTTGTAAGCACTTTCAGCACCACGCCCTGGGCTCGTTCCTATAAAGGAAAGAGAAAGGGAGTGACACCCAGAGCCACAGCCCAGGCACATCCATGTCCTCCAAGACCGGCACAGAAATACCAAACCAAGTGGTCAGAACTCTTAGAAACACTGCCCAATTTCTGATTTGTCTGGGATGGTTAAAAACTAAGTGGGCTGAAATACCTTTATTGATTTAAATTTCAAGTATCCCTTATTCATGCTAATAAGTTATCCCACTTATTTTGGGGGAGTAAGTGGTTTGTCAGAGAGAAGCATACCTGCAAAGCCTCAGATTTCACAAGATCCTAACTGTGGAGATCTACTTTCTGAACAGGTGTACTAGGCTGCAGTTTCCCTCTGCATTCACCCCAGTAACACAGAAGCCACTTCCCTCTGCCTGAGAGGTGCAGCCATTGATTACATCAAGATGCTGTGACAAGACAGCAAAACCCCAGCTTGAGAGAGACCCCTTTCCCTGGACCAAATTTTAGACAGCTTCTAAACAGCTGTGATTCAGTAAACACAAATGTATCTTCTCACCTTGTTTTTAAAAGGCAGGAAAATTTAAAAGCACTGAAAATACTTATGCAAATAAAGCCTATTCGATAACCTTTAAAGCAGAAACTGCTAAGTCCCACGTGGCATGCTAATTTATAGTTTTGCTAAGCAGCAAGGGCTGGGCCGACTTCTCACCCCATGAGGCTCTGGGGAGAAGTGAATGTTTCTTTGGGGAGCTTTTACTATAAACACCGACAGCTTTGATGTCAGGAGTGCCAGCCAGGAGGCTTCCATGGAAGCACTGCCCAGTGCCAACCCACTCCCTTAGTAGAAACTCACTGATGCTAACACTAAATAGATGCTGTCTGAAGCCCTGTGGAAGTCACGCTCAGCTGGGGACACGGACAACCACAACCCTGGTCCCAACACCACCCGGCAAAGCTGCAGCAGAGCCCCCATTACCTTCACGGCCTGATTCTTGGTGTTGACGGGAGAGTTCCGCAAGGCTGCATGGAATGCCCGAAGCATGTCCCCTGTGCATCACCACCAGTTAAGGATGGCTAGGCTCAAGCATGTTCACACTTTTATTAATGAACTCATTTCAAAAACAGCTCAAGAGAGGAGTCAAGAGATACTCCCACCGCAGCTTCCAGGTGGCCACAGCCCGTTCAGAGAGTAGCCTGTGGCTTTCCTGAGCCACAGAGAGGAGAGGACACCTCTGCCAACAGTGCAAGCCCCTCCTTCTGCCGCCCCCTAAAACACATTTGGACACTCCTTCCCTCCCTGGAAACAAGTGCCCTCTTGGGGTGACCTGCAGCAAAACCTGACGGAGCTTGCTTACAACTGCTTGGTCCTGGGCACCACGTCTGCCCCATTGGGTCCTGACAACAGTGCGCGGCTACCATTCTCATCTTCTCATTCTCAAAGGAGAAGAATGAAGGCACAAACGGAGATCTCCTCTTAATCCAGTGTTTTCTCAGTTAAACTGCTAAAGAAATTAAGATGTGCTAAAATTTCTATCTTCTTTTTTTTTTTTAATTTTTTTTAACGTTTTTTATTTATTTTTGAGACAGAGAGAGACAGAACATGAACAGGGGAGGGGCAGAGAGAGAGGGAGACACAGAATCGGAAGCAGGCTCCAGGCTCTGAGCCATCAGCCCAGAGCCCGACGCGGGGCTCGAACTCACGGACCGCGAGATCGTGACCTGAGCTGAAGTCGGCCGCTCAACCGACTGAGCCACCCAGGCACCCCTAAAATTTCTATCTTCTAAGACCTACTTAGGTCTGTGAGGTCCCAGCTGCTACTAGGAGGGAGATTTATTAATCTAAAAGCTTTTCCCCCAAATATGAGTTGATCCTCTCCCCTCCCCGCAACCTTAGTTGCAATCCTGACACCTTTGCTGAGTTCCAAATATACCACACTCAAAAGAAAATGACAATCTGGGTTAGGTCCCCAAAGGTGACACCTATTTTAAACTGAATTACATCAGCCAACTTTCATTTCCTCATCTGAAACACTGGCTTCAGCCAAAAAGCTTCAAAAATAGAACAAGGAATGGCTTCTACCCAATCAGGTCTCTACTCCTGTTCATGCAGTGATACCTACGTGTGAACAGACAGAGACTCCGGAGCAACGCCTAGTCCCATCTTCCCTAGTGTGGGCTCCATCTTGACGGAGCTGGGCCCACACCACTCAGGAGCCACTCTGGCTGAGCTCCCCAGGCCCCTGCTGGGCCCTGATCCACCTTCCACAATGGACAGACGGCCCACCCCCTATACCTGTTGGCTTTGGAATTCCTTTCCCTCAGCCAAGCAAGGGCCAGTCTGGTACCAGCCACTGATAACTTCTACCTTAGAAAACAGTTCTGATTTGGCGTCCCAGAACAATGAGCAGAGTCTCAGAAGCTTAAAGAAATGTAGGCTGACTCTCTTTGCTAACCAGCATGGCTGGCAAACAAAATCACTCAGGAGATGGATGGGGAAGGGCAGGGTAACTAGTCCCCAGGGACAAAAAGAGTCACCCTTTAGTTACCTCTGTAGTGCCAACCTACCAAGCATTCGCTATAGATGTTGATGGGTGGAGGGCCTTTAGCAGCTTGGGGAGTTCTGGGGAGGAGGGAGGGTACGGTATTTATCCAGCTGGCCTCAGTGCTCAGCTTAGAGAACAGGCTGGGGAATGCGCCCCCTTGTCTCCTCTAGATCAGGGCTCCTCAACCACAGCATTAACATTCTAGACCACATGACTGATGTGAGGTCTGCCCTGTGCATCACACAATATTTAGCAGCATCCCTGGCTGCTACCCACTAGATCCCAGCAGGATTTCCAAGTTGTGATAATCAAAGTGTCTCCAAACAATGCCAAATTTCTTCAGGGGGAAGAAAGAGTGCAAAACTGCTCAAAACCATTGCTTTGGACCTGTTCCTGAGGACCAGAAAGTTCTTCAGTGAGGAAGAAAAGGAAGGAATACTTTAAAATCCTTATCCTGTACCAGGTGCTTTCACATGTCCTCTCATTACTGCTATCAACCCTCTGTGACAAGAATCATTATTCTCACTTGGAAGGCAATGGATTTGAAGCTCAGAAAAGGGAAATGACCTGCCCAAGGTCACAAAGTTAAGCTGTCCAGCCGGCCTTCAAACCCAAGGATGCCCAACTCCAAAGCCAAGCTCTTTCTCTAATCCCCTGCTGTCACTCTACCCACAGACCCAAGCTGCATGTCTAGGGCACTCGCTGTGTGCCCAGTACTGTGAAGTTTTTTGCAATGTTGTTCCCTGATGCTCCCGTGGAACCTGTAAGGCCAGCATGGTTCCCCTCCTTTTCACAGAAGAGGATGCTGAGGTTCAGAGAAGGTGTGAGGTCACATAGCTATAGCATGACAGAGTGAGGTTTGCATTGATACACAGCCCATGTTCTTTCTATTTCATCTGCCTGATTCCCTACCATGACTCAATTCCCTATGCAGCAGTAGGACAGGCCTCCTCCTCCTCCTCCCTACATTTCCCCACTCCAATCAACCAACCTCTACCCCTTCCTCTGGACTTTGTTCTAAGACTCTTCTATTAGAAGCCTGTTCTATAGTTTAAACTCAGTAATATCACTATAAGTCCAATATCTGGCACATGATAGGGACTCAGTAAATACTAGTTCTCCTTCCTCCTCCTTCCCTGGGCCCCACATTTGCGAGGATTTCAGTTCTCATTGCTAACCTCCCTTTCCCCAATCCCAAGAGGTATACTGTCCATGGTAACAAGGTTTCTGACACAGCCACTAGTGGAGAAACTGCACCCACTGGATGTGCTAAACCTAGGCCTCCAAGCAGCCTCAAGAAAACTATCATTAGGGGCATAGCAAGAGAGGGCTTTCAACAAGTCCCTGCAGCATCAGGACCAACACCTCAGATAACCAGACCTTGTTCTCCCCATCTGTAGATAGTTCTCGGCCAAACGCCTGACCCTGGAGTCTTTTTGGCATTGCCTGCCCATGAGCCAGGTTCTGCATCAGAACGCAGAATCAATCTTCCCTCATGAGGGGTCCTTCTCATGACCCTGATTCACCAATGGGGTAAACAGGGTGATCCTGATGGGGCAGGAAATACAAGTTTGAATCCCCACCTTTGAAAACACATTCCTGTTCAAACAAAGAAAGTCTGAAGGTTTTTGTTTCAAAGGCACGTTGGAGGAACACTGCAGGACTCCTCCCTAAGGTAGTCCACGGGCCTGACTTCCCAAGCTGAGTCAACTGATTAAACACTCAGAATCTGATTTATATACAGCATGAGCCTCCAACCCTGCCCTGGCAAGTGTGGGGGAGGGGCAGGCACTTCCTGTAACACCATTTGAATAAAGAAAAATCCTTCCTGTGAGAATAAGTCAGTTTCCTGTGCTCAAACTGCTAAGGGACCCAGCGGGCTGTGACAACCACCTCTATTTTTAATCTTGTTTTCTAAATGCTTGCTCTCTGTGGTCACAGGAATAGTCATTTCCAGTCATGAGGCTCTACTTTTACATTTCACTTCATACTGTCTGGTTTTTCTTCGCTCTAAACTACTAGTTTTTCCCACTGCTTCCTGCACAAGAAGGCTATTGCGGGTAGGAAGCCAAAACTCACTTGTTGAACGTGGCTGAGACCATCAAGGTCCACAGCTCAAGGTGTTCATAGGAAACTGAGGACAGGTGCAAAACAGTGGCATTAACCTGGAGGGTCAGATTGATTCTGGGGTCGGAGGTGCACAATCTCTGACCTCAGGGCTGGGCTAGGGCTGCAGCCTTCGCTCCCCCTTGGGTCCCTTCTTCCCCACAGCCATCCACCCACCTATTTTCCTGTGGTGCTGCAATCCGGCCCAAGAGGACAGTGCCCAGGAGCCACCCAGGCTGCTCAATTACTCAGCGGGGGCTCACCTCTGCCCCTCCCTCCCATCAAGCTCGAGAATGGCCCCATTTCCTGCAAGGGAGGGACGGAGTGATACGGAGCCCAAGCCACGGTCAGTCAGAGGGGATGAGGACACCGGGGGAGACGAGGGCAGGCCTCGCGGAGGAGTGCGGGGCCGGCCTGCGGGCGGCAGGCGAGTCGGGCGTGCCTCGGAGCCTGGCGAGCCGGCGGGTCCACCAGGGTCTAGGGGCCTCGTGGAGCCACGCTGCTGGGGGAACCTCCGAGGGCCGGAGCCCGGGTCGGAGGGAAGGCGGTGGGGGATACCGGGCTGAGGGAACCCGGTTCGAGGGGAGCCGGATCGGAAGGGACTTGGGAGACGGACCTCAGGGGCCCCGGGGTGAGAGGAGTAGGGAGGCCCGCCTGAGGGGAGCGCGGCCCGCCGCGCCGGTTAAGGATATTGCCGCAGAAGGCCGTCCACCTCGCTAGGGTCCGGGCCTGGCTCGGCCGCCGCCGCCGCCGCCTCCTCCTGCTCGTCCACGAATTTGTTCTCGTCAAACTCGTCGATGTCCACCCGACGGAAGCGCGAGGACAGCGTGTTCCGGGCCATGGCGGGGAGTCGGCGCCCGCTCAGCCGGCTCCTCTCCGGGTCCGACCTCGGCTCTACTCCGTTCGGCACCGGCTCAGGCTCGGGGGCGGGAAGCGGCCGCCGGGCGCCTCCTCCACCTCCTCCGCGCGCAGACGCCGCTGTCCGCCCACTTCCGGGCCACGCCGGAACCGGAAGTGCCGGTGGGCGGGAGGGGCGGAGCCCTGTGGGAGACTGGCTGGAAGCGCTGGAGAATCCACCTTATAGTCGTTCCCACGGCCTTCAGCGGGACTTTCATCTTCGGGGAGCGCCAGTCTTGCTGTCTGAGTGGGCGCCCTGTCCCCACACAGGTCCCAACATCGTGGACGCTATAACTGCGCTCCTTCTTCGGCTTCTCCTGAATCCGAAGAGCCCCTGGCCTTGGAAGGGGCCTGCGCGGCATAGCCGCGGACGCGGGGGGGAGGGGGGGTGCGGCACGGGGCCCTGAGGATAAGGCTCCTGGCTGTCGGGTGCTGGGCAGGCTTCTTTGAGAAAAAAACCTTCGAGCTGAGGGATGAGTAGTAGTTCTACCTCTGGAAGTGACGGAATGGGGGGGCAGGCGGGGAGGGGGATCCTAATTCTACAATCTTAGGAGCCTTGAACGCCACCACTTTGCTCGGAGGAAGTCGCCTCTGCTTTGTACATAGTGATTCTGTTGTTAATTGGGAGACTTTACAGACGTTTAAAGTGTATCCAGAAGACAGACAAGACAATGAAAATATTTGGACTAGGCAACCTCGGGTGTAGCAGTCACATTGGCCTGGTGGGTGGGAGGTGAGGGACATGACCCTGTGGTCCCCATGCTGACAGGAAGGGCGAGGTCCTGGGGGCTGAGAAGCCGGTCCTGGCTGGAAAGGCATATTCTGATGGAAAGCTGAATCCCCAGAGTAGGAGATGGGGAAAGATGGGGCTGGGGGGACGTAGTGCAGAGTCAAGAATGACTTTGTGGTGCCAAGATTGAGTGGGCTGTTGGCTGAGGGATTCTGTTAATAGGCCTTAACCTTAGATTAAATTGGGTCTTTGTTTTCATAGAGTTGTACTTTTTTGTTGTTGTTGCTTAAGATTTTAAGTAATCTCTTATGTGGGAAACAGGCAAAAGGAAATGTAGATAAAATTAAATTTCCTTATAACTTGCAGCCCATTAACAAATACTTGAGGCAGGCAAAGTACTGCATTCTACCAGAAACCCAATTAATACTTTGCTGGAGGGTAAAACAACCTTAGCTTGACCACAGGTAGGTCTCCAGGATCCTGTGAGGCTCTTAGCATATGAAAATCCTTTCCAAAACTTCCCCTCGCCTTTACCTCCCCCAGCTCCCAAGTGTGTAATCAGTCACTCCTCGCAATCCCAGTGCAACGCTGCCTGCAGGTCCTGTCCCTGTGCTTTAATAAAACCACCTTTTTGCACTGAAGACATCTCAAGAATTCTTTCTTGGCTGTGGGCTCCAAAACCCAATACTTCAAACCACATTAATCTCTATACCCAGCGTGGGGCTGAAACTTAGAACCTGGAGATCAAGAGTTGCATGCTCTACTGACAGAGCCAGCCAGGCACCCCTAATTGTACTGTTTTTGATAAAGGTCAATAGTTCAAGAAGTATGACTCGTTTTTATTGTTTCAAATGCTTTTCATTGAACTGTGTCTATAGATAAAAAAAAAAATATTGCCAGACTATGATACTTCTTTTTTTTTTTAATTTTTTTTAACGTTTATTTATTTTTGAGACAGAGACAGAGCATGAACGGGGGAGGGTCACAGAGAGAGGGAGACACGGAATCTGAAACAGGCTCCAGGCTCTGAGCTGTCAGCACAGAGCCCGACGCGGGGCTCGAACTCACAGACCGCAAGATCATGACCTGACCCGAAGTTGGCCGCCCAACCAACTGAGCCACCCAGGCGCCCCACTGTGATACTTCTTAATCTCAGGTGCTAAAGGTCCAGACTCTTACACTGGGAAATAAGTGCTGAATAAAAGTCTCAGAGGTCCTGGAAACAGGCAAAGCCCTCCTGCCTTTCAGCTCCATACCTTGAATATTTGTGACCCAGGCAGGCCACATGACAGCAGAAATTCATATCCCCAGAACAGCCTGGGGAGAAGGAACTTTAAGCCAGAAATGCCCATTTTAGGGGTGCCTGGGTGGCTCAGTCGGTCAAGCATCTGGCTCTTGATTTGGGCTCAAGCCATGATCTCACAAACTGTAAGATCAGATCAAGCCCCAAGTCAGGCTCTATGCTGACAGCTGGAACCTGCTTTGGATTCCCTTCCTCTCTCTCTCTGCCTCTCCCCACCTTGCACTCTCTCTCTCTCTCTCAAAAATAAATAAACCTTTTCTTAAATGCCTAATTTATATGTAAGGAAATAGCCCCCAAATAAACTGGTGACTGAAATAATGGCCCTGCTTATGACTGGATCTCCCAGGCAGGGAGTCAGAATTTAATAAATCTATATATACTATCCTGGTGCACCTGGGTGGTTCAGTTGGTTGAGCCGCTGACCTTCAGCTCAGGCCATGTTCTCTCAGTTTGTGGGTTTGATCCCCGCATGGAGCTCTGTGCTGACAGCTCAGATCCTGGAGCCTGCTTCAGATTCTGTGTCTCCCTCCCTCTGCTGCTTCCTTGCTTGTGCTCTGTCTCTCTTGCTTTCAAAAAATGAATAAACATTAAAAAAATTTTTTTTAATCTATACTATGTCAGGGATGACTGAGGGTATAAAACCATGCAGGGCCTCACAGTACCTTAGGTAAAGTGGTCAGGAGAGATTTCTCTGAGGAGGTGACACATCAGGGACCTGAAGGAAGTGAAGGAGGAAGCCAAGCAAAGGCCCAGAGACAGGGCAGGTGTGGCATATTCTGGAAACAGGTCATACTGGGGCACAAGAGTGAGAAGAGATGGAAGCAGGAGAGGTTTTGTAGGCTGAGGGAAGGACGTGGTCAAACTCATGGGACAACACTGGAGATTCTGGGCAGTGACGTGATCTGACTTTAAGCTTGAAAAGTGTCCCTCTAACAGCTGTATTGAGAATATATGGGAATAAGAGCTAGAGAAGTGATTTAAAAGGTGACACCAATGGTCCAGGTGACAGGCAATGGTTAGCTCGGGCCAGACAGGTGCCAATAAGAGTCGTGGGAAGATGTTAGGTTATTGTGAAAGCAGAGGCTGCAGAATCTGCTGGTGTTTGGATGTGGCATGAAAGGAAACAAGGAGGGGCGCCTGGGTGGCTCAGTCGGTTAAGCGTCCGACTTCGGCTCAGGTCATGATCTCGCGGTCCGTGAGTTCGAGCCCCGCGTCGGGCTCTGTGCTGACCGCTCGGAGCCTGGAGCCTGTTTCACATTCTGTGTCTCCCTCTCTCTGACCCTCCCCCGTTCATGCTCTGTCTCTCTCTGCCTCAAAAATAAATAAACGTTAAAAAAAAATTAAAAAAAAAAAAAGAAAGGAAACAAGGGAGTAACAGATGACTTCCAAGTTAAGAAAGATGCACATAATCATTTCTAAAAGAACTATAAGCATTTGGAAAATATGACAGCAAAGTCCCCTCGCACCATTCAACTTTCTTTCAAGACTAATACATGCCAAGATTGCCTTCCATCTGCCCTCTCTTCCTCATACCCATCTACTTGGAAGCCGTGGTCTGTGGAATGCTTATTAATTCATTCATCCAACAAGCATCCATGTGCTGGGCCTGGAGACTAGATAAACTAAATCAAGTGTCAGCCAAGGTTCTACCCAGAGGGAACTTACAGGCTGGTTGTGGAGACAGACTTATAACTTTTTTTTTTTTTTTTTTTTTGAGAGAAAGCGCATGCACCAGTACGGGAGGGGCAGAGGGAGAGCGAGGGAGGGGGAGAGAGAGAGAGAGAGAGAGAGAGAGAGAGAGAGAGAGAGAGAGAGAATCTCAGTATGGAACCGGAGGCAGGGCTCAATCTCAGGACCCTGAGATCATGGCCTCAGTTGAAATCAAGAGACGGTCGTTTAACTGACTGAGCCATTCTGACACCTGGACCTGTAAACATTTTAATTCAGTATATTTGGGGCTAAAGAAAGGATTGCACAGAAAGCTTGGGACATCAAGCACTTGGCTGGCTCAGTTGGAAGAGCATGACTCTTGATCTCAGGGTCGTGAGTCAAGCCCCACATTGGGTGTAACGATTACTAGAAAATAAATTAATTAATTAATTAATTAATTAAACGACGACGAAGACAACGACTACAACAAAACAAAAACAAAAAGAAAGCTTGGGACACAAAAGGGAGATAATATACTAATTTAGTCAAAAGCTAAGGCTCATGGCTAGAACCCAATAAAGGGATGGAAGAAGCCTCCCTGGAACCGGACAGTAACAAGGGGGCAACCTGGCTTTGACTAGTGCTCTAAAAGGTGTTGGTTCATATTTGTACATGGCAATGGAGTGACACTGGAGTGATTCACGTTTGCTGGTTGGGGCAACTGCCTGGTCAGAAAGCCTGAGCATCTTCCCTTTGTGAATTCTCCTTTAACTTTCAGGGCCCAACTCAAGTGTTCATTCCACAGGGAATATTAATGTCAATCATACTTTGAACGATTGTTGTGCATTAGATCTTGTGCTAAGAGTTTCTCGTGTTCGTAAGCCTCAAAAAATACCCATTTCACAGGTGAGAAAACTGAGACTCAGAAAGGGGAAGGGATCTGCCAAGAGTCCCAGCGAACACACACACACACACACACACACACACACACACACACACACACACACACACACACACACACAAAAAGGCCCTGAATGCTTTCCCCTGCCACGTGCTGCCTCCACTGGAACGTTTATGGAGTTGTGAGTATAGCTGTCTGATCCCGCCTCTCCCTGCCCTCTCCGGATTTTAAATTCCTTCAAGGCAGAAGTTGGGTTCATTCATCTTTGAAAACCCTCATCCCCTCCAACCCCAGGACACTGCCGCCCAGATCAAAGCAGCACAAATGGAGCGACCTGCAAAGGTCTACTGAATGAATGAATGAACGAGTAAATGACTGGACGAATTCGAGTCCTCACTGTGCCATCTCCGGGAAGCTGCCAGTCACCCTGGGCCTCGGTTTCCCCAACTGCTCTGCTCAGGAGACATGAAGACCTGAGTAATCCCAGGTGCGGGGCTCCTCGGGGCGAAACTGGGCGGGCGGTACCTCGGCGCTCCCCGCGGCGGGGTAGGGATTGGAGTCAGGGGCGGAGCTAGGGCTCCGTCGGGGCGGAGCCATTGGCCGCGCCCGCCGCCACCCGGCAGTAGTTGTGGAGGTCAGCCCCGCCCGCTTCCTCTTTCCTTCGGCCTCTTTCCATCGGCGCGGCGGCAGATTGTGTAGACATGGTGAGGGCGGTGGAATCGGGTGCCATCCCCGCGCTGTGGGGCTCGGGGCCTGGGGTGGGGAGCTCGAGGTGAGCACTGGGGTTCCATCTGTCAGCCGGGCCTGTAAGGCGCCGTGCCGAGTGGCCTAGCGCCGCCACAGCAGGTCTCCCGCCCTCTCCCTTGTTGGCCTGGGCCTGGAGAGGTGAGCCCGCGCTGCCGACGTCTCCGTTTTTCTGTCTGCTGAATGGGAGCAGCGGCCCAGCCTCGTAGCGGACCTGGGCGAGGGCGCGCCTGCGGGGGCCTCAGTTTCCTTGCCCAAGGCACAGACTCGGGGAGGGATGCCGGGCTCGCAGCCCGTCCTCCGGGGGCTGGCCACGGCGCAGGCGGAAGGGAGGATGGCCGCTGGGAGGGGGAGACAACCTTGCTGGGTGTTTGACCCAAACCCTTGATTGCGCACAGGCCAAAATTAAGGCTCGAGACCTTCGCGGCAAGAAGAAGGAGGAGCTGCTTAAACAGCTGGAAGACCTGAAGGTGGAATTGTCCCAGCTGCGCGTCGCCAAAGTGACAGGCGGGGCGGCCTCCAAACTCTCCAAGATGTGAGTGAGGGGCGGCAGGACCACGGTTTTCTCGGTGTGGGGGACACCTGTGCGTTGGAAGCATTTGTACAGTTTTCGAAGCTGGCTAAAGGAAATGTCCGTTTCATGGACCCGTGGGTTGGAATGTCATGCCCTTCCTTACCAGCCTTTCCAGGCTCGCCTTGCTCACGCCCAGCTGCATGGGAGACCCGCTGTGTGGTTTTCTTCTTATCTGCATTTGACCATTTTGTCCTTTTGCCTGGAGTGCCCTTGCTCAGCTTCGCTGGTTGAAGAAAGAACAGGTTGTCCCCGAAGCCCCTTTTTTATTTTTTTAATCTCTTTTTAATGTTTATTTACTTTTGAGAGAGAGCAGGGGAGAGATAGAGAAAGCGGGAGACAGAATCCCAAGCAGGCTCCAGACTCAGAGCTGTCAGCACAGAGCCTGAGGCAGGACTTGAACCCAGCAACTGTGAGATCATGACCTGAGCCAAAGTCAGATTGTTAACGGACTAAGCCACCTAGGGGCCCCCCTGAAGCCCCTTTTTAACGCTGCCTTGAAAAGCCTAACCGGACCCATTTCTCCCACCAGCACTTGGTCCTCCCTGCCCTCCTCCCTCACTTGGTAGATCAGTGCCTTGTGCCCACCTCTCCCTTACGTTGGAGTTAACTTAGTTACATGAATCAAGAATCAGGACTTGTGAAAGGAACATGGGTTTGGAGTCTGTGGAACTGGGCGCAGATTCCACTTTTGCCACATCCTACCCGATGGGTGTGCTGACTCACCACTCAGAGTTGGTTTGTTGTTTTAGTTTGTTTTGCTTTTCTGTAAAATGGGCCCCCAACAACCAACTCGCAGTGCTGGGAGGGGATTGGATGAGTTGGGGAACACGCAAGCAAGTTGCATGCTGAGCCCTCAAGACTGTTTACCAGCTGTCTACTGAGTGGCCCTCCTTCATCCCCCAGCATGCCTCGTGTTCGACATTGACCACAAATCACTTATTCCCAGCTTCTTCCTATGTTCATCCTCTCCCCCCATGGCCTACGTCTTGTTGCTCCCCCCGAAGTGGCTCTTCCTGTGACTCCTTAAACTTGTTGCCCAGCTTGTGGCATGATTTCCCATAGTCGACTTTGACTTTGGTTAGGTCTTCGTAGCTGTCAGGATATATGGCCTGGGGTGGAAGGTCTTTCCTGATCTCCCTTCTGCTTCTGCTCAATGAATGAATACTTCACAGCTTCTCAGAAGCACTGGGTATGCCAGCCCTTCCCTGTCCCCACTCGAGGGATACCCATCTTCTAGAGTCTTCAGACCTCACCCCCAGAACCACCTGGGCTGGGTTAGGCACCTCGGGTGAATATGGACAAGCTGGTGGGGAATAATACCACTCCTGTCTTAGGACATCTGGGGTCCTGAATGAAATGCCTGGGGGGGGGGGGGCCGCACTGTATCTCTCCACCATCTTCACTGATGTCTCTGTTTTGTAGCCGGGTTGTTCGTAAATCCATCGCCCGCGTTCTCACCGTCATCAACCAGACTCAGAAAGAGAACCTCAGGAAATTCTACAAGGTGAGTCTGGGCCGGGGGGAGTCGGAGGGATGCTTAGCTGCAGGGGCAAAGTTCCAGCTCTTCCTTGGCCAAAAGGGTGGTAGGAAGAGGCTCTTTTCTGCTGGGGTGCATGGCAGCGGGCTTTCCAGAGCCTTCCCAACCTGTAGCTGGTTTCGCTTCCAAACCAGCATCTTAGCACTAGTCTGCATTTCCTCGGGGCCGCACTGGTCCAGAAATCAGCGTGGTGAGAGTCTGGCTGGAGCCTTGGGTTTTGAATCCAGCCTCACCAGCTGAGTAAGTCTGAGCAAGGTTATCAGGGCTCAAGCTGTGAAGCAGAACCAGTTGGAAACTTCATGTGTGTGTAGACATGCACTTGACTTACTACAGAGAATTGGCTTATGTGATCGTGGGGGCTAGCTGATAAGTCCAAAATCAGCAGGGCTGGCTATCGGGAAGAGAAGGTCGTGGGCGGGCCGGAACTCACGTGACACAGGTTGAAGCCCCTGTCCTCCGGTGGGATTCCTTGGGGAGATCCTCAGCCCTGCTTTAAAGCCTTTCAGCTGAAAGCCGCCATGTGTTCCTGGGTTAGCTGCCCCCAGGGATAGTAGCATGTGCGGGGGGGGGAGGGCAGGCAAGGGTGCCGCCATCCCTGAATGTGTGTACATTGTGTGTGTGTGGGAATGTTTTCTGAGAATTGGGCTTGAAACTTTGATGTTTTTTATTTTTGAGAGAGACCGTGGGGGAGGGGCAGAGAGGGAGACACAGAATCGGAAGCAGGCTCCAGGTTCTGAGCTGTCAGCACAGAACCTGACGCGGGGCTCAAACTCACGAACTCTGAGGTCATGTCCCGAGCCGGAGTCGGACACTTAACTGATTAAGTCACCCAGGCGCCCCAGGCTTGAAACTTTGATCAGGCTCCAGAGGGACCATGGCAGAGGTGGTGGGGGGTCTTCCAGTGAGTTCACCCCCTGCCAGGCACCACTCAGTCCAGGGGTGGTGGGGAGAAGGGTCAAGGTGAGGTCTCTGTCTCTAGGTTAGTGCTGTCGGCACGGTCACAGATGGCCACGTGTGGCTGTGGTGGCTGAAGGCCTGGATTTTTAACGTAGGCCTCGCGTGGCCAGCGCCTGTATTGGCCAGCAGAGCTCTGAGGGCTTAGGAAACTTGAAATGGATGAGGCCCTGACCTGTGCTGTGGATAACATGGATATGGGTGGACAGAGACTCATGCTTCCAAATCCCCCGTCTTCGAGCTTCCCCTCCTCTGCGCAGCTCGTTCTGTTTCTGCACTTCTCTGCCCTGAGGCTGTTCCCCCTCTTAGCTCTCACACCACTGCCCTGTGCCTGTACCGCCTCTGGACTATTGGCAGTTCCCAGAAAGCGCCTGAGCTGGCATTCTTCAGGGTTTTTGTGCGCCCCGTTTTCTCCCCCTTGGAACTGGTGTTCGCTCCGATTGCTTGCTTTGTAGGCTATTTCCAGTCATTAGGTGGAAGCTTCCTTTATCTTTTCTCCTCTTCCCACCGATGGGCCGCTTGTTAGCTGCGCGGTCTTACCCACTGGGTTGGGAGCTCCTTAAGCAGGTCTGATTCTTCACTGAGGTGGTACCCAGCACAGGGCCTCAGTCCCCTACTGGGCTGGTCCTATACCTCCTCACGCTCAGGTCTACGCGTTAACCTTCGCATCCCAGTGGCCCCCTTCAGGCACTTCCAGCATCTTCCCCGTGCCCGCTAGCCGCTTAGTTCCAGCCTCGGAGGCTTCGTTAACTGCCGCAGTAGCCCCAAAACCCTGGTGCTCAGATTCCCCGCGCTCTCCCATCACCCAGGGTAAGAAGTATAAGCCCCTGGATCTGCGGCCCAAGAAGACACGTGCCATGCGCCGCCGGCTAAACAAGCACGAGGAAAACCTGAAGACCAAGAAGCAGCAGCGGAAGGAGCGGCTGTACCCACTCCGGAAGTATGCGGTCAAGGCCTGAGCACCGGCATCAATAAAACACAAACAAACTGGCTGGCCTTGCTTCATGTTTGCGGGTGTTTCAGCGAACCGTGCTGGAGAGGTGGGCTGGCGTGCCCTGGTCGTGGTTACTAGGGGCCTGGGGGCTTTGGCAGGCCTGCCTGCGGCTGTTGGCAGCCCCGGCGTGGGACCGTGACCAATCCTGGTCACAGGGATCTGTTGGGTGCTCTGTTAAGGTTACTTTGGGCCTGTGGCGTGCAGCTGCCCTCACTGTCCTTTCAGGGGCTCGTTCTGCCGGGTCCCATGCGCCCTGGGCAGGGAGAGACAGGCTTGAGATCAAAGAGCCATTTGTGGTGATGTTATATCTGAGAGGCTCTGGGTGATTTGATCGTGCATCGAAGTTGGCGTCTTGCCTGATCAGCAGCTCCAGACACTAAGAGTTTCCCATCTGGGGTGAAGGCACAGGCGTGGGCCACATCCAGGACTCCCTGCAGAAAGCACTTCACTGGGCTCTGGGAATGCGAGTCCTGCCTGCCCCCAACCTCCCCTGGCAGGCCTTTTCCTACACCCTTGGGTGCTACATCCGTGGATCTTACTTACCTTCAGAGTCTCAATGCACTTTCCTGTGTTGCAGTCCCAGACTTTGACCTGGAAAATAATAAGCAGAAGGGAGGGAGGCCTCACCCCACAAGTCTGGCATCCTTGAAACCACTTTGGAGTGAGTCCCAGCCACCCTCTTTACCTCTTGGTCTGGGTTTTGTTGTCTGTGAGGTGTATTTAACATGCCCAGCATAAAAATCTGATGCGAAAATTCAGTGCAGTGCAGTTTTCTTTTCCCTGAAGCTATGGTGTGTCTTAGAAATGTTATTGTCACTAGCAGCTTCTGGGCCAGTTTAGACCTTAGTGCCCAGAAGTGGTGGGCACCTGGGTTCTGTCCTTGTCACCTTCCTGTTCGGGGCAAATAGGATGTGGCCCTTTCTAGACCATGCTGAGGGCTCTGGTAAAGGAGGATGTTGGGTTAGGAGTTCGCGAGGAGGACAGGCCTGGGGCGGGCGGCAGGGGGGGTGGTGGGCTTACCATATGGGAGTAGCCAGCGCTGGCTAGCTGTGACCCATCAGGGGAGAAAGCTATGCTCTTCACCCAGGTGACATGGCCCTTGAGGTGAACAAGCAGGTTTCTGGTGGAAGGCTTCCAGATGTGGATGGTCTTGTCCCAGGAGCCAGAAGCCTGGACAGCAAACAGCTCTAAGCCCATGGGTTTGTAGCCAGCAGAGGGCCAGCCTGGAACCCAGGGCAACCTAGCTCACCAGGAGGCCGGATGCTGAGTAGCACAGGCAGCTGATGTTGCCACTGTGGCCCTCCAGCTCTTGGTGGGAGATCACTGGGGTCCCCGTCCGCAGGTCCCAGATGCAGATAGCAGAGTCCCAGGAGCCAGTGGCCTGCAGACATCTGCTGTGAGCATGAACTAGCAAGCCCATGCCCACCTTTTGTGGTTCTTAGGCTGGCCAGGCTCAGGAAGCAGGCAGTTTGTGAGCCCTGCTGAATTCCCCATCTCATAGATAAGGGGAGTGGCTCAGAAGAGCAGAGTCACCCAGTTAAGGTCTGAAATTCTGACCACTGCTCAGCCCCCAAGCAAGTAAGCGGATGTGGCTCACCAGGCAGTCTGAGCTGGGTGCGAAGTCACTGCTCTGGACAGAGTCTCGGTGCCCTCCTAAGTGGCGCAGCATCTGGCCAGACTGCAGGAGAGAGCCCTGAGCTTTGGAGGGTAGCCCAGAGCCTTGTGGTGCTAGGTTCTAGGCCTCAGATGGGTCAGACCAGGAATGGGTCAGACCGAGGACCCAGACCAAGGAGGGGTCAGACATCTCCTTTCAGGGCTGCCTGGGTAATGTGATCACACAGGGTCTGGGGAGGTTACCTGGTCCTTGAGGGGAGGAGAGGGCAATCCAGGCTGCATGACCCTCACAGGCAGAGATCTTGAGGCACAGAGGGCTGGTGTGGCTGGGGATGTAGCTGCAGCCAGATGTAAGGGGGTCTTGGATGCCAGGTGTGGGCATGGGCAGTGGGGAAAATGGAACAACCTTTCTGGGGCACTGGGGTGGGGGTTGTCTCCTCCAGGTCCCAGGTCTCGCTCTGGCCGCCCCTCCACATACCTGCACCTCCCAGAGCACCACCCGCTTGTCCCAGCCACCCGATGCCAGCTGCTTTGAGTCAGGGCTAAAGCTAACCGTCTCCACACTCCTCTGGTGACCTGGTGGAACAGGATACGGCAGGGTCTAGAAAGGAACATAGGTTTGGCTACTTGGTCCTAGTCCCACCCAGTGCACTCACCCTTCAGGACATGCAGACACTTGGCTTCTGCTACATCCCACAGGCGGATGGTACAGTCACCAGAGGTCGTGGCAAAAAGGTGGCCATCAGGGGAGAAGCGGCAGAACTTGATGGGGCCTGGGTAAGCAGGCATGGTCAGGGAATGGGGTGCTGCCTTCCACCTTGCAGGCCAACCCCTGCCAATCTCTCTAGCCTTATCGCCTACCTACCCTCCTCCCTCCTAACTCTCTCACCCTCCAGCCATCTAGCAAGTTGAGCTTCCATGACTTGACCTGAAACACCCAACTTTATTTTGCCCATTTGTAAAATCAATGCCAAAAGCAAATGCAGGCACCTTCCAGAAATTTTTTGAGAGCCCAGCCTGGGTTTGTTGCCTCCTTTGAGCTCCCCAGTCCTGGACTTTACCTATTAACAACATTATTCAATCTGCCCTGTAATTACCAGATTTTTTTTTCTTGTTTCAGTAATAATTATAATAGTTCTATCTACTGAGTTCTTACTGGGCGCGAGGCACTTTGCATTATCTCATCCCACAGGGGAGCAACTGTCCCCATTCTAAAGAGAAGGAAATAGAGGCTCAGAGAGATGACCTAACGATCACAGTCAAAGTGGTTAAACAGCTGAACACTCTGCTAAGTGAAATAAGTCATGAAAAGGAACGTACTTAGAGTAAATTCATTGAGCTAGAAAAAATGGTGGTTGTCAGGCTGGAGGAAGGGATGAATGGGGAGTTTAATGGGTATAGATAGAGTTTCCATTTTGCAAGATGAGTTCAGGAGACTAGCTGCACAATGAACATACTTTACTGAACTGAACATTTAAAAATGGTTAAGATGGTAACTATTTTTAAACAATTTATAACAGTAGGAATGGGGACCTGACTCTCAACCAGTAGAGCATGTGACTCTTGATCTTGGTTGTGAGTTTGAGTCCCATGTTGGGTGTAGAGACTACCAATTTTTAATTAAAACTTAAAAAAAAAAAAAAACAGTAATAGGGTCTGAGTCCAGGTCTGTCAGAGGCCCTGTGTCCTTGCCCTCCTGCCCCAGCCCTGCCCAGGCTGTCTGGCATGAATGCCCAGCTCAGATGTCAGAGTGATAGGCTCTGCAGAATGCCAGACAGGCCCATGGGCCTTGGTCTCCACATCCAGCCTCAGGAGCCCCACCTGTATGGCCACCCAGCCTCCACAGCAGCCGCCCGCTCTGGGTCTCCCAGCCGTACACATAGCCATCCTCAGAGGCTGTGAGCAGCCTCTGGCCGTCGGGAGAGAAGGCTGAGGAGTTGACCTGGAAGGAGAGTACAGAGTAGTCCCATCCTGGGGCAAGAGACACCTGTCTGCTCATGCCTGACCCCAGACTCCTGGGCCAGCCCCAAACACTGCCCCATGGGCCTGGGGTTGGAGCTTAGACTTCAAGCCTCACTCTACAACTAGAGCTCAGAATGCAGGAACCACCCTTGCAGTCAGAGCCAAGAGCTTGGAGCCTTCTCTGGAATCCTGTAAAACCTGGGCCTGAAGCGTGAGAGTCCTCACTGAAGGTAGAGGCTGGAGCCTTCTCTAGAACCAGAGCCTGGCACCCCAGAGCCAAGAGCCCATTCTAGAGCTGAAGCCCAGAACTAGGAGTTCAAAATCTAAGCCCTGAATTCATTTTAAAGCCAAAGTCAAAACACTGGTGTCATCCAGGAGTTTGCACCCTCTCTAGAACCAGAGCTTAGAATCTGTAGCCCATTCTGGAGCTGGGTGGGGGCCAGAGAACACTAGACAGAATAAGGAACCACTCTAGACCCAGAGCCAGGACCCTAGAGTCAGCAGAGCCCAACCGGACCTTACCTCCCCGCGGTGCTGGCCGAAGAATTTCACTCTCCTCACGGCCAGCGTTCCTGCGGACCGGCTGTTCATGGGCCCCAGGGCGCTGGTCCAGCCAGCCGGCCCCACTTGAGGTGGAGTGGATGGAGGAAGCTGTGTACAAGGGGTCTCCATGGAAATCGGGGCGGAGCACGCAGCCACTGCAGGGTCTCTGGGAAGCCACGAGGAGAGACAGGTTGGGAGAGACTGTTCTCAGCCCCCGGGGGGTGGGGTCGCGGCGGGCAGGACCATCCGCGGCTCTGAGAAGGTACTTACTTGCCCTCCTGGCCGCTGCCAGCCAGACCTTGTGCAGCCCCGACCTCGGGGCCAGACCACGAGCACGGCGACCGCTAGAGGGCACGCCAGCCCCACACACCGCCACTGCCTCCCCGCTGCAGAGCGTGCAAGCTCCCAGACCCCTTTGAGAGGAGCCGCTTTCCCCATGTGCGCAGTGGGGTGGCACATTATAGGTGCCCAGGAAAGCCCGCTCTGGTTCCAAGACCCCTTTCCTCCTGGAGTGCCCAGTACTGAGGCTGAGAAGTTCCCATGAAGGGGGCAGGAAACGATGCTATCTGCCCTCCAGAATGGGGCGAGCCTGAGGTAGTGTGTGTAAGGCACAGGGCATTAGAAAGTGGAGTCCCTGTTAACATTCTGGCAGCACAAAATGTGGCCATCTGAGGATGTGGAGGATGTGGAGGCCATGGTAGGAGGCCCCAGGAGGTGTCAAGTTCCTTGTTGGATAGTTGAAGCTGAAACCAGACAGGAACAGGACTTGGTTTCAATGTTCGTTTTGCAGATGAGGAAATAGAAGCCTCATAGGTAGAGGGACTTTCCCCGAGGTCACTCAGGCAGTAGGAAACGAACTGGGACTTAACCCATGACTGTCTGACTTTGAGGGCCTATATTAGGACCATCTGCCATGAATTCCAAGGGTCTCAAGCAGATGCCAAGGTCCTTAACTCCTGGTACATCTGGGAAACTGAGGCCCTGAGAGGGCAGATTTGGCCCAGTCATCCAGTACTTCTGTGGCAGAGCTGGGGCCAGGACCCAGTCCCTCCCCAACAAGGCACAGGGGTGGAACAGAGACACCCTGTCTGCCACTGTCCAATGGATTCCAGGCTCCTTGGGGGTGGGGGTGGGGCAGCGCTGCTTTGGGAGCCTCAAACTCAAGGATTCCCAGCAGTGACTCACACCCCTCCCCCCAGACCTCTTTCCCAGACTCTTCTCACGAGATCCACTGCTCTCTATTTTAGGTCTCAGACAGTCAGGCGGGAGAGGGGGCGACAATGGCGGCTTTGAGGCGGCGCCACCCCCATCCTAACTCCAAGAGGGCCCAGGTCACTGAGTTGGCTCCTCAAGGACCCATCTGGGTTGGGCCTGTGAGGCCACCACCCCATCCCTGGACATGGCTGCCGAACACAGTTCCTCAGAGCTATCTGGCCCCCCAGGCCCTCCCCACTCCCTCTGCGTAGGCAACTCCCTCCCAGTCCGTGCCCCATCTGGCATCTCCCCAGCCACCTGGATGCTCTTGCTTTACCTGGAGGGCCCAGAACCACCTAACCTCGTGCAGCCCATCACTCCCAGACCCCTGTGAACAGACCTTGTCCACCAGGCCCGGTGACTACTCAGCTGGTAGAGGTGGAGCTATGGTTAAAATCTTCTCTTTTCTTTTCTAAGTAAGCTCTATGCCCAACATGGGGCTTGAACTACTCACACCCCCAAGATCAAGAGTTGCATGCTCTGCTGACTGAGTTTAAACCTTTTTGCTTGACACCAGAGCTGGTGGTTGGAACTACCCACCATGAATTCTAGGGGCCTCGGGGGCCATCCTGTCCTTGTCCTCCTGCCCTCCCACCCCCACCTTGCTCCCTGAACTCAGCCACAGGGCCCTTTTTTCCATCCCCTCCACCTTCACTCCCGCTCTGGGCCTGTGCACACAGGGTTTCCCCTCCTCTTACCTGCTTACCTTGGGATCTGCCTCAAATATCACTTCCCCGAGGTGCCTTCCCTTGCCCATCCCCCAGACAAGTCAGAGCCCCTGCCCCAGAAATAGGGCATTAGAGCCACCGGTCTGGGTTGAACCTGAGTCCTGCCAGCTACCAGCTCTGCGATCTTGGGCAAGTCACCTGATCACTCGGTGCCTCGTTTCCTCATGTGTAAAATGAGTGTACTCACAGCGGTTGCCTTGTGAGGAGTCAGTGAGATGGTGCCATCAAGGGCACCTGGTGTGCAGCAAGCGCTCAAAGAAGTGGGGGCGAAGCTGTGACATCCACAAGCCTCAAATCTAGACACAAAGCTCTGAGTGCCCTTTGCCAGGCCCAAGGGGCCCACAACCCAGGGATACCTCATGATGTAGAGAGGGCCTGGTGGTCGGGGGTAGCCTGTCTCCATGCTCAGCAGGGGCTGAGGATTTGGGCAGAGGCTGCACCTGCAACAAGGGATGGTCCACGGTCCACAGGGGAAGGGAGGGCATGGGTTACAGTCACCTTGGCAGCAGAACTATTTCACTGGCCCGGGGTTCTGCCCATGAGATTAGGGGACACAGATCCTCACCTCTCCAAGAGGGTCCTCAGAGGATGTCTTCCACCCCTTGACTATATTCCTTCTCAGAGAGCCCATCGCCTTCTCTCTTCCCCCAGCCCAGATTGTCTGGGGAGGTGTTTTGTTTAGTTTTGTTTTTCTGGCCTTTCCTACTGTCACTCTATCTCTTGAAGGTGACCCAGGGTCTTGGAACCAGCCTTGCCCCTCTTCACTATCCCAAATTACCTGCCTTCCCGGGCCCCTTGGTTCTCTCTGAAATTGCCATGGGTATGCAGTCACTTTAAAGAGAAAACTGGAGGGGTGCCTGGCCGGCTCAGTTGGTAGAGCATGCAACTCTTGATTTCTCAGGGTTGTGGGTTCGAGCCCCATGTTGGGTGTAGAGATTACTTAAAAGTAAAAATCTTTTATTTTATTTTTTTTAATTTATTTTTAGAGAGATAGAATGCACAAGCAAGGGAGGGGCAGAGTGGGGGAGAGAGAGAATCTCAAGCAGGCTCCACACCCAACGTGGAGCCTGATGCAGGGCTCTATCCCCACACCCTGGGATCATGACCTGAGCCGAAATCAAGAGTTGGACACTCAACTGACTGAGCCACCCAGGCACCCAAAGGTAAAACTCTTTTTAAAAATAAAATAAATATAAAATAAATAAAAATAAAAATAAAGAGGAAACAGAGAAGGAAATGACTTGCTCAAGGTCACACAGCTAGAAAGTAGGAAACCTGAGATTCAAGTCTATGTCCAATAACCCCAAAGACTTCAGCTTATTGCTGGTACCAGACATTCTTTCAATATAGCGTGGGAAAGTTGGGGTATCAGCCCCTGCCCACCTCCCAACATATCTTACCCCTGTGAATGGGACCTCACTACCCCTCAGGACAGCCTATCCCATCGTAAGAAACTCCTATTACTGGAAGGTTCTGGATGAGTCGGAATCTGCCCTGTACTGTCCAGCAGAGTGGACAATGGGCCCGGCCTGCATCCCTGCAACTCCACTCCAGGGTCACAGCCAGCTAGTTCTGAAAGGCTAGAAACAACTCAAAAAGGCAAAAACTGTAGAAATACATGATTGCATAGTTGAACAATGACAGCTACCCAGCCAGGGAAATGGCCAGAATACAGCTCTGCATATCAACATGCAAACATCTCACAAAACATGCTCCACAAAAAGCAATGTGGCCAAAGATGCTATAGGCCAGAACTCCTCATATAAAAGTCAGGACGTGCCAAAGGCAAACCCTCCATTACTCAGGCATACATCTGCCCGCACTGAAACTTGAAGAAAAAGGGAGTGACAAACTCTCAAATAACCAGAGTGGTTAACTATGGGGAGAGGAGGGGAGGGGACACAGGGGCCCCGCAGTAGTACTTGCTCCTGGTGATATTCTGGCTCAAAGCTGGGCAGTGGGCCTCCAGGTGTTTGTTGGATTGTTCTTTTTTTTTTTTTTTTTCAATATATGAAATTTATTGTCAAAATGGTTTCCATACAACACCCAGTGCTCATCCCAAAAGGTGCCCTCCTCAATATCCATCACCCACCCTCCCCTCCCTCCCACCCCCCATCAACCCTCAGTTTTCAGTTTTTAAGAATCTCTTGTGCTTTGGCTCTCTCCCACTCTAACCTCTTTTTTTTTTTTCCTTCCCCTCCCCCATGGGTTTCTGTTAAGTTTCTCAGGATCCACATAAGAGTGAAAACATATGGTATCTGTCTTCCTCTGTATGGCTTATTTCACTTAGCATCACACTCTCCAGTTCCATCCACGTTGCTACAAAGGGCCACATTTCGTTCTTTCTCATTGCCCTGTAGTACTCCATTGTGTATATAAACCACAATTTCTTTATCCATTCATCAGTTGATGGACATTTAGGCTCTTTCCATAATTTGGTGGATTATTCTTTAATAACCAGCCCTGCCTGTCTGGCCCCTGCCCACCTCTTCTGCTTGCTTCAGGCTTCCTCACCCCTTCCTCCACACCTTCTGCCCACCACCCCCAGTCCTGAGCAGGTTAGTGGATCATAAAATGCCGAGGCTAGGATGTGCTTTCTGATGGTACCCCGAGAAACAAGGAAAGCCCTCTTGTAGCAAGAGAGCAAGTAGAGGAAAGGTGGAGAGTCAGGCTGCCCTGCTTCCTACCAGCTTTCTAGCTCCCAGCTCTGATCCTAGAAGCTGTCATCCCAAACTGCACCTATTTCCTACTTCTGCTGAGTCAGCTCCAGGATAGTTTTTGTTTAAAAAAAATTTTTTTTTAAAGTTTATTTATTTTTGAGAGAGAGAAAAAGAGAGAGCATGAGTGGGGTAGGGACAGAGAGAAAGGGAGAGAGAATTCCAAGTAGGCTCTGCACTGTCAGTGTGGAGCCCCATGCGGAGCTGAAACTCACAAACTGTGAGATCATGATCTCAGCCGAGATCAGGAGTCGGACGCTTAACCAACTGAACCACAACCACTAGTTGTACTAACTAGGTGGACTCACCCTTTCTGGAAAAGTAGGACCGCAGTGCTTTCTTCTCTCTTTTTGTGTTTTTGCTCACTTGCCTCCCAAAGGGCTTTGACTAAAACATTTCTGTAATTTTCACAGCTGCTCCCCTTTGATTATGCCTCTCGGGCTTCTCCTCTGGGCTTCCTCTGCTTCCTCTGCAGCTACTTGCATTCTGGGATCCTAGCTCCCCAAGTGTGATCAACACCTTTATTGGAATGCACTGCAGTTGTCATTGTCCCTCCTAAAGTGTGGAGACCAGAACTGGAAACATACTCTGTATGGGCCAACAAATGCCAAGTTGAAAGATACTGTCATCTCCAATTTTCTAGACACTCAATCTCTAGCAATGCAGCCTGCATTGCTAGAGGCATTTGTCTTTTCAACAGCTACGTTATTCTGGTGACTCAATGAATCTGCAGTGAGAGCTTTTTCCCACAAACTACTGTCCAGGCAACTCTCCCTCCCCTATAGAGTCTTTGCACAATGGATTCTTTGGAAACACACAAAACCTTACACTATGCTGGTTAAATGTCATTTTCTGGATCCCATCCACCCATCTAATCTTGAAAGTATTGTAAGTGTGGCTTCCATTGCATAGAACTTTGATTTCCTCACCGTGGCAGCTGGGAATTTTATGAGCAGGCCTTCTGTGTTCTAAATCCAAACTGTGAAAATGATGATCAATGGGACTACCACTAGAGACTTCCACTGATTTTCACCTTCTTTTGCACCCATCTGCACCCATCAGGATCATGAACTAATTGTGAGGGGAAGGAGGGTCCACTCCCTTAGGAGTGGGGTCTGGGTGGGAAGGAGAGTGATGAGCTCCTACCTCCACCATGGCTCTCTGATTGCAAACAACACAAACCCACCTATGGCCAAAAGAGATCATATGGGAAGGGACTGGGCGGTTGGGGGGGAGTGGGAATTAAAGATGGCAACGCAGTAACACCCAGGAAGTACAGGAAGCAGGGCTGCTCAGCCACTACGATGCCCAAGCACAGGATCCTTGAAGACCATATGATTGGTCCAGCATGGGTCACGCCAGGGGCGGGGACCTTGATTGGCAATCCTGGTATGACCTGGGGTTTTACCTCGACCTCCACCCTCCTCTACTAATCAATCAGGGATCTCTAGGCTTAGTGCCTGCTGTGCACATTGGAGTCAGGAGCCGGAGGGGTGCGTTCAAATTGGGCTCTACCACCCATCCGCTGTGACCTCGGGAAGTTGTCTAACTGTTCTGTGCTTCCTTTTCCTCGTGTCTACAATTAGGATAATGATTAATACTCACCTCATAGGGTCTGCTTTGAAGATTGAGTTTTAATACAAGCAAAGTGCTTAGAACAGCGTCTGGTGCACAGTAAGTGCTCTGTGTTGGTCAGCTGTGTTACTGAAGTATTATATCGTGAATCCACAGTTTTCTAGTGTAGCCCGAAAGATATGAAGATAAACTCCCATGTCTTAGAGAAACTCAGGTAGGTGTATCTGCATAGGGCACTGTTGCCCTGTTGGCAAAGGAGACAGGCAAGAGCATAGAGTGGTTTACTTCCCAATGACCGCCGTTGGCATTGGTAGAGCACGGCCTTTCCTGAGCGCTCTCAGATCACGGCTGGATAATCTGTCCAGGACTGCTTGGCAATCAGTGTTGTGCTAACTAGTCCTTGATTGCTGGACTCACCCTTTCTGGAAAAGTAGGACCGCAGTGCTTTCTTCTCTCCTGGCCCCTGGCCTCTGGCAGTGCTCTGTGGTGTCAGAGTTCCACCTTCCACTCTGGCTCTGTTGGGCTATGATTTGCTAGAGCTAGAAACTTGGTTGTATTTATTTATCTTATTATATTTTTAGCATGTTCTTTTCTAAAACCATCTTTCCGTTTGGGTAGAGTGACCTGGACGCCAGAAGGAACCTGAGAAGCTCAGGGGGCCTGCCCACCCTCCAGTGTCCCCGGCGTGGGCTGTGGCCCCGTGCCTGTGTTCCAAGCTCTCAGGTTCAGGGACTCTTCCCCACAGCCCTCTTCAGCCAGTCCCACGTTCCAGTAACTCTTACAGAGAAAGAGAAACCTCCTAGGCCCTGGGACGAGCACCACAAAGGTCATGAACATACCGCCTTAGGACCGGATTAGGACCAAATGAGGGGGCCAGGGGTGGGTGCCCTGGCAGGGCCTCTGTGACAGGCCCATCCAACTTGTGGAGATGGGGCCACAGCCCAGCCAGAGAGGACTTTTATGGCATTTTATTTAATATGTAATTTTTTTTTTTTTGCAGTAAAAAATGAGTTTATTTTTTTTAAGTTTCTTATTTATTTGTTTTTAATTTACATCCAAGTTCGTTAGCATATAGTGCAATAATGATTTCAGGAGTAGAATCCAGTGATTCATCCCCTACATATGACACCCAGTGCTCATCCCAACAAGTGTCCTCCTTAATGCCTCTTACCTATTTAGCCCATCCCCCCAACCACAACCCCTCCAGCAACCCTCAGCTTGTTCTCTGTATTTAAGAATCTCTTATGTTTTGTCTCCCTCCCTGTTTTTATATTATTTTTACTTCCCTTCCTTTATGTTCATCTGTTTTGTAACTTAAATTCCACATATGAGTGAAGCTATCTGCTATTTGTCTTTCTCTGACTTATTTCACTTAGAATAATACCCTCCAGTTCCATCCACATAGATGCAAATGGCAAGATTTCATTCTTTTTGATTGCTGAGTAATACTCCATTATATATATATACCACATCTTCTTTACCCATCCATCCGTCGGTGGACATTTGGGCTCTTTCCATACTTTGGCTATGGTTGATAGTGCTGCTATAAACATGGGGGTGCATGTGTCCCTTCGAAACAGCACACCTGTATCCCTTGGATAAATGCCTGGTAGTGCAATTGCTGGGTCGTAGGGTAGTTCTATTTTTAACTTTTTGAGGAAACTCCATACTGTTTCCCAGAGTGGCTGCACCAGTTTGCATATTTATTTAATTTTTTACATTCTCAAAACAGCCTGGACACAACGATGTTAAATAGCAGTCTGAGGACAGAGGGACAGTCACCTGTTTTTCCAGGTCTATGAGGTCTGTGCCTGCATCTCTGATGATTTCAGACAGCACTTGCCGGCCCCCCCACAACCCACACCATGACCCTGAGGTTCTCGTGGAGATGGAAGGGTTGGGTCCAGGCCTTGCGGATCGAACCTGGGTCTCTCTGACTTCTCTATGCCTCAGTCTGGACGCTCTCACATTTCTACACAGCTTTATTCCTAGCACACAAACGAGTTTTTAGTTTAAAAAATGTTTTAAATTACATGCTGGCTGCAAAAAATATATATGTATATATAGAAGTCTGAAAAATAAAAGACACAAGTGGCCATTCACTCCCCCATACCTCTAGCCTCTCCAGAGGAGGCAACTGTGAACAGTGGCGGTGAGGGATAGGGGAGCAACCTTTCAGTGACTTCTCCTTTGAACCCTGTGTTCCCTCTGTAAAGTGGAAACAGCGATGCTTGGTCCAAGAGGCTCCCAGAGGTGAGGGGTTGCCTAGTCAAATGAGACAAAGTTAACAGAACCTGGCCTGGGGCCTCGCACAGAATAGGTGCTCAGGAAATGGCTGTTGGTTTCCCAGTGGTGTGCCCCCTCAGGCCTCAGTCACTCCATCAGTCTCCCCAGCTTGCAACCTGGGGCCAAGCACCACCCACTGCCTTCTCAATGCATCCAGAAGAAATTAGCCCCAGGCCAACAAAAATTAGGGAAGAAGGAAAGGGAGTGAAACAGCACTCCAGGGCCTGCTTGGGGTGACTGGCCTCAGTCGATTCTGCCACCTGACTACAATCTTATTTTGCACAGATGGGGAGACCAGAGTCTGAGTGGGGAGGTAACTTCCCCAAGCCAGAGTGATGGGTGGGCAGGAGAGCCAGAACGGAGGTCAGGCCTGAGTCCCAAACTCACGTTCTTCCTGCCCTGCCACACTGACTGCAAATCAGTCATTCATCCCTGTGCTCAGCCCAGGCCCAGAGGAGGTCTTGACAATGCTTTTTTGAGTGATTGGATGCATGAATAAATGAATCAGTGGCTACATTATGTATATTATATGGTGCTCTGATCTCTACTCCCTTTCATATCCTTTATTTCCTATGATTTTTTTTTCACAATGACCCTACCTGGCAGGAAGCTTCACCCCCATTTCACAGATGGGGAAACTGAGATTCAATTTGCCCCAGGCTTTAGCCTTAGCATGAGAAGGAGACAGAACCAGAACTCAAGTCCAAACTGTCTGAACTCAGAGCCACGGTGAACTGTTTCCACTGGTCCCCACAGCTGTCTCCATGGTGCCAGCACCAGCTCGGGGGCCTCTGGAGCCTAGCGTGTGCTCAGGAGATATTGAACCACCAGATGCTTGCATGAATGCCCTGATAAAAGTTCTGAATTACTTGTTTTCTTGGAACCAAATAAATGGTGAGGCCTTGGAACACTTGCCCAAGTCCTCCGGATGCCCATCCCTACCCTAGCTGGGTTCACCCTCCCCTGAATCCTGCAGGTTCCAGATGAAGCTGGCATCTGGCTCCTTGGTCTCCGTGTGTCCATCTTGGCTCTGGGGGAAAAGAGTTGAGGAGAAGGATGAGGTCTGGCCCAGACTCTGGGGCATCTGTAAAGGTAGCAGACCAAGGTCAGCATCTGGTGGCCTTCCCCTCACCTCCTGGGTTTTTGGGGGAACTTGACCCTACCCTGGAACGTACCCAGGAGGACAGATCATCTAGGAACAGAGCCCTGAGAGATGGAACCAGTTGCACCCAGCCTGGCTGACCCAACAGCATCAGAAAGACAACCACGGCCACAGCTCTGCTCATGGAGTTGGACTAAACCCTTTCTTACTTCATTGAGTCCTCCCTGTGTGGCCCCAGGTGGGACCTGGACCAGCCCTGGCCTGAAACTTGACTCAGTGGACCGAGGGACGAGAACCCCAGGATGGGTAGTGGCTCATCCCCTGTTAGTCCCCTTGTCCCTGGGCTGCTAATCCACCTTGGGCCCTGAATGGGGCTTCTGGAATCCCACTGGAGCTGGGGGCGATGGGCTTGGCTTCAGGGCAAAGTGGGAAATAAGGGGGAGGCGATGGGCACGCTGCCAGACCCCACACCAGCCTCTTCTCTTCCTTCCCCCCTTTTTCATTCTTTCTTTGTTTCTGTCCTCCACCCACATCGCCTTCCTCTGAGTTAGATCCTTTTCTCCTGCTCTTGCCAAATCCTGCCCCTCAATCCCCGTGAGTCTGCCACTTGAGCTCAGGACCTGAGAGAGCTCAGGGAGGGGGCTGGGTCCCTTTGGGACAGTCAGAGAGGTCATCTGGGAGGAGACTATGGGTTCTAGGCTTCTGGAGTTAAGGAGGTATCTGTCAGATGCAAAACGGGGAGAAGATCTGAAAGGCAGGAATAGGGTGTGGGCCACCTGGGGGGACATCTGTGGGAAACAAGAATAGGAAGCTGAGAAAGAGGCTCCAGAAAGGGAGGCCTTGAGTGCCAGAGTAAGGGGCTTGGCTCCCTTCCCCTGGAAGGTGGCTCTCAAACTAGATGGAACCCAGAGGGTGCAAGAAGGAACCCTGGAATTCCTTGATGGGGCAAATAAAAGGGTGGGAAGAAGAGACCCAAGGGTGGAATTCTGGGCCTCTGGTGCTGCTCCAGCAGAATGACTCTAATCTCACATTTATGGACCATGCTGCCATAAGCTGTGGGTGAGCAATGGGGAACTGGGAAGGGTATTCAGTAGGGACAAGGGAATGGCCCAAATTGGGCTTTGGGAACCAGGCTGACTGCGGGAGAGGGAGAACTGAACTCCAGGAGTCAAGTGACCCACCAGGCCTTTGTGCAGAGGTCCTCTGGCCCCCTGATCTCTTTTCCTCAGGCCATCAGGAGGCAATGATAATGGTCACAGCCCAACCATCACAGCGCTAGCAGGCGCCATGCTCTGCAAACCACATTACATTTTCACACCAGGCAAATACGTCTGCAGTCGGGGACACCGAGGGCCTGGCAGAGGAAGAGACTCAAAACCAGTATCACCAACCAGCCTCAGTGGCAGAGTCAGGATGCCACCCCAGAGGCTGGTCGGCCACAGAGCATCGGGCCCCTTGGGCAGCCTGGAGCAGCTGCTGTGGTGTCCAGTCCGGCTACAGCCCTCTCTGCCCACCTGCCCTCCCAGCTGTCTCAGCCACACCTGGCACCCACGTGCCCTGTGGCAATCTGACCGGCCTTGTGCTGCCTTCCGGGGAGACAGCTGGGAGATGGGGGATGGGAGACAGGGGTAGGGTGGGAAACAGAGCCCCTGCCAGCAAGCAGGAGCCAGCAGGGCAAGGAAAGACCAGCGGCCCCCATTCACTGTGTGACCTTGAGCTCCTTGGGCTGGGGCTGCTCTGAGTCACCTGGAGCTAGGGCTCTAGTGTTGACTACAGGCAACTTGTGGCCTCCTGGGCTCGTCTCTTCGTGCCTGGAACAGCGAGCGCACCGACCCTCACGGGGCAACCACCCAGCCCTCCACCCCCCTCCAGAGTGAAGCAGTGGAACTGACCAGCTGTGTGATCCCAGACCAGTGTCTTAGCTTCCTTGTCCTCCAGTTGAGAGGGCTGGTGACTGGGATGCCCTGCAGGCAGCCCCTCCCTCCTCCACTTGGGAGCTGGTCACAGCAGCCCCACCCCTCCCCCAGGCCCCGATCTTCCTCAATGGCCATTTTGTGTCGTTGCCAGGGGACTGCTGTTTGCTCAGCTGCCCCAACCCTGAGACCTCACGATAATGGACGCCTGTCAGCCTTGGGGCCCCTGTGTCTGGGGCCTGGGGGGTGAGAAGCCCTCTCCTTCAGTCTGTCTGGGGCATTGTCCTTCCCTTCCTGTCTGGGGGTGGGGGTGGGGGGTGGGGAGGTGGGAGGCATTTGTGGTCATTTCCTCTCAGACTTGTTTCCCTTTCTAGAAGCTCAGGCCTGAATCTCAGCCTCCTGCCACCCCCATCTGTGTGTTCCCATTCAAGTCCCAGCAGCCCTCAGCCTCAGTTTCCCACTCTGTAAAGTCTTGACACTCTAGACCTGTGCTCAAATCCCCAGTTTAAATCTATCCCTTATTGGCCTTGTGCCATATGCCTCTGTTTAGTCATCTGAAAAATGGGGTTATTAATTCTACCAGCCTCAGAGGTAATTAAAATCATGGAATCTTACAGCCCTGGGCTGCTTTATACTTGGGTGATTTGGGGCAAGTCGCTTGAGCTCTCTAACCCCCAACTTTGTCCTCTATGGAGTGGAGATGATAACGGGGCCTACCACATTCTGGAGGGAAGTCACAAGAGAGCGCACAGACCTGGCACACAGGAGATGCTCAAAAAATGCTGGCTTTGAAAAACAACTCAGCAACAATGAGGCAAGATGGCCACACATCCCATTGTTCCCACAACCAAGACTGATGGGGTGCCTAGGCGGTTGCCCTCCCCCAGGCCCCAAGTGGGTCTCTTTATTTCCAGATTGAATGCATGTGGTCACACCACACTCAGAATGATTTCACCCCCTTGCTTTATTTCCCAGTATGTGGTCACTTGTTGCAAACGCTGCATTGTCCTTGGAATGGCTGTGCCTTCTGCAAATGTGGGCTGCAGGGTCCTAGATTTGTGTTATACCGTAGATCCCTTATCTGAGGTTTTGCTTTCCCGGTGATCAACTGCAGTCTGGAAGCTGATGATTCTCCTTCCGATCTACCATCAGAAGGTCAGTAGAAGTCCAATGCTATGTCACAATACCTACGTCTTTTTACATAGGCATTTTATCAGCTCACATCAGGGTTCCTGCAGCTGGAGATCACGGTTCCAGTGCTAGGAAAGGAATATGCTTTAATACTGGCAGATTTTAATACTGGCAGAACTCCCAGCACTGCAGACCTGGAGTCTGGATCCTGAGGAGGAGCCTGTGATAATCCTGATGCTAGCTGGATGGACGAAGGGCCCATGGCAAGTCTCAGGAAGAAGTAGTTTGCAGAGCCTGGGGGTGGGGGTCCAGAAAGCACCTGGGAAGGCAGCCTCACCCACCGAGTCCCTCCCCAATGCCCACTGGCATCACCAGGCCCACCTGTAGCCAGGAGTATCTGCCACCAGCTTCTCCTCCACACGGGTCTAGGCTTCCAGGTTGTATTAACAGCCCTGTTATGGAGCACCTACCATGCACCTGGCCTGGGGGCACATACGTTCTTTGAGTCATGGAATGCATCCTTGGCCCCACTTAACAGATGAGGAAAGTGCCGCTCACAGGGGCAGGGACTCGCCTGAGCTCCCAGCCAGTTTGGAATCCTGCTCCTTGTCCCACCCATAGGCTTAGATTCCAGGCTGCCCCACCCCACCCCACCCTTGGCCTCAGCATTCTGCCCTCCCCCAGCCCAGTCCCCCAGCCCCACAGCTGACATCCTCCCCCACTCAACCCCCACCCCCGCTTCCGCTCCCAGAATTCCCTGCTGCCAGCTGCCAGCCTCTGCATCAGGACACGTTGCTTTCCAGCCTCTTCACGTCCCACATCCCTGTGCCCACCGTGTTCCACTTGCCAAGGGGCTTACAGCACCTCAGGGCTGCTAGAAATTGTTCAACGGCATGGCTTTGCCTCTCTTCTCACTAATTGAATCCTTTAATCTTCTTGGGCAGCTTTTCCAGAGTGTGCACTTCCCAGAAGGGCTTTGGGAGAATAAAAATAATTGCTAGTAATTTGTTGAACATTCACTAGTTGCCAGGTACCGTGCTAAACGTTTAACTTACATCTTGTCATCTGATCGTCTTATTAGTGTTCTGAGGGAGGGGCAGGTATCATTCCCATTTTCCAGTGGGGAAACTGAGGCTCGGGTAGCTGAAGGAGACACTGCTCAAAGGCACAGTAACAGTAGTATCCCCACATTTACTGGGCACTTTGTGTCAGACACTGTTCCAAGCACTTTTATACATACTGGGTCACTGAATGTTCTCCATAAGCCTGTGAGGTCATTACTATTCTACTCCCCTGTGTGAGGAGAGGAAACAATGAGTTGCCCAAGTCTGGGAAGTGGGCAAATCTGGGTTCTAATCCAGAGTCTGGCTCCATAGCCCACAGTCAGGTCTTGTGGACCTCTAGGAGGTAGCAGGGAGATTGGAACTCAGGACTCGCTGCCTACAAGCCCCAGTTCTCCCCCAGCCTCCCCTGGGAGGCAAGCAATTAGCCAAAGCCAGGCCTTAGACCGTGGGACAGCTCCCAGTACAAACCGCAAGCTGGGAAGCAGGCCAGCTTCCAGGCGGGCTGAGCTCGGGCCTGGTCCACGGAAGTGGCTTTGGCCGGGACCCCTGAGGGGGTGGGGGGGGGGGGGATCCCTAAGGGCTGCTCTGGGGCAGGGCCTGGGCTCCCCAGATGGCCCAGGAATTGGCAGGCATTTGTGCCAACTGAGTGCTTTGCAGTAATTACAGTTTCCTGCCTCTAAAGGCTTCCAAATTCTTACTTTAAATATTTTTAGCAGATGAGCCTTGAAACCTCCTTCAAAACAAAACAAAAACAAAACACATTTCTTAACCATAAAACCCAGAAATACATGTTAAGAGATGACCTCTCTTTACATAATCGCCATGCTCTCTAGAAGTTACTGTCAAAGGCTGATGTGGATTGCCCAAGTCCACTTTGAGGGAAACCTGGAATGTCAGAGCCTCTTAAGAGCATGGACTCCAGGGTGTGACAGAACCATGTGACCCTCTAGACAAGGCCCTTCGCCTCTCTGAGCCTGGGAGACATGTAACACCTGGGTAGCAGTCACTCTTAGTATCACCAGGAGTGAAAGCCCAATGTGCCCAAGCCAACTGTGACTTGGGCTGGGCCAGCTGCAAGGTGACATATCCAAGGTGACATACGACATACGAGTTGTATCCTGGTGACCAGACTGTTTTCCCAGAAGGATGGGCGCCCTTGGCCCTATCTCTGAGGCCTGTGCCTCAGCTGGCCCGCCCTTCCTTCCCCTTCTGCATGCTGAGGCAAGGCCCAGCTGGCAGCACCCCACCCAGGCTGCGCTAGGGCTGAGTGTGACAGCGTCTGTCACCACTGTGTGGACCTGGCAAGCCCAGAGCATCTGGTAGAGCTGTTAGAGCCATGGCAGGCCTGGGGCCAGGATACCCAGAGCCCAAGATGCGCGAGGCCCCGGCCCGCATTTCCTTCCCCGGCATATTTCATTTCGTGGCTGTCTCTCACAAGCATGAAACACAATTCACCCTTTTTGCCCTCTCCCCTGCCCCATCTCAGTGACAGCACCTCCTTCTACCTCTTGTGTCAGCCGGAATCCACAGGCTGTCTCCTCTGTCCCTTAGCTCCCGCATCTAGTCAACACCCGCATCCCTCCACTGCGCCGTTGGACTCTGTATTGGTCTGGTCGAGCAGTCATAACAAAGTACCACACAGACTGGGTGGCTTGAACTGCAGAAATCTGTTTTCTTACAGTTCTGGCGACTGGGAGTTGGAGAGAAGGGTGTTGTTCGGTTGATTCCTTCCGAGGCGTCTCTCCTCAGCTTGTAGACAGCCACCGTCTCCCTGGCCCTCATGTGCTCCTGCCTGTGAGCATATCTTGTCCTAATCTCTTCTTATGGGGACACCCGTCAAACTGGACTAGGGTCCATTCTAATGACCTCATTTTACCTTAGTTGCCTCTTTTAAAGGCCCTGTCTCCAAATGCAGTCACTTTCTAAGGCACTGGGGATTAGGACTTCAGCATATGAACTTTGAGGGGACAGAAATTCAGCCCCTAAGAGACTCTGTCTTGCGTGCTCCACCTTCCCTGTGCACACAGCGCCTGCCAGGTCCCGCATGACCATTGTTCTCTGACCACTGTGTTGACCCTCTCTACTCACGGCGCCAGCCCAACCTCCCCCTGCAGGCACCCTGATCTGATCATGTCATTCTCTGGTTGAAAACTTGCGCAGGCCCCACCAGCTTCCCCAGCCTCAGAGCAAAGTTGCCACACCCATGCCTAAGACCCATCACACCAAAACCAGGAGCTAGCGATGTTACCAAAGTCTTCCCTGCACAGGAGGAAGGTCCTTCGGTGGTTTGTCTGAGTTAGTCCTCATCAACTCTATGGGATAGGTCCTGTCATTAGTTCTATTTAATAGAAGAAGAAACTGAGGCACAAAGAGAGTGAAAAGCTTGCTCAAGATCACACAGCTAAGAGATGGGGAACCCAGGCGTTTGCATGCATACCCTTGACCACTGCACTCAGTGCTTTGGTTTGGCCGTTCTCTCTGCCTGAAATGCCTTTCCATCCCTTCTCTTGCTGACAAACTTCTATATGTTCTTCAAAACCCATTTCAAATGCCCATTCCCTGGGATGATAGCCTCTGCTATATGTCCTGCCCATTCAGTGATCATTAAAGCTCCAGCCACACTTTGAAGTGATTGTTGTGACAGTCTCCCTGGGGACAGGCACCAGATCTGATCCATCTCTCTGTTCCCCCCACACTTAGGATGGGCCAGGCAAGGAGGCAGACACCAGACATCACGTACAAATTATTAACATGGGTGTAACTTTAAGAGCAAATTCCAGTTCTTTATTAAAAGAGCCAAGTGTTTCAGACCCCCCAGATTCCTGCTTTTGGAGAAAAAGAAAAGTAAAACACAAACACCTATGCCATTTTTCTCATGCAAATTTACCTTTTTGCCTCATTTTAATCCTGAGCCTGGCACAGCCTTTGTGCCTTTGTAGCAGCTCACACCTACCCCCTGGAGGCAGGCGGAGGTCATCTAAAACTCCAGGAGGGTTTTCCCGCTGGGGGATTGGGAAGGAAGGGAAAATAAAACAAGGGAAGGAAGAAATTCTCAGCGCCCCATGGGTTCCTTCTACATCCCCAAATAGTTGAAAATGACATTTTCTTTGTTTAAAATAATAATAATAATAATAATAATAAAGGCTTTGTTTTCGTAAAAATGACTCAGTCCCTTGTAAGATTGAAAAGGTTGGAAACCTCCCAGGAAAGGACAGAGAGGAAAATAAAATGACTCCGTGTCATACCTCCCAGCTGCTTACACATTTATATAGTCATCGAGCTGCGAGCTACGCCTAAGATGTGAGCACTCTGCCGTGTGTTATATTTTAATAAAAAAATCTCACCACCCAGAGAAAGCCCTTGATAGCATCTTCCAGACTTCACATCTGCCTCTTGAAACATAACAACGCATTTGTCTAACCAATAGCTGTTTATTGAGTATCTACTCTGTGCAGGCTTTGACCGGGTCCTGGCGGTAAAGGGTAGATCTGCCTCCATGGGACAGACTTTCATCAAAGAATGACGTATGTAATTATTTAGTTGCACCAGTGGCCAGGGCTGTGAAGAAGGTACTGGTTCAGTGAGGACAGGGAGGGCTTTCTGGAGGAGGTGACAGGTTGCTGTAAGCGTAGAGGAGATGTTAACCCGGAGAGATTGGGAAAGAGCACATCAGGTAGAGGGCAAACTGCTCGAGGAGGAATTCCAATGTGACCACCATGGCTGGCGGCCAGCTCCCCTTCTGCCGTTGCTGCAGAGACCAGATGTTATTCTGGTGTCAACCCCTCCAGCCATTAACTTGCTACCACGTAAATCCTGACAAGTCTAAGTGAGTCATGGTGGTCCTCATCCCTTTGCCAGTGGTTGGGGACAGGGGAGGGCACGTGGCCCAGTTCTGACTCTGAGAAGGGGAAAAACAGTCTGCAGGAGGACTTCTGGGAAGGTCCGGCCAAACTCTTTTCTGCCTCTGGGCACCGATGGTGAAGATGTGATATCCAGAACTGCTGCAGCCATCCTGCAGCCCTGAGGATGAGACCAACATGTAAGGGCGGCTGAGCCAAAAAAAAAAAAAAGCAAGAACCTGAGTCCTCAATGATACCCTCAAGCCTTTGGATAAACTATTCTGTGCTGCCTTACCTGGGACTTCGTGTTATGCAAGGAAAACATGGAAGAAGTCAGTCCAGTTGGAGGTGGGGGCTGAGGGTTTGTCCTGCGGTGATCGCACATTGTTTTTACCTGGATTGTGGGCTGGAGTGGGGGCTGGTGAAGATCATGACCGTCATCCCCCAAACTGTCCTTTGGCTCCACTAAAGCACATTAAAGGGAATAACTTCTAATCCAAAAGGCTCTTGAGGCCCGAACACAGAGCAATGGGAGAGTCCCACGAGGTATGGCAGAAGTGAGTACCCGTCTGTGTGCGTGGAAGCCATGCGTCAGCTCTGGCTGTCCCCGTGTTGTCCAGGTACTCTGATAGTCAACTAACTTGACCTCCTCTTCCCATCCACTGTGGGAAATGGCCCTCCCAGAGTCCCACAGGGACTGGGGGACTGGCCAGACTCTCTGTTGTGTCGATGGCTTCCTAATCATTGTTTGGATGGGTCAGTTACTCCTTGCATTTCTGTCAGAATTTGCTTTACTGAAACATTAGTCAGATACTATAAAATCCATCCTTTAAAAGTGTACAATTCAGCGAATTTTAGTATATTCACAAGGTTATGTAGCCGTCAGCACTATTTTATTCCAGCATACATTCGTCACCCCATAAAAAATCCTCATACTCATTGGCAGTGACTCCCAGTCCCCACTCCCCCAGCCCCTGGCAATTGCTAATCTTTCTGCCTGTATGGATCTGCCCATTCCGATATTTCGCATAAATGGAACCACACACTGTGTGGCCTTTTGTGACTGGCCCTCCTTTACCGCTCATCCCATCAGGTAACGTTCTCAACAAGTGCACAAAGTATTGTAATCACCTCTACCTACAAATAGCACTTTCGCCCCTTGCTGTATGTACATACAAATTTTCTAGAAATGGAACCATACGATGCATGTGGTTTTCTAATCCTTCTGTTTGTATTCAGCAAAATATTGAGGAACTTTTTCTGTCAGTACTGTATAACCCTTTTTGTTAAAGTTCTTTGTTTATTTTTGAGAGAGAGACAGGGCAGAGAGAGGGAGGCAGAGGATCCCAAGCAGGCTCTGCACTGACAGCAGAAAGCCCGAAGTGGGGCTCGAACTCACAAACCACATGAGATCATGACCTGAGCCGAAGTAGGACGCTTAACCAACTGAGCCACACAAGTGCCCCTGTATAACCTTTTTTTTAATGTCTGTAGAATAATTGAAGAGGTTAAAAAAATGATTTTGGTTTGAGCTCGGTGCTTAAGCACTCAGGCCCAGAAGGAAGACTGATCCCCTCTGGATGGGCCTTTACTGCCCTTCCAGCTTTTCGTGAGTGTAAACGATGAGATGAGCATCCTGTGTGCACATTTCCATAAAGTTCTAGACATGGGAGTGTGGCCCAAATGGCATACATGTTTACTTCTTTTTATATTTTCCCAAATTGTTCTAGGGAAAGATTAGATCAGAAAGGCTGTCTGCTGCAATGAAGCATTGTGCTTCTGGACTCTGACTGCCTGGGTTTTAATCCCTTTTCTGCTTCTCCTTAAAGGTAGGACCTTAACCTATCTGTGCCTAGTTTCCTTATCTGTAGAATGGGGATAACGAAAGTACCAACTTCTTAGGATTGTTGTGAGAGTTACATTAGTCTTATACATGTAAGCAGTGGTTTCCGACTGGGGGTGACTTTACCCCTTCAGCAGACATTTGGTGATGTCTGGAGACATCTGATGAGAAAAGACCAGAGAGGCTGTTAAATATTCGACAATGCACAGGGCAGCTCCCCTCCAACAACAAAGAAGGATCCAGTTCCAAATGTCAACAGTGCTGAGGTTGAGAAACCCGGTGTAAAGGGCCTGGCCCAGAAGCTCTCATCAGTGTTGGCTGTGACTATTTACACTCCCACCAGCAGAGCACAAGAATGTTCGTTTCCCTGTACTTTGGCCAAGTCTTTCAAATCCGGGTTAATTTTGATGGGGGGATCATTGTATGCTGGTACATTTCTAAGCCATCAGTGGAACCTTTCCTTATTCCTTTATGGGCCTGACTACATGGGATTGATTAGCCTCCATTCTGGCCATGGGTTTCCAGGGAACTGGCTGACAGTTGGGTCCAGCTAAGGAAACTTTGACCTTGTGAGCAAGAACTTCGGAGTTCCTGGGATTACCTGTGTCTGTGTTTATCTCTGAATATCTCAGATGCAGGAACATGTTGTGGGTAAAGTGTGGATTTTGAAGTCAGATCTGGATTCAGATCCCAACCCTACTGCTTCCTAGTTGTGAAGACAAATTACTTCTCTAAACCCCAGGTATCCTCATCTGTAAAATAGGATTATTGTGAGGATCAAATAAGATAATATAGCTCCATGCCGGGTTCTTAGTCAACGTTCAAAAACAGCAGGTACGATTTATTCAGTGATTACGACACTCAGGCCCTTTGCTAAGACTTTCCACATAGGTTTTCAGCTTGATGGCAACTCCTGTTCATCCGAATAAGGTCAAGACTCCATGTCTGTCTGTCGAGGTACAAGGGAAAGCCACTTGCTGAGCTCTCAGTCTGCATTCCACAACTGTTTGCTGAGCATTACCATGTGCCAGACCAGATGCTGGGCGCAGGCAGAGAGACAGGGCTGCTAAACTCTCTCCCATTCGTATGAAAGAGGTAAACAAATAAAAGACACAAACAAAATGTCAGGGGAAAAGACCAGACATATTAGCCTTTCACTATACCTGTAAATGGGTTAATTTCCTTTATTAAAGCAAAAACAGCAAGAAGACAAGTGAAAAAGCAGAAGAAGAAAGTTTAGTTATGTGTTACTTTTTTTAATGTGTTATTTATAAGGGAACTAAAACAAACCACGGAAAGAACTAATCTCTAATGAAACAGCTCTATATTTATAAATGATTGCATTGTATTTCAAACGAATAACAAACCACACTGAAGGGGGCGGGGGCTGGGGGAGAACTAACCCGAGTGAAAAAAAACTTTTTTTTGAGAGAGAGATAGAGAGAGACAGAGTGTGTGAGCGGGGGAGAGGGAGAGAGAATCTGAAGCAGGCTCCATGGCGCCTGACGCCAGGCTCTATCCCATGACCTTCAGGTCATGACCTGAGCCAAAACCAAGAGTCGGATGCTCAACCGACTAAGCCGCCCAGGAGGCCCCTGGGTAAGTTGAATATAGAACTTCAATCTATACTCTCAGTCTGAAGATATAAAGAGTTGTGTGCTTGTTTCGAGAGCACGTATACTAAAACTGGACGACACAGAGAAGATCAGCATGGCCCCTGAGCAAGGGTGACACACAAATTCGTGAAGAAAAAAAAAGATTAAGGGGTGCCCGGCAGGCTCAGTTCATAGAGCATACGACTCTTTTTTTTTTTTTAATGTTTGTTTATTTTTTGAGATAGAGAGACAGAGAGAGAGAGAGAGAGAGACAGACAGACAGAGCACGAGCGGGGGAGGGGCAGAGAGAGAGAGAGACACAGAATCCGAAGCAGGCTCCAGGCCCTGAGTCAGCAGCACAGAGCCCGACGCGGGGCTCGAACTCACAGACCGCGAGATCATGACCTGAGCTGAAGTCAGACACTTAACGGACTGAGCCACCCAGGCGCCCCTAGAGCATGCAACTCTTCATCTCAGGGTTGTGAGTTCAAGTCCCACACTGGGCATGGAGTTTACTTAAAAAAAAAAAAATCACAAAATTGCAAATAAATATTGAAAACTCTACCTAATAGGCTTGTTTTTCATAGTGGCATGGATTAGCAATTCTAATCCGTGTGTATTGGAGGGTTGAGTGAAAGATGAAATACACTGAGGCTATTGAGAGCCAGGTTTCTCACTGATATGGAAGGGACACAAGTATGGCCTGGGGAAGGCCAGGAAGGACTGGAGGTGCAGTATGAACTCCACTGAGAGGACCTAGAAACATGAGTGCACCTAGTGCCCAGCTCCTTGCTTCTGAATACCATCCTCTACTGGAGGAACCAGGGCTCCATGGAGAAATGGCTGATTTCTTTTTTTTTTTTTTTAATTTTTTTTAACATTTATTTATTTTTGAGAGAGAGAGAGAGTAAGAGCACGAGCAGGGGAGGGGCAGAGAGAGGGAGGCAGAGGATCCAAAGCAGGCTCCTCGCTGTCAGCACACAGCCTGATGCGGGGCTCGAACTCACAAATTGCAAGATCATGACCTGAGCAGAAATTGGATGCTTAACTGACTGAGCCACCAAAGTGGCTGGTTTCTGGGCTAGGCCAGCAGGAGTATAAGATGAGCCTGGAGCATCTTTTTGGCCTCGAAAGTAAGCAAGTACTCGATGAATAGGAGAGACACAGCAAAAGGCCATAGCAGCCAGCTTGCATGAGATCTTCCTGGCCAAATCTGGAACAGTTAGGCTATCAAGTAAATAATGATAGTAATGAATTATAACTCATCGAATAAGATCCGAGTTCGTGGGTCCGTCATCCATATAATATATGCACACGTACTAAAAGCTCTTCTTTACGGTAGAACGCTAATAACAATAGCAATTTTAAGTCACAATTTTGCAGTCATCAGAGTAATAATTGATATAGATAGGAATCATCAAGATTGAAACAAGGATGAAAGTTGATGAGAAGTAAGATATCTGTATAGTCTTTAAATTTTCTTTTTATGTTTATTCATTTTAGAGAGAGACACACAGAGTGTGAGCGGGGGAGAAGCAGAGAGAGACACATACACAGAATCTGAAGCAGGCTCTAGGCTCTGAGCTGTCAGCACAGAGCCCGATGCAGGACTCGAATGCACGAATCGCGAGATGGTGACATGAGCCGAAGTCAGTCACTCAACCAACTGAGCCACCCAGGTGCCCCAAATATCTATATAGTCTTAAAGTACTCCCCTAGAAATTATTTATGAACTATGAAGAGAAAATAGTAATTGTATAGGAGATATAACTGGGAGCCACATGCTTTAACCAAGTGACCAAAATAACTATCACCAGTAATGGGGTGACTTGACATCAAGTGCTCCTTTTTCTTTTCTTTTCTTTTTTTTTTTTTTTAAGATGTTATTTTTTTAAGTAATCTCCACACCTGACATTGGGCTCGAACTCACAACCCGCAGATCAAGAGTCACATGCTTTACCAACTGAGCCAGCCAGGCACCCCGGCAAGTGCTTCTTAATAGGATGCACTGAGAAAGACAATTATCATTTCTGTGATATCCCTGCCCTAAATGCATAGCCTGATCTAATCATGAAGAAATATCCAACAAATGAAAAGTGAGGAATATTCCATAGAATAAATGACCTGTACTCCTCAAAAATGGCAATGTCATGAAAGGCAAAAAGGCTGAGGGACTGTTCCCAGGTTGGAGGAGACCAAAGAGACGTGATGATTAGATGTGATCTATTATTCTGGATTGGATCATGAACCAGAAAACAAATTGCCCTGAAATCGCCTCATTGGGAAGGTTCGCCAAATTTGCATAAGACCTGTAGATTAGATATCATGTTATGTCAAGGCTAAATGTCCTGATTTTGCTAATTGCACTGTGGTTATGTGCATGCCTATGTTGTCAGGAAATACACACTAAAGTATTTAGGAGGAAAGGGGCATCATATCTGCAACTTACCCTCAATGGGTCAGAAGAAAGATATACCTAGAGAGAGAGAGTGATAAAGTAATAGTCACGAATGTGAACAACCAGCGAACCTAGGGCAAGAGTGTGTGCAAATCCTTTGTGCTAGTCTTGTAACTTAGAACTTTGACATTATTTCAAAGTAAACATTTGAAGAGAAAAAAAGAAAGAAAAAGCCTGTTTGGATTCTTTTCTTTAAAGAAGGTATTTTCCCTCAAGACACTTATTCGTGTGGTTGCCTCTTCAGCAAGCCTAAACCCTTGTTTAATGATTTCAGTAAACACCCCAGTCTCAAAAGCGAACTGTGATTTGTTTATGAGGTCCTCATTCCCCAGCCATGCAACACAGGTTGCACTTCCAGAGTCTCAACCCTTCCGGTCAGGTTAATTAACAATATCCACTGAATGACTGGGCGTTCTCTGGATTGTGCAATTACTGTGCAATCTCTGAGTCCCCAGTGCTCATCCCTGAGCCTGGCCAGAGCAGGTGCTCAGGGTAAAGGTTGTGAAATTGAAAGATTGAATTATCTGATTGCCTTTAGGGGAATAGCAAGAATTAAGACTGAGAAGGTATGGAGAGGAACCCCATGGGCGTCTGGGGGAGGGGGGCGCAGGGACTCTTATGCGTGTCCGGACCCTGGACAAGAAAACTTTGGACACAGCAGTGCCTGAAAGCCTCCATCCTGTGTCTTGTTGATGAGGGAATTGTCTTGGAATGGGCAATCAGGAGAGAGAGCAGGGGCCACTCATGACTAATCCCATCAGCGCGGTCAGAGGGGAGCAGGATGACAGCCTTGGTAAACTGCGCTGCAGGGGTCATTGGAAGTTTACCAGTCCCCTCTGGTTTGTTAAACTCACTGGTGGCAAAGGCTGAGAGGTCTCTGGGCTGCTCCTCTGATCTTGATTTGGTTTTGGTTTTCAATTTGACTTTCCAAACTGCCTTGAATCCTCGTGCTTCGGCTCTTAAAGATGCTCAGAGTGATGAAGCTGAAGGTGGGTGTGTTTGGAAATGAGTGGCCATGGAAGAGACTGGAGAGGCCCGTGGAGGCCTTGAATGTCAACCCTGGAGTGTGGTTTGATCTTCAGAGCAATAGGAAGAGCCACGGAGCAGTGATAGATTTTCATCTTAGGAGATTCACTCTAGCAGCCGAAGGTGAAGATCAGAGAGTGCGAAAAGACGAGAAGCAGAAAGATCAGTGTGGAGGCCGCCACACAAATCTGGGCAAAAACTAGAGCGAGAAGTATTTTGAGACCTTGCTCTGTAAGAGGAATGGTAAGATGTAGCATACATAACACCACCCTAACTTTTCATTCTCATGGCAGACATTGCTAATCACTCGGTGTTCTCCCTTACACAGCCTAGGTGGGCTGCTCCCATAGACAGCCATTACCAATCAATCTGAGAAGGCACACTGGATGAAAGAAATTTGCCCTCTGGGCTCTGTTATATAAGGCAAGGAGAAGTCCTCAGTTTTGAGAATATGCTTACAGTTGCTACTTTGGGTCTGCCCCAACCTGAGGCTCAGGAAGTACGACCAAAGTGATGCCCTAAGTCAGTCTTTGAGGCCCCTTACCGGAATTGTGCCTCGCCTTGCTGTATGCCCTCTGTGTCCCCACTTAGAGCTTTTCCACATCCGTGATCTTATTTCAACCTCACAACATTCCTGGAAGGTCAAGGTTGTCATCTCCATTTTACAGATGAGGAAACTGAGGTTAAGAAGCTTCAAGTAGAGGGCTCAAGTTCCACAGGTGGTAGGTGGCAGAGCCGGGATTCAAACAGAGCCGTCTCGTTCCAAAATCCCTGGCTCCTTCCACGTAAGCTTGTCTCGGCTGCAGCAGCTGCTTGCATCTGTCAGGGCCTCAAGCAGAAAAGCCAGAACAGGTTGGGGCTGACATCTTGGCAACAGTGACTTTCCCTCTCAAAAAATGCTTGGCTTAAAAAGACCTGGGAAACTTGACTTTTGAGTCAGCCTCATCTAATCCGCTCTGCGCTGAGCCATGGAGAAGGAAGGTTCTGGCCCCTGGGTAGGGGTGGAGGGGGATCGCTGAGGGGGTGCAGCACAGATGGTGAGGGGCGGAGGCCTCTTGCTGTGGAAGAGAATAAGGTTTCTGTCCTTGCACAGTCGGAATGAGGGCCCTGGAGCCAAGCAGCCAGGGCCAGGGCGGGGCCAGCCAACCTTTGGCACGTGAAATGCCACCCCGTACTCATGGCAGATAATTCTCGGTAATAATTCATCCCCCCCTGGCAGGCATGCATCCTGAAAGCCCTGTCTGTCCCTCCCTCATGGGGTCCCTGCTGGAATGTGGGGGGTCAAGGGGCTGGTCCCAGACGTGGGCAGAGTTCAGACTGGGCTGGGTAGGCGGGGCAGCGTCTGGGCACCGCCTGGGGGCAGAGGGAGCCTTTGTGCTCTGTGCCCTGGAACCCCACCCCCCAGCTGCAGCCGCCCCAGAGGGGAGAAATGGCCGATGCGCCCGGCTGAGGCCTGCTCTCTCCGTTCCCTCTTCTAGGGCAGCCAGGGCAGAGGGTGCTAACTTGGGTGCAACCTGGCATCTGACAGATCCACCCCATTGCGCTCAGGGGGCTCTTTTGTGAGTGGCAGGAGGGTGAGGGCCTCGTGTCTCCTGCGGAGCTTTTATTTTATTTTTTAAAATTTTTATTCGTTTATTTTGAGAGAGAGAGAGAGAGAGAGAGCGAGCAGGGGAGGGGCAGAGAGAGAAAGAATCCCAAGCAGGCTCCATGCTGCCAGCACAGAGCCTGACGCGGGGCTCGAACCCAGGAACCGAGAGATTATGACCTGAGTCGAAATCAAGAGTGGGACGCTTAACCCACTGAGCCACCCAGGCACCCCTCCTGTGGAACTTTTAAAACACACTGAATCTCAGTCCTCGACCCCAGATACTATGGTATATCGTGTGGGGGTACCTGGGCATGGGCCCCTTTAAAACTCCCTGGTGGTTCTGAAGTGAGCTGAGGCTGGTGCCTATTTTGAGAGGGTAGCACCACAAGCCTGGCCACCACCAGCTGTGTGACCTTGAACACGTGAGGTGGCAGTTGGCGGCTCAGTTTCCTCATTTGTGAAATACGAACAGCCGTAGTACTGACTTTGTGGGGTCCCTGGAAAGACTGAAGGAGATAGTGCCGTATAGACTGAGCACCACCCCCAGCACGGAGCACACACTCGGATGTTTAGCTCCTGTGGGTGGTTAGCTATTTTTATTATTTCTTCCTTTCCACGCCAGCCAGGGGGAGATTTTAAGAGCTTGCAGCCAGGGAGAAAGTGGAAAGGGCAGAGAGAGGTCCCCTCCAAGGACATCATTAGAGTGACCAGGGGAGGCTCTGCTTTGACGTGGAGGCGGGTTGGGAGGCATTGGTCCCTCCATGGCTCCAGGAGGAGCCCACGCTCCTTAGCAAAGCACGCGGAGCCCCTCTGGGCTGCCCGGGGTTGGAGCACCAGGCGCACCGGCGTGGGGGTTGTTGCCTCTGGCTCCCCCGCCTCCCAGCAAGCTCTCAAGGGCAGAGATAAGACTTGCTCAGCTGGGTGCCCCTGAGGCCAGCACACAGGTGTCAGTCATGCTGGATAGCCCACGGGGCATGGCGTGGAGAGCTGGCAGACCCTCTGAGCAGGGCTTTGACTGGTCACAAGGGCAACAGGAGCTGCCACTTCCCGAGTGCCCACCGTGTGCTGGGCATCGTGATTAGGGCTGACAAAATCACACTAAGCTTGCCACTGCTCCCTCTGGCAGGAGCTGCCGTCGACCATGCCCAGGAGGGTCAGAAATCAGTCAGTTCAGCGCCCCCCCCCCCCCCCCCAGCCCACTGAACTCTACAGCCTCTGGCCTGTTGGCCACCCAGCTGCCTTGAACCCTGAATTGGGGCCCAGAGCCGACTGCCTGTCACGCGCAGCACAACAGCGCTATGGCTTTCTTGGCTGCCTGAGTGCCTGGCTGTGGAGCAGAGCAGAGAGTTTAGAAGATGGGTTTTCTCATTTTCGTCCGACTGCAGGATGGAGGGAGTCCCTGGGAATATCCTGTCTGCTTTCCAACCTTAATGATCCGAGATTGCATTCCAGAGATTTCTGTGTGGAACCTGACTTATGCTGCACAAATAAATGAAAGATGCACGACCTCTCCAGTGGCCACATATCTGGATCCTTGTTGAGCAGACTCTGTATGAACTTGCCCAAGGTTCTGACACAGATCACTGTGATCTGTGATTTGCGGCCATTTGTTGGGGGGTCTCCTGAGTGCCGGTGACATGGCGAGAACAGGTTCTGCGTCCATGGAGCTCTGATCCCAGTGAGGGGAGACAGACCCTCAGCAAGTAAACTAATAGAAATGCCAACTAATTAAGAGACAAGAGAGCATGTGATTGGGGCCAACTTCAGACCCAGCCTTGAGGGATGGCTTCCCTGGGAAGGTGACATTTCAGCTGAGACCTGAATGCCCAGGAGCAGGTGCCAGTGTAGCAGGCAGAGGGAACAGCTGACACAGGGGCCGGAGAAGTTGGGGACAGTGGGGGGAACAGGCAGGGCTGGGGCTGGGAAAGGCCACCATCCAGATTACCCAAAGCCCTGCCATGTTCGGCCTGCAGCGGCGTCTACAGGGTGAGAGGGACATGACCCATCAGCCCCCGCTGTGGCGGGAGTGGCACCGTGCTTCTGGCTGGCTGTCCTGTGGGGAGTGGGATCCTTGTTATTGCCAGGGGCCACAGGGACAGTGCCCAGCTCTGCGGAGGCTGGGGAGGGAAGGCCTAGCTGAATATGTGTGTGTGTGTCTGTGTGTCTGCGTGTGTGTGTTTGGGGGAAGTTGGTCTAAATCCAAGTCACCATCAGTGGTTTGACAGCTCCTTGGAGGTATCTAAGTCACCAGGTGAAGTGCCTTTGAATCAGATGGGAGAATCTATTCCCTCCCGTCCCATCCCTCTGATTACATCAAGGTCAATGTTCACTTGCTGTTGGTTTGCCCTTTATGCCCCCTGACATTTCCTAATCTTGCTTTTTACACAAAGAGCGACTGGACTGGGGCTCACAGGCACAGCATCTACCAGAAGACAATAGTGCTGTTCATTGTCAGTGTCCCATCCCAGCCACCTTGCATGATGGGTCACTGACTTTCTTTTTACTATTATAATATTCCTCCTTTAAAAAATTATTTTTTTTTTGTTTTTCCTAACAGCTTATTAAACTTCCCTTTGAAATAAAATTATTTTAGGAAAAAGAATGAAATCATCTGAAAGGGAAATAGTAAACCATTCTGAAGATGGTCAAGGGGGGATGGTGAAAGTCACTAAAGTCTGTACACGAGTGACTCAAGTTTGGAAAACATGGAACTAAGATGCTTCAGGCCCACCTTCCCAGTTTCAGAATGCTCTTTTCCCCAGGAAAGCATTTCTTTTTGTTATTAAATGTCTGTGTTACAATTAGGAAGCAGACCATAGCATTTAGTTAAGACTTTCAAACGCAGCTTTTGATCATGTATTTATTTATTTAGTTACATGCCACCTTGTTGTACAAAAGGTATTGTGGCAGCTTACAAAAATACATAAAATACAATAAAGTAAAAAATAAACAGATCGGGGTAAAGATTAAAGCAGAAAGCTAGACTGAAGTCAGAGTCAAGTAGTTGACTCAGTACAATTGTTAAAAGTAATCTCAAATTTGACTTTGAGGTTCCCAGCGGCCAAAGCAAAAAAGAAAACACGACTCGTTACAAGATTCCTAACAGTTTGGGGCCTTGGTACAAAACAGACCTGGTGCAAATCTTGACTCTACTACTTGACAGACTCACGACCCTGAGCAGGTTGCTTAACGTTTCTGAACTTGAGGTTCATCACCTGTAACGGGGAAAAGTAGTGCCAACCTTGGGGGTTCCTAGTTGCGTCAGGAATAATGCGTGTCAAGGTGCCTTCTAGCTCTAGGAGGGTGCTGCTTGGGTCCTCAGCCGCCCTTAGTCCTCACTAAGCTGAAAGTTTTCAGCCACAAAAGGGAGTTGACATCTGTCCCCTCTGTCAGTCCCTACCCTGGCCAAGCATGCAGCATATAAGGGGTAGAGCCAGATCCCAACCCAGGGCTCCCTCACTCCTACCCAGGCTCCCTGATAACCCTATCTGGTGCTGTGTGTTCCTGTCACCAGAGTGGCCTCCAATGGTGTCAGGGAGAAAATGCTTTGGAACACATGGGCTTTCGGGAACACTCAAATCATTCCCAGGAAAACCCCAGCTTCACTTTTAGGGCTGCCCTGTGAGGCAGAGGCCCCCTTCTCTCCTCCGTAGACACAGCAGATTAAATGTCAAGGCCCAGAAATCTCTAGGGGGGAGTCAAAGGCAGCAGCCAAAGCCCCTTCACGGGCTCAGAACACCGGAGACAGCTTCCTTTGCCTTCACAGCCAAGGTCAGTAAGAAACACTGACCCTTCCCAGTCCAGGTCCTCTCTTATTTGAAGTACTGTTGCCAAATGTAATAAAGCCCACAACAAAAACCTGTCCCTGCCTCCCATCAGCAACAGAACAAATTCCACTTGTCTCAGAATTTTCCTTTCTCTGTTAATTTATATATGACTCTGTTCCAAATGTGATTGGAGAGGGTTCTTGGCTTGGCGTTCAAGGTTCTTTACAAGCTGACCCCATCCTCCTTCTTGGGTCTCCAGTGTGGATGCAGTTTGTGGCCTGGTCGCACAGAGTAAAAGCCATCACTTCTGGAGCTACCCCTAGAGTGTCATGCATTTGGCCAACAGCATGTACTGACCAGCCCTGAAACCCCGATCTGCCACAGACTAAGCTGCTGTGTGACCTAGGGTGAGTCCCTTCACCTCAGTTTTCCTCGTCCGTAAAATGGGCACATTCTGAGTATATACCTTGCCCTGTGGGGAAGGTGAAAGAATGTGCACATGGCATGCCGGGCACACTTGATGCTCAGTCAGTGGTGATGGTTAGATGACCTGAATTTGAGAGCCGGCCTTTCACTTAACTGCTTACATGACAAGTGACTCGTCTGGGTTCTAGTTCGACTATCTGTGAAGCGAGGAAAATAACTCTATCATCACCTAACCCCCACACAAAGGCCTGAACACAGAAGGGACTTAGTGAATGTTTGGAGGCTGCAGCCAGCATCATCTCCCCCGGAAAACAATCTTGCTTGTCTTTTAACTTTCCCAAACCAGTCCTCTGTAACTTTCCTTTTTCTCAGACTAATGAGCAAGATGAGTCTGAACACTTTTCGCATGGTTAGGCTGTGATATCATGAAAGACACAGTCTTGTAAAACCCACACCCAGGGCCAAGGGAAACGCAGCCCCCTGAAGAGACTGTTGAGTGCAGCCTGCCGTCGAATGGGTGGGGGAGGCTGGATGTGTCCACCACTATGAGTCAGGCCTTGCTTGGCTGGCTATCATCATTCCCCTTTATTTTAGGGGTGAGTTAGAGCTTAAACGAAACATCACCTGACAATGCCTGACAGAAATGTCTTCTGCACAAAATGCATTTCCTTACACTCTTGGGTATGCAGCTGAATTTTCTAACATGGCGCCTGGGCGTTCAAATATACAGATATTCAGGAGCTGGCATGGGAACAGAATGAGGGGAGCAGGGTCGGGGGTGGTGCAGGGATCAGCAGTAAATACTCTCTAAAGGTGTTGGGATGGATTGGGTGCCCGATAGTCTATGGCCTTCCCAGGCAGAGCTGCCTCCAAACCGGGAGAATAAAGGGTATAGACAAAGCCCTTCTGGGAGATCAGCTGTGTCCTGTTCCCCAGTGTGGTCCCGAGCCACTCTCTAAACCTCTCTGGGCATATTTCTCCTTTGGTGAAACAGGGAGTGGGACTGGTGAACTTCTTCCTAGCTCACGGCAGATGAGGGGCAGGCTTGAAGGTCTTGTCCCGTGGGCTATCTGGGTCTGAGGCTCAGGGAAGCCACCAGCAGCTCCAGGAGAGATGGCCCACCTGTGCACCAATAATTCTGAAGCCAGGAAGAGCCTGGTCCACAGAGCCCCTTCTCCTTCCCTCCCAGCTTTTACCCTCTAGCACTTGCCTGCAGCCATAAGGTCTGGTTCCTCCCCTGGACCCAAATGCTCCGATCTCAGCCTCCCCCCCCCCCCCCCCCCAGTGTCCCTCCCCCTACCACCCCCACCCCTGCTGCTGGGCCATTCCACTAAATGATCAGGTCAGGAGTGACAAGGAAGAGGGAATCTGTTTCATCCCGGCACCACCCCAGCCTCGGGTCTAGGGTCTTGCTCATGGCAGTCCTGGAGGTATCCCTGAGTGCATACAGGTTGTGGGTTCAAAGGTCCAGAGAGAAACGACAACACGGACCGCAGGCCCAAAGGCTCTGGGAAGGGCCGAGGAGAGGTCCCATGGCCTGTGGTGTGTGGCCAAAGCCAGCCGTTCTGGGTGGAGAGGGAGCCTCAGGGCCTGGCCCAGCTGCCCACCCTGGTAGAGTCGGGGCTGGCAGACAGCTGCCTGCAGCCTTCTCAGCTGCTGCTGCGGAAACAGATGACGGCACTGAGGCGGAATAAGAGAAAATAAAAATGAGTACAGAGGGAGGGGGAGCTTGGAACAGGGGCTGGTATTTTTCCTCGGGGTGTGGTTTCTGCTCAGTGGCTGGGTGACCATGGAGGTTTGGAATGTGGTTGGACAGAACGGTGAGGAGGGGTGGCAGGGGCGGGGGGGGGGGTGGCTAGAGGCAAGGAGCAGGAACATTGGCCAAGGGGCCTGAAGCCCAGGGCCACCAACAGTTCGGCCAGAACGGGCGCCGGGGGTGGTACACGGAGCGGAGCCTCCAACCAACACTAGTGCATGGGTCCCAGAGGCCTCTGGTTTAGAGCGGCCTCAGGAAGGGAGACAGAGTTGAGAGAGCAAGAGAAACTATAGGAGTAGGGAGAGGCCTGGAGGTGTAGGGGAGTGTGGTCAGGTCTCCTCATCTGTAAAGCATGGCCTGCCTGATCCAAAGTGAGGCTATTTAGGCAAGGGAACGGTCTCTCTGAGCCTCAGTGTCCTCATCTGTTAAATGGGCTGAATCATCTCTACCTCCAAGGGTGCCAGTGGGAGGACTGAGTGGGATTGAGTGCACACGAAGATCTTGGCAGGGTGCTCTGTGAGTGGAAGGGATTACTAACCCACTGGGGCCAAGGGAGCTTTGACCTGGCTGTGCCACATGCCCAGCACCTGCCCCGGGACCTGGCCCCCCCAAAATATTTGCTGATGGAGCCCCTTGCAGGAGTTGCTGTGGGGAGCCCCCGTGCCCACTGCCCCTCCTCTCCTGTGAGCACAGGTCCATGCTCAGACCACGAAGTGGAGGGTGTAGGTGAGCTGGTGGCCATTGTCCCAGGCATACAGCACCCGCTCCTTGGGGTTATAGTCGATCTGGGTGGTGTAGGCGTGCTTGTTGAGGAAGGGCAGCTGCGGGCGCGCGTCGGTGCCCGTGTGCGTGTCGAAGGCGTAGGCCACCTGGCCCTCCTGCTGGTCGTACGTGTCCACGGCGTACAGGATGCCGCACACCAGGAAGCAGTTCCCGTAGGAGTTCCGCCGCAGCCGCGTCTTCCACGTGGTCTCGCGGTGCATGGAGAGGTCGCCGGGGTCCAGGCGGCTCAGCACGATCACCTCAGGCTGGGCCTCGTCGCGGTCATCCGCCGCGGGGTAGATGACCCACAGGCCGCTCTCGTCCACGGCGAAGTCGATGTCCGAGTGGCCGCGCCACTTCCAGGGCGTGGTGTCCTCGTACACCACGTCTGGCAGCAGCGCCCAGGAGGCCACGAAGCGCTGCCTCAGGTCGTACTTGATGATGTTCTTGGTGAAGGCGCGGTTGTAGTAGAAGGCGCCCTGGTACACCACGTGGCCCGTGCCGATCCAGTTGTAGGGCAGCTTGTACATGTTACTCCAGCGGCCTGTGTGTGGAGGGCTGAGGGTCACACCTGAGCCTCCCAGACAGCCTCCCCGCTCACCCCAGGACTGGCGAGGCCACCCAGGGCTCTTGAGTGGCCCTGCAAGCAAGGGACACTGAGTGTGCTATGGGCCTGGAGCTGGGCCAACCATCCTACCCCACCGCGCCCACCGAGGAGGTACTGTTATCACCCCCGTTTGCCAAGGAGGAAACAGGGGCAGAGGGTTCAAGGTCGCACAGTTATGGAATGGGGCAGCCAGGATTTAGACAGCCTCTATGCTTTGTCTCAGCGTCTTTGCCCATGCTGTTCTTTTCGTCTGGACTTCCATTCCCCATCCTGTCTGCCTGAGGAAGGTCTCCTCCTTGTCTTTCAGAGCCCTTAGCCAACGTTACCTCCTCCAGGAAGCCTCCCACGAAGACCCCGGGATTGAGTGAGGGCCTCTCCTCTGACCTACCATAATCCTTGCCTCGGCACTTTTCATTGGCTTCCGCCACACCGGCCTGTGAGCTACTTGAGGCAGGGATCAGGCCAATATTGACCTGGCAGAGGAAGGACTTTGGCTGTTCCAGGCCATACTCTGTGACTCCACAGCTATCAGGATAAACCCAAACTTTGATGTGGCTCACGAGGGCCGCCTCAGCCTACTCTCTCATTCTGCTTCCCCCACCTCTCCTCTATGCCACCCTGCCTCTCATCGCCAGGCCTTGGCCCACACAGGGCCTTTGCTGCGTGGAATACCTGGCCCTTTTGCTTTTGCATGGCCATCCCTGCTCTGCCTCCAGGGCTCAGCTCAGCATCGCCTCCTCCTCTGGGAAGTCTGATCTCCACTGACCCTTGAGCTCTCCCACAAACACTACACTGAAATTATTTCTTTTAAGTGTTTGCCTCTCACATCAGGCCATGCATTTCTGGAGGGTGGGTCCTGTCTAAGTGTCTCCTCCCCCATCACGCACCAGATCTGATAACCCAAATTCTGTCTTTCCCTGCCCAGACTTGCAACTCTTCTAAGCTCGGCTCACCTGCAAAACAGAGTGACAACCCCCACCTCACAGAATTTTGAAGATACCATGAGCTGACGCACACAGGATGATTAGCACATAGTAAGTGCTCAAGAAGAGGAAACTCTAAGTATTGTTCCTCTTGACAGTAAGGTACACTTAGGAGGGCAGGACCACATCCCTCTTGTTTGTTGCTGTGTTCCAGCTCCTGGCTCGGTGTCAGCACATAGGGGGTGCCCTCAGATGCCCCTCCTTGGGGTGGCCGATCATTTGGAGCTGGGCCAGGCTGGGGAAGTCTGGACCACAGGAAACCACAGGAAAAAGAAGGCTCAGTCTCCATAGGAGGCCCTCCTCAGGCCGCCCACACCCTGCCCCCCTTCCCATCTCCGGGCTCCCCAACCTTGCTTGAAGTTTTCCAGGTTGCGGAACTCTGCCAGGCTGTTCCCGTAGTAGTAGTTGGTGACATAGATCCTGTCATCTTTCGCGGCGGGGTCCTTCATCCAGGCTCCCTCATGGCGCCCGTAGCTGTGGTGCCTCACGGGGGGGTCCACAGCCCGGAGGGTGCCCTCACAGCTTATCTCTCTGCCTATGGGGAGTGAGGGGTACAGCGTCTGATACTCAGACCCACAGGCCCCGAGCCGAGCTGGAGCAGCAGCCCAGGGAGCGTTATCTGGGCCATACTTAAATCCCTCCTGATCTTTTTGTTCGCAGCCCTTTTCCCCCTTTCCTCCTGATCAAAGCAATGTCTGATCAACAGAGAAAACACAGAACATTCAGTAAAGGAGAATGAGGAAAATAAAAATGATTCAAAATGTCATTATCCAAAGAAAATTTTAAACATGTTGTATTTCCTTCTGTTTCTTTTTTAACTTTGCATGTCCAGTCATGCAGACATACGGTAAAAAACCGTGGTTCTTCTGAAGATTCAGTTTTATGTATCCTGTTTTTTCCCTCCACTGGGCGATTTCTCACATCATTAAATGGCTTTTTAATGATGTGATTTCAAGGTTCTACCAGGCCACCAGACAGCTGTGCCCCAGTCCCCTTGGTGTGAGACCTTCAGATTATTTCCAGTTTTCTGATGTTGGAAATAGGCTGGGAGGGAACCAGTTAAGCTGCAGCTGTTGTCCACATTGCCGATGGACCCTTCAGGAAAGATTCCTGGAAGTGGAATGCACTCAGGCCAAAGTAGGCAATGGGTTTAACAATACCTTGTTATCACAGGTAGCCAAGAGGCCCTCCAGAAAGATGGGCTCAATGATTTAATAGGAAACACTTCTACCGAAAGACACAAGCCAAAGCTACAAAAAAGCTACATAAAAAAAAATTAAGATATGAAAATCATTGCTGGATTTGATGATGGGATCCTAGGTGATATGTTAAGAAGGATTTGTTGAAAATACTACCTGTTTCACTGTAAATGTCCATCAAACTTTCTATAAAGGATCAGATAGGTAACATTTTAGGCTTTCCAGATCACATACTTCTGTATTCTTTTTTTTTTTTTTTTGCAACCCTTTGAAAATGTAAAAAACCATTCTTAGCTGGAGGGCCATACAAAAACAGGCTGCAGGCTGGATTTGGCCCATGGGCTTTATCCTACTGACCCCTGCGAGGCTTACTCACCTGCGTTGGGGACGTCTGGGCGTGAAGGTGGCTCGGTGGGCAGGGGACGGGTGGTGGGAGTCAGGGTGGAGGTGACGGTGGGGTCCGAGCCGGGGGTGCCGGAGGCCAAATCCGCTCCCTCTGAGGCCCTGGGCCCAGCCTCGTCTTGTTCTGCTGAGTTGGGCTCTGGTGATCTGCCCTCGGCCCTGGGCGGCAGCTGTTCCAGCCAGGAAGTGCCCTTGAGGGCGTTGTCTGCGGGGAGAAGACCCTGTGCTCTATCCTGAGCTGCTGCCCAGTGTCTTCCCCAGGCCCACCTGGCTCCCAGCTCTGGGGCCATGGCGGAGAGAAGCGGGGAGGCCCTGAGGAGTAAAAGGCCTCAAAAAGTGGGAGGTGGGGAGGCTTTGCGGTCAGCAGACCAGCTCCGAGCACCCCAGCTGAGTGAGCTCAGCCAAGTCGCCTGCCTTGGTGGACCTCAGCTTCCCCTTCTATGAAACGAGAATCACAAGGCTCACCACGTGCGGCTGCTGTGTTGATCAGAGGAAAACGTATACAAATCATTTGCACAGAGCCTGGCAAGTACGAGGTGCCAAATATGAGACCCCTTCCCTCCTGAGTGTCAAACACTTTGTACCAATTCTTTCATGTCCTCGATTCAACTCCAGGAGGCAGAAACCCTTGCTCCCAAATTGCAGACTTTTTCCTTATCCTTTCCCCTGGAACCCAGCCTGTTCCTCTCACCCAGTATTTGCCACTTCAAGCAGGGAGGGGCAGGTGCAGCCAGCCTCCCATCACCTCTGGACTCCAGGTCTCTGTCTCTGTCTCTGTCTCTGTCCCCCCACTCATCTCCTATCTCTCATTTCGTGGCTTTCTCGGAAACCACCCTCCCTTTTTCCCACCCCTGCTGGTAAGGCATTTGCCAACAGGATGACTTTTTCTGCTCCTGTGAGACCTGTGTGGGGCCATGTCTGGGTCATCCCTGACCCACACACTTCTCTGGGCTGGGATGGATGGGGCCTGCATAGGGAAAGCAGGAAGATTCAGTGCCACATAGCAGAGGACAGAGCTGTGAAGGGGTCTAAGGCAGGCTTTGCAGCCCACTGACCTGGGTTCCAGTGCCACCACTCACTGTGAAACCTGGAGCCAGTCTCTTCACCTCTCTGAACTTGTTTCCTCACCTGGATCAAGTGCAACAGCATTGTGAAAGTACACAGAAAACCGAGAAGCCAGGGACAAAGGAAAAGTGATGGTGTGGCCCCCAGGGGACGAGGCCCCTTGACTCCAGGACAATTACCCGACTTCTTCCTTTTCTCTCCCTGCCAGGCTTCCTCTTTGCATAGGGTTTAGCCAGGCCCCACTGTGGGGCAGCCCCTGGAGTCTCTCGGGAATGGGGCACACCCTCTTTCAGGGGAATCTGGCCTTGGCAGCCTACCAGGGCAAGAGGCTTGTTCCCACGGGCCTCGCTGGCAGAGCCAGATGCTTGCAGCTGTTCTTGGGCAGTGCCCAGCCAGGGGTCAGAGGCTCTGTTCTGTGGCCAGGCTGAGCTGGCAGGACTCAGAGCCAGTCAGCAGCTAGCACCAGGGGCTTGGGGAAGAGGCCCCTGAGCCTTGAGAGACCACAAATTTAGGGGGCTCTTGAAGGAGACTGGTCCCTCACATTTCTACCTTCCGGTCCCTCGGACGTGTGGGCAGAGGTCCTCACAAAAGGAGGTGGTCAACAGGACCCGGGAAGGGGGAGCAGGCTTGGGATGCCCCTCAGGCATTTGGGGAGGGTTTCAGAGGAAGAATCAGGAGCCACATCAGTGAGGATGGCCCAGAAATTTGGGTACTCTTGGAACTTTGGTCTCTTGTGTTTTTGGTTAATTACTTGGTTGCCCTTCACTGTGATCCCCCGTGGATCGAAGGAAAAATATAGGAGTCTGTGGGCTCTTCTTTGGGGAAATAAGAAGTGGGGGGTGCTGGAGAGGCCATCCATTCCAAAGCCACTTGGGAAACAAGAGGTGCCCAGAAGGCTCCATGTCATTTCCCAGAATGCTGGCCTGGCTACAGGTCTGGGGACTCCTACCCCACCTCTGGCTGTTGCCTGGCCACGTTTTTTCCCACTGGACTGTGAAGTCCACGTTAGGCAGAATCTCTGGGAGATACAGCAAGTACATGGTGGACCTTCAGCAACTTTTTGAATGAAGAAGGAAAAGTCCAGTGAGAGCGGAAACAGCTGAAGATACTGGAAAGGAACTGAGTGGCCCTTTGTATTGTTTATATTATTTCATCCCCAACAACGCCATGAGGGGTATCATCTCATTGTGTGGATGAACAAAGGGCACCAACAGGTAACCAGTGGAGGTGACATCTGGGCAGTTTGTAGAGAAGACACTGGATCCGTGCAGGTGATCTTTGGGGTGCCATCTATCAGCAAGCCCCCAATCCCCAAGGGTCCAACCCTCCTCCAACTCACCAGCCACAGCTTCGGCCACCTCCTTCCTGCCCGCCTTGTAGTAGGTGATGCCTCGGATCACAGCCTGCTGCTGGGCCAGGGTCCGGGGCTTGGCTGTGGGCTGGGGGAATCTGCCCTTGCCACCCTCCTTCCTCAGCTTCTCCACCTTCAGCAGCTTCTCCTTAGGAGGTTTTGGGAGGCCCCTGTCTACAAAGCTCTTCTGCATGTTGCTGTATTTGTTGTTGTCTTTGCCTTTCCCTCCAGCTGTGTCCTGAGGGAGAAGTGAAATCTCAGACTTAGGGGAGGTAGAAGAGGTGTTGTGGGAGGGCACGGAGGCTCAGCTTATGGGGACTGGAAGCGGTCATGCCACTCCAGGACCTACGCCTCAGGTGCTCGTGAAGTCACAGCTTTCCCCCAGAATGGCTAAGTCCATGACTGGGGTGTGCCTCGGGTTTCCCCAAGTGGGTTTCCCCACTCAGCAATAGCTCCCAAGCCCAGCCTCATAGGTTAGATTCCTGTCTCATTTCCAACCACCTGCATACTCGCCCCCAGGGGGTAGATTATAATGATCAACTCCCTAGGGAGGTACCTGGTCACCAGGTCAGCTTCCTATCCCTGTCTCTCTCTCACTCACGGGTCTTTGTTAGTGGGCAGGGGAGAGGTTCTCAGGCTCCGAGGCAAGATGACCAATGTCATCTCAGTGTGCCGGGAAACTGTCCCAGTTTTAGCACTGTAAGTCCTGCATCCTGGGAAACGCTTCAGTCTCAGGCAAACTTGGATGGGTTGGTCATCAAGGGCATTGCCCTTTGTGCATGCAGTTTCCAACGTTTTGTACATTTTATTTTCACTTCCCTTTAAATGCCTCTGATGCTGGCTTGGCACAAGATCACAGGCCCTGTGACATCACCTATTGTTAGGCAGAATCTCCAGGAGATACAGCAAGTACAGTATCTAGACCTTCCGTGTCGTGGCCAAAACAGCATTCGTTCGCGCCTGTGGACCTGACACGGGAATGAGCAGGAAGCCTGCCCTGGGCTAAGGCACCAGGCTTCCTCCACGTTTTATCAGCAACTAGGCGGTCCCGGCTGCAGACACAGATGGCCCCATCATCACAATGTCAGCACAGGAGGCCAAGAGGCGGAGAGGAAGAGCATGGGCTCGCCAGTCACACAGATGCGTGTTCAAGTCCTGGCGCAGCCGCCCTCTCTCCACGTGACCTCGCTCTGCGTTTCCTCATCTGCCAAATGGTCAATGATGCTCCTTCCTCATGGGTGGTTATGAGAATAACTGAGATCCTGTCTGTGAGGAAGTCAGGTTTAGACTTTAGAAGTCAGGTTTAGAGGATGTCAGGATTCCACAACGTCGGCTCCTTTCTTCCCTACTCCAAAACACAAGGCCGCTGTGCAGAATGGAGCGGTTGTGCCCTACACATGGGTGACAGGCCAAAGGGGCATGAGGGCACTGAAATTGAGCCTGTACTCCCATTTGCCAAGCCACACACCCTAGTGTATATCTATCATAGGAGGGAGCCTCTGTACAATTTGCCCACCCACAAGGGGCTCCTTTTTATTTGCCCAGAAGGAGAGCCTTTTTGGCAATTTGTCTGCTTAGAGGGGGGCCTTTTCTTTCTTTCTTTCTTTCTTTCTTTCTTTCTTTCTTTCTTTCTTTTTCTTTCTTTCTTTCTTTTCTTTCTTTCTCTTCCTTCCTCTTCTTTCTTTCTCTCTCTTCCTTTTCTTTCTTTCTTTTTCTTTCTTTCTTTCTCTTCCTTCCTCTTCTTTCTTTCTTTCTCTTCCTTTTCTTTCTTTTTCTTTCTTTCTTTCTTTCTTTCTTTCTTTCTCTTCCTTCCTTTTCTTTCTTTCTTTCCTTCTTTCTTTCTCTTCCTTTTTTCTTTCTTTCTTTCTTTCTTTCATTTTATTTTTAAATTTATTTATTTTGAGAAAGAGAGAGAGGGTGCAGGAGGGGCAGAGAGACCACAAGAGAGAAAGAGAATCCCAAGCAGGCTCTGCACTGTCAGTACAAAGCCCGATGTGGGGCTCAAACCCATGAACTGTGAGATCATGACCTGAGCTGAAACCAAGAGTCGGACGCTCAACCAACTGAGCCACCCAGACGCCCCAAGAAGGGCCTTTTTCAAATGCACATAAAGGTGTGTTATATGTCTTGGATGGCTCTGCCTGTTATCTCTGCTCACTTTCTGCTGAGCTTGAGTATGGAACGCCTGGGTACTTGCTGTAGGAATTCTCCACTCCAGACTGGGTTGATGAAGTGGTGTTAGTCTGCAGGGTTCCCCGAGGCATTGCCCATCTACCCCCGAGCAGGCCTGACCCAGCCAGGGGTCCAGCCACAGCAAGGGAGGCTAAAAGTGGTTTTGCTGCAGCCCATCCCCAGGACCAGGCAGGGAGGGTCCTCTCTACAGCCTTGTCCCCACTAGTTTGGAAATGGAAATGTCTTGGATGCCGCCAAACACCTGTCTCAGCAAACAGACCCCTCGGCTGGATCCCCACATCTGCTCCCAGCTTACCTCTGTCAACCGTGCTCGCTGTATGCCAGCAACCCCTGCCCCCAACCCTGCCGTAGACTCTCTAGCTATGCTAACCCTCAGCCCTCTCCTATGATCTCAAACCCCCATCCAGCTGGTTCCTGGGACTGAGGTCCTTGGCACACTGTGTTCCCAAGTCCACCCACCTTCTGGCCCCATCACCAGAGCCATGGACTCACCTGAGCCTTGCTAGCAGGGCCGGGGGCTGGGGCAGCATCTGGGACCGTGGCGGCGTCCTTCTGCAGCAGCTGGAGGCCCAGGCTGGAGAGCTCCTTCTTGATGCCCATCATGATGGCCGAGTGATTCTCATAGCGCTTCAGCTGCTCACTGAGATGGCGCATGCCCTCCTTCACCACCTCGTTCTCCCGGCTCAGGTTCACCTTGACGCTCTGTGGGGCAGGACCTTAATCAAGGTCTTTCTAGCCTCCTCTGAGAGCCACTCCCCACCCCCCGCCTCCCTGGAGGGGACACCCCAGCTTCACTGCCCGTCTCCTGAGCAGGGCCCAAGGGTACAGACAGTGGCACCAGCAGGCCTGGGTGGATAAAGCATGCTGCCCAGAGGCCATGTGATCATTCATGTCTTATTTAAAAAGTGAATGAGTGATGTTTTTCCCTTGGGCAGAGGGAGCCAGTTCCTCCCAAGTGAGGCTGTTTTCTCCACTTCCACTCAGAGTTAGCAATAAGGGTTTTTTTTTGTTTGCTTTTTTTTTTTTTTTTTTTTTTTTAGTTATCGCCTAGTGAACAGAAGCAAAGCGCAGATAATGCAAAACAGAAGACAATTAAAAAATCATTTCTTTGTGGCTACGGAAACCATTTCTGATTTGTTCCAGCCACAGCAGATACACTCTCCAGATCGCCTGGCTCCTAGTTCCACGAAGTGAGTTAACATTTCCTAAGATTACGGGAGGAAAGGCCAAAGAAGGATAACCATGGAGCTGGCATCAGGAGAGCCTGGCATGTACGAGGTGCACAGAAAACACCGGCGCACGGTAGCAGTCCAACAACCATTACCTGACTCCCATGCTGGCAAGGGCCTGGCACACGGTAGATACACACCAAACACTTTTTGGATAATTGAAGCCACTGTGACCCCAGCTTTGGGGAGACCAAGGGGTTAATCTCTCACCCGGGGGCACAGGATGCCCAGGTACCCCCTCCCTCTGGAAAGGAAGCTGGGAAAGGAAGCCCCCACACCCGCTCCTGGCAGCTGCATGGCCCCAGGCTCCCGGCAGCCCAGCAGGGGCCGGATGCAGGAAACAGGCGGAGGCCAGGCTGTGCCAGCAGAGATGTGTGCCAGTAAACCTTGAACCTGCAGCCTGGACGCCCCAGGATTGTCCAGCTCTGTCGCTGTCCTCAGGGGGCGGTCCTGGCCACCTGCCTAGCCCTCCAGCACATTTGCACTTGACCAGAAGATGCGTCTGCTGCAAGTGGGTACTGGGACCGCCATGCTGTCCTAATAAGCCCTACCCTGGTGGGCTTGGCCAGTCCTGTACTTTTATGTGGCATTTTATGTGACAAGTAGCCCTGGACTTGTGTAATGTATGAGTCTTGGTCTTGGTGAACTGAGGGTAACTGCAAGTTCCAACCAGCCCTACTCCACATCCCTTTCATGTAGCCAGCTAGTGCCTCAGTTTCTCCACCCAGCCTACCAGCTTCCTGTAGGCCCACGAGCCCAGTCAGACCGCTTTTCCGAAGTCTGGACCCAGAGGCCTACATCTCCCTCTCCAAGCTGCCTGCTGGAGTCCAGTTTTCAACAGCCACCAGGGTCAAGGCAGAATTGCCCAGGCCCCTGCAGACACTACCCTTGGCGTCCAATGTTGACCCAGCCTGGCTCCTGGGTAGATCTCTGCCCTTACCTCTTCCAGCGTGTTCATCTGGGAGGCCACCTTGTGGACATAGGCGTGCACTTTCATCAGGTCCATGCTGTACAAGGTGCCCTCCAGGAGATCCACCATGGACTGTAGCTGCCCAGGAAAGGGTGAGAGGGTTAGGGTAAGGGCAGAACACAGGATCAGGCACATATGGTGCAAAAGGAGCTCTACCACTTGGAATGGCCTCATGGGGCCTCAGCACCCATTGGACCCAGCTTGCTAATAATAATGAGAAAAGCAGTGGATTCCATTCTTGAACTCTTATCACAAGGCAGGTACGGTGTTAGGGGCTTTAACGAGCTGTTTCACTTAGTCCTCAGGACAACCCCATGGGGTGTGTGGACATTGGAGATCAATGTACATGCCCTGGGATCCCTCTTACCTATTTCTTGTGCCCATACCTGGCTTCCACGTGCCTCCTTTTTAACAGCCTGCATCTGTGACCCTCTTCAAAGAGCTTCTGTGTCCCCAAAGTGCCTGGGAGTGTATGTCCTCCTGGGGCAGTCCTTAGGCAATGCCTGGCAGGTATGGGCATTGAAAAGCCCAGCTCCCTAGCCCCAGTGGGGGACAACTGGGCTGTCATTCACACTCCAGCATCCCCTGGGGCTGAAGCTGATGCTTGGCCTGAGACCACACCCTACTGGGCTTCCTTCTCTTCCCACCTCCACCTCTACCACTTTGGTACCAGCTTCTCCTGGGCTTTTCAGAATAAATCACCAGCACACGAATCACTTGCCTCAGAGTCTGCACCTTGGGACCCAAAGACAGGGTCTGGACAACTTTTCCTTCCTTCCTTCCTTCCTTCCTTCCTTCCTTCCTTCCTTCCTTCCTTCCTTTTCATAATCTCTGTGCCCAACATGGGGCTCAAACTCATGACCTGAGGTCAAGAGTCACATGCCCTACGGACTGAACCAGTTAGGCACTCCGACAAAGTCTGGAAAACTTTTATTTTCACCTTACAGAGTAGGAAATTGAAGCTTAGGTGAAGTGACTTGTCCAAAGCCACCCAGTTGTTAAATGGTGGGGCCGGCAGCAGATCCCAGATTGATATACACCAAAACCCCTCTCCTATCCTGCTTTACCATTCCTTCTTGTGTTCAGATGGGGAAACGGAGGCCAAGAGAAGGGAGGAGCTTGTACAACAAACAGGCCAGTGGCAGATTCTGTGTCACCCGTGTCCAGCGCAGGGCTGCTCCCTGCAGATGTCCCTCTCCTTCCTATCCCCATCACACGTCATCAGGATATGACCTTCCCAGATGGCCAAGATGCCAGTGAGTGTCAGGGAAACCAGGGCACAAGGGGCTGGCTGGAAATCAGCTTCCCCTGGCTTCTTGAGGAGGGCTGTTTCTTCAGCCCACCCTCTCACATGGCCCTACTCCGAGTCCTGCAGCATTTCTCAGGGTCTGAGCAAGCCAGCGCTCCTGTCTGACCCTGGCCAGCTGTTTCCAAAACAGTTTTACTCCCACTCTCCCAGGGGTGTTCAAGTTGTTTTAAGCCAGAGATCTTTTCTTTGAGTAGGCATTGATCTCTAAAATGGAAAAAGGGAGTGGAAAAGTCTTACAGAAGCAGGGGTTGGACCTTGAGTCTTGTCTGCTCCCCTGTAACCCAGCTCAGACCCTGAAGAGTTGCTCGGTACCCCTTGGGCTCAGGGGAGCACAGTCTGAGAACCATGCACATAGACTCGTGTGTGCTTTGGCGTCCTTCTCTGTGAAATGAGGCAATAGGGCTGTGGTCAGGAGCAGTAGTGTCTGGACAGGGCTCTGCAGAGTGGGCATGCTGCTTAGGGCTTCATGAATACCAGCAATAGTGATACTATTCCAGGATACTAAAGGGGATCCTCCCAGCTTCAGTCTACTGCCTTCATGGTGACCCAAACTAGCTTTCCAAAACACGGCTTTGACCGTGGGTCTCTCTGCTGCTAGATAGCTTGTCATGGCTCCCCAGTGCTCATGTATGACTTTTCACTTCTTAAGCCTGGCATTCGAGCCCTCTATGCTCTGCCCATGTAACCTCAATGGCCTCAGCAAATGTTTCCTGTGGGCCAGGAACTAAGGACAGTGATGAGTAAGATAGACACAAGCCTTCATGGTCCTTCACAGGCTGTCAAAGAACAGAGCGTAACAGAGAGGTGCCCAGATCATTAATGTGAGGACGCCAACCTTGTCTAGGAGCAGATGTGGATTAGTAAAGTATGCCAGGAGGGAGTTTTGTTTGAGCTGAGCTCCGCAGGAGGAGCCCAAATTAGGCAAAGAAGGCAGGAGAAGGGCAATCCAGGCCAAGGGAACAGTTTGTATAAAGAGCGGGAGGGAAGAAGAAACACGGTGTGTTTGGGCCATGCTACCGAAGTGTGGTCTGCAGACCAGCATTGGCCCAAGCTATTTGTCACTCATCTATGATAAGGTAATGACAAAAAAGTGGGAGTAGACTTTTACAAACTTTCAGATCCCTTTGACAAAGAAATTTTTAATCTGTTGACTCTACTAGTAAAACACTGGATTTGTATTTTGCATGTCTGTTTTCTGTTTCATTTTTTGAATAATTCATTTTTATGGCATTTTCCAAAAGTATTGGTTCTTGTTTTTTTTTTATTTAAAAAAAAATTTTAAAGGCTGCCTTTTTTGAGGAAAAAAAAAACACTTAAGTTTATTTATTTATTTTGAGAGACTCAGAAAGCATGAGTGGGGAAGGGGCAAAGAGAGAGGGAGAGAGAGAGAATCCCAAGCAGGCTCTGCACTGATGCGGGGCTCAAACTCATGAACCCTGAGATCATGACCTGAGCCAAAATCAAGAGTCGGACGCTTAACTGACTGAGCCACCCAGGCACCCTGGTTCTTATTTTTTAAAAATTTGTCTTGGGGCCCCTGGGTGGCTCAGTTGGTCAAGCATCCGACTTCAGCTCAGGTCATGATCTCACAGTCCGTGAGTTCAAGCCCCGTGTCAGGCTCTGTGCTGACGGCTCAGAGCCTGGAGCCTGCTTTGGATTCTGTGTCTCCCTCTCTCTCTGCCCCTCCCCTGCTCATGCTCTGTCTCTCTCTGTCTCAAAAATAAATAAAAACATTAAAAAAATTAAAAAAGAAAAGAAAACTGGTAATAAATAACAAGAGCCATAAATCTGTTCACGCTTTCGGCACAGTAATGCATCTTCTGGGTATATAACTTTAAAAAAAAAATTTGTCTTTCACCACAGATAGTTTGAGAAACCCTATGCTAGAGGAATTGACAGGTGGCTAGTGGGGCTGGAGCAGAGAAAGTGCAGAGAGCCATCCTGGGCCACATCCACTCCACCTGCTCTCACCCATAATACCCTCATTTCTTCTCTGCCTGAGGGACTCCTACCAAGCCCTCAAAGCCCAGCTCTAATGTTACCTCCTCTTCTGGGTTCCCACAGTCCTGGGACATCCGGTGGCCCAGCACCAATGACACTAACATTGTTAGAGTCAGGAGCTGTGTCCCCATAGGACTGGGGATTCCTCAAGGGTGGGCCCATGTTTAGTTCATGTCCAGAAGGAAAAGGAGTGAAGAGGTAAAAGGTATGCACCTGTCACTAACCTCCCCAAGAAAGGGAATCTAAAAATCCTCTCCCTTCTACTCAGAGTCATGCAACAAAGACCAAATCACAGCCGAAGTTCTTAGCTTGAAAGGGCTGGGGTAGAGACAGGGGAGGATATAGCATGGGTGTGCCCTGCTTCCCCTCCTCCATGGGCTTCCCTTAACCTCCTCTCCTGGGGGACTTCCCATAAACAGGCTTCTGCTGAAGGACAAGTTGCTGAGCCTAATGGGAGAGGCCTCAGCCCTGTCTCATACTGCCTCTGCACCTCTCTCTTGGGGTTTTCTGGGTACCTCTCAGGTACCTGCCCCTGCACCTACAGTGTGAATGAGACACAGTATTTTCTCCTCCTCTCTCCTCCTACAATACCACCTACTGGGTCAATTTCACCGCTACCCTACTCTGGTCCTACAAGACTGAATGAAAACCATCATGGCTGCTGTGTACTGAAAAGACCTAAGGGACAATGGGGTCCTGGCTGAGAGCAAGTCACAATCCCTCTCTGGGCCTCAGATTCCTCCACAAGTAAAGCTAGGACCATAAGTTTGCTCTCCAAAGGGCTGTGGCAAGGATTAAATTCGCCAGGATGTATGAAAAGGTTTTGTGTATCCTCATGTAAAGTATGCTTACAATTTAGTTAATGAGAAGTGGGCTTGAACAGAAGTTGGGGTTTGTCCCTATGGCCTCAGTGCCTCAAGTCTGCAGAGCCCTAGTGAAGCCTCAGGGAGACAGTGCAGTCCGGGGACTGACAAGTTGTTAAGAGGTAACTTGTCCTCAAATTCAATCCTATCCCAGCTTTGAGAGTTTTGGTATCCATTTAGTTGTTACAAAAATAAAACTAAAGTTAAATTTAAAGAAAATATTTTTAGCCAAATGTGGGAGACCATTTTTCACGGGCCTCTTGCTTTTTTCTGCATGTCTTGCATGCAGACGTGCTGCCTGTCTTTGTTCCAGGACATCTTATTGTATGGTGAGCAATCTTGGAACATAGAGTGTTTCCCTCCAGAGTCGGGAAGGTGTGCTCAGTGCCCATTATAAAAGTTTTGGATTTTTTAAGCTTGGGGCTCCACTCTTGAGAAATACCCCACTGTGTGTGCAGGTGTTATCTGGTCTTCACTGTATCACCCCATGGGAACTGGAGCTGGAAGAATCAGTTCAAGAAAATGTAGATACTCTGGCTGCTGTGAGTAATAAAGTCCTTAGTCTCTGACCCAGGAGGCTTGTGTCTTCTGCCAGCATCCATGAAACGGGCAGGCTGACTTGTTATCTTAGAAGTATGGTAACATCTCAGTCAATTTCACAGTTCTTGATACCAAAAAAAGCAACACAGATACTCATATGTTTGGAAGAAATTGTAAAAGAAAAAGATACTCTCAAAAGACAGCAAGTTTATCTAGTCCATTACAGAAAGGAAAACAGGAGAGTAACGTTGTTTAGAACACATGCTTTGGATACAGCAGGAAGTTGTTCAAATCCCAGCCCCACCAAGCACAGAGCTGGGTGTGTTATGAATGCCACAAAGGTGCCTGGCTGGCTGTGGGGACTGTGATCTAGCCTGCACATGCCTATTCAAGCCATGTGTCCTGGTGGTAGGCCCTGGCATGGGGCGGTGTCCCTGGAGGTGGGGCTTCTTTCTGATCTGCCTATGGAGGTGGCTGGAGGGAGGTAAGCATAAAATTTATATAAAAGTATGGTTTAGACCCCGAAGCTACCTGCCATTATGTGAGAGCTTGGGCCACACATAACTTGTGTCACCTAACTTCCCAAACCTCAGTATAAAACGAGGACAGTGATTCCATATTTCCCAGAATGGTTCAAGAATTTAGAGGAAAAAAAATGTGTAAAATGAGCTTAGCACAACATCTGGTATGCAGGTGGTGCTTGAATATGGGAAGTGGTATCATTACATTAAAAACGATAAAATGCCACAAAACTTAAAATTTAAAATACTATATTCTAAGGTGCTGACAGATGAACTGGTTTGGGTAAAATATAGGACACTGAACTAGGTGATAAAGTATATATCTGTTTGCTTATTTTCTGTCTCCCTTACTCAAGGCACGATGAGTTCCCCCCTTTATCCCCAGAACAGTGCCGCCTGGCCGGTGGTAGGTGCTCTGTAAATATCTGTTGCATAAAGAAGCCTGCATTGGGCACACCTGCTAGAACACAGGGTAAACTGTGTAAACGCCGCCTCCATCACTTACTGGCAAATAGTATTGGGCAAGAAGTGGCTTTCCCTTCAGGGAACCTCGGTTTCCTCCCCTGTGAAATGGGGTAACAACAGCAGCCACCCAGAGTGTGTGGACTTTTCACTGAAAGGACAGCCCACGCTAGATACTCATCCAGGAGGCGTTCCCTGCCCCCCCCCCCCGCCCCAGAAAGTCTACCTTGAGGAGCTCCGGTGCCTGCTTCTTGAGCTTCTCCATCTTCCACTCGTTCTCGCAGGGGTTGAGTGAGGAGGGTGGCGCCGTGCAAGAGCAGCGGCAGTCGGTCCCTGAGCTCACGGTCTCCACAGTGTAGAAGTCCTCCACCCGTGCCCGCCCGCTGCGCACCCGGCTGCACGCGTCCTTGCTCAGCGGCCGCATGATGCACTTGCAGCGGCAGTCAGAGCCCTCTGAGGTCATCCGCACCTGGTCCATGTCACCAAACACCTGCAAGAGGGGCTCCGGTGAGCCGAAGGCCAGTGCTGGGGGGGGAGAAGGAGGAGGGAGGAGGAGCCAGGAGGAGGCACCTGGGACAGGTAGCACAATCCAGTGCCCTTGGCCTTTGGGGTGCCTGGCTGGCTCACGCAGTTGAGCCTGTGATTCTTGATCTCAGGGTTGTGAGTTCGAGCCCCACACTGGTTGTAGAGATTACTCTAAAAAAAATTTTTTTTTAACTCTTAAAAACAAAACAAAACAAAACAAAACAAAACATGGAATTACCACAGAACCCAATAATTCTGCTTCTAGATAGAATTATTATCTAAAGATGACTTCCCCAAAGAACAGAAGACAGGTATTCAAACAAAGACTTGTGCATGAATGTTCACAGCTGCATGATTCACAATACTTATGAGGTGGAACCAATCCAAATGTCCATCCACTGATGGGTAAACAAAAGTGGTGCGTCTATACAGTGGAATATTACTGAGTCAAAAACCGAATGAAGTATGGATGCATGCTACAACTTGGATGAACCTTGCCAACATGCTGCTAAGTGATAGAAGCCAGACGCAAAAGGCCACATATTGTATGACTCCGTTTATTAATATCCAGGCTAGGCAGATCCACAGACACAAAGCAGATTAGTGGTTGCCAGGACTTGGGAGAGGGGAAATGGGGAAAGACTGCTTAATGGGCACGGGGTTTCCTTTTGGAGTAATTGAAAATGTTCTGGAACTAAGTAGTGGTGATGGTTGCACAACATTGTGAATGTACTAAATGCCACTGAATCGCACACTTTAAAATGGTAAATATCATGTGTATTTTATCACAATAGTAAAAGATATGAAGAACTTTTATCGGGCACTGACTAGACCCCGGTTTTCATGTGCATCACATCCTTCAATAATATCTGTGTATGGGGGGGCTAGTTACCTCCAAAGTCCTTACCATGGTCTTCAAGGCCTACTTGAACTGACAGCCTCTTCTCAACCCTTCCTCTTGTCACCCTTTCCTTCCTTTGGGTTACTCCATTCCAGCCTTTGCAGATGTGATACCCTCATCCTGAAACTCTTATTCCCCTGATACTCCCTTGGCTTATTCCCTCATGTTACTTACACATCACCTCCTCGGAGAAGCCTTCCAGACTAACCCACCTCCCCTTACTCTGTCCCCTTATCTAGTGGCTTTGTTTTTCTTTATTATACCTAGGTATATTATATATATATATATATATATATATATATATATATATATATATATCTGAAGTATTATATTTGTGTTTGCTTGTTTTTTTCTTACTCTACTGAAGGAACCATTAGAGAAAGGGACTTTGTTCAGTTCTCTCCTATACCACAGAATAGTGCCTGCACAGCCTATAGAAGATGCTCTGTAAATATCTGTTGGATAAATAAGCCTGCATTTTGCAGAAATGGTAGAGCACAGGGCTAAGACCGTGGTGTCTGCAACCTGGGTTAGTAGCTGTGAGATGGTGGGCAGCTCAGCCTTTCTGGCCACTCCCTATTTGGCTCAGCCAGCCTACTCTGGGCTCCAGGCTCTTGGAACACAGCTCCCCAAGGCTCAACCAACAAACACCCCAGGCCTCATGGCTACTTAGCTCTCACTGAAGTAACCAGGACTCAGTTTATGGTTCCCTTGGGCTTCCTGCCAACCCCAGTGCCCTTGAATGTCGCAGTGCCCTTGGAGGAAGGGCCAAAGGCACCCCATATCTGTTCTGAGCTGTCAGATGCCTGTTTGGGCCTCTGGCCTCTGTTGGACCCTGGGTGACAGCTGGAGGTGCAGAAGAAATAGGTTGAGATACATTCTTGAGCTTTCCTGCTATATGAGAAGCTGGCAGAGTAGGCTCTGAGAACACAGAGGAAGACACCCATGAAGACTGCTCAGAGGAGGTCACCCTTGGAGGGCATCTTTAAGGAAGAGAAGGGCATTCGAGGGACAGCAAATCAGATATGTAAAGATGAGAAATGGCCTGGCACTTGGGGATCTAGGGGGGAATCATTTTGGCTGGTACTTGCAGGAACCCGGGGATGGCAGAGACCAGCTTGTGGAGGGCCCTGAAAGCTGGTTGGGGATCTTGGTTTCTTCCTGAAAACACTGGGGAGTCACGGAAAGATTTTAAGCAGGGGAGAGCCAGGTTCAGATCTGCATTATGAAAAGTTATTATTATTATTATTATTATTATTATTATTATCATCATCATTATTATCGGGCTGCCTTGTGGAGAGATGGTGGATGGACCATCCTGGGTCACAGACCTCGGAGGTGACATTTACTAAGAACTCACTAAGTGCTGGGGAAGCGTGGGGGCAGTGGTTAGGCAACAACCATGGGCCACCTACAGCTGTGTGTTCTTGGGTAGATTACTTAATCTCTCTGTGCCTCAGTTTCCTCATCTGTAAAATGAGGGTACTACTAGTGTCTGCCCAACAAAGGACTGAGAGATGGAATGCCAGGATTATGCTCAGTCCAGTGCCAGGAGCCCACAGTACAGTCTGTTTGCTGTAGCTGTTGTTATTACTACCAATAATCCTGAAAGGGGGTTGTTTTCCTGCTTGTTTCTCTATGTATATGCAGTGGTAGATATTCTTAGAGGGTCCTACAGATGAGGAAACTGAGCCCTGGAGCCATCAAGTGACTTGTTCAAGGGGATTAGAGCCCAGTGTGGGTAGACTTCCAGTCCCCTGGGGGACAAGGAGGGTGGGGAAGGAGGAAGCTACCAGTAGCTTTGTCCTGGGCCCTCTGTGGGCAGAGTGTACCCTGGGCACTTTGGGGCAATTCTCCCCTGCCTGTGAACGCTGACAGCCAGGCTAGGGGTCCTGCACATTCCTTAAATCTCGGCCAGTGCCTTAAGCCTGCCTTCCGTTCGAGACTCCTGGGCCCCCTTCCCAGATCTGCTGGGACCTCCAGCCACCCCCAGCCACTCCCCAGTGGGTGGATATGGATGTGCTCTGTGTGGCCAGGCCAGAGAGGCTTCCTCCTGGGGACCCACTCATAATCCCAACGTCCACCCCCACCAGCCTCCACATCAGATTGCAATATTCCTTGTCTCCTCAGATGAGGTGCTACATCCTGAGGGGGGCGGCCAAAGCCCTGATACCGGCCAGGAGTCGGAAGAGGGCCTCTGCTCCCAGCCCCAGCTGCCAGGAACCTAGGCAAGGCCCTCCCTTCGGTGATTACTGGGGCCGGCGGTGCTTGATTGGAGGCAGCAAGGCACCATGGTGAGGAGCCAAGCCCAGACTCAAATCCCAGCTCCTCCATTTCCCTGCATGGCCTTGACCCCTCTGAGTCTCTGCATCCTCCTCCATAAAACGGGGAGGATAATAATCTCTGCCTCGTAAGCTTGACCTGAGGCTGAAATGAGTCAAAATGCATGCAAAGCGCCTGGCACCAAGCCTGGCACAGAGTAACTGCTCTTTAAGGGGTACGTGCTATTCAAGTAGCCGCCAACAACCCTCCCTCATGTTTGCACGTCATCTTCTACCTCTCTTTGCTCTCATCACAGCCCCCTCTTACAGAGGAGAAATCTGAGCATCAGAGAAGACTAGAGGCTTGTCCAGGGTCACTAAGAACAGCCTGACTCTAAAACTTTGGTTTACTTGCTGTTCCTCCCATGACCACCCATAGTCAACAGGCAAGGGCTTCTCCAACAACAATTGAGCTGGGACAGAAAAGGGGGCCCTGGGTTGGGTCACAGGGATGGTATAGGACCCGGCCCACCCTGCCCTTGGCACGAGGGCTGGAGCTGTTGTGAAGCAGCAAAGTCCCTGCATCACATCGCATCTCTTTCTACAGCCTCACTCAGCACACACCTGCTGCCAGAGACCCCAGAAGTGTGTGGGTGGCTCAGGCTGAAAAACATCCCTAGGTATTTGGGGGTGCCTGGGTGTCTCAGTCGGTTAAGCGTTCAACTCTGGATTTCAGCTCAAGTTGTGATCTCACAGTTCATGGGATCCAGCCCTGCATTGGGCCCTGCACTGACAGTGCAGAGCCTGCTTGGGATTCTCTCTCTCCTTCTCTTTTTGCCCTTCTCTCGCTCTCCTTCTCTGTCTCACTCTCAATCCCTGCCCCTCCCTTTTCCTTTCTCTCAAAATAAAACAAACCAAAAAACATCCCTAGGTATTTGTAAGGGAATCCTCCAATGAGATGGTGAGAAGGCGTACTTGAGATTTTTCTGAAGAAAGATGGATAAATCTGGCCACAGTGGGAAGAGGAGGGTTTACACTTCTAGAATGTTATAGAAATGAACAGATTCACATTGTGTTACCTTGAGGTAGAGTCTTCCTTCTTTCCACATGACCACCCCAGACTCACTGGGAGCCAGTCTCCATGTCCCCCTCAAAGCCCTCCCCTAGGGCCCAGTGCCAGCTGGACACTCCCTAGATGGCATAGGACCCCCAAACTTAAGCCATCCAAAACTGAACCCAGCATCTTTCCTCAACTTATGTCCAACTACCCTCCCACCCAACCCAGATATCTGAGCCTCCTTTTTACACTGGACAAGCCATCAGTCATGTTCTTCCAATTCTTTATCCTAATTACCTCCCATCTCTATCCCTGGTTCTCCATTCCATGATGATAGCCCAAGTTCAGACCACATTAACTGCTACCTAGGAACACAGCAGCCTCCTCTCTGCCAGCATAATCTTCCAGAAGCTCCCCTTTGATGATCTTTACTCTCTTGCTCCACAAACCTTCATGGCTCCCTATATCTCCATGAGTTTTCAACTGGAAGGATGTGCCTTGGAATGACCTGGAGTACACTTGGGAAATGCAGGTGCCCTGGCCTGAGTCCACACTTCTTAACTCAGACTCCGAGGCTCCCCAGGCCATCTGGATGCCCACTGAAGGCCGAGAATCCTGTAACCCCAGGATTCTCCATACTCCTCAACCTGGCTCTTTTGACCCTCAGTGTTCCAACCTGTCAAATAGAGGTTGGCCGCAGGGTTGTGTAAGATTCTGAATTGAAGTGCTGGGCGTGGGGCTTGGCACACAGGATGTTTCTCAGTACTTTCTTCTGGGTGCCCCAGCCAACAGGAATGTTGGGGCAAGAATTTCCCTGTGGAGAGACCCTGTGGGGCCTGACCTGGCCCCACACTCTTTGTGTACAGGAGGACATCATTTGTATCCCTTGTCTGCCCTGAGCCTGTTTTCAATTACACCCACAGGCAGAAACTTCCCGAGCAGAGGCGCAACAGCACCGAAGCCCCCGGAGACCAGCCTGGCCTAGAACATCTGATCCAGCCTGCGCCACCACAGCCTGCCTGTGCCAGCCCCTCCTGCTCTCCTGGCCCAGTCCCCACAAGCCTTGGCCTACCCTCCGTCCTTGGGCCCCTGGTCAGCAGCAGGGATGACCAAAGACCCCCATCCCCTTGTCACCACCTGGATGCATGGCAGTGAGGCACCCTTCACAAATGGGGCAACTGAAGTAGCAATGGGGAATCCTCAGCCACATTGCAAGGGCATACAGCAGAACCAAGTGCCATGCCTGGCTTTCATGTGGTTACCTGTCTGTCCCTCCAAGCTGGGCAGCCCCTCAGAAATGCCAGGGAATCTGTGAAGCCCTTCTCCCACTCCCATGCTGGACAAAGCACCTCCTTAGATGAAAATTCCAAGTCCTGTTTAGGAGAGACCTTGCTATAAACACTTGCTATAAATTAAAACACCCTGAGTAAGGAGCTCCCTGAGACCACAGAGTTCTGTGGTGAGTACTGGGGTTGAGCTGCCCCTGCACCCCTGAGAGTGGGGGGCAGGAGTGGGGGGGCTGGACTCCCCCAGGAAGCCTAAGGTGGGGGGCAATTTAACCCTTTAGGGCCCTAGATAGGCTTCAAGTCCCAGGCTCGCCCTCGAAGGGCTCCCCCCTCTCCAAAATAGGACAGGCTTGGAGAGGAAGGATGGTTATGGGGGAGGGAAAGGGTGATAATGAAAACAGCTCTCTCTGTAGGGCCAGCAGGAGACCGGCTGTGCTGAGGAATGCAGAGTAAATTCACCCATCACTTGATTTTTATTTTTCCCAGCTGGCTGAAGTGGTGTGGGGTGGGAGGTGTCTGAGGAGGGCTGTGCTGCATCCTGCAGGCTCTAGAGTGCACCTCCCTACCCACCAGCCTCAGCTTGCCCTGGAACAGCTACACACACACACACACACACACACACACACACACACACACACACACCCAACCTAGCAAGTGTTTGGCTGACTCACTACATAAACAACATGTTGGGTTTTCTTTGTCTTTGCTTTGTTTTGAATGTTAGCCCTCCCCCACAAGCTCTACAGTCCTCTGCATGGCTCAGAGGATGCCCAGAACCAAATATTCCTCCCAGCCAGAGATGGGAGGGGAAAAGCATTGATCAGGTTATGTGGAGTTTTTTTTTTTTTTTTTTTTTTTTGCTTACTGTTCCCCTACCTGAGCCAGGTCAGGGAATCCGAGAGATCCTACATAGAAAGGAAGTTGGACAGAGATTGTTTGTCAGATGGGGAAACTGAAGCCCAGAGTCAGGCAGTGACTTGCCCAAGGTCACACGATCAAAGAACAACAAAGGGCCAGAACCTAGGTCTTTGGGTTCACAAGCTGGCCACTTCTCTATACACCCGAGTTTCCCATCTGTAAAATAGGAAAGATATGCATTCCCTTCTTATCTTTGGAGTGCATGGTCAGGACTGCAGCTCACTTGTTTTCGTACCCTGAGCTGAACCTTCAGGGTGAGGGTCTGCTAGTGCCCAGTGCTCATAAACTTAACCTGTGGCTAGTGGCTTTTGCCTTTTACCTTGCTTGTGGGCAGTGCAGCCTCACCTTCTACCCAGGAAAGAGGCTGGAGAGACACCAAAGAAGTCACTCCTTTGCTCTCCTGCTGTATGAGTAAGGGCCCTACTTTCTTCCCACCCCTCATTCATTCCCAGTCCCCTTCTCCTTCCTGGGTCATCTCCAGAACACCCTCAAGGGGTTCCTGCTCTCACTGATTCTGAGTGCTTGCTCTCTCAACATTCTGGATCTCACCTCCTTTTGGGTTCCCCTGATAAGATTTCTTAATCACAGTATGATTTATTGGGCACCTACTAGGCACCAGGTGTGGTGCTACACATTTTACAGGCATGAACTCACTACAGAACACCAACTGCAGGAAGTGGGAACTATTTCCATATTTACAAGCAAGGAAATGGAGGCTCAGAGAGGTAAAGGCCCAATGTCACCCAGATGAGAGATGGAGTGGGATTTGAACTCAGGTCTGCTTGACACCAGGGCTGAAAGGTCAGCCACAACAGAGAACAAAAGCTCAGGTCCCTTAGGGAAACACGGTGTCCTCCAGAAGGCGCATTAGATCCCTAGCAGGACTACCAGAGGCCAGGCAAGTGGCCAGCCCACTAGGTTTATTGGGTAGGGACTCTGGATGCCCAGCATGGACTGAAAGCCTTGACTCCGGCTCTGTTGCAAATCCTGGAGTCCCTGGGTAGTTAGTAGTTACCCAGGGGTCTACCCCACCTGGTTAGCCTGCCGCGGAAACTTTCAGCCGGATTTCCAGACTGCCCCTGCCCAGCGCTCCTAGGAATCCCCTTCCTGGGCTGGGGACTGCATCTCTTGTCTGAGCCCCCTCTAAACTCCCAGGGTCCCCTCTCCCTGGCCCTGGGTTTCAGTGCTGACCTTCTCCCCGCATTGGACTGGGTCCCGGAGCCCCTTCCTCAGGCCCCAGGTCCCAAGTACTCCTACCATCTTCAGCGCTTCTTCCCCCACGCGCTCCTCTCCCTGGGTCCTGGCCCCAGCGGCTTCCTTGCTGAGCCGGCCGGGTCTCCCACTCCTGGTCCTCCGCTCCTGGCCCGGACACCCTCCTCGGTCGGCACCCTAGCCACAGCGCCCCCTCGCGCCCGGCTCCCCGCGGAGCTGAGCCCCGATCAGAGGGCCGCGCCGTACCTTACTGTCAGCGCGCACCCGGCCGGCGCGCAGCAGCAGCAGCAACAGCAGCAGCAGCGGCGGCAGCAGGAGCAGGGGCAGTGGCCGGGACCGGGTTAGGAGGGCGGCCGCGGCCATGGCGGGATGGGCACGGTGGGCACGGACGGCCGAGTGCGGACGCTGGGAAGCGCGGGCCGCACTGTGAGCTCTGTGCAGCCGCCAGCGAAGCCCGCGCGGCGCGCCCCCCCGCCCCACGCCCCCTCCCGCGCTGCCGGGGGCGGAGCTAGGGTGGAGGGGGCACCCCGCCCTGCCCGGCCCTCTCTCTGCGGGGCCTCTTCGCCGTTGGGCGGCTCTCCAAAGGGCATCCCTGCCAGGACACAAAAAAGGGTCTTGTTCGGAGTCCCCAGGAGCCTCGGGGCCAAAACGCGGAGCGCAGGGTCGACACACGGAGGAAGGTCCTGTTCTGTGAGATGTGGGACCGTGGGCGTGTCCCTTCACCTCTTTGAGCCTCAGTTTCCTAATCTATAAAATGGAGAAAATAGTGCTTTCCTTTTGGAGTGGTTGTGAAGTTCAGATGAGTGATGTTTCCAGAGCAGGTGAGCTTTTCAGCTCTCCAAATACCCAGACCCCGCCACCTCTACCCATCTCACGACTCAGACCTCTCTCTCCCGTTGTTTCTTTTCCTTTTCCCTCCGTGATCCCTCCCGTAGACCCCCAGTAGCTCCTGCCTTTTAAACAGCCTTCCTTTTCCCCATCCTCAAGAGGGAGTGCTCATTTCTCTGATTCCTAGGCAGCAAAACTCCCAAGGAGCCGCCTCTGGTCGCCCCGCCTCAGGTTCCCTGCCCTCCTCTCGCTCCAGTGCTTGTCGGTCTGGCTCGGGAGATGGCTAGTTGAGGTCCTCGGGACCTCCTGTCACCGCACCTAAGGCGGCACCTCTAACCTCCCAGGATCGATGGCTCTTGATCATGCCTCCTTCCCAAACTCTCTCCTCTCTCGGTTTCTTTCGGATTCCCCGTATAACCTCGAACGGGGCTCTTTCTCAGGCACTTTTGCTTTTCCTTGCACCTCTGCGCACTCCGGGATACCAGACACCTCTTTCCTCTCCACGCTGCCTCCGTAGGTGACCCTCCCCTGATCCAAGACAGTTCAACTTGTGTGTCTATTTATCTTCCCTTGTAAACTTTAACTGCTCAAAAAGGAACCCTTATATGTACTCCAAATGCTACTCTCAAGCACTTCTCCCTGATGCATAACCCTTCCCCCTCTTCATTTTCTTCATAGAATTCATCCCACATGAAACGTTCTAGTTGATGTGTTTCCTTGTGATCTTTACGCCTTTCCTTGTGGGAGAGAAGTCAACTGTGCACATACCTTGTGCATGAGTAGCTAGTTGAGTGGTCTCAAAGTGTGGTTCCAGGACTAGCAGCCTCAGCATCACCTGGGAACTTAGAAATGCAAATTCTCAGGCCCTACCCCAGATCTAAGGAAGCAGAAACTCTAGGGATGGGGCCCAGCAATCTGTGTTTTAACAAGCCCTCTAAGGGACTTATAGTTTGAAGAACAACTGACCTAGCACAAGGTCTGGTGCTCCCTAACTCTGAGCTGCATTAACGAGTCACATGCTTCAGGTGTTCAGTACAAATTAGCCTCTTTCATAACTAGAGATCTGGGGACATGTCAAAATCAGGGCTAGATTAGTATAAAAAAATAAATGTGGTATGTGCATTCTTATGTGCATAGACTGTGAATGGACACACAATAAATCATTATGGTGGTTATTGCTCAGGAGGGAAAACAGTTGTTGGGAATCAGTAAGGAGAAAGGTTTACTTTTCATTGAATACTTCTTTGCATCTGGGATTTTTGTAATGTGTGTCCTATCTATTCAAATAATAGACAAAATGTACTTAAAATAAACAGAACCAGGCAGGGGTTCCCTTTCTCAGACCTTTCTCCCCATGCAGCCTGGCTCTGACTCTGGCTAGGCTCTGGAAGAAAAAGGACACTGTCCACTTCCCCCAACTCCGCCCCCTGCTGGCTGTCCAGTATGGCCCCGTGGTCTCTGTTTCCTCTTTTTCACCCTTTCGGTCCTACCCCCTGTCCCTCAGCAGGCTCCAGTCACAATAGATTCTCTAAGTTCTCACTTGGCCTTGGGGCCTTTGCATATGCTCTTTCCTCCTGAAACTCTCTGCTCAATCTCACTCACTCTTCCTCATTCCTCTTATTTCAATGCTCCTTATCCCAGAAAGCCTCCCCTGATCATCACCGCCAACCAGAATGAACCGTGCCACAGCACAAGGAACTTCTAAGTGTGTACTCAGTTGTAGAACTTATGTGCACATGTGGGTTTGTGTGGTTACTTGATCTGATTAGTCTCCACCAGCACAGGGTGGAGGTGAAAGCGCCCACAATGGGGCTCATACCTGCCTTGTCCTTAGCTGTATCCTTGTCTTGTCCTGTTCATCCTGTTTGTCTGTCTGCCTCTGGCCTCAGGACCACTCTCCTGAAGATCCCTCCTTATCCTTGGATACTTTCCTTTCTAGTTCTTCTGTCAGGAGGCCTGTGGTGATGGGAGTTTTTTCCATGTCTTTCTGAGCCTGTTTTCTCATTTGTAAATTGACTTCCCAGGATTGTTGGGGGGAGAGGGCAGACACTGTAGGGAAAGCATCCCATACAGGTCCTACCTCATAGGACTCTGTATGTTTAGGACAGTGGCTGCATCTCAGTACATTGTCATTTCCCTCACCTTTCTCAGTTTCATGGTAGCTGACTCTTCCCAAGGAGTATTTTCAGAAGACAGGTAACTGGGCATTAGGATAGCTCTTTTAAAAAAATTTTTTTAAAAATGTTTTTATTTATTGGGAGAGAAAGAGAGCATGAGTGGGGAAGGGGGAGGGAGGGAGAGAGAGAGAGAGAGAGAGAGAGAGAGAGAGAATCTGAAACAGGTTCCAGGCCCTGAGCTGTCAGCACAGAGTCCGATGCAGGGCTCAAACTCAGGAACGAGATCATGACCTAGGCTGAAGTTGGATGCTCAACCAACTGAGCCATGCAGGTGCCCCAGGATAGCTCTTTAACAGTAGTAACAGGTTCTATTTATGAGGTTAGGCCTAATATTAATTCATGCCTCATATTACTTTTATTAAAAAAATTTTTAAGTGTTTGAGAGAGAGAGAGCGCCAGAGTGCGAGTGGGGGGGGGGGGGTGGGCAGGAAGCAGAGAGAGAGGGAGATACAGAATCTGAAGCAGGCTCCAGGCTCTGAGCTGGCAGCACAGAGCTGGATGCGGGGCTCAAACTCACGAATGGTGAGATCATGACCTGAGTTGAAGTTGGACACTTAACTGACTGAGCCATCCAGGCACCCCATATATTTTTGTAAGTAGGCTTTACACCCAGGAGAGTCCAACGTGGGGCTTGAATTCATGACCCTGAGATCAAGACCTGATCTCAGATCAGAGTTGGACGCTTAACTCTCAGAGCCACCCAGGCGCCCCTGCATGCATCATATTATTTAATTCTCATAACAATCCTGTGAGGTAGCAACTATGTCTATTCCCTCCCTCCCCCTGAGAAACCAGGACTTTGAGGATTAGATGTAACACACCCAAGGTCACAGTTACTAAGTAGAAAAGTCAGATTTGTCTTATTCATCCTTTTACCCAGTCAATAATTATTTATTCAGTGTCTACTATGTCTAGGCTCTGTGCTTAGCAGCTGGGGTTATAATGATGAGAGAATAAAGGGATTTGACTAGTCATATCCAGAAAAGCTTTTAGGAGGAAGTGACAACAAAGCTGGAGTCTGAAGGAGGAGGATGTTGCTTCCAAGGGCTAAGTTTTTGGCTGAAGTTTTCCCCCATCTTTGAGGGTCAACTTAGAATCTGTCCACCACTGAAACCCCTGGCTTTCAGGAGGCTTCTGCAGTGCCACTTAGCCTCTGACTGGATCTCCAGGGAAGGTGAACTCACTACCTCCAGAGGCCTGTGATAGAAAGGGAAGTTCTGGAAGGCCTAGGAAAACCATGTGGTCCTGACACATTTTAGAACCCAGAGCTGAGGGTATGACCCAGAGGACCTCTGCCCCCCCTCCCTCACACCACCACCACACTAAGGCTTTCCTCTCCCTCTGGGGCTGGGGAATGGTGGTAGGAAAGCAATTAGCTCAATAAAGCTGTAAGGAAACACAGAGGAGATCTAGAGGTCTCCTGGTGGGAAGTATTTTAAAAAGTGTCCCTGAGGATATATTTGAACAGGATCTTGAAAGATGAATAGGAGTTTGGGACCGCGTTGAGTGAAGCCAGCTTGAAGGAGCCAAGTTTGGGTTTGGAATCCCCATCACTGCTGGGTGACTTCAACATTGTATCATAGGGACAATATCAGAGCTACCTCATAGAGCAGGTGTAAGGTTTAGACAACACAGTGTTAACGTAAACTAAACAGTGGCCAGCACAGATTAAAGATACAATACAGATTAACCAGTGTTGGTAAGGAACAGCCACCTTCAAATTGCAAGGAAGCCTTGCAAAGCATCCTGTGTAGCAGGTGAGGGAAGGTGTGTGATGATAAATGTGGGCAGGGGTCAGACCAGGCAGGGGTGCAAATGCCAGGATAAGGATTCAAAAAAAAAAAAAAAAAAGAAAAAAAAATTAAGCAAGGATTGACAGATGAGCCAGGATTGGTAGGGCGGGACTAGGGGAGTGATGAGGAAGAGGCAGCCATGAGGAAGCTGTGGCATGACCCGGCAGAGTGGAGGCGGGCAAAGCACCAGAGTTCTCGTTCTTTGTCTTCAAGCAGGTCAGGTAGGGCTTAGACCTGGGGCGGCAGCCACGATGGGTCCTTCCCTGACAGGGTCGCTGAAGGTCGACGCCTGGGCAGGCCTAGAGGCTGGTGGCCTCGCGCCACCTGGTGGCTGCAGAAGGTACTCAGCCGAGAGCAGGGAGACCGCAAAATCCGGCATTTTGCTCTGGGAAACTGAGGCAGGAAGCCGGTGGGGGTGGGGGCTTAGGACCTTCCGATTGGGCCTCGTCCCTCTTCTAACCCCATTTTACAGACGGTAACCGAGGAGAAGGGAAGGCGAACAATGTTGGGTAAGGAGTTTCTCAAACGGAGGGCTTCAAGACACTAGGAGTCAAGAGTCTGAGAGTTTAATGGCATCAATGGTGTGGAGCTTCGTTTGCCATTCGGTTGGGCAGGGAGAAAATTAGAGAGGAGGAAGAGAAACCGTAGTCCTTCCCGCCCACCCGGAGGTAAAGGCTTTTAAGAGTACCCCGGAAAGCAGAGTTTTATAGATCCTATTTGCATACGAACGTAGTCACCTGGAGTTAAACTCCATCCCTTTAATCTCTGGTCCAATTTGTCCCGAAGCCGCGAAGGAAGTCCCTCGTGAATACCTCTAAATTCCGCCCCCTCTAAGCCCCGCCCACAGGGCTGGGCTTCATTGCACGTGCTCGCCCAGCTCCTTCGCGATCCGCCCCTTGGGAAGACTCATTGTCGAGGCGGGGGGAGACGGGGAATCGTAGGGATCGTTAATCATGGAAAAATCAAATAAAGAGAAGGCCCTGAAGTAATGTTTGTTAAATTTTTACCGGAAGTTTTTATCACAGTTCGAGATATTGACAGGCTTTGGCCTTCACTTCTCAGAGCTGCTTATCCTTACTCCCACCCCTTTAGTTGGTGGGGTCCCGCGTGGCCGGCCTCGCCCGGCGGACTTCAATTCCCAGCGTGCTCCGCAGGACCGTGCGTGGCAGCGGCGCGTGACGTCGGGGGAGGGAGCTGGCCAGTGCTGAGGGGGCGCGGCGCGGAGGGGCGCGGAGCCGGGCGGCTCGGGGCCCAGAGAGCGCCGCGGCCGGGAGCCCGCCGGCCCCTGACAGCCCCCTCCCCCCGGCGGACGACGACGACGAGAACGAGGGCGCCGGTCATGGCGGAGCAGCGAACCGAGCGCGGGCCCTGAGCACCACCGCATGGAGCGGGACGAACGGCCGCCTAGCGGAGGGGGAGGCGGCGGGGGCTCGGCGGGGTTCCTGGAGCCGCCCGCCGCGCTCCCTCCGCCGCCGCGCAACGGTGGGTGAGGGGCGTGTGGAGCCTGGGCCCAGGAAGAACCGACTGCCTGTCCCTTGCCCCGGGGGTTTCCCCCCCTCTCGGCCGACTTTCTGGGAAGCCGCAGCGGCTCAGGGTCTCCTCGGCGTGGACCTTCACCCCGGTCCCCTCAGCGCGGACCCTCCCTCTCCTCCCCCGTCCTACTCAGTGTGGACCCTCCCCCTCCTTCCCCGTTCCCCTTAGCGCGGACCCTCCCCCTGCCCGGTTCCTTCAACCTGGACCTTCGTTTCCCCCTCCCTTCTGTCCCCTCAGCACAGGCCTCCCCTCCCCCCGTCCCCTGTGCGCGAATCCTCCTCCCTCCCCCCAGGTCCCCTCAGCTCCGAGCCCTCCTCTTCCCTGGGTCCCTACAGTGCAGATCCTCCCTGGACCCCCACCTCGCGTCTCGTCAGTGGGGGCTTCCCCTCCCCCTCGGGTCCCCTATGCTCAGAGCCTCCCCTTCCTCCCCCCAGAGGGTCCCTTAAGCGCGCTCCCCTCCCCCCCGCCCCGGCCTTCTCCCACGCGGGTGCCCCCTCCCTCCGCGGACGCCACACCCTCGTCCCCGTCGTTCTCTGTGCCCTCACCTTTCTGGAAGCCGCTTTCCTGCTCCTATGTTGTCCCGGGCCTCCCGTGCCACCCCCGTAAGCTCCGCGAGCCTCCACCTCTGCCCCGACCCCCCAGTTGGTTAGCTACCCGCTCAGCGGTTCCTTTTCGGACCTCTCGGTGCCTGCTCCACACCCCATTCCTCCGCTCCTGCTCAGCCCTTTTCTCTGCTGGTTTAGATCTGTGGCCCGGCCAGGCGCTCGGGACACCTGCCTCTTTCCTCTCTTCCACCGGCCCGTCCCGGTCCGCGCCTGCCCGAGCTCAGCTCTCCTTTTCCCTTTCGCGGTCCCGGACCCGGACCCAGGCGCTGAGAATTCCTCACCTGGCCCGGCCCTTCCTCCCGCTCTCCCCTGCCCCCACGTCCGGGCCAAGTCCTTGGGTTCCTCCCGGCTGACTCGCCCTCCTCCCCCCCCCCGGCTCCCTCCTTCCTCAGGGTGTTTTATTTGTATCTGTTTGATATTTTCCCCTTCGGTGTTTGCCGCGGAATGTTTTTATTGGTAACGTGTAAGGAGCTTTTGTGAGGTCGTAAAAGGTGAACTTTTGAACTTGGAAAGCGCCCTGGAGCAATTAGCGCAGGCGATAGCCCCGGGAGGCCTGCATTACAAAGGGTGCTCGTACCGGCCGGCAAACGCTCCGGCTGCAAACCCGATTTATTTATTTATTTGCCCTGCCTTCCACCTTTCACATCTTCCTCATTTCCGAATAAAGGGCAGGCTCTCGGAGATCCGCGCCTCCTCCCCTCTCTGCGCCATAAACTCGCAATTCTCTGAAAGATCTAGGACCGAACAGTGTCTAACAAGTAACAGATTTCAAATTGAATGCAAACACCCGGGACAGTTAGGAGGCACTAAAAATTAATTGCTTCAGCAAGAAGCTTCTCAATCAGGACAGTGACCTGGCAGGTGTGAGGAAAGTATCCCGAAAATAGGTCAGTTAGGCGAATGAATGAGGAACTGCAGAAGGAGAGATTTTGGGGTGAATCTGCGCGTTCATGTATTTATTGACTCATCAAGCATTTGCTACTGCCAGTTTAGTAGATCTGGTGTTTTTACCAGTTAAAAGTCTGTTTAGAAAAGAGCCTGGTTAACTTCACTTGATGTGCTGACCAAATAGTGGTATGTTTTAAAAACTCTTGTCCTTTTTTAGGCTGTATGTGATGTGTGCCATCTAGGTGGCTGGCAGTCCCATGAGGTGTCTTTGGAGAATAATTTCTGAATGTGAACATGTTTTGAGATCAATAAAATCCCGTGTCACAAAGGAGGAGGCTGGAATCCATTGAGGGTAGAAGACGACAGTATCATAGGAACAAAGGATTTCTTTAATGCTTTTGATTTTTTTAAGCTTTTAAAGTGGAGATTTGTTTTGGTATTTATGTATGGATGTTGTAAATCCTGATGTAAAATTTACCACGCTGCACTTTTACCTAAGCTACATCTATCTTATAGCCCGTATTAAGTGTATCCATTTTCATAATGTCTTTGTATGTGTGTGTACTTCCTGTACCCACCTGTGCGTTAACATGTAGATGATTGATTTTACTACAGACATTACTTTCAATTCTGCTTGAGAATGTTGTAAGGGAAACCTAGGAACTGCATTTGCTATTAATTATTCATTAGTACATTTTAAAGAACTCATTGGTAATTTTAACTCTTAATCAGATTTCCCATTCATAGTCTCATTTCCTCAATTGGTCAGAACCATTTTAAAGACTCTTATCGAGCATTCCATTTAGGCCAAGGTGGCTTTAATATTTTACATCAGTTCAATTTAGTGCTATAAATATTTCCTTTTTGTTGAAAACACAGTGGGGACTTTGGACAGTTTGGGCTTAAAATACATGAAATGTTGACTGTTGTGGGATATTTTAGTGTAAAAACCAGCATTGTGTACTGTTTTACAATTTATGTTCATTATCTCTTGCGATTATAATTTAACATGCTGCCAGAAGAATTACCAAAATAGAAAAAATAAAAAAGAAAGTTTATCTTTGGCATGGTGGGAACTTGTTTCTTCCTTTTATACTTCCTAATATTTTTCTCCAAAAGTAAGTGAAACTGCTTAAGTTCTAAGCAGAGAAAATGAATTCTTCTGGCTCTGTATCCTAATGACTGATTTACATTTTGTATGAAATATCTGTAATAGATCGCTGTTTAGATAGGAGGTCTTTTGGTTTGTGTCCTGAAGAACTAAACTGGAGGTGGAATTTTAGAAATGCTTTCCTGCCGGAAACGCCATTGATGCTGAATTTACAGTCCTTTAGATGTTTTTTATTATTCTATCGGAACAGAGTTGCTAGCCTTTTGATGCACCATCACCCTTTCAGGAATTTCATGTGCTGACTGCGCTAGATATTTTCAGTTGTTGCTGTAGGTTTTCATAACAAACATGAACTCGTTCAGTCATGATAGAGGGACTCTCCTTTTGGGGTTTCAAAGGGAGACAAAAGATTTGGGGAAGTATGTGCTGAATATTTGTTATATTTTAACAGAATGAGGTAGTAATCTTTTAGATATTCCAAGTAAAGGAAGGTTATAAGCCATTAATCGGTAATTAAAAGCATGTTTTCTGTAACTACACTTCAGAGGAAATGGGGAGAAGTTCGCTAAATAACTTAATGCCTTTTTCCTGGTATGACCATGCCATGCAAATGTTTATCCCTGAAAATATCAGATTTTTTCCATGACAGTTTAACTTTTCAGTTCTGTGACTTTAAAAGTTAATTAGGAGTCCCCTCCGAATTTTCTACTTTCATTAAAAAAAAAAAAGCAACAACATACTCTGGTACTGTTGCTTAGTACAAGTGGCACACAGGTATTTTGTATTAAGTTCGTGACCTCCAAAGAACACTGAAAGGCAACAATGAACAGATTCACTGGTGATTTTGAGCAGCTGAGGTGTGAGATGACCACATTTCTGATCTCATATTTACCACCCATCAAATTCTTTGTGAGCATTTCTGCTCCTTGTAATGAAAATACGATCGTGACATGCTTCCTAATTTGTAAATTATTCTGAATTCCATAGGAAAAAGGTATGTGGTGTGTGTGTATGGCATGTGTTAGCATGTGAAAGGGAGTTAGATGGAGAGGATAATGAAAGAAAAAAAAAACCTGGTAGATTTCCTCAACTACGCCCAAATCCTACATTTCCATATTTTATTCATAATTTCTTAGTTTATAACTTTCCTCCTTTTTCCTGGCGTTGTGGGGCTAAGGTGAAAAATAAGCCTTAGGTTAAAATAACCTATTTTTAGGTTAGTGGAGGGTAGAAATGCCAACTGCTACTATACTGATAAAAAGAAGTTTCTTATAACACTTGTAGTGCTTGTTGTGCAAGTTCGCTTTAAATTGCTAATGATGTTTGGGAGTTTGGGGGCCTGGGGCTGTGTATGTTTCATCTTGTATTAAGATACCATCACTTGGTTTTTATAACTAGGTAGATATTTATTGGTTTTTGTTGAATAAATTGGTCCATTAATGAATTGTGTTGAGATCACAGCTTCTGGCTTCAGAATTTCAAAAGCCAGGATAGCTTCTTCCAAATCAGGAGACTTCGTTTTCAACAAGCTCATCTAGATCTTGGGGGCCTTCTCATAATTTTTGGCTATTTACTTTTGTGTTGTAGCCAAGTTAAAGGATACTTTCTAAGTATTTACATGTATATAATTAGGTTGAAAGTTTTTGAGAAGATAGCTTTTAAGAGCAAATTCTACGTTGTTGGTCAAATCTGTTCTTTTAAAGTAGTACCATAAAAATGCTTTATTTTGTGTGAACCAATCACTTTATATGTGAAAAAGGGTCATAGAAAAATTAAAATTCTGAATCAACAGATAAACAAAACTTGCATTACTACAAAACGTCCTGAAAACAGTTTTGAACAGAAGGTAGCTACTGAATATGCCCATACAAGTAAAGATTTAAAATACTTAAATTTTCATTGCTTTGAAAGTATTTCCCAAACCAAGACATTATAAAAGAAAGCATTTTGTTTCAAACTTTTACATTTTTAAGGACAACGTTTTTCTAGCTCAGGTAATTTCTTAAGGGTTTATGGATGCCTCTGATTGATAGCTAGAGTTCAGAAATACCAGAATTATTAAAGTCAGCAAGAAGTGCTGAGCAGGTGATTTTTTTTTTTTTTTTTCGGGTGTTCAGCCCCTGTTAGAGCCATAGTTTCAGATTTATCTGAGTTTAATCTTAAAAAAAAAAAAAAAAAAACTTTGGATATAACTTTGATAACAGTATTCCGAGAATCAAGTCCAGTATTCTATTTATTACTTGTTTTCCAACATGGCTTGTCTGTATGCAAAGGATAAGGCTATTAGACTATAGATCATGGAAAATTAGAAGAAAGACATTGTGCGATGTCTAACTTGCTTTTCAGTGTGATTTAAAATTAATTGTAAACGAGAGAACTTTGAGAGAATAAAATGCTTCCGACTTTATTTTGTCCTTATTACCTGCTGTTCAACAGCAGCCTGTGTAGAACAGCTTCTCAAGAAAACATTTTTTTTTTTTTTTTTTTTTTTTTTTTTTGCTAGTTATGACTATTTAAATAAGACTTTACTGTGTAACCTGGTAATTCTAATTAACAGTGATTTAGTTGGGGAGCAAACCAGGATTTCCTCAGCTGGCTGCTGGGGAGCTGAATTGCTTTTTTCCCCACCCCCAGCTGCACCAAATCTTTTGATCCCTAAGCTACAGTGGTTGTCATTTGAGAAAGCAAACTGAGAGAAAATAAGTCGTGAAAATAGCCTGCTTTGAGGCTTCACTTGCATTTTTGAATTTTTATTCTTAAAAAAAATTACAGGAATAATTGAATCTTCAAATTTTATATTGAATGGAGCAAACTCATGTCTAAATAGAAAATTCTTGGATTTCCTTAACGAATACACTTCTTTAAAAATTTTGGGGTTGTTTTAATACTGATAATCAGTATTTCAGAAGGGAAATTATCCTAATTATAAATTCACAGGAGGCATTCCAGTGCTTTGAATTTCGTTAGGAATGGATGTTTGGGGGAAAGGAGCCTTTATGCAATGGACAAATTTTCATTCAAGGTAGTTTGTGGTTTCTAAACCATCAGAATTATATAATTCCAAATAACGAATCAGAAATTCTTCAGTCATATACTAAATAAACTCTACAATGTGTTATAATAAGAGTTAACTTTAAAAAATATATTCAAATAAAGAGATTTTTGGATCCTAATTGCAGATTGTACACCCTTCAGTTTGTTTATACCAGAGAAGCTATTCAAGCATAAACCACAGATGGCAGTAGTAGCATATTTTTCTATTTTCTAGAGGGATTCTTGCCTTTAAATTGGTGTCAATTCAATGGGCACTGTTGATAAGTCAGCTGGCAAGTGTAATGTTTCCAAAACCAATTCCCTAGGCAGTGACATGTAATGTATTCCGGAAACAAATCCGAGCATTTGATTTGAAGGTACACTCTGTGGGTGGTTTGGACCAGAATAGTGACTTTGTCAAAGGGAAAATTATGAAGAGAACTTCTTAATAGTGATCGAGGGTATCGAGTAATAAACACACTGGAACTGTAGCTGTGATATTAGCATAGGATGTATTTGTATTAACCATAGATATTTGCTTGAACAATGGTTTGTGTTGGAAACAATTTATAATTCATTTTAAAATATACTTAAGAATCATAATTTTGAGAGAAGTACACAACTAAATTCGTCATGTGGAAGAGGTGGATAGCCTCCACTTTTATTTGCAACTTTTTACATTTCATAGTATGGAATTTTAGATCTGTCTGTAAAAATACTTCAGGGTGGGTTCTGCTTGCTCTTTCAGTCATCACTGTAGTGTCAAAATTTCTGTGTTCTTAATTTTCTCCTTTAAAAACACTGATTGAAAAAAGGACATAATTCATTAAACAAATTTTTAAACTTCTTATGATATTTCCTTTGAGTTCAAAGGAAACAGAGGTGTTATCATCTAGTTTAATACTCGGGCACATATCTGTAACAAATTTGTGCCAAAATGAAGAATGGGCTGATTGAGTGAAGGGAACTGCCTTAACCTATATCTAGTTTTCATTTAAAAAATTAATTTTCTGTAACTCATGCACTCATTTCAGTCTTGAAGCTGTGTCATTTTGGAAGGATTAAACATTCAATCTTTTTAACCATTTGTTAACTCCTTATAGATCAAATGCAATGTTGTTTGTATCACAGCTCTAATTTATTCAATTTAGTTTTTCTCTCACAAAAGAAAAGACACAACACTTCTATGAAGTCTTACTCTCTATCCTGCTTTCTCATCTCTTGCCTTTTAAAATTTATAAATGATTAATGAAATGGTACTCAGATGGATTTATTGTTTTCTGTCATTCATCATTTGTTGATCATTCATTACTGGAATGTTTGTTTCAGACTTAATTTCTTCCCATTCATTGAGTCCTTAAATGTTATTACTATAATATCTAAACCATTGGTTTTCAAAGTGTGGTTCAAGAATCCCTGGGGAGAGTCCTTGAGACCCTTTCAGGAGGTTCTTGAAGTCAAAACTATTTTTATGATAATATGGACATTACTTGCTTTTTTCACCACATTAACATTTGTACTGAAGTCGGAGAAACAATGGTGGGTAAAAACTGTTGGCGCCTTAGAAGAAATCAAGACACCAAACTGCACTAGTAGTTATTGTGTTTGTCCCCTCCATGCACTTGTATTTTTTTTAAAAAAAGCCATTTCACCAAAGCCTGTGTTTGTTGAAGGGGTAAAAATTATTAATTTTATTAAATCTCGACCTTTGAGTACATATGTTTTTGATATTCCATTTGAGGAAATGGCAAATAGGCAAGTACACACAAAGAATTTCTGTTGCATGCCAAAATAGAGTAGTTGTTTTAAGGAAAAGTGCTTGTGCAGTTGTGAACTGAACTAGTAGCTGCTGTTTTTCATGGAACACCATTTTCACTTGAAAGAACAATTGATAAACCAAGGTTTATTCGGACCTACGTATTTGGCATTCCATGTTTTTGGAAAATGAACAGTGAATTTGTTATGTCGAGGGAAACAGAGTATTTGTTGCTGGTGAGTAAAATTTGAACTTCCAGATGACAATTAGAATTTTGGAAAACTCATATCTGCCACTTTGAGCTTGACAGCTACCCAATACTTATGCCTTTTCTGATGAAATTGATGGTGATATTGTTAACATATGTGAGGGTTTTTTTTGATACTGTACAATGAAATTTGTTAACAATTTGAAGATCTTATTTCAGTGAAGGAATATTTTCCAAATCACTGATGTATCATGTTAAAAAAAAAATCGTGCATGGGGTAAAAGTTCAGTTGAAAATGTCAAATAGACCAATGGATTTTAATGTGACAAAGTACACAGAGTTCATTGATACAGTTTTATATTTCACATTGAACTAACCATTAAGAATCTACCACTCGCTGAGTCTTGGTGTATTATCAAAGAAAAATATCTATAGTTATTTTAATAAGCAAATACTTCTTCTTTTCCAATTATAAATCTATGAGAACAGATTTTCTGCCAAAACAGTTTATCACAACATACTGAAAGTTGACACATACAGGAGAATCTAGCTGCCAGAATTAAGTCAGATGTTAAAAGGGATTACCGAAAATATAAAACAATGCTAATCTTACCAAATTTTTTGTTTTGTTGTAAAATAGTTATTTTTCGTAAAAACATTTATATAACATGTGACAAGTTTATTATTACTTTTAGATGAATAGATATTTTAAAAATTTCATGGTTTTACAGTATGATAAATATTGATAGATATAACTCATATAAATAATAGCTCTTTGAGGTCCTTGATAACTTTTAAGAATGTTAAAGGGGTCCTAATCACTCAGACCAAAATATGAGAACCTTATTCTAAGTGAATGAATTTAATGTGTAAGAAAATGGTGACTTCACAAGATACTATTGTTAGTACTTTGTTACTTTGGGTTGTCCTTTCCTCTCCCCCTCCTGCCTCCAAAGGGACTACAGAAGAAAAAAAAAAAAATGGAAAGAGTTCCTATCATTTTAAATTTTCTTTGCTTGACTAAATGAAGTGTGTCCTAGTTCACCTTGAGTTCTCTGACAGGCTTTTGTTACCTGCTACATGAAACCTGTTGCTTAACTGTTAATTTGTGGTAGAAAATTTCCAACAGAACCTGTTTCCTCATGAAAGGGAGATTTATAATTGTGGAAATAAATCTTACAACACAAAAATACTTAATAAGAGTCATTGCTGTAAAAATAATGGCATATTTATATGGGATAAAAAAGATCCTATCTTGCTTTTTAAAACTTCCAAGAATAACTTGCTTGTTTGTTCAGATAAATTTGGCTTTCACAGAGTCTTCTAAAGTTGTGGTTTTGGTAATGTTATTCTGTAGATTGGTTTGCCTTTTAACCTGGTTTTCACTGAGGGATGTGGTAATAAAGCCGGTATAGAAGAAGCATCTCCTCTTCTGGTCTAAGAATACCCTTTCCTAGTGTGAGTAACATTTTAGTGTAAGTCAATTGCTATGTTGTTAAAGAGTTAGGGATTTACTCCTAAGGGTAGTTGCTATGTAGAACTCATTCTGTAGTGAGTTTGCTGGCAGAAGAAATGTCACATAACAATGTGAATAACAATAAGGACTTACTGGATCAGAACTTAAGATGAAGCTTGGTGGGTAATGAAAGATCAATGAGATATTTAGGTTTCCTTCCTTGAGAGCTCTGTAATTGGTGTTCTTGGAGTTTCACATAGTGTGCCTTTTAAAGCATTTTTGTATTCTTTGGGGGTTGCAGCTTAGTCATAAGATACAAGTCTTTTTTATTTTAAGACTTGGATTTTATTTCAAGTTTCAGATGGAATTTTATTTTTTTATTTTTATTTTTTTATTTTTTTTTCAGATGGAATTTTAAAATGCATTCTTCATCAATTGAGTTAAATCGTTTTAATTACTAAAATTAATAACTGAGACAGATTTTTTTCTCCCATATTCTTGCTATACTCTTGAAATCTAACCTGTCAGGAGACTTCCTCTCTAGCCTTACAGTCCTTCCTCCAAAATCCCTTTTTACCAGGATAATAAACCACCTGGGGGAAACCCCCCACTGATATCTATTTAGAGGGCTTTGTTTTTTGGAAGTGGCAGTAGTAGTCTGACACAGAGGAAGGATTTTGGTTAGATGGTGTGAGAGGGAAAGAGCATGGACTCGAGTGTGGCAGAACAAAGATCACAGGTATGTGACTTTGTCACTTGACTTCTCTGAACTTTGGTATTCACATTTAATAATTATAGCAGCTAACATTTATGTATAATATTCTAAACACCTTACATATATTAACTCAGTTTATCCCCATAATGCTATGAATTAGGTGTTCTGTTATCCTCTCCATTTTGCAGATGTGAAAACTGAAGCCCATAGAGGTTAAGCCCCAAATTTCACGGTTAGTAACATTATAAATAATGTTTCCTAGATTTAATCTCTCCCCACTCCCATACTGTAACTTTGAAATTGACTGTAGGGTTATTAGGATTAGTGACAAGGTCTTTATAAAGTGCCAACCATATCTGTCCCAAAGCAGACACTTGTGGATCCAGACCATTTATAGTTGTTGAGGAGGCCCAGAACTCAGCTTTCTGTAGGTAGTCACAGAGATCCACTTTTAGAATTGCAGGTGACTTTTTCTTTCTCTCATGTGGGCTTTAATAAGCCAACCAGGAAACAATTCTGTGGAGTCAGGGACAATCCTTGGTGACTCTGAGTGGTGCTAAGGAAAGAGGGGTTTTGAGGTACTCAAGGCAGGGATAACTATCTCTCTTGTAGCTGTGTCCTCAACACTAAACACAAGGAATTGGTGTTTTATGAATGTTGAATGAATGAATGAAAAGTCAGGTCAGGAGTCTTGAGTCTTGATTTTATCAGGGTCCTTTGGATTTGAGTCCTTTGCTGGTAGTCAGAGAAAGTCTACAAAACGAAAGAATTTTCTTCTCAGTCACTTGGGAAAATTGACCAATATCTAAGTCAAGCAGTGTGTTTCAAGCTAAATCCAGAGTTTGATGGGCCCTGAAACCAGAATGTAGTTTCTATTTGGAAATGTGGCTCTCCTTGTAACTGAAGTGACTAGATATACCAGATTAAGAAGAGATAGCCAGTAAACTCCTGGTTGTTTGCTTGACTGTTTTGGGATATTCACTTTAGGAAAAGATGGCTTTGTCCTTTGTATCTTTTTTATTTCTGCCACACCAAAGCTGGCTGTATGGAAGAGAAGAGAACCAATCCAAGAAAGTTGATGTAACTTTTTGAAGATGGAAATACAAGAGCCAGTTTTCCAAAGCTTGTAAAACATAGAACATGATTTCCCAGCAAAGAGAGATACAGTGAGAAAAATGTGGCAATGTGGGTTAATAGATTATGGTAGCAGTATAGTTTGAGTAGAGAAGGACTTGAGAGAGAAGGCCAACCACATTATTTGGGGAGGTAGGAGGCCTAGGAACTCATTGATAGGCCTGAGTTTTGCCTGGGTTCTGATTCTAACACTGTAACAAAGCTCTGAGTCTGTATGGATCCACCTCTAAAATGAAGGAGCTAAATTAGATAATCCCTGAAGGAATTTTCCAGCTTTATGATGGAATGAATTGGGTAAAACAGGAAGTTGCAATTTAGGAAAGCCCTGCCTAAAGCAAATAGTTGTGATACAGCACAGATTCTCTGGGATGATTTTGATTTCAGATACCCTCAAAGAATGTTTGTATTTACCATACTTTGTTTCCCTGTTTTGATTTTAGAACACCTGGCTGCTTTCAAGTCTGTAGGATCACATAATTTACATGACAGATTCCATTCTCTGTGTGCACTTTTATAGAAATGTTTACAATTACAGTTCTAATGCTATCATTTGTAATGTAAACTTGAAATTAGATGTAGAGTTTTCGTTTATTTTTTTCTTTTTAAAAATGATCACTTTTCCCCCCATTTATAACCCCTCCGTGGTACACTTTCTCTTTCCTAAGTACAATTTCATTCATTGAGTCAAACCTATAATTTCAGTTTTTCTCTCATTCCTTGTAAAGGGATTTTATCTGCAAAATGCATTCAGCATTGAGAAGGGTTCTGTCCTCTTAAGATTAAATGCCCTGCATTTGAGAACTTGGATTCATTAAGGAAAATTGCAAAACTTCCTTAAATGCTGTAGGTCTGTAAAAAAGGGAACCCAGCAGGAAAGGGGCAGCAATGCATGGGGGGAGGGGAGAAGTGGAGGGGGGGGGGCAGTAAGCAAGGGAGCTGCAGTTGAAATATTCATCAATCATTTTACTGGCACCAGGAAACCAATCAGCCTTTTAGAGGAGAGAACTTAATCAATCACCTAATGTGGGAAATTACAATTGCTTTCCCACACACAAAAATATTCTCTTACTTGCTGACAGATCAAATCTGAAAGATAGTTGGGCTGGCCAGTATCCAGAGCTAACTGATGGCAAGCAGTTACTGAAAGTACTACTGTGATGAAGAAATGCACATAGCATTTGAAGATAAAATTTCCTATCTGCTTTGAGCCTTTTCAAAATCTTTCATAGTGAGTTTGCTTTTCATAAAGTGTCTTCCATTAATAAGAAACCATTACAGAGCACATATGGGTAATACAAAGGGTGTGAAACACTAAATTTATTGTCCAAAGCTAGTTTAAGGAGCATAGATGGGGCTTCTGGCTGGAGAATACCCAGTGTTTCCAGTGCCTCATTTGGAAAGCAACTTTAGAGCATTGTCTAAAGGGACATATCCTGGGGAACAAAGTTGGAAGTGCTTGCATATAAATAAAAGCTGGAGGGGGATTTAGCTGTATCTTGTATTTAGATTTTAAATGACGTGATCTCTGAGCTATGTTCTTGAATTGCCTATGGCCCTTAGATACTTAGGTGTGAGCTGCCTAAGAATCCAGTATTTTTAAAGTTAGAAATGCACGATCATTGTGGAAAATACAGAAAATGAAGGAAAAGGAAAATTACATATATTAATCTTGCCTTCAAGCAACTTGCATTAACATTTTCTGATTTTTTCTTCTAGATTTTTTACAAATCCTAGTTTTTTGCTTGTGATTGTACAGTATATGCCATTGTTTTATGCTTTTTTTTTTTAAAGTTTAAGCTTTTTTCTCAAACTTTATACAATCAACCTGAATTCATTTAAAACTGTTAATAGTATATCACAGTCCATCGTTCTTAATTGTCGGACATTTAGTTTTTAGTTTCTCATTTTATAACAGTACTAACCCCAGACCATTTTGTGCTTGCTTTTAATTTGGCTTATTTTGCAGGGTAGATTTTTAGAAGTATATATCTACCTATTGCACCTTCTTCAACAACCAGTTTAATTTACACTAAGATATTTTGTATACTAACATCTAGGTCTGTTAGCAGTACTTTTTTTTTTTTTTTTTTTTTTTTTTTTAAATAAGTGCCTGATGCTCAAGATAGAATTGAGATGTGGTGATAGGCTATTCTGTTCTCATTTTTTAGAGAGAAAGTCATTCCTAATGCCTTTTGTCCCCTGAATCTTTTAGATTTCTGGCACCAGCCCTCCCATGCACATTGCATTCCACCCCCACCTCCATCCTACTATCTCTAGCCTGGTCAGAGCAGTGTTTAGGGACCCTTCTGAGGCTGCCGTCTTACTCTTAAAGATTATTAGGGAATGGGTGGCAAAGACACTTTGGAGCCTTCGCTGGTTGCCTCTAAAAATCTCAGAAGGATGGATTGGTGGTGTGACTGTGTGTGTGTGTGTGTGTGTGTGTGTGTGTGTGTGTGTTCCAATACAAATATAATACCTTCCTCAAAGTCTTGAATATATCCAGAAGCTTGTGACTGAATTTGGTTAGAAATTAAATACAGGGAGAGAGAAGTTAAACTTGCATTCCTTTAGAAATCTGTATAATCCCCCTCAGTTCTTCAGTGGCTGACTTTTATCCTAATCCTGCATGGGGTTTTATAGTGAAAAAGACCTAAATAAATCTTGTACTAATTTGAAAGGCATTGGCAGTTTTTAACAGGGCTGGTTTTAGAATGGAAGTTAGTAACATTTTGGGATTCTGGTGATCTACAAATTTTGAATTAAAACATAAATGATATTTGCTGAAATTAAAGAGTTTTCTAATTTGTAAAGTTTATGTTTGTTGATTGAGGAGGGTAAACACAAATGTTTGAAGATCATTTGCTCTCCTTCTTTGTTTTCACCACTGGTGGTCAGAGAACTTGCAATTTGCCAAAACACAGTCTTTATAATGCTCTTTAATAAGAAAGTAAATAAGCCAGCTGCTCTTTCCCATAACTATACCAGTTGCAAACTTCTTCAAATCCTGGTTAGTAATTAAAAGCCTTGAGATGACCTTGAATCTAACTGAAATACAAAAAGCTGTCCTGAGTTAAATTTATAGCTTTTGTTGATTGCAAAAGAGATTAGGAAGAATCACATTCTGTTTGCTAAAAACATTAAAGGTAGCCTTGTGTAGTGTACATTGAAGATGAGAAATACAAACCACTATTAAAGTGCAAAAAAGAGGCCTGGAATGGACTTGAAAAAAATTAAGTTTGTCATCTCTTCATTGAGCATTTAAAATATGTACTTGAAAAGATTGGAGGTAGGGTGGCATTTTTCAAACTGTCAGTTTGTGATATTCAGATTTGTTAGAAGATCTGTTCCCGGGGCGCCTGGGTGGCTCAGTCGGTTGAGAGTCTGGCTTCGGCTCAGGTCATGATCTCGCAGTCTGTGAGTTCGAGCCCCACGTTGGGCTCTGTGCTGACAGCTCGGAGCCTGGACCCTGCTTCAGATTCTGTGTGTGTGTCTCTCTCTCTCTCTGCCCCTCCCCCACTCGTGCTCTCTCTGTCTCAGAAATAAACATTAAAAAAAATTAAAAAAGATCTGTTCCCCTACATCTTAATATCAAAGAGATGTTTGAACCCAATGGGAAATCAGAACAAGTGTTTAATGCTTTTTAAAAGTAACAGTGTAATTGGGTCTTGAAATATTTTACAGGAGTGGGAACTTTGTTAGTAAGTTTCTGATTATACTCAGGCAGTGTAAAAGTAAAAATATATTGATATTTTAAAAGTGCTTTATATAATGGGCCATATCATAAAATCTATGAATAGAGAATTTTTCTGCTAAATAAAAAGGGCAGAATACATTTTTAGTTGTTTAGAGAGCCTTGAACTACCATTTTATTGAGAGAAGGAAACTTGAAATTGTTAAGTTTTATGCATCAATTGGTGGGGTGACATGTCTCCTGGCATCATAAATGTGATAAATCCCTGAAGAGTCCAGCCATAAGGGAAATAGTTTGAGCAAGCATTAATGTCTTATATAGATCTTACAGATTTTAGGATTATTTTTGTTCTTATATTTATTTAGGGAGACTAGCCTACACTTTGTTCAGAATAATGATCATAGGGGTACCTGGGTGGCTCCATCGGTTAAGTGTCCAACTTTTGGATTTGGTTCAGGTCATGATCTCACGGTTAGTGGGTTTGAGCCCCTCATGGGGCTCTGCACTGGCAGCACAGAGCCTGCTTGGGATTCTCTCTCTCCCTCTCTCTTTGCCACTACTTGTGCTGACACTCTTTCTAGGCTCTCACTCTCTCTCAAAATAAATAAATGAACTTAAAAAATTGATCATAAAATTGTGTGTGTGTGTGTGTGTGTGTGAGAGGGGGGGGGGGAGGGAGGGAGAATGAAAGGAAAGGTTATAATGTACAGCAGGGATTGCCAGTCTGGGATCCCTAAAGATGGTAATGGGGATTCTCAAGCAATTGCCATTATTTAAAATTTTATCTGAAATCATTTGAGTAATAAAGTTTTCCAGACTAAATAATAAGATCTCGAAACTTCTAACTTCTGCTTGAAATTATTCCAACTTAGTCTGGTAATACTGCCACTCAATCTCTGAATAGCAGATAGAAGTTCTTGCAGAAAAGGGTAGAGTAAGAATTACGGTATGGTAGACAAACTGCATTGGCAATTAAAAATGATTTCCGTGAACTATTGTGATGTAGTGATAAGAGTAGGTGTGTTAGAGCATGAGCTTTGGAGTTAGACCTGGCTTTAAATCCTGTCTTAACTACTTTTGTGGGGATTTTGGAAGGTAATGGTGGTGAAAGAACGTTAGGATCACCACACACCAGATTACTGGTGAATGAAATGATGCAGTGTGTGAGAACCTAGAGTGTAGCTATGTTACTTCAGGGAAGTTATTTAACATTTCTCAATTTACTTATCTGTAAGTAAGGTTAAGACCATCTACTTCATAGGTAGGCAAGCTGGTTCACCAAAATCCAAGTGATTGAAACTTGTTTGCCAAATGTCCAGTTCACCCAGTAGGTAATTCAATAAAAATCAATTTGCTGAATCTCATTTGTAGAACTTAAAGAATTTATCATCACTCTCCTTAATTGCTCTCCTACCATTTTCCCCCCTATCCTCCCCCTTTTCCTATACCTCCTCTCTTCCCCCATCACCTGCAGCCCAGACCAGGCTATATCTTTCCACCAGCAGAGGTCCCCTCTCTGCCCTAGTTTCTTTGTAGCCCCAGCAGCAGAGAGCTGGAGTAGAGACAGATTGAACATTCTTGAAAATGCTGCTATCCTGTCAATCTAAATTTGGTAAAAATATTTAAAAGCTAATTAAACTGTCCCATTTATATGAACTGTTATAAACTGTCTAAATGGTTAAAACAAATTTTGGGTAAATTTAGAGATTTGGCTATTGGGAGATTTGGCCATCTGGTAGATTGACTTGGAACTACCTACATAGGTGTGTTTGGAGAAATTAGGCCATATATATATATATATATATAAAGTGTCTATTATTACACAGTGTGGTTTGACTTTAGCAGGTGCTCTGTTGGTATTCCTTTTCTCAAAGCACTTCTCAGAACTGGAATCCCTCCCCCCCCCCCCATTTTCTCACCTGTGGGCTCTAGTTGGACACTAGCAAATGATGAAGTGATCAAATCTGGTTTATCAAGTCACTAGGACTACCTAGTGACTTCTCCCATTATAGCATTGTTGAATTTGTCCAAATGAAATACCTTCTTTTAGCTTGAACATCTGTTCTAAAATGGCCTTGCCTTTAGTACTCTTTGGGGTCTGACTTCTCATTGATTTAAGATGTGTACCACTTTCCTGAAACACTTTATTCCTAGTCATTTGTAACTAGAATTATGAGCCTTAGAGAGTAAACTGCAGCCTTGTCAGGGCAAAAAGCAAGGCCAGGTCCCTGGAGGATCTTGGGAGCAAATGCTCTTGTCTCTAATACTTAGGAAGCCTGGCTTCCCCACCCCCTACCCCAAGCCTCTCTAGAGGTCTTTAAAAAGGCTTTCTGGTAATATCCTTAAAGGAAGGGAAGAAATGATTGTTGAGTGCTCAATGTGTGCCAGGCACTGTACTAAACTCTGTAATGTAATTCTTTCCCCAACTTTTCTTTGATAGGTGGTGATAGTCCCATATTACAGATGAGTTAATTGAGGTTTAGAGTTGAAAATAACTCACCACTACTTATACCACTACTCCACCAAACCAGTGTTTTCCAGGCTTCAGTCTTTCTTATATTATCATCATCATTTTTGTCATTTCCTAATAAATTGTTTATTTACTATTTTAAATATTGTATAATTAAATACTTTGCAACCCAAAGTTTATTTTAAAAGGAAATTTTGTAATTATTAAAAGGAAAATTATTTGCCATAAATAGAAGGTAATAGTAAAAAGAAATGTAATGAAAATAATATTGTGTTAAATTTTAGCTAAGATGTTGTCTGCCCAAGTCTTTCTGATCAGGTCTTTGTTAGGGAGATTAGCAAGCATTAGAGAGGCAGTGGACAAACTTAGTACTAAATTAAAGTTTTTCTTCTGATGTAATTAGAAGGAAGGATTGAAATAGAATTGAAAAGGTAACAAACAACTTTAGAATGTTTTAAAATGCTTTCTTGTTTGTGCCACTTAAAATCTTCTAGTGATTTCTTCACTTTGGGAAACACTGACGTAGGTGATGGTGTGCTCATTTTCCATATGAGTAAACTGTGGGGAGGACATTTGTTTGAAGTTGAACCGCTAGTCCACAGACCTGACTTGTGTCGGCACCCTTCTTCTCCCCTTTCCTTCTCTCATTCCTACCCTTTCATCCTTCTTCTTTTCTTCTCCATCCTCTAGGAGAATTCAGAAGATTTTAGATGGCATTTTTCTGATTTTTTGTTTATTTGTTTAACTGCTATGAGATAGGATTTCATCTTAAGGAACTCAGGTCTTTCTCTGAACATTGCATTTTTTGGTGCTTACTGGATTGTAGAAGTTGGGTATACAGTATACAGTACTTTTGTAGTACCTGTATCCCTACAGAAAGTAGTTACTGTAGCAGATAGAAAGATATCATAAATCTTCCCTTGACTCCTAATTAGATAATGTTGGAAAAGTAAGTTTAAAAAAAGATGCTGCCAGCAGTTTTTTTAAGTATAATTTATTGTCAAATTGGTTTCCATACAACACCCAGTGCTCATCCCAACAAGTGCCCTCCTCAGTGCCCATCACCCAGTTTCCCCTCTCCCCCACCCCGCATCAACCCTGTTTGTTCTCAGTATCCAAGGGTCTCTTATGGTTTGCCTCCCTCCCTCTCTGTAACTTTTTTTTTCCCCTTCCCCTCCCCCATGGTCTTCTGTTAAGTTTCTCAAGATCCGCATATGAGTGAAAACATATGGTATCTGTCTTTCTCTGACTGACTTATTTCACTTAGCATAATACCTTCCAGTTCCATCCGCGTTGCTGCAAATGGCCAGGTTTCATTTTTTCTTGTTGCCAAGTAGTATTCTGTTGTATATATAAACCACATCTTCTTTATCCACTCATCAGTTGATGGATGTTTAGACTCTTTCCGTAATTTGGCTATTGTTGAAAGTGCTGCTATAAACATTGGGGTACAAGTGCCCCTATGCATCAGCGCTCCTGTATCCCTTGGGTAAATTCCTAGCAGTGCAATTGCTGAGTCATAGGGTAGTTCTATTTTTAATTTTTTGAGGAACCTCCACACTGTTTTTCAGAGCAGCTGCACCAGTTTGCATTCCCACCAACAGTGCAAGAGGGTTCCCGTTTCTCCACATCCTCGCCCGATTCTATTTTGAAATAGTTGTTATCTCAAGTGCACTAAAAGGCAGTTTCTTTGATTTTTGTCTCTTGTAGTTTTGTTAAAAAAATTTTTTTTAAATGTTTATTTATTTTTGAGAGACAGAGTGAAAGTGGGGGAGGGGTAGAGAGGGAGACACAGAATCTGAAGCAGGCTCCAGGCCCTGAGCTGTCAGCAGAGAGCCTGATTCGGGGCTTGAACTCACAAACCATGAGATCATGACCTGAGCTGAAGTCAGACGCTTAACCGGCTGAGCCACCCAGGCACCCTGTTTTTTGTAGTTTTGTAATTTACATTTACCTTAATTATAAGTTTAATTAACATTTTATTGCATTATGTTGCAATGGAGACAATAGGTCTTGATATAACTGTTATAACTGGAGTCTAGACTATGGTTTGAATTTTTAAAATTCCATTTTAAAAAGATTGTTGGGACTCCTGGGTGGCTCATTTACTGGCTGTACCAGTTTGCATTCCCACCAAGAGTCTGACTGTTGACTTCGGCTCAGGTCATGATCTCATGGTGGTGAGATCAAGCCCGTGTCTGGCTCTACTCTGGTCATGGAGCCTACTTGGGATTCTCTCTTCCTCTTCCTCTGCTCCTCTCCTGCTTGAGCTGTTGCATGAGCGCTCTTTCTCTGAAAAAACGTAGTAATAAAATTTAAAAAATTTAAAAAGATGGTTTACATCTTATTTTTTTAATTTTATTTTTTAAAGATTTTATTTTTTAAAGATTTTATTTTCAGGTAATCTCCACACCCAATGTGGGGCTCGAATCCACAACCCCAAAGCCAAGAGTTGCACACTTCACTGACTGAGCCAGCCAGGCACCCCAAAAGATTGTTTACATTTTAATTTGATTTTTATTTGTTTCTGAAAATGTCTAAGAAAAAATTATTTTTGTTTTAAAAATGTTTATTGTCAAGTTAGCTAACATACAATGTATTCAGTGTGCTCTTGGCTTCAGGAGTAGATTCCCATTATTCATCGCTTACGTAGAACACCTAGTGCTTGTCCCAACAAGTGCCCTCCTCAATGCCCATCACCTATCCCCCACCAATTAATCCTCGGTTTGTTCTCTGTATTTAAGAGTCTCTTGTGGTTTGCCTCCCTCTCTGTTTGAAACTATTTTTTTCCCCTTCCCTTCCCCCATGGTCTTCTGTTAAGTTTCTCAAATTCCACATATGAGTGAAAACACGATATCTGTCTTTCTCTGACTGACTTATTTTACTTAGTATAATACCCTCCAGTTCCATCCACGTTGTTGCAAATGGCAAGATTTCATTCTTCCTCATTGCCAAGTAGTATTCCATTGTATGTATAAACCACATCTTTATTCATCAGTTGATGGACATTTGGGCTCTTTCCATAATTTGGCTATTTGTGATAACACTGCTATAAACATTGGGGTACATGTGCCCCTATGAATCAGCACTCCTAGATCCTTTGGATAAATTCCTAGTAGTGCTATTGCTGGGTCATAGTGTAATTTTATTTTTAAGTGTTTGAGGAACCTCCATACTGTTTTCCAGAGTGGCTGCACCAGTTTGCATTCCCACCAACAGTGCAAGAGGGTTCCCAATTCTCCACATTCTTGTCAACATCTGTTGTTTCCTGAGTTGTTAATTTTAGTCACTCTGACCGGAGTGAGGTGGTATCTCATTTTGGTTTTGATTTGTATTTCCCTGATGATGAGCAACGTTGAGCTCATGTATTTTGTCTTTCATGTATTTCTTGATCTTTCAAGAAATTTCATAGATTCAAGAAATTTATTTCAAGAAATTTCAAAGATTTCATAGATCTTTCATGTATTTCTTGGCCATCTGGATGTCTTCTTTGGAAAAGTGTCTATTCATGTCTTCTGTCCATTTCTTCACTGGATTACTTGTTTTTCAGGTGTTGAGTTTGGTAAGTTCTTGATAGATTTTGGATACTAACCCTTTATTCGATATGTCATTTGCAAATCTCTTCTCCCATTCCGTCGGTTGCCTTTTTTGTTGATTGTTTCCTAAGAAAAACTTTCTAATACCTTTTTTTTTTCTTATTTAATTTTGTATTGTGCCAATTGCTACAAAAGGAATTCTGTAATCCTATTGTTGAAAAAGTTTGTTCCACTAGTTATTATACAAGAAAAATATTTGGTTTTGAAATATTTTAAATAACATCTTTAAAATTCTTCATGGAAACATTTTGTGCTTGGGAAGAAATTACAAGGAATTCTCTTAGAAATCATTGTTATGATAACATACAAATCTAGGATAAGAGTTCTTCATGAAGTTTATTTTGACTTGACTTTCTTGTATCTTTTATTGTACTTTACGTTGTATACTATCTTAGAATATTTACTATAGATTCTTGATAAATGATCTTGTGAAACTTATTCTTAATAGGTCTCTAATCCCAGGGGCCAGACTGGTGTAGTGTATGGCAGGCCAATATTGGTTCAGTGGATATTTTAATGAAAATTTTCTAATAGTTGGCATAAACCAAAATACATGATTCACTTCTCTGTGACACTTTGAATCCGGGGTTTTAACCTAGAGCTTAGCCCAGGGCAAGATTTGTCACCATACTTTGGCATATGAAGTAATGGAAACTTCAGACCAAAGAGTTTGAAATTTTACTATAAAACTCAATGTGCTCTAATCTAGAATTTTACCAGTTAAAATTTAAATAACAAAAACTTGATTTTTCTCATGTCTAGAATATACACTGAACTATTTGTGTTCTTCCCGTTAAAAAGAAAACTTTGTCTCAAACTGATTTCTTATCTGAATTGTGATTTAGTAACTATTCATATGTAAAATTAGCTCAGCTAGTACTTAGTTTATGACCATTGTCTTTCCTGAAAATATTGTAGTTAAGGGATTGCCATTTCTTTCTTTTTTAAAAATAAATTTTTTAAGGTTTACTTACTTAATTTTTAGAGAGAGGGAGACAGAGAAGCAATCCCAGGCATGCTCCACGCTGCCGGTGCAGAGCCCAATGCAGGGCTGGAACTCAGAAACTGTGAGATCATGACCTGAGCTGAAACCAAGAGTTGGATGGACTGAGCCACCCAGGCGCCCCGGCCATTTATTTCTTAAACTGTTTCTTGTGTGCTCACCTGGTGCTAATTATGTACGCAGTCTTACAAGGGAAATGACATTATTATTGTCATTTTTGCAGATGAGAGAACTGAAAGCAGTTAATGTGAGTTGGCCTTGTCAATGAGAGATGGGATTCAAATCCAGGTCTAATTCCAGAACTCATACATACTCTTGGAATTTCAGCACTAGTTTCTGGTAGAAGAGGATCCTAAGGGTCATTTGTACCTTAACGAGTCTAATATTTAGAAGACATTCCTTTAATGGTGGATGCAAAAGTTAAAACCAAAATTCAGAGTACTGCGTCCTTCACTTTTAGGCATGGGGATAGGAATGCTCTTGCTCTTGGAAAATTACTTGCTTAAAATTTTTTTTTTTTCCTTAACTGGTCATTTTTTTTGTTTTTGTTTTTTTGTTTTTTTAAAGGTATCTTTATGTGTTTCCAAAGAAAAGAACAAAATCCAAAGTCAGTCTGTGGTGTTGAAGAAAGGTGTTGTGGGGTTTAGGGCAGATCCTTGCCAATGGGGAGGCAATGCTGGCCCTGGGCATGTGACACAGAAGCAGATCTCTGTGTAATGGGAGGGCATTTTAATACTTAATGTCTTTTAGGAAGTAAAGCAAAATAGCATTAGGCTACTTAAATACCATTTGGAACAAGATAAAAAGTGAATAATGTGAACTAAAAACATGAAGTCTAACGTGATAGGGACTGTAAGTAACCAGTGTATCTACACAGCTTCAGTTTCCAGGTCAGCATGTATTTCATTCTGCCTTGTTGACCTTACAGATATGCTCTTCTCATTTGACATGGTTAGCCAGTACTTGCTTCTGAATATTGTGGTCATTTTGACTTATTCAGGAATGTGAGGCATATTCAGAGAGAGGATTGCTAATGTTAGATCAGAACAGCTGTATACCAAATAATGGGCTCTTACTCTGGAAGCCTTAAGTTCTCAGTATTTCACTTAGTTGTGAGATAAATGGAAGTAAGAATGCTACTTTAATGTTATGTTTCTGCTAATGCTAATGCATGATAATGCCAGAAGAGGAATTTTACCTCTAAGCTGATAGAATTTATAACAGGTATCAAAAACTATAAGTGTGCATGCATTATACAAGTGCAGTGTGATTTTAGTGGAACAGGGTAGACTAGTATCTGTGGCTCTTAAACATGCCCCAGTCATTTTTTTCATTCGTCTGGTGATCTGAGATCTGAATGGTTGACCTACAGGTCAGTTTTCACATGAATGCTGTAGCTTCATCAAGAAGCCAGTATCTCAGTGATAGTGCTGAGTGATGACTTAATAAAAGGCTCTATTCCCTATGTATGTATAGAATGGAACAATTTCCCTAGAGCTGCTTCAGAGTGGTTTGCATTTTTTAATAAAGAAGTCTGTTTTCCAAGTGTACTTGTATTTGAGGTTTGGAAAGCAAAGATCAGAACGACTTCACTTACCAACTATGATGATGATGGCTACTCCTTATTGAGTATTTACTATGCACCAAATAGTATCTTGAGTGCTTTAAAAATTTTTAAATTTCATTTAATCTTCTCAACAGCCTTATGATATGTATCTACTATTATTGTTTCCATTTTTAGATTACGAAAATTATAAAGTCTTGGGGCCTCTTGGTGGCTCAGTTAAGTGCCCGACTTTGGCTCAGGTCATGATCTCACGGTTCGTGGGTTCGAGCCCCATGTTGGGTTCTGTGCTGACAGCTCGGAGCCTAGAGCCTGCTTCAGATTCTATGTCTTCCTCTCTGCTCCTCCCCCGCTGGTGCTCTGTCTCTCAGAAAATAAATAAATATTAAAAAAAAGAAAATTGTAAAGTCTTTAGGACCATGATTAGTGTTTATTAAAAAAATTTTTTTTAATGTTTCTTTATGTTTGAGAGAGAGAGAGAGAGAGTGAGGGAGGGGCAGAGAGAGAGGGAGACACAGAATCCGAAAGCAGTCTCCAGTCTGATCTGTCAGCACAGAATGTGACACGGGGCTTGAACTCACGAACTGTGAGATCATGCCCTGAACCAAAGTCAGACACTTAACCGACTGAACCACCCAGGTGCCCCGATTAGTGTTTAAATCACAGAGAGCTGCTGCAGATGGTACTCCCTTTATAGAGCTGCTCCCTTCTGTAAAATGGGGGCAAGGGTGGGATGGTAACTATAAGGTTCCTTCTAGGTAAGAAAAAAAAATCTAAGAATCTTGGCAACCCCTGAAATTCAACATTATATGATTTGTGCCCCCTAGTACATAAAACTGCCAACTTTTGTAAACCAAGATTTTAGAGTTGATGGGAATATTAAGAAAATTGCCAGGAGTGCCTGGTGACCCAGTTGGTTACGTGTCTGACTTCGGCTCAGGTCATAATCTCATGGTCTGTGGGTTCGAGCCCCATGTTGGGCTCTGTGCTGACGGCTCAGAGCCTGGAGCCTGCTTCAGATTCTGTGTCTCCCTCTCTTGCTGCCCCTCCCCCACTCATGCTTTGTCTGTCTGTCTGTCTGTCTGTCTCTCTCTCTCAAAAGTAAAATAAATATTAAAGCAAAGGAGAAAAGATAACTGGTCAGACCTCCCTCTTCCTCATACTGCAGAGAAAGTGGAGTACGGAGGAAGTAATACCAGAGCAGGGTTGATGTTAGGTGTCTTGCCTCCATTGTGTATCACTTTATTGATGTCTTAATGTTAGGAAATTGCTTTAATATCAAAGTGGTATGGACAATTTTTAAAAATCTCTTTATAAAGAGAGTTTGGAAATAGGAATTTATGTATTTTTACCCTTTTTCAGCTTTAGGATATCAGGGAAATAAAGGTTGCAAAAAGTAACTTTTCAGTAACTTAAGGCTGTGAATGTCATGCTAAGGAGTTGAAAATAGGGAACCAACAGAGGAATTTCAAGTGGATTAGGAAATCTAAGTTCTAGGAAGTGAGAAAAAGGTACCAGAGAAAACAGTTACAATAGTTTAAGATTCTGGCATGGTGAAAAGCTTGAACTAGGTCTTTGAGGATTTGAGTAAGAATGAAAATGCTTTGGTGATTGTTAGGTTAATTGGGGTGGGGATGGGAGGGAGAAGGATGGTAAAGTGGAAGTGAGAAGGATGGTAGAGTGGATGGAGGAGTCCTTGGGGATCTTTGGCTTAGGGGATGAGAGTTGGTGGTATCTGGAACTTGGTACAGGAATGGGAACACAGAAGAAGCAGGCTTCAAAGAGAAAAGGTTCAATTCAACAAGTTGAATTTGTTGGAGCCTATGGGGCATCCTGGTAGATATTGCTATTAGGCATTAGGCTAGATGGGTCTGTGTTTTAGGAGAACAGTCTCATCTGAAATAGAAAGTTTGGGGGTTATCTTTTGGGAAGTATAGGTGAAAATGTGTGTGAATGAGACCATCCAACCCAGGATGAAAGGTTAGCTTGTGTGTTGAGATAAGCCCTTCTTGTCCTCTTGACTTCATTTGAGGAAGAACAGGTCAGACAGGACGTATATAATCTTCATCTGTTAGGATATGACTACCTCTGGGGGAAATATTTGCCAGTAGAGTGGGTAAGGCCATCTAAAAGATATACATGGCTTACTGAATATTGTTGACGATCTGTATTTACATTCTCCCTTTCCTTCCTGACTAGCCTGATGCAAGTTCCACTTGCCATCAGAGTGTTTTCCAGTTTTCCCCCTACGAAGAAATAAGTGTGTTTGGTCACTGCTGCTAGTTTCTCCATTAGGACATTGCTTCATAATTCCTTGTATACAGTCAGTTATCTATTTTCCTTTTTAGATGTAAGAATCTAGGGGTAGCCAGCTTTATTCATCTTTGTATCTCTCATATACTCTAGCACAGTGCCCCTATACATTGAGATTGCTAAGTAAGTGTTGAATTTAATTTTAGGATGTAGGAAAGTTTAGCATCTAAGAAGCAGCAGGAACTTTCTACCTTTAATCCTATTACTGAAGTATCCTTTGTATTTATGTAGTGCTATAAACATATGTTGGTTGTTGCTGTTTTATCTTGACTTAAAGTTTGAATAGTTTTAAATTTTTCTTTTCAGGTTATTTCATCGATATGATTAACTAGATTTGCTTCAGGTTTGAAAGATCCTGGGGTGAAAGGTTAAAGATGTTTTATCTTTTTGTTGTCACACAATGGATTTCTGAAGCTGGGAGAGGAGAGATGGTTCTGAGCTTTAGGCATTAATGGCGAGTATGTCAGAAAGATCAGTGCCCAGCATTGTGTTTCTTTTATTTTATTTTTTTTTAAGTTTATTTATTTTGAGAGAGAGAGAGAGAGCACGTGAGTGCACAAGCTGGGGAGGAACAGAGAGAGAGAGGGAGAGAATGAGAATCCCAAGCAGGCTCCACACTGTTCGAGGTGGGGCTCGAACTCACAAACGGTTAGATCATGACCAGAGCCGAAATCAAGAGTCAGACAATTAGCCAACTGAGCCACCCAGGTGCCCAACCAGAATTGTGTTTCTAATAAAAAGTAATTTAAAAGTCATTTAGAGAATGGTAGGTTTTTTTCCTTCAATTTAAGTGGTCAGTTTTAGAGAATTTAGTCAAATTATTTTGTTCTTAGGATTTTTTTTTAATGTACATTTTTTGTTTATAAGAACTATTTTCAATCAGAAAAGTAGAATGGAGGGGAAAAAAATCAGCCATAGTTCCCATACTTAGAGATAATCACTGGGATAAAATAGACTAAAATGTGCTTTTTCATGTATGTATGTATGTATGTATGTATCAGAATAGCTGAACTCATCCTGGGAGTATAATTTTACATTTTTTTAAGATGTTTATATTTGAGAGAGAATGCGTGTGAGCGGAGGAGGGGCAGAGCAGAGAAAGAGGGAAACAGAGGATCTGAAGTGGGCTCTGCGCTGAAAGCAGAGAGCCCAACCAACACAGGGCTTGAACTCAAGAAACGTTGAGATCATGACCCAAGCCGAAGTCAGTCACTTAACTGACTGAGCCACCCAGGTGCCCCTATTTCATATCTATCTATCTATCTATCTATCTATCTATCTATCTATCTATCTATCTATCTAGATCTATCTATCTATCTATCTATCTATCTATCTATCTATCTATCTATGTATATATATATCTAGATATATATATCTGAGCCAAAGTTGGAAGCTTAACCAAGCCATCCAGGTGCCCCTGTTCTATTTTCATGTGGTGTTTTCAAGGAGAATAAGGAAAAGGTACATTCTTTTGCTTGTGGGGCATCTCTTGATGCTTCTCACTAATGGATTTCTCGAACAGAGCTGACTTCTGTTCCATCAAACCATCTGTTGAGGATGGTATGGGGTACTTTTTAAGATGATCTCAAAAGCTTTCTGACCATGTTCAAACAAACTCCTTTGTAAGACTTTTCTTCAATTAGTCTTTGAAATGACAATGAACAAAGAAATCTCCGCCACTCTCCCTACTGTTGCTGGGACTTAACTAAAAATATTTCAAAAGGATCTAATTCTTGCCTAATTATTCATTCATTTAAAGTTTTATATTTTGGTTTTGACTTGGTTGGTGAAGTTACTCTAGCTGCTTCTGACATGGATATCTTGAATTCTTCAAGAGGAACTTTCTAAGTGGACCCATCTAAGATGTGGGTTTCTTCTTGGACTCTGGGTCCCTGCTGTTGTGGGAATGTCAGGGTTTATTCTTTGAAATAATGGCAAATTCCCTTCTATCTGGCTGTTGCAAAGCACATACTGTGCAAAGGTAGGATTTTATTAGCCAGACTGCTCTGAATACAAGTTGTTTTGTTTATCTTTTGTCACTCCTTCCATAAAAAGTAACAGAGTTCCGGCTAGTATCCAAAATCTGTAAAGAGCTCACCAAACTCCACACCCGAAAAACAAATAACCCAGTGAAGAAATGGGCAGAAAACATGAATAGACACTTCTCTAAAGAAGACATCTGGATGGCCAACAGGCACATGAAAAGATGTTCAACGTCGCTCCTTATCAGGGAAATACAAATCAAAACCACACTCAGATATCACCTCACGCCAGTCAGAGTGGCCAAAATGAACAAATCAGGAGACTGTAGATGCTGGAGAGGATGTGGAGAAACGGGAACCCTCTTGCACTGTTGGTGGGAATGCAAATTGGTGCAGCTGCTCTGGAAAGCAGTGTGGAGGTTCCTCAGAAAATTAAAAATAGACCTACCCTATGATCCAGCAATAGCACTGCTAGGAATTTATCCAAGGGATACAGGAGTACTGATGCATAGGGGCACTTGTACCCCAATGTTTATAGCAGCACTCTCAACAATAGCCAAATTATGGAAAGAGCCTAAATGTCCATCAACTGATGAATGGATAAAGAAATTGTGGTTTATATACACAATGGGGAATACTACGTGGCAATGAGAAAGAACGAAATATGGCCTTTTGTAGCAACGTGGATGGAACTGGAGAGTGTGATGCTAAGTGAAATAAGCCATACAGAGAAAGACAGATACCATATGGTTTCACTCTTAGGTGGATCCTGAGAAACTTAACAGAAACCCATGGGGGAGGGGAAGGAAAAAAAAAAAAAAAGAGGTTAGAGTGGGAGAGAGCCAAAGCATAAGAGACTGTTAAAAACTGAGAACAAACTGAGGGTTGATGGGGGGTGGGAGGGAGGGGAGGGTGGGTGATGGGTATTGAGGAGGACACCTTTTGGGATGAGCACTGGGTGTTATATGGAAACCAATTTGACAATAAACTTCATATATTAAAAAAAAAAAAAAGTAACAGAGTTCCATAATCTCTTTAAATCTATAAGATGGAGATAAGGGGCACTTGGGTGGATCAGTCAGTTAAGCGTCAGACTTGGACTCAGATCATGATCTCACTGTTCGTGGGTTTGAGCCCTACATCAGGCTCTGTGCGGACAGCCTGGAGCCTGCTTCAGATTCTATGTCTCCCTCTCTCTCTGCCCCTCTCCCACTTGCACTCTGTCTCTCTCTCTCTTTCTCAAAATATAAAATAAACATTGAAAAAAAAGATGGAGATAAAATAGTAGCTACTTTCAGTACAAATTCATGCAAAACACGAAGCCGTTGCCTGGCATATAGTAAAGATTCATTAAATGGCAACTGACAGATTATTTTACATATTTTCTTATATGTACACATTTTGAGATTTCTTTAACCTCTAGGCTGAATGAACAATTATCAGTAATCCTTTTTGTTACTTTAGAGAACCAGAAATTGTAAATGAAAAATGTCAGAGGCTCATCAGTACATGCAGTTTTCTGAGAAATGCCTGTACTATATTTCCATAGAAACACTAGTGACCTCTAACTCCTCAGACTGAACGGCCTTCTAAACTATTTTCACCTTCTGATTCTGGAGCCACAGCCTTGAACCTGTGTGTACTGTTGTTATTTTTTTAAAATGTTGTAAAATTGAAATGTCATCATATTGGACTAGCTTTTCTGCCTTCAGCCTGGTTTCAAGGCTGTAATTACAAAGCTAGAAGCCTGAAAAACTGTAGGAAAGGTGATGCAGGTTGATTAGATGGAAGTTATTAATGTTTCCATAGAAATGTAGATACTTCTTGGAAGCAATATTTAAGCTGAGCAAATATGTGGGTACAATAGGTTATATAATTGAGAATCTTTGGCTTCCCTTCCCCCTACTGTTTTTTTGCCCTTAAGATTTCACATTAAAATTACATTAGGAAAAAGGCATTGTTTTCTTTATAGTTTTAAAAATGTAACCTTGACATTTGTAGGTGGAGAAAGGGAAATAACACTTGAAGCTCTGCCAGCCATCTTTTGCTGTGTGGACCTGTGGTGCTCTGTCCCTGCATGCAAAAGCATTTTCTATTATTTCTGAAGTATGGTTTGTCAGGTTGCCTGTGAGAAACAAAGGCTAATGGCCCAAGTGGCACCACACTCACTGGATAGAGAGCAAAGAGGCAGATGTGAATTTAAGGCTCAGCCAATCCAAAGAAAAGTGTTTCAGTATCTGTTTAGCTCTGGGGTTAGCTTACAGGTTGCAAATCTGGTTGTAGGGCAGGCCATGGTCCGACCAGCTAATGTTTGTTTACACCCACCCCCCACCCACCAAAAAAAAAAAAAAAAAAACCCGCATTTTTCTCAACCTCTGTCCAATCTGTTCAAAATCTGTACCAAAAGGAGCCTAGAAGATGGAGTTGGGCAAGAACCTTGAAAGAATGGGAAGAGTTCCTAGAATTTAAGAAACTGTGGATGGTTTGCCATGTTTATGTTGGTTACTCCCAAAAAGTTCTTTTTTTTTTTTTTTTTAATTTTTTTTTAAATTCCTTGTGCTTTTAGTTTCCTGGTTGAAATTAGAGCAATTTCAAAGCCCATTTAGACCCCTGACTTCCTTCTGGGAGCCCCGTTTCATTTCATATCTGACTTTTAAAACAATGTGTAGAACTTGAATTGTAGTTGACTGGGTAAAAAATACATCAGATCTCTTATTTAATATTTAATTCAGCATTTTCAGGTCTGGTTTATTTGTTTCTTGGATTTTGAAGCCAGTTTTCCCCTTTCTCTTCTTCAGAGGTCCGGGAAAAGCTTATAGGTTCAGTCATTGTGTCTGTAGGGCCTAACCTGGACTTGAGTATGTCTGGGAGGAGGGGAAAGGATTAGAGACCTGACCTGAGCCTTGACATCAGAATGGTAAGAAGAGGGCTCAGGCCGAGAAACTAAAGAGCATGTTGAATTTAGGGAGCTACAATGTAGTACTGTGTGGATGGAGTGTATACTGTTGGGTGGGATGGGGTGAGAAGCAAGAAATAAAGTTGAAGTGGTAGGCAGATCATTAAGGATCTACATTTTTTCTGTTTTGGGGATAGATACGGTGTTTCATTAGAATTATAGAATTTTACCTGTTAAGAGCCTTGCCTTAATTTTGCCTGTGCACTGCTGAGACTTCAAAATAGACCGGGTGAATGGTCCTGACCAATATCCAGGTCTCTTGCACCATGCTGCCTTCATAAGTTAAATAAAAATATTCCTAGAGTAATATTTAACTTGATTTTGTAAAAGACATATTATGATTACAATTAACTACTGTTTTCAGGCTTGAATTAATTTACTGGCATTACCTGTAGCTTTTGTTTGTTTACATTTGGGTAAAAAGGGATACTTTTATTTAGGATTCTGTTATGGTAAATGCATGATTTTAGAGTCAAAATGGTAACTAAGGAAAAATATCAGTAACGTTTTAATTTGTCTCTCTAACCATAGACTGAGGAGTCACTGATCTTTTTCTTTTCCCCAAATGCCTATTGGAGAAAAGCTTATCAACTGGATCTTCTTTTGTATTAAAGAAAATCATTAGACTTAGAGCCACTTATTGATGATCACTTGCCACAAAGTAGGAAATTTATGTAAATCTTGTGACATTTGAACAAGATGATTATTTTTATACCCCTTTCGGGAAATAGGCCTATGGTAATTAAGTAAACAAAAATAGCGGCGAATGTGGGATTTGAATCTAACTCTTAACTCAGACCCGTGCCCATTTCACTGTGCATCTGTTTTCTAAATTAAACCATGGTAAGTCAGTATAAGCTTTGCACTAAATTTCAGATTGCTTGTGAGAACACTGACTTGGTATATATATGCTCTGAGGAACTAATCTATATTTTTTTGTCCTTATTTATTTATTTAGGATCATTCCAGTGACCTTGGATTGTCTGTCCCTTTTTAAAACAATTTGAGTCAGTAACCAAAGACCTTAGATTTCTCAGAACATTTCCTTATTTGTTTAATGTGTTCTATTCTGTGAGGCAGATGGTTTTGGAGGTATGTTGGTGTATTTATGTGACTTAGGAGTCTGTTTTTTACTGAAAAACTCCTATCATTTGCCATTGTGTTGAATGACTTGAACACATATCGGGGTTACTTCTAGCAGTGGTTTGAATTCTTCTAGCTAAGAATCATTTTGCTAGCTAGATCTGGTTGCTGAGAATCTGGGCAAGACTCTGGGAATGGTAGCCAGATCTAGCCATTCCATTGACTTGTTCTCCAGAGATAGGATTAACATTGTTTTACCTATCTCCTAAGGCCTTCTGCATTAGTGGTGATCTTTAAAACCAAAGACAGCATTATTAGCCAATGGCCTCAGGGCTGGATGGAAAGAATGTAGGTATAGTTATTGAAATCCATAATTCTTGTGACCATTGGAGGAATTTGTTTTAGGACAAATATAAAGAGTCCTTCTATCCTTGGGAGGTAGCATGTATCTGGAATCACTGCATCAAGCACTTTATAGGCTCAAAATATTAAAAGGTTCAAGAATCACAGCAAGTAACTGAAGTGACATTAGGGTTCCATCCCAGGTCTTTGAGGGTGAAGTCATGAATGGGTCAATAGTTCTGCTGTAAACTACTTTTTGCTACCACTGACAGCACTGAATTGGATGGGCCCTAGGGATTATTTAGTAGTAGCTCACATAGGTTGAGCTCTGACTTTGTCAAGTACCATGCAAAGCCTTTACAAGGACTATTGCATTTATCCCTTTTAACAGATTTATAAGGTAGGTACTATTGTTAATTCCAATTTATAGGAGGTTAGGATTAATCCTACTTGGATTATATAGACTGAGAGTGTGAAAGGGTAAGTCTTCAAAGAAAAATTAGGATGCCATTAATAGAAGAGGGGAGTGGTTGCTAGGCAGATAAAAGCAATAGATGTCTGCTTTAATTAATTATTTTTTTTAATGTTTATTTTTGAGAGAGAGAGAGAGACAGAGACAGAGAGAGAGACAGAGAGCAAGTGGGGAAGGGGCAGAGAGAGAGAGGGAGACACAGAATCCAAAGCAAGCTTCAGGCTCCGAGGTGTTAGCACAGAGCCTGATGCAGGATTTGAACCCACGAACTGCAAGATCATGACCTGAGCAAAGTCACATGCTTAACTGACTGAGCCATCTGGGTGCCCCTAATGATTTTTCTTAGTATTTTCTTTGTTTGGTTTTTTTTTTTTTTTAGTCACCCTCTTTGTGTTTGATCTAGTCACTTGATTTCAGAATAACGTTTGCTTTCAGAAAATGTATTAAGTTTTATCCTTTCTTGAGACTTTTAGTATAGTTCTCTAAGGTTCAGAATCTGAGGTCCAGAATAAGGAGTGTCTTGCCTGAAGTCATTATCACTAAACCAAAAGAATTTAGGAGAGATCTAACTTCTAACCCTGCCTTCCCATGCTTTTGTCCTGTTTTTGAGTCAGCTTGTATTAAGTGAATGCTTATTCTCAGTTTCACTTCTGGCAGGATGTTGTATATTTAATTCGTGTGTAAAGATGAGTTATTTGCTTATTACCTTGCATCTCTCGACAGCTTTTCTGATTCCCATCGCCTTTATGTATATAGAAAGGCTTTGAAGTTGCTTTGAGGTGAACCTTCTCAGTCATCTTAGCCACTTTCAGCAACTTCCATTCTCTGCTGTTCAGATCAGATTTCCATATTCAGACCTTCCACACTTCATTCTAGGCTTAGATTTTCTAATTCTGTGACTGTGATCCAGAGGTAGGGATGTGTTTTCCGTTTAGTTCATCCTGCATTTGAGCACCATCCATAATGTATTGGCAACTGTTCTGGGCATAGAAGCAGCTCTACAGATGGTTATAGCATGGTTCCTAACCTTGAAGAGCTCATTATGTCGTGGAGGAGGCAGGTATTTTTTTATTTATTCCTCTTTGAATGTTTATTTGTTTTTTGAGAGAGAGAGCGAGCATTCGCGCATGCACAAGTAGGGGGAGGGAAAGAGAGAACAGGAGAGAGAGAATCCCAAGCAGACTTCGACCTGTGAGCACGAGCCCAACGTTGCAGGGCTTGATCTCATGAACCATGATACCATGACCTAAGCTGAGATCAAGAGTCGAATGCTTAACCTGCTGAGCCACCCAGGTGCCCCATTGCTCTGTTATTAAAAAAAAAAAAAAAAAAAAAAAATTTTTTTTAACGTTTATTTTTGAGAGAGACAGAGACAGAGCGCGAGGTGGGGTGGGGCAGAGCGAGAGAGGGAGACACAGAACCCAAAGCAGGCTCCACGCTTTGAGCTGTTTGGCAGAGAGCTTGACGTGGGGTTTGAACCCATGAACTGTGAGATCATGACCTGAGCCAAAGTCAGATGCTGAACCAATGGAGCCACCCAGGGACCCCCTTTAAAAAAAAAAAAATGTGTTTTTTGTTTGTTTGTTTTGCTTCATTATTTTTAAATTAACCATAGAGATACTATAGTTGATACTTACTGAACAGCTTTGTGCTAGGCTTGTGAAGTAATTCAGCTACAGTTGTGAACAAGACAGGCCAGGTCCCTTCTCCTATAGAACAAACACGTTGTCTCATGGTGAAATCAAACATTGAACACGTAATTTCTTGATACAAGTAATGTCTTGATGAATGCACAAAGTGTTATAGATAATTATAATAGGGTGCTTTGACCTCGTGTGTGAGACAAGGGTACAGGAGGCAAGAGAAGCTTTTCTGAGGAGATAATCTTATTTTATTTATTAATAATAAATTAATAATTATAATTATATATAATTATATGTAAATATTATAATTATATGCACATGCGAGTGGGGGAGGAGTGGAGAGAGAGGGAGAGAGAATCCTAGGCAGGCTCCTCACCATCAGCACAGAGCCTGATGCAGGCAGGGCTTGAACTCATGAACTATGAGATCATGACCTGAGCCGAAGTCAGATGCTTAACTGACTGAGTCACCCAAGCACCTCTTTTCTGAGGAGGCATTTAAACTAAGGATGAGTAGAAAACAAACTGGAGAAAGTAAGCAGTTGTTCCAGGGAAAAAAACTTGCATCGGCTACGTATAGCACACCTAAAGTGTGTTTGCTATTCACTATGCCTGATTTTTCTCTTCAGTGTGTTAGCTACACACCAGTCAGACAAATGTAGCTCAGACATTTTGGGCCTGAAATGTGCTTTTAGAGTTCTTTATTCTGACCTGAACTGCATACTTATTAATGTAAAATTGCTTCTATTTGTGTGTGTAGGTAAATTTTCATCATTTGTGAAAATTTTAAGCGAAATTACCATTTGATATTTGTCATAAGCTCATATTTTGTATATTTTGCTTTCTTTTGGAAAATAATTGATAACATTAAGTAGAGCATGACTGATACTTAATGAATTGTAATCTTTCTGTGAATTTTTATTCCAACTAACGTTGGCATGCTTACTCGTTCCTCATCAGTACCTTGTGGTAAGTGCTGTTATTCTCTCCATTTTTTTAATATAATGATGATGAAATGGAGCCTCAGGGAGGGATGGATATACAGTAACTAAATGTAATAGAGGTAGGATTCAAAACCAAATTTGACTTCTGAGTCTGAATTTTTGAGTCTTTTTAGAGTAATTCGTGAATCATAATCTTTTTTCCCTATTGTTCTCTCTTTAGGTTTTTGTCAGGATGAATTGCCAGAGCTCGACCCGGGCACTAGTAAGTTCTGAATGTTCCCAGTGTTTGTGGGTAAGAAATGGATGTGTGTATGTGTACTTTTAAATGTATAACTTAAGGGTGTCATTGGTGGCCTTATTGATTCAGATTTTCTTTCACTTTGATTTATAATTATGAGGAGGGCATCTTTTCTAGTTATGCTTTCGTTTTCCTCTCATATTATTCATTGGCTAGAAATGTAATCATTTAATAGAAAGTTGGTTTGCTAAAAATTTCTATTTAATATTAATCTCCTTTCCTTGTTCTCCACCCTCCCATGAAACCAACAACAAAAATTGTGCTTTCATTTATGCACACATGCAACCATATATCCATAACCACTTTTCTAAAGTATTGACTAGCTTTGACATAATTCTTTTTTCTTCTGAAATGACACGGGTGGCAGGAGGTTTAAAAGAGGGATTTTTCTTGGTTTAGGTATTTATAATCAATAACCTTTGTACCACAGTTTAGTTTCTAAAGCACCTTTATCTACATTAAAGTTAACATTAAGAGGGTGACCATTTCAAGTTCTAATTAAATGATGTTTTTCAGGACTCTGTCTTAATCATAGATAATCATCTGTGTTTCCAGTGCTTTCAAAATGTGGCATACACCACTCTGGGATATGGTTATAGCTATTAGAAATAGGACATGGGAATATCCAGGTGTAAAGACCTTATTCTTCTATAATGCCAAAAGGTCAAATGATAATTCAGATTTGAGAATTCATGAGATTATCTAGAGTTATTTTTCTAGTTCGAGTACTTTTTAGGGTCACGAGACTGGCTTTTTGTCACCAATCTGCTGTTGAGGTAAGTGGTAAAGTTTACCTTCTCACCATCCTAGCTAATATCCGCTCTCTGAGGGTGTGGACCTTTTCCTATATTTTTCCCATACATTTTAACAGTATAAAAATTCATGTCTGTTTTACTCATACTTAGTAATTGCAAGACAAAATAAATCCCGCAATGCTAATCAAACACCAGGAAAATAGAATTGTCTTTCTAGAAATCGTAAAGTTTAGTCAGCTTTGTAGGTAGTATAGGCTGTTTGCCCTGACATTCCAGTATCTATGAGTGAACATAATATTTTCTCTTTGCCCTTCTCTTATGAATAGCCCTCACTCAGGAGGAGGAAAATATAAATTCTTGAGTCATGGTCCTTTCTTGGATTTTTGAACATTAGGAAGGACATTGAGATGCCCTGAAATCTTTCAGACAGAACTGCACATAAAATGTGCTAGATAATTGAGAATTGTGTTAAACATTGCCTGCTCTCTCTGCTTCAAGCTCAGTTCTAGGCTCCAGGGGTATACAAACAGATAAGTCTAGGTCCTGTCCTCATCTATTAACAGTCTATTGGAAAGTATTTACTTGTCTGGAATTATTTGAAAAAGCATTTTTTTAAACCTCTATTTAGCACATAATACCCAAACTTCTCCTTTCCTGTACTTAATAGCAGTTGAAAATACCTCATGCCCATCTTCCAGAAAAGGTCCTCATTAAGATTATTATTGAATTTTCTTTTTGGGCCAAGTAATCCTAAATCATTTAACATTTCTGCATAGAATCTCTAGCCAGATAGGGTGATTTACACACCTCTGCATTCCATGAGAATGAACAGATACTGAATCATAATTTTATATATCAGTGCAGAATAGGAGTTACCTAAAAAAATCGCTTTAAAAAAATTGTTCTTATGTGGTCAGTATTCTCAATAATCCGCAAATTATCTTTGTGAAGTTAGTAGTATTTTATTCCTCTCTCTGTCTCTCTCTCTCTGTTATTCCTCTCTCTTTTATAACATAATATTACATAATAGTATAATAACAAATAGCAAAAGTAAAAATTTATCATCTCTGTCTAAGCCCTTTGGAGTTCAAATGAGCATGCCTAGTCCTACCAAGTGATAGGAAACCATATGGACTGTATGTGTTGTCTTACGTTGGTTATGAATATTGAAATTGCAAATTCCATGCCTTCTGACTGGGAAGGAATAACATCTCCTATGTTAATGCCTCATGACTTTTGCACATTAGATTGAGGACAATAGGGATTTCTCTGTGATGCCTCTTTAGAATTGAGAGGCCCCAATGTCTCCTCTACCCTTCAAATTCCTGATAGGGAAAGCCTGCTCATACTAGCTGTTTTTTGGAACAGGAAATGCCATTGTTGCTGATTTCCCATTGTGGTTGACAGTAGCTGTAGACAGCAAGTTTGGGACAACAGGTGGGATGTGTTGGAAATAGATGAGGAAAAACTGATTTTGTCCAATTCAAATGGCTTTTTTTTTTTTTTTTAACTTTTTCTGTGATAAAGCAGATGGGTAGCCAGGCTTAGAATATGGGCAGCTGTTCACACTCACTCTGGCTGCCTTCTTATGATTCCTGGGCTTGTTGGAGTCCAATGTTATGGCACAGGTTCAGGCTAAGTTCATTTCTACAAGAAGCATCTCTGTACCCTGCCCATTAGCATAAGCTAGGGACAAGGGCAGTCAAAGGTCAAGAAAAGTTCAAAACAGCATAACCTTTCTGTGCTTCTGTTTCCAAATAACCCCAGTCTGCCCTGCTCCCCGAGTTTTTTCCTCAACTATCGTGTTTACCGTGTAGTTGTAAAACTCAAGAGAACAAGGACTGACTTGATACAAGGGAAGTTAGAGAATAGAAGTCATTGTTGCTTAAAACAGGAGAAATAATTGATTTATGTTTGGGGGCCAATTAGGCTATAAAACAGGAACAGTAAAGGGACCTATGACTTTAGGACAGCTACTTGCTCTGATTTCTGTCCCACAGACAAGGGGCTCCCCAATAAAGGCTGTCAGCTTTCTAGGCTAAATTATTAATTCCTTTCATGCTTCTCAGGGATTGTAAACAGCACATAATACAGGAAAACAATTGATACTGTTCAGTTATTGGCCAGATAGAGGGTCAAAGGGTAAATAGTTGGATTAGCAACAGCTGTTCTTCCTCCTCAGTCAAACTTTTGTTCCTTCTTATCTATTTCAGCAAAGTCCTTCCTGTGTTTTTGGCCTCTAAATAGTTAAATCCATTTCTTTTCTTGTAAAATAAGCCTACAAATAATTATTGACCAAAGTTGAAAATACTCAATATTTTACTTCAGTTTCCAAAATTGAAAATGGGCATTCTTTTTGGTATGTGCTGACCATGTTGTTTGAAGTTCAAAGGATATTATCCCAAGGAAAGTAACTACTTTAAGTTAGACAGATTAGAAGCTTTTTAGCTATTTTTACCAACTGCTTGAGGTTCTTGGTGCAGCTTGATTAAAAGAAAAAGAATTGCCTTTGTTTAAAACTGGTAATGCATGATAATAAGTAGGATGATGCATGTTCATTGTGGAAAACACTAAAAGAAAAATATAAACCCCCTGATCCCACCACTCAGAAATAACCATTGTTTCTTATTTGAGATTATGTCCTTCTAGCTTGTCTGAGTTTGTTTTTTACATAATTAGGAATCATAATATGTATACAACTTTGTATCTTGTGTCCGCCCACCCATCATTACATTGTGAGCATTGGTCCAAGTCATGAAACATTTTTCATAAATATATTAAAAATTTTTTTTTAATATTTATTTTCGAGAGTGGGGGGGAAGGCAGAGAGAGGGAGACACAGAATCTGAAGCAGGCTCCAGGCTCTGAGTCAGCAGCACAGAGCCCAACGTGGAGTTCGAACCCACAAACCGTGAGATCATGACCCAAGCCAAAGTCGGACGCTTACCCGACTGAGCCTCCCAAGTGCCCCTTTTCCATAAATATTTTTAATGGAAGAATAATATTTCATTCTAAGGGAATAACTGCCATGATTTTTTTTTTTTAACCATTCTCCTGTTGTTGGACATTTAGGTTGTTTCCGGAAGGTTTTTCTACATTCTATAATGCCATGGTAAACATGTTTTTGCATAAATTTTTCTCTGCATTTCAAATGAGCCTTTTAACATATAAACCAAAATTCTTCTGAATTAAGAGCATGGGAAAGGCGTCTGGTGGCTTGGTCGGTTAAGTGTCTAACTCTTGGTCACAGGTCAGGTCTTGATCTCATGGTTGTAAGTTCAAGCCTTGTGTTGGGCTCCACATTAAGTGTGAAGCCCACCTTTAAAAAAAAAAAAAAAGGTTGGGGGGGTGCCTGCGTGGCTCTGTTGGTTGAGTGACCGACTTCGGCCTAGGTCATGAGCTCATGGTTCGTGGGTTTGAGCCCTGCGTTGAGCTCTGTGCAGACAGCTCAGAGCCTGGAGCCTGCTTCAGATTGTGTGTGTGTGTGTGTCTCACTCTACCCCTCCCCCACTCATGCTCTGTCTCTCTCTGTCTCAGAAATAAATAAACATTAAAAAAAATTTAAAAAAAGGCATGGTCTCTGGCTCAAGGTTGCTTAGGTTCTATTTGGCTTCAGTGTTTACTAGGTCTGTAATATCTTGGCTAAGTTATTTAACATCTCTGGACCTCAGTGTTTTCATCTGTAAAATGGGGACAGTAAAAATTTATTCCTACTTTACAGGGCTGTTGTGAGGATTAAATGAAGTAATACACAAACACACACACACAGATATATTTACATTTAGAACAATGCTTGGCAAATGGTAAACGCTGTTAGTGTGTGCTATTCTAGGCTATGTAGCATAATGTTGAAATTCTTGGTCTTTCTATATTAATGGTTGTTGTAACTGCACTTTATTCAATTAAAGTAGCCAATGTTTTTTAATTACACAAAGATATATCATTCCAGATGTTAGCAGGTGTAAGTTTCTGCTTCACGTAAATAGTTCCCTCAGAGAGGCAGAGCTCACATATTGCTGACTACTTTGGCCAAGACTGTTCTTTACCATCTGGTTGACTGTTAGGGTGTTTTGTTCCCCATCCCCCAGCCAGCAGTAGGTAACCTCCCAAGTGACCATCTGCCAGTCCATTTATTTAACCTCTTAGGAAACTAAAGAAGTTAACCTCTGCTTATTTAAAACACATACCCAATATTCTGGTTTCTCTTCAAATCGTATAAATCTTTCACCTAAAACACATACCCAAATTATGCACTCTTTGGTCAATACCATGCTCGTTCTGGGGAAAAAATTTGTACAGTTAAAAACCTGACCATTATTATTTTATTTTATTTATTATTTTTTAAAATGTTTTTTTATTTTTGAGAGAAAGAGAGAAGAAAGCACACGAGTGCACGTGTGAGCGAGAAAGAGGCAGAGAGAGGGAGAGAGAGAATCCAAAGCAGGCTGTGAAACTATCAGTGTGGAGCCTGACGCAGGACTCATACTCACAAACCGTGAGATCATGACCTGAGCTGAAATCAAAAGCTGGACACTCAACCTGTTGAGCCACCCAGGAGCCCCCATTACTATCTTATTTTATTTTTATTTTATTATTATTTTTTTAAATGTATGTTTATTTTAGAGAGACACAAGCAGAGTGTGAGTGGGGGAGGGGCAGAGAGAGAGAGAGGGAGACACAGAATCTGAAGCAGGCTCCAGGCTCTGAGCTTTCAGCACAGAGCCCAACATGGGGCTCGAATTCATGAACCGTGAGATTATGACCTGAGCTGAAGTCAGATGCTTAACCAACTGAGCCACCCAGGTACCCTCCCCATTATTATTTTATTCTATTTTTTTATTTTTAATTTTTTTTTAAATGTTTATTTTTGAGAGAGAGAAAAAGAGAGCACAAGCAGGGGAGGAGTAGAGCGAGAGGGAGACACAGAATCTGAAGCAGGCTCCAGGCCCAGCTGTCAGCACAGAGTCCGATGGGGCTCAAACCCACAAATTGTAAGATCATGACCTGAGCCAAAGTCAGACGCTCAACCGACCATGTCACCCTGGTGCCCCCCGTTACTATTTTAAAAACACTGCATACTTGGGATTTGTGCTGACACAGACTTATGTATATATATATATATATGTATATATATACATATATATATATGTATATATATATACATATACACATATGGGCATATACATATATGTATATACCCATATATATTATAATATTCATATATAATATATAAACCTAGATATTATATATTATAAATATATATAAAATGTATAATATACATATTTCCCCCCTGCTCATCAGGGATCTAGATATAGATAAATGGGCATTTAAAAAGAGACATGAAAGTTTATCTTTGCCCTCTCTTGCCATACTGATGGATGCCCACCAAACAGGGATCCATTGGTGATAAGGGTATGAATAAGCAAGATAAAAAGCACTTTCAGAATAAAACAGGCTAACATCACTAGCTTGGTCTGGTTTTGCATTCATCTGTCAGGTGTTTTGGGATCCCAGGGATCCTTCAGTCTACAAAAGAAGAATGTATTGCTCAGCTAGCGTACCCATAGATTCCTGTCCAAAACTCTAATATTCTGTATGATGTCTTAATGGGTTCATTCCTGGTTGTCAAACTATATGTCACAATTTTTGATCTCAGAAAACTGTTCATATAAGCCCAAGTAAATTTAAGGTGGGATGTTAGAGATCAAGGAAGGAAGGAAAATTAACATTTACTGGGTATCCCTTATGTGCCATGCACTTTCATATATTCAGTAAGAGTGAGAAGGATTATATCATATAAAATTATGTAATTTTAAGTTTGACTTGGTAATACCTAGTCTTTTGTTCTTCCCTCCCTTCCCTTTTTCTCTTTGATGTGTGCCAAGCTGTGACACAGTTTGTGTCCCCAAGGGGCTCTGGTTTAGTCAGGAAGATGGACACAAAACTTGATAATATGTGGCTACTCCTACCACTAATAACTAATACTTATTACACACTAAGTGCTTCCCATGCAAGCACTCGTAAAACTTGTTTAAAAAGACACTATCCGTATCTTACAGATGAAAACATTGAGGCCTGAGAAGTTAAAAGACTCACCCCAAAGTACATAGCGGAGAAATACCTGAGGTTTGAGAGCTGTTGTTTTAACTCCTGTTCTGTCTCTAGCTCTCTTGAGTGTGGCAAGTCTCAAATGCTAATGGGAAAGCTTAAAACAGTATAATGACTTATATATAGTGGGCTTTTTTGTATATATACAGAAGAATACACTATTTTTTTGGTGTCATTTGGGCTCTTTTGCATACAATTAGAATGGACACAAATTTGGACACAAAGAATTTTGGACACAAAAAATAGGTTCCCAAAGAGATTTCTTCTGTGGCTCAGGTTCAGGATTAGTCCACTATATGTCAGACAGATTCTTTCCTGAAACAAATGAAGATAAATGCACAGATCTCCCTTGTTTCCCCCTTTATGTCCCCATGTCCCCTTTCCTTCATAACACTTCGTTAGTGATTTAGATATTTCACATTCATAACTGTTCCAAGAGCCTGTTTACAAAGCTTCAGCTGAATCTGCTAGATCACTGCTACATCAGGTTTCTGAATGTGGCCTTTTGCTGGGGAGTTCTCTTCTGATAAGGATTCTTTTGAACAGGGTAGGGGTGGGATGAGATTCAGAGCTTAGGCTGAGCTCATCCCCTTGACCTCTGCCCCTATTACAGAGTTTATACTGACTTGGTAGGGACTCCCTATGGAGCCAAGAGTTTAGGACTTGTTTACAATTGATGAAAAGATAGTTGCATTCAAAGGCTGTTGTTGGGTCCTTGGGTAGTCATGAATCTCTGCCATTATCTCTGGTGGGTGTAGGGAGTGCTGGAACATCTGGGGCTGGAGATTTGCAATGGATGACTAAGAAGGAATGAGAAGAAACTAAAGCTAGATAGTTTGCTGAAATTGTTTCTACAGAAGCAGTATTGCAGTAACATTTTGAGAACAGAGAGATTTGTACAAACCTGTGCTTTATTTCATTAAAAAAAAGCTGAAAGTGGTTTAAATGCAGGGTATGATAACAAAGGAGATGCATGGGAATTCTTCTCTTCCTTTTTTGATGTCTCATCAGAGAAAATTTGCTGTTAGGCAAATGTATCAGTGGAGGGAACACTAGATTATTAAAGCCACCTTCTTCAGAGTTATACATAGTTTTACAAATTGGTATTTTCTCTAAAAATTTCATGATGCTCTAAGTATGCTGGGACAAGTATAGCAACTCTGTCCCAAGAGTCTTCGTATACCTTTTCTGGGCACACTTTGATCAACTCTGACCACTCTTTAGCCTCTATACCTGAAGTTACTTTTTTTTTTTTTTTTTTTTTTTTTTGGTCCAAAAAAAACATTTTTTTGTAGATGTGAATCTGAAAAAAAAGATAAGCATCTGTCTTTGAAGGATGCTCATAGTCACTATGAACCAAAACTAAATAAATACATCCTCTGTTGGAAAGCATAGGAAAGCAAGCTGCATTAATAATGATTCAAAGTGACAATACCATCTTGTATCTTTTTCATCTCTGTACAAAATTCCATGTGCTAAAGGTAGTCTGGTCTATAGATGTATTTTGTTTTATTAACTGTATATTTAAATAAAAACCTGTAAGACTTTCGTAATAATTTTGAATTTTTGGCCTTCCTGATAAATTGGGTCTAGATTTCTACATGGCATCTGTTGGCTGGAACAGAATAGTGACTGCCTTTTTGACCTCAGCATGCACTGTCAGGTTTGTCATATACCTAGATGACCTCCTTCACCCATTTATGTCTCCTTGTCAGTCTTCTGTAGGCATTTGAGTTTGTAGCTCCTACATTAAAAAATGATAATTGTCAGTGCAGATGAAGGAGTGAGAAAATGGAAACTATTTTGAGTATAATCTAATAATATCTGTTAAAGCTGAAATTGTGCAGTTTACTTTTACAGATTTAGCAGCTTAAAATTTAAAGATTAAAAAATTACAGATTCAGCAATTGATGTCTCAGTCTTTATCCTATAAGAAATGACAGGTAAGCAAAATTATAGTCACAGATATTCCTTTCAGCATTTATAATAGCAAAAAAAAAAAAAAAATGGAAACAGCTTGAAGTTTAATAGAGGACTACTAGTTTAATAAATTGTGATAATCCATGCAATGGAGTACTTACTACTATAGAATTGCTAAGGAGAAGGCAGGTTTTAGTCTAGAAGAAGGATATACTGACATGTTTGTTAATAGTGTAGTATCTGGGCAAATGGGATCACAGGGCAACTTTCATTATTTCTGTGTTTTAATTTTTTTTTTAATTAAAAAATTTTTGTTAATGTTTATTTTTGAGAGAGAAAGAGAGAGTGCGAGTTGGGGAGGTACAGAGAGAGAGGGAGACACAGAATCCAAAGCAGGCTCCAGGCTCTGAGCTGTCAGCACAGAGCCTGATACGGGATCGAACTGATGGACTGCGAGATCATGACCTGAGCATAAGTCGGACGCTTAACCAACTGAGCCACCCAGGCTCCCTTAATTTTTTTTTTTTTTTTTTTTTGTAACAAAGCTCTTGTATTAAAAAAGATAGATTAAAAAAAAAAAATCTCCTCTCATTTTAGCTACAGAGTTTCCAAGGCTGTTCTGCCAAATTAAATTGAGCCACTCACGTTCCAGCTTCCCACTTAGACCACAGATTTTTACATTCAGAAATCTCTCCTTGAAATTGCTCTAAGGAAAGGGCATCAGTATCCACAAGTAGCAGGAACCATCTCGAAGCCTGAGAACAGGGTAAGAGCCTAGAGCAGCGTTTTCCAGCTTCTACTTGCAGCTCTCCCTCCATTCACAGTCCAGCTATCAAAACTGGCCTGCTTTTCAGAATCAGGCTTGGCACTAACACACTATCAATAATAAAGGGAGCCTTGATAGCTTCTCATTTGACTGTGCTCTCCTGGCAGTTGGAGGGTTACACTGCTGAAAATGACCTTTAATGGAAGATAGCATGGTGCAGGATAAAAAACATGAGAGTTTGCATCTTGGCTTTTGCCACTCCTTGCCTAGTGACCATTGGAAACCTGTGAAGCTCAGTTTATTCACAAAACAGTAATAATCCTTCTTAGGGGTTGTCTTTAAAAAATAAGTGAGGTAATATATATATGAATTGTCTAGCATCTAGCTGCTCTAGCCAATCCTGTTTGCTGATATATGTGATGAAGGGTTTCTAACTCTTTTGGCTAATATCTAGTGAGCATTTGCTATATGCTAATGGTTTAAAACAATTTTTTTAATGTTTATTTTTGAGAGACAGAGACAGAGTATGAGCGGGGGAGGGGGTGGGGGGGTGGGGCAGAGAGAGAGACACACACACAGAATCAGAAGCAGGCTCTAGGCTCCATGCTGTCAGCACAGAGCCCGACACGGGGCTTGAACCCACGAACTGTGAGATCATGACCTGAGCCGAAGTCAGATGCTTAACCGACTGAGCCACCCAGGTGCCCCTGTATGCTAATGGTTTTAAAACATTCTCTCATTTATTCTTGCAACTCTTACAATGTTGTTCTCAACTCTTGTTCCCTCCATTTTACAGATGAAGACACTGACAGTTTCACACTTGGCCAAGGCCACACAGCTGGTAACTGGCAGAGCTGGAACTTGTGTGATTACAAAAACAATAAACTTTTAATCTTTTTAAAGTAGTGGTATGATTTACATACAGTTAAACGCACAGATAGTAAGTATAAGGTTCAGGCACTTTTTACAAAGCGTGTACCCTTGTAATCTATGTTCTGTTAAGATACAGAACATTGTTATCCCTTCAGAATATCTTTATGCTTTTTTCTCAGTTGATTCCACAGTTCTACCTCAAGAAGCAATAATTTCTGATTTCTGTCATGATAAATTAGTTTTACCTCTTCTAAAATGTCATATATATGGAATCATAGCAACAAGTGCTCTTTTGTGTCTAGTGTTTTACAGCATAATGTTTGAGACTTATCCATGTTGTTCCAGGTTTTAGTAGTTCATTTCTTTTTATTGCTAAGTAGTATTCCTTCCGTTGACTATATCACAGTTTATGTATACACCTGTTGATAACCTGGGCTGTTTCTAGTTTTTGGCTGTTATAAACAAAGCAGCTGTGAAAACTCTTTTACAAGGTTTTTGTGGATATGTGTTTTTATTTCTCTTCATATATCTAGGAAGTGTTGGGCCATATGGTAGATGTATGTTAAGCTTTATGAAATTGCTAGTTTTCCAAATTGTTTATATATTTTACAGTTCTAACAGTGTATGAGTTCCAATTGTTCCACATCTTTGCAAGTATTTGGTATTGTCAGCCTTTTTTTTTCCTTTAATGTTCATTTTTGAGAATGGGGTGGGGGGAGGGTCAGAGAGAGAGGTAGACACAGAATCTGAAGCAGGCTCCAGGCTCTGAGCTATCAGCACAGAAGCCGACATGGGGCTCAAACTCACGGGCTATGAGGTCATGACCTGAGCCAAAGTCAGATGCTTAACCGACTAAGCCACCCAGGTGCCCCTGGTATTGTCAGCTTTTAAGTTTTAGTCATTATAGTGAGCATGTTTATGGGACTGATGTTTTTAATTTGCATTTCCCTAATGACTAATTATGTTGATCACCTTTTCATACTCTTTTTGGCTATTCGTATATCATCTTTCTATAAATCTTTTTATAAGTGTCTATTCAAAATCTTCTGACTATTGAAATGAAACCATGTTCTCTGTCCTGTTATTGAGTTGTGGGTTTTGTTTTTGTTTTATGTTTTTTTTAGGATACAAGTCCTTCATCAAATACATGGTGTGAATATTTTCTACCAATCTGTGGCTTTCTGTTCTACTTTATTAATATGTTTTTTTGATTAGCAGGAGTTTCACATTTCTAGGAAGTCTAATTTATTAATTTTTTCTTTTATGGTTAATGCTTGTGTTCTAAGAAATCTTGGCCTGTCCTGAGGTTGCAAAGGTGTTTGTGTTTTCTACTAGAAACTCTGTTTTTAGTTTTAACATTTATGTCTATAACTCATCTTAAATTTTTTGTATGGTATGAGAAATATTAGTTTGTTTTAGCACCATTTGTTGAAAAGACTTTCCTCATTGAATTTTTGATGTACTTGCTGAAAAATTGATATTTTGTATGTGTGAGTCCATTTATAGATTGTATTCTCTTCCATTAATCTATTTATCTTTTCACCATTACTGCAGTATCTTGAATACAATAGCTTTATAATCAGTCTTGAGATCAGGTAGTGTTAGTGCTCCAACTCCATTTTTCTTTCAGAGTTGTTTAGACTATTTTGGCTATTCTAGGGTGTTTTGTTTTCATTTCTCTATAGATTTTAGAATCACCTCGTCAGTTTTTTCTTTTTTAAAGAAGCCTCCTGAGATTTAAAAAAAAAAATTTTTTTTAAACGTTTATTTATTTTTGAGACAGAGCATGAATGGGGGAGGGTCAGAGAGAGAGGGAGACACAGAATCCGAAACAGGCTCCAGGCTCTGAGCGGTCAGCACAGAGCCCGACGCGGGGCTCGAACTCACAGACCGCGAGATCATGACCTGAGCTGAAGTCGGAGGCCTAACCGACTGAGCCACCCAGGCGCCCCTAGATTTTTTACTGGACTGCATTGATCCTGTCAATTTGGTTAAGAGTTGTCATTTTAGAATTGAATCTTCTAGAATTTAGTATATCTTTTCACATATTTAGAACTTTTTTTTCTCAGCAAGTATTTAAAGTGTTGAGATCTAGTATATCTTTCTTTAAACTTACCATAAGTACTCTTTTTTTTTTTTTAATGTTATAGTAAGTGGTATTTTAAAATGTTATTTTAACATTGTTTGTTGCTAGTATAGAAAAGCGGTTGATTTTTGTATGTTAACATTGTTAAGTTTGTTTCCTAGTTCTGGTAACTTTAAAAAATTCCTTGGGACTTTCTATGTGTATATCTGTGAATAAAGACAATTTTACTTATTCCTTTTTGATGTTTATGAGTTTTGTTTATTTTTATTACCTTATTGCATTGGCAAAGATTTCCAGTCTAATAGTAGATAAAGTGGTGAGAATGACATTCTTGTCTTGTTTTTGATCTTAGGGAGAAAGAATTCAACATTTCACTTTCAAGTATGTTGTTAGCTATAGATTCTTTTCCTCCTTTTATTATTTTTTTAAATGTTTATTTTTGAGAGGAGTGGGGGGGGATGGAGGTTGTGTGCACAGAGAGTGTCTGTGCTGACAGCAGAGAGCCTGAGGTGGGGCTTGAACTCACAAACCGTGAGATCATGACCTGAGCCAAAACCAAGAGTAGGACACCTAATCAACTGAGCCACACAAACACCCCGCTCCTTTTATTTTTATTTTATTTTTAAAATTTTTAATGTTTATTTAATTTTGAGACAGAGGGAGACAGAGCATGAACAGGAGAGGGGCGGAGAGAGAGGGAGACACAGAATCTGAAGCAGGATCCAGGCTCTGAGCTGTCAGCACAGAGCCCGATGTGGGGCTCAAAACTCATGGACTCTGAGATCATGACCTGAGCCGAAGTCAGACGCTTAACCGACTGAGCCACCCAGGCACCCCTCTCCTTTTATTTTTAAAAGTTGTGATAAAATATACATAACCTTTACCATCTTAACCATTTTTAAAATGTGTAGTTTAGTGCCATTAAGTGCATTCATATTGTTGTGTAGCCATCACCACTATCCATCCACAGAACTCTTTCATCTTCTAACACTGAAAGTGTGTACCCATTAATATTTCCCTATTCCCCTAGCCTCTGGCAACCACTGTTCTACTTTCTCTGTGAATTTGACTACTCCAGGTATCTTATATAAGCAGAATTATGCAGTATTTGTCCTGTTGTATGTGGCTTCTTTTACCTAGCATAGTGTTTTCGAGGTTCATCCACGTTGTAGCATGTATCAGTTTCTTTCCTTTTTGAGGCTGAATAATATTCTATTGTGCGTAGACACCACATTTTCTCTATCCATTTGTCGATGGACACTTGGATTGCTTACACCTTTCGGCTTTGTGAATAATGCTGCTCTAAATATAAATGTGCAGATAATCTCCTCAAGTCCTTATTTTCAATTCTTTTGGGTATATACCCAACACTGGAATTGCTGGATCATACGATAATTCTATTTTTAATTTTTTGAAGAACAGCCATACTATTTTTTACAGTGGCTGCATCATTTTACATTCCCACTAGCAGTGCACAAGAGTTCTAATTTGTCTGCATCCTCACTAACACTTGTTATTTCCTGTGTTTTTGATAACAGCCATCCAAATGGGTGTGATACCCCATTGTGATTTTTTTTTTTTAACGTTTATTTATTTTTGAGACAGAGAGAGACAGAGCATGAACAGGGGAGGGGCAGAGAGAGAGGGAGACACAGAATCTGAAACAGGCTCCAGGCTCTGAGCTGTCAGCACAGAGCCCGACATGGGGCTGGAACTCACGGACTGTGAGATCATGACCTGAGCCGAAGTCGGTCGCTTAACCGACCAAGCCACCCAGGCGCCCCTACCCCATTGTGATTTTGATTTCCCTAATGAGTAGTGATATTGAACATCTTTTCATATGCTTATTGGCTTTTTATATATCTTTGGAAAAATGCCTATTTAAGTCTTTCGTTTTTAAACAAGTTTTTGTTGTTTTGAGTCATAAGATTCTTTATTCTGGAGATTAACCTTTATCAGATATATGATTTGCAAAAAAATTCTCCCATGCCATGGATTGCCTTTTTACTTGGTGTTCTTTTATATACATAAGGTTTTAATTTTGATGTAGTGCAGCTTACCTTTTTTGTTGCCTGTGCCTTTGGTGTCATATCCAAGAAATCATTGCCAAATCCAAAATCATTCAGCTTTTCCCTGCGTTTTCCTCTGACAGTTTTATACTTTTAGGTCTTTGATTTGTCTGGAGGTGATTTTTGAACATACGGTGTAATCCACGTTCATTCTTTCGCATGTGGATATTCAATTTTGCCATCACTATCTTTTCAAGGATTGTCCCTTTCCCCACTGAATGGTCTTGACAACCTTGTTGAAAATCATTGACCATATATGGGAGAATGTATTTCAGGGCTCTGTATTCTATTCCATTTGTATGTCTATTTTTATGTCAGTATCACACTGTTTTGATTACAGTAGCTTTATAGTAAGTTTTGAAATCGGGAAGCTATACAGTTTTTTTGTAGTTGTCCTTTATCAGCATGAGAAAGTTCCCTTGTATTTCTAGTTTGCTAAGAGTCAAAGCCTGACCTTAGACCATACTACCTCCAAAAGATTTTTATTTTTATCTAACTCATAATTTTGGACACATTCCTTTTTATTTTATCTGTATGAATCTATTTTTTGTGTAGTCATAAACCAACTAACTGGTTTTCTAGATTGATTTAGAAGTCTCTTCAAACTTGAAGTCACCATCTAGTGGTCTCTTCTGGAAGCACCGAAGTGAGAACCTGTGATAGTGCGTTGGCATTTATGCCCAGTTAGTCCACAAGGTGGCAATAGGCCCTAACTGAAGAGCCAAGAACAGGAATCAGACTGAAAAATAGAAGAAAACAATGCTTGTAAAACTCATAATTAAACAGAATAGAAAACCAAAATTTTCTGAAAATACTGCTACCCCTCAAAATCTGAGAGAAAGAATGAACCTTTATCTCATTCTGAAAACATGTAAGAAAATTCTAATTAAAATGTTGGAATCCATTTTGCTGCCTCCCTTCCTTTCCTTTTAGACTTCAAAATCTTGGCTTATTCAGTAGCTGTCCAGTTGCTTCACTTTGAATATTGGGGGATTGGAGGAGTAAGGTGATAGAGCTAGTCATTAATGCAAAGGGATATGAGTTTAGGGAGTAAGGACAAGAAGGATGTGCACTTAGATCTGAGAGCTGAAAATCTACTTCCAGGAGATTGCAGAAAGAGGCATTATTGGCTCCATGCCGTCTGTTGGGTCTAAGATTCCTCTCCTTGGGCTTAAAAAAGCAAAACAAAAAAAGGTTTTTTTGAGTGTTCTAGTCTAAGGTGTGGGTTTTTCGTGTAAAAATGGAAATTGAGAGAACAGAGATTTTCCTGGACAAAGAATTAAGATAATGATGAAGGAAAAAAGTCCATTAAGGGGATGTGAGATTCCAAGAAGCCATGGGCAGAATATATGGGGCTTGGAAAATTAAAAGATAACGGGTGGGGTGAGTTTCTAATGCTCCTTGAGGTAGTTTAGAGAGAAAGTTTAGGAAGACTACTAGGCTGGACGTAGTGTGACCTGGCAGCCTAGAACAGCTTGCTTGATTATAGCAGTGATGCCACCTTTTTTTGACCTCAGCCAACTTAGGCAGAGCCCCATTACCTACTTAATCTGACTGTTCCTGTTTTCCATTGGAAATGGACTATCATGCACAAATAAATTTGGGGTAAGGATGATAAATGGGCTTTGGCAATTGAGGTATGACTCCTGTTTGAAACATGACATATATATCACAATCTCATTACTGGAAAATTTAAAATAAGGATACTCTTGATGTAATACCTATCATACAGCATGTATCAAACTACTTTGAAATGACCTTGCTGAATGAAGATTAAAAAACAAGAATAGCAGCAATTGAAAACTACCACTAATTCCTTCAATAGTGATAATGGAGTTCTTCTGAGAACTGCATGATTTATTTTTTGTATGTAATTGCAATAGGGTTTTTGCAACATTGTTACCTGTTTTGTAGCAGCCAGGTGTTTTAGTGGAATACTAAAGAGTCTCTTGTTAATTTTAGTTTATAAACACCGAATTTTATTAACAGTTAACAAATTACGATAGCCTTTATTCATAAGTAGAAATGAATTGAACATCATTTACTCATAAGATGGATGAATGTTGGATTAATTCACCAAGAGGATCCTGTAAGTAAATGCCTTGAGAATCCTGGGGCTAAAAGATTGGGAAGGAAGAGGAGAAGGTAGAAAAATAGCCACAGGCTAGCTGGAAGGAGGCTCAGTGCAATGGGCCTTTGGAGCTACGTATGAAATAGAAAGCGTTCTTCTGTGACTTAAAGCAAAATCTGACCATTGTGTGTGTGTGTGGTCCATTGTGTATGCACAGATTTATAATAATAGTTCTAATACTGTCGATAGAATTACTCCTCATTATGTGATCAGTCCTGTTGACAATTATTTATGAGTCTAAAACCAAATGATTCTCCTAGGAATTGTTTTTGCTTTTGCTGAATGGAGTAGATTTGTGTAATTGAGAAGGAAATAAAATCCTTTTTGTAATGATTTTGTGGTGGGACTTTTGTTGATTTGTTTGGCGTCTGGATTATTTAGCATCTCAGTTATCCAGGAATCTGTCAACATAACTAAGATGTAGTAAAAACCAAGCCCTAAATGTAATTTTTATCAAAACAACCTTAATTGTGGTATTTAGTCTCTGTCTCTGTCCCTTTATCTTTTTTTTTTTTTTTCCTGTTAGAGGTTTTGCTAGACAAAAACTTATTGGTAACCCTTTCCTAATAGTAATGATAATTTTGGCCCTTAATTATATCTCACCAAAAATATATTACAATCTCTTCACATAGATTTGATAACTGTGATTTTTGGCCAGTTACTTTCAACCTCTTACCTTTGTGTTTTTGTTTTTTGTTTTCCAAACGGGTAAAAATATCTGCAAACAAATCTCAAGCAACATCAGTAAATTAGTAGAAATGATCCTGCAAATATAGGTGAAAGGTCACAGGGTCATTTTCAAAGCTTCAGAAATACAAGTTTGGGAGAAATAGATTTGATTGGGGAGTTGGTATGGCTGCTCACAAGTTAGTATTATAGTGCTCTCATGTGAAAAGAATACTACCCAGAAGGAATTACTTTTGATTAGTCTTCTTGATATACTTAGTGCCCTTCAGTTCTTAAATATTAGTTTTTTACCTCATGTTCAGAATACACAAATTTAATCAATGTAATACTGAAAACAACTACCTTTAGTGGAGCTTTCTGTGTGTCCGATGAGGTGCCAAGGACTTTATTCTCACCATATATAATTCCTGTCATAACCATATGAAGTAGGTGGTGGTTCCTAGGTGAGAAGCTGAGCCTAAAAGGTTAAAATCACACTACGTCTCATTGCTTGTTCATCATAGACAAAGAGAACTTCAGCGCTTAGAGAATAGGATCTTAACTTAGGGATTTGTAAAGAATCTGGGTATAGCCAGAAAAGCATGGGTTGAACGCAAGGAACCGTATGGTGGAGAAGTAACTGGTCTAACTAGAGTGTGAGTGATGTGGGTTTCTGGGAAACATAGACTGGTAGCAAGGGAGAAACCAGAGGTATTAACTGGAGTAGTTCAATTGCAAGGAACAGAACACCCTCCCCCTCCCCCTTAAACTAATTTAAAATGGGGACATTGTTGGAAAGTACAGGGTTTCTCTTGAGGCCTAAGGGCAGAACATTCATTTGGATTTCATAAATGGTTAAGACCAGAATTTCTCTCCCATCTCTCTTTGGTCATATAGAATCTTATTTCTGCTTCTGTGGTGCCTCTGTTTCATACTTCTTTTCTCCTTCAAACTGATACTCTTTGCTTCGGTATCCATGGTGGAAAATGGCCGCCTCTGCCCTGCCTTGTCATGTCTTTCCAGCACCCATGCTCAACACAGGCTAAGGGAAGCATTGGTATTCAAAATTTAAATGCTCAGGAAAGAGGATAAGCCCAGCTAGGGTTAGGTGTCCATTTGTCCTGTCAAGGGTTATAGCATATTGACTATTTAGTAGAAGGTACAAATACAATATTAGGAGAATATGAACAGTAGACAAATTGTCTGACATGATAACATCAGTCAGGTAGCAGGCTAGATGGAGGTTGTAGAAACTCACCATTAAGTCTGGCATTTGAGGGACAGTGTTACAGGTAGGGCAAATTCAGGGGCATCACTGATTAGGAATTATTTGGCAGCCCTGGGGTGGGAAGGCATGGGGAGCTGGCAAATGCAGTGAGAATCCAGGCATTACGTGATGGTTGAAGTTTGGCAAATAGAAGAGATACTTTCAAACCACCCAGTTTTTGGCTAGGAGTATGAGTATTAAGACTCAGGACTTTGGGTCTCAGGATGGTAGGACTAGAGAGGCCAAGAGTGAGCCCAGGCCTGTGAGCAAGGGACCCATGATAGACACCCATGCATGCTGATGGGCTTAGTTGCAATGGCCAGGGCCAGCTGTAGCACTCAGTGTCCTTCTCTGTGTAGGAGCTGTTTGAGTACCTACATGGCGACAAGATTGGAGACTATGTACTCCTGCCCTAGCCATGATTGGCTTTAGGGCTGTTCAGATTATATATCCATTTATAGAGTACTACTGACTCCAGTAGTTAGGGCTTTTGGGAGGTGGGAACTGGAAATAACTATCTGATACTCAAATTTTTGTATTATTGTCTTCTGGAATTGAAAATCATTCCAATATTCCAGAGTCATTTTATTCCTCTGCCTTCCCCCAGGGAAGTTTTTTCTCAAGTATATTTTGGGATTGAGGTGTATTTGAACAGTTTAGGTATTATGATACTTGGGTCTAATTCCAGGAAAGCAGATTGGATTTCAGACTGTTTGGCTTTACCAAAGTTAGACTTTTATCATGTATGAGATTTATAAAAACACATCTAATGAGGAGATTCATTTCTGGCATGACTGAGTGAGCAGGTCAACAAATCCTGTCCCCCAAAAGCAACTGCAAAGCTGGAAGAAACAGAAATAATTGCAGGCTTATAACAAGTTGAGAAGCATTTGTTCATGAAAACCACTGAATTTTGTATAAAACATGTTTATGGTCTTGCCCAGGATTTCTCCCATTATTTTCAGCCCTGATAGTGTAGTAGTTCAACCAGGGTGGAACTAGTTGTAGTAGTTCAACCAGTAGAAAACCAGCTGCTTTACTACCCCTGTGGGAGGGGGCTTACTTGATTTGGAGTATTAGCAGTTAAAAGTGATGATCTTACTGTATATACTATGTGTTCACCAACTTGGATTTAAGTAGAAAAAAATAGTATTGAAGAGAAAAAAGTGATGATCTTGGTAACAAGTGAAATAGGGAGAGCCAAGCAACTCTTCTAGCCTAAGGTTACAGACCTGTTTGGGGCAGACAGTGGAACAGCAGCAGCCTGGATAGGGCTTTAACGGAGAGGTCTGGGCAGTGAGACAACTACAGGAAGTTTGATAGGGTCTCCATATATCCTGGGTTGACTGGAGGCTTCACACACAGTAGAAACCAGTGCAAGCCCAAGCCATCTATATATTTTTTTGGCCAATGCAAAGGCTGTGTGAGAAAGCCCAGCAGAAAGTAAAATCTACAGTAGATTTAAAGACCTAAACTGAGAGTGTGCTCCCCATCCCAAGCACAGATCCATCAGGAGAGAATAAAAGGGCTCAAGGTGAGCACCACCTCTGACCAGTCAGTAAGTTATATAGACAGAGGGGTGATCTGGCTTCACAATAAAAACCAGGGAAAAGATTCTGAGCCATCAGGCACCACACATTATAGGAGAGACAGGTTGCACAGATATATTCCTGGAAAGTTAGTAAAAGCAAAAACAAAACCCAGAAGAACCACCACCATCACAAAACCTTAGCTGGGAAAAATTCAGAATCTAGAGTTGCCAGCAGTACCTTACTTTAAATGTTCAGTATTCAACAAAAAGGTAAAAAGATGCAAAAAACCAAAGTGTGACCTATACTGCGGGGAAAAAAAAATCAGTAGAAACTGCCTCTAGTGATCACAAATGTTGGATCTGACACACACAGACTCTAAAGCCCCTATTATAGATATTTCAAAGAAATGAAGGGAATTGTGTTTACAGGATTAAAGGAAACTATGATGACAACGACTCAATGAATAGAGTCTCAAGGGGAACCTGTAAAACAAAATGAAAGTGCTTGATTTAAAAATTACAATAATTGGGGTGCCTGGGTGGCTAGTCGGTTAAACATGTCACTCTTGATCTTGGTTCAGGTCATGATCTCATGGTTCATGGAATTGAGCCCCACATTTGGTTCTGTGCTGACAGTGCAGAGCCTGCTTAGGATTCTCCCTCCCTCCCTCTCCTCCTGCTCTCTCTCTCTCCCCCTCCCTCCCTCCCTCCTTCCCTCCCTCCCCCTCTCTCTTCCCCTCCTCCACTTGTGTGCTCGGCTCTCTCTCTCAAAATAAATAAATTATAATAACTGAAATGAAAAATTAGGATGGACTCAACAGCAGATTTAAGATGGCAGAAGAAAGAATTGGTGAACTTGTAGATAGGTCAATAAAAATTATTTAATACAAAGAACAGAGAAAAAAGCTTGGAAGAGTGAACAGAACCTCTGAGATCTGTGGGACAACATCAAATGTATACCTAAGAATATACATATATAAAAAGGGAGGAGTGAGAGAGGAACCAGAAAATATTAGAAGAAATAGTGTCCAAAAGCTTTCCGAATTTGAAGAGAAAACATTCAACTTCAAATCCAAGAAGCTTGATGAACTCAAGCACAATAAAACACACATCAGAGTCAAACTATTTTAAGACAAAGAAAAATCTTGAAAACAGCAAGAATGATTCATCACATACAAGGGGATAACAATAGCATATACAGCTGACTTATGAGGAACAAGGAGGTCTGAAAGCAGTGAAATGACATAATCAACATGTGGAAAGAAAAAACCAAGATTTCTTTAGCAAAACTCTTCTTCAAAAATGAAGGCAAAATAAAGACATTCTCACATAAAAAAGGCACAGAATTTGTTGATAGCTGCCTTGCCTTAAAATACTAAAGGAAGGTCCTTAAGGCTGACAGGAAGTGATACAGATGATCATTTGAATCCATAAGAAGTGAAGAACATTGGAAAATGGTTAAGTATATAGGTAAATACAACTCTAGTTTTTTTTTCTTATTCTCTTAACTTTTAAAATGACAAAAGTATCTAAAGCAGTATTTAATAATACTGTATTTATTGAGTTTATAACACGTATATGGTAATAAAAACAAGAAAGAGAAGGAGTAGGAGATATATTGAAGCAAGTTTCTGTATTTCCTGGAGTTAAAAAAATAGATTGTGATAAGGGCGCCTGGGTGGCTCAGTCGGTTAAGCGTCCCACTTCGGCTCAGGTCATGATCTCATGGTCTAGGAGTTCGAGCCCCACATCGGGCTCTGTTCTGACAGCCTTGAGCCTGCTTTGGATTCTCTCTCTCTCCCTTTCTCTCTCTCTCTCTCTCTCTCTCTCTCTCCCTCTCCCTCCCTCCCTCCCTCCTCGTCTCCTTCTCTCTCTCTCTCTCTCTCTCGCTCGCTCGCTCAAAAACTAAACATTAAAAAAAATAGATTGTGGTAAGTAAAGATGCATATTGTAAAGAGCAACCACAAAAAAAATAAAAAATACATAGTAAAAAAGTCAACAGACTTACTATGGTATACTACCATACTTATAGTATACTAGAAATATTTCACACACAAAAAAGATAGTAAAGGAAGAGGAGAGGTTAAAGACCTGAAACAAAAACAAACAGCAAGATGGCATACATAAACCCAACCATGTCAATAATTATATCAAATGCGAATGGACTAACTGCCTGTTCAAAAGGTAGGGATTGTCAACCTGGATAAAAAGGCAAGATGTAACTATATGCTGTCAATAAGAAATATACTTTAGATGTAAAGACAGAAATAGGCTGAAAGTAAAAAGATGCTAAAAAATAGATTATATAAACAGTAACCATAGGAGAGCTGGGATGACTGTATTAATAACATAAAATATAGTTAGGGTAAATATTACTAGAGATAGAGGGACGTTTCATGAGGACAAGAGTTGATACTTGAAGAAAATATAACAATTATAAAAACATACTTAACATCACCAGAACATCTGAAACAAAAACTGACAGGAATTTAAAGAGAAATAAAAGATTCAACAATAATAGTTACAGATTTCAATACTCCATTCTTAATACTTGATAGAGAAACTAGAGAAAATTAGCATGGATATAGAAGACTTAACACTGTCAGCCAGCTCATATTTATTGAATACTCTATGTAGAATATACATTTTTTTTCAAGTGCATGTGGAACAGTCTCTAAGAATATTCTGGGCCATAAAATAAGTCTCAATTATTTTTGAAGATTGTAATCATAAGGTGTGTTTTATGACCACAATAGAATTAGAGATCCATAACAGATAGACATCTAGGACATCCCCAAATACTTGAAATTAAACAGCATACTTATAAATAACCCATAGGCCAAAGAAATCCCGAGGCAAATTTAAATATATTTTTGACTAGATGAAGATGACTAGTATGTAGTATGAAGAAACATACTACAATTCATGGAATGCAACTAAGACAGTGATTAGAGGAAAACTTATAGCTTTTAAATTTATAACTGTTAGGAAAGAAGAAAGGTCTCAAGCATTAACCTAGGCTTCCACCTTAAGAAACTAGATAAAGAGCAAACTAATCCCAAAGTAAGATGATCATATGGGGATTTTAAAAAATCTTTTATTTTATTAAATGGTACAGAGGTCAGCAAACTTTGACATGTGGGCCAGCTATTTTTGTAAATAAAATTATTAAAGAATGAAAACTGCCTTTATACACAGATGATATCATCCCATATTTACCTATGTAATTCACAACAAACCAGAAGCAAATAAAACTAATTGAGTTTAGCAAGGAGGTTACTTCAAAGAAATTGAAAGGATTATAAGGGAAAATCATGAACTTTATCTCAACAAATTAGAAAACTTAAATGGAGTGGACAAATTCCTAGACACATATCATTAAAGCTAACTTGAGAGAAAATAGAATACGTATATGAAAACCTTTAATAATTAAAATGAATCAGTACTTAAAAATTTTACTATAAAGAGAAGCCCAGGCCCAATGGCTTCATTGGTGAATTCTATCAAACGTTTAAAGAAGCACTAAATCTAATCCTTCACAAAGTCTTTCAGAAAGTAGAGGAGGGGGTACCTGGGTGGCTCCGTCAGTTGAGCGTCCGACTCTTGATTTCATCTTGGGTCATGATCTCATGGTCATGGGATCGAGCCCCGTGTTGGGCTCCTTGCTGAGTGTTGGAGCCTGCTTAAGATTCTCTCCACCCACCCCCCATCCACCTCCCGTGCCCCTCTGCCCTTCTCCCCTGCTTGTGTGTGCGCTGTCTCTAAAATAAAAATAGGGTGCCTCGGTGACTCAGTTGGTTGTGCATCTGACTCTTGATTTCTGCTCAGCTTATGATTTCATGGTTCAAGAGTTCAAGCCCCTCACTGGGCTACATGCTGGTAGTGTGGGGCCTGCTTGGGATTCTCTCTTTCTGCCCCTCCGCTGTGTGTGCACTCTCTCACTCTAAATAAATAAACTTAAAATAAAATAGATTAAAAAAAAAACTTAAAAAAAAAAAAAGAAGTAGAGGAGGAAAGAGCACTTTCCAACTCATTCTATGAGGACACTATTACTCTGATAACAAAGCCAGAGGCATCATAAGAAAACTGTAGACTAGTAACCCTTATGAACACAGACATAATAACCTTTAATAAAATATTAGTAAACCAAATTCAGCAACATAGAAAAATGGATTATATACTACGAGCAATTGGGCTTTATTCCGGACATGCAAGATTGGATAAATATGTAAAAATTATTGTAACATACCAGGGGTCAGAAGATGTTCTCTTCAAAGGCTAGCCGCTAAATATTTTAGGCTTTAGGACCAGTATAGTTTCTGTTGAAACTACTCAGCTCTACTGTAGTACTGCAAAAACAGCCATAGATAATATGTGAATAAGGGGGTGTGCCTGTGTTGTAGTAAAACTTTACAAAAATAGCTGGCCCACAAGTCCTAGTTTGCTGTCCTGTAATAAACCGTATTAACTAAAGGTTTTTTGAAAAGCCCGCATGATCATCTCAGTAGACATGGAGAAAGCATTTGATGTAATCCAATACTCATTCATGATAAAATTTTTCAACAAGTCAGTAATAGTAGGCAACTTATGCACCTTGATAAAGGTCATCTATGAAAAGCCTAAAGTTAACATAATATTTAATGGTGAAATATGAATGCTCTTCCCCTAAGATTGGGAACAAGGTAGATGAGAAGGTCCACTCTTACCACTTCTTCTTTTTTTTTTTAATTTTTTAAATTTATTTTTGAGAGAGACAGAGTGCAAGTAGGGGATGGGCAGAGAGATAGGGAGACACAGAATCTGAAGCAGGCTCCAGGATCTGAGCTGTCAGCACAGAGCCCGATGCGGGGCTTGAACTCATGAACCACGAGATCGTGACCTGAGCTGAAGTCAGATGCTTAACCAACTGAGCCACCCAGGCACCCACCACTTCTTCTTAACATTCACTGGAGGTTCTACCTAGTGCAGTGGGGGTAGAGGGGCATCTAAATTGGAAAGAATTACAACTTTTTTTTATACATACATGACATAATCCTGTATGCCTAAGTAATTCACAAAAAACTAAAACAAGAACAAATTGAGTTTAAGCAAAGTCACAGGATACTAGATCAATATACAGAAATAGTTTTTTGTTTGTTTGTTTTGTATACTAGCAACAATCCAGAAATGAAAGTAAGAAATCAGTTCCATTCATGATTGCATCAAAAATCGTGCAACCTTAACCTACTTAAGGAATAAATTTAACAAAAGTATTATAAGATTTGTACACTAAAAACTATAAAATATTGTTGAGAGAAGTTTAAAAAGACCTAAATAAATGGAGAGATATTCCATATTCATGGATTACAAGCTAAATGTTAAAATGACAGTTATCCCCAAATTGATGTCTGGATTCAGTGTAATCGCTCTTTAAAAAAAAATTTAAAAAATCCCAGCTGACTTCTTTGAAGAAATTTAATCTTATAATTTATGTGGAAATGCAAAGGAATTAAAGTAGAATAGCCAATACAATTTTGAAAAAGCACAAAGTTGGAGGAATTTCATTATATGGTTTCAAAAATTAGTGTAAAATAATAAGGCAGTGTGATTTTTTGGTATAAGAATAGGTACTAGAACTGGATTGAGAGTTCAGAAATAAATCCTTACATATGTGGTCAATTGATTTTTGACAGAGGTGCCAAGACAATTCAGTGGAGGAAAGTGTAGTTTTTTCCAACAAGTAATGCTGGGAAAATTGGGTACCTATGTGCAAAACAAAAAGAAGAACTTATGCCCTTAATTTATACTAGACAGAAAAATGAGCTCAAAGTGGATCATACACCTAAATCTAAAACTACAAAATGTCTTGAAGAATGTTTTTGTGACATGGGCTAGGCAACCACTTCCTGTACATGATACCAATGACACAAGTCACAAAAAGAAAAATTTGATAAATTGACTTCATTAAAGTGTAAAACTTTTGCCTTTAAAAAGACATTAACAAGGAAATGAAAAGACAAGCTACAGAGTGAGAGAAAAATTTGTGTATCTGATAAAGGAGTGTCTAAAATAAATAAAGAACTCTTACAACTCAGAAGACAAACAAGCCAGTTTTAAAAAATGGACAAAAAATGTCGTATGATTCCACTTACATGGATAACTAGAATAGGCAAGTTCCTAGAGACAGAAAGTAGAAAAGGGGAAGTGGGTTGAAGAATAGATTGCTAGGGGGTGTGGAATGGATAGTTCATGTTTAATAGGTACAGAGTTTTTGTTTAGAATTATGAAAATATTCTTGGGGCACCTGGGTGGCTCAGTCGGTTAAGCGTCCAACTTTGGCTCAGGTCATGATCTTGCTGTTTATGAGTTTGAGCCCCGCCTCTGGAGCCTGCTTCGGATTCTGTCTCCTTCTCTCTCTGCCCCTCCCCTTCCTTGTGCGCTCTCACGCGCTCGCTCGCTCTCTCTCAAAAATAAATAAATGTAAAAAAAATTTTTTTAAAGAATTATGAAAATATTCTGGAAATGGATAGTGGTGGCGTTTGCACAGCATTGTGAATTTAATGCCACTGAATTGTACACTTAAAAATGGTTAAAATTGTAGATTTTTGTGTTATGTTTTATCACAATAAAAGCAAAGAATTAGAAACATAAGACAAAAGACTTGAACATTTTATCACATAAAAAGTTGTTCAACATAATTAGTTATTAGGGAAATGTAAATTAAAATCACAGTGAATTTCCACTGTATTCCTTCTGGAATGACTATAGTCAAAAAGACTATAAAAATGTGTTGGTAAGGATGTATGGAAACTGGAAACTGTGCATTGCTATAAGAACGTAAAATGGTACAGTTACTTTGGCAGTCAATTTGGTAATTTAATAAATATAAACGTACCATATGATGCTGCAGTTTCACTCCTAGGTATCTACCCAAGAGAAATAAAAACCTATGTCCACACAAGGACTTGTATGTGAATGTCTGTAGCGTTACTTATAATAGCCAAAATCTGGAAACAGTTCAAATGTCTATCAAATGGTGAAGGGATAAACAAAATCTGGAATATCCGTAAAATGGAATGCTATTCAACACTAAAAAAGAATGAGCTGCTAATGTATGCTACAACATGAATAAACTTCAGAAACGTTATTCTAAGTGAATGAGGCCAAACTTAAAAGACTACATATTATATGATTCCATTTATGTGAAATGTCTAGAAAAGGCAAATTTATAGAGACAGAAAGTGGATCAATGGTTGGGGCTACAGGTAGGAGTGGAGATTGATTGGAAACAGGTTTAAGGGGAGTTTTGGATGAAAGTTCTAAACTTGGATTGCAGTGATAGTTGCACAACTCTAAATGAATAGAAGTCATTGGATTGTACATTTACAGTGGGTTCATTTTATGGTATATAAATTAGACCTAAATAAAGCTGTAGAAAAGTACCTAAGATTGGTTGGAAGGAGGTAAAGGAGGAGACTTTGGGGTACGATAGTGTGTTTTTGTTGTTTGTTTTGGGTAAAATGGTTCTAAGTTTGTCAGGTGATGTCCTGTTGATTTGTGATGTCTCCTATTAATCTTTCACTTGGAAACCTAGACGCTCCCTGCTCCCAGGGCTTTACCCTGTGCCTTGCCTCACGAAAGTCCATTGGAAAGAACTTTCTCTTTGTTTGGGAGGACTGACTCAAGTTGGAGTGTGGCGCTGATGGACCATCTAGGCAGAAGACACTTACATACACAAAAATGCTTTCTCTCAGCCCCAGGTTGTAGATCAACCCCAGCTAGACATCTTGCAAATATATACTGCTGATTGACAAATAGGTGAGAGTATGGGGGATGAGGGTATCTTGCCTTTTGAAAGAGGAGAGCCCATTGAGTGGTTCCATCACATACTAGGATGCTTTGGCTGTATTGTCATGTGCTGTTGGCAGTGTACTTTTCATTGTTTTTGTTGTTGTTGTTGTTTTGTTTTTTGTTTTTGCTGAGGCCTTACAATAACCCTGTGAAATAGTAGAGGTATCCTTAGTCCCCGTTTACATAGAAGGAAGGCTTACAGGGTGACTCACTTGTCCAAGAGCACAGAACTACGGCAGAGTTGAACTTACTCTGACTCTATATCCTAAACCACTTCTTTTATACTCTGCTGTTTTGCCTCAACTGTTTACTGGGAAGAGGAGCAGAAGGAGCATGTGATTTTGACTGATCACACATGTTTTCAGTAGATCCAGTTAGTCTAAAACAAAGGAGGGGAAGTTGGACCAAAGTTATCAGTTCAGGGGTTTTATAGCAAGTATAGTAAGAGCAAACCTGGTATCTGGTAGTTACTAAAATTATACTTGAGTTGGAACTATAATTCATGGCACGGATGGTTTGAAGATATCCAGTGCTTGGTTCAAGGAGTAGATCACTTCCTGTGTTATAAATATAACTGCCAGAAATCATGAGGAAATTCATTTGACAAACATTTACTGAGTGTCTATTCCATGCCAGGTTGCTTGCCAGCCAAGATCCAGGATCACAAGGTCCAGTTGGATCCTATTGAGATACAGCCTGAGAGAACAGGAGTAGGCTGGAATTTCCTTCATTTTTTTCATTCTCTGAAGCTGCTCCCCTCCAAAGTGACCACATCCACCAGGGACCTGGAGCCTGTCACTTTCTACTGTCCTTGCAGCTGAGCTTTCTACAGGTTCCCTTTCTTGATAAAAATAGTCCATCTTTTCTTCCTTTTCCACTGTGGATTCTTCCATCTGCTTTTCAGCCAAACATAGGTAGCTTGCATCTAAAAGAAATCTTTGCTTTTTAAAAAAAGACATTTAAAAGTATTTTTTCTTAATTGTTGGAATAGTTTTATGCTTATTGCTAAACATTGGGAAGGCATAGATGAGTTATAAATGATAAACATAAAAATCGCCTCTAATTCTACAACTTAGTGATTTCAATTGTTAACATTTTTGCTTCCAGTCTGTCTGAACTTCCAGGCTGTTTTTTTACTTCCTGTCAGCCAGTGTTTGCTTGTATTTTGTGTCAGACTCTTGGTGAAATATTTTACACGTATTCTTACTCCTCAAGTAGCTTGTGAAACAAATACTATCATTATTATCTTCTATTTACAGATGAAACAGACTTAAAGGTAAGTAACTTGTCCAAGTTCACATAGTGGATAAGTAATGTAGCTGGAATTTTAACCTTATTTAAATAGCTCCAGCTCTTCACTACTACCTTTCCAGAAATCTTATTTTCTTCTGTGACTATCACTCCAGAATTGTTCTCTGCGGGATTGTCAGTAACTTTTTAAATTCCTGCCTTCTCCAGCCTTATCTCCAGACCTCTTTTCCATCTTCTGTGTGTTACAGCCACACTTCCAGTTTTGTGCAGGCACTATGCCTTTAGCCTGCCTATGTGCCATTTGTTCCCTTTGCTCAGAATGCTCACCCCACCTCTCTTACCCAGGTCATTATGTTTATCCTTCAAGTCTTCACTTAAATGTCACTTTCTTGAGATCCTTTCCCAGGCCTTTCTCACCCCCAAGACTGGATTGGTCCCTTCTATTATTTGCTCCTATAGAACTTTGATTTTCCTTTTGCAGACCTTTTCACACTTAAAATTATTTGTTCATTAGAATTTGGTCCACTATTTTCACTACATGCTTTGTTCTCTTCACATCTGGCTTCTTTTGCAGTCCAGGTGCATAGTATGTGTCCAATAACTGTGTTCAATAAAAGAAAATTTTTTTTCTTCCTGTACTTAGCTCATTCATTTTTAGCTCTATGTTTGTAAATCACAAATACGCATCCTCTTTTCAGAAAATGAACTTTCTCTGTTTTCCATTTTGAAATTGCTCATTTCTTAATGCACTCCAGGCTCTTAATCTAGTCAAGAAAGGCACCATTTTTGACTCCTTGCTATCTTTTCTGTTTGAGCCAATTCCTTGGAAGGTGGATCTGGTCTATTGACCTGGAAAGATGGCCACAATATTTTAAGTGAAAAAAGGTTCTAGAACAGTATATATAATTTGTGGTATTTTCTCTAAATACAAATACATGTATTTTCAATATCTCTGAAATATCTGGGAAGCTATCCACTGAACAGAATGATGGGGGAGGCAACAAGTTTCTCTTTTGTATAAAATTTTCAGTGACTACATCGTACTAAAAAGAAATCTCTTTTGAACAAGAAAAAACAAAAACAAAAGCAAAAAGCCTTTTGAAGATATCCTTTCTATTCCTTCCACTCCTGCTGCCTCAGATTTAGCTCAGCTTATTTGTACAAGAGTTTTTTTTTCTCTCTCTCTTTTTGTCTCTTTCACATCTCTCTTCTCTTCTTCCCATTTCATATGCTTGGTCAGTCTTCCCAAAACCTTGCTTTCGTTATCTCTTTTTGGAGCTCAGCACTTTAAAGTGGCTCTCTGTTTCACTAATTCTGCATGTTTCCCCCTGGCTCACAAGGTCTTATGTAATTTGTTCTGTGCCTTTCCAGGACTGCTCCTCATGATTTCCCTCACACGGTCTCAGAGCTGTTCTGCTCAGGGTTCCCTGTATATGCCACATATTTTTTTCTATTGCAAGTATTTATTTACAGTCTTCACTCTGGAAAATACCCTTAAACTCCCACAGTTGTTTGCCTTCCTGTAGCATTTAGTTTTATCTAAGAGAAACTGCAGATTTTGGTGGCTGAAATGTGTTATTTTTTTTATTGGCATATTTAGACTATCCTCTGGGTAAATAAGTGGCATACTTGTTCAGGTGTACATTTTTCAAAGAACATGTAGGACATTCTTTTCTGATTTTTTCAGAAAATTTGGAAATAATTGGTTGTTGAAAAATAATGCCTAGAATGCTTGTTATAATAAAATACAGATTCTGGGACCCTACATCTGGTCTAGGGTAGAACTCAGGAATCTGCATTTTTCAGAGCAGCTGATCTAGGTGATTCTGGTACGTGACAACTAGGTTGGGAAACACTGGCCTGAACGCCATATTCTTCCTGAATTCTTGGCATTTTTTGCATCTTTCTCTTGGCTTTGATTCTCTTTTTAGTTCTTGGCTCATTGTATTTGTACTTCTACTTCCTTCCTATTCCTGAGGAAAAAAAAGTTGGAAAGCTAACTTGATAAGACTGTTTTCCTAATGCTTTACTGAATTTGACTTTTGCTATGAGAATCTGTTTTTCCCTATCTCAGACTTAAGTATATGATTAAATTATTGATGACCAAGGCCTTTGTCTTCCTGTCATTATCATGAAAGATTTAGTGGCTCATCTCATGTTATAGAAGTCAGAAAATTGATACCACATTTTACATTTTGTTAAAATAATGTGCATTTCCCATTTCACTTAGTTTTTGTCTTAGTCCCTCTTAGTTTGAGGGATGTGGTTTGCAAAGGTCACAGCGAATGGGTCTCACAGTTTTGGTCAAAGAGATTAAGTGCATTTGAATAAGAAAAGCAGGGTATTCATGCTAAGGCATACTATATGGTCATTTAAAAAAGAACCAATACAATATATATAGCACGATTGTTTCAGAAGGCTATCTACAATAGCTGTCTAGTATAGCTGAGTAAAACAGATTGTACAGCAGTAAATATAAAATCAGCTTGTTTTTGTTTAAGCCACCCCCCAAAAATCCCAATATATATCTGTTTGTGTGTATATGGGTAAATGTCTCACAGGTCATAAATTAAGTGATTAGTTTATGATATTTATTTATTAATAATACGAATATAAATAACACGTTTATTATATTGATTATAACAAGTTATTAAGCTTACTGTTTATTACATTTATCAGTGATTTCCACTGAGGAAAAGAAAGATCATAAGGAAAGGGATTTTCAGTTTTTACTTCATATATTTCTTTCTTTTATTTTTTTTTTTTAAAGTTTATTTATTTGTTTTGAGAGAGAGAGAGAGAGAGAGAGAGAGAGAAAGAGAAAATCCCAGGCAGACTCCACACCGTCAGCACGGAGCTCGATGTAGGGCTCGAACTCACGAACCATGAGATGATGACGTGAGCTGAAGTCAGACTCTTAACTGACTGAGCCACCCAGGCATTCCCATAAATTTTTTTTAATGTTTATTTATTTATGAGAGAGACAGAACATGAGCAGGGAAGGGGCAGAGAGAGAGGGAGACACAGAATCTGAAGCAGGCTCCAGGCTCCAAGCTGTCATCACAGGGCCTGATGCGGGGCTTGAACCCATGAACCACAAGATCATGACCTGAGCTAAAGTCGGACGCTTAGCTGACTGAGCCACCCAGGTGCCCCTCAATATTTGAATTTTAAATAATGAGTATGTGATTTTTTTTAATTTAAAAAATTATGAAAGCATTAATTTTTTAATACGGTATGATGTCAAGGTATACAGTTTGTTCTTCCTATAAAATATCATTTAACTCTAGAACATTTAAAAAAAAAGAAAAAGAAGAATCTAGGAATTTAGAGTGCTTATTCCATAATAGAACCAAAGAGAGTAAGAGAGGCTTTACCCAGTGTATTGGAGACCGCAGCAGCATCCACCCAGCACAGTAGCTGATGCGCTCAAGTGACTCTCTGCTTTTGCTTCCCTTAGGTTGTTTGGTCCGCAGTTTGCATTCATTGATCAGTGAGTTGATTCAGACTCAAACCCACCGACAGCAATGAATGTTGAGTGCAGCCATCAGTGTTTCCATTTGGTGGAGTTGCCTTGGCACTCCCGGATTCCTGGCTCTTCTTTTCCACACGGGTTCTTTGAGTTCTGTGTCTGGCATCTCTCTCAGTAACCAGTGGTCGAGGGCCCACATAGTTATAGATAACATTGATACTAGAGCTGGGAGGTCCTTAAAGATGAGAAACTATGTTTCAGAGAATGGAAGGAGCCCTTGGAGAAGCTAACAGGTAGCTCTATAACCACAAGGGCAGTGCTTGCATACCTTGTAGATGTAGACAAGAGTTGAGGGTCCTGGCTTTTCCTTCTGTTTTGAACTGAGAAATAGTGCTTTTCAAGGTAAATTAGCACAGGTTACGTTTGGGGTTAAATAATAATAGTAGCTTACATATATTGAGTATTTGCTGTGTGCTAGGAATGGTAGAAAGCACTTTATATTTTATCTCATTGAATCTCAAAACTTCATGAGGTAAGTGTTCTTATTTCCCATTTTATACACGAGAAAAAAGACTCAGATACTTGCCTGTGGTCACAGAGCTTAGTTAGGAAGTCTAACCAAGATTCATCCCAGATCTCTGACTCCAGACCTTTTTTTTTTTTTTTTTTTACTTGAATTTAACAAACATTTAAATAAGCACATGTGTGGATAGAAATAGTGAAGCAATAGTTGCTTTCAAACAGCTCACGTTCTAACAGGGCTGTCAAAACTTAACCACATTAACTGTAATTGGAGGTAGGATGTGATAAGAGCTGTGCAGATATTAGATAGTTTTGTGCTATTTTTGCTTAGTAAATCCTTCTCTTGCCCTTAATAAAAGTTTTAAGGGGATGTGGAAGAAATGGGTGTAAAATACTTAATTGAATGTGGCTCCAAACCGAAATACATATTTTTAATGTCTTTCCTTGCTACATCCTATTTCTCACCAGGGTGGCATATTTCTAGGAGGCATTTTTAAATACGTTAGATATTATCATGGAGTTCTCCTTATCTTATTGAAATGAAGCACTTATTTGTCAAAAACACAACAAAAAGCAAGGAACAGTGGATAATAGAAATAGGAGCTCTTAAAAAATTCACTGGATCACCTTTGGGGGACAGGCAGCAGGACTGGTTCTGGTGATCTTATGTGACATGTGAAGGTACAGCCTGCTCCCTTGCTTCAGGAAATGTAGTGCTGTTTGTAAAGACCCCAAGGTACAGTCAACGGTCGGTGGTTTTTTCAAATCCCAAACTCACCGACAGCGTTGAATGTTCCTTGGAGTCCTCTGAAGGCTGGGTTCTGGCCCTGTCAGCCCTTCTTCAGCCTGTGCCCATGTTCCAGGAGCCATTAAGCAGTGAGATGACTGCTGATAGAGGCTCTCATATTCTTTTCCAGATTTCAGGTTGAGAGTATTTAAATTATGAAATCAGTTTGTGTACAGCAGAGAGCTAATGAACTTAATGAACTGGCGAGGCTGCAGTTGTTGATGCAAGCCGACTCCAGTGGCTGGCTGAGAAAATGGCTTTGAATGGTATTATTTTTTAATTCTGAAAATGTCGAGTACCTCATTTTTATAGTAGGTTCATTATTAAAGGGCATGGGTAAGAAAGAAATTAACATACATTGTGGACTCTGTTATATGCTGGGATTTGTATATTTTTATCTCATTAAACTCTCAACAACCCACTTGTACCTCATGAAAAAACTGAGTTGAGAAATGAAATGATTTGCCCAAAGTTACATAGCCAGGAGTTAAGGTTATAAGCCAGAACTTGAATGTTGGATTTTTTGAATGCAAAGCTCATTCATTGATCAGATCACCTCCTTCCTTGTCCACCACAAAACTTACTGTTGTGTATCGGGGGGTAACATCTTCAGTGAGAGCTAAGTCAAATAAGTAAACATTTTCTCCTTATTTACTTGTATTAATAGTAGGTGGGTCTGTAGGTGAAATATTTCATAGAGAACGATGAAAAAAATTGACCTTAATAGCTGGTGATCTTTCTAGTTGAGATCCTGGATTGCTGAGTTACCACAGAGGTTCAGTGATTGTCTACAAGTGGTTTTCCATATTGAAAAAACAAAAAATAAACAAAAACTCCATTACCTAGTAGAAAGCCTGCATTTCTCCTCAGTAAGGTCACAGAGAGTTAACTAAAATGTCAGGTGTCTTTGCTTTTGGCATGAAGTGTATTGGTACATTATAGACATACTAGTTATTTTTTATTGGCTACTGAATGTCCTTGATTAAAAATCTGGAGCATGAATTAATTATATGCAACTTTTCAGAATGCGGGGTTTCTAATGGGAGGGATCTAGGAGTGCTCAGTAGAAGGGCTTACAGAACTGCTGGCTGAATTAAGGTTAATCTTTAATCAGGGATAGTTATTGTCATTTGCTTTAGATTTAAGTATTAAAGATTGACTCTTCTCAAATTCATTTTTAGAGCAGCCAAGTGGTACACATTTAAAAAAAAAATCAACCACTGAGAATTTGGTATGAAAGTAAACTGTTTACATTCTATGTCAATTTAATTATTTCACCCTCTGTCAAAACACTCCAGTTAGCCAGCTTTGTTGAGTTCTCAGTGTTATGACAGTGAATTGTATACAAATGAAAACAAAAATCAAGCAACTGTTACTGTGTAGTAGTTTAAAAACTCTTTAATGTGTTTACTTTAAACAGTCTTCCTCTTGATCTGATGGTTTGAAGAGATGTCAATGCCTTATACCATTTGGACAAATGTTCAGACTTTTAAAAAATACTGACTTCTGCTGCTCCAAGCCATTAGATGTCTATACAAAATACCATTGTTCAAATTCATGGCATTCTAAGAAGAATGCTTTTCATAGACTTGAAAAACTAGAGCAGCGTGAAAGGTAAGTTTCTAGAATGACATAGGGGTGTTTCCCACTGTACTTGAGGTAATTTTCATGGCAGGAAAGGCCACCATTATCCTCACTCCTTTAATTTGCTTTAAGTCCTTAATTTTAGTTTTTACCATCAGGCAAGTTTGAGGCACACATTGGGTCTTTTAAATGAGTTTGCTAAGGTGTTTATATACTTAATGCAAGGATAAAGCTTAAGAGTTAAAAAAAAAAAAAAGTTAAGGCTAAAATTAGCCAAGAGTGATAGAAACTACAAATTTAATAAATCAGTCTATTTCATTCTTGATTTACATTGGTTTTGAGTTTGTCAAAACTCACCATGCCATCCTTTACTGTTTGACTTACCTTCTTTCCTTTTCCAGAGGTACTACGAAATACTGAAACCCACATTGCTCCAACTTAGAGATGTAATTGTTTTCATAGTCCTCTTGAGGCCTCTTGATATACTTGAAAGAAACAAGAAGCATAAACTCAATAAAACAATATATTTGAGGGATTAGTAGCATAGCAGAGGAGTCACAGTCTCAGGTGTCTGTCTGTCCAGACACTTCCCACGGGTTACACAGGGAACATGTCTGGAAGTGTTTGGCAGAATTGCTACTAATTTTGAGGACAAATTCTTAAGTTATAAAGATGACAACAGCTTGTCACTGTGAATCCGTGTTCCTCTTAGCCGAACTAACTGCTAATGTTCTCCTTCATCCTTTTGCTAATTTGGCGTGAAATCCTAGGATTCTTTCTCCTCCGATTAGCTCTTGCCATCATGGAGCCCAGTGTCTGCCCAGGGAACTAGATGTAGACACAGCTGATGACAAAGAGGATGATTTTAGTGCTGGTGGAATGATATGAATCATGTTGAGGGAGAATAGAGAAAAGGGTTAATTGTGCCCCAGAGTGCTAGGGAAGATAGATATCTAAGGGTCACATCTGATCTGAACCTCAAAAGATACAGTTGAATTTTTGCTAGACAGAGAAGGAAAGATTCCAATAGAGGAAAGATTGCACAGGAAGTCCTAGAAGCAGGAAAGGTCAGGTAATGATGAGTGGTGAGATTAATCTCTCAGGATCAGGTAACTCATCCTTAAGATGCGGGACAAATAGCACTTGCCCTTCCTGTGCACACAGCTGTGAAAATCAAATGAGCTTGTTCATGTGAAAGTAACATGAATGTAGTAGTTTCTAGATTTCTCTTTTCTCGTTGCTCTTGGTTCATATGTGTTAAAATAGAATAGATTAAATACCTTATCATGATAGACTTTTCCAAATTCGATTCTTTTTTGGCTCTTTTTTTCCTTTAGAGTGACCATAATTTAATTTTTTCATATATTGAGTGTTTGGAGAAGTAATATAGCATAGGAGAGTACAGATTTGGATCCAGAATCTTAACTTTGCAGCTTAATAGCTGTGTGACCTTGGGCAAATTACTTAACCACTCTGTTTCTCTGTTTCCTTATCCATAAAATGGGGATAATGATAGTATCTACGCGTTGGTTTATTGTGAGAACTAAATGAGGTAATATATATCAGGTGTATAAAACAACACATGACACATATTAAAATTTATGTGTTTTTATATATGTTTTTTCAAAATGATTTGAATTCTTAAAATCATTTACAATTATTTTCATATTACAAATATGCAAATAAAATTGCATATTTTATCCATAATTTGGTTTTAAGTCCATATACACTAATGTAAAACCCTTATTTTACAGTTAAAATACTTTCCGAATAGCTTATTGCATTGTATATGTATATGTATCTGTATATGTGTGTTTCAAAGACATTTTTTTAAAATAATCCTCTGCCACTTCCTTTGTGACCTTAAAGTTTTTTTGATCTCCCATGAGCTTCAATTTCCTCAATCTGTTAAAATAAGAATAATATTATAGTAGTACTACATATTGCTTGTGAAGATTAAATTAGATAATATAGTTAAAAACTTTCTGAAAGGCTGTAGGTTCTCTCCCTAAATATATGCATATAAACACAAAATTTTGAAAGCGTTTCAGTTTTGGAATCCAAGAACCCATCTATAGCCTCCCTATGAACTTCAGGTTAAGAAATCTGACCATAGGGCCACCTGGGTGGCTCAGTTGGTTGGGCATCCAACTCTTGATTTCAGCTTGAGTCATGATTTCATGGTTTGTGGGTTAGAGCCCCATGTCGGGCTTTGCACTGATGGCACGGAACCTGCTTGGGATTCTCTCTCTCTCTCTCTCTCTGCCCCTCCTCTGCTTTCTCTTTTTCTCAAAAATAAATAAATAAACTTTAAAAAATCCTGACTAGAGGTCTAGACCAAGATTTTGCAGTCTAGTCTTGCCACTGATGTAATGTTGATGCTTTTGGAAGTTTAGATCTCTGTTTTACTAGAAGTGACTGCTTGCTAGTAGTACTGCAACTAGTCACATCTTTCTCTATATCATAATCTATGTGATGTAACTGGATAATGATTACTGGACAATGATGGTCTCTGGAAAAGTAGTTATTAGGCTTCATCAGTTTCTGTATTAATTGCGGATACCAACCAGTAATTAGTAAATCTGTGCTTATACAATTAGAATTTCTAAAAGAAGTTGCCAGATGAGAAATTAACACAAATATTTGAATGAACTTAATTTACTTTGCAACAGTTCGACACCTTTCCCCATTCCTCCAGCAACTGTTTAGTTTGGATCTTATCTCAGCACTAAGACTACTAATTCTGGCCTTAAATTAGGCTGAAAGAATGTGTTGTTTCAAAGCAGTGCTTACAAAGGAGACTGCTAGATCCAGAGTTTTTATTTGAATGTTAGGGAGGGGGAAAAAAAGGGTGCACCAAATATTGTGGTTGTATATGGAATTATTGATCATTCTTATATTTAGCCTGTTTGAGGTTTTATCAGAGAGTTGAGAAGTATAAAGAGAAATTTAAACTCAGTAGCTTGAACATTTTACTTTTTGACATGACAACTTTATATCAGGGTATTTCAGATATTTTAGATGAGTCTGGAAGACAAGAGGTGGGCAGGCCACCTCACTGAAATAGCAAATTAGCCTACTGCCGAAAGGCAATATTTCTTTTTTTTTTAATATTTTTAATTTTTTTTTTTTTAGTTTATTTACTTTGAGAGACAGAGCACAAGCAAGGGAGGGGCAGAGAGAAGGGAGAGAGAGAATCCCCAGCAGGATTCCTTTTTTTTTTTTTTTTTTTTTTAACGTTTATTTCTGAGAAAGAGAGAGAGGGAGGGCGGGCAGGCCAGAGTGTGAGCAGGGGAGGGGCAGAGAGGGGGAGACACAGAATCTGAAGCAGGCTCCAGGCTCTGAGCTGTCAGCATAGAGCCCAAATGAGGCTTAAACTAATGGACCATGAGATCATGACCTGAACTGAAGTTGGATGCTTAATCGACTGAGCTACCCAGGCGCCGCCGCCCCTGCCCCCTCCCCACCCCGCCCCCAAGTAGGATTCTGGCAGTGTAGAGCCTGACGTGGGGCTCGAATTTCCGAACCATGAGATCATGACCTGAGCCAAAACCAAGAGTCAGATGCTTACCCCACTGAGCTGCTCAGGTGTCCTGGCAATATTTCTTTTCAAATGGGACATGTGCTTTAAAACCTATCAAAATTTTCTAAGGGCCACCTGAATTCTCCATCCCTTAGTTGCAGTGACTTAATGTGTTTGAGTTATTACTATTCAAGATTACTTTGCAAACCCACAGGAAGCAGGACTTCATTTTTCCATGGTAGTTTAATTCATAGGATATCTATAATCTGTAAACAACTCTTCTAAGTAACTCTACCAAGGATTGTTGTTCAGCTAAACTGAATAAGTACATTGAGTTAGGAATATAAAGTCATAAGAGATATGGGAATCAAATACAGTAGTTAATATTCATGGGCATTAAGGAATGAGCTGGAAAGAATCTTAGGTTTTATTCCACTGTGTGAAAAGTGTTGGCAGGGACTGTAAAAGTCCTTGAGAGCCAAGAAGCATGTGTTTTGCAATAACCAGTTAATGAAGTAAATAAGAACAGTGATCAAAGAAAGACTCAATCTTTCCTTTTTTTTTACAGTGATGAAATCCTGATGATCTATCAGTAATATAAGATTATGTATTTCTTCTTCTGACCTATTTTAGTTTATTGGGTTAAATTTAATCATATGACACTATGTATGCTTTAAAAACTTGACCTCTGTTCTTACAAAGTTTAGTATTATCTCAGGTAGATGATAACTTTGTGTTAAGACATCATAAGTTATAGGTAACTAGACATATTCATTCTACAACCAACTTTATTCATTTATAGCATTTAGGCAAATGATCTTTGAATGTTGATTTTCTTGGCTATTTCCAGCAAATTGTTGAATCTTTGCAAAGTATGTGTCTTAAAAGCTTTATTTTTGAATGTATATTTTCTAGAAAAGCTGAGGTAGATGAGGTACATCTACCTCATACTTTCCTAAATGAAATAGTATTGTGTAGGTTGGATAAGTTATTAATACTTGACATACTGGATTTAGACTTATTTCTTCATTGCTAACTTAAAATTGGACAATCCTGATGTTTGTGTGGGAATGCTAATCTGGATAGGGGAAAAATCCTGGGATGAAAGAATAGAAAATAAGTTCCAATCTATAGTTTTATAACTTAAAAAAATTTTTTTAATGTTTATTTTTGAGAGAGAGAGAGAGAGAGAGAGCGAGCACACAAGTGGGGGATGGGCAGAGAGAGAAGGAGACACAGAATCTGAAACAGGCTCCAGGCTCTGAGCTGTCAGCACAGAGCCCGACGCGGGGCTCTAACTCACAACCGCAAGATCATGACCTGAGCTGAAGTCAGATGCTCAAACGACTGAGCTACCCAGGTTCCCCCCCTGCTTTTTTTTTTTCCTAATTTTTTTTTACAGCATGCCCTTTTAATCTGAAAACTCACATCTTTCAGCTTTGGAAGACCCCAGCCCTGGGGCCTGAACTCAGGAACTGTGAACTCATCACCTGGGCCGTAGTCAGCTGCTTACCTGATTGAGCTACCCAGGTGCCCCTATAACTTTTTAAAAAAGTTTTTATTCATTTATTTTGAGAGAGAGTGAAAGCATGAGCAGGGGAGGGGCAGAGAGAGAGGAGAGAGTGAGAATCCCAAGCAGGCTCTGCACTGCCAGTGTGGAGCCCAATGCTGGGCTCGAACCCACGAACCACGAGATGATGATCTGAGCCGAAATCGGACCTTAACTGACTGAGCCACCCAGGCTCGCCTAGTTTTACAACTTTTGAAGCTATCAGGAGTTTTAGAGGTCATTTAGTAATGATTTCCAAATCTGACTTTGCATCAGAATTAAAAGTATGATGGTGGGAAAAGTGAATTGCTAATAATGCAGATTCCTAGGCATTGTCCTATACTGAGTAAATCAAATCCTCTAAGAATGGGTTTTATAGTTTTCAGAAGCCCTTAGGGGATTCTGATATAGACATTTCGTGGACATTTGGGAGTCTCTGATTTAGGCTAAGATTTAATAGATGAGGAAATGGATTTAGAAGGGAAATGAAGACAGAGTCATACAACGGGCATGTGTGTGGGCACGCATGTGTGTTTACTTAGAACACACTGCCTCTCCATCATGAAAAAGCATGCTTTTTGTAGAAGTTTCCCAATGTCCTATTGGCCATCTGAAAAGTACTTCCAAGTCTATCTGCCTGGTAGGTCAAACATCTTAGCCTTAGGGATGTACCCAGAAGTAGTGCAAATGGACCATTGACTTGAATTTGGCATCCTGACCTGAAGTATTTGACTAAGTAAGCGATGCTGAGTGGTGTTGGCATAAAAACTGTCCATGGTTTGAGATGAGGAATAGCTGTAAGTGATCAAAAGTCTGTGAAGGCCCTTCAGGCTCTGACATTTATCAGCTGCTGCTACACTTTAACACTTTTCTCTAATCAAAGGTGACTACCACTGGATGGAAGAGGCTTGCAGAACCTCTGGCTGCTCTCAGGGGAGGAATTTATTTTAATTGCCAGTGAGAAGGTAGGAATGATTTCAGTAAAGATCAAGAACCTCCATATTCACTTCAGCTTGGGCTCCTGGCCAAGTGTCCATTCTCTGGAGGGAGTTGATGTCAGCTGCTGTCTTGTGACTTGAGGTATTTCAGAAAAGCCAAAGGCATTACAGGAGCCTTTCCTGAGGTGGCAGGCAGGAATGGCACCAGGAATCAAGGCCTGACACATGTCATCAGCCTGGAAAAAGTGGAGTTTGGACACTAATGATGGCTCTTGTCAAGGCTCCGTGTGATAAAGCCAGGAGGACTCAGCTTAGGGGTTTGTTTGCATAGAAGAGGAGTTACGGCTTAGAGAACACCTGCCAAGACTTTTCACTGCCCCAGCTGTATGTCAGTGACGAATCCTTCACCCTTGACTCCTGTCACTTCTTTTTAATGGGTGATGGTAGAGATGCTGGATGGGTAAGGAAGAGAGGCAGCCTGGTTATATCTAGTACATTTCCCTATTTGCTTGTTTTCTTGCCATTCTCTGTGTAGAACTAAATTTGTGTGGCCATACTCCAGGCTAGTATTTTGTTTTGTCTGTATCTGAAGGTATACTGGGCCGGAGTGTCAGGTCCTTTATTCTCATAAATGCCACTGCTGATGACCACACAAATGTTTTGATTGGCAGTTATGAGAAAGCTTTTTTTGCTGATATCTCTCTTTGTTAGAGAAGTATTATTTTCAGATTCCAGCCTTGCCATTTAGTAGCTGGGTGATTTTTGGCAAGTGGTTTAACCTCTTGTTTCTCATCTGAAAAATGTAGGTAAGTAATTAATTATACCTATACCACTGAGTTGTTGTGAGAACTAAGTGAAAGCAGGAGTCTAAAAATACGTGGCACATAACATTCAAGTTTCAGTTACTGTTATTACTGTAATTATTTGGTCTAATTTCCTGCCTACTGGGAAGAATGCAATGAGGGGTTTCTAAGCCACTGTCTTAATGAAGACAGGAATTATGGTGTAGAGTGAATGTAAAATTGAAGTCAGGGGATCCAGATTCAAGTTTTGACTATGCTATATGTTACTTCAATTTCTATACTTTTCCATAAAAACAAAATTACACCAACTAAAACAACAAAATCAGGATCTCTGAGATCTCTTGCCACACACACAAAATTGACATTTGTAAAAATTATTGAGGTTCCCAAGAGCTTTTGTTTATGTGGGTTGTTACCTTTCACTGTAATAGAAATTAAAACAGAGAAATTTAAAAATATTTATTAATTCATTTAAAATAAAAATAACCTATTACACAGCAACAAATAATGTTTTAAAATAAAAATAACTATAAAAATGTCTATAGTTTCTGGGGCGCCTGGGTGGCTCAGTCGGCTTCGTGTCTGACTTCATTCAGCTCAGGTCAAGATCTCACGGTTCATGGGTTCCATCCCCGTGTTGGGCTCTGTGCTAACAGCTCGGAGCCAGGAGCCTGCTTTGGATTCTGTCTCCCCCTCTCTCTCTGCCCCACCTCCTGCTTGCATTCTGTCTCTCTCGGTCTCTCTCTCTCTCTCTCTCAAAAATAAATAAGCGTTAAAAAATTTTTTTTAAATGTATAGTTTCAAAACAAAACCTTTGTGAGAAGAGTGACATTATTTTGTATCTTTGCAGCTGTCATTAATGTCTGGCTTCATAAAAGACAACTGAATTTTCATATCTGCATATATCTGCATCTGCATATTTGTTTCAGTATGTTGTTTGGGCTGAAGTATATGAAGAAAATCTGGCCTCTATACATAGGTATCTATGGAAAAAGGGGAATTTTAATAGTTCAAGTAATTGCATATATTCCTTTTTGATGCTGTATCAGTTCTTAATACCTAATCTGAAACCATATCAATGAATTTTTCATACTCTGTTCCATTGAAATCCCCCAGTCTATCTTACAGTTTGCATGGGTCTTTTACCCATGAATCATTTTATAACATCATGTTTTGTTCATGTGAAAAACACTGGTTTAACAGTTTATGTACATTTTCCAGATGTGGACACATTTCATCATAAAAATCCAAATCAACTTTCTTAATCTCATTGCTAATCTCCTGGGAAACACCTCCTGGGAAGGTGTGAAGCTCACAGCAACAGATAAAAATTTTCCAAAATTCTAATTTTTGTTAAAGGCTTAAATTTTGTCACTGGCAACATGTACTGCTAGTTGTTTTCCTTGAAATCATGACATTCTCACTTTGTTCATTTTAAAGGAAATAATTGTCAAACATCCAAGCCTGAATAACCATAATTTTCTGTTGTTCTTTCAAGTAAAATAGTAGTCCATGAAAAAATCTGATAGTTTAGCCTACTGCTAACTCAAACAGTGGCTTAAAGTGCGTTTCCTGGAGACAGTGTACAGAAATATGTTTAAGTGTGTTTTCCATTTTGTCACCCAAAATATTAAAAAGTTGTGTAGTCAGACATTGAGATTTAATAAAATTAGTAAATCTTACTGCTTGATCAAAGACGCTCTTAAGGTAAAATGGCTTTTTTTTTTTCCCCCCTGGAGTGTATGGCAGTGATGAATACAGTGACTGGCAATACATTTTGGTGGCAGTGCTTTGATTTTTGCTAAAGTCAGCAGTTTAACCCAATACTGGGTTTGCACCATCATTTTAAATGTCACCATAGTGAAAAAAAAGCAAATAATGCCTTATAATTAGTACAAAAATAATTTGACCTTGCAGACCCTTTGAAAGGGTCTTGAGGACATCTGTGGATCACACTTCGAGAACCACTGCTGTGGAGTCCACAAATGTTAAGAAAACTCTAGGCAAATGGTTGAAACTTCCGTAATCCCTTCAGAGTTAAGACTCATAGGGCTGCAGCCAGCTATAATAAAGACAACCCTTGGCGTATTGTTTTGACATCTCCTTGGGGCTTAGCATAGTATTAAGGGGCTTAGTTCGCACTTAGTGGAACCTCAGTAAAAGGTTGATCAGTCAATGCAGATTGCCTAAATCTTATATTTAGCAACTTTTTTCTTCTATACTTTATGAACTCAATTTTTTATGTTTTTATTGTAAACACCATGTATTTTCTGAGTCTTACTGTTTCCTCTGTTAGTGATTGTACAATTTTGTTACTGTGTGTGTTTTATTCTCCTTATGGGGGGATAAGAAGCAAATCACATGGCACTTGCTCTTTTATGATCTTGGGAAAATAAAAGCAGTTAAACAGCATGCCATGCAGTGTCCAGACGCAGAGGCACTCTTAACCTGACATAGGATTCAGCATTTAGTAGATTTTGTAATAACTAACCTCCTCCTGAGCATCCTTTCAGTGTCCGGCATTGTGATTTTCATATATACATGTATTTTATATATGTATAAAATATGTACATTTATATATATATACAATTTATTATATATAAATATTTACATTTATATATAAAATATGTAAGTATTTACCTATACTTAAGTGTATGTATTTAAGTATATATAAGTAGATAAAACATATATATATGTATATATATAGTATATAAATTTGCTTACAAAAATATATAAATCATTCATATTTAATTTCCTGAACAGTCCTGCCAGGTATTTGGTATAATACTCACTTTATATATGAGGAATGAGACTAATATGAGAGTGATTTGCTCAAGGTCACAGAGCCTTGGTCTGTCTGGTGCCAGGCTTTTCAGTAAATGCCTAATTGCCCAGAGGGTTGAAAACAATATGGGCTGGATCGGGTAGAATTAATTCTTTTCCCTATGCCACATTCTTCTTAAAGCCTTCCCAGATTTCTCCCCAACATCTCTTCTTTCCTCCTTGGTTCTATAGTATTTCTCAGTGTGTACCTTGTTTTAGAATTGTGCAGAAGGCTTATCCTTTCTACTCTAATATAAACTCAGTGAAAGCAGAACCATTGTATTAGATATACAGTATATCTGGCACTTGATAAATGTTTATATTAGACTGTAAGTGTTCCTTTCTTAATTCATTTTTTATCTAAACAGTATGTAAATTAAATGATTTAAATATATTGCTTTTTAAATAAATGCAGTATTTCCTTGTGAGATGTGAATGATAACCCTGTAACCTATCTATTCTAGAAGTTGTAGTGTGCATCTGTTTTGGGATGTGTGTGTCAAATGTCTTATTTTCAACTCCTAAGTTAGAAAAGCAGTGAAAAATGTGAACAGTTTTGTTCATATATTAGTGTTGATTAAGTAGTACCCTCTTTGACTCCTTAGAAATGGCTCTACGATAAGAGAATGGGGAGTGCTGACTTGAGTTGATACATTTATTTTTTAGATCAAAGCAGATGGAATAAAGTTGTAAAAGTTGAGCTTACTACTCTTTTAAACGTAAGAGATAGTCAGTTTTCACCTTAATAAATGAATTTGGAGATCAAAGCATCCTCTCTAAGATGTTCGTCACAATAAAGCCAGTAAAATGGCAGGTGATTATTTATGTCTACAAAATAAACAATGATCAGAAGCAGCCAGTTATGATAATTGCTCTATTTTTGTGTAGACTCTACAAAAAGATTTGAAGGGTAACATCTGTGTAAAGGACTCACCATAAATGCTTAGCTAGCACCTTGAGTGGGAACTTGAGATCTGGATATGGGAGCAAGAGTGGTTGTCATTTCTTGGTAAGCCACCTGCAATTTGGGTACCTTCGCTTCCTGACATGCCCTCAACATACCTTTTTTGTTTTTAGAGAGTTCTTAGGATTGGAGCTCTTCCCTTTGCGGCTTTCATACCACCTTCTCAAAATTTTGTTTCTGCAGTGGTGTCTTAACTAGGTTATGTGAAAGCAAACTCATAAAAAGGAATTTATCCCATGGTTTACTTCTTAATTCTTTCAGAGATAATTTTGTTCACAAATGAATTTGTGAAAGTTTTGGCTATTAGAAGTAGAATTTTCATTTGTGCTGCCCCAGGATATGGAGGTGAGGAGAGGGCATTTCTGTCAAATCACAGCTTAGTTCATGTAAGTCTAAGGGGTAAGAACTGCTGAGGAGGTGAGAAAAGTAGCACCCTTTCTTTGTGTTATCTTAATTAATGCTTCCAACAACCCTTCTGATAAAGTAGTGGTTATTGCATTTGTCACTATACCAAGATATTCTGTCCCACCCCACTGTTTTCCATGTACCAAAATAATTTACAGTTATATGTTATACAGTCACATGAACATATTAATTGAGCAGTGGTACATATTGCTGAATATATCAGATCAACTAGGTTATGTCATTTGATTCCAGTACTAAATTCTGCAGTTACTGAGGGCACTTTGCTCCCTGAAGAAGTTGCTGATTAGGGTGCTTTTCAAATTTGTGTGTGTATTGGGTTAAGATTGTGTAGGAATCTGGCTCCTAAATTTAGAAAGAATGTCAGCTTCTAGGCATGAGAGCATAGCATTAAAATGGTTGTAAACTTTTTTTTTTCAAGTTTATTTATTTATTTTGAGAGAGAGAAAGTGAACAAGGAAGGGGCAGAGAGGAAGAGAGAGAATCCCAAGCAGGCTCTATGCTGTAAGCACAGAGCTTGATGCGGGGGTCAACACAGGGCTCAATCCAACCAACCATGGGATCATGACCTGAGCTGAAATCAAAGCTGACCACTTAACTGACTGAGCCACCCAGGCGTCCCAATAGTTGTAAACTTTAAAGAAAATGTATTTGGAGTGGGATTCATTCAGATACTGACAGGCAATAAAAATGAGCATATTAAGGGTTTAAATTTTCAGTTGAATATTATCTTAAATACGGTTTAGGCGTGTATACTGATTACAGTCTTTCTTATTTAAAAAATGTCTAGTGCATTTTCTTTAGGATTTATTTAAATCAAAGTGAATACCATTTTCCCTTTGGCTTCTTCTGTGCTACCATTCTTAGTCTTCTGCTTCTTTAAAAATGTTGGGGGGCTTTTGTGCATTCTAAATATGTGGTTTTTTTTTTTTACTGTGGTTTTCAGATGTTTTACCTGTTTTTACTACTGCTGATATTAAGGGTCTTATATAAACTTTTTTTTTTTTTTTAATGGATGTACAGTTGAAACAGACACTGGCAGTCTGTTTAGGAAAACAGAAAAGTAAAGGCTATATCTGATTATTAGTGGTAAATGGAAAACCTAACAAGTGAAAATGCTATCTGAGTTCAGAATAAGAGATACTTTTTAGGGCAGAAAGGTCACACAAGGGAATCTTGTGAGCTGCTGTAAATATTCCCTAGTTTGTTCTGGGTGGTGGTTATGTGTTATGTATACATATGTAAAAATTCATTGGACTTAAGATTTGGTCACCTTACCATATGCAAATTATACCTCAAAAATAAAAGCATTATAATTGTAACTGAAGCAAATGTGGCAAAACCTGGGTCATTATTGTATATGAGTAATGGTTATTTTACTATTATCACTGGTTTTATGAAAATTTGAAATATTTCATGATAAAAATGAAAAAAAATCCTGTCTCTAAACATGTCACATTATACCTAATTTATGAGAGCTAAAAAAATTTTTTTTCTTGAACTTGCCATTTTTCAGGTTTGGAATTTTGTCTTTTTTTTTTTTTTTTTTGGATATTACTGGGGAAGTACAGAGAATGAAGTCTTGTTTTTATGACATCACTTATTTAAAGAGAACAAACTCAGTCTTGAAACCAGCTTATGCATAAATTTTTTCCCTTCTTGAATCTGACTGGGGAAAAGCCAGACCGCTTAGCTCTATTAAGTATATGGTAGTTCTAATTAAACACCAGTTTTAAAGATTGTGTCTTTCATAAACCTACCTAATATTTAAGATTTGCCATGTACTTGATATTGTGGGAACTATCTTGTAGAGTGATGTTACTATTTTATTTTGCATATGAGGACATAATCTGAGGTCAAGAAACTTGTCCAAGTTCATCTCATGGATGAAGTAGGGAGGGCTCCCCATTTTTGGCCTCTAAAGGATACCACAAATGGGGCACCTGGTGGCTCAGTCGGTTAAGCATCCAGCTTCTGCTCAGGTCATGATCTCGCGATTTGTGAGTTCGAGCCTCATAATGGCTGACAGAGCCAATTGACAGAGCCTGGAGCCTGCTTCAGATTCTGTGTCTGCCTCTCTCTCTGCCCCTCACCCACTCACACTATGTCTCTGTCTCTCTCCCAGAAATAAATAAACATTAAAAGAAATTTGAAGGATACCTAAGCTGCCAATGTCAGTATGAATATAAAGATAATTATCATTCTTTTTTTTTTTTTTAATGTTTATTTATTTTTGAGACAGAGACAGACAGAGCATGAACAGGGGAGGGTCAGAGAGAGAAGGAGGCACAGAATCTGAAACAGGCTCCAGGCTCCGAGCTGTCAGCACAGAGCCCGACGCGGGGCTCGAACTCACGGACTGTGAGATCATGACCTGAGCCGAAGTCGGCCGCTTAACCGACTGAGCCACCCAGGCGCCCCTAGAGATAATTATCATTCTTTATAACTGACCCTTAATTGCCACAAATAGATCATCACTGTTTTAAGCAGTATTCATGTACTGTTTTAGGAGTCTTTTTAGAGCTTGTATTGAGCAGTCTTTAAAATCTCAGAATTATTTCTAACACTTTCTTAATAACCTAGCAATGTGGCTTTGTCCTTTAAAACAAAACCTAGAGTAAAGAGAAATATTTTCATTTTCTTGTATAAAAAAAGGCTATTTGTAGGTCATCTTTAAAAAAAAAAAAGGCAAATTCTCTCTCCAGACCACATCAGAACCCATGCCAACTTGGTAGAGGGCCTTTACCAGAGTAATGATGTAAGAATTTGAAAGAGCACATAGTGCAGCTGCCAAAGCTCACAGTGTTTAGTATCAACACCGTCTGTCTGCCAGAGTCCGCAGCTCAATATTTTTTTTTTCTGTATATACCAAGTTATAATCACATATATTTATCTTTTTGGGGGGTGGGACAATAGTTACTGTTTCATGAGCTTAATGCTTTCTGAGGAAATAGTGCTCTTTTACCTCTCATATACTTCTGAGCATTCCCCCCATCCCCAACTAACTCCCAAATATTTATTCTCCTGGGTAGATTCTTCCAAAATGTGACACAGAGGGGCAATTCACACCTTGCCTAGTTTGTGTTCTGCAAGGAAACCCTTCCCTTGCATGGTTCTCTATTCAGGAAGACCCATGTGCTACATTCCATCCGTTTGCCAAGTCTTGGACTTTATCCAAAGTACAGTATCTGAGTATGCAATTACACATACACATACTGGCAGCAGCATACTTTTTCCTGGCCTCTCTTAGAGAAAGCTCAAAGCCAGAGGAGCAAATCCAGATGTTCTTGAGTTTGGCATCCTCAATTCAGAATTCTAGATGGCAGGACTTCACTTGGAAGTGTACCAAGCTTACTCAGCACCTGCTTTTGCTAGCCATCACATTTTTATGACCAAAGATTCTGGCGTTTGCCTCCTTTGCTGAGCAGAAAGAACACCATAGCAGAGCTGCATGCGAAGTGGCTCTCCATCATTCGAGAGAAATATTTGATTTGCTTCAGCAGGCATGCAGAGGAGGCTAGTCTTGCTGTGGGAAGAAGTCTGGGATGAGAGCAGGTGCAACTGCAGCTGCAGCCCCTTAACCAAATCTGGCCTTGTTTAATTTTTAAATAGTCTAAAACATTTGGCATCAATATAAGTAAACCATTATGGGCTCTCTGGCCCCTAACATGGTACCTTGCACAAGGGGGAGGTGTTCACTGACTATCCAGTCACCATTTATCGAATACCTTCCATGTGTACCAGGCAATGTACTAGAGGCTGGTGGTGAATGAGATCTTTTTTCAAGAAGCCCACAGCCCGGTAGGAGGCATAGACTCTTAAACGGGTAAATGACAATTCATCAATTTTATTTGTGGTGATGCAGCTTAGTATTTTGTTCACTTTTTAAAAAAATTTATTTTATTTATCTTATTAATGTTTTTATTTATTTTTGAGACAGAGAGAGAGCATGAGCAGGGGAGGGACAGAGAGAGAGCAAGACACAGAATCTGAAGCAGGCTCCAGGCTCCGAGCTGTCAGCACAGAGCCTGACGCGGGGCTCGAATTCACAGACCGTGAGATCATGACCTGAGCTGAAGTCGGACGCTCAACCGACTGAGCCACCCAGACGCCCCTTTGTTCACTTTGTAAGTTGGCTACAGAAGCCAGTCCACAGGATCGATTTCATGACCTTCTTTCTAAGAACAAGCATGGGATTTTCCTTCAATTCTAAAGTATGCTTACTTGCATGCATTTTTGCCTCTTTAGATACCTCTTCTGACTTGCCCAGAGGTGAAGATTTGTGGACTGCAAAAAGAAAATGCTAGTATAATGCAGAAAGACATTTTTAAGAAGGCTTCCAGAATTGGTTATTCTGTTTTAAGTAATGTTTCCCTAATATAAAAACGATGTGCAGATGCATCAGTTCCTCTAGGTATGTTGGTTATCAGGCTGTTGTAAGACTAGGAAAAGTAATTTCCTTCTCTCTGTGGAATTTAAACTTCCTTCATTTGAATTTTTGCATAGTTAGGGCAGAACCAGAAAGCACATTTTTTTTTTCATAACTATTTCTGGATAGATTAGGTCACGTTTGTTGAATAATGATACAGTTCCGCTGTCTTAACTTGTTTTTCTTTCAGCCTCCCCCTCTTCAGTTTTTGAGGATGAGTATATGAGTATTTCCATTGGGCTTCCCTTAGCCATAAAAAAAAAAAAAAATGTTTAGATTGCCTTCGTCCTAACTAGTTTTCTCATTTCTTTGATGGAAAACAGTGTGAGACAAAACGTGTACTATTAAAATAAGAAAATCTCATATAATACTTATGCTCCAGGTTTTGTTTTTAGGCCTCTTATGTATAAAGTACTTAAAAGAAGGGTTATATAATCCTCATGACAACCCAGTGAGATGGGTACTTATTATTTTTCCATTTTGCAGATGAAAACAGGAAGGCATACTCAGTGAGGTAAATAACTTGTCCAAGATCATATGGCTAATAAATAGCAAAGTCAGGATTTGGACTCAGGTGTTGCTGACCTATTGTGTTCTTAATCGGTGCACTATATCACTTCATACTAAGTTTGACATTGAATGATTCCCTAATCATTCATGACAGAATTCTCTAAAAGTAGAGGATAATATTATCTACCATTTGAGTTTCTCCTGTGTAGCTAGGCATTATACATGTCATTGTACTTCTTTTCAATATTATGGGTATATGAATTGGTCCCGTCTTACAGATGATAATATCAGCTAACATTGATGGAGCACTTCCTGTGGGTCAGGCATTGTACTGAGTTCTTGTATCATCTCATTAATTGTTCACAATAGTTCTGTGGGTAATTGCTGTTATTCTCAAAGCTGGAGGATGTCACTTGCGTAGAGTCAAATAGCTAAGGAGGACAGAGTTAGGTTCTGAATGCAGATTTGCCTGACTCCAGACCCCAAGCCCTTAACCAACATGTAATATTTGGTAAGAAACAGTACTTAGGTAGGTGTTGTAGTGATGAGGTGTATCTCAGAGGACAGAGCCTAGCTCCAAATTTTGTTCCTCATCCTTTGTCCTCATATATATTGTTGATTAATTGTGACCATTGCTTTTCTTTCTTCTTCATGTTCTCATAATACAGAAACATGATATAGGTATCAGAGGTGGCCTTCTTGTCTGAAAACAGAAAAGTCTTGTCTAACTGATGTCTTCATGATATCGTGGCAGTTAGTGTCTTTTATTAGGCTTTTGTTAAAGCTTTGACTTTTTCTTTAATTCCATTTGCTGGGACTTATCACTCTATAGATTTCTTTCTATCCTCCCAGGATTCCTGAAAGTTTTAGTGGGGAGATATTAAGCATCTGTGAGGTTCTATTTTTGAAATACTGTACTGTAGTTTATTTTTTATCTTGCCTTTTTAGGATTATAAATCTGTTTTCTTTACCACCTAAGATTTAGTTGGTGTTGAAGATTTTTGTTTATTTTATTCATTTATTTTTTTAAGTTTATTAATTTAGAGAGGGAGAGAGAGCACATGCATGCACAAGTAGAGGAGGGACAGAGAGAGAGAGAGAATCCTAAGCAGGTTCCACGTTCTGTGCTGAGCCTGACACGGGGCTCGATCCCATGAACGATGAGATCATGACCTGAGCCAAAATCAAGAGTTGGACACTTAACTGACTGAGCTGCCTGAGCGCTGCCCCCCCTTTGTTGAAAATTTTTGTTTATTCTAAATTAGTTTTCTATTGGAACCTTTATGCTCTCACATCTCACTTCCCATTAGCAAGCTCAAACCTAAATTTTTTAAATTTTATGTTTATTTATTTTGAGAGAGAGAGAGCAGGGGCAGGGCAGAGAGAGAAGGAGAGAGAGAGAATCTAAGCAGGCATCATGCTCAGCGCAGAGCCCAATACAAGGGTCTCAATCCCATGTCCGTGAGATCATGACCTGAGCCAAAATGAAGAGTTGGACACTCAACCAACTGAGTCACCCAGGTGCCCCAGCAAACTCAAACCTAAATAGTTGCAGAAATGAATGTGTTTTCGGTCCTTTCTCTGTTTCCCTAAGTGTCTTTTCTTTTTCTGTCATTCTAGATTATCTTTTCCTTCTGTCCAACCAGATGGTCACTAAGATTTATTAAATCTACCTCCCAAACATAGATCTATCATTCTGGACCAATGTACTCAACATCACTAGGTAACAGAAACATGAAAAAAAAAGTGAGGGTAGTGCTATATACCCACCATTTAGAATGGCTAAAATTAAAATAACAAACAAATGGACTATACAGTGTTAGTGAGAACAACCCAGATATTCAATCTCTGTCAGCAGAAGTGGAATATAAATTGAGACAAACATTTGAAAGCTCTTCAGTAGTATCTATGGAAGTTGAACACAGGCAGTTTTATTTCTAGGCATATACTCAACAAAAATGGATAAAGTGTGAACCGAAAGACATATAAGAATGTTCTAGCATCATTATTTGTAATAATTCCAAACTGGAAACAACTAATTATCCACAATAGAGTTGGTAAATAAATTATGGTATATAACCCATAAAATGGAATATCCTATGGCAGTGATAAGGACAAACTATCACAACATGCAACAGAATGGATGAATCTCCTAGACAATATGTTGAACAAAAAAAGCCAGATACAAAAGATTACATAATGTGTGATTACCTTTATATAAAGTTCAAAAATAGGCAAAACCAATCTGTGATGATAGAAGTCAGAATAGTGGTTACTTTTACTGATGAGATATAATGCTGAGAGGAAGCATAAAGGAGGTTTCTGAAGTGTAAATGTTCTAATCTTGATTTGGGTGTTGTTTCCACAAATATGTTCACTCCAAAAATTATTGAACCATACATTTGAGATGAATGTGTTTTACTCTGTTTATAGTCGAATAAACAAACTTACTTATTTTTAAAAGCTAGGCAATAGCTTGGCTAATAAGTTTGAGGGGAAGCATAGGGCTCAAGGACTTGTGTTAAAATACCATCTCTAGGTTAATGGCTTTGGGTTAGTCACTTGAGAGTGACCTTAAAGAACGACTTTTTTCTCCATGTATTTACAGTAATGATCTGGATGGAGTTTCACCAAACCAACAATACTTTGGGTCAGGAGTACGGTTGTGAGGTCTCAGTTTTTATTCTGTGTAATACTTCTTAACATTTTAAGTGATTTTTCAATAATATTTTAAGCAAGCTTTAAAAAAAAACAATGACTTTGATGGAGGAAATGTTAGGTAGCATGACAAGTAATAAGGTAAGATATTTGGGGTCATGTGGAACTTGGGTGCTCTGCAAATTAGATCTCAGCATATTCATTTTACAGTTTGGTAAAATAGCAAGAGACATTGCTCAGAGGTTATTGAATAGAGTGAAATGTTAAACCAAACCAACCAAACAAAAAAAGCCTAGTCTCCCCTTTGCATTAAAAAAAAATTGTGCTAAAAAATACATAAAATTAACCATCTTAACCCTTTTAAAGTGTATAGTTCATGGTGTTAAGTATATCTATAATATTGATCAACAGCTCTTAAGAACTTTTTCATCTTGGAGAATGGAAACCCTGTATCCATTAAACAACTCCCCCATTTTCCCTTCTCCTGCCCCCTGGTAACCACTATTTTACTTTCTGTTTCTATGAATTTGGCTGAGAGAATTTTAGTTAGAAATTAAGTAATGAAGCTTTGATTAAACCCATGTTGTCTTACTGTCTGTGCTTTGCTCCTCCACATTTTGATGTCTGTCCAAAATTAAATGGTCTTATCTGGTATATTCTAGTCATTTGTTGTCAAAAGGTAACCACAAATTTCTAGGAACTATTTTATTTATTTTTAAATGTTTATTTACTTATTTTGAGAGAGAGAGTACATGCATATGTGAACAGGAGGAGGGGCAGGAGAGAGAGAGAGAGACAGAGACAGAGAGAGACAGAGAGAGAATCCCAAGCAGGCTCTGTGCTGTCATTGTGAAGCCTGACATGGGGCTTGAACTCACGAATCATGAGATCATGACCTGAGCCAAAATCAAAAGTTGGATGCTTAATCAACTGAGCCACCCAGACACCCCTCTAGGAACTGTTGTAAAGCAGAATGAATGCTTTAATAAAAGGTTAATGATAATTTTGCTTTACATTTACAAAAGGCTGTGGCATTCACATATAATCCAGAGATGCATTCCTTTAAGATATTATATATTCTTACAGACAACATTAAAACCTTAGCACAGAGCATTGGCTCAGTGGAAACCATAGTCTTTTTTGGCAAATACTATATTTCTCCAAATTAGACTAAATTGTTTATACTTCAGTAAATTTTTTAAAGAAATCATAGGTTTTTTTAATATGAAATTTATTATCAAATTGGTTTCCATACAACACCCAGTACTCCTCCCAACAGGTGCCCTCCTCAATGCCCATCACCTACCCACTCCTCCCTCCCATTCCCCATCAACCCTCAGTTTATTCTCAGTTTTTAAGAGTCTCTTACGGTTTGGCTCCCTCCCTAACTTTTTTTTTTCCTTCTCCTCCCCCATGGTCTTCTGTTAAGTTTCTCAGGATCCACATAAGAGTGAAAACATATGGGATCTGTCTTTCTCTGTATGACTTATTTCACTTAACATAACACTCTCCAGTTCCATCCACGTTGCTACAAAAGGCTGTATTTCATTCTTTCTCATTGCCAGGTAGTATTCCATTGTGTATATAAACCACAATTTCTTTATCCATTCATCAGTTGATGGACGTCTAGACTCTTTCCATAATTTGGCTATTGTTGAAAGTGCTGCTGTAAACATTGGGGTATAATTGCCCCTTTGCATCAGCACTCCTGTATCCCTTGGGTAAATTCCTAGCAGTGCTATTGCTGGATCTATGATCTATCATAGATCTATGATCTATCCAGGGTAGATCTATTTTTAATTTTTTGAGGACACTCCACACTGTTTTCCAGAGTGGCTGCACCACTTTGCATTCCCACCAACAGTGCAAGAGGGTTCCCATTTCTCCACATCTTCTCCAGCATCTATATCATCCTCAATGGGGAAAAACTGAGAGCTTTCCCCCTGAGATCAGGAACACGACAGGGATGTCCACTCTCACCGCTGTTGTTTAACATAGTGTTGGAAGTTCTAGCATCAGCACTCAGACAACAAAAGGAAATCAAAGGCATCAAAATTGGCAAAGATGAAGTCAAGCTTTCACTTTTGCAGATGACATGATATTATACATGGAAAATCTGATAGATGCCACCAAAAGTCTGCTAGAACTGATACATGAATTCAGCAAAGTCGCAGGATACAAAATTAATGTACAGAAATCAGTTACATTCTTATACACTAATAATAAAGCAACAGAAAGACAAATAAAGGAACGGATCCCATTCACAATTGCACCAAGAATCATAAAATACCTAGGAATAAACCTAACCAAAGATGTAAAAGATCTGTGTGCTGAAAACTATAGAAAGCTTATGAAGGAAATTGAAGAAGATACCAAGAAATGGAAAAACATTCCGTGCTCATGGATTGGAAGAATAAATATTGTCAAAATGTCAATACTACCCAAAGCAATCTACACATTCAATGCAATCCCAATCAAAATTGCACCAGCATTCTTCTTCAAGCTAGAACAAGCAATCATATAGTTTTTCTACTTTTTCTGGAGATTTGAAGCCTAATAAATAAATGATATCTAACTATTTTTAGAAATTCCATGCATAATTTAGACTGTTTACTTGCTGGCATCCAGAAATCTATTTTCATCGTATGTGAGACTGCATTGTATTGTCCTGTGTTCTTACAATTTTAGAAACCAGTTCTTTTCAAAGTTAGGAGCAGAAAAAATTTTATCTAGTGTCTGGGAAGAAAAAAATTTAAAGGAAGCAAAAAGTCCCACCAAACCACAGAGAATGAGACTTAGGCTATAGTGAAATGAGAAGGTCCCTAAGAGCCAGTCATCTCTGCATTCAAATCTGAATTCTGTTTCCTAGCGGTTTTGAAAATGGACAAATAATTTCTTTCCAAGCTCGATATCTTCATCAATAAAGTAGAGGCTAATAATAGTACTAGATTCTTGAGGTGGTTATCATTATGAAATGTCATGTTTAGAAAAATATTGCATGGAGCCTGACATACAATAGGCCCTTGATAAATGTTATCTGCCATTATTTGGGAGAGGGTGTATGTTTGAAACATACTAGGTATATGCAGGTATCAGAGTCTTTGAGTAGATGCAGAGCTTTATCAGAAGTCTGACCTTTCACAGTGAGCTGATCAGCTTTTATTTCTGGAGCATGAAGTTACTGTGATAATTTCTCTCCTGTGTGGTACACACATGTACAGGAAACCAGGGGCATTATTTCCTGTTAAGGGAAATGTCTCTTGTAGGACTCAAATTAAGCAGGATTTACAGGGGAAATTACAAAGAAATGAAAATGATAGTTATTTTATGAAAAGTAAAAGGTTTTTTTCTTCCTGTCCGTGTTTGAATTCTTCTTGACTATAGGTACTTGGGTAAACATTAGTGTGTGCTGGTATGAAGCTATTCAGTTGGTTGGTTTGGTTTTTTTCCTCTCAAGAAATTTTGATTTTTAAGTTGATCACTCAGTACAGTGTCTTAAAATGTTTTCCTTTTTCTAGCCATGGTCTGAGATATGTGATATTTCAGCAATTGGGCAGGGCAGATTGGGCAGCTCAATCACATGATGTGAGGGCCAGATTGTGAAGGATGCTGAAGGCACGCTTTTTTGAGGAAAGAACTCTTTTCTTAACAACTGTAGATCTTATATACGTACATTAAAGTACCTGAAACAAAGTTGTCATTCCATAAAGAGTTTTTGAATAAATTATATTCTTGGTTATCTTCTTGCCTTGGTAAGAATTATAGAATTTTCTATTGTATTTGGGAAATCAGAACTATATGTCCATATTTAATATTCTTTGCTCACTCTTAAAATTTGAAAATAATTTCCATGGGAAAAGAGTGACTTCTGTGCATCTTAATTTATCATCACATTTTCCCATTTCATTTTTTTTTTTTTCTCAAATGTGGGACTGATTCTTGGTTCATTTCCTTGTTTTCAGGTAATGAAACATATCCACGAGATAAAGTATTTTTGTTTTGAATTGTTTTGTTTTTGTTTCTGAGACTTTTGGAACTTGATATTAAACTTCCCTGTGTCCTGTTGAAAGATTTTCACAATTTCTGTCAACTGCTTAGCATCTTTAGGGAGGTCTATTTTATTTACTGTGGAGATTCTTCTACTTTGTTGCCCTTATTTTAATTTTCCTTTAAAACTCTCTTCTCTTTTCATTGTTGAACAAACAAACTTTATTGTATTTGGGTGGCAGCTAATTATGTATAGCACATTCTCAGTGTTTGTGAGCTTAGGGTGGGACAAATGCTATTAGTCCATGCTGGTAGGAGTGTAAATTAGGCAGACCAAAAAAAAAAAAAAAAAAGATTAGAAATCAGAAATGTGGATAGTGATTTTTGTATAAATATATTCACTACAGTATTATTTATAATAGAGAATTAATGGAAACCACCTGGATATCTTAAAAGTCATTTTAATGACTTTTTAAAAATACTTATATGTAAACAAATTAGAGTATAAAACTATAGAGAATTGATCCCATTGTGTATGAACTACATCAAGATACTAATAAGGATTTTCTTTGTGGGTGGAATTGTGACAGGTTTTCTTTTTCTTTATTACCTAGGTTTTTTATATAGATCATGTATTACATGTATAATGACAGAAAAACTACCAGTATTTAAAAAAAAACCACTAATATGTTAAATAACTACAATATAAGATGAGAAAATTTACCAAATGTTGACAGTGGTTATCTTTAGACAGTGAGATTATGAATAACTGTTTTTGAGTTGTGAATAACTTTTTTGTGTTCATAGTTTTTGTGCTTCCCAGCCTATCTGTGATAAGCACACTATCTTTATAAGGTGAAAAATAAGTTATTTTATAAAGTATATCAATGCAGTCATCTAGAAATTTGCCTTCGGAGAAGTTTCCTTATGAGACTTTTATAATAATCTTTAGAGGAAAGAAATGCTTTCTTTGTCCTTTTTGATGGTTATGGTAGACTTGAGATTCCAAATCTTTAATGTTTCTTGTATACAATTTCTGATTAAATTGGCTGAAGTAGTAATACTACTAGAGATAAAATGTCCTACCCTTTGATATCTGTACATCACGGCGATCCATTTCACTATTGATATCCCAACTTCAAAGTATTTTTCTTTTATAGTCTTGCTATCTTGTGTTTAGCATATGCAGCCAGGAGCTCTTTAATAAACAGATGGAGCATTTCATCTATAAATGGCTTATTCTGCTTAGCTGTTAACACCTGAAACAAGTATTTTAGATACACTTAAGCCTTTGAAACCAGTTATTTTTAAAAAGTAGAGTTATTCTCATATAGATGAATATGAAAGCAAGATGATAGTAATATCTGATATTTGTAAAACTAGCATAGCTACTATTTGCCAAGCATTTGTGGTGTTCTAGGCACTACATTAGACACTGACAAACATTATACAGTTTTCACAGCAGCTCTGTGAAGTTGTATTATTTTCCCTTTCTTTCCTGTAGAGGGAGGTACCTGAGGTTCAGAGAGACAAATTTGTCTAGGGTCACCCAGTCTGTGAGTGCTTAAGCTGAAACTAGACTCAAGTCTTTGTGACTATAGTACCCAAGGACAGAACCTTTCTCTTGTTTCCTGTTGTGTATCTAGTGCCTAGAATAGGACTTGTCACATACTGAGCACTTAACATACATCCTTTGAATGAATAAACTGTATACCTAGACGCTTCTAAGTGGCCAAGCAAAGAAATTGTTCTGTTCTACTAATACAGGATTATGTAGAGGAGTGAGCCTGACAAAAAATAATGCTATTAGAAAGCCAAATGGAGGTACTTATACCAAAATCTAGGTCATAATAACAGATGATCAGATTGGGATCCTCTTTTTTGACGTAACAGTTTAATTTGTTCTGAGTACATATGTCAGATCTCTTTTTCACTTAACTTTGATATTCAGTGAACAGAGAAAAAGCAAAATATGCACGGTTTTGAATTTTTACCAGTGGAAAAAAATCTGAGTGGAAACTCAGTTTCTGTAAGTGGCAAGAAACTAGAATTGGAATTTCTTGATTGGGACTTTGGGAACTTTAGGTATTGTGGAAATAACATTGTGCCATTGTGGTGACATGGATATACTTTATCCCACTGGTAACAGCAACTTCTTTTTATAGTCATATGACAGCAAAGACTAAATTCCAATTGGAAGAAAGGTTAATGTTTAGACACCTTGTAGGCATAGGTGGTTCTAGTTTTTAAGATGAATTGTTGCAGAAGCCCACTTGTGATTCTAGCCTTTCCTTCTCTTCATATTTATCATGCATGTCTCAAATATTCTTGGTTGCTAAGAGCCAGCTGAGTCATGGGTTGAGTATTCTGAGTACACTAGCTGTGTAATCACAATGGTCATAGCATGTGCGGGTAAAGGAAATGGTGAGTGCTACAAACATAATCTTAGGGAAGGGGGTGAAGGCAATATGTATCACATTTAATGCTCCAATGTATCATGATCTCCCAGAATGTCATTCCATGCCTAGACCCCTTTACAGATACTGTATTGTTCTTAATCATCCATCAAAAGGAAACTGAGTTTTTGCATGAGATAGTGGTTTACCACAGATCTGAGTAATGGTCATTTGAAACCAGTCTATGTGTTTGAAGGTATTTCATTTCCTTGATGGTTTAAGATCCATTAAGATCTTGTAGTTTAGCATATCTCTTTGCTTGAATCAAACAGCTGAGAGTGCATTCTTCCATGTTCTTATGAACTATATTATATTAGTTTGGCTTCAGCAGTTGGCAGGGCACTTTCCCCAAATCACTGGATTCATTCTGCAATCCCTACCATTTTTTAAATGATACGCCTTCTGACCATGGTTATCCTAATTTATAGCTTGTCAGCTACTATCTGTTTTGTTCATCATTCAACCTAAGTCTGCTACTGTGTATGATACATATTGGGCATTTAATATTTATTGGATAAATGACTAGAAAAAGAAGGCTCGGCTTGATCAGCATTTATTAAGAACTCACTCATAAATGTCTGCTGAGAAGAACCTTTCCTTTGGTTACCTTTTGTGATTGTTTTATGATAAAATTGCTAATGATATCCATGGAAAATCCTTGCAGTCAGATCTGTCTTATCTATCTTTATTTAACTACCTTTCTTGTCTATCTAATCTATCTGCTTAAGCAGTCCTGTAAAACTTTTATGGTTAGCTAGGCTTTACAGAGACTGGATTTGAATACACTCTGGCGAGACCAAATTTCTCACCTCTTAAGTACTCTCTCTACCCTTTAGCTTCTAGTATGAATGTGCTTTTTTGGACCACTACTGGTAACAAGGACTCAGAATTGACTTCTTAAAAGTCACCAATCTAGATAGTGGCAGAGATTTAATGTACTATCTAATCCAGCCCACTTCTGGGAGATAAATCTACCTTTTCAGATTTCTAACTATACCACACTTATCTCCCTTACAGTTTTGGGGAGGGTGGGGTACAAGGGGGAGAGGAATCTACTACTTTCTGTACTCTGAAAGGTTATTTGGCATGTCTAACATTTTTCACTTATTTGGCATAAAGAAACATTAGTTTCTAGTTCTGCTGGATTAGTTTCAACTTTAAAATGAGTCTGCAGATGTAGTAGAAAAACATCTTACCCAGCAATTCCTTCTATGGGTTTGATTTTAAAAGACATGAATTTTCTTTCTCTTACCTGCAAGAGGCAGATATCTCAGTCAAGGGCAGTATTTTAGAACTTTCATATTTTTGTTTTAATCACCAAGAAGAATGAGTGGTAATCTTATTCCAAAAAGATACTATTTCTTCATTTAAGAAAATGATTCTTAGATATTTAATAACATTAAATTAGTATCACTATTAAATTCTGTCTTATAATACTAAAATCTGAGGTTCCATCTCACTTTTCTTATAATTTTCTTATATTTATTCAATCAATTTATTTAATATTTATGTTCCTAAGACTTGAAACTCTGTACAGTGTTGACAGCTTTTATCTTCATGTTTGTTTTAATCATAATTTAAACAGAGAATGGCCTTTGCTATAAATCTGCCTAGAACCCTTCTATTTCCATTCATGTTTGGGAAGATTCTTAGACAATGAAGTGGACCTCAGGCCCTTACTGTATTTTCATAGAATTGACATTTCCAGAGTGGTTTCCATGTGCTAGGATGTTCAAGATGTTTTATGTATATGATCCTTGAACTTTAAAATGACTGGCAGGAAGGCTAAAATATTCATATTTTTTGCATGAAGAGTCTGAGGCAAAGAGAGGAAGTGACTTACTCAGGATCACATAGTATAAATAAGTAGCAGAGCCAGGATTCCAACCCATGTTCAGTTGCCCCTAAGCCCCATGATTCTTGCACCTAGCAGGCATAAGGATGGGTTGAGAATGACATCAAAATTTTAGAACCTCATATCCATGTTTATCATGTCTGATTTACTTGATGATAGATTTGGAAGTTAAGACATGTGGTCATGATAGAATCACTTGGAATGTTTTTTGTTTTTTTTTTTTTTTTAAGTTTATTTATTTTTCAGAGAGAGAGAGAGCACAAGTAGGAGAGGGGCAGGGAGAGGGGGAGAGAAAGGTAGAGAGAATCAATCCCAAGCAGGCTCTGCACTGACAGCACGGAGTGCAAGCAGGGCTTAAACTCACAAACCATGAGATCATAACCTGAGCTGAAACCAAGAGTCAGACGCTCAACCAGCTGTGCCACCAAGGTGCCCTGGAATTTTTTTTTTTTTTTTTTTTAAACCACTAAAGCCTTGAGGAGGAACCACTCATTACATCTGGTCTTGACCAAATACCAGGTTCACAATAATTTAAAAAAATAGGCATTGGATGTTTTATCAGCTCATTATTACTATTACTGTAATTTAAATTATTTAAATGTTCCTTCAGTTCAATACTTAAAAAAAAAAAGAGAGAGAGAATGAGGTTTCTTACCATTGCATTTCTAAAATAGCCTTTGCCATTTTCTTGAACAGGCATCAGTTTCCCTATTTGGAAATGATTTTTTGTATTCATCTAACAATGTATCCCTTGGTAGAGTTTACGTTTTAGCTACAGAACATTGTCCTATATAAAACCTAAGCCCAGATGCATGTATATAAACCTCTGAAGACACAGGGGCCATGCTGGTTATTTGAGCCAAGTATGACATTGTTCTGGTGAAAAAGCCAGGCTGTTATGGAGCGGCATGGTCACATATTGGCTTAGGAAAGCTGTCTAGAATACAAATATTTCCATTTTATTCCACTTGCTTTACTGAATGGCCAGCATTAGTATTTTAGGATACTTGTTTATGATGGCTTGCTTTATGTGTTGAATAGTATCTGTCTGCACAGAGTCACATTATAAAGATTTAGGGTGGACAATATAATAATAAATAATAGCTACTCACTTTTTTTTTAAAATTCCCACTACATGCCTGGCACTTTACTCTGGATGCTTTCTATCCTTGACTGTGAGTCCTTCCATACATCTTGCTGGTTGGCTGTTTCCCCATTTTGCAGGTAAGGATACTAAATCCCAGAGAGGTGGACTAATTTGCCTAATATTCTCTAGCTGGCAGCGTGGATGCTAGTAATCAAGACTAGGTCTGACTGCCTTCAAGCCCCTTGTTCCTTGCAATTCTGTATTGTCCATGACAGTGATGTGAAGGAAACCATAGAATCATTTGCTTCATATGTTTAGGAAGAACTTTTGATACTAAGTAGCGTTCTGGAACATTTTAATTACTCTGACCACTCTTAACTGTCTGCTACTACTGCCTTAATATTCTTCATAACCTTTTTATTTTGGGCCAAAGGAAAAAAAAAAAAAGAAACCGTTGGTTTCAAAATGCTTTTTTAGACATATTTCAAGTATCATGGTGCTACCTACCTTGTCGACAATACTCGTCATTATATTTTTTTACTTAGAGATTGATTTATTTCATGTCCATCTGGATGTGTAGTTGAACACAGGTATTGTGGATTGAGCATAGTCTAGATGATTGCTGTCCATTAGTACTTTCTGCTATAGTTCTCTATCTGCGCTGTCCTGTATGATAGCCCCTCATTACCTGGGGCTATTGAGTGCTTGAAATGTGGCCAGTGTGACTGAAGAAATGAATTTTTAATTTTATTTAATTTGGATTAATTCAAATAACAATAGCCCACATAGCTGGTGGCTACCGTATTGGACAGCAGCACGGCTTGAGGTTGTAACTGATGCTTGTGTTTGGTGCGTAATGATAGAATTTGAAGAAATCCAGTAATTGGTAGTTTAAAAGTTGCTGATTTGTTTTCCAGCAACATTAAATTTAGCAAGCGTTCATCTTACAGCCATGGGACCAGAGTAGAACAGTTCGTGTTTCTAAAGCAGTTTTTGGTCATTCATGATCTCATTTGATGAATATTTCAGGTATGATATCATTTAGGATTTGTGTCTACTAATGGATCACAGAAGAAAGGCAGAAGAACAAAACCATTGATAACTTCCTTGTGTAGGGTCTCCTCCTGTTGAAATGGACACCATTCTGGCTTATTGGTGCTCAGGTTGCAGCATGAGGGCCTGGACAAGAACCTATGCTCATTGATTGAGACTGGAGAATTATCTCTCTCCCCTCACCTAGAATGTCCATTATTTTATTTTTTAGGTCTAAAGGGAGGGAAGTAGAGGCATTTTCTTAATTTAGCCAGAGAACTACAATAATTTGATAACCAACAAAAGAAAATGTAGTTTTCTTTTTAATATGCCAAATAAGTCTTTCGGGCTTTGATTTTAGTTCTTTGTTTTGGAAAACACAACTCAGAACTCAGAAATATTCTATCTAAGGTTACTTTTTAAATTGATACATATCTTCTGAAGAAACTTTTGATGGAATTAAATAATAGATTTTATATGATGTTTTGAAGAAAAATTTGTTTCCCTGGAGTCTTGATACATTTGGTTTCATTCTGATTGTCTAGTCTTATGAAATAATTTGTAAAAGATATTAATTTCATTGTGTCACTTGTGTTACCAAGCACATTTTTTCTGTGACATTTTTGTTTATAAAATGCTCTTCTCCTTTCTATCAGAGCTTACAACTAATCAACTCTGGATGCTTTTGATTTTTCTGACTGTGCCACGGCATTGAATGAAGTTCCCTATAGTGAGAAAAGAGAGCACATGGGACTCGTGACTTTATGTACTCCAACAATAGAGCTTTTATGACATTGGAGGTGGTTAAAAAAGCTAGAAGTAGCTCTTAAACATGGCATCGCTGTGTTGCCTTTTTTTTTTTTTTTTTTTTTTTGTATTCTCAGGGCTGCCAGGAGTGCATCGGGCCTGTAATTTCCTGTTCTCTGAATCCCCCATCTTTCTGCAGCTCCGAGCTTTGTGTCCCACAGCCTGTGACTCTGTGCTAACAAATCGCTATTGTCCAGTGGGGCGAATGGTGGCTGGAACTAAAGAATTGCTGTCTGGTTTCTATTCAAATCCAGGTAGTGAGATATATGAATGGACTTTTCGAATCGTCCTGTGAATAACGTCTGCTCGGCATGAAGGCTCAGAGCCATGCTAGGAAAGATTAACTCCTAGGCTGACCACTAACATCCTTTGTGGTAGGAGGTAGAAACATTACCAAATATCATTTTATTCATACTGAATTTTCCGTTTTATCCTCCAAAACTAGGGTTAACCATTCAATTATTTGACTGCTTTTCTCTCAAGTTTTAGTGTTTCTGTTGATAATATAGAAGTTTGGGAAAATGCTAAGTTGTTTATCATCTGTATTATTTTTCTGTCAAAAGTTTTCTACCTTACATTGACGATGGCATTAAGTTATCTTTATAGTAGTATACATGCAAAAATGAGAAAGAAAGAACTGCTTTTTCTAAGAAACCAACCCTTTAAAATGCTTTTTAACTAGCAAAGGGAAAAATCTTTTTTTTTTTTTTTTAGTGCATTCTACTTATTTGCTTTATTCCCCGAAGTCCAAATTTATACAAAGAAAACAGAAACAACTTCAAACGCAGTATATTAACCAACCAAACAAGACTTATTCAGATTAGGAACCAACTTAAGCCTTTGTACCTATAGCAGAATCAGGATTTTTAAAATCAGATTTGGAAGGCAGACTCTAATTCATAGTTCTCATTATCCTTAGAAAATTATTATTTTATATTTGTCTTATATACCTGAAAAAATGTCTTTGGCTTGAAGGGCCATGCTTTTTACACTCCTTCCATATCGCAGGTACTATGGAATGGAGAGCCTTTTATGTTTCTTTTTGTCTTAAACTCAGACAGCTTTGTAAGCAGTAGTGTGTAGATTACAAGAGTTAGACAAAAGCAGGCGCGACTGCGAAGAGTTGGGTGGGGGGAAGCTTGGGGCACTTCCTGTCACTCAACACATTCCAGATCACTAAAAAATTTCCACACCCTCTGCATTCCCTCTTGCCCACCCCAGATCCCAGTATTTTCTGATCCATATGTTGTGGTATTTATCACACTCCTCTCTATCACTGGGCTCTGGCAAGACGGCTTCAGAGGAGATACATTCCTTTAGATTGCACAAAGCATAGCTGGGAAAATGGCTGGCAGTTTCAGAATCTAGTCACGATCGCACGCATGAGCACCTCACACATCCATGCCCCTTCCCTCCCCCCCCCCCCTCCGACTCCCGCCCCTGCAGCTGGCTGACCTGTCTCACCCACTGCTGGCCTATCGAACGGCCAGGACTGTCTGGTTTTGGCTCATGCCTTTGTCCATGTCTGGCTTAGTTCCTCTCTGTCTACGCTTGCCACTACCCCCACCGCCCCAGGCAGCACAAGTGTTTGGCCACACAAAACTACAGATAGAAAAGGTGGTAAAAACTTCAAACTTTTTTTCTGCAACAGTTTATTCTTTTGTGAATTTCTCCCTTTTTTAACTACTCTGGTTTAAGAAAACAAATACAAAATTAATTATATAAAGGCAAAGAATGCAAAACAACCTTTGTGTTCCTTATAATAACTGACTTCATAACTCTCTCCAGCTGCGTTATGGGGTGTGTATAAAAAGCTTCTGTTCTGAGAACAAAGGAGCACGTGCAGAAATGAGACTAAAAAAAATCCACTGACAGTATTTCACTACACAAATTACTTAAAAGATTTTAGTTAAGTCTCTCAACAGATTCAATGTTAAAATGGTTTTTAGTTTAAAAAAAAAAAATTGAAAGTGCTTACCCAGTAAAAGAACCGAAGTAGTCCTGAACTGTTACGTAAGACTTTTTACAGTTGGATCTTTGTCAAAAGGGGGTGGGGGTGATGGGAGAAAGCAGCAACAACAATCAAAAAAGTTCGAGCTGCTGTGGCTAGAGGACAACTTCTGTGTTTCCAGATAGGATTCTTGCTGTAGAAATGGAACTTCCAGCCAGCACAGCATCCTGTCCCGGTAGAGAAATGAGTTTGTCAGTAAAAAAAATTAGATACTGGAACCCAGGGTAGACGAGGTATTGAACCGCGCCAGATTTCCTTGCAGCCCTGTCTGCTCAGCTCGCATTGAACTATATATGACCCAGATGATGGACAGAAGCACATTCAGTCATGTGCACTCTGGAAGAAAGCGGATTTGCTGGTCCCTGGCAGTGCAGGGGTTTGTCTTCTGATTGGGCTGTGCCCTGATCAGTGAAATGTGAAGCCCTCGCCATTCAGAGGCCGTAATTCAGGACTGGCAGTTTGAGTGTCTGGCTGCCTTTAGTCACCGAGAGACTTTGAAGGTGTTGCTTTTGTTTGGTGGCATTACCCACCCAGAGGTTGCTTATACCTATGTGCTAGTGTCAGGAGCAATGCTAGTCTTTCTGAAATGTAAACAGGCAACTGACTTTGCCTGAACCCTGTCATCTTATTGTTGATGAACTTGGCTCTAACTTAAATCAGTTATTTGATGTGAGAATTTTTGTGATCCTAACCAAGGCTCCTGTCCACACCACATGCTGGCCTTTATTTTAGGGTTTGATAAGATAAAAATAAAGGTGGCATTTGACTTCCTAGATGGTGTAAATTTCTCTTAATGAAAATTGTATGGATGGATAGCAGAGAAGTTAAGTTTTAGATTCTGGAGTCTTTGAACATACTAGGAAAAAGCTTTATCACTTACTATCCCCATTGTGAAGCTGTCACTCTTATCCCAGTCCTTAGTCACATAGGGGACTGCAGAGGAGAAGCTACCAAAGTGTAGACCCCCTGAGCTGTGATATAGCCTTTAATCATGCAAGACAGCCAGAGTCTACCCTGTCCTGTCTGTCTGAACTAGGGTCCTTGGGATTTATTTCCCATCTTTCTGAGCCACTAGGAAACCAGGTCATTATACAGCACTGTCAGTTGTGACATTTTTGTTTAGTATATAAAAGTTGCTTTGTTTAATGCAAATCAGCAGTATTTTTTTCTTTTAAATCTGAGGCAGTAAAGTTTTGTTATGAGACCTTGGCACTGATACATGAAATCTACTCCACATGGACCTGTCATTTTATTCTGAGAACTTTTTTTTAAAAATTTTTTTATGTTTATTTTTGAGAGAGAGAAAGAGAGGCACGAGTTGGGGAGGGGCAGAGAGAGAGGGAGACAGAATCCGAAGCAAGCTCCAGGCTCTGAGCTGTCAGCACAGCGCCCAACACGGGGCTCAAACTCATGAACTGTGAGATCATGACCTGAGCTGAAGTCAGACACTTGACCTACTGAGCCACCCAGGCGCCCCGGTTCTAAGAACTTTCTTATCTCTTTAGGAATTAGCTTATAAAAAATCCTAAACTGCCTTTTACACATACAGATACTTTGGTTTATTTTTTGTCTCTTTCACACTTGTGGAAATAAACCTGTGGTCACCATATAGCATCTGTCTATTTTGCTCTAAATTCTGGGTTTGGATGTTTGTGGGTTTGTGATTGCTTGGGTGTTGACTACATTACACAGGGTTCTGTGTTTGAGGACTGTCCCAAAATTCTTCTCATGTCTTAACCTGGGGAAAGTTGGGTTGATAAGTATGCTACCAGATATAAGAATGATCAAAGTCAGAGAACAGGGGACGCATGCATTTCTCTTTCTATAAGTCGTAGGACAATTACTTTTTTTTAAGTTGTGGTAAAATATACATAATCATTTATCATTTATCATTTTACCCACTCTTAAGTGTACAATTCTGTAGTGTTAAGTATGTTCACCTTGTTGTACAGTCCTCACCACCATTGGTCACCAGAACTTTTTCATCTTTTCCCCAATTGAACCTCTGTATATAACACTAACTTCCAGTTCTTCCCTCCCTACAGCTCCTGGCAACCACATTTCTACTTTCTGTCTCTATGAATTTTTGACTCTCGGAATACCTCATATACACAGAATAATACAGTGTTTGTCTTTTTGTTAGTGGCTTACTTTACTTCACTTTGCATAATGTCCACTATGCTCATCCATGTTGTAGCATGTGTCAGAATTTCCTTCCTTTTAAAGACTGCAGAGTATTCCGTTGTGTATACACCACATTTATCCTTTTTATCTGTCAGTGCACACTTCAGTTGCTTCTACCTTTTGGCTATTAAGACAATCATTCTTGACCATTCTTATAATCTTGTGAGGGCTTCTTTATAGAGCTGCTCTGGCCCATGACAGAAGCTATTCCGTTTTATAAAATGGAAGGGTTTTGATATACCTATCAACTCTAGGGACTTACCAGTACCTAAGATCAGGTTTGCTAGAGAAGGACAGATTCATTTCAGCCTTTCTGGATGAGACCTAATATATACTACACTCCCATACTTAACTGTTTTTGGATTTATCTTTCCGATTACACTGTGAGCTCTTCATGGGTAAGGACTGTAGCCAATTCCTCTTGAATTGTGCCTATGCCCCTTGTGTAGACCCAGGACCTGTGTAACACAATGAACATTAATAAAAGTTAGTTGAAAAAATTGTGTGTAAATGAATAATAATAATAGTTAATTTTTTAGTGTATTTTATTATGTACCAGACACTATGACAGGTATTTTATATATATCAGCTCATTTAATCTTCAAAATAACCCTGTGAGATAAGTACTATTACCTTCATTTAATAATAAGGGAACTTGCCTGAGTCCTTACAGCATGTATAAGATATAATGGGGATTTCAACCCTCGTCTCTTTTGGCTCCAGATCCATTATGCTAGAGGCAAATTTCCTAGTGAGATGATGATCAGTGGGTTTTAGGCTAAGCATTGATTCCAAATCAAATATTCTTTCCCTGAGCATCAAGAGCTATAGCCCTATGATAGATATGGTTCATGAATAGATACTCAGAAGAAAGGTTGGCATGTTAGTAACTTGGACCTTTTATAGATTTTTAGCTGAACAACTCCTTGTTGAACTCAGTTGACGGATATTCCTGTGTATGCAGATTCTTTCTCGTTATTTTTTAAGTTTATTTCTTTATTTTGTGAGAGAGACAGCACAAACAGCAGGGGAGGGGCAGAGAGAGAGAGGGAGAGAGAGAATCTCAAGTAGCCCCCATGCTGTCAGTACAGAGCCCAATCCAGGAACCGCGAGATCATGACGTGAGCCGAAATCAAGAGTTGGACACTTAACTGGCTGAGCCACCCTGGGCACCCCTCTCATGTTATCTTGAAAGTAGAGTTAAATGGAATGCACTGGAATGAATGCATTGATGTTCTTCATTTGGCAGATACACACCCATAAACGTGTATAGGTATACATATAACATACGTATATGGTATATATGTGTGTGTGTGTGTGCGCGCGCACGCACGCATGCAAATGAGTAAAATCTAGGTGCTAAGGAGAGACCAAGAACAAAACAGAAGATTCTTCCAGAGCTTATATTCTAGTGAAAAGGCAGAAAATAAGTTAACAAAGTAAAATGAAGTAAAACAGAAAAGCATGCTATGAAGAAAATAAAACAAGGAATCTGAAATTGACCAATAAAGAGGAACTTTACCAGTATTTTTAAATAAGGTTGTATTCACATATTCTGATTCAAATAAGGTTGATTGCTAATATTTAGTCCGTGTTGTTTTATTTTTTCAAATTCTCAAATACTTTGAGAAATACAGAAGGTAATGTTACACACACCTGATAGTCTCATTTTATAGGTCAGTGGCGTTCAATTTTTTTGACTATTATCCACTGTAAGAAATATTTTATATTACGATCAATTATACACATATTTGTGTATATATCTACATATCTATCTATATATATCTGAAACCACAGTTTTATGAAATGGTACTTGTCCTTACAACATGTAGTGTCATCTGATATTTTTCTCTTTAATTTTTTTTACTTAAAAAAAAGTTATTTAGGGGCACCTGGATGGCTTATTCAGTTAAGCGTCTGACTTCAGCTCAGGTCATGATCTCGCAGTTGGGGAGTTCGAGCCCCACGTCGTGCTCTGTGCTGACAGCTCAGAGTCTGGAACCTGCTTCAGACTCTGTATCTCCCTCTCTCTCTGCCCTTCCCCTGCTCACATTGTCTCTCTCTCTCTCTCTCTCTCTCTCTCTCTCTCTCTCTCAAAAATAAATGAACGCTTAAAAAAAAAAAAAGGAAAAAGAAGTGTTTTAAACAAAAAAGTTACTTAAAGCCATTAAATTGGTTTTACAAGCTACTGAAGGGGCAACCTGAACTTTGAAAACTACTGTGGGTGAGAAAATTGAGGGTCTGAGAGGTTATGACTCGTCCAGTGTCACATAGCAAGGAAGTGGCAGAGCTAGGATTTGAATCAAAGCTTGATTCCAAAGCCCGTATTTGTTCTACCACATTATATAGCTTCCCTGCTGATACTAATCTTTAATGAAACTGAACAACAACAAACCACAAATGATCTTTAATAATAATGATTATATAAAATGTAAATTTACCAAAGCAGAGGCTACAGGAAGAAGCAAAATAGTCTTCCTCTGATCGTTGCCTGTGCATTTTTCAAAGAGCTGTTGGCCACTTGGAGTTGTCTGTCCATATCTTGGACAGAATGCAGTTGACAGTACTCATTAGTTATGCTGGGAATCTGCAGATTCCCAAAGCACTTGTATCTCATTACTCAGCCCAGCCCTGAGGTAACCGTAGTTCTTAAAATAATAGCTGTGTAAGACCTAGCTTCTGAGTGTGAGTGTGGCCTTCAAAAGTGAGGTATTGCAGTGTGACTTGGAGTCAGGACTCAAATGTGGGAAAAGATACCAAGAGTCTGAGTTCAGCCCTGACGTCTCTGACTGTGGAACTGGTTAATTTTGTGGAAAGGAGAAATCACACCCTCCTCTCTCCCTGGAATATAAGGCTATATCAAAGAGGGAAGGAAAGGGAATGAATGCCTTTTGTCTACTATGAGCTATGCACTGTACTCTAGGCACTTCTGACAAGGGTTTTTAATTTTCACAACAGTTCTGTGAAGGGAATGTTATTATCCCTATTTTGCAGAAAAGTAGTGTTAAAGAAATGATTCTTAAGAATCACAGTCAGGTAGTGGCTGAAGCTGGGACAGAAACTCTACTATACCTTAACTTTAAAAATCATACCCTTCACCTTACAGCTAACTTCGAGCTCCAGGCTGATGAGACTGTATAGAAGGTGACATTGCTAGGCCTTGGGAATAAAGAGTTATGTCCTAAGACAGACGCCTGTGAAAACCTAATAGTGTTGAAATAGAGCTGATTTCTTACTCCTCTGCAGTCTGGGGTTTGACTGGGATACCTCCAAGACTTTTAATCAGTCTAGACTTGGGGTTTGGGGCTAGTTTTTACTTCATGCAGTGGCTTTCTAGTGAAAAACAGGAGTTTAATCTGCTAGTTTCCATTATTAACCAGCTGAGTTGGTTTTTCTCTCTCTCTTTTCTTTCTAAGTTTATTTATTTATTTTGAGAGAGAGAATGAGAGCATGGGAGGGGCAGCGAGAGGGGAGAGAGGGAGAATCCCAAGCAGGCCCCATACTGCCCACTCAGAGCCCGACACGGGGCTTGAACTCATGAACCATGAGATCATGACCTGAACTGAAATCAAGAGTTGACACTTAACCACTGCAGCCACCCATGCGCCCCCTTTCTCCTTTTCTGCCATGACTTGGACATAGGTTTTTGTTTTTTCCCTTTTGGGCTTCAGTTGGGTTGGCTGTCCAAATCTTCTGGACCTCCTTATACCTTGGTTAGCCAAAAATAGTCAGGTACCATTGTCTGCTAGGGAAAGGTTAAAGTCACATGGGTAGGATTGGATTTAAGGCACAGATCATAAACTATTTCTCCTGTGGTGGCCAAGAATACGCTCATTTTTTGTGAAGAAGAGACTGATCCAATATTAAGCATTAAAAAAATTTTTTTTTTAAGTTTATGTTCTTATTTTAAGAAAGACAGAGATAGCACAAGCTGGGGAGGGGCAGAGAGAGAGGGAGAGAGAAACCCAAGCAGGCCCCGTGCCGTCAGCTTAGAGCCCTATGTGGAGCTCGAAACCAATGAAACATGAGATCATGACCTGAGCTGAAACCGAGTCGGACGCTCAACTGACTGAGCCACCCAGGCGCCCCCATAATTATTTGATTGTATAATTAAAACTAAGGATTTTGGATAATATCTTCAGATACATATATCTGAAGGCCTATTTTTTTCTCTCCCATTTTATCTTCCCATGGATTACATCAAGGGCAAAGATGGCAAAGTAGATTAGGCAGAAAGAGACAGGAATAACCATGGGGCAGACCCTGTGGTAGGTGCTTTGCAATGTTGTTATTTTGAATTCTCACAGTATCATGATTAAGTTGGTATTGCCACTTCGTCTTTTATACAAATGAAGAAACTGAGGTGTAGAGAAGTTAAATAATTTCTTCAAGATTCATAAGACAGAACCAGTAATCTCACTCAGGTTTTTTATGGGTTGTTTTTGTTTTCTTGTTTTTGTTTTTGTTTTTGTTTGTGGCTCCAAAGCCCTCTCTCTTTATTACCTAATTACTGTCTTCTTTAAAGCACTTCCATTTTCACTGAGGGGCATTGCCAGGGTTGAGGGAATGTCAGCGGTGATTATACCTCTTGGGAACAGACTTTTCCAAAATCTTTAGGAGCTCATTGTAACACGGATGGACGGACCAATGAGACCTGGAATAGCCACTGATCCAGAGTCTCAAGGTTATTGAGGAAAAAGTGATAGGGCAAAAAAGTCATGTAGCTGGGGGCTGAGCTCCATTGAGGTCAGGCTGTATCATGGGAAGAAGCCAGGGCTGAATTCCAAGTCATAAAGAGCTGAACCTAGGTAGGTACCAGGGCTCCCAAAGGATGTGGTTCTGAGGCAGGCCAGTGGTGGCCATGGGTGGACTACCTATTTGTAGTGGTTTCTACTAGGCTTCTACTAGGCCTCTTACATTAACCTTTTACGTAAGGATACTGTCCAAGAGATATGTGACCCTGAAATTACACACTTTCTAAAAGTTTACGTGTTTACCATTCCCATTAAAATCATAAGTGCCCACTGAGAAAAAATGGCAGGTTACTTAATTTAAGCAATTTTTAGGGAGTCTTTTTTAACTGCAATATTTTTGAACATATAGTTTTCTTCTTTATAAAAACTGTAATGTCTTGTTTTCCTCTAGGCTTATAAAGGCAGGGGTGCTTGGGTGGCTCAGTCAGTTAAGTGTCCAACTCTTGATTTCAGCTCAGGGCATGATCTCACGGTTATGAGATTGAGCCCCAGAGGCTCTGTGCTGAGCGTGGGACCTGCTTGGGATTCTCATTCATTCATTCTCTCTCTCTCTCTCTCTTTCTCTCTCTCTCTCTCTCTCTCTCTCTCTCTCTCTCTCTCTCTCGTCTGCCTCTCTTTCTCTCCCCTTTCCCCACTCGTGTGTGTGCTCTCTCTCTCAAAATAAATACACTTAAAAAAATAAAGGCAGTAACTATTAACTTGATGACTTAGAAAATTGATATTTTTTTCTTTCCTGTGCATTTTATTTAATTAGTAAACTTTATTGTTTAGAGCAGTTTTAGGTTCATTTCAAAACTGAGTGTAAAGTACAGAGAGTTCTCATCTAACCTCTGTCCTCAACGTGCATAAATAACCTCCCCCACTGTCAACACCAAGCACCAGAGTGGTGCAGTTGTTACAACTGATGAACCTATATTGACACATCATTATCACCTGAAATCCATAGTTTACTTTAGGGTTCACTCTTGGTGTTATGCATACTGTGGGTTTTGGCAAATGTGTAATGACATGTATTTTCATTGCAGTATTGTACAGAATTGTTTCACCGCCTTAAAAATGCTCTGTGTTCTGCTTGTTCATTCCTCCCTCCCTCCTAACTACTGGCAACTACTAATATTTTTACTGACTTCATAGTTTTGCCTTTTCCAGATGTCATATAATTGGAGTCTTACAGTTAGTATGTGACCATTTTAGATGGGCTTTTTTCACTTACTAAGATGCATTTAAGTTTCTTCCATGTCTTTTCATGGTTTGATAGCTTCTTTTTAGCACTGAATAATATTCCATTGTCTGGATGTTCCAGTTTATCCATTCATCTACTAAAAGACATCTTGGTTGCTTCCAAGTTTTAGCAGTTAAGATTAAAGCTGCGGTAGACATCTATGTGCAATTTTTTGTGTGGATGTAAAATTTCAGTTCATTTGGGTTAATACCAAGGAGTTTAATTCCTGGATTGTATTGTATGAGTATGTTTAGTTTTTTTGAAACTCCCAAACTGTCTTTCATAGTGGTTATACCAGTTTGCATTCTGACCAGCAAGCAATGAGAATTTTTATTGCTCCATATCCTCGTCAGCATTTGGTATGGTCAGTGTTTTGGATTTTGGTCATTCTAATAGGTGTGTAGTGGTATTTCATTGTTATAATTTGAAGTTGCATGATGATGTATAACTTTGAGCATCTTTTGTTTGCTTGCCATCTGTATATCTTCTTTGGTGAGATGTCTGTTCAAATCTTTTGCCTACTTTTTAATTGGGTTGTTCATTTTCTTGTTGAGTTTTAAGAGTTTATTTTATATTTTAGATAACAGACTTTCATTGAATGTATCTTTTGCAAGTATTTTTTTCTAGTCTGTGGCTTGTCTTCTCATTCTCTTGACATTGTCGCTAGCAGACCAGGTTTTGTTTTATTCAATTTATAGTAATTTTTTTTTAATTTAAGTTTCTTCGTTTATTTTGAGAGAGGGAGGAGCATGAGTGGGGTAATGGCAGAGAGAGAGGGAGAGACCCTCTCCTGGGACTTGAACTCACAAACAGTGAGATCATGACCCAAGCTGAGATCAAGAGTCAAACGCTCAACTGACTGAGCCTCCAGGTGCCCCTATAATAAATTTGTTTAAAGCTTATTTTATTTTTATTTTTGAGAGAGAGAGAATGTGAGCAGGGGAGGGGAGAGAGAGAAGGAGAAAGAGAAAATCCCAGGCACTGACAGTGCAGAGCCTGACATGGTGCTTGATCCCATGAACTGTGAGATCATGATCTGAGCCTAAATCAAGAAGTGGATACTTAAATGACTGAGACACCCAGGAGTCCCCATAAGTTTTTATTTTTAATGAAGTCTGTCAGTGATTTCTTTCATGGATGATGCCTCTCTCTGGTCATTGTCATACTCAAGGTCATAGAGGTTTTCTCCTATGTTATCTTTTAGGAATTTCATAGTTTTGTGTTTGACATTTAGGCCTGTGATTCATTTTGACTTAACTTTTGTGAAAAGTGTAAGGTCTTTGTGTAGATTCATCTTTTTACATGTGGGTATTCAGTCGTTCTGGCACCATTTGTTGGAAAGACCTTTTTTGTTCCATTGTATTGCCTTTACTCCTTTGTCATAGATCAGTTGACTGTATTTATGTGAGTCTGTTTCTGCGCTCTCTCTTCTGTTCCATTGATCTGTTTGTCTGTTATTTCCTCAATATCACACTGTCTTGATTACTGGATCTTTGCAGTAATTCTTGAAATCAGGTAGTGCTAGTCCTCTGACTCTGTTCTTCTTCTCCTTCAATATTGATAGGGTTGGCTATTCTGGGTCTTTGCATCTCCATATAAACTTTAGAATCAGTTTGTTAATACCTACAAAATCAGGGGTGCCTGGGTGGCTCAGTCAGTTGAGCGTCTTGACTTCCGCTCAGGTCATGATCTCACACTCGATGAGTTTGAGCCCTGCGTTGGGCTCTGTGCTGACAGCTCAGAGCCTGCAGCCTGCTTCAGATTCTGTGCCTCCCTCTCTGTCTGCCCCTCCCCTGCTCATGCTTTGTCTCTCTCTGTCTCAAAAATAAATTTAAAAAAACATAAAAAAAAAATTAAAAACATAAAAATAAAAAAAATACCTACAAAATCATTTGCTGGGGGTTTTGGTTGGGTTTGTACTGAATCTATAAATCAAGGTGGGAAGAACTAGCATCTTCACAATATTGACTCTTCTTATCCATGAACATAGAATACCTTCCTGTTTATGTAGTACTTCTTTAATATTTTTCATTAGAATTTTGTAATTTTCTTCATACAGATCTTGTACATATTTTGTTAGATTTAATACCTAAGTATTTCATTTGGTGGAGGTACTAATAATAGTAATGTGTTTTTAATTTCACTTGCTCAGGAAAGCAATGGGCGTGGCTTATTTATTAACCTTCTATTCTGCAACCTTGCTGTCACTGCTTATTAATTCTAGGAGTTTTGTTTTTTGTTTGTTTGTGTGGAGAGAGAGTATGTGTGGGGGAGGGACAGAGAGAGAAGGAGACAGAATCCAAAGCAGGCTCCAGGCTCCAGGCTCCAGGCTCCAGGCTCCAGGCTCTAGGCTCTGAGCTATCAGCACAGAACCCGACACGGGGCTTGAACTTGTGAACTGTGAGATCATGACCTGAGCCAAAGTTGGATGCTTAACCGACTGAGCCACCCAGGCACACCTGAACAAAGACAATTTTATTTCTTCCTTTCCAAACTGTATACTTTTTATTTCTTTTTCTTATCTTATTACATTAGGTGGCACTTCTAGTACAATGTTGGAAAGCACTGGTGAGAGGGGACATCCTTGCATTGTTCCTGATCTTAGCAGGAAGGCTTTGAGTTTCATATCTTTAAGTATAATGTTAGCTGTAGGTTTTTTGTAGATTTTCTTTATTGAATTGAGCAAGTTCCCCATGATTCCTAGTTTGTTGAGAATTTTTAGTAGGAATAGGTATTGGATATGTCATGCTTTATCTGCATCTATTGATATGATCAAGTGATTGTTCTTCTTTAGAAAAGAATGTTTAACCAGCCTTACATACCTGGAATAAACCCCTCTTGATTGTAATGTATAATTCTTCTTTACATTTTTGGATTCCAATTGCTAATACTTTGTTGAGGATTTTTGCATCTGTATGAGTGAGAGATGTTGGTTTGAAGTTTTCTTGTAAGATCTTGGTCTTTTTGTTATTGGTGTCATGCTGGCCTCATGTAATGAGTTTAGAAGTATTCCCTCTACTTCTAAATCACTTGTATATTCTATAAAAGATCACAGAATAATTTCTTCCTTGAATGAACCTGTATAGGCTTGGGGCTTTTTGTTTGGGAAGGTTGTTAAGTACTGATTCAATTTCTTTAATAGATAAAGGCCTATTCAGATTGTCTGTTGCTTCTTGTGTTTGTTTTGACAGATTATGTCTTCAAGGAATTGGTCCATTTCATCTAGGTTATCAAATTTGTGGGCATAGAATTGTTCATAGTATTTCTTTATTATCTTTCTACTGTCCATATGATCTGTACTAGTGTTAATACCCTCTTTCATTTCTGCTATTAATAATTTGGTTCTTCTCTCTTTGCTTTTTTCTTTTCTTTTTTTCCTTAGTTAGCCTGGATACAGACTTTTTTATTTTATTTATCTTTGCAAAGAACTAGCTTTTGGTTTTGTTGATTTTTCTCTAAAGATTTCTAGTTTTCAATTTCATTATTTTTCTAGTTTTTTTTTATTTCCCTAATTCTGTTTGTTTTGGATTTAATTTGCTTTCCTTTTTCTAGTTTCCTAACATGGAAACTTAGATTATTGGTTTTAAATCTTTCTTTTTTTCTAATATATAAATTCAGTGCTATAAATTTCCCTTTGAGCATTGCTTTTGATGCAATCTACAAATTTTGATAAGTTCTATTTTTATTTTCATTTAGTTCCAAATATTTAAAAATGTCTCTTGAGAGTTCTTCTTTGACCCATGTGTTACAATTGTGTTGTTTAGGGGCGCCTGGGTAGCTCAGTCAGTTGGGTGTCCGACTTCAGCTCAGGTCATGATGTCATGGCTCGTGAGTTCAAGCCCTGCGTCGGGCTCTGTGCTGACAGCTTAGAGTCTGGAGCCTGCTTCAGATTCTGTGTGTCCCTCTCTCTCTCCCTCTACCCTCCTCCACTCATGCTCTGTCTCTCTCTGTCTCAAAAATAAATAAACATTAAAAAAAAAAAAGAATTGTGTTGTTTAATCTCCAAGTATTTTGGGATTTTCCAGCTATCTTGCTATTACTGATTTCTGTTTTAATTCCATTGTGATTTGAGAGCAGGTATTGTATGATTTCTGTTCTTTTAAATTGGTTGAAGTTTCTTTTATGGCTCAGAATGTGGTCCTTTTTTGGTGAATGTTCCATATGAATTTGAGAAGAATATATAATCTGCATTGTTGGATGAAGTGGTCTATAGATGTCAATTATATCCAATTGATTTTTAGTATTGTTGAGATCAACTGTGTCCTTACTGATTTTATGGCTTTTGGATATGTCCATATCTCAAAGAGAGGTGTTAAAGTCTCCAGTGATAATAGTAGATTCATCTATTTCTCATTGCAGTTCTATCAGTTTTTGCCTTACGTATTTTGACACTATTGTTAGGTGCATACCTATTAAGGATTGTTATGTCATCTTGGAATATTGACCCCTTTATCATTATTATGTAATGTTTCTCTTCATCCCTGATCACTCTCCTTGTTCTGAAATCTGCATTGTCTAAAATTAACATAGCTATTCTGCTTTCTTTTGATCGGTGTTACTATGATGTATCTTTGTCCCTCCCTTTACTTTTTTTTTTTTTTTTAATTTTTTTTTTCAACGTTTTTTATTTATTTTTGGGACAGAGAGAGACAGAGCATGAACGGGGAGGGGCAGAGAGAGAGGGAGACACAGAATCGGAAACAGGCTCCAGGCTCCGAGCCATCAGCCCAGAGCCTGACGCGGGGCTAGAACTCACGGACCGCGAGATCGTGACCTGGCTGAAGTCGGACGCTTAGTTAACCGACTGTGCCACCCAGGCGCCCCTACTTTTTTTTTTTTAAATGTAATTTATTGTCAAGTTAGCTAACATACAGTGTATACAGTGTGCTCTTGGTTTCAGGGGTAGATTCCCATGATTCATCGCTTGTATACAACACCCAGTGCTCATCCCAAGAAGTGCCCTCTTCAGTGCTCATCACCCATTTTCCCCCTCCACCTCCCCCCATCAACCTTCAGTTGGTTCTCTGTATTTAAGAGTATCTTATGGGTTTGCTTCCCTCTCTGTTTGAAATTATTTTTTCCCCTTTATTTCCCCCCATGGTCTTCTGTTAAGCTTCTCAAGTTCCACATATGAGTGAAAACATATGATAATCTGTCTTTCTCTGGCTTACTTATTTCACTTAGCATAATACCCTCCAGTTCCATCCACATTGTTGCAAATGGCAGGATTTCATTCTTTCTAATTGCCAAGTAGTATTCCATTGTATACATAAACCACGTCTTCTTTATCCATTTATCAGTTGATGGACATTTGGACTCTTTCCATGATTTGGCTATTGTTGAAAGTGCTGCTGTAAACATTGGGGTACAAGCGCCCCTATGAATCAGCACTCCTGTATCCTTTGTCATTCCTTTGCTTTAATCTATATATGGGTTTCGTAGACAACATATAGTTGGATCTTGTTTTTGGATCCACTCTGACAATCTTTTTTTTTTAAGTGGGCTTCACGTGCAGCATGACAAAGTTTTTTTGCCTATTAGTATGCTTTGTGATTTTGTTGTTGTTGCTGCTGGAAATCAGATGTGATGTGCTGGGTAAAAGGAACGAAGATATGGGGGAAGAGGAAGCATTCTATAGTTCTTTGATTAGATGTGAGTCTTAGTGAGCTTCTGCTATAGACTGGAATACACTGGTGCTTCTCACATTCTTTTTTTCCCCCTCTGGCCAGAAAGAATGGCTAGAGGGGGCAGGTATTTCCTTTTATTAGGTAGGTTAGGCTCTGATAAAACTCCAGCAAGTTAGGCTGTGGTCAAATAATTTTTCTTCAATGCTCTGATACATTTCAAAATAGTTTTTTACCCTCCCTCTGCTGGAAGCAAGAGGGAATTTTTCTCTGACACTCTTTGGGAGGTCTTGGTAGAGTTCTTGGAGGTAAAACTCAAGCAAGTATGGGACCCTCCTGTTACTGGGCACTGTGGAGTTTTTAACTCTTGGAGTTGTCCACACTTAGCTTCCAGCAAGCAATTCATCAATTGCAGTTGGGGTCTTCTTATTCTGGCACTGCTTCCCATGGAGTTTTCTGCTCATGAGTTTCTGCTTTGGTAAGTTGATTCTCTGTTATCTTTATCTGTCTTTTTTTTTTTTTTTTTTTAAACATTTTTTATTTATTTTTGAGACAGAGAGAGACAGAGCATGAACGGGGGAGGGGCAGAGAGAGAGGGAGACACAGAATCTGAAACAGGCTCCGGGGTCTGAGCCATCAGCCTAGAGCCTAAAGCGGGGCTCGAACTCACAGACCATGAGATCATGACCTGAGCTGAAGTCGGACGCTTAACCGACTGAGCCACCCAGGCGCCCCTCTTTATCTGTCTTTCCAATCTGGGGGACAGTAGTTTGTCATGTGACCACACTTCTCTGCCAAATCTAAGAGTTGTTGCTTTTTCATTTTGTTCAGCTTTTTCTTGGTTGTTAGGATACGATAGCAACTTCTAAGTCCCTTCTATGGCTGTACTGGAAACTGGAATTGGTATTGGTTTTTAATAGAAGTTGGGATAAGGATATCATCTCTTTTTACTTTTCACTTTGTCAAAAAATTGTCATTCAATTTAGAGAGCTTCCTGATAAGATGTTTGCCTTTTGCACCCTTTGTAAATTTGGCACATATAAATTTACTCCATGACATAATGGGAGTCTTCAGCTACAGGGAGAACTCACCATTTGGATTTCTGTAGATTCTTTTTTTGGAAAATTTTATTTTCCTCATGACCATCCAAAGAATTTAAGACCCACCCCCACCCCCCCACCCCACCCCCCGCCTGCCAACCTTGTCTCTGTAATTCCTGGCCCTGAGCATGTCTTCTCTCTGGCATCTGCTGCTGCACATCTAAAGGGGTCGCTTTTTCTGAATCCCAAATTATGACAACACATCTCACATGAGATATTTTTTTTGTACCTTTTTTTTTGGCGGGGGGGGGGTGGAGGGGCATTGTTTAATTTCATTCAGTTTGATAAATACTGACTGCCATGCCCAGGTACCAAAGCTGCATCCACAGACAAATCAGACAAAAACTCTTTGCCCTTGTGGAACATGGTTTCTGGTTACAGGAGGCAGATAATAACAATAAATAAATTATATATTATGCTAATAGATTATATAGGACATTATATGGTAAATTCTATAGTATGTAGAATGTAAATGTGGAGATGAAAACTTCTTTTTAAAAGCTGTACATGTCCTTGCATAGAAGAGCCACAAAGGAGTAAATGTGTTTACTTTCTTTGAAGTCAGTGAGAGTGGGGTTCTAAGAAGCATAAGTAGATCACCAAATCACAGTGAGTCAACTGGGAATAGAACCACCATAACATTATGAAAAGAGGACTATTTATCCCAATACATGTTACATAACTGTGCAGAAGCCAGAGAAGCAAGGAGCCAGAAGGGGTGACTGGAGGAAGATGAAAGTTACTCCTGAAGCAGTGGCTGGGTGCACCAGTCTCAGCTAGGACACCGCTGCCTTGGGGTCATGCTGGTCAGCAGGTGGGCAGATGGGAAGAGCAGGTCTTGCTACTTTGCTCCCTCAGGCCTCCCTGGAGCTCCTCTCTTCACTGAGGCGAAGGTCTTGGGAAGCTCCAGTTCCTGTGGGGCCACGCTGATAGAGAAGAAAACCACCACCATCACCAATCTTTTCTGTGCTCCTGCAGCTCCAAGATCTCCTGGAAGATCCAGGCCCTCCAGGAATTTGGATTGCCAGCAACAGCATTAACCCACAAGGGGGCTGAGGCCCTGGCAGAGGTTAGGAATCTGGGGACCCTGCGATCAGGCCATCCTCACTTGTGCTGCTCCCTGTGGCAACCGCCCCACTGCCTTTTTTTTTGTTTGTTTAAAGTAGGCTTCACACCCAGCACAGAGCCCAATGTGGGGTGTGAACTCACGACCCTGTGATCAAGACCTGAGCTGAAAAGAACTCACAAACTCCACACCCAAAAAACAATCCAGTGAAGAAATGGGCAGAAGACATGAATAGACACTTTTCTAAAGAAGACATCCAGATGGCCAACAGGCACATGAAAAGATGCTTACCGTCATTCCTCATCAGGGAAATACAAATCAAAACCACACTGAGAATACCACCTTATGCCGGTCAGGGTGGCTAAAATGAACAAACCAGGAGACTATAGATGCTGGCGAAGATGTGGAGAAACGGGAACCCTCTTGCACTGTTGGTGGGAATGCAAACTGGTGCAGCCACTCTGGAAAACAGTGTGGAGGTTCTTCAAAAAATTAAAAATAGATCTACCCTATGACCCAGCAATGGCACTGCTACAAATTTACCCAAGGGATACAGGAGTGCTGATGCATAGGGGCACTTGTACCCCATCGTTTATAGCAGCACTTTCAACGATAGCCAAATTATGGAAAGAGCCTAAACGTCCATCAACTGATGAGTGGATAAAGAAGTTGTGGTTTATATATACAATGGAATACTACTCGGCAATGAGAAAGAATGAAATCTGGCCATTTGTAGCAACGTGGATGGAACTAGAGAGTGTTATGCTAGGTGAAATAAGTCAGGCAGAGAAAGACAGATACCATATGTTTTCACTCTTATGTGGATCCTGAGAAACTCAACAGAAGACCAGGGGGGAAGAGAAGTGGGGGGCAGTTACAGAGAGGGAAGGAGGCAAACCATAAAAGACTCTTAAAAACTGAGAATAAACTGAGGGTTGATGGGAGAGTGGGGGGAGGGCAAATTGGGTGATGGGCATTTGAGAAGGGCACCTGCTGGGATGAGCACTGGGTATTGTATGGAAACCAATTTGACAATAAATTTCATTAAAAAAATAAAAATTAAAAAAAAAAAACCTGAGCTGAGATCAACATGTGCTTAACCAACTGAGCCACCCACGTGCCCTGTTTTTTTTGGTTTTGTTTTGTTTTTGTTTGTTTTGTTTTACTTCGAATAGACTTTTAAAAGCAAGTTTAGGGTTTGGGTTTATAGCAAAATTGAGCAGAAGTACCGTGAATTTTCATACACCCTCTCCCACACCTGCTGCACAACTCTTCTCATCAATATCCCATACTGGTGTAATATATTTGTTACAGTCAGTGAGCCTACACAATATTATCACCCAGAATTCATAGTTTATATTAGGGTTCACTTGTGATGTTTTACATTCTGTTGGTTTTGACACATGTGTCATGATATTACATGGACTTTTTATTTTGAGAGATTTATTTTGAATTCCTGAATATTGGAATTTAGAGAACGTTGGTTCATGGAGACCACAGAACAGAATATTCCTAGAAAATCCAAAGTACAGTATATAGATAGATGCCTCAGATCAGCTCCAGTGCCTATCTGCTTTGGCTAATTCTTTGAGAGGCCTTGATGTAGACTCCATAGCAGGTGAGGAGCAGGGATGCAGTCTTGTTTGCTCAGGTGGCTTGGCAAAGGCTGCAAGAGTTGCCATGGGGTTGGAGAATTTAGAGTCAGATCTGACTTCTAAAGGTATCATGCAGCTGGAATTTGAACACACATCAGTTTGGATTCAACTTCTCTTTCTTTTACCAGTGTCTCTAAAATATGTGGCACGTATTGAAGCTCAGAAATTGGTTTAATCTTCCAGATTATTGGTATATACCTATTTTTCAGTTGTCCAGTAAAAGGATGGAAAACTAAAAAAGAGTGAGATTTGTACAAATGCACAAATCAATAGTGATTTTTCTTTTTTTTTAATATGAAATTTATTGTCAAATTGGTTTCCATACAACACCTGCTCATCCCAGCAGTGCCCTTCTCAAATGCCCATCACCCAATTTGCCCTCCCCCCACTCCCCCATCAACCCTCAGTTTATTCTCAGTTTTTAAGAGTCTTTTATGGTTTGCCTCCTTCCCTCTCTGTAACTGCCCCCCACTTCTCTTCCCCCCTGGTCTTCTGTTGAGTTTCTCAGGATCCACATAAGAGTGAAAACATATGGTATCTGTCTTTCTCTGCCTGACTTATTTCACCTAGCATAACACTCTCTAGTTCCATCCACGTTGCTACAAATGGCCAGATTTCATTCTTTCTCATTGCCGAGTAGTATTCCATTGTATATATAAACCACAACTTCTTTATCCACTCATCAGTTGATGGACGTTTAGGCTCTTTCCATAATTTGGCTATCGTTGAAAGTGCTGCTATAAACGATGGGGTACAAGTGCCCCTATGCATCAGCACTCCTGTATCCTTTGGGTAAATTTGTAGCAGTGCCATTGCTGGGTCATAGGGTAGATCTATTTTTAATTTTTTGAAGAACCTCCACACTGTTTTCCAGAGTGGCTGCACCAGTTTGCAGTCCCATGTAGTGATTTTTCTTATTTGCTTTATTTTTTTATTACAGTATAATTCTTCCTGAAAATAGAATATCTTTTTTTTTTTTTTTTTTTTTTTTTAATGTCAAAGGCAATACATAATCATTGCCAAACATGTCTTTTAGGTTTATCCTGAGAGCTTTACAGTTAAGCATGTGACTAGTGTTTATTTTGGAACTGTTAGATAAAACTGAAACCTTATAAAAGCTCAGGAGACATAAAGAACGATTTTAATATTTGATACGGAGGGGCGCCTGGGTGGCTCAGTCAGTTGGGCGTCCGACTTCAGCTCAGGTCACCATCTCGCGGTCTGTGGGTTCGAGCCCCGCGTCGGGCTCTGGGCTGATGGCTCGGAGCCTGGAGCCTGTTTCCGATTCTGTGTCTCCCTCTCTCTCTGCCCCTCCCCCGTTCATGCTCTGTCTCTCTCTGTCCCCAAAATAAATAAACGTTAAAAAAAAAATTAATATTTGATACGGAGACCTACGCTGACCATTCTCACTAACTACAGGCCAGAATTCTTAATGCCTTTCAGATATTTCCATTTGTGTATCGCTCTGGTTCCTCAAATCTGCATCCTCTTCTATTGTTCTTCTTTTGGTGGCATGAATCACATAGAATGAAAGCTGTGGTCAGCTCTGCTACCTTCTTTTTTTCGTGGCCTCCGTATCCAGTCACCCAGCCAATTTGGTCATCTTAGTCTTTGTCTTTTATATGTCTTCTTTCGACCACCTTCTCCTCCCTTCCTTCCCTGCAACCATTTTTTAAAGCTTACATTTGCTGATCATTTTATATGTCAGAAACTATGACAGATGGTTCTCAACTAGAGTTTATTTGGCAGTGTCTGGAGACATTTTTGATTGTCACAACCTGGGGAAGGGGGCTAGTTAGAGACCAGAGATGCTGCTAGATATCCTGTAATACGCAAGGCAGCAACCCCATAAAAAGGAATTATTTGGCCTGAAATGTCAATCGTGTAGAAGTTGAGAAACCTAAATCATGTTAATTTTTTCACATCTTTAGCTCCCACGACAACTATTTACATGGGTTTTATTATCCACACTTACAGATGATAAAACTGAGGCTCACATAGCTTAAGTAACTGAATCAGAGTCACACAGCAAGTAAATAGTGGAACCAAGTTCAAACTTAGGTCTCTCTGACTCAGTCTGAGCTTACAGTGGTTATGATAGGCAGCCTGCTCATAAATCAGGACCTTAACTTTTACCTTGACCACAGTAATGGGCTCCTGCTGATCCTCTTGCCTCTTGTCTCTCCATTTAAGTCTGTCTTACACACAGCATTAGGCTCTAATTATACTGCTGCTCTGCTCACAGTCTTCCATTGTATAGAAGTATAGCTTTGGTTCTCCAGCCTGGTATTGAAGGCCAAGAGTGCTGCAGTCAGTCCTTGAACTGTCTTCCTAACTAGTTTTCCATAATTCCCTTTTCAAAGTTTCTGAGACATGCTTTATTTTCTTATTTTTGCTTCTTTATATTTTTAGTATTCTATAACATTCATATTGCTCTTGTAATGTAAAAGGTTATTTTTAATGGCAGAAAAGGATAATTGAGCTCATCTGACAATTTAGAGATCACAAAATAAAGTGATCCTATTTTTACTCAAAATACTGTATGCATGCTTATTGTATATGTGTATAAAAAAACATCAGGTAATTGCGTTGCACACCGAAAGGACTATGTGTGAGATCTGGTTCTGTTGGTAACTAGCTGTGAGACCTTGAGCGAGTAACCTAGCTTCGTTAAGTCTGTTTGCCTCATCTGTAAAATTGGGATGGTATCCAGCTCACAGGTTTTGGAATTCAGTGAAAGCTTGCATGTAAAGTACTTAACACAGGGCCTGGCAGAAAGCTGAGTGCACAATGAATGTTGGTCCATTATTAGACTCCATTGTTGTAACTATGTTATTTCTCCACTTCTTTAATTCACACCTCTGTTTCTCTAGTAATATGCACTCTGGAATCAGAATTCTTGCATTTAAATCCTGGCTCTACTGCTTACTGGTTGTATAAACTTAATCAAACTACCTAGGCGTCATGTGCTTCACTTTCCACATCTATAAGAAAATAGTACTTGCTCTGTAGGGCTCATTTTAGTGTTAAATGAGATCATATAAAACACCTAGATTAGGTCTAGCCCATGGTTAATGCTCAGTTATGTTAGTTATTTTTACCACTCTTCTAGCACTTACTACTTCTTACCAGTATTACATTCATTTATATACTTGTAGCTTCCTTATCTGAAAATTAGTCCCTTGAAGAGAAGGATTATAAACTGTTCATTCTTGTGGCTGGAGCAGTGTTTTAAACTTAGTTATAATGTCAGTTATATTTTACTTGATTTAGGACTTGCATAGACCTCACCTCATTTCGACCTCACAAAACTCCAGTGGGTTAGGCAGACAGAATACTAGTTAAGTATGTACCTAAGTAGGAAAGGCAGGTTTGGGTGCCTATCATGCTCTAAGCATTGATTCTTCCCTTTACATTATTCTCTGTAACTTTCACAGCTATCCTGAAAAGTATGTTTATTAATATATTGTAAATATGAGGAATCTGGGGCTTAGAGAGTTTCAGTAGCATGACCAAAATCAACCAGCTAATGAGCTTCAGAGCCTGGACATATTTCCCAAAAGCCTTGTTTCCTCATTACTGAATGTTCATGGACACCAGGTGTCAGATGGTCGTATGTAAGCCACAATCTCCTTCTGATCTTGTCTCTGCTTTGGGAAGTCTGGCTACATTGCTTCCTGAAATAGCTGTTGATGTCAAATGCTGAAGTAATGTCAGGAGGGAGAAAAGCTTCAGACAAGGACCATTGGGAAAATTGATCTTAGGTTTCTTAGTATGCCTGTGTTTTAGAGACTGCTAAGAAAGAGTAGGTGAATGTACTCAGTTTGATGCCAATGATTTCAAGGGCTCCTTGAACATTTTTATAACACTCGGTTTGCTGTAGAGCTAAGTGAGAGTGTTCTGAAACTTAACATCATAACCTGTAGTATGTAGGAAAGAGCCCTAGGTTGTTTGAAGTCTGGAGACCTAGAGTTGGAATCCTTTTTTGTAAGATTTTGGGTAGTCTTTGAAGTCAGATCTAATTTGAGAAAGTTAACCTCTCTTGAACCTTTTTGTGTATACAAAGAAGGGAAAAAGCCATATGGGAGAGTTTTGAACATTAAATGTAGTGAAGCGTATAAGACAGCATGCCTAGTACCTAGTAGGTATATAATAAAATAAATAAGATGTAATAATAATAAATAGATATTATTAGCTGCAGGAAGAAGTTTAACTGTTTAGCCTACTATATAAGACCATTCCTGGTCTGACCTTCAACATCCTATAATGTCTTCTCCTGCCACTCACTATTGTATGCTTTAAACTCCAGCTACACAAAATTACTTGTGTTTTCAGAACAAACAATGCTTTTATGCTGCTCTGTCTTTGTACATGCTATTGCCTTTGCCTAGAATGCACTTTCCACTTCCTCCCCCTTCTTGCCTATTGGGAGCCTACTCTTTCAAAACTAAGCTCTAATGCCACTTCTGATTGTGAAGTTTCTGTTAGATCTCCCCTCACTCCCATAAATTTATCACTTCTGCTTGTGTGTTCCCATTAGCACCTTGTTTGTGCTCTTCTTGTGGCACTATAGATCATTTCCTGGTCTGTCTCTCCTACAGTTTCTGGAAGACAGTGACCCTGTCTTAGTGTTTCTCTAGAATACTGAGGGAACAAAGTGCACTACTACATCCCACTTGCAGCTCCCTTTCAGTTTGAGCCTAGATGTGAAAAATGTGTTGGTGGATATCTGTGTTTTAAAACTCTCTGAGGTATAGGCAGTCCACATAGAGGTTAATCTCATTGCTCAGATTTGGACATCACCATGTGTGCAGTTTCTTTAATCCTCCTCTAGCTATCAAAATGGATTTAGCAGTTGGCATCCTCTTTTTTCTGTCTGGGCAATTGGAGCTTTGTAGAATTTGGCCTGGAGGATCAGTGACCTTGCCTCCCTGATTTAGGATGATCCTGGGGCATAGGACTGGATGTCATTGAAGACCTAGCATGGCCTCAGTGTGGGCAGTGACAGTACCAGGGGCCCTGCTTATATTTATTCAGGATACTGGGAATTACATTCAGCCTCTGATTTAATTTTCTGTGACACATTGAGTCTATGTTTTAGCCTACAGAACACTACAGCTGTGTCCTAATTCTCCCTGCCCTACCTTGTGATCTTTGTATCACTACCTTTTAAGGCATTACTATTCTTGGCTGATAGTCTTGCATTGGAAGTCATCATAGCACAGTGGAAAAGACAGCTCTGAATCATCCGTGTGTAAACAGAAAAAATCACCACTAGAAAGGAACTGAGAGCAATGGCGTGTGTTGGGATCAGTGGCAGGTGATCAGTTCTTGGGACTCACTTATTGGTGTTTCTCTACCAAGTGGGAGAGAGAGCTCGATGAATAAGAACAAAGTTGCATAATTTGTGTAATAACCAGTCTAAAGAACAGCAATTATAATGATAGCAACTACCATTTTCTTTTGATTTTTTTTATTTGTTTTTAACGTTTATTCATTTTTGGGAGGCAGATAGAGACAAAGCAGGAGTGGAAGAGGGGCAGAGAGAGAGGGAGACACTCAGCACAGAGCCCGATGGAAGGCTTGAACTCAAAAACTGCGAGATCATGACCCAAGCCGAAGACAGACTGTTAACCAACTGAGCCACCCAGGCGCCCTGCACCTACCATTTTCTTGGGGCCTACTCAGGATCTAGCTCAATTCTAGGTACTAGAGACACCAAAATAGGTTGGGTAAGGGACCTGTTCTGGAGACATTTGCAGTCTAGTAGAGGAAACAGATTCATAAAAGTGGTTGTCATGTTACAGTAAAATCAGCTTACTAATTCCAAGAAGTACAGGGTGCCATGAGCACTGAGGAAAGATGTGTCTAAGACTTAAGGAGCAGAAAAAGCTAGCATTTTTTTAGAAAGAAATCATGTGTTTGACTTTTCTATGGATAGTTTGGCCTTTGCCTACTTTCATAATCCATTGTTTGAATATTTTCCCACCTCTCCCAGGCCAAGTTAGGTCCCTTCATTGTTATCTATCTTATCTGTCTTATCATAGTTGTCACACTTATCATACTTATCATTAAATGTTTCTCTACATAATTGCTTAATGTATGTCCCTTCTATTAGTCTGTAAGGGCAGAGACCATGCCAGTCTTGTTTGCTGTGAATCCCTATCATGAGGATTGTAGGCACCCAAATAAATATTTGTTGAATGAATGATTGAACATGCTCATGAAGTCCTTGGATTGTTTCAACAATGTATAGTGTGTCTGAAGTTTAGGAAGTAACAAGCCTGTAGTCAGTCTTGAGGAAGAAACATCCCATGCTGGGTTAATTGTCCACACAGGGACATTGTTAGGTGGCCAAACCTGGGTCCTTTACAAGGAAATCCCTTCGGTCCTGAGCCACAGTACAAAGTAGACAACTCTGACACTAGGCTTTCTTTCTCTTGCATTTTCTACTTTGTCAGTTTTTTTATTTTTTTATTATTATTTTTTTTAACATTTATTTATTTCTGAGAGTCAGAGACAGAACACAAGCAGGGGAGGGGCAGAAAGAGAGGGAAACACAGAATCCGAAGCAGGCTCCAGGCTCAGGGCTGTCAGCACAGAGCCTGACACGGAGCTTGAACTCATGGACCGTGAGATCATGACCCGGACCAAAGTCAGATGTCAGATGCTTAACCAACTGAGCCACTCAGGTGCCCCTCTACTTTGTCAGTTTTTGACTAATGACATACAATTCCCTGGGGCGGGGGGGGGGGGGGGGAAGCCCACAAAACAAAAAATAAGAAGCGAGTGCTAAAAATGGCTGATGTAGTATTTTGATCCCCAACATCTCACTCAATAGCTCCTCACTCAAACTCAGTAAGTGATTGTTTTTCTTTGGAACTGCCAACTTTGCAAAGGCACTAGAGTAAGCTAGGTATTTCTCCAGGTTCACTCAGCATGTATTGAGTGTACCAGATGTGAGGCCGAACCTTTTTATGTTCTTTCTATTTGACTTTTGAGGGTCAGGGTTTGGAATTGACTGGGGCAGGATTTGTGCCTGCCATGAGGAGGAGTGGGTGAGACTCGTGTTAGGAGTGTATCTGTCATTAACTCAACCATTCTATCCCTTGCATCTAAAAAAAGTAGCAGTTGCATAATAGTAGGCTCTCAACTAAGTAAGTATTTGAATGAATGCATTTGTGGCCTACATAACACACAAGCAGTACTACCTTGACCTATGTCCACTTTTTTTCAGGCAGATACCACTTTCCTCTCTTCTCACCAGGACACTTCCCACCTTTACTCATAGTAATTGTCCCTATGCTTCCTTAACAGTCAGAAAAGATTTTGAAGTTCCTTCTATTTACCTTTTTGGGGTTGCTGAATCCTTGGTTAGGTGGAAAGATGGCTTACGGAATTGAGACTGAAACAGCTCAAAACATAGCTTAGTTGGAAAGGTGTGTTGTTCTGTCTTTTGTTCAGCCTATCTGGAAATTTTAAGGCTCAGAAAATCCTAGAGCATCATAGCTGAAAAATATCCTTAAATGGATACGTCCCACAACTTTCTCATTATGCAGGTGGGAAAGCTGAGGCCCCAGAGAGGCATATTGTGTAGAATATTGTCTATAACCCAGTCCTGATCAAATTGCCTTTTTTCTTTTTTTAAGATTAAGTAACTCTGGAAGGAAGAGTTCACAAAAAAGCAAAATTTTTAAAAATGGGCTTGTGTTGAAGTAGTAATTCTGGATCACACATGACATTTCTGTTATAAGCCTGTTAAAAATAGCACTTTGCAAATTTGGGGAGATTTCACAGTCCTCACAAATCTTCAGAATTCGAAACCCTTGTCCTAATCCAAAAAGAAAGCAGTAGCTGCTGGAATTGAACAGGTTTCAGTTTTTCATTTTTACTGAAGCAAGTGCCAGTAGAGTTGCAGTGATCTTTGGGGGGAGGTTCTTGGCCCCATTTCCCCTACAACGTATGCATCTGACAGCTGGCTCATCATTCTATTTTTAGACATAATCTATGGGATTACAGAGTGGTTTCACTTCTTTTAAAGCTATGCTGTAGAAATGCAAGCTGTGTAGAAAGTGGTTGTGCTTTGGAGCAATTTGGAGTCTATTTAGTTCATAGATTAAAATCTTTTAATTTAATCAACTGATGTAGATTTTTTTATCCAGATATTTCACCATAAAGTCAACCTCCAGCTGTGGCTGTATTCTACCTAATTCGGGAGAAATAAATGCTAAGATGCAGAAATACTAGAAGTGGAAATAAGTTTTTGCTACTTTAGATCATGTAGCCAATTTTCATTTTCCTCTCTCTGGGTCTTAGGAGGAACAATAGACATTCTTTTTAATTTAATTTTTTGAATGTTTATTTTTGAGAGACAGTGCAGCAAGTGGGGGAGGAGCAGAGAGAGAAGGAGACACAGAATGTGAAGCTAGCTCTGGGCTCTAAGCTGTCAGCACAGAGCCTGATGCAGGGCTCCAGCTCAGGAACCACAAGATCATGACTTGAGCTGAAGTTGGACACTTAACTGACTGAGCCACCCAGGCGCCCCTAGACATTCTTTATAGGGCTTTAAAAAACAATTTATAACAAGCATTTATTAAGCACCTACTACCATTTATTGAACAAATTTGTATCCCAGCAACTGTGCTTGCATGATATATTCATTTACTTTCTAATAACCATAAAAGGTAAGGGATGGTATCCCTATTTTGTATGAGAAAACAGAGACTTTTTAAGCAATCGAATAATTTGCCTGAGGGTCAAAAGTATGAAATAGTAGAGCAAGAATTGGAACCCAGGTCTTTCTGATCTCAGAATCCATGCTCTTTCCCTATGGTCAGCAACCTCTACTAGTTTTCAAGAAGAAGCTGACTGGGGTGCCTGGCTGGCTCAGTCGGAAGAGCATGCGACTCTTGATCTTGGGCTTGTGAGTTCGAGCCCTACAAGGAGTATAGAGATTACTTAAATAAATAAATAAATAAATAAATAAACAAATAAATAAGCAAGCAAACAAACAAACTTTAAAAAAAAAAAGCAGCTGATTGGCACAAGTAGAATGGCTAAGTTCAGAAAGGTATAATGATTCACAATATGATTTTGGGGGGTTTTATGTAGGTACTGTAATGTAAAATAGAATTCACATGTAGTTCTGTGCTCATATTTGTTTTGATTTTGAGCTGTCATTTTGCAGGGTCTGTTACTTTCTCACCTGATTACGTGAGTGAAAAAATTTAGAAAACATGGTTTACAGCTTTAGCATCTCAAAAGTTTTCTGGAAAAGCCTCTTGCTTTTAGTTCACAAAGTGTTTACAGTTTAACAAACGGTTAATGAGATAAAGTTGCCATAAAATTTGGAGGAAAAAAATCAACATCACTGGAGGTTAATCTTACCTAGGCCAGTGACTACTTTATCTAGAAGAACCATGCCAATGATTTAAAACTCGGCAGGCATGACTTTGTCATTCTTTACATTGGAATGTCTAAGAAGCTACAACTACAGTATGTGTGTGTATCCAACATTGTACACAGAATGATGTGTTAAGATAACAGGAAGAAACCATTCTATTCTCCCAGGAAATGGCAGGAAGTTAGAAGCAGCAGTGCATCTCAAGACAGTGAGGGGCCTAATAGTAAGACCTCGATAGCTTTGGGAAATGTCCTTGAGAAAGGAAAAAACACTCAAAACTTGGACTTAGGTCAGTTCTGACTACTTGGGCATTTGACTCCCATTTTGAGCCTCAATTTCTTCATTGTGATAAAATGGGATAATGATATCTTCTTATAGAGTGATTCTGAAATCATGATTATGTGGATTTTTAATAACCAGGATTTAAAGATCAATGATACTTCTAAAGAGTATGTTTTGAAACTACCTGAATTGTAACATTTTACCAGTGATATGATTCCAACAATAATTACGTTTAAATAACCAGTCGTCACACTTTGTTTCAGGAAAATACCTTCTTATGCAACTGGTTTCTACTTGGCCTATTTTAATGTAGTTGAGATTGAATTTGTTTGACCCAATAGCAAACAGTTCTTCTTTCCTTACTCATCATTGTCATTTTGCAGATTCCTGTTCTTGGTTGGTGGGCTCTGTACAACAGTACAAAATGCAGAATTAGTTTCCCCTTTTAAGTATATCCAATTGTGGTAGGAAGAATGTGAATTAAGGATGGATCCAGAAGGGCCATCTGAGGTGGGTAAAGGGAAGCACTGCATGAGACAAAGGCCTCTTTGGCCTAGCTTTGGCTTGGCTTGTCACTTGCACTTGAGGTAGCCAATGCAAAGAGAATGTGCTGACCTACTAAAATTAAATCAAAGGCCAAACATGGTTCCCTCCAACACCATCTTTACCCCATCTATATTTAGTTCATTGGGGCCACTGCACTTTCTGTTGCTTTCCTTTAAAAAAAAAAAAAAAACAAAGCAAAACCTTCTTGGCACCTGTCTGGTTGATTCAGTAAAGCATGCGATTTTTGATCTTGGGATCATGAGTTGGACATGTCTATGTTGGACATAGAGCTTACTTAAGAAACAAAACAAAACAGAACAAAACAAAAACCCCTTCTCCTGCTTGTGAAGATGTTGCTCTTTACATCCAATCTATTGCTATTATGGAACTGCTTGCTTTGACATTCACAGGAACCCCCTCAGCCTGTGGGTTTCCAAAGCCTGCAGTCATCCAGTGCTTCTTGTGTTCTACCCTTTAAACTTTTTGCCATCCCACATCTAAGAGTGGAGGAAGGGAAAGAGGTATGTCACCTACACCCCCTTTTTTTTTAATGTTTATTTTTGAGAGAGAGAGAAAGAGAGAGTGCAAGCAGCTGTAGGGATAGAGAGAGAGGGGACACAGGATCCAAAGTGGGCTCTGTGCTGACAGCAGCCAGCCTGACGTGGGGCTCAAACTCAGGAACCGTGAGATCACGAGTGACCTGAGCCAAAGTCAGACGCTTAGCCAACTAAGCCACCCAGGCACCCCACCTTTTGTTTTGTTTTGTTTTAAATAAGGGTAGAGACTATTTAATATGTGTCTGTTCTCTAGTCTGAGACGAGTAGGTCAGTGGTATCCATCTGATCCCAGCTATATCACATTCTAGTTGTGTGTTCTATGCCAAAACATATCATCTCAGAGCTCAGTTTTGTCATTTGCAGAAATGGGAAACATTGTTTTTGTCTTATAAGTGTTCAGTGTTGAATAAAGCAATATATGTGAAACACCTAGTACAGTGTTATTAGCACATGGGAAGTACTCAAATATTGTATTCTTGTCTTCCGAAAGTGTTTTCTAGATAGAACAATACTGATTCTTGGACTTAGCCAACAACACATGTATTAATCACTGTATTATTCCTGTAAGGACAGCTTCTCAATCTTTGTCCTTACGTTCCATTTTATTATTGAGAAGAGCCTTTTAAGTTTTAGGCAGCCGGCATAAAAGTGACTTTGGGAACATACATAATTTGTAAATCAAGATCTGTTATGCTGGAGCAAAAAAATCTCTGGAGATAAACCTCTGGATTTATGCATGACATTTCTGTTTATTATTAGAGCATAGGATGGTCATTGTGAATTCTAAACAAAACTGTATCCTAGTTGTATTAGGATTCTCCAGAGAAACAGAACCAACATGGTGTGTGGGTAGGTAGGTAGGTAGGTAGCTAGGGATTTATTATAAGGAAATGCTCACATGATTTTGCAGTGAGCCAGTAGAGTAGGTTGGAGACCCAGGAAAGCCCTTGCTGCAGTTTCACTCCAAAGGCTGGCAGGCTGGAGACCCAAGAGAGCTGATTTCCTAGTTCAAGTTCAGAGGCAGTCTTCTGGAGAATTCTTTCTTGCTCATGGGAAGCCCATCTGGTCTTTTCATTCTGTTTAAGCCTTGACTGACTGGATGGGGACCACCCAGCCTTGTGAAAGGCTATCTACTTTACTTAAGGTCCACCAATTTAAATGTTAATCTCATCCAAAAATACCTTCCTGGAAACACCCAGAATAATGGTGGACCAAGTATCTGGATACCCAATGACCCAGCCAAGTGGACACATAAAATTAACTGTCCCACTAGATTCAATGAAGAACACAAGATTAGAGATCCTTGTCAATATTGGTCATCATTTTTGGGCCTATTAATATGACTACAGCTCTTTTCAAAGTATTTTCACATACATTACCTCAAGTGAACTTCATAGCATCACTTGAGCAACCTCAAGTGAGGTTATCAGAGTAGATATAAAATCCCATTTGTCTGAAGAGGGTACCAAGACTGAGACTGATTAGGAGACTTGCTGAAGATCTCACAGCTAGTGAGTGGCAGAGCTACAATTTGCCCAGATCCTGTAACTTTAAGCCCAGGTATTCACCTCTGGGCCATTCTGTCTGTAGCAGCTGGGGAATTCTGGAAATGGTTTTGAGAGGCTGGTGACTTTTCTTCTTGCATCTAGTATCATACTCCTCCTTGGAACCATTTTGTGAAAGAGAGTTTTAACAAAATATACGTTGGTAGAACCTAAAGATCTTTTTTTCAGATGACTCTACTGATGCTCTGAGGCAGAAAGAGAGGGTGGTGGACAGAGGGAAAAAAGTGGGGGGAGGGAAGAAGGACGTTAGCAGCAAAAAGAGTAATGTCAAAAAGTAATTAGAGCAGGACAAATGGATTGTGCTGCCATGTTCAAGGCTGTTATTTCTGTAGGCAGTGAGGAGGAAGGGCACTAATGCAATGTGACGGATCTGGAGCAAAACCCAGGGCACTGCGCAAACTGCAGAGACTCAACCAATGGCAAGGCTCAAATCGCAAGGTTTGACTGAACAATATTTAATATCTCAAAGAGTTGTTTCATGTTGTTTGGAGAAACTATTGTGTCAGGGGACCTACTTTCTTGATTTCAGCTTTTGGGAAACAGCCTCATACTTCTATGTAGGTAGTCAGTGTGTCCTAGGATAACTCCCACCCCAGCATTCTGTCTTTGCACATCCCCAGGCTAGGCAGGCACATGATGCCAACAGGGATTTTGGAAGAAAAGATGCCTAATATGAAACTAATTGGAGTATTACCTTTTGAGAGAGAGAATGAAATAAAAAAGTGTTATTAGTATTCAACTTGATACTGGAAAACTGACCTATGAAATGGCAGAAAGTAATAGTTTCATCTAAGGACAGAGTGCTTTGATTTGCTAGCCTAGCCAGCCTGTGCCTAGGATCCCACTGCTGCCACCATGTACAAGGAAACTGCCACAGCCCTCAAGAAAAATAGAACTTCATTTGCCAAGAAGGAAATCTTCACAAATAGATTGACTCTCTCTTCTGTAAGTCACCATACCTTTAAGGTCTATTATTAATTGCTGCCACCACTATGGCATGTTAGTTAATAGCTTGTGCCTTAGTACTCAGACATTCTTGGGTTCATAATCTATCTCTGCCCTTTGTGAGCTGTTAGATCTTCGCGGAATTAACCTCTCTGAGCCTCAGTTTATCTCTGAAATGAGAATAAGAAGCTTACTTCCACAGATCTCTTAGGAGATTTTGGTGACACGATACACAAAATATTTATCAGCACCGGTGCCAGGCACAAAGTAAGGTCCCAAGAATTGCAGGAATAAAAGGCTTCAGTGGGGAGTTTGACATCTGTTCTTCAACTCTCTGGTGTAAGCAGACATAAATGGTTTTTCCCTGAAGACCCCTCGGTATAACTGAGGTAGGGCTAGAACAATTAAACAAGGCTTACTTCTTACATTTTTTTTTTCATGTGTACTTATTTTGAGAGAGGCCTCTAAGAACGGTTTTCTTTTCTTTTTTTTTTTTTTTTTTAAAGCTTATTTATGTATTTTGAGAGAAAGCACACGAGCTGGGGGAGGGGAGAGAGAGAGAGGGAAAGAATCCAGGCTGTCAGCGTGGAGCCCGTTGCAGGGCTCAAATTTATGAACCGTGAGATCATGACCTGAGCTGAAGTCAAGAGTCGGACACTTAACCCACTGAGCCACCCAGGAGCCCTCATGAAAAAGAGTTTCCCACGGTTTCTTTCTGTGTCTAAAATCATGTAAAAGTTGAACCCACTTGAACAAGCAAGAACCCACTTGCTTGTTCAGGATCTACATCTCTATGAGACGGCCCCAGGAGCCAGAGTTGAGCTACTTCCTGCTTTTTGGTTAGATTTTCCAGTACTTTTCTTGGTCTGCCCAGAATTCCAAAACCCTGTTTATTTATGGCTTGTGGCTTTTTCCTGTTGGCTTCACCTTCTCTTGGTACCCAGTTCATAAAGAATATCAGGTGTGAAGACAAAAATAAATCCCAAATAATTTAGAATGGTCCAGAATTTGTAATTTCCTGATCTTCTATCTTTTCTAGTTTACCAGTTATCTCTGGGACTTTTTTTTTTTCCATAGAATATGATTAGGTAAAATTACCTCAATTATCAGCCCAAATGTCCGCTGATTGATGAATGGATAAAGAAGCTGTATGTACACACACACACACACACACACACACACACACACACACACACACTGGAATATTACTCAGCCATCAAAAAAAGAATGAAATCTTGCCATTTGTAACAACATGGATGGAGCTAGAGTGTATTATGCTAAGTGAAATAAGTCAGTCAGAGAAAAATAAATACCATATGATTTTACTCATGTGGAATTTAAGAAATAAAACAGATGAACATACGGGAGGGGGAAGAGAGAGAAACAAACCATAAGAGACTCTTAATGATAGAGAACAAACTGAAAGTTGATGGAGGGAGGTGGGTGGGAGATGGGCTAGATTGGGGATGGGTACTAAGGAGGGCACTTGTTATGATGAGCACTGGTTGTTGTATGTAAGGGATGAATCACTGAATAATACTCCTAAAACCAATATTGTACTGTATGTTAACTAATTAGAATTTAAATAAAAATTTGAAGAGAAAAATTATCTCAGTTGCCAAGATTTAGTGCTGAGTGTTATTCAAGAGCCCTGATCTTTTTAGCAGTGATCAACAGAAAATGCTAAGGCAGCTATCATTTTGCCTGTTCGAACTTATTTTTCCATGTTTAACTTTTTTTTTTTTAACATTTATTTATTATTGAGAGACAGACAGAGCATGAGCAGGGGAGGGGCAGAGAGGGAGAGACACAGAATCCGAAGTAGGCTCCAGGCTCTGAGCTGTCAGCACAGAGCCTGACGCGGGGCTTGAACTCATGAACTGTGAGACCATGACCTGAGCCGAAGTCACATGCCCAACCAACTGAGCCACCCAGGACCCCTTTATTTTTCCATCTTTAAATTGGGAGGGAGGGAGATCCACTCACATTATCAACCCAGTTGAGAACCAGTTCACACAGAACCAGTTCTTTCTTACTGCAGCTCTCTGCATGTAGTCAGTCAGTAAAGAGAAAGATGTGGGAAAGTATTGGTTGATCATACTGGGCTTTAGTTGCTTTCCTGGTTCTGGAAAGGTCTAAAGAGACTGCTGATGCAGGCAGCCTTTTTATAGCAAAAATGGTTGCCAAAAACAAACTATCTGCCCACCCACCCGCCCCCAAAAAAGAGAGAGAATGTTCCATATGGCTTATGGTTTGAATTTTTACCTCTTGTCCTTTGCTCTCCAGTCTTTCTGTACAAGATGAAATTCAGGATGTATTTGCAATAATGTTCAAATTAAGCTTTTTGAAATTTATAATTATTATTCATAGACATTAGAAGTGTATATTGAATCCCCACTATGTGATGAGTATTTTATGAGCTACTGAATTGGAAATTTCTTGTTGCTTCTGGGAACAGTCTCATGTTTAGCCGGGGGGGGAAAGCAACTTTAACAAAAAATTTCTTAAATGTAAATTTATTCAAAAAGTTAAAGAATTAAAAAAAACTCCTGTCCTTCAGTATTAAGCCAAAGTGTGATCAATGTATGGTGGTTATCCCTGGAATCTTACAGTCTTGGCATATTTATTGATTTAGTTATATTTTGCACGTGGGCTCCAAATGCTTTACTTGCTAGCAGTGGCGATGGGCTAGTTATGTAACTTCTCTGAGCATCATTTTTCTTTTCTCTTTGAAAGGCATGGTCCTTACTTTGTCTACTTCATGTGATGTTTGTGAGGGTCAAATTGGATACTGCAAGTGAAAGTCCTTTTCTAAGGAGCAAGGCATTTTATGAGAATAAAATAATGCATGGTTAAAAGGATCTTTCTTCCCCAACTTTTTTTTTTTAACAAATCCATTGAGGCATATTTTATTTACACACTTGACTCTGATTGTGCAGTGCAATAATGTTGAGTAGATTTACCCAAGTTGTGTAACCATTCCCATAAATCAGTTTTAGAGCATTTCTATCATCCCAGTAAGATCCCTTGTTTTCTCTTATTGTTACTTCTATTCCCAACTCCTTTTCCAGGTAATCTCTGATCTGTCCTTATAGATTTGCCTTTTCTGGATATGTCATATAAATGAAATCATTCAATATGTGTTCTTTGTGTCTTGTTTCTTTCACTTAGCATGATGGCTTTGACGTTTGTCCGTGTCATAGCAAATATGAGTAGTTCTTTCTGTTGCTGAATAGTATTCCATTGTATGGATATATATACCTTACATTTTTTTCTATCCATTCATCAGGTACTGTACATTTAGGTTGTTTCCAATGTTTTATTATGATAGTGCTATGATCATTTACATACAGGTCTTTGCACATATGTTTTCATTTCTTTTGAGTATAAGGATACCTTTTAATTATAAAAGTAATGCATGCTTGTTCTGAAAAATTCTTTATATACGGAAGTATATATTTGGCACATTAGTCACCTCCCTAATTATGCTTCCAGATGTGGTGATGGTAGTAATGACTGGTAGTAGTAATGACTATTATCATCTTCTGAGTGCTCTGAGCATTTGCTGCGTGCCAGGCACTGTTCTGATGTGTTTGTGTGTGTGCATTCAGTTCAGTTTGATTATTTCATATATAGGTAAACTTGATATTATTCCTCCCCCATTTTATGGATGTGGAAACTGAAGATTGAGGATTCATTGTAAAGTCATACTTAAGTAAGTGGCAGAGCTTGTGCAGTCTGTTGTAGTGTCTTCCAAACTTTCCAAAATATGCAGTTTTTAAAAGCAAAAGTCCTATATTTATTTTATTCTGTAGCTTGCTTTAATTTCACTTAATTTGTCTTAGAGATTGTTTCATGGCAGATTTATAGATCTCTCATTATTTTTTGTGGTTGCATGAATGTATATGCCAGGATTTGTTTAATCCATCTGTTGTTAGTGGATATTAGATTGCTTTTATTTCTTCTCTGTTACGAACAGGACTGCAGCAAATATCCTTGTATAATACTTAGCTTACTTGTGGCTTTACTTTTGCAAGTCCTGGAAGTGAAATTTCCAAATGAAAGAGTTTGTACATTTAGATTTTGGTGTTGTTAAATTCCCCTCCCCTCCAAAAGGTGGTAAATAATATACCCCCCTCCCGCCCCCTTAACTCCCTTATCCCTGCAATTAAGATAGAAGAAAGCCTGTTTTTCCACCCTCATCAGTGCTGCATTATTATCTCTGTAATGTAAGCTACAATCATAAAAATGTTTCAGAGAGAAGTTAACCTATCAAGGAGGGGCAGTGGTGAATAGCTGGTAGTTTGGGATGCTTAGTTTCAGATGCTTAGTTCAACAGTAGTTTTTCAGTCTTTTGATAGATAAGGATTGGCATTTATCTGGGCTCTCAAGAGCTGCAGTATTGTTCAGGTTAATTTAGAATGACTCACTTTGTTGATGATCTGAAATGAACACTGATACATTTCAGTCACAGCGGTTTCCATTGTCTTTGTCCTGTACCCTACATACTATGGCCTGCTGGCTGTCTTTCACCTCATGGTTGCCTGCAGTCTTCTTGCCTGGCCTTCCGCTTAGTTTAGAGTGAAGCTGAGAGGACAGTAGACAAGAACTTGGACATCTGTGGTACATAAGTGTTCACCCTTTCCATTCTTTCTTTTAATAAAACTGCCAGAATGAGGCCAACAGCTTAGTGCTACTCTTTTTCAGTCTCCCCAGGAGTAAGGCTCCAGTCATCTCTGTTGCTGGCAGGATCCAAGTTGGCATGATCCCTGTGGCCAGTATAGCACTATCTAGACACCTCTTTAAGGGAAGGTAAGTTTGCCATTATGATGCCAGTAAAGAAATCAAAGACACAAGTGTTGGATGTTGTTAGTTGTGGATGATCCCGTTATCCCGCAGGAGCCAGCACCTGTCACACCTTCCAGATCTTGGGAGCCCTGGTAGCACTACCATGTAGATTTTGCTGTGTCTTTTGACCCTTCCCTCTCCAATCCTCTTGCTTGGTGTCTTCATTCTTGAGGCCCTGTTAGTTTGGAGGATGCTGCCCTCTTCTGGTAAACTGCAGGATATCCACAGTAGTTGGGATAGGTCTGATTATTCAGGGAATTGACAAGGCCATATGGAATCAGAGTCATAAAGCTTTCTGTAGTCTCCAACTTCATGAACCAGTTCTAAGTCTTTGCTATGGAAATAATTTAGCAGGCATTAGAAAATATACAAGTATAGAGGCTTTCACTGTAACATTATCTATAGTGGCAAAATAATAAAACTTAAATATCTAGAATTTCAGCTTTGTGCTTATAGCTGCTAAAATTGGGTATGTAAATGGCAACATAGAAGAATGAAAATATTTATCACAAAATAAAAACCATGTAGAAGCATACCAACGCAGCCATGGGAGATATTTCTTATATAGGATAATGGCTAATCTACAGTCTTCACAACTAGTTATATAAAGCTAGGATGATTCCCTTTGATATTTTCACTTATATTGTTAGTAAAACAGTATGCCCATACATTTCATTAGTGTTGTGTTATGTATGTATGTATGTATGTATTTATTTATTGTGTGTGTGTGTGTGTGTGTGTGTGTAAATGTATCTAACTTTCTTTTTTCCTGAAACAAATACTAGACATTTGACTGGTCTGCTGCAAACATCTCTATGATGTGTGACCCTCCTCCAGACCTGATTTTTCTGGGACAGTAAGGTGGTGCCTAAAACAGGCAGCTCCACTGTAACAGGAATTTTCTAGGCAGTCTTTTACCCATGGGATCTTTTATAATAGAGGAGAGCTGATAGAATGTAGACATATTTTGTGTGGTTTGATGAGGGCCTGACTGGCCTCTGTGCTGTGGGTCTCTGCACCTCAAATGATGCCCAGTGGGCTGGTGACAGCCTTCAAGTTAACTGATCTTTCTGAGAATTTTCTTTTTGTAAAGAGCTTTAAGGAGAGAGAGGAGCCTTTTGAAAAACCAAAACTTCTGTTTTCTGAAACTAAGCATCTCATCATACCACATTTGGATGGGAATGAAAAATATCAACTCATATGTCTTAATCCTATTTTTTTTAACAAGTAAATTACTCAGTTTTTAAAAGGGCCAAGACTGGGATGAGGCAAAGGAGATACTTACACTGCAAAATTTAAAACAATATTCATTATAAGGGTCATGCAAGTGCAAGATCAGCCCTGTTTCTTAAACAGTCCCTACATGTCAGTACCTACTGTGTCAGGCCTTGTGCTCAGCTCTGGAAAAAATATCATTACTGGTATGATGGAATAGATTATTCATTACCCTTTCTCAGACTGAGCCTAGGGCCCCGGGGCCCTGCAAGCAGCTGTTTGGTTGAGCAGGTTTTGATCAATCACTTGGCTTTCAGCTGTGGGTTTAACACAAGGAGGAGTAGCTCACTAATGAGTTAATTGTTAAAAAGTGTGTTTTGCACTTGAGATAGTCTGTTCCTGTGAAATCAACAGATAGTTACAAATTTCTCTGAAAGTCACTGCCAGCTTGTGTTACCTACCTACCTCTGACCCCCTGCCCCAAGATGTACGTTGCTGTCCTTCATTCCATTTTCAAAAGGATCTTAACACTAGGATAATGCCTGCATTTGGTGTGCTAGAGATTCTGTCCAAGTCATTGGGTAAAGAAGTGACCAAGGGAGGCCTCTACAGGTGATCAGAAATGAATTGCCTGTCTACTGCCTGACTTTCATTCTAGGCACATAGCAGTAGGGAGGGAAGAACTGACTGAATGATTAACTGAGTGATAGCCTGACTAAAATCCAGAATGAGTTGGAAGTGACCAGGTAAGATAGAAAAAGTCTGGTTTCTTCTCTCCTTAATCACTTCTCTATTTCTTGACTTTTCCTGTATTTATGAATATTTTCTTCCACCTTTAAAAATTTGTAACATCTTCCAGTGATCATCCTTATACATATATCTTTGTGAACATGTATGAGTATTTCTGTAAAATAGAGTAGTAAAAGTGAGATCTTGGGTCAAAATGTGTGCACAGTTTAAATGTTGATAGATACTGTAAGCTGTATTCAAGCTGTGTATCAGTCACTGACAAAGTATAAGCAACTTTGCATTTTCTCAGACCTTCTCCAACACTGAAATATTCTCAGCATTTTAAATTTTTTGCCAATTTGATGGATGAGATATGGTGTATAATAGTTGTTTTACTTTGTGTTTTTATTAGCCACCTTTTTGTTTTTATTCATATTATAATCATCAAGGCATCTTTGCTTATATTTTTCTTACTGATTCATAGGGTTTCTTTATGTTTACCAATGTGTGTATGTTTGGGTGTTTGCCTTTTAGAAATTAGACATTTATATAAGTGCAGATATGACCATCATTTCCTTAATGATGTCTGGGTTTTATGTTATGCTTAGAAAGACTTTACCCTCCCCACAATATAAAAAAATATGTGTATATATGCATATGTGTATGTACATGTATATGTATGTGTGTGTATATATGTGTGTGTGTATCTTGTTTTTTATTATAATGCTTTTCTAGTTCAATTTTTGTGTGTGTGATTAGTTCTTTTATAGCTCATGAAATTCCCGTTTCACGAACTGTTGACGTATTTTATGGCCAAAGAAAAAAGGATGAATTTTTAATTCAGAAAGGTGATAAAAATCAAAGTAGTATGCCCTTTTGGTGATGATTACTTTTGGATGATAGACTTGGGATCAAACTACCCTCTTCCTCTCCCCTATGCCCCAATTATATTTGTCCTTTTCTTATATTTTTTAAAAATACCTTTTATTTTTAAGTACCTATTATTTTTACTAAAAGTAGTAAGTATATGGCACTTGTGCTTATAAAATATTTCCTTACACATTCTAGTTTGTTCCTCAGAACAATCTTGAGTTAGGACAGTAGGTATAATTGTCCCTATTTTATAGGTGAAGAAATTAGACTATATAAGATTATATGTAAGTAGTAAGTGGCAGAGATTCTCTGACTCCACTTCTAGCTACAGCTCTTTCTAGTTATCCAAATTCCAAGAATGTTTGAATATTGATATATAATCGTTCTTCTGTTGTTCATCTCTTTAAGAAAAATTTGTGGCTCAACATCTGCCTACAAGGTTTTTGCATCCTCCTGAAAAAAGAAAAAGAATAAAACTTAAGTTTCACAAGCCTTTGTTAGGTGCTTAATACGCAGACAGAGAGTGTTAGAAGGTTGGAATACTAGAAGTTAATGAAATAGTACTTTCCTGGAGTTGACATACATACTTTGTTGCTGCTTAATAGCCTTTTACAGCTTCCAGTGTCTGGCCTCTATAGAATTCACTTTATACATAAATCTAGAATTTTATAACATTATTTTTTTTTCAACGTTTTTTATTTATTTTTGGGACAGAGAGAGACAGAGCATGAACGGGGGAGGGTCAGAGAGAGAGGGAGACACAGAATCGGAAACAGGCTCCAGGCTCCGAGCCATCAGCCCAGAGCCTGACGCGGGGCTCGAACTCACAGACCGCGAGATCGTGACCTGGCTGAAGTCGGACGCTTAACCGACTGCGCCACCCAGGCGCCCCCATAAATCTAGAATTTTAAAGAAGTGGATGGTTTTTTAACAGACCAGGATTTCACTTCCTGTTCTACACCTGGCTCCCACTCCAGAACCCCAGCTATATACCTGCCCCAACTCCCTCTCAGAGATCTGTCCTGTCAGTATCATTTTGGTGAGTGCTAATTTGCAAATCATTGTGACTCTTGTAGTGAAGCACTTACTGTAAAAAGCACTCAACCCATTTCTTTTTGTTTAATTTCTCTTTTTAATAAGATCATTAAAATGACATTGCATTCAATGTAGTATCTTACCCTGGAAGTTTAGCAATTTTTTTTTTTATGCTGAATTCATGTGAGAATTCTGTGTTACATGATGAGGGACCTAAGCTCTACAACTTTGTATGAACTTGATCTAAACATAGATGTTCAGTGGAATCCAAGTATCTTATTTTTGTGAAAAGTGAACTTCACCAGAACTGAGTAAACACCAATAAAAAGGCAATACCAGACTTTAAATCCATAATTACATCATTAGGACCAAAAGGGCAAGTAAGATTGTGAAGAGCGGTTTTCGAGGAATAAGCTCAAAAGGATTCCCTTAATGCCTTTGAGTGTCTCTTGCAAAGAAGATATGGTGAATGGGGAGGTCTGTTCTGGGCAGAGTTGTAGAGGCTTGAAAAGCATCCAAGAAAAAAGGAGAATTTCAGTGTGCTGACCAGGTCATAGAAGAGGGGTGAAGATGTTGTTATCTTCACAGCCATTTTTGTGCTAAGCTAATTTACAAAGAGGACTTATGCTTTTAGTGGTAGATTTTGTCTATGTCAAGATGAGCCTGGGGCAAAGTTTATTTTTAGGATCTATTTTCTGAACCTGTTGGACTTGCCTCTCTAGCTTCTGCTGACTTTATCCATCTCTCTTCCCATAAACTAGCCATCACCACCTGTCTTACATTCTAACTGGATTGAATCATGACAAGTAGCTAATCCTAGAAACCAGCCAGTGCTTTTAGGTGACTACCTGAGGGCAAGGTGTCAGGGATATATGAATACTAACCAGGATCTTCAGGAAACAAACTCTGTAAGTTTTCCACTCTAGCTAGTGAGAACAAGAACTGTTCCTGGCCTTGTGTGAACGCCCCCAAATAATTTCCTCTACTCCTCTTGGGTGGCTCTTCTAGCCATGTGTACTTTCCTCACACACATATACTCATTTGTCCTTAGCTGAAGACTCCAGAGAACTGCAGATCTCAGTTGTGTTCTCTCTATGTAGCCTTTTCTCTTCCAGCCCTCTGCCCTGTTAACTCCAGCTGCTCTGGCCTTCCAGACTCCCAGCTCTGAATCCTCACCTTGGGGAGATTTGCTGGGCTGTCCACGGGCTCTCCCTTCATGTATTCCAGCCTAGAAACTCTGTAAACAGTTAGGTGGAACATTCATAGGACTTCTCTTTGTTTTCCCTCTCAGGCCTCACTGTCCTTTGCCACCTGAAGCCCAGTACTTGAAGATCATTATTTTATATGCTTTGTCCAGTATATTATATATACTTTGTTTGATAGTTTACCAGTCAGGAGGTCAAATCTGGTCCCCTTACTCTGTTGTGGCCAGATGCAGAAGTCCATTTGCAACTTTTATGTACTTTTAAATACACTTAAATTTTCATAAAAGGGATCAAACTGATCTTTTTTTCATTAACAATATGTTATTGTCTCTAGTGGTGGAACAAAGAAAGGAGTATGGTCTTTTTTTTGGGAATCACTTTATTGAGGTATGATTGACATACAGAAAGCTGTACATATTTATTATGAGTTTAGAGATAAACATGCATCTGGGAAACCACCACCACAGTCTATGCCATAAACATATCCATCACCTCCACAAATTTCCTCCTGCCTTCTTAGTATTAGTATTTGTATTTGGGATAAGAATACCTAACATAAAAGACTTACCCTGTTAGCAATTTTTTAGGTATGCAATATAGTTTTGTTAACTATAGGCACTATGCTATACAGTAGATCTCTAGGATTTATTCATCTTGTATAACCAAAACTTTGTTTTTTGTGTTTTGTTTTTAATTTTTTTAATGTTTATTTATTTTTGAGAGAGAGAGAGAAAGATAGAACTTGAGCATGGGAGAGGCAGAGAGAGACGGAGACACAGAATCTGAAGCAGGCTCCAGGCTCTGAGCTGTCAGCACAGAGCCGGATGTGGAGCTTGGATTCATGAACCACTAGATCATCACCTGAGCCGAAGTCGGATGCTTAGCTGACTAAGCCACCCAGGCTTCCCATTGTATAACTAAAACTTTGTATTTAACTAATACTTGTTTCCTTTTTTTTTTTTTTTAAGTTTTTTATTTTATTTTTGAGAGAGAGCACGAGCAAGGGAGGTACAGAGAGAGAGGGGGACAAAGGATCCAAAGTAGGCTCTGCAGTGACAGCAGAGAGCCCAGTGCCAGGCTGAAACTCACGAACTGCAAGATCACGACCTGAGCTAAAGTCAGATGCTCAACCAACTGAGCCAACCAGGTGCCCCAATACTTGTTTCCTTTTAAATTATATCTGTCTCCCCACTTCCCCCTCCCCTGATACCCTCACAACAACCATTGCATGAGAGAGTGGTCTTAAATGGGTACTGTGTGGTACCTCTCCTACACTTACATCTGAGCCAGCATTCTGTGTCACAAATGGGCATGAGGACAAAGATGCCTATGAAGAACCTGACCCACTATGCTTGAGAATAAGGAAAATAATAGCTGTTGCTGGGCCTGTGATAGGTACTTAATAATGTGATAGGTATTTTTACATTCTCAACCAAAATGGCCTGATTCCAATTTTTTTTTTTTTTTTTTTTTTTTTTTTTTTTTTTTTTTTTTTGTTAGGGGAAATGAGCATTAGGGAGATGAAGGAAATTTTCTGTTTCTTACTGTGGAACCTTGAACATGTTTAACTTCAAAGCCCACTTACCTTGTGGGAGGGGGAATGGGCTAAATGCGTAAGGGGCATTAAGGAATCCACTCTTGAAATCATCATTTCACTATATGCTAACAAATTTGGATGTAAATTAAAAAAACAAAACAAAACCCACTTAACTGCCTTTCTTCCTGAAGTAACTTTGAATGAATGCTAAACAACTGAATGGGGCAGGAGGGAGACACTTCCTGATGGGACCCCAAGTAGCACTCTAACCTGAAATTCAGAAAAGGCAAGTTGTTTGGGGTCAACAGCACCTCTCCCCCCAACTTGCTATTGGTCTGTGTGAAATGTCCAGTTAAAGTAATCTTCCTGGGGTACCTGGGTGGCTCAGTCAATTAAGCTTCTGACTCTATTCAGCTCAGGTCATGATCTCACCGTTCATGAGATCAAGCCTTGCATCAGGCTCTGTGCTGACAGAGTGGCACCTGCTTGGGATTCTCTCCCTCCCTCCCTCTCCTCTCCTCTCTTCTCTTCTCTTCTCTTCTCTTCTCTCTCTCTCTCTCTCTCTCTCTCTCTCTCTCTGCCTCTTCCCTGCTTACATGCACGTTCTCTCTCTGAAAATAAACTTAAAAAAAACTTTTTCTCTCTCTCTCAAAATAAGTAAATAAACTTAAAAAATAAAGCAACGTCCCTACCACAACCCCACAAAATGGCAAGGTTTTGTTTTCAACTCTTTAGCTTGCTATTGAATTACTTACCTCTCACTCTCCCACAGAATGGTCAGTATCCTAAACCAGCCGCCACCATCAGTCACAGTAACCATATGCTCAAGATGCTACCACATGGCCTCCACAGAGTAGTTTAGTGAGGAATAGCCCAGCATATGATATGGATGGACACTCCTATACTTTTGGTATACTTTTTCTGGTAAATATTTTGGCAATACCAATATAATAGGTTCACGTAGGTAATCTTCTTCTGTCAGATATGTCCTAAGAAACTTATATGAGTCAAAGATTAATGTGTAAAGTTTTTTTTGTTATAGATGTTTTTAAAATATTGAAAAATATGAAGCAGCTCAACTGTCCAGCAAAAAACTACTGTTTAGGGGCGCCTGGGTGGCTTAGTCAGTTAAGTACCCAACTACAGCTCAAGTCATGATCTTGCTCTTCATGAATTCAAGCCCCACATCAGGCTCTCTACTGTCAGTGTGGAGCCCGCTTTGTCCCTCTTCTGGCCCTTTCCCTGCTCACATGTGCTCTTTCTCACTCTCAAAAATAAATAAACATTAAAAAAAAATTTTTTTTAAGTATTTAAAATATGCAACACCCATTAATGGAACACTTTGCTGCTGTTAAATATAATCTTTACAAATAATAATTAAGTATATTATAAATACGTATATATTATATTTAAGATTATATAATCTTTAAATCTTCAAGTATTTAATAACATCGGAGACTATAATATGCTGAGTGGAAAAAAAAACTATATGTAATATATTTGAATTTTGTAAAAAAAATAACCATGAAAAGTACGTGTATGCAGAAACACAAAAGATATCAGGAAGTACACCAAAATATAATTACTGTTTCTTGTGGTTCTGTCTAGGTAGTGAGATTCAGAGTGGTTTGTTGCCTTTATATTTTTTTTGTTTTCTGGGTTTTTGTTTTGTTTCGTTTTTTTAAAGTAAGCTCTATGCCCAGCGTGGGGCTTGAACTCAACAACCCCCACATAGAGAGTCACATGTTCTACCAACTTGAGCCAACCATGTGCCCTTGCTTTTTTAATTTTTTTTTCTCTGAGGAACATATGTTACTTTATGATAAGAAAAGAAACATTGTCCTAAATAATATTAACTATAAATTTATTGAAAATCTACTGTATGGCAACCATAGTGTTAAAACATTTTTCATATATCTCTTTTAAAGATTTTATTTTTAAGCAGTCTCCACACCCAACATGCGGCTTAAACTTACAACCCCAAGAAAAGTTTTATGCTCCACCAGCTGACCAGCCAGGCACATCAAGATTATCTCTTTTAGTTCTCAGAGACTCTGTGGAGTAGGTACTATTAACTTACTTTATAGATGAGGAAATTGAGACCAAAGTTAGGCAATTTACCTTGTCACAAAGCTAGTAAAAGCAGATCCAAAATTTGAATCTTGATTTAACCCTAGAATTTGCTTGCTTACATTTTTTATTCTGTTTTCCTATTAAAAAAATAGTCCTGTATGTGAGAGAATGGGGGTTGAGTTCCAGCTTTAGGATGTCCTAGAGCAGCATAGAAGGTATTGTCCCTTGTGCTGCAGTATGTATCCCATATATCTGTTCCCCTTTACTCAACATGTTTAAAGGTCAAGTTGGCAAAAACCTGAGTTCCCAAGCCCTGGATTAGATCATAATTCAGCATTCATCAGAGAGGAAGATGAGTGAACATACACAGAGATGCAGCAGGTAATAGGAAAATATTAGGGGAGCGATGCCCCTTTCCTCAACTTGCCAAGCAGTGATAGGTTTACCCTATTGATAGTAAAGATGCCCAAAGCCTTTGGAATTAGATAGTCTTCCAGTGGGAAAGTGAGGGCACAAACCGAATGGTCCCGGGGTTTCTAAATCCTTTCAGTGACATGTGAGCATAGTGTTGTGAGCATTGTGTTGTGTTGTTAAAGATAATTTTAGTTATTTTGATCTGTGTACTTATGTAATCAGTAACCCTGTGGAGTAACTCTTAATGGTTATGGAAACTGAGCTCAGAGAATTGACAGTGCCCTGCCCAAATTTACCAAAACTGTTAGAAGTTGTATCCTTCGTATTTAATTTTGTCTAACTCCAAAGCATGTAATTTCAGTCTGGTTTTTATTTTAATTAGCTGTTTCAGTAGAATTATAGATTCTTGGGGAAGCTTAGGCTTCTCCCTCCCCCACCCAATTCATCAAACGTGAATCAAGTACCCATTTTGTGCAAGTTTCTGTGATAGGTACCAGGAATAGAGACATGAATCAGATCTTGTCCCTGTTCTTGTAATACTCATAGATCCATGGATAGGCAGGCATACAAAAAGATGAAATTGTAGAAATTAATAGAATTGGAACCTTTGGGGCAAGGAAGAATTGGAGAAGACTATAGTGTCAGAATTAGTTGAGAATTAAATAATTCATAGAAACTAGCCAGGCAGAAGCAACAACATATGCAAAGGCATATTGCAGAAGCTGCAAATAGCACTGTTTGTTGAGAGTATTGGGAATATGAGAAGAGGGAATGGAGAGGAGAATGATGAGGAGCTTGATCATGAAGGTCCTTGTAAGCTTGGGAAGTTGCTTTATTCTGAAAGTAATGACAGGTTTTCAAGGTTTTATTTGAGATCTAGAAAGCAGCCAGAGTAGAGAATGGATTGGGAGGGAATGGGTATGATGAGGCAGGGATAGAGAAAAGAGATGTAGAAAAAAAAACAGGAACTAACAAGACACACCTATAATGAAGCTCTTGAAATAAACCAGATGAGAGATAATGGTGGTCAAGAATAGTACAATACAGATGAAAAAATATATATGGATTTAGAAATATTTGTTTCACTTTATATTATTAGATGTATACATACATAGGAAATACATAAAATAATATAATGAGGGGTGCCTGGGTGACTCAGTTGGTTAAACAGCCGACTCTTGATTTTGGCTTAGGTCATGATTTTGTGGCTCATGATTTTGAGCCCCAAGTCAGACTCTGCGCTGACTGTGCAGAGCCTGTTTGGGATTCTCTATCTCCCTCACTCTCTTCCCCTCCCCTACTCGGCACGCGCACGAGCGCTCTCTCTCTCAATAAATAAATAAACTTAAAAAAAAAAAACAAAAACACCTTTAAGGAGCGCCTAGGTGTCTCAGTCAGTTAAGCATCCGACTTCAGCTCAGGTCATGATCTCACGGTTCGTGGGTTTTGAGCCCCACATCGGGCTCTGTACTGACAGCTCAGAGCCTGGAGCCTGCTTCGGATTCTGTGTCTCCCTCTCTCTGCCCTTTGCCTGCTCACACTCTGTCTCTCTCTCTGTCTCAAAAATAAATAAACATTAAAAAGAAAATCTTTAAATAAAGTGTTGTAATGAACCATGTACCCAGCCTCAGTAACTATCATCCAGTCTCTAATTCTGTCCCATGCGTACCCCCACCCACTTTCTCCCCTTCCATATTATTTTGAGTCATGTAATTTTTGTATCATGTAATTTCGTCCATTAATATTCTGGTATATACCTCTACAAGATATTTTTTATCTACAGATTTCTCCATCTTTTTTTTCCTTCTAATTAGTTTAAGAGATTGAGTAATTTGTCTTGATGAGTTACCACAACCCAGAGTTTGCTAATTGCATTTTTGTGCTGTAGATGAATGTGTTCCTCTCTAGTTCTTTTTTTATTTTAGTTGTTGGATCTAGAGGCTTGATCATCTTCAGATTCAACTTTTTTGACAAGACTATTTTATGGGCGTGTTGAGTTCTTACACCAGAAGATATGTTACTGTCTTATTCTCTTATTTTAGCTGTTGATGGTCAATATCTAGGATCTATTATTTCAGAGTAATATTCTAATTCCAGTATTTTTTGTTCATATATTTATTGGAATGCTTCTATGAAGAGAAAATTATCCATTGCTGTTTATTATCCTGTGGTATATTTCACTTAGGAAAGGCAGGATAAATACATGATTCTTTCCCTTTATGTAAACGTTTTCAAAATGCTGTGTTGGTTTTCTAGCATTGTTCAATGGTGACAAAATTTGCTTAGAATCCTGAATAATTTATGGATTTAAGCATTTGTATTCCAGTTAATTGTAATTTTTTTTTAAAAAGAATACTCAGATTGCCCCATCTTTGGTTAGAGAGTGGCTGCTTTGGCAGCTTTTTGAGGGGATTGAAAAGACCGAATGGTGACAGGTTGAATGTGGGTGAGGTCAAAGGGGAGAAAGGAGTCAAGGAAAGAGTCTTTTTGACTTGGGAGTTGAGGCCATGCCCTGAAACAAGGAGCCCAGAAAGAGGAACAGGTTTTAAAGAGAGGACATGTTTGGACATGTCTGAGATGCTTACGATTGCTAGGTGGAAATGCCCAAGAGGCAGCTGGATATCAAGATGTAAGGCTCAGCAGAGTAATCCAAGACTCCAGGACCCAGGATAGGGCTCAATTGCTATGTGTAGTTGACTCAGGTTGGGATTATGTGTGTTATATTTTGATAAAAATCAATCTCTTTGCTATCTGAAGCCAGGTTCTACCCCAAAGCAAGATTAGTAAGCCCCTGTTGCCTTCTCTTTTTGTTGTGCCTATCCTTAGTCAGGTTCAATCTCTAGTAGAGCAGAAAGGACAGGGTTGGTTGCAGGTAGAATTGCCACTTGGCTGGTTTACAACCGGTCCTGTTGGTTTTCAGATTTATTACACCCAATCCCTCAATTAGAGGAGAGCTCTGTGTATGGGTAGGATTTATTGGATTTGGAATTGAGGCTGAGTGAACTGGTTTTGGCTTTGCAGGAATGGCCTACTGTAACCTTTTTGTGAGTATTTGTATTCTTGAAAGATTTTCTCATCCTCTTCCGTGTTCCTGTGCTCTGAAGCAACCATTTTCCTTTCTTCCCTCCTCTAGTCAACAAATCTTCATTAAGCACCTGTTTTTTGTCAGGTACTGGGGATACATTGGTGAACAAGAATAAGGGGCACAGTTCCCTGCCTTCATATAGCTTGGAATCTAGTGGGAGATATATATATGTTAATCAAAAGATCACTAGCAACATGTGACTCCACACTAATATAGGAACTCTGCAAATAGGACATATTGGTTAGAAATCTTATTCAACCAGTGCTGAACCTTCATTTATTGGAAGATTACAAGTCATATAAAACAAAAGTCCTGACACATAAAGGACTCTGAAGTGGAGTTCATCCAGGGAGAAAAGCTTCCTATGAAGTAAGGCGAAAGATTTAGAAAATATGGAAATTAACACACCATTAAATTTAATAAGAGAACTGCACATACCCACCTCACAAAACACATACACCAAGAACCTTCTGATTGCCTTAGCATGTTATGAATGCCTACTATATGCTAAATCCAGGGCTGGACCCTGGGCTTACCAAGGCTTGCTCTTTGGGGGTGTATTCAGATTAATAAGGAAGATAGAATGGTAAAATAAAAATACTAAATGATATGTACTGTCATGGAATATTTTAGGAATCCCAGGCAGTATGGAAGAAGGGTGTGATTTGACTCTGTCTGATTTGAGGGCTGAGAGGATGGAGTCTTAGAATACCTTACAGTGGAGGTGATATTTAAATTGATTCCAGAAAGATGAGTAAGTGGTAGTGGAAACAATAAGGAAGTAGTGAGAAGAGTTGTTCCAGGCAAATGGAATAGTTTAGCATACTTGCACTACAAGTGATTCAGTATAGTTGGTGATGGATGCTTACAGAGTGGTGATAGATGAAGCTAGAGAAATCAGCAGGGGCTGGATTAGTAAAGGATGTGGACCTTTATTCTGCAGTGCCTGGAAGCCATTGATGGGCACAGTGACATTATGCTACAGTTATTGGTGGCTTGTGGGGGGGGGTATTTTACAGTCCTTTGCCCAGATTCCTCACTTACATATAACTTAATTACTTATTGGCAGAAACCTCTTGTATTATCTGATCCCCCCACCCCCCATCTGGGTTAGGCAGATGGATGGATGGATGATGGAAAATGAAACAACTTCAAAAAGTCAGGGCTGAAACCAGAGTCTGAAAACTATTGGGCTTCAAGTACTTTTCCTTTTTAGGGGCACCAGAGGAGAAAGGTTCTCTGTCCATTTGCTGTGTCCCTAAATCTTATTTTTACTACTTAAATATTTTTTTTCTTTCATTTACACATGTGGCTTAATAATAGTTTGAGCTGTTGTAATATTCATAGCCACAGTACTTATTTCCATTAATCTCTGGTCTGGCCTGGTCTTAATTGTGAAGAAGATAAACAGGCAGGGGCACAATATAGGATGAGTAAGTCTCATGCTATAATCTGTTTTTAATTGTGATACTTTAAAATTTTACACACAGGGGCATCTGGATGGCTCAGTTGGTTGAGCGTCTGACTTTAGCCCAGGTCATGATCTCACAGTTCATGAGTTTGAGCCCCACATTGAGCTCACAGTTGTCAATACAGAGCCTGCTTTGGATTCTCTGTCCCCACCGCCCCGCCCCTCCCCTGCTCATGCTTTCTCAAAAATAAATAAAGCATTTAAAAATAAATCAAAAAATTTTACACACAGAGTCTTGCCTGGAGAATTAAGGAGATTTTTTTTAAAATGGAGGGATGGCTTACTCGTTCCAGATTCTTCAGTTTGTTGGTGGGAAACTGATCCAATTAAATACCATACCCATATTTAAGTTGCCTTGTTTCAAAAATGTCTTTCCTTAGTTGATTTTTGCAAATTAGGATCCAAATAAGGTACATACATTGCATTGGGTTGTTATATATAAGGCAATTAAGAAAATTTTTTTTCTTTTAATTTTTATTTATTTTTGACAGAGAGAGAGAGAGTGCATGAGCAGGGGAGGGGCAGAGAGAGAGGGAGACACAGAATCCGAAGCAAGATCCAGGCTCTGAGCTGTGAGCACAGAGCCCGACGCGGGCTTGAACTCACAGACTGCAAGATCATGACCTGAGCCAAAGTCGGACACTCAACCAACTGAGCCACCCAGGCGCCCCTATATAAGGCAATTTTAAAATCACACCCTATAGTCTTTTCTTCCTTAAGCCAGTTACGTTACTCTTCTGCATACAGATTTCATTCTGGATTTTTGTTTGTTTACTTTCTTTTTAAGTTTATTTATTTTGAGAGAGAGAGAAAGTGGGGGAGGGACAGAGGAGAGAGCAAGAATCCCAAGCAGACTCCACACCATCAGCACAGAGCCTGATGTGGGGCTCGATCCCACAACCCTGGGAATCATGACCTGAGCTGAAATAAAGAGTTGGACACTCAACCAGCTGAGCCACCCAGGTACCCCTCATTCCTGACTTTATAGCAAAGGCATTAAAAAGTCTTTTGGGATCTCCCTGGCTCTACCCGTTCCTTCAAGTCCTGAAATATCTTTCCTATCTGTCTGCTTACAGAACTACAAGGTTCAGCTCAAATGTAAGGCCCTCTCTGTGGCATCAGGCTCCAATCTAATGAATTATCCATTCTTTTTGTTTCCTTAATACTTAGTACCCATCTGTTACACTAGTCATAACATCCTATTGTTGGTTATCTGTTTAGTATTTGTACTACAAGTAGGTTAGTGTGGAGTGGTAGAAAATGAAGCTGGAGAAGTCAGCAGGTGGTGAGTACCTCTAGGGCTAGGATCACATAATATTAATTTGAGTCATCTCAGGCAGCCTGGTGCCTAGCTTATAGGAGATACTCAATGAATGTTTGTAGAATTGAATGAAAAACCCATTTCTAGAATATTTTTAGTTTCCAACTTTGAGGGGTGTTTTTTGTTTGTTTCTTGTTTCCTGAACTATGAATTCCCCTCTCCACTCCAGGAGAAAAGGCAAAACTGGAAATCATATCTAAGTATGTTCTTTGTTGTTCTTGTTCTATATTCAGGAGGTTTGCTCGTTAGTCTTAGGTAGTATGGATTTCACCTGGCTGTGTTTCATTATTCCTGTTCCGTTGAATTCAACTCTTTCCTTTGCCATAGGGAATGTTTGTATCAAAAGATCTGACAGATGAGAACCCGAGACCTTGGGCTCTTGTTTTTTGTTGTTTGCAAGGTTAAAAAGGAATTTAAAATATTTTCTGCATACTTATTTTCTGAAATGGATAGAGGTTTTCTAACTAGTCCTCCTCCATCACAGTGGTCATATGGCTTTCACTCTACATCAGACTTTCATTGAAACTTATTAAAGATAAGGCTGAAATAACTCCAGTGACTGGCCACTAGAATTGCTCTCTTTGTTTTACTTGAAGGACCAAGTATTACATCTTGATACCTCTCTTTAGCTTCAGATCTACAGTCTCCTTTGAAAGCTGCCATTTGAATAAACAGATAGGAAATAATGTTGAATAGTAACATCCGAGAGGGTTTGTTTCTTTTATTCAAGATCTGTGGCATAATGGAAGAAATAAGGGACTAAGATACTTGGTTCTGGTCTTTGTTGGTCTGATGACTCTTGCCTCTTCCTTTCATTGGGCCTCAGTTTCCTCATTTATAAAATGAAAGTGGAACCAGTCTCTTGCAATATTAACTAAGGTTCTGCCATTCACAATTTAGACTCAGCTTTTAAATTCTTAGATATGTAGTATGTAAATGGTTAGATGTAGAATTTTGTTCATCTACTTTTTTCTATATTACAAAGCTAGTATTAGTAAAAATGTTGCTGATGTCTTATTTTCTTTTTTCTCCTTCCCATTCATAAATTCTAGGGATCCTTTTAATCTCTTTAAATGATCTCTTACAATGGTTTGTAACAATCTTACTGGGACCCTTAATTAAGATTTACAGTTTGTCTTTTGCATTCACATGGTAAATGAGATGTATGTTCATGTTCTCTTTCCCCTTCCTCCCTGTAGAACCTATAAAGGACTTTAGGGGCACCTGGGTGGCTCAGTCGGTTGAGCATCCAACTTCGGCTCTGGTCATGATCTCATGGCTCATGGGTTTGAGCCCCATGTCACGCTCTCTGCTGACAGCTCAGAGCTTGGAGCCTGCTTCAGAGTCTGTGTCTCCATCTCTCCCTGCTCCACCCCCCCCCCCCCCCCCCCCGCTGGTACTCTGTCTCTTTCTCAAAAATAAATAAACATTAAAACAATTTAAAAAAAATTTTTTTAAAGAACGTATAAAGGACTTAAAAAAAAAAAAAAACTATGGGACTGAGGATGTTGAAGAATATGACTCTGTATCCAAAGATTAAGATTTACCCATCTTCTTTTTTTTTTTTTAATTTTTTTTTTTTTTAACATTTATTTTTGAGACAGAGAGAGACAGAGCATGAACGGGGGAGGGTCACAGAGAGAGGGAGACACAGAATCTGAAACAGGCTCCAGGTTCTGAGCTGTCAGCACAGAGCCCGACGCGGGGCTCGAACCCACGGACCATGAGATCATGACCTGAGCCGAAGTCGGACGCTTAACCGACCGAGCCACCCAGGCGCCCCTACCCATCTTCTTAAACTATGTTAAAGATTTGTTCTTGGGGCGCCTGGGTGGCTTGGTCGGTTGGGCTTCCGACTTCAGCTCAGGTCATGATCTCATGGTCCATGAGTTCGAGCCCTGCGTCGGTTTCTGTGCTGACAGCTCAGAGCCCGGAGCCTGTTTCAGATTCTGTGTCTCCCTCTCTCTCTGCCCCTCCCCCACTCATGCTCTGTCTCTCTCTGTCTCAAAAATAAATAAACGTTAAAAAAAAAAAAAAGATTTGTTCCTGGGCTTATGAGTATATTAAGGATTATTGCTAAGCCTTACCCTTAAAAATCAAAGGCACTGCTTCACTCTTGATCCTGGGAGCCGGACTGATAACTTCCCATTTTGTCGTGTCTTCAAAGGTTGGTGCAGTGAAAGCAAAGATGCTTACTACCCCTCTCTTGTATGCAGGTGCTGAGTTTTAGATATACCTGTATCCTTCAGGGAGACAGAGAGCTATCCTTTGAAGGAGTGTTCCCAATTGAATTGCTGGTACACTTTCCCCTTATTCAGCTTTCCCCCGTCATTCTTTTATAGTCACTTTACTAAAATTATGAGAGCTGTGTTAAGTTCCACAGAGACTGAGAAGAAAATCTCTATTAATTTCCTATAAGACTGGGAGTGGGGAAACTGGTTGATGTGTTTCTGTTGGGGTGAGATATGTGGTGGCAATAGCAGAACATTTATTTTTAGGCAGGTAAATTATAACCTTTTTCTTCTCTAAATCATTGGTCACTTTTTCTTTAGGCCCTACTTTGTAAGATAACCCCAATGGTCTCTATTAGTTGGAGAAGCCCTCTTAGTAACAGTAGTAGCAATATTTGCCCTTCTGTTATATGGCTGCCAAGTGACAGACTCCACTCCCACTCCAAGGAGGGTCTCCTCTTTTTTCTGGAACACTGCTATAAAATGTGCCTAGCCTGAAGTTATTCCCAAGGCTAGGCTAAGGAGAAAGGGAGATTTCGTAGGATGCAACAATTTTGCATGGTTAAAAAACATTTATCACTGGGAATCTGTCTGTCTTTAGGTCATCCCACCTTCTTTGAGGAGCTTGCTCTGTTTTTGTTTCCTGCCATCTCAATGGATAGCTGAATGTTTGACATCATCTGTCATTAGCATATGGCTCAGACTTGCCAGCCTCTGTGGCTCTGTGGCATGGTTTGAGCGCGTATATGCATAAACACACTCCCCTGTGTGTTACTAGTATGGTTCACCATCAGGGAGGCATAGCGTAAGATTGCTTAAGATCTTAGGAGTTTTAAGGAATGAAGCTTACTTTAAAGATTTAAGCTTTGGGCTGGGGGCAGGGAATGATATTTCTAACCTTTGTGCATTCTAAAAGGATTTTGCAGACCTAGTTTTCTTTCTCCACATTTTGACATGAATGTGTATAACCAGAGCATGGAAATTAAGGGCCAGAATTAAAGTGAACCCTGCAGATATCAGAGTTCCGTGTTTTAATTTTCTCAGAAGAATTTGCCTTGTCATTGTTTATTATAATGACAAAAAGCAGGGAATCCCAGTCTTACCCTCCCCCTTCAACCCAATACATGCATAACATGGAGTTTTTGTTTTGTGTTTTCCTTGTGCCAAATATTTCAACTTTCTAAAATTTCTAATCCAGAATATAGGAAAATATAGTATAGAATAGCTCTTGAAAGGAAAAGGAGAAAAAATGCCAGGTATTAGAACCCTTTTAAATTAAATGAAAACTAAGTCTTCTAAAAGGCTGCCTTTTAATTTTAAGATCACAGTTTAAAGAAGTCCAGAGGAGTATTTCCTATTAAATGTTGCCACAATACTTTTCAGAGAGACGTGCTAGGCAGTGTTGTTAACTAAAGAAAATAAGTCTATCAGTTCCACTTAGATAACCTTTGGTAATAAACGAACTCCATACACGTTGTGACCTTAGCGCCTGAACTTTCTAATCACATGACTGGCTTGTAAACTGACCTGTGAGGATGACTGTCGTAGTCCCAGCTAAGAGAAATTGGCCAAGTGTCGGAAGGGTGGTCATCAAGCTGGACTTGTCCCGTAATCTCTGTTTCTTCATGGCTGCGATAGAACTTCTCAACAGACTCCGAGAAGCATGAAATGGAGACATGGGAAGGTAAGGGAATTGACTGTTTAAGTTTGGGCCCAAATCTGAGGTTTAGAAATTTTCTTTGAAGGTTTAGAACAAATAGTACCCTTGAGGGAGGTGGGAGGCAGTCCAGTCCTTTTTTGTGTCTTGGCAAAATTCAGCCAATAAGTTTTCATATACATTGCAATTGGGTATAAATGTTTTGGAATGTAGAAGAGCAAGGGAGAAATATAGTAAATTAATTGTTGTGGTTGATGATTTTAAGAGAGCGGGGGAAAAAAAGAAAAAAACTGGATTTAAATTTTACAGTGACTTGAAAAAAATTGTAAACTTCACTTTTCATCACAATCCTTACATAAAGTTTACATTTTAAAAAATTGTTCTGCTTACCTCTTGACAGAATTTGTTTATATTTTAAATTCCTTAATCCAGTTCACCATCTGTGAAAGCCTTATTTAGTACTGTTAATTATAGATAGTATTGGGGTCATGAGGCCGTTGATAAGGCAGCCTCATTTCCTTTGGGGGAACTTAGATACTTTACGGTTTGGGGTATAAGACTAAGCCACTGCTAATTTCTTTTTAAGTAGGGTGTTTTTAAAATGGGTAAATTCATTATTCATTCTCTCTCTCTCTCTCTCTCTCTCTCTCTCTCTCTCTCTGTTTCATTATAGCAACTAGTAAGTATTGCAATTTGTGTATTCAGAGATTGGCTCCTTCTTGTGTGAAAAACCCCAGTGCCCCACAACTTTATTACTTGGGCCAGAAAATTCATACACAGCTAAAGAAAAAGCTAGAAGATGACTCTTGGTATTAAAGATTTGCTCTGTTTGTTTGCTGTGTTTATAGAGTCTAAGAGTTTGCCAAAAGTTTGGTTTCTTGTAGGCAAGCTCTGTTGAGCTATAGGCAGAAGAGTTTCAGATTTGAGGTAGTTGGTAAATTTCTGGGATATTAACTAATGAAATAGATAGTCCTAGGAAAGCTTCCTAGTCCCTTGCAGCATGGCTAACATCTGCCACGGACAGCTTTGCAGTTTCATTCTCACTCTGAAGATGCACAAACTGGGGAAGTGGGACCGACTTCCTCCCAAACAACATTATTCTTTATAGTAATACTCCCTCTGCGTTCTTTCCCAGCACCATATATGCCAGAATTATTACCTTTATTGGTTTTTAATGTATATTAGTGGAAACAACAAAATTTGTTGAAATTATCAGTTATATGCAAGACCTATTATTTTTCATTTTGAACAGCTTCCTCTTCTTCCCCCAATATTCACAGAAATTCCTTTATCCTGGGTATACTAGCTTTTCCAGAAAGGAGTCATTTAAGAAGTAAGATTTGCTGTGGATCCATTGGAATAGGAGTTTAAGTATAGGCAGAGATACCAGAGCTGTGGTTACGTAAGTTTGGAAAGGATAGCTCTGGAGGATTTGGATATTTTTCCAGCCAGCTTGAATCTCTTAGTGTCATATAGTCCACAAGTTCTGAAAGAGAAAAAAGATTTGAAGAGAAAGTTCTCACTCAGTTCTAATTTAATTAAGTATTGAAACTTTGATTTTCTTGGCTGTTCAATGACAGAAGATAATTTATGGTACTAAAACAAGGACTTCTATAAAACAAGGAAGTGAATTTTAAAATTTCCACCTGAGTCTTCCATATAAAATTCTAGCAAAGTAAAAAATGAATTATCCCAGCTGAAGGAGATCTTTGGAAGCTTAAAAAGCAAAATCAGACTACTTACAAAAGAGTGCAGTGAAAATGCTACTGTAAAAAAGTGTTGCCTGGTTTTAGATATTGGGCCCTTGTCCATTTAAATTAACCTTTGTCACAGCTGGGCATACAAATGTTTTGTTTTAGTTCACAGAGGGTTAACTCTATTCAAGCTTTCACTGTGGCAGGCCTGATCTGTGGAGTCATACAATCTGGTCTTTCAGCCCTGCCAGTCGCTAGGCAGGAAGTCTTATTTCTTAAGCTATCTTTCAGAATGGGGGGTTGGGATTTGGAGAAAGGTGGGGGAAGGGCCTTGGAGCATCTGTAAGGATCAATAACAGAGAGTGAGCCGCAAGAGAGGCCATTGTGCACACTTCAAGATAGATGCAGCCCTTGTGCATGGCCCCTGCCTGGCAGGACAGACACCTAAAACCAAAACAATGCCACCAAATGAATTCCTTGTGAAAATCAGATTGCTCTTAAAGGAGAAAATACTTTAAAGAGTGCCCTTTTAATGTTGGGAATATTCTCATTCCTCAACTTGGCTAGGATCAGGCAGTCCCCACTAGAAATAACTCCAAATTGATTTTTAAACGGCTTTTGTCCTCATGCTAATACTGTATTGAATTGGAGAGGGTGATCATTTTGGTCTTAGTCACATGCATCAGTGCATTGAGTAATCTTTTTTCTTTCTCTTTCTTTTTCTCTCCCCCCCCCCCTTTTTCTTTTTTATTCTAATGTTTGCTTTACCATACTGGCGTTGGAGGCACCATTAAGGGAATGAAAAAAAACAAAATTTGGTTAGGATTTGAGTAACACATGTGTGAAATCCCTCCCCTGGCAGCTGGTATTGGCTCTTGAAACTTCATCTGAACTAAACAGATGCTCTTAGTGTGTTATTTTGAGATCATTTAAACCAGACTCATAGCCAAGAAATCTTCAAAAATCATAGGTCTTATTTTAAAATGCATTGAAATCATGATATCATGCCACCTTTTACAAATATCATATGGGTATTGATTGAACAGAGTTGCCTGAGCTTAGAAAAGTGAGCAGTTCCCACCAATGAAATTATGATTTTAAAAGCACAACCAAGTATGTTGTAATTTTACTCCAGTCCAGATTTTCATCTTTTGAATTCTTCTTTCCTAAGCCCACCTATAACATTCCTGTTTTACTGTATCCTTTTTTCAGAGGACTAAGGCAGTGGTTCAGTAGGTGCTTTTATGATGCAAATTCTTTATGGCTGTTGGAAAGAGTAATGGAGTCATTGCCGCCTCTCTTCCACTAAACCCCCAAAGTATTGGTGACAACTGATGGTAACAGCTGTGGAAAATGGAATCATAAAGAGACTCTAATATCCTTCTCTCCATTTGAAATCTTTCAGGAATAAATGCATAAACCAACTTAGGGTCCATAATGTGATTTGCAGATACACTATGGAATAGGGTGGGGAGAAAGACCTGCAGTTGAAATGAGCCCCAAGTGTAATTTTATGCTTCTTGAGTTGAGACCTGACATATTCACTTGGACAGTTTTGAGACTTGAGAAAATACATAGATACTTAACAAGATCATCTGGATATTTTTAACCCATCCCTCACCTCTACCCTTATATTAAAAGAAAATCTAGGTTAATCATCACAGACTTTCCTTGATATCATTGTTTTTGCCTCTCTGATACATTATAATTCTGCATTAATATTTAATTTAAACCAAGGGATCAATTCTTTTAATGGATATTTTCCTGAGATACACAAATATTACTAACAAAACTTAGAAGTTCAGTTACCGTTTACATTGTATTAAAATGGGGTATGAAACCTACCATGACCCTTTGAACAATGTGGTCTTTAATGTGCTTTAAGGGGGAGGGCCTAGGGAAGGAAAAGCCATAAAAGTCTTCAGGGTTCAAGATGAGGTTGGGATTTTATCCCATTGCCTTTGTCATTTTCACACACAAACATCACTGCAATCATGTTTGATTTAGCATCCTTAATACAATGAGGTGGGAGAACAAAGGGATATTAGAGGCATAAGTATGGAAACCAAATATTCTCTCTTCCCCTCCAGATTTTTTCAATTCATTTTGTTTTCCCTGTCTCCCCTGCTACTGGGATTTCCTTTTAAACCAATGAAATCCATTCGTTTTTAAGGATCTTCTCTCTGCATGCCTCAGTGGTTTTTTGAGCAATTGAAAAACAAGCCACTCCTCAAATATTTTTTAGCCACGTGAAAAGCCCTTTCCCAAAGACTTGGTAAAAACACCATAATTAGGAAAAATGCATCTACTCCTATTTCAAGGTTGAGAATTTGGGGGCGTTCCTGATGCACAGCTGTTTTACATATTTTGAAAAGCCTGATAGATGTAAAGGTCATTGCTAACTCTAACAAGGTCTTGATGCTCACACTGTCATCCAAGGACCTTGCATTAATTAGGATGAGAAGCATGGAAGGTCAGGAGTCAACTGACTGGTGGGCCTCTGTGAATTGTCATTGGGGCCTGGAAGAATTCCTATAGGATTTTTAGGTGTTAAAACAAAACAAAAACAAAAACAAAAATAAAACCTGCTGCAGCTTCCATGGCCTCTGAGCAGATCCCTTGGTCTGTGTGGTAAGAACTCATTCCCTGTTGCCCAAATGGCTCATAAAAACTTGGTTGCATCTGTTGCTTTGCTGTGTAGCCTTCCCAGTGTTGGGTAAAGAGAATGTCAGCAGCCTGATTCTGTCACTTGGCCAAGTCACTTGACCTCTGTGAGCCTCAATTTCCTCGTAGGTGCAACAGGGGATAGTAATAACCAATCTCACAGGGTTGCTATAGGAATTAAATAAGAGAACCTCTGTCACAGCGCCCAGCACATGCTTAACATGCCTTGAAATTGGAATGAGTTTTGAAAGAATGGCAAGTTTAGGGAGATTAGGAAGGAGAGGATTCTTGGTGAGCCTGTAGCTGGTACTATTTAATATTCCAAGTAGGAAAGCCTGCCCCTCACCTCCCCCATGCCTCCATTCAATGAGCAACGTTTAGGGAGGGGCCCTTTGGAAATTTAGCCTTGAAAATGCCGTACAACTAGTGAGACAAGCTGCTGAGCCTTCTCCTTTACAACCAGTTGCTGTGCTAATAATCTATCCCTGAGCTAATAAAAATAATTAGTAATGAGAGGGTTTCTGCAAAAGTTGCAGGTTTTTTCCCCCTGAGTCTTTTACAGTTGGTTGATTGGAAGAAAAAGAAGAGAGGATGGACTCTAAGTGAGCAGATTAAGTAATGGTCAGGAAAGAAAGGATAGTCAAGTTAGTCATCTCCTTCCATGTGTTTGGTAGATAAATAGATGCCAAGACAGTGGCTATGGCCATACTTAATAGCTCCTTCTTAGAAGCTTTACCATGAGCTGGTAAAGTTGAGAATATTGTTAGCATGCTAATCACTGCACTATTTAACTTTGGAATCTTCAGTCTCCCTGCCTTCTGGGGTTGAGAGCTTGTATTAGTGGCTCATTATTCTGATCTCTGTGTAGAAAATTATAACTTATGTAGCCAACATTCATTGAGCATTTACTGTGTTCTAAACTCTGGGAATACAGGTGAATTAGAACTGTAGCTCCCCTTTTGGAATAATGTTAATGTTTCTTAACAGATACTAACAATTACGGGGAGAGGAGGAACATTGGCTGCAAAAACATTATTCAAAACTGGCAGAAGGATTTGTTTTCACTTTGGGGCCCTGGATTTCTTTAGCTTTTTTTTTTTTTTTTTTTTTTTCTAATCTAGCTACATATTTCTTGAAACGTCTTTGCTCTTCCAAATGTATGGTTCCAAAATAGAATATTCAAATATTTTTCTTAACATAGTAAAATTAGACTCCTGGATTGCAATTGACAAAAGTGTGGAAATACTCTAAACATTGTTACTCTGTTTGCATCCTATTCACTGTTAGCAAAAATGTTTTCCTTTTGTGAGGTTTCAGCATGTTCTTTCAAAGTAATGGCTACAGCAACCTAGCTTTGCTTTTCAAAGGAGTGGATAAGTTATGGGTAACATTAAATATCAATTACAGTTCATTAAATAATCACTCTATACAGCAAATGCGTGTTTTGGACATTAAAAAAAAATATCATCCCAGTGGCCATTTAATCCCAAAATGCATGCACTTGAGTCAGTGTGGAAAGAGTATGTTAAGTGAAAAGTTTGGCACCCAATATGTGTTAGTCATGGAAGTCTTGGCTGTGTGTATATGCACACACTCTCGTATGCATTGATGGGTTTTGTTTTTTAACTTTGCCATGAGATACTTGCTAATTGCTTAGGATTCTAGGTTCCTTTTGAATAGGTAGATACCAGTATCTTTGGTTTCATGCCTACCTGCCTTTTGGAATCATGTACACTAAAATACTTGCCATGAGGTTGCCAGTCTGATAATAGAGAAAAACTACCCACCATAGAATAGGTTTAATATAGAAAGTTCACCATATGTCATATGCTGAAAAATAATTCCATTTCTTTGTTCTTTATTTCTACCAACCATTAGTCTTACCCCAAAGTAAGAGAATGATGAATGTCTAGGGAGTCTTGAGGAGTAGGAGGGGGAAGGAGTGCTAGTTTTATGAAAATATTGATTCAGTGCCTCAGGGAAGCAGAACTGTTTGGTTCTGATGGCTACATTAGTAAAATTGTGTGTGTGTGGTGTGAGAAGGAGTGCTTATGCATTGTTTAAGTTTCATGATTTTTGGTCTTAGTGATAAATATAGAGAGATTCTACCACTTATTCTGAACATTGTTTTACACATGGAAGTAGTTATAAAAGCACTTTTTGGCAAATAGTATGAGAATCTCCAATAATGCACATGTCTCTGTTCTGGGCCCATTAAGCTAAATCTGGTCAGAAGATTTCCTTTTGGTAAAGCAAAAGAAAATGTGGCAACTACATTTTCCATTCTCCTAGAACATATGGTTTCACTTAAAGCATGCTAATTGGTCTCTCTTTAACCAAGACCTTAGAATTGGGCAGGGACCTAGGGAGCTAAGTACTGAGCTTTTAAGCATTAGCACAAGGTGTCTGAACTGGCCCACTAGTTTGCCATCTAGAGTTCTTATAAACTGTGCACTTTGATTTGCAAGTAGGGAAGCTATACTGTTCATTCAACTGACATTCACTAGTGTTTGCTCTGTGCTTGGTATACATTAGGGATGCAGAAAAAGTAAGAATCTCTGTCTGCTCTGTGGACCATATAGCCTAGTAGAGATAAATAGGTAAGTGCAACAAAGTGTTGGAGGAACAATGATAGCAATCCTGGAGGGTACAGAGGTTATTGCAGAGGTAGGAGTGCTCATTTCTGTTTGGGCTATCAGGTTAGACTTCAACCAGGAAGGCGTCATGAGGGATTGGTTGACATTTGCCAGGCCAGTAAAGGGAGGGAGGGTCTCCCAGGCAGAAACAGGAGCATGAGCAAAGGCCTAGCAATATAAAACAACCTGACTGGGTATGGGATGAGTTATAAGTAAGGCCCATATAGGTCAGGAAAATTGGTTGGTTCTAGATGCAAGGGATGCCCTAGAGAGAGCTTTAGTCTGTGAATGGATTCCTCTACCCCTGTTGAGCCTAAGAGAGCCCTGTTTACATTCTTCTTAATTCTCCCTTTGCAGATATGTTGAAGAGATTAATGTAGTACTTTGTTAGAAAGGAGCACAGATCTGCCTCAAAGCTAGAAGCCTGGACACCACTGCTGCTGGGATTTAGGGAGAGCATGCTATAGCCTTACTTAACCCTGTTACAAATTGTCAGGTCTTCTAGAGGGAAAGGGTTTGGTTAAATGCTTTTAAGCAGTTATACCCTCTGCCTAGGGTCATCTGTGCTCTGTGGGAATGTTCCAAACAGAAATGGAGTCTGTTGTATTTTTTTAATGAATGGAGAAATAGAGTCCTAATAATATCTTACCCAGACTCTTTGACTAGTTAAGACTATGAGTTTCTTTTAGTTGTCTAGGGAAAGCTGTATGTTTTTACTGAGGTAGTCTGTGTAGTTTTACTTATATCTAGGTGAAATAGTTGATGATTAGTGACTAAAATATTACAGCGGTTTTGGTAGTATTTAGTATTTGTTGTTTACGTTTTAAATTTTAAATTTTATTTTAAAATTAACATGCAGTAAAATTGAGGAGTCTTGAGTTGGTGTACAGTCTCTGAATATAGATTTGTATAAACTACCACTACAATCAAGATACAGAACAGTCAACCCCCTAAACTCCCTCATGCTACTATCCCTGTGTGGTCATACCCTCACCTTACTCCTGACCTCCTAGCAACCACGGTCTGGTCTGGTCTGTTCTGTTCTCTGTTACTCTAATTTTTTATCTTCCTGACAGTGGAAATGTATAATATGTAACCTTTTAAAGCTGGCTTCTTTCACCAGTATAATGCCTTTGAGATTCATCCAAGTTGTTAACCTCTATCAGTAGTTGATTCTTTTTTTACTGAATAGTATTCCATTGTACGGTTGTTGATCCATTCACCTTTTAAAGGACATTTGGGTATCTACTTTGGGGTGATTATGAATAGAGGTACTATAAACATTCATGTACAAGTTTTAAGTGTGAACCTAAGTTATAATTTTTCTGTGATAAATTACCTAAGAGTAGACTTGAGGGGGTCATATGGTTAAGTATATATTTAACTTCATAAGAACCAGGGCTCCTGAGTGGCTCAGTCAGTTAAAGTGTCTGACTTCAGCTCAGGTCATGATCTCGAGGTCTATGAGTTTGAGCCTCGTGTCGAGCTCGAGCCTGGAGCCTGCTTCAGATTCTGTCTCCATCTCTCTCTCTCTCTCTCTCTCTCTCTCTCTCTCTCTCTCTCTCAAATATAAACAGACATTTAAAAAAATTAACTTTATAAGAACCTGCCTGTTTTCCATAGTGGTTGTATCATTTTACATTCTCATTTGAAAGGTGCCAGAGTTCTGGTTGCTCTAGATTTTTATCATGACTTGGTATTATTATTTTATTTTATTTACTTATTTATTTATTTATTAGTATGAAATTTATTGTCAAATTGGTTTCCATACAACACCCAGTGCTCATCCCAACAGGTGCCCTCCTCAATGTCCATCACCCACTTTCCCCTCCCTCCCACCCCCCATCAACCCTCAGTTTACTCTCAGTTTTTAAGAGTCTCTTATGGTTTGGCTCCCTCCCTAATTTTTTTTTTCGGTATTATTTTAAAAACTTAACCATTCTAACATGTAGTGGTATCTCATTTATCTAATGGCTAATGACATTGAACATGTTTTCATATACTTATTTACCAGTCACATGTCCTCTTTGATGTAGTGTCCAAGTCTTTTAGTTTTGTTTTTTTTTAATCCTTATCATTGAATTTTGAGAGTTCTTTACTTACTAAAGATGGAAAGGGCATACAGTTAGTAGTTATGGAAGCCATTCGCTAATATTTTGAGGCAATTTTTACTTTTAGTTTTTTGAGAGAGAATATGTGCAAGCATGTGTGTGAGCAGGGGAGGGGCAGAAGGAGAGAGAGAATCTTTTAAATGTTTATTTATTTTTGAGAGAGAGAGACAGAGAGCAAGTGAGGGAGGGGCAGAGAGAGAGAGGGAGACACAGAATCAGAAACAGGTTCCAGGCTCTGCAATGTCAGAGCAGAGCCCAACATGGAACTCGAACTCATGAACCACAAGATCATGACCTGAGCCAAAGTCGGACACCCAACCGACTGAGCCACCCAGGCGCCCCAAGAGAGAGAATCTTAAGCAGACTCCACGCCCAACATGGAGCCGGACACAAGGCTCTCTCCCAACTGTGAGATCGTGACCTGAGCCAAAATCAAGAGTTGGACCCTTAACTGACTGAGCCCCTTCCAGGCAATTCTTAAAACCACAGTTTATGCATCATATCTTTTACAATGCTCAGCCTTTTTCTTTAATAGCCAACCTGTACTTTATGACACGTGGGTTTTTCTCACAATTCTGCAGTGCCTTGTGGGATTTAGGAATGTTAAACAGTTGAATTGATATATTATGATTTAGCCCTCTGTAATCCTCTCCCTAGATATAAATTGCTCTCTTGACAATGAGAAAAGATTATTTCCAGTATATGGCATAGTGAGTAGAGGAAGGGTAGAATTATTAGATCAGGTCAAAGAATTAGGATAGGGCTTGATCGTATAGGGCAATGGAATTTACTTGAAGTGCAAAAGGAAGTAATTAGAGCATTTTGAGCAGATTGTTTTTAAATACTATTTTTATTTTAAAAGGTTTTTTGAGCGTTTAATTAATTAATTAATTTATTTATTTATTTTTGAGAGAGCAAGAGAGTGCACAAGTTAGTGAGGGGACAGAGAGATAGAGAATCCCATGAGGGGCAGAGAGAGGGAGAGAGAGAAGCAGGGCTCGCCCGAAGTAGGACTTGTGCTCATCTGAAGTGGGTTGAGCAGATTTTTAAAAGACCCTTCCCACCCCCTACCACACTGGGGATGGGTTAGAAAATGGATTGTAGGGAGGCCAATAGTAGACCAAATGGTCATCCAAGTGAGAAATGATGGGAGCTTAAACTAGGGCCAGTAGTACTAGAGATGGAGAGTAAATTTGAGATCTGTTTTGGAGGGAGAATTGATAGGATTTGTTGATGATTTGGATGGCGGAATATAAAACAAAGTAAAGGGATTAAGGAATGACTTCTAGATTTTAGGCTTGAGCAACTAATTGGTATTGGTTTCAGTTAGTAATATGGAGAATGTTACCAAGAAACATGTTGATATAGGACACAGGAATAGAATCTAGAATTACGTTCAGTAAGTTTGAGATGATTGTTAGAAAGCCAGATAGAGTGTTAAATATAAGGCAGTTTAGATGTCAAAGTCTGGAACTCAAGGGAGGTTTTGGTTAAAGATGCACGTTAGGGGAATTGTCACAATATAAATGGAAGATTGAGTCCTTTAAAGAGAGGATATTGGTGGAAAGGATGTCCAGGGATCAACCCCTGAAGATATGTCAACATCCAGGAGTTCCAAAGATATTCTGTAAAAGAGATTGAGAAACTAGTAGTCTGGGAGAAAGTAGGAAAACTTGGAGAATGGTATTCTGAAAGCCAAGGGAGAAAAGTGTTAGAAAAAGGAAAGAATTCAGATACTTGTCCAATTTCTTTCATTCATTCAGCAAACATTCCTGAGTACTTTCAGTTTATAAGCCTACGTGGATAGGCCCTTGCAGTGATCAGGACAGATAAAGTGCTGGTCCACATAGAGTTTACATATATATTTTAAGGATTTCACTGTGAAACTATATAGCAATTCTGAGGCCCATCTAATATTCATTTCTGATATTTAAATTTCAGAAAGTTGCCTTGAACACTTTAACACTAAAGATGATTCCACAGTATTCCCAATTTCTGCAAAGAGTTACTAGTTTACTAGAATAGAAAGCTTGGTGTGCAAATTCTAGATTCATGTGATCTAGAATAATAGCCATTGAGCGTTGTAGATACATAGGTTATTTATTTATTTATTTATAATTTAAAAATTTTTTATTTTATTTTTTTAATATGTTTTTTTAAATGTTTATTTTTATTTTTGAGAGAGAGACAGAAACAGAGCACAAGCAGGGGAGGGGTAGAGCGAGAGGGAGACACAGAATCTAAAGCAGCTCCAGGCTCTGAGCTGTCAGCACAGAGCCTGATGCAGGGCTTGAACTCATGAACTGTGAGATCATGACCTGAGCCAAAGTCAGACGCTTAACCAACTGAGCCACCCAGATGCACCCCCCCTTTTTTTCAGAGAGAGTGAGTGAATGCACATGTGAGCAGAGGAGGGGCAGAGGGAGAGAGAGAGAATCTCAAGCAGGCTCTGCACTGAGCATGGTGCCCCAACATGGGGCTCGATCCCATGACCCTGAGGTCATGACCCAAGCTGAAATCAAGAGTCAGATGCTCAACCGACTAAGCCATCCAGGTGCCTCTACATAGGTCATTTAAAAACTAGTTGAGGGGCACCTGGGTAGCTCAGTTGGCTAAGCATCCGACTTCAGCTCAGGTCATGATCTCACAACTTGAGAGTTCGAGCCCTGCGTCAGTTTCTGTACTAACAGTTCAGAGCCTGGAGCCTGCTTCCTATTCTGTGTCTCCCTTTCTCTCTGCCCCTCCCCTGCTCATGCTCTGTCTGTCCTGTCTCAAAAATAAATAAATGTTAAAAATTTTTTTTTTGAACCAGATGAAATGCAGAGGTAGCTACAGCGTAGAGGTTACTTATGTAAACATGCACTAATTAATTTTCTGGACCTCAGTTCCTCTAGGTTGCGGAACTAGTGTTTCTCAAGCCCCCTCTGGCTTTGAAATTTAACGACTGCAAAGTCCAGGATCACATAATCAGAGAAGTCACAAATGGTAATATGCATAACAGTAAACACATCAACTCTCAAAGTCAGTAATATCCTCATAGGTGAAACCTTCAGTAGCCAGATCAGTCTCTAATTCAGTGTTTGACGGTAGAAGCACAAGATTTTAACAGTTGGAAGCTACACTATAATGGAAGTCCCTAAGAGCCTCTTTGAAATGAATGCAAAGACAATTTTGTGTATGCACGCTTTCCTAAAAGAGATTTTTGGTAGCTCTGCCTTAACCATTTGGTAGAATTGCACTATGTGTATTTTCACCTTGCTAACAGACACCTGTAAATTAAATTCAAAAGCATGGAAGATATTTCTTTATTTTTAAAAGATTTTATTTTATTGCTAAAATTTTTTCACTCTTTATTTTTAAGAGAGTGCACGTGAGCAGGGGAGGGGCAGAGAGGGGGACAGGGGATCTGAAGGGGGCTCCACACTTGACAGCAGAGAGTCTGATGTGAGGCTTGAACTTACAAACAGTGATACTATGACCTGAGCTGAAGTCAGACACTTAACGGACTGAGCCACCCAGGTGCCCCAAGATTTTATTTATTTATTTTTAAAATGCATTTTTTTTTTCAAGTTTGTTTATTTATTTTTGGGAGAGACAGAGACAGGGTGAGTGAGGTGGGGTGTGTGTGTTGCGGGGAGAGACAATCCCAAGCAGGCTCTGTGGTGTCAGCACAATGGGGCTCAAATTCAGGAAACCGTGAGATCATGACGTGAACTGAAACCAAGTGTCGGACGCTTAACCAACTGAGCCACCTAGGGACCCCTAAAACGCATTTTTAAAATCTTTTTTTTTTCACATTTATTTATTTTTGAGAGAGAACGTGCAAGCACGCACAAGTTGGGGAGGTGCCAGACGGGAGTGGTGGGGATAGGATCCAAAGTGGGCTCTGCACTGACAGCAGAGAACCTGATGCAGGGCTCAAACTCATGAACCATGAGATCATGACCTGAGATGAAGTCAGATGCTCAGCCAACTGAGCCACCCAGGTGCCCCCAAAATTATATATATATATTTTTTTCCCCAATATTATTTATTTATTTATTTATTTATTTATTTATTTAATATTTTAAAATCGATTTTACCTACAGCTTGTTTTACTTATTTTTAAAAATTTTTTTTAATGTTTGTTTATTTTTGAGACAGAGACAGAGCATGAGTGGAGGAGGGTAGAGAGAGACAGACAGACAGAATCTGAAGAAGGCTCCAGGCTCTGAGCTGTCAGCACAGAGCCCGATGCCAGGCTTGAACTCACGAGCTGTGGGACCATGACCTGAGCTGAAGTCGGACACCCAACTGACTGAGCCACCCAGCTGCCCCGTGTTTTACTTATTTTTTATTTTTATTTTATTTCATTTAAATCCAGGTTAGTTAATATATAGTGTAATAATGATTTCAGGAATAGAATTTAGTGATTCATCATTCACGTATAACAGCCAGCACTTATCGCAAGTGTCCTCCTTATTGCCCCCATCCATTTAGCCCATCCCCCCAACTGACACCTTCCCAGCAACCCTCAGTTTGCTCTCTGTATTTAAGAGTCTCTTAAGCTTTGTCTCCCTCTCTGTTTTTATATCATTTTTGCTTCCCTTCCCTTTTGTTCATCTGTTTTGTACCCAGGGTTTTATTTTTAAGTAATCTCTGTTCCCAGTATGGGGCTTGAATTTACAACCTTGAGATAGAGTTGCATGCTCTGAGCCAGCCAGACACCCATGGAAGATATTTCTAAAAAGAGCTGTGGCATCTGGGTGGAGAAATAATAACCATAGCATAATAAAAAGCAACTACATTTGTTGATCCATATCTTCATTTCTAGTACTCTACAGGCCTATTACATATTTTAATCGCTTCATTTTCACAGCAATTCTGTAAGATGAATATTTTTATCTTTATAGATAAGGAAACAAGCTCAGAGAGATGATCACACAGCTAAAATAGTGACTAGCTAGGATGCAAAGCGGGGTTGCGTTTTCTTTTGACTTTATAATTACAGCAAAAATAAAACAAAAACAAAATAACTGCAAAGATAATTTACTACAAAAGCTCAATAAATAAATTTTTGGTTCTCTAACCCAAGCAGTAATCTCCAAAACTTAGATAGATGTGAAGGGGAGCAATCAAGCTGCTGAAGAAAGCCAGATATGTGAAGCTACTATATCAATACCTGATTGATAGGCAAACCCAGTAGGCCTCAGGCATGCCAGAGCTAGACATCACTCAGGTGAATTACAATCCTTCCTCATAGGCACCCTGAGCTTTAGAATATATACATATGGCACTTTGTTTTACATTCCTATATAGTCCTCGTAGGAACTTTTCAGGAGGAATCACTGTCCTCATTTTACTGATAAATATCCTGAGACAAAATGGTGATGATATGATAATAGTAATAATACTAGCTTACATTTATTGAGCTTTTTTTTTTCATTTTAAAGATTTAATTTTGGGAGGGGGCACCTGGGTGGCTCAGTCGGTTAAGCATCTGACTTCGGCTTAGGTCATGATCTCACAGTTTGTGGGTTCGAGCCCTGCATCAGGCTTTGTGCTGACAGCTCAGAACCTGGAGCCTGCTTCAGATTCTGTGTCTCCCTCTCTCTCTGCCCCTCCACCTCTCACACACTCTCTCTCTCTCTCAAAAATAAATGAACGTTTAAAAAAATGTTTTTTTAATAAACAAAGATTTAATTTTTTAATGTAATTTTTATACGTGGAGCTTGAACTTACAACCCCGAGATCAAGAGTTGCATGCTCTACCAACTAAGCCAGCCAGTTGCCCCTATTGAGCATTTACTATGTGCCAGAAACTTTGTATGTATTAACTCTGTTCTAACTCAATCCTCACAGAAACCTAGTGATATAAGTTCTATCATTATCCTCATTTTATAGATGAGAGAACTGAAGCAATATGACCATACATTTAATAAATGTAAAAGCTGAGATTTTAATTCAGACAGTTTGACTTCATGGCTTATCCTCTTAATCACGGTGTTTTGTGGTAATTATTTCACAGTATATGTAAGTGAGGTCATTATGCTGTGCACTTTAAATTAATACAGTGCTTGTATGTCAGTTACATCTCAGTAAAACTGGGGGAGGTGAGTATAAATATCAAACCAGAGCTAAAAAATATAAATTTTGATATAAAAATTACTGTACTTACTATATTACTTTTTAATGTGTAGAGAAATGACCAGCCTGAGGTCATAAGCCTAGCTTCATCCTACCAATTTTGTATAAAAGCTGGAAGTACAGATATAGAATGTGGGTCATCGGCTTCTATTGATGATCCAAAGCTAGGAGGGAAAGCTCATACCATCTAAACAGTCAAGAACATCAAGGCGACTCAGACAAAGCAATAAACGAAATCTTGTATTTAGTGCCAAGGCCTAAGCTTATCATTACAGGTTGTGAATGAGGCTGCCTAGCAGCAAACATGAAAAAAAGCTTAGGGGGTCTGAGTTTGTATACACTAAGTATTGATCAATAATAGTAATCCATTATCTTTTACGCAGTATAGTGTATACTTTCACAAATACATTACACCTGCCCTAAAGGTGATAAACCGGATTTATATTAATTAAAAATACAGTAGGGATGCCTAGGCTCAGTCAGTGGAGCATACAACTCTTGATCTTGGGGTTGTGAGTTCAAGCCCCATGTTGGGTATAGAGATTACTTAAAAAAAAATTTTTTTTAAGTCTTTAGAAAAAAAACCCAAAACCTGGTATACAAAAGGGAATAGGAAGAATAGACTCCCTCTCTGCTCTGGACTCATCAAGCAACAGTAGATTCTTTTTTATTATTTTATTTTTAAGTACTCTCTACATCCAGTGCGGGGCTTGAACTTATAGCCTCGAGATCAGGAGTTGCATGCTCTGCTGACTTGAACCAGCCAGGTGCCCCAAGCCCCAGTAGATTCTGAGCAATTTATTTTCATATGATCCTTACAAGCAGGCACATGTCCAGAGGGAAAGGCAGATGATCAGTATGATAAGGGGACTGGAAATCATGTAAGTATGCAGTTAGTCACTTGTTGGGACTGGTGGTATTAAACTCCAAAGGCTATAAAACTCTTGGTGAAAAAAGGGAGAAAGCAGGCTTGTTCAGATTGGATTGAGATTGAATTGAGACCAGTATGTTTCTATTACATATTTAAGCTTCAGGAGTCATAGCAACTACTGGCAACCCTTATAAACCATGAGGTATAGCACTTCCGGTTCACTTTATCCCCACCCCTCATCGCCACCACTACCAGATATGAGCATCCTCTCCTTTTCTAGAACAAGACCATCTCACTGGTCACATTTACAGTTCCATCAGAAGCTAGCAATCCATTTGTCCCCATTATAAAGTCTTAGGAACAGAAAATTTCATTGAACCAACTTGGGCCATTGTCTTTTTTCAGTCCAGTTAGCGGTAGCCATTACCTCTTCTAGTCAGCTTACCTAGCAAACTTGGTGCCTTACAGGCCAGGGCAGTGGCTGTTCTCAAAGAAAAGAGGATTGGTGTAAGCTGAGAAGACAGCCCAAAAGATGTCTATTACATATTCTATTCTCTTACCGTCTACTGCCTTCTGACAATCTCATGCATTCCTGTAGCCTCCCTACAGAAGACTCCAAGTCAGTCTAACTCTGGAATTGCAAGTTCTAGCATTCATCAAGGCCTTCCTCACCTCCTTCTATCTCAGACAACCACACCCCTAAAATACATTTAAATACCTACTGCCAGCAAGCCTCTTGCCTACACTGTTCCCTCAGGCTGAAATTCCCTTTGACATACTTGTGCTCTAAGGCCCAGTTCAGGTGACACCTTCTAGATAATCTTTCCTTTGGCTTCCTCATCTAGCTCTAGAATCACTCATTTCTCTGTGCCCAGTATATCTTCTCTTTGTAGTTTAGTGTTGACTGCTCTGTATTGAAATTGTGGGATTGATGTCTGTGTCCTCCACTTTGGTGAGGTACATGTGAAGAGCTCAGGGGAGCTCTCAAATATTTATTCAGTGAATAAATGTCAAGAGATGATTTGAAAGAGGAAGTAATAATCATTACATACGGAATCAGTGTCTATACTTCCAATTTCAGAAATACTTGTTGAAAGCTATAGTGCATGGATCCAAATTATTAATGAAATATCTATATATTTTTTTCAGAGAAGACTCCCCAGGCTCAACCAACTCTTTTTTTTTTTTTCCCTAAATGAATAAGGGATCCCTTCAAAGTTTCCAGTAGCAATCCAAATAGGACAAACCACAGATTTGCACGGTCTTATCTCCAACTGGAAAACCAAAATTGACATGAATATGAAAACTGTTTCACTACAAATAAAAACCTGATTCCTAATTCAAAGGTTCCTACGTATAAGAGAGTAACAGGAAGGAATTAGGGACTGTGGTCTGAATTTTTATTTTCTTGGCCCTAGCTGTTGAGTGATGGGGTAGCATTTTCTCTGGACTCTTTTATTTCCTGTGGCTTCAGCTAATTGTAATTTGTGAACAATTTCATCTTTGTGTTCAGGCCTAAGCAGTTAATGACAGTAACATTTTCTTTTGTCTTTTGTCTTTCTTATTTATTTTTTTAATGTTTATTTTTGAGAGAGAGTGAGACAGAGTATGAGCAGGGGAGGGGCAGAGAGAAAGAGACACAGAATCCAAAGCGGGCTTCAGGCTGAGAGCTGTCAGCACAGAGCCTGATGTGGGGCTCGAACTCACGAACCATGAGATCATGACCTGAGCCAAAATCTGCTGCTTAACAGACTGAGCCACCCAGATGCCCCTTGTCTTGTCTTGTCTTGTCTTGTCTTGTCTTGTCTTGTCTTGTATTTTTTCTTTTTTCTCTTTTCTTTTCTTTTCTTTTTTTCTTTCTTTTTCTTTATTTCTCTCTCTCTCTCTCTCTCTTTCTCTCTTTCTCTTTCTCTTTCTCTCTCCCTCCCTCCCTCCCCTTAGCCCTTAGCTCTACACACAGCACAAGGCTCAAACTCACAACCCTGAGTTCAAGAGTTGTATACTCCACAGACTGAGTCAGCCAGGCACCCCCCCACACCTTTTTTTTGTCTTTCCCATCTTTTATTCAGTGACCTGTAAGGATAACTCTTAACATCTAGTCCATGCCAATCTTGTGAACTGCTCACTTGTTTTCATTCAACTGATAACATTTAAAAAAAAAATCTCCTCTCAGATCCTCCATATGTGGCCTCTGGAAATGGATTTTTATAGTGGTATGTGCAGTAGAGGAGGAATATGGGTCGAGGAGGATTCTCATGATTTTCACTCATTTCTGTTTAAATTCTGTGTTTACAGATGAAATTTTGAGGGTACCTGTTCCCAGTTTCAAGGACTTCATTTCAGGTGGTTGTGACCTGTGAAACTGAGTGCAATCAGTCGTATTTAGAATATGCAGCTCATCGGGGGAGTTAGACCCAGTAATCCAGTTGAAATTGTTTTAAATACTTTTTAGCCAGGCAAGTTTCAGATTGCCTTAGTTGTCAGTATAATTTTGGTCAAGTAAGCAGCTGTACTCTCCATTTCCTAAATCTGGCCTTCATCACAGTCTGAAAAGCAGGTTTTGATAAAAATCAGTTTCCATTTGTAATTTGCGTAACCTGAGCCCTTGGAATGAGTAAAATGTCCTTCTTGGGGTGGGGGAGGTATTTTTGTAACAGTAGGGCTGAGTGGAGATGTGAATGCAAGAGAAATTTTGGTAACAGGCTTTTATCTGTATTTAACCAAATTAAAGTAGAACTAGTTGCTAATATGGAGATACTAAGTGATCACTCACAGGATGGTAAGAATACATCTAGTTAGTTTTTTGTTTCGTAGATTTTGTTTTGACTCCTGTTGTTTCTTTGGTTTGGGGAAAAAAGGCAGCAGTAACACTGGGGTTCGGTTTTGATATATTCCATCCTTCTTTTCCTGCCCCCTACTCCTATAGGAAATAGTTTGGTAAAATGGGAGGTCTGTCTTTGGAAAAGTAGTGAGTGGAAAAGTATCACTGACTCACTATGTGACCTTGGGCGAATCACTTTACTTTTCTGACCATGGCCAAGTAACTTATCTTTTTCTTACTAAAAAGAAAAATTTAAATGTTAAGTTTTTTTTTTTTTACTTTTCATGCAGGTTTTTATTTTGAACATATGTCTGAATTATAGTTCAATCTCCTCTTAAAAGCCTTTGTTCTTATGTTTATCTTCTTTTAAATCCATATGCATCTCTCCCAGTTAAAATAAACATCTGTTTAAAATCTGTTGCTTCTTCCTATAAACTGTTTTTCTGTCACTCTTAAATGGAGTGACACTACTCAATAAAACACTGCTGATTTTATTTCTTCACCACTCACCTATTTTTTTAAGATTTTATTTTTTAAATAATCTCTACACTCAAAGTGGGACTCAAACTTAAAACCTTGAGATCAGGAGTCACATGCTCTTCCAACTGAGCCAGCCCCACCACTCACTTGTTTTTAATTCAGAATGATTTTTATTCTAACCAGTTTACCCAAAATCTCATTAGTTGGTAACCTTGGAGCCTTTTCTTCTTTCTCACACGTTTTGACCTGCATTGCATTTGACAATACTCTCTTCTTTATGAAACGCTTTTGTTTCTTATCTTTCTCTTAATCATGGATTATTCCACCTATGTCTTCTTTGATCAAGTCATCTCACTTTCCTTCCATAAACTTCTTACCTTCCCCTGTGTCTCAGTTTTATCCTGCCGTTGCTTCTCTACACATCCCCTTCCTCCTTAGAGTTGTAGCCTATTGCCATAGCTTCAGCTCTTCCATATGTTGCAGATTTGGCTCCGGTCATGATCTCAGGGTCTGTGAGCTCGAGCCCCGCGTCAGGCTGTGCTGACAGCTCAGAGCCTGGAGCCTGCTTCAGAGTCTGTGTCTCCCTCTCTTTCTGACCCTCCCCCGTTCATGATCTGTCTCTCTCTGTCTCGAAAATAAATAAACATTAAGAAAACAAATTTAAAAAAACAAACTAAAGCCATTGATTTTGTCCCTCACTCAGCTGTTACTTTTTTTCCGTTAGTGATACCACTTTTCTCACAGCCACCTTAGTGTAGAACCTCAAGTTCATTTTTGATTGATCCCTTCCCCATTCCTCTTACCCACAGATGCCCATGCCATTCATCTTGTCACAACCCACACATCATTGTAAGATTGATACTCTTAAAATATTGTTTTGATCCAGATATAATCTCTATTTAAAACTCTCAGTAGTCTTTTATCAGTAGGATAAAATGGATTACAATCTATTCCAGTTTTCTAGACTTCTCTCTGACCATTCCTTTATAAGATCACTCTGCTTGACTGTATATCAATGTAGTTTGCCCAGACATACCTTACATTTGTTTTCCTTTTTTTCCCCCCGTTGATGTCCTTTCCCTTTCCTAAAGTGCCCTGCTCTTTTGTTTTCAACTTTTTTACTATGAAATATAACACTTGGGAAAAAGTACATAAATGCAGTTTCACAGCTTTTAATGAATCAAGTCAAGAAATAGAATGTTGCCAGGATCCAAAAGCTCCTATCCCCGCCCCCAGCAGTGTTCTCACTATATGTCTCTTTCCCATCTGTGCCTATTTTTGTTGTTGTTGTTGTTTTAACTTATTTAATATGAATGAAATCCTATAGAATGGTTCGGTTTTGGGGTTTTTTATTCGATCTGGCTTCTTTTACCCAACATTGTTTGTGTAAGTCATCCATGTTGTTGCAGTAGTTTAATACCTTTATAGCTGTATAGTGTTACCCTGTATGAATAAACCTATTTATCTGTAGTCATGTTGACTATAGATAACTGTATATAGTCAAATAGAGTCATATTTGGGTTATTATTTTTTGTAATGTTTATTCTTTTTTGAGAGACAGACAGCGTGAGCGGGGGAGGAGCAGAAAGAGAGGGAGACACAGAATCTGAAGCAGCTCTAGGATCTGGGCTGTCAGCACAGAGCCCCATGCAGGACTCAAACTCACAAACCGTGAGATCATGATCTGAGTTGAAGTCTGATGCTTAACCGACTGAGCCACCCAGGCACCCCGTATATTTGGGTTATTTTTAATTGCAGCTTTGACAAAGCTTGCCATTATGAACGTCCTCAATTTTGTCCATTCATACACATATGCATGCATTTCTGTCAGGCATATACCTGGAAATATAAAAAGGTATATCTTCACCAGTAATAATGACACGCTGTTTTCTTTTCTTTTCTTTTTTTAGTTAAAAATTTTTTTTTAATGTTTATTTATTTTTGAGAGATAGAGTGCCAGCGGGGGAGGGGCAGAGAGAGGCTCCAGGCTCTGAGCTGTCAGCACAGAGCCTGATGCGGGGCTCGAACTCACAGACCATGAGATCATGACCTGAGCTGAAGTCAAACACTTAACCAGCTGAGCCACCCGGGTACCCTGGGTCATGCTGTTTTCTATAGTAGTTGGACTAATAAACACTTCTATCAATAACATATGAAAGTTAGTTTTTCCAAATTGCCATCATAACTTGAAATCTTTTTTTTTTTTTAATTTTTAGCCATTAGTATGTTATTGTGGTTTTAATTAACATATCCTTGGTTACTAATAGATTTGACATCTTAAGTTTATTGATGAATGTGGATAGTCTCCTTTGTGAAATGCCTGTTTAACTTTCTTGCCCAGTTTTCTACTGGCTTGCATTTCTCTTAATGTTGTATAGGAGTTTTATATTTTTGAATATTGGCTCTTTGTAGTTTATGTGTATTGCATTTATCTTCTCTCATACTTTTCACTCTCTGGATGTTCTTCATTTTAATGTAGTCTCATTTTATTAGTTTTTCTTTATGATTAATGCTTTTTGTGGCCTGTTTTAAAAATATCTTCCTAATCCAAGATCATGAAGGTTTTTTTAATTATCTTCTGAGAGGTATGTTATTTTGCTTTTGACATTGGAATCTAGTTGGAATTAAATATTTTGCCTGGTGTGAGGTAGGGTGAAGTCCCATTTTCTTTCCATATAGATATCTAATTGTCCCGTGCTGTTCACTGAAAAGACTTGTCATTTCCTCACTGCTCTTCTGTGCCAACTTTACCGTAAATTAAATATCCATAATATGCCTGGTTATGTTGTGGTATGGTATGTCTTCATTCAGTTCCTTTGGTCTATTGTTCTATCCCTAAGCTGATAAAACATATCTTAGTTACTATAACTTTAAAATGAATATTGATATATGGTAAAATCTTGTTTTTCTCAACTATCTGTGCTCTTTTTGTTCTTTTGTGTTTCCCATATACATTTTACAATTATCTCAAGTTATACACAAACATACAGAGTTGGGATTTTGAATGGGATTTTACTCTATTGATCTTTACAGTAATAACTCACAGTATGTTAGCATAGTATTTCTCTTCAGTTACTGAAGTCTTCCTCAATTTATCTTAGAAATATTTTATATTAAGTGTTTTACAATTTCTCCATAGAGATCTTGCATGTTTTTATTGGTTTGCATCCTAGCTATTTTATATTTCCTTGATATTGTTGTAAGTGGCAGGTTTTTAAAAATTTTATCTCTTTGTGGATGGTATTAGAAATATGGTTAGTTTTTGTGTATTTTTTATTTCACTGTGCTGTCTAGAACCTCCAATACTTACACTGTGAATGAAGGTGTTGACAATGGCCCATCCTTGTCTTATTTCCAATCTTAAAAGAAAAACTTTTGTAAGCATTTCACCATTAAGTATGATATTTGGTTTAGGTTTCTTTAAATAACCTTTATCATATTAAATAAATAAGTTTTTTTTAATTCCTAGTTTGCTATGAATTGAGAGGTAATGTTGAAATCTATCAAAGCCTTTTTCTTTTTAAATTAAAGCACTATTTATTGCTTTGAAGGTGGATTTTTTTAAACAAAAATACTTTCTAAAATGTTTCATAAAGTTGTAGAAAAAAGGTTCTAATCTTACAGAAAACTTGTATCTAACAACCACAACACAACTAACATTTATTGCATGTTTGCCGTATATTAGGCATTGTAGTAAGCACTATAGTTTAGTGTGAAAGTTCTCAGATCCTGGTGCAAGTTTGTCTGCTTAGAATTCTGGCTCTACTGCCTATTAGCTAGGGGACTTTGGGCATATTTCTTATTCTATGTGTGCCTCAGTTTTTTCATCTGCAAAATGGAGATAATAGTAGTATCTACTACATAGAGTTGTGAGGAAGGAGTGAATTATATGTAATACATAAAGAACAGAACTTGTTACATAGTGCCAGCGTGCATGTTAGCTATTATCATTGTATTCCCTAGTCCGTGAGGCGAGTACTATAGGTATCTGTTTTACAGTTGATAGTGAGACTTAGAGAACTGAGGAGTGTGACCACAGTTACAGAGCTGAGAAGTGGAGAGCTGGAATTCCTACTTGATTAAGTGTCTTAACCCACCAAGCCAATGTATTTCAAACTTTTTACACTTTAATCCTTAATACATTGTGATACAGTACTACACCACACATATGTACACACAGTCACACAAATGAACATACTTCATTTGAAAGAAAGGTTTCACAATATTTTACCCTTACTACATACGAAGCACTTTGATATTTTCTATTTCATTTCCTCCAAAAATGCTAGTCATGATGCTGTGGGTTATGACTTCTAATTTGGAAAGCCATACCATTTATTCATTCATTGTTCATTCATTTATTCTACAAAATGAGCATCTTCTCAGTAGCAATCATGGTGCCAGATGTTACCGTTAATGTCTTTGATTGAGACTTAACCTGCAGTGTAACTTTGGTTTGGTGTAACTAAGGGGTCCTGCCGCTTATACAAAATAAGAACCTAAGTATTGTAAAATTCTGGTCAGATTGATGAACAGATTAGTTTATAAATGTCTTTGTTCTCCTTTACTTTTTGTTCCATTTATTTGAGCAGACATGTCAGTGGTCCTCTGAGATGTTGCTAGGGCTCTGTACATGGTTCAGATTGTTATTAATTTTTCTAGGCCAATGATATCAGCTGCTTTATTCATTGTTTTCATTATCTCCTTTGAATTTGATATATCTGCCTCTGAAAATTAATCTGTGTCCATAGAGACCCCAACCGAGCTCTGCTTTTGCCCTTATCTGTTTCAGCAGGAGTGTTAAAATTTGAAGAAATGTATGTATGTATGTATGTATTAATATTTATTTATTTTGAGAGAGAGAAAAAAAAATCCCAAGCAGGCTTTGTGCCGTCAGCACAGAGCCCGGAGCAGGGCTCAAACCCACAAACCATGAGATTATGACCCGAGCCGAAATCAAGAGTCAGACGCTCAACCAACTGAGCCACCCAATGCCCCTGAAGAAGTGAAATTTAATATGATACTTCCTGTTACCTGCATGAGAATAATTTTTGGCTTGAAAACAAATTCTTAAGATTATTCCTAAGGTTTGAAAAACTAGCAAAGACCAATATCTTATCTTATTTCTAATAATGCTCATGTATGTTACATTTATTTATCGTGAGTAACCAGCAGGCTCCTTTTAGAACATTGTGTAGGAACCAAATTATGGGCAGATCATGACTCTTTCACATATAAAGGGGTTAAGACATAACTTGACATTGTATCTGTGGATGTTTCTGTGTAACTCATCTTGATAGTCTTGCTAAAGCTCAGTGAAGTATCTTGGCTGTTATAGAAAGGAACGAGATTCTTCTCAGAGGAAACCCAACTTGGAGAGAGCTTTCCAGCTGCAAATTTAAGACATGACTTTATATGCCAGTTATTTCTTCTCCCTGTACCCTCCTCTGCCTTCATTTATCTAAGTGGTAGTCATACTTCAGAACTCACCTCTTCTAGGAAATCTGTCACTACCTTCCCCTGCCACCAGACTGAATAATACTCTTTTGTGCTAAATTTTAAAAGTTTTTTAGTTCAAAAAAAAAAAAAAAAAAGACAAGCAATAATAGTGTTAGAGTACTTTAGAATTTACAAAGCTGTTTCATTCTAATACCATGAGGATGCTAGAGTTCCATGTCATTTATAAGCAGTCTGTTAATTCCTTGATTGTCAAAACAGTTATTTGAAGAAGGTACAATAATATTATCTACATTTTGTAGATTAGAAACTGAGATACCTCTGAAGAGGTTAAGAAACCTTCCAAAGTCACACAGCTAGCAAGTGACAGCCTAGTTTGAGCCAGAGTGTAACTCTAGAGCCTAGGTTCTTAGTCTGTATGTTCTACTGCCTCTATTCAAGAGATCTGGAGAGCGGATCCTGCTCTCTTTCCTTTCCATCTGTGAGTTGAGGTTTACCTTGCTGTAGGCCTTGAGATCAACTCTACCTCCCTATCCAAGCCTGTTCTCTTGACTGCCACGCAGGTCTGTTCACCTAATTTCAGTCTTTTCAGTTAAAGCATAAAGTTTAAAAGTTTAAAGTTCTTAAAAACTGTCTTAGTTTACACCTTCCTCTCTCCTTTTACTCTTGAGGAGAGGGGAAAGAGAGGAAGATTCCAATAGCTTTACTTTTAGTGTTTGCTTTTTTCCCCTTAGTACATCAATTTTCAGAATAATGAATTAGTGTGCAAGTGACCTCCATGGTAACTAATGAGGTTTTTCTTTTTAATATTATTGTAAATGCATTGATTATTATCTTGAAGTGTTTTAACCCACTGCTGTCATTATTCTTTTTGATGTATATAGGTTGCTCCATTTTAGGTGAGTGGGAGGCTTTTTGTGTTGCTTCCTATATTCTTCTTTGTTTGTGTTTAAGTCTATTTCTTTTGGGAGAGAGCATGAGTAGGGAGGGGCAGGGAGAGTGAGAGTCCCAAGCAGGCTCTGCTTTGTCAGCACATGAGCTCAATCTCATGAACTGTGAAACCATGACCTAAGCCGAAATCAAGTGTCAGACGCTCAACTGACTTAAGTCACCCAGGTGCCCTGCTTCCTATATCTTTTTGATGTAACATGATCCCATATTAGTCTTGGGTAGCACAATAACACTCATCCTATATATATTCTGCCTCAAATCTGCAATCAACCATTTCTCTAAGGAGTCCAGGCTCCTGTTTGTAGGAAATGGTATTCTCAAAGGTCACTGTCTGAGCCCTTCTAGTACTGCTGATCAAGATAAATATTCATCTTCTCTGACAAATTAGTAAGTCTTCTCTCTCCTACACTATTTTTTACTCATTGCTGTTTCTGCAGCTAACGAACTACCTTGTTCAGAGTTTCAAATACCTGCCGTTTTTCAAACCCTCGTTTTTTTTTGTCATCTCCTCTCTTATCTTTCTGACTTCTGAGCAGTATAGTTACTATGATCCATAGTCTCCAATATGAAGTACTTACTTGCCTAATTCTCTTTCCATTACATTTTAGGTAGAATAATACAGATCAAGAACATTGATTTAATAAATTAACAGTGCTTAATTAGGAATGGTTATGAATATTTCCTTTGTGTTAGTCTCACTAGTCAGAGTCTGCTGTAGATGCTGTAATGAATCTGAAATTTCAGTGAGTTATATGACACATTCGTTCATGATATCCTTATATATAAGATAGGGAAATGCAAGCCAGACTAGAGTGTCTGGTCTAATCTAGAGGCAGAGCTAATTGAGCATCTATTTCCAGAATGCTAATGGTTAAGTCAGATTGGAGAAGGGTCTCTCACAGCTTACCAGAATGCCACCTTCTGTTTGTTTATTACTATATATTAAAAAATTTTTTTGAACATTTATTTATTTTAGAGAGACAGAGCATGAGTGAGAGAGGGGCAGAGAGAGAGAGGGAGACATAGAATCTGAAGCAGGCTCCCGGTTCTGAACTGTCAGCACAGAGCCTGACATGGGGCTTGAACTCACAAACTGTGAGATCATGACCTGAGCTGAAGTCAGATGCTTAACCAACTGAGCCACCCAGATGCCCCATTTATTATTATATATATATTTTTAAATTTAATTTTTTTTTTTAATTTACATCCACATTAGTTAGCATATAGTGCAACAATGATTTCAGGAGTAGATTCCTTAGTGCCCCTTACCCATTCAGCCCATCCCCCCTCCCACAACCTCTCCCATAACCCTCAGTTTGTTCTCCATATTTATGAGTCTCTTCTGTTTTGTCCCCCTCCCTGTTTTTATATTATTTTTGTTTCCCTTCCCTTATGTTCATCTGTTTTGTCTCTTAAAGTCTTCATGTGAATGAAGTCATAGGATTTTTGTCTTTCTCTGACTAATTTCACTCAGCATAATACCCTCCGGTTCCATCCATGTATTTGCAAATGGCAACAAATCATTCTTTTTGATTGCTGAGTAATACTCCATTGTATATATATATACCACATCTTCTTCATCCATTCATCCATCAGTGGACATTTGGGCTCTTTCCATACTTTGGCTATTGTTGATAGTGCTGCTATAAACATGGGGGTGCATGTGTCCCTTTGAAACAGCACACCTGTATCCTGTGGAGAAATGCCTAGTAGTGCAATTGCTGGGTCGGAGGGTAGTTCTATTTTTAGTTTTTTGAGGAGCCTCCATACTGCTTTCTGGAGTGGCTGCACCAGCTTGCATTCCCATATTCTTCTATTTTTAATGTATATTTATTTATTCTGAGAGAAAGAGAGAGAGAGAGAGAGAGAACGAGCACAGGGGAGGGGCAGATGGGGATGGAGAGAGAGAATCCCAAGTAGGCTCTGTGCTGTCAGCCCAGAGTCCGATGTGGGACTGGATCACACAAACCGTGAAATTATGATATGAGATGAGATCGAGAGTCAGAGGCTTAATGACTGAGCCATCCAGGTGCCCCCTCCCCTTTTAATGTTTATTTATTGGCCACATTAAAAAAATGTTTATTTTTGATAGAGCATGCAGTGGGGAGGGGCAGAGAGAGGGAGAAAGAGAATCCCAAACAGGTTCCACACTTTCAGCACAAAGCCCAATGCATGGCTTAAACTCATGAGTTGTGGGAGCATGACCTGAGCCAAAACCAAGAGTTAGACATGTAACCAACTGAGCCACCCAGGTGCCCCACCACATTTTGTTTAATATTGTCTTAAGGATGGAAATGCAAATAATCTAATACCAAACCTGGAGAAAAGAAGGAGGTAGGAGAAATAACTAGTGCACTGGGTGACAGGACTGGATTCCTAAAGATTTCAATAGGCCAGAATGACATACAGAATTTATTATATAAAGATAAAATTTATCAAGGACAAAGATAAAGTCCTACCTTTGGGTTCAGCATTCACCTTCACAAGAATGGAATAAGAAAGACATGGGTTGGGATGCCTGGCTAACTCAGTTGGTAGAACATGCAACTCTTGATCTTTTGGTTGTAAGTTCAAGCCCCACATTGGGTGTAAAGACTACTTAAAAAATAAAAAGTCTTGGGGTGCCTGGGTGGCTCAGTTGGTTAAGCGGCCGACTTCGGCTCAGGTCATGATCTCGCGGTCCGTGATTTCGAGCCCCGCGTCGGGCTCTGTGCTGACCGCTCAGAGCCTGGAGCCTGTTTCGGATTCTGTGTCTCCCTCTCTCTCTGACCCTCCCCCATTCATGCTCTGTCTCTCTCTGTCTCAAAAATAAATAAACGTTAAAAAAAAATAAAAATAAAAAATCTTAAGAAAGAAAGAAAGACATGGGTTAATGGTATATGTGATAAATACTTTAAGCTTTAGACGTTTATGAATGAGATATGAATTAAGTGTAAGGGGGATTAGAAATAAAAGGTCTTGAATTCTGATTTCAGTTCTACTGTTGACTGGCTGTGTAACCAAGATTAAGGTTCTTTGCCTCTTTTAAGCTTCAGTTTGCCAGTTATTAAGTATGTAGCATTTTTACAGTACTAGTAATTATAAAATACTATGTGTTTACTGGTACTGATAGCTGAAGAAACATAAAAGCAAAGCTAATTGAGTCTCATATTAAGAAAAAAACCATTCAGTTCTGGATACTTGAAGAGATCTTGATACTATGTGATTTCATTAAGAATAAGAAATGGGAGAGGAAGGGGCGCCTGGGTGGCTCAGTCAGTTAAGCATCTGACTCTTGATTTTGGCTCAGGTCATGATCTCGTGGTTTGTGGGATCGAGCCTCCGCGTCAGGCTCTGCACTGACAGCATGGACCCTGCTTGAGATTCTCTCTCTCCTTTTCTCCGTCTGTCTCAAAATAAACATTTAAAAAAGAAATGGAAGAAGAAGAAATTCACAGTTGGAAACCCCATTTAGCTTTAAATTTCTGAATGGTTGGTATATAAACTAGGTTAGGTTATACATTTATTTTTTGCCCTTGAGCACATAATTCAGGGCAGTAGGGAAAGCTTCAGGTTAACAGACTTTTGCTTAGGGTAAAAAGAAGCTTTTGAACCATTAAAACTGTGTAAAATGAAATGAATGGAATGAAGTACCTTATTGATTCCCTAAAGATGTGCAAGTAGAGTGTGGGGCAACCCCTTATTTTTGGAATGTTGTAGAGGGCATTCATGCCTCCAGTAAAGGTCTGCTCAAGGCAATTTCCAAGGCATTTTCTAGCTCTAAGATTCCAGGTTCTGTAATATGAGAATAATGATTCCTCTCAGTTATTGTGATGAATAAGTAAGGCCACACATGTAAAAATGTCTTGAATGTTGCATGGGACACAATGAATACTCACTAAATGTTTTTTGTGATATCTATAAAAATGATCCTTGTCCTGGCCTGGTACAAGTGAAATAATAAAGATAAAAATACCCTTCAACTCCATTACAAGAATAGGAGGTGCAGAAATCTGTATCTGGTATCTGGCAGGGCACAGTTGGGGCATTTTGCTTCAATGTGTTCATTTACACAGGTTTTGGCTTTTTAGCTTTTTTTCCCCCCCAAGTGGCAAAGGGCCTGACTTACTTGCATATGGAATAGATAGATTTGCTTTGCTGTGGCCACAGAATGTGATGATTAGATTCTTAGACTTGGGGGTTCTAGCCCTAACTCCCATACTTGGTGACTGGGTGACCTCATAAGCTTCAGTTTCCTCTTCAGTAAAATAAGGTACTTTATATTTTATGATTCAGCACAATAACATGTTAAGTGCCTGATACAGGGCCTGGTACCCAAGTGGTCAGTTAACAATAATTTCTCCTGTTTCTGTGATCTTTTCCCACATGTTGTGAGGGGAGTTTGTCAAATGCTTCCTTGAAGGGCTTCAGGGTTCGCTGGGAGAGAGCCTTTCTCCTGTACCTTTGAGAGGCTTCCTTCTGAATTAGTTCCTGGTCTGTGGCATAGACCAGTGCTGTTTTATAGAAACAGAACATGGCAGGAAGAATAGCTGTGGCCAGAGAGAGAAGCCGTCATAGGACTCAAAGGGAATCTAGTCTCTTTGTGCCCTCAGTGGAGAATTATTCCCACCTCGTCTTTGATCTCATTGTGGCCTTTTAAACTCTGATGAGAAGGACAAGAACAAGCAGTGTCACAAGGTATAAGCAGATGCTTAACAGGTCTGTATTGGATTGTTGCTCAGTGGGTCCTTTGCTCTGGATCCAGATGCTGCACAGAGTACCATACGAATGCTTTCTAAAGAGGCTACTGAACTCCAATTCTGATACTAGCAGATGAGGGTCGTCAACTCATAAATGGACAAGTTACTTAACTTTTTTTTGAGATCTCCATTCTCTCAATTACAAAAGGATGATAGCACTTGTATCCACCTTTGGGATTATGAGAATTATGTGACACAGCACAAACCACAGTGCTTAGTTGTGGTCGGTGTTCAGTGAAATCATATCCATGAAGAAAGGGATGGTATGGTTCTTCTAGAAATTGATTAATTATAACTCTTTTTAAGTCTATTCTGATAGAGTTCTGGTTTATATATATATTTTTTAATTTTTTTTTAATGTTTATTTATTTTTGAGACAGAGAGAGACAGAGCATGAACAGCGGAGGGTCAGAGAGAGAGGGAGACACAGAATCGGAAGCAAGCTCCAGGCTCCGAGCTGTCAGCACAGAGCCCGACGCGGGGCTCGAACTCACAGACCGTGAGATCATGACCTGAGCCAAAGTCGGCCGCTTAACCGACTGAGCCACCCAGGCACCCCTGGTTTACATTTTAATGTGTGTTTATGTATGATATATATCATATATATGATAGAATATGATATCATGCATATGTAAATTTAATATTGAAGGTTTGAATTTAAAGTGAGAAAATTTAGGTCCTCTGTATCCAGTCATGATTTTTTCACAGTATTCTATGTTCTGTTTCTAAGCCCTTTCAGCAACTCAAGCCCAGCACTCTAGGGAATCCCATCCCACACATAGTACTATTGTCCTATCATTCATTTTGCCTTTTTGGCTTTTTCTGGTTTCGTTTTTAAATTTTCTGTTGTAACTTTACTCTAATGTTTACCTTGAATTTCTTTTGCATTTTTAAAAGAGGAAAAGATAGGGCACCTGGGTGGCTCAATTTAGCATCCGACTTTAGCTCAGGTCATGATCTCACGGTTCGTGAGTTCGAGCCTTGCATCAGGCTCTGTGCTGACAGCTCAGAGCCTGGAGCCTGCTTCAGATTCTGTGTGTCCCTCTCTCTCTCTCTGACCCACCCTACTGTGCTCTCTCTGTATCTTAAAAATGAATAAACATTAAAAATTAAAAAAAAAAAGGAAAAGAAAAAGAATACTTATTACACCAGGGCCATTTTTATAGAACCATTTTAACCAAGTTTCTTTTAGCTGCATGTAGCAAAAACCCATTTAAGTTAGCTTGACCAATTAAAAAGAAAACAAAGTAGTGTATTCCAAGACATGGGAATGTGAGTTTGTCATGGTATGTCAGTTTGCCCACAGTTAGGAAGTTCATCCAAGCCTTAGAAAAGCTTGGAAAGTTCTGTGGGACCCCTTGGGTTAAGTGGCCAACTTTGGCTCAGGTCATGATCTCATGGTTCATGAGTTCAAGTCCCACATCAGGCTCTGTGCTGACAGCTCTGAGCCTGGAGTCTGCTTCGGATTCTGTTTCCCCATCTCTGTCCCTCCCCAGCTTGCACTCTGTCTCTGTCTCTCTCAAAAATAAATAAATGTTAAAGAAAAATGTGAAAAAAGAAAGGCTTAGAAAATTTTGTAATTACAAAATACAGAGTCCTCAAGAACCTAGGTGATTCTTCTTTCCATATCTGTCTTTCTCTATATCCCTAGCCATGTGGTCATGTATCTGATGGTTCTCTCTGCATACCTGCTATTTGCTGTGTTCTTTGGCAAGAGCCTTAATATATGTTTCCCTGTATGGAAAAAATATTGTGTATTAGTTTCCTGTGCTGCTGTTAAAAATTACCACAAACTGGGTGGCTTGAAACAATGGAAATTTATTTTCTCACAGTTAGGGAATCAGAAGTCCAAAAATCATCAGTATCACTGGGTAGAAATGAAGGTGGGCAGAGCCACACTTACTCCAGAGGCTTTAGGGGAGAATTCATTTCTTGCCTCATCCAACTTGTAGTGGCAGCCATTCCTTGTGTCCACCTTCCACCTGTCTTCACATTGCCTTCTCCTCTGTGCACGTGTGCGTGCGTGCGTGTGTGTGTCCTCTTCTGCTATATCAAATCCCCCTCTGTCTATATCAAATCTCCCTCTGTCTTTCTCTTTATAAAGACATGTGTGATTGCAAGTAGGGCCCACCTAAATAAGCCAGAATAATCTCCCAACCCAAGATCCTTATTTGATCACATCTGCAAAGCCCGCTTTTCCTTACAAGATAAGATTTACAGGTTTCAGGGATTAGGACCTGATATATTTGGGTGGCCATTATCCAGCCTACTACAAATAGGGATCATAAAGACATCTCTAAGTTGGCATGTAATAAAGTTGCCTAAATGCTAGTATCCTTTCTTCTTTACATCTCTCCTACACATACTGCCATTTAACATTCTTTAACATTGCTTTCAAATGCTTTTGTTTTCAGGAATGTTATTATCACATTAAGTGTGGGCCTGTTAGGATAATGATAATAAAAATAGTAGCTGTCATTTATTAAATGTCCATTGCAGCCCAGGCATCGTGCTGAGTATTTTATCTATGATATGTATGTACCATTTTAACCCCCATTTTACAGATGAGAGAAACTAGATTCAGATAGATGAAATAACTTAATTTTCCCAAGTTCAGTCAGCTAGTAAGTGTCAGAACTTCAGTAAAATAAGGATCTCCAACTCTAAAGGCTGTGTTCTTAATCATTGTATGTTACCTGTTACTCAGCAGTGAGGTTCAAATCTCTTGGCCCCTGATCAAAACCTTTTTTTGGAGGTTTCTTGCACGTGCTAGCAAGATCTGATATCACAGTTCACCAGAACACCTTTTTTTGTCATATGGCTGTTCTTTAGCAGTTGCTTGGTCCTGAGCAAGTGAATTTGAGGGAAGAGGAAGTTAGAGAGCTATATATCCAGCCTGAATTTCCTCTTCGACTAACTTGTTTGTTGCTAGGCAGTAAGTTCCTTGACTATCAGGAACATGATGATTTATTTCTGAATACCCAGTATGGAACACAGGGCCTGGACACAGAGTAGAGATTCTGCTAGAACGTAAGCTTCAGCAGGGACTTTTATTCACTGCTGTATCCATGCCTTACAATAATGCCTAGACTAGAAGAGCTAGCTAGGCTAGACTAGAAGAGCCTAATATCTGTTGAATGGATGGATGACTGGTTGGTTGGCTGGGCATGGTTCAAACTTCTTCACTGGTTAATAATTACAACTTTGCTTTAATGGATGTATGCCCTATGCTGGGCACTTACATACAGTATCAGTAATCCTTACCTTTCTGCAGAGTAGAAGTAATGGGCTGTGGCTGAGAAACGTTAGGGAGAGGGAGGAGTCGAAGATATCTCCCAAGTATCTGACCTGGATACTGGTCTAAGTCATGATGAAACCCAGGAGGAGGAGCATGAGCATGAGTTATTTTTTAGATGGGCTATATTTGTGTTATCTGCAGGTAGATGTAAGGATCTGTTCCTAAGACAAAGGCTCTAAAGATGCCCCCTGTTTGCCAGTCAGCCTGGAAAGAGTGATATTCTTGATCTGCCCAGAGCAGGGTTGCTTATTTTAGGACTGCAGGCTTAAAGCCATTATTTCCATGTGTTCTAACTTGAATCTGTTCAGTTTCTGTTCCAGATGATCGGGCTGAACAACGAACCTGTCTCATTTGTGGGGACCGTGCCACAGGATTGCACTATGGAATCATCTCCTGTGAGGGATGCAAAGGGTTTTTCAAGCGGAGCATTTGCAACAAGCGGGTGTATCGGTGCAGTCGTGACAAGAACTGTGTCATGTCTCGGAAGCAGAGGAACAGGTGCCAGTACTGCCGCCTGCTCAAATGCCTCCAGATGGGGATGAATCGGAAGGGTGAGTGGTGCTTGTGGCTCTACTACCCACCCTTCAGCCATCACTGTATCTTAGTATTAGCTATTAAGCCTTGGCGTTATTTATTTCCCAAGCCTGCACTGTGTGCCAGGTGTTGTACTATGTACTCATAACCCAAAAACGAATCTGGTGTAGCGCCTGCCTACAGGGATTTCCCAGATTCGGTGGGGAGAAAGACTGGTGAGATGTTACAGATTCTGTGAGAATGGATTCACAGGCTCCATTTGGCAAGACCCCAATTAACAATCAAGTCCTAACTGGGATTCATATACTCCACTAGTTCTTCTTTCAGAGCATAGCAGGAAGTAGGAATTTGGGATGAAAAAGTAGGAAGGCAGTATGTCACCTGCATGTGGTATCATTTTGTTTGCTAGAATCATGGTGTACTCAGAGGTTAGGCATGCCCAGAAATCTGCATCCAGGTTTGTGAAGAATGTGGGGTTTTGGGGGAAGCTTTCTGAGAGCCATTGGCCTGAGATTACATGAATAAACCAATTTTCTAAGAGGATTAATCCAAGGGGCAGGCTTTAAAGAATGGATTGGTGTGGGGGAAAGCAGAAAGGCTACCTAGAAAATTTTAGAGTCTGGAAGAAAGGTGTGAAGAATCTGAAGGAGGGGCAGGAAAAGTAATGTTACAGATGGGGAGACGTGGGAGAAGCTTACCTGATAAGAGTTGATAACATACTGGATATTGGGCAGCACCAGAAGTTGAACTTGAAGATTTGGATTAATAGTAACAGCCCTACCAGGAAAAAAAAGTCAGGCTAAAAAGCAGCGTGGGGCGTTGACCTTGGCAGTGCATTGTTTGAGGTACCTGTGAAAGACACATACAATGTCCACCAAGGAATGTGGATATGTAGGAACTGAAGTGAAAAGTCCTGCCTTTAAGCAGAAGTTTGTGGAACTGTTTGCAATCAGGTGGTAAAATTTTGTTGGTGGGTAAAAACCACCCAAGGAAAGAACTTGGATACAGAAGAGGAGAGGGCCAGTGTCAGAAACTTTAGGAGCGTTCTCATGGAGGGTGGACAATATAGTATAGTACAGTTCAGTAGAAAGCATGGAGGCAGGGGTTGGTGACAGATCAGTTCTGTGACCTTGGGCAGTTTGCTTTATGTCTGATGGTCAATTATCTTACCTTTAAAATCATGTGATAGTGAGTACTTAACCTTTTGGGAATTCTCTAGAGGATTAAATATGACAACGTATATAAAATACTCAGCGAGGTACTAGGGGTTCATAATAGTAGTGTGTCGGGGCGGGAGTTAGATTTAGTGAACTGTTCAAATTGGTTTTTTTTTTTTTTTTTTTTTAATTTTTTTTTAACGTTTATTTATTTTTGGGACAGAGAGAGACAGAGCATGAACGGGGGAAGGGCAGAGAGAGAGGGAGACACAGAATCAGAAGCAGGCTCCAGGCTCTGAGCCATTAGCCCAGAGCCCGACGCGGGGCTCAAATTCACGGGCCGTGAGATCGTGACCTGAGCTGAAGTCGGACGCTCAACTGACTGAGCCACCCAGGCGCCCCTGTTCAAATTGGTTTTGTCTCATTAATAAGTGCAGACAGCCAGATATACTTAACACTGGTTTTTATTTTTGTTTTTTTAAATTATATGTGGGATAAGAAGAATCCTTTAAAAGCTTGCCTATCATGAAGAAAGGTAAGAAAGTTCTAAAAAAGGGCATTTAGATAAATTTAGGTCATTTATAATTTACTTATAATACTAATATTTATCAGATACTATGTATATCAGAAACTCTTCAGCACTTTCTATGCATTGTCTCATTGAATATGCACAAACCTATTATTAAATATTACCCTCGGTTTATAGATGCAGCTGGGAGAGGTAAAATACCTTACCAGTAGATAAGTTAGTGGTGATTATGTGGATAATAATTACTAAGTTGTAATTCATTATTAATCAGGCAGGGCTGGTACCTAACCGTATAGACAACGTGCTGCTTTACAGCGTCTACCATATGGGCATAGCTACTCGCATGTTGGAATGCCCTGTGTTTACTGCATGATAAACACCTGTAATACAGCATTTAAATTGTTACCAACTTTGTCTGCTATGTGTCTAATCTCCTTTTCTGTCCAGAATTTACTTCCTGTGCCTCAAGCATGCTTTGTATTATCCTGCCTGTGCTCAGGTTCTTTCCTTTAGCTAGCAGTCCTCTCCCTTCCACACTGGCCGTTTCCTCTTACAGAAATGTTTCCCAGCCACCACTGCCAAACAAGTAACATCTTGAAGAGAGAGCCTGTGAGCATCTCCCCACTTTGATCTGATTTGGTGTTGGTCTCCAGTTTTCTCATCTCCCTTTTTTGTCCTCACTGTATTTTCTCAAAGCATATTTATGGTTGGCTTCTTGACTGTTCTCTCTGATGATTCATCCTGCTTATTTAGTTGGAATATGAGACTCTGGACCTTCTAACCAAACTCTCCTGTTTTAGGGAAGAAGCTTAACTTCATAACTCCTATAACCATAGCCAGGAGAAGATGACACAAGGAGTACTGAGGGGTGGGAACTGCCTTCCTTTGTCCCTTTGCATGCATTGCTGGATGGTTTAGTTGCCTTGTGAAGCTGCTTCTCAGAGAGAAACGCTGCCACCTCCTGGTTGGTGCTAAGAAAGCAGCATTTACATTGCAGTTGCCTTTGGAATGTTTTTGGTTGATGGAACTGTTACGTGGAACTGTGGTGTTAGCCATATAATTTTATGCATTTGTCAAAATGTAGAAATATACATCACTAAAGAAGTGAATTTTATGGTATATAAATTTGTTTAAAAGCAACAAGTTTATGGGGGGAAAGATAGAATGTACACTGTGATGAATGAGTCTAACTGGTATTACAGATAAATCACATGGGGAAATGGGGAAGAAAGGAGCTGACCTTGGAAAATAGTGTTTCGACTATATACCATAAGGCTGAAGACAAAAAGAATTGTATACAAACAAAGCTCTCTAGTTCATAAATTTGTTTCTTTCAAGGTTATGGGTTAGGAAGTCTGTCACTACTTTATTTGTATACTGGAGTTGAACAAGCAGGTAAATATATCGTTGATAATGAGAGTCCATTTTCTCACATCAGAGAAAGAAGTTATAAATCAGGAAAGAGGAAGGCAAGAATGAAGCACCAATCTGGTGCAAGATTGGAAGTATCAATATGAACTCATGTTCAGAAAAAATTTTTAGAAGAACCAGATCTTGGTCTCCAAATATCAATAAAAGGAACCAGACTCTTTGAAGGAATGGGTTATTCTAGGGCTGTGGCAGGGAAAATATAAGACAAGCCTGGAGCATCTGTGGTGCCAGAAAGTTAGAATGTGCTAGCTAGCTAGCTATCTTAATGTTTTTATTTCTGAAGGAGAGAGAGAGAGCATGAGCAGAGGAGGAGCAGAGAGAGAGGGAGACACAGAATCTGAAGCAGGCTCCAGGCTCTGAGCTGTCAGCATAGAGCCCAATGTGGGGCTCGAACTCACGGACCGTGAGATCATGACCTGAGCCTAAGTCAGATCCTTAACCAACTGAGCCACCCAGGCGCGCCAGAATGTGCTATATTTTAAAAAGGAAGGGGCAAGGAGGAAGCATTATCGAAAGGTCACAGGAGCTAACCTGAAAGCACTTCCAATAGCCAAAGTTAGAACAGCTTGAGCAACAAAATAACTATACATTAGTTTATAACTCAAAGAATAAAATATCCATGAGTTCCTACTGATAGAACTAACTGAATACAGGAATGATCATTCTTTCTTATAGAAGAATTCTAATTAATAAATGTAGAAGGCATGAAGGAAATAGAAGATCACCATTAAAACACAACAGTAGGGGCGCCTGGGTGGCTCAGTGGGTTGACCGTCTGACTTCGGCTCAGGTCATGATCTCGCGGTCTGTGAGTTCAAGCCCCGTGTCAGGCTCTGTGCTGGCAGCTCAGAGCCTGGAGCCTGCTTCTGATTCTGTGTCTCCCTCTCTCTCTGCCCCTCCCCCACTCATGCTCTGTCTCAGAAATAAATAAACATTAAAAAAATTTTTTCTTAAACACAACAGTAATAATTGCTGCAGGCAGGATCCATTTATGGATGCTAAAATAGAGAGCATAGTTTTAAAAAGAAACAGAGTATTTGCATAGCCCCAGAATATTTAGTAATTACAAAGGGGAAAGTAATAAGTTTCAGTAGAGAATTCTGACAGATACCATTTTAGCCAAGCAAGGTCAGTATCACCAGTATATTTACACATATACCCCCCTGATATTCTACAGTAGGGGCACAGATACACATATATACACCCAGGGATGGATCATTCCCAATCTACTTATGGGAAAACAGGGCAACCCAAATTGAAAGACATTCTTCAAAATACCTGACATACAGAATACTCTCCAAAAGTATCATTGTCACAAAAGACAAGGCAAGACTAAGAATGATTGGAGGAAACTACGGAGACATGACAACTGTATGCAGTATGGGATCCTAGATTGGATTCTGGAACAGAAGGGAACATGATTGGGGAAATCTGAATAAAGTTTATATTTTGGTCAATCATACTATGCCAAAGTTAATTTCTTAGTTTTGATGAATAGTCTGTGGTTTGTAAGATGTTAACAGACAGGGAAGCTGGGTATAGAGTATATAGGGTTTCTATGTACTAGTTTTTTTGCAACTCTTTTGTTAAGTCTAAACTTACTTCAAAATTTGAAAACTTAAGTGTTCAAAAAAACTCAACCGCCATGTATGAGCCAGCCCTCTCTTGTCCCCTGTCTCTAAACATAGATATCTCTTCATATATGGAATTTGACTGGTCAGGAAATTAATTAGCAAAGCAGTGAGGGAAATTTAAATAAGGATAGTGAGTGGAGGCTGGGCCCCATCTGTCCCTCTTCACTACCCAGCCCATTACCTCCCAAGCATTACCTCCTCACCCATCTTGCAGCCTTCAGGATAAATTCTGGCTTTTCAGAGTGATTTTCAAAGCCCCTCTGACTCTAGCATCAGCCACTTCCTCCCTTCCCTTCTCCCTCTGCTGCTCCCCACACAATTCACATTCCCCATGTAGTTTCATCGTCCCTAGAATGGTTTATCCCCATCTCCTCACCTGGTTATGTATACTTTTCTTTGGAGGCTAAGCTTTTGTTTGTAACATCCTCTAAGCAGCTTTCTCTGATACCACCTCTCACCGGAAAGATGACCCTCCTTGACTTCCACAGCCCCTTTTGCCCTCTGCCGTAGCCCCGATCATCTTGTGCTATCTTTGTCTCTTAACTTCTCTGTTTCCACCATTTAGACAGTGTGCCCCTTAAGGGCCATGGCCAAGTCCTGCTTAGGTAAGATGCTTTCTGGTTTGGTGGATTTACTCTGGTAGGGGGACCAGGGCACAAAACAGGATGGGGGAAATATTGTTAGTCTCATCGGAGGAAAGAGGAAGTTACACTGAGCCTTATGAGAAAATTTGTCAGTTAAGAATCGTGAAAAAAAAATTATGTGAGAAAATTCAGAATTCCCTAACTTTGTTGTCTCATAACTCATTAGTTAACTGGTTAAAAAGTAAAAAGGTTAAGGAAAACTTGGAGAAGGTGATGTGGGTAGAATGGCATTGTGAGAATAAACCTGTGGCATTGCCATACTGCTTTATCAGGATAAAAATGGAGCGCTGAGAAATCTCAAGGAAAGAATAATTGAGCAGAATCTTGAAGGCATAGAAGTTCAAGCTCTTTATAAAATTAAACAGCTGTTATTTGCTTATGATTTTATTTATTTATGATTTTATTTTTAAGTAATCACACATAACATGGGGTTTGAACTTGCAACCCCAGGATCAAGAGTTGCATGCTCCACTGACTGAGCCAGCCAGGAGCCCCTTAAGAGCTTTTTAAAAACCACTCCCCTCTTCCTTCTCTTCAAGAAGGAGAAAGAGAGAGGGAAGGGAAGGGGAAGAGAGAAAGAGAAAGAAAGGAAGGAAGGAGGCTGGGAGAAGAAGAGGGAGCAGAGGAGAGGGAGAGAGAGAAAGTGTGTGTGTTTGTATGTATTTTCTTAACTCTTTGGGAGGAAGTTACAGACATCATTCTTCTTTGTTTCTAACATGACCACAGTACTGTTATCAAAACCAGGAAGGACGTCTGGGTGGCTCAGTCGGTTGAGCATCCAAGTCTTAATTTTGGCTCAGGTCATGATCCCAGGGTCGTGGGATTAAGCCCCATGTAGGGCTCCTTGCTGAGCATGTAGCCTGCTTAAGATTCTTTCTCTGCCTCTGAACTCACTCACACTCTCTCTCTAAAAATAATAATTTTTAAAGAATAATAAAAAATTTTAATATGGCATAATACTATTATCTGATTAGCAAATCTTATTCAAATTTCACCACTTATTTCAGTGTCCTTTATAGCAAGATGTTTTTTGTAATATAGGAGCCAATCCAGGATCGTGTATTACATTTAGCTTTTATGTCTCTTCAGTCTCCTTTACTTATTTATTTTTTTAATGTTTATTTATTTTTGAGAGAGTGGTGGGGGGAGGGGCAGAGAGAGAGGGAAACACAGAATCCGAAGCAGGCTCCAGGCTCTGAGCTGTCGACACCGAGCCCAATACAGGGCTTGAACTCACGGACTGCAAGATCATGACCTGAGCCGAAGTCAGATGCTTAACTGACTGAGCCACCCACGCACCCTCTTCAGTCTCCTTTAATCTGAAAGGGTTCCTCAGTCTTATTTTGTCTTGAATAACATTGCCAATTTTGAAGAAAACAAGTAGAATATTCCTCAACTTGGGTTTTTCAGTTTCCTCACGATTACGTTAGGTCATGCATTTTTGGCAAGAATGCCACAAAAGCGATGATGTGTCCTTTTCATGCATCATATCAAGGGGGCATGGTGTACTTTGTCCCATTATTGATCATGTTAACTTGAATCACTTGGTTGAGGTGGTGTCACTTGAGTAAGGTGATGCTGCTAGATTTTCCCACCAGAAAGTTATTTTCTGAGTAGAGGCAACAATATGTAAACAGGAAAAGCTGTGTAAAGCAGCATGGTATGTTCAAGGACTAACAAATAGTTCTCTGTAGTTACAGTGTAAATTTTGTGACAAGAGATGAAGATGGGGAACCCCAGAGGAACCAGATCATAGGAGTGTCTTAAATGCCAAGCTGGCAAGCTGGGATTTAGCTCATAGACCAAAGGGAGCCACCAGTGGGTTTTGATGTAGTTAACTTTGTGTCTTACTCGTCTTTCTGCTTCTGGGTTTGGGTTGGCTGCCCAGGCCTAAGTGAAGAATGGTAGGTATGTGAGTTCCAGAACAGAAAAAGGCTTTGTGCTTCTTTTGAGCAGAGATAGGAGAACCATAGCTGCTGCCATTCTTGGGCTTGGGACAAGAAGTGGAGCAAAATCCATTCCTGTTATATCTGGAAGCCCTTTGTTTTTATTTTTTTAAATCAGTATCAGTTCACCACAAGAAAGATTCTCAGCCCTGTTGAGAAACTTGCTCTTAGCTCAGTGTAACATCAAGGGGCAAGCACAGCTTTAGAATCAGAAGACCTAAACTGAAATCTCAGCTCTGTCAGTTCTTCCCTGAGTAGCCTTGAACAAGTCCCTTTTCCTCTGTGAGCTTCAGGTGTTTTCATCTCTAAACTACGTAGGATTGGGGCGCCTGGGTGGCTCAGTTGGTTAAGCGTCCGACTTCGGCTCAGGTCACGATCTCACAGTTCGTGGGTTCGAGCCCCGCATCAGGCTCTGTGCTGACAGCTCAGAGCCTGGAGCCTGCTTCGGATTCTGTGTCTCCCTCTCTCTCTGCCCCTCTCCCACTCTCTCTCTCTGTCTCAAAAATAAACATTAAAAAAAATTTTTTTTCAAATTACTAAGATAGTAATAATTAGGGCACCTTCCAAGGTTGTTGTGAGGATCATATGTGATACCATATATGTGGGTACATTAGAAGCTTTAAAATATGATCCAAGTTCTTGTTTTAAAAGAGGCACTGTGACGCATTCTATTATTTCACACACTTCAGGTAGTTTCATGCCATCTTGACGAATTTTACCATCTTTGATCAAACCAGTATTAATGTTTATATTCTTCTTTAAATCAAATTTTTTTATTTGTGTTTTTTACATATTATTTTGAGAGAGAGCAAGAGAGCGAGTCAGCATGAACAGGGGAGGGGCAGAGAGAAAGAGGGAGAGATAGGATCCCAAGCAGTCTCTGTGATGTCAGTGCAGAGCCTGATGCGGGGCTCGATCTCACAAATCATGAGATCATGACCTGAGCTGAAATCAAGAGTTGGACACTTAACTGACTGAGCCACCCCAGTGCCCCAAATCAAAAAAATTTTTTAAATCAAAGTTAATTTTCCAAGGGAATTTTTATCATCTCAGTGAATGGAAAATCAGTATTTTTTTAGTGCCTATTAAGATACATGTGTAATTGAGAGTTTATCTATGCACCACCTAAAATTTTGTTTCTCCCAATGGTATGCAGGTACAATGGGAAAAACTAGTTGTGGAAAGAAATTTGGGCTTAGTCTAATAGTTTGGGTGCCATCCTTAATTCTTCTGCTGTCTAGTTTCTGTTGCCATAAGCAAAATACTTCATTTTTCTGAACCTTAGATTCATCTGTTCAGTGGGAGCAATACTAGTACTTTCCTCATGGGTTGTGTTACCCAGGATAGTACCTAAAACACAGTAGATGTCCATCATGTGTGAGTTTCCTTAGTCCAGGTGGGGTTGAGGGACAACATAAGCTTTTAAGTATCAGAACAAAATATTGGTGAGATGTAAATCTTTAAGACTTGTGGCCCTCTAAACGAAAAGAAAAACATATTGAGTTCCTTCCTCACCTACAAGACAACTAAAATGTGTTTGGTACTGGATCTGCCAATGATCTTTATTCTGTGAGCTGAAGCAAAGACATGGAGAACTCAGTATTGGAAATAGAAGTGTGTGAACACTGTCACTGACCCTGGAACAGCAGAAAAGGAATTTTAAGGAATTTTAGAACTTGAAATTAGGTTGAAAGATTGCTCCCAGACAAAAACTAGGATGCATCTGGCTCTAATACAGGCTGTGTATGTTTCCCACTCCAAATTCACAGCAGCCTTGTAAAGCAGACTACGTTGCCTCCATTTTCCTGATGAAGATGTTAAGGCTCCAGCAAAGCTGAGAATGGAACCTTGGTGTTTTAGCTACTGTGTTTGTAGAAAAGAGGCTGGATAGAGGGAAGGATTAGTTACTAAGTACCTACTTTATGTGCCAGGCCTTATGCTTGATGTTTTAGCTATGTTATTTTATATGTAATCCCCACAATACCCAGTATGATAGGTTCCAGTAGCCCCTCTATGCTTTAGTAGACTGAGGTTCAGAGAGGTGAAGAAACTTGTGTGTAATTACATAGACCAGGCAAAAACAGGATTTAGACCCAACTTTGTCTAATTCTGAACTGTGTAATTTTTTAAGGATACCGAGAATGATATCTGCTTTAAGGAAAATGAACTGAGTGTTAGGCTTGGAACCCTCAATCCTGCCCCAAGGACTTTCTAGATTCTTAATATTATTTTTTTTGAAAGCAGGTATATTATTTTATACACACACACACACACACACACACACACACACACACACACACACAGCAAAGCTTACTCACACATGATGCTGTTAGCTTATCTTCTGTTGTTAACATTGCCTCCTCCAAGCCAACCTTCACAGTGGCCATCGTAAAGATTTTTTGAAAATGCCGACCTGACCACATCCATCCTCTGCATTCCATCTCATCCTCGGCTTCCGCTGCTAAAGTCCATATTCCTACCCTGCCGTTAAAGGCTATCGGTGATTGGGCCCCACTTGGCCTCTCCAACCTCCAACTTCACGAACTCTTACTACTCTACTCACATGCACATGCACACACAAGCTTTAGCCAGGATGAACCACTTGGAAATTACCAGAAAGAATACTCCATGTTTACTTTCAACTTGAAGCTTTTCTGTGTACTGTTCACTCACCCTTTTACTGCTTGCGTAAATCCTATTCATACTTTAAGACGCAGTTCAGAAGTCATCTTTGCCAGAAAGTTTTGCCAGATACCATAGTCTTTCTGTAATTGTAGATCAGAAGTTTCTCTTCTGTGCCCCCATATTAAGTGCTCCATAAACAGTAATGGCAATAGTATTAGTAGCTATTATGCCTAATAACACTGGTACTATTTAAAGGGTGCTTTTTATTGCTAAATAACTTCTTCCTTTTGTGGAATCACCCGAATAAGAAACAATTGCAATGGGAACTCTACTGACTGCTTTTATAGGGAGAAACCAATCAGATCAAAATTTTGATTAATTAAAAAAAACAAAAAACAAAGAACCTTTTCTCATCCTACACATTAGACTGCAACTTAGCCTGGAAATAAAACAAAATATCTAAAAATGGAAATGTTCTCAGGGTGCCTGAGTGGCTTAGTTGGTTTAAGCATCTCACTCTTTGATTTCAGCTCAGATCAGGATCTCATGGTTTGTGGGATCATCGAACCCTGCATTGGGCTCTGCACTGACAGAGCAGAGCCTACTTGAGATTCTCTCTCCCCCTTTCTCTGCTTCTCTCTCTCTCTCTTTCAAAACAAATAAATAATTTTTTAAAATAGAAATATTGTTTCTATCCCTCTCTTCAAATTTACTAAAGCCTTCAGATGCATCATCCTTTGTGGGATATTTGTAACTGGGGGACTATTAATAACGCTGTCATCTTTGTTGAAATATTAAACGTATGCATTGTGTACAGTGTGTGTCCATTGCCTTGGGGGTCCAAAAGTATCTGTTGCCTATGAGGTAGCCTAGAATAATGAAAAGAGTATATATACTTTCGGTCTAGAAAGACCTGTTTTTTAATCTTGATTTCACCAATTATTACTTTGTGCTTTGGGCCACATAAGTTCTCTTTTTAAAGTGCCTAGACTTGTGTGGGTATGCTTTGACTGTCTTGGCTTATGTTTCCTTCCAGCAATCAGAGAAGATGGCATGCCCGGAGGCCGGAATAAGAGCATTGGGCCGGTCCAGGTGAGTTCTAGGCCTCACTCTTTGTTATCCACCCTGGAAACCCAGGGCTCCACATGTTCCCATAGCTACTTATCCTTGATCCTCTCATTTCCTGCTAGGGGAGCCATCTTGTTTTCATTCCTGTAAAACTGCTTTTAGAGCCTGGTATGAAAGTACTTTGAAAATCTTAAATATGTTAAGATAATTATTTAAAGCTCTTTTTGTGATTCCCTCAACCCTTCCCAAGGATTTCACAGGAAGTCAACTCAATTCTGGTTTTAAACCATCCAGAGAATTTTTTTATGTCATTAAAACAGCCTGGCAGAAATCAGTAAGATTACTTTGCCTTGTTTGTAGAGTAGGAATGATAATACCCATTTAATCTCACAAATATTATTAAGTACTTACTTTGTACAGGTCCTCTGTACTGTGAACTCAGTCTAGTGGAAGAGACAGATGTGTAAACAGACATTCAGAGTACAGTGAGTAGTAACAGGGGATATCTAGGGAGTACAGAAAAGAGGGACTTCTTTTCTGTTTGGATTGGAGCCATTGTTGGGGACTAAAGACATTTAGGGAAGGCTTCCTAGAGAAGGGAGAGTTTCAACTGAGTCTTGAAGGAAAAGGAGGAATTAGTTATGTTGGGAAGGAGTGGGGAGCCAAATATCTTGTAATACTGCTAGACAGAACAGAATGTAAAAAGACCACAAGATGAATCTTTAAGGAATCACAGGGAGTTTATTCAGTCAGGCAGGAGCACTGGGCACATGTAATGGAGTGGCAGAAGATAAGGCAAATTCCTTGAGTTTGGAATCTGTTCTCTAGAGAGTAGCCTTGAACTCTCTTTGATTATAGTTCCTTAGGTAAAGCCTTTGTAGGACCAGCCTACACCACTTTTTCTTACTTGCCAGCAGAAGAACAACTTTATGAAGGAAGAAAATTGGATCTGTGTATGACCCAATATGTAAATCCCTCAGGACACCAGTGGGCAGGACCATGCCTCAAGGATTATTGGTGTGGACCAAGAGGCAACCACCAAAAGCTTTTAAGGAGAGAGAGAGAGAGAGAGAGAGAGAGAGAGAGAGAGAGAGAGAGAGAGAGAATGAGAATCAGATTTGCATTTTAGAAAGATCATTCTAATAGTAGAAATGGTTTGTGAGGAGCTGAGTAAGTGCCAGTGAAACTGGGGGCAGAGAAAAAGCAATTCAGAGGGTTTTACAGAAGTCTAGCCAAGAGATATAGATAGTGGTTTTAAGTAGGGCAATGATAGTATAGATTGAAGGGGAGAGAATAGACTCAAGAGATATTTAATAGGTAAAATTGGTAGGATTTATCTAATTGAATATGAGGGAATATGAGAGAAAGACAGGAATTCAGTCATTTTGAGACATACGCTGATGATATATGGCGCATTTCCTATCACATGAACTCATTATGAGTTCGTGTGTGCGCTCAATTGGGGTGTGGGTGTATGCTGTATTCATTCTGTCTTTTTATTAATCCAATATTTATATTCATGTTATTCAAATCATATCTGTTTCTTGAAAGTCAATTTGATTCATTTTGGCCTATACATAGGTATTCTGTGTGTGTGTGTTAAAAAAAACATAACATGAAATTAACAAATTAAGTATGCAGTACAGTATTGTTTACTATATGCACATTTTCATCTATATATAGAGCCTTTTCATCTTATGACTGAAACTTTATACTCACTGAGCAGCAACTCCTTATTTCCCCCTCTCCCCATTCCCTGGCAACCACCATTCTACTTTTGCCTTTCTAGGAGTGTGGCTACTTTTGAGACCTCATGGAATCTGCAGTATTTGTTTTTCTGTGACTTCCTTATTTCACTTAGCGTATTGTAGCATATGACAGGATTTCTAAGGCTGAATAATATTCCATTGCAGATATATACCATATTTTGTTAATTCGTTCATCTGTCGGTGGATATTTAAGTTGTTTCCATCTCTTGGCCTTTGTGAATAATGCAGTGAACAAGGAAGTGCAAATCTCTCTTTGAGATCCTGATTTCAGTTCTTTTGGACAAATACCCAGAAGTGGGATTACTGGCTCATATGGTGGTTTTATTTTTACTTTTTTGAAAAACCTTCATACTGTCTTCCATAGCGGCCACAACCGTTTTCCATTCCCACCCAGCAGTGCACAAAGGTTCCAACTTTCTGCATCTTCTCTAGTACTTCTTATTTTCTGTTTTTTTCTGTTAATGTCATTCTGGACAGGTGTGAGGTTTTAATTTGCATTTGTCTGATTGGTGACATTGAGCATCTTTTCATGTATTTGTTGGCTGTGCTGTTTATATGTCTTTGGAGAAGATTTTTTGGGTCTGTTTTTGTCTATTCAAATCTTTTGCTGCCCCCCCCCCTTTTTTTTTGGAGAGAGAGAGAGTGCATGTGAACATAAGCAGGGGAGGGGCAGAGGGAGAGGGAGAGGGAGAGGGAGAGGGAGAGAGAGAGAGAGAGAGAGAGAGAGAAAGAGAAAGAGAGAAAGGGAGAAAGAGAGAATATCCTAAGTAGGCTCCATGCCCAGTGCAGAGCTCAACATGACAAGAAGCCTTTTCTCTGTTTTCTGTTAAGAGTTTTACAGTTTCAGGTCTTACATTTAAGTCTAATCCATTTTAAGTTGATTTTTGTATGTAGTATAAAAGATCAGAATCTACTTTCATCCTTTTGCATATGAATATCTAGTTTCTTTATACCACTTGTTAAAGAGACTATTGTTGTGTAGCCTTGGCAGCTTTGTCAAAGATCTTTTGACTCTACATATGTGGGCTTATTTGGGGGCTCTCTGTTCTGTTCCATTGGTCTATAGTCCTGTCCTTATGCCAGTACCATGCCATACTGTTTTGGTTGCTGTAGCTTTGTAATATGTTTTGAAAACAGGAAGTGTAAAGGCCTCTAGCTTTGTTGGTTTTTGTCAGGTTGTTTCGGCAATTTGTGGTTCTTTGTGTTTCCATATGAATTTTGGGACTTTTTTTTTCTATTTCTGCAAAAAATGCCGTTGGAATTTTGATAAGGATTATACTGAATCTGTAGATCACCTAGGATCCTATGGACATTTTAACAATATTGTTTTTTAATCTGTGAACACAGGCTGTCTTTCCATTTATTTATATCTTTAATTTCTTTCAGCGGTGTACAAGTCTTTCATCCCTTTAATTATGTTTATTCCTAAATATCTTGTTCTTTTTGATACTATTGTAACTGAGATTGTTTTCTTAATTTCCTTTTCAGATTTATTGTTAGTATATAAAAATGCTGAGATTGTTAGTATATAAAATGTACTGACTTTTGTACATTGATTTTTTTTTTATCCTGAAACTTTGCTGAATTCTTTTTTTTTTTTTTAAGTTTGTTTATTTTGAGAGAGAGAACAAGTGGGGAAGGGGCAGAGAGAGAGAGAGAAAGAGAGAGAGAGAGAGAATCCCAGGCAGGCTCTGCACTGTCAGTACAAAGCCCAATGCTGGGCTCGAACTTATAAACCGTGAGATCATGACCTGAGCCAAAGTCAGATACTTAACTGACTGAGCCATCCAGGTGCTCCTGCTGAATTCTTTTATTAATTCTAAGTTTTCTATGTGGACTCTTTAGAGTTTTGTATTTACAACAAGATCATGTCATCTATAAACAGAGGTAATTTGCTTCTTTCTGATTTAGATTTTTTAAAAATTTCTTTTACGTGCCTAATTGCAACAGCTAGGACTTCTAATACCGTGTAAGGAGAAATGGCGAAAGTGGGCATTTTTGCTGTAATCCTGATCTTAGGAAAAAAACTCTTAGTTTTTCATTATTGAGTAATGATATTAGCTGTGGGCTTTTCATGTGTGGCCTTTGTTTGTAGTCATTCTTTTTGTATTTAGATGCAGCAGAAAGTTTATCCACTGGGAATAATTCTTTTTTTTTTTTAATGTTTATTTATGTTGAGAGAGAGTGAGAGCACGAGCAGAGGTGGGGCAGAAAGAGAGAGAGAGAATCCAAAACAGGCTCTGTGCTGTCAGCACAGAGCCAGACATGGGGCTTGATCTTCTAAACCGTGAGATCATGACCTGAGCAGGAATCAAGAGTTGGACGCTTAACCCACTGAGACACCCAGGCACCCCGGGAAGAATTCCTAAGCATTTCCTCAATGAAGAACCTTCCTCAGTATTACCCAATGACTTTTGAGTACTCTTCTCCCACCATGCCAGGGCTTTTCAGTCGCTTATGTCTCTAGACCCTATGTTCTCTCTAGAATTGAGGTAGCTGATGCTCAGAGAAACATTCCTATTTCATCTCTCATTACATTTGACATTTTGCTACTAGGCATATAATTTCCTCTTTTGTCTTTTACTTTTTTAGATGATCTGTTAGGAAGAGAAAGCTGTGATCTCCAAGTGCTTAATTACAAGGGATAGAATTGAGCAACTGTTGTGCACTTGCACCTCATAACTTTATCTTAGATCAACCTCCCAAGTCTGTCTGGCTCAGTTTTGCACCCTGTGAGGGAATCCTGAACTGTGAAGGAGGTGGTGTTATCTTCATTTTACAAGTGAGGGAACTAAGGCTCAGAAAACTTGAGTGACTTGCCCAACAGTGAGCACCCAGGTAGAAAATGACAGATGAGGTCTGAACCTAGACGTAAGCACTGCTGGTGTGTTCCATCCCCTTAATGCATCACTGATGGCCTAGTGTACCATGGGACCCATAGGAAGAGACAGGTACAGTACACCTTTGTCTCCCAGCTGGAACCAGTCTTACTGACTGGTTGTTTTCACCTTGCTCAAGTACTTCCATGCCCTGTAAGCTCTGGTCTTCCTCTCACTGCCATCACTGAGCCTGCTTCAGTCAGGGTGTCACTAAATGTCTTACAGTTTGATGGCACCTTTTGTCTTCACGTGTCTTTTTTTTTTTTTTTTTTTTAATGTTTATTTATTTTTGAGAGAGAGAGACAGAGACAGAGCACAAGTAGGGGAGGGGCAGATAGACACAGAATCCGAAGCAGGCGCTAGGCTCTGAGCTGTCAGCACAGAGCCTGGTGTGGGGCTTGAACCCACAGACCATGATGAGATCATGACCTGAGCTGAAGTCGGACGCTTAACTGAGTAAGCCATCCAGGCGCCCCTTCACGTGTCTTACACAATGTGTGATTTCAGTGTTCTAAAGATCCCTAAGTGAAAAGATTTGTTTTGCTACATGTGCTTGAATAAAGACTACCGTACCTCCAATTCAGTACACAATCTAAGTTATTTAAGACCAGTCACTCAACTTGTGTACCAGTTAAATGTTTCTCGTTTTCCCTCCAAGTCCTGTATGCTGGCTGGCTTCCAGTTCTAAATGCCTCCTGTATTTATGATCACAGCAGCTCAAGGTTTCCTCACAGGCTGCTGGAACAAAGAGTTATGCAGGTTTGACTCAGATTTCAGAGAAAATGTCCTCCCAGGCTTTCTATAGAAACAAAAAATAAAAATGTATCTGGCCTTTCCTCCTTACTACTCACTCTCATCCCGTGCTAAGTTTAGCCAGTTAAGCTTCAACTCTGGGTTAAACACTGTATAGAAGATGTGTTTACTCACTCCCTGTGTGGTATGATAGCTAGAGCCAGGGACTGAATACTTGGATACTTTGGCCTCTTCCTCAAACTCCTCCCCAGACGTGGGCACACAGTGTGATCTTGGGCAGGTCAGTTCACTTGTCTGAGCTAGAGTTTCTTCTTATTTATTCAGTAGGGTTGGGAATGTCTTTCTTACTAAGAAAATCCATGTGGAGTTTCATGGACAGTACTTAATAAGTGAACATTTGTTTATCCAACGTGCATTTTTTGAGCACTTTTTTCTAGGTTCTAATCATAGCCTTAGGTCTAATAGAGGGTATTCTTATGATACATTATCGTAAATGCTATAAAAATAATAATGATGATGAAGATATCATTGTCAGCCTTCGATAATTATTGCTATGTGCTAAGCCCTTTTCTAAACATGTGATAATGTATTAACTAATTTAATCCTCACAATAACCCCACGAGACAGATATTATTCTCTCCACCACATAGATAAAGGAATTTAAGTTAAAATAGGTAAATGACTTGCCTAAGATTGTACAACTTTTAGAAAGTAGCAGAACCTGTGTTGGAACAAAGGTGCTCTGACTCTAGAATTCATACTCTTAACCACTATGTTATTCTGCCTATCTCAGAATCCATAGAATTGTAAGTGGACAGAAGAAGGACCTAAAATTCTGTCTAGGTAGCGATAGAGGGTTCACAAAGAAGGTAACATTTGAATTGGGTCTTAAAAGGCAAGGAGGAGTTTGTTATTGAAGAGTGGTGTTTCAGGGGTAGGGAAGAATAAACTCAAAGACAAAGAGGAATGTTGAAGAACATAGACACTTTGTGGCTTGAGAGGAGGGTAAATGGACAAGAGGAAAATTATGGTGAGCTGTGGTGCTAGGAAGCAAGCAACCGAGCTGTCCTAAGATTAGTGAGAGACAAAAAAAAAAAAAAAAAAAAAAAAAAGATTAGTGAGAGACTGTGGGGTATGGAGGTAGAAGAGAGGGAATCTGGGTTTCTCTCTAGAGAGTTCTAGGAATGTGAGTTTTAAATACATTCTCAGTCCTAAAGAAGGAACGGAGGTTATCCTGGGCACCCAGTCTAACATGTGTCAATTCCTTGTCAAAGATATCAGAGGAGGAGATCGAAAGGATCATGTCTGGGCAGGAATTTGAGGAAGAGGCCAATCACTGGAGCAACCATGGTGACAGCGACCACAGTTCCCCTGGGAACAGGGCCTCAGAGAGCAACCAGCCCTCACCGGGCTCCACACTGTCCTCCAGGTGAGCTTCAAGGCAAACCCAGCATCATCTAGGGATCACCCAGAGAGTACACAGACCCACACGGAACCTCTGGGCTGTCTCAGCCATTGTACTCTTGTTCCCTCAGTCTTTGGGGCAGGGACGGACCAGGATGACACAGAACAGCATTTCACAGCCTGCTTTTTGCTGAAGACCTTGAAAATGTCAGCAGTCTCTTTGCAGACTAATAAAGTACTATAGATGCTGTCTGTGCCCATACGTTCTTCACCTAACAAAATAACATTTTAAATGTAGCTCTTTTCTCTCATTTACTTTATCACTGAAATAAAACAAACCACATTGACAATATTGAATTAAGTTCTAATTTCTTTGCCTCAGCAAGAGTGAAGATTTTCACTTTATAAATTTTAAGAAACTGAAAAATTTTAAGCTAGTGATTTAAATTTGCTGTTATCATGGAATACCAATTTGGAGACTCTTTGTTCAAGAATGTTAAGTTAGTTGTTATGTGTAAATGTAGCCATCAACTACCAGGGAAGATTTCCTTTTTGCAGAAATCTTTCTTATAGGACAGGGATTGATAAACGTTTTCTATAAGGCCAGATAATAAATAATTTAGGCTTTGTAGGCTATACAGTCTGGGTCTCAACTACTCAACTCTGCCATTATGGTGCAAAAGCCACCAGACACTACGTGAATGAATGAATGTGGCTGTGTACCATTAGCCTATAGTTTACCAGCCCCTGTTACAGGAAATGCATCTAGGTAAAGCTACAGGATTGTTGTTTTAGGTAACAGAGTGGTTAGATTTCTTCAGTGGTTAGTGGTTAGATTTTTCCAATGGCCAGTGATTAGATTTCTCCAGGAAAATACCAAGAATCTGCCTGCAGATTTTTATCTGCCTTTTTCTTGGTATTTTACGGTAACTTTTATTCATTCATTTGTTCCTTTTTGTTTCAGTTCTTTCAGTTCCTTTTTTGTTCCTTCTTTTGAATGTTTAGGGGAGTTGTTGCCACATGTCAGGTTCCTTGCTAGGTGCTGGATTTGTTTTGTGGCCTGGCAAGGCCCTTAGGCTGGCTGTGCCTTAGTTTTCCTAGTAATAAAAAAATACATACCCCCACACCTTTGTGGACCATAGTCTGTGAGTATCCATTAAAATCTCTTCAAATGTGGCACCTATACAAAGAATTTATTCAACCACTCTTTATTCAGTACCTATTTTGCCAGGTGCTGGGTGTCCAATGATAAGTCACACATACACACATCTGTACAGAGTCCCTATCTAGTAGGGGAGACATGCATGTAACCGTTAATTATGTCCCTGATGAAGACACACTGCATGGCCAAAGAACACCTTAGCCACATTGTGGCTCACTTCCTTTGAGCAGGCAGTACACCTGCCATGGTTCTGCTTGACATGAAACTTTTCTTTCCAGTAGGTCTGTGGAACTAAATGGATTCATGGCATTCAGAGAGCAGTACATGGGGATGTCTGTGCCTCCACACTATCAATACATACCGCACCTTTTTAGCTATTCCGCCCACTCGCCACTTCTGCCCCCACAAGCTCGCAGCCTGGATCCTCAGTCGTACAGTCTGATTCACCAGCTGGTATCAGCGGAGGACCTGGAGCCATTGGGCACGCCCATGTTGATTGAAGATGGGTGAGTGCCCCATTTAGTCCTTGCGACTTCAAAATGATCTCCACCCCACACCCACCTTCATCCCTGGCTACTAATACCCTAGGCTTTGGAATGAGTCAGGGGATAATGAGTAATGACTGAAGCATCAGAGGACAAATCTGTATATATCTTTGCAGGCAGTGGCCCCTTGTTTTTCTCTTGAGCATCTTTTTTCATAGAGTTGGGACTGTTTTATCAATCCTATGGAATTGGGATTAAAAGGCTTGTTTCTGCTTGGGCCTAGCTAGGTAAGCCAGGCCCTGGGATGGGTCTGAAGTGCTTCTCTGGCTCTGAGTCAGAGATGAAATATACTTCTGGGGATAATCATACATTAAGTTCAGGCTCCGTAACAAGGCACTAACTGGTTGTGGACTATCTGCATCTCTAGCCAACGTACCCATTGGTAGCCTGGTGCCATGTGCTCTGTGTACAGACCTGAGTTGGTGGAAGGAATACTCTTTAAATCCTCTGTCACCTCTACCTGAGTAGATACTAGTTCAGCCTTCAGGCCCACCAATTGCTGCACCCATTCCTTTGGCCTGGGGCACAGGCTGTTTGCTATCAAGCTTAGATCCCTAGGATGTATCTGGAGATCTTTCAAGCTAGTCTCCAATATCAGCGGAGGAAATTCAAAGATCTTCTTATAAGAAGGACACACAAAATCTTTATAAATCTGAGTGTGGGGGTGTGGGGAAGAGTCATGCCCAGGGGCCTTGAGAGAAAGAAAACTGGGACCCTATCTCATCCAGCCCAGAGATGAGAAATGCCCTGCTCCTTCCATACAGCAGTAACTCACAAAGGCTAAGCAACTTTAGTTCCTGAACTCACCACCAGGGGGTGCAATGAGAGCAGGAAAACCTTCTGAACATGTTCTCTCTTTCAGCCATCTGTCCTCAGGCTCATTTTTGTTGTCAGCCCCTGTATTGGGTGGGTACCAGACCTGACCTAATGGAGCTCTCATTGCCAAAACTAGTGCAAGGGTCACAGAATTTTCTCTCAACACATGGAACATTTGTGGACACCAACATTAAAAGTCATACTCCCTAATAATTGCACAAATTTCCAAGCCTCCTTTCCTTTCTACAACCTTTTCTCACCAAACCCACCTCCCCAGCCCTGAGCTTGCTGCTGGCTCCAGTCCTGCCGCTTTATCATTAGACTCAATTGAATGAAGTTGGAGACCCATGATCAAGGGCAAGGAGCCCACTGCCAGAGACCCTTTCTACTCTTAGGAGTAGCCTCTACCTGTGCCCTTATCCTCTCTCTCTGGCCACCGGAAGTAATTTTCCACTGTCCCTACCCCCAGGTATGCTGTGACTCAGGCAGAGCTGTTTGCCCTGCTTTGCCGCCTAGCTGATGAGCTGCTCTTTAGGCAGATTGCTTGGATCAAGAAACTGCCTTTCTTCTGCGAGCTCTCAATCAAGGATTACACGTGCCTCCTGAGCTCTACATGGCAAGAATTAATCCTGCTGTCTTCCCTCACTGTTTATAGCAAACAGATCTTTGGGGAGCTGGCTGATGTCACTGCCAAGTATTCACCCTCTGATGAGGAACTACACAGGTAAGGGCTGTTGGCTGGGGAGGAAGTCCCAAGCAACCAAACCATTGTCATTCCTGCAAGGTGGGGATGGAGTGCTCCCCACTGACACTCCAAAGGATAGGAATTAAAGCCACACACAAGGCTGGATTTGAATCCTCACTCTACCACTGACTACCTTTGTGACCATGGTCAAATCTCTGATCCCCAGGTTCTGAGTTTCTAAAATGGGATAATACCAGTACTTCCCCCAACAAGGTAGTTGTGAAAAATAAATAATATTGTGCAGCATGCCTTAGCAGAGTTCTAAGCTATTATTATTATCATTATTATTATTATTATTATTATTATTATTATTATTTTAATCACATCTGGATCATTGAGGTAAGAATATATCTGGGAAAAACAAAAATCTAAACTCTAAACTTTATCTGTAAGGTGAGGGGGCTCTGAGCTATAGTTTACAATTGAAGAATAAGACCTAGAAGTCACTGCAGTATCTACTGTGTGCCAGGCACCGGGCTTGGCTTTTTTTTTTTTTTTTTTTTTTTAAGTTTATCTATTTATCTTGAGAGAGAGAAAGAGAATGTGAGCAGGGGACGGGCAAAGAGAGAGGGAGAAAGAGAATCCCAAGCAGGCTCCACACTGCCAGTGCAGAGCTCAGTGTGGGGCTCAGTCTCACAAACTCTGAGATCATGACCTGAGCCGATACCAAGAGTTAGTCGCTTAACCAACTGAGTCACCCAGATGCCCCTGGGCTTGGTATTTTATATGATTGTCTTCTTTCTTTCTCACAGCCTCCAGCATTATAGGTGTGGTTATGCCCATTTTATAGATAAGAAAACTGAAGTTCAAAGAGACCTGCCCTTGAGTGTTGGGACCAACACTCCAGAGCCTGGATTTGAACCTGTGCTTACCTGGTGTCAAAGCTTAGGCTCTGTTACTGTATCTGAGATGCAGTGTGATGGTAACAGCATGGGACTAAGAGACTGAGCCATTCTTTTCAATGTTTTCTGGCATAATGTCTCATCCCAGCTGACCAGGATCCTAATCTCCCTGTCTAGCACAAATCTTTTACTCACTCACTTTGAAGACCTACAGCACATGGTGACAACCCAAAATCAGAACAAATGATCAGTTGATACAGCTTTTCTGGCTTATTAATTTATCCATGTGAAAAATAAAGCTTAAATCACATTGCAATAGACATTTCATTAATTCACCTTTATTGAACAGTTTAAAAAAACAAAGTCATGGGATTCCAGAGCACCAAGAAAAAGAGGAGAAAAGGTACCCCCATCAATGAAAGCTGAAGGAGATGGGGTGCTAGCCCCCACACTTCTCTACACAGGACCAAAGTACATCTTCCCCTGCCATCCAGTTACCATGGCATAAAGACAGGGGGAGTGTTGGGCTGAGAGTAAAGCTCCAAGACTCTCAAGGGCTCTTTGCAAAGCTGAGGGAGGGAGGAATCAGGGTGCCAATACCCTCCTCTGATTTTCTAATATTTCCTTTTCAGTGATGCTTACTGGTTTCAGGGTAATCTGTAAATGACAGAGCTTTGAACCCAGCTGACACTTTGACCTGTAAACAGAGCTATCTGATTTTGCACATGACCTAACCCCTTGTCTTGAGCCTCTAATTCATTGTTTCTATCAAATTCCTATCTCCTCCTTAACTCTGGGCCAACTAAGTGTTTGAATTGCAGTTAGCAATGCTAATACTGTCAGGGTTTGTAGAGCTGGCCCAGTGAGCCTGGCCTCCTTATTTGCTTGGAATCCACCAGTGCAGCCTGCGGCTGTCTACAAAGTCAGCCTATGGGCTCCAGTCTCTATAGAATGATGGGTTTTCCCCGGTCTTCTGCAGGTAGGCAAGGATCATTGGCCATGCAGAGCCTTCTGTGGCTTTGAGCTTTATAAGGCACCCCATCCCACTGTATCCAGTCCCTTGGGCCCTAAGAGCAAGGCAGGGGCCAGTAACAGCTAAATTAGTGAGGGAATGTTTATTTCCTAGGAAGCCTCCTTACCAAGGAGAATGTAGAGCTGCACTGTCCAATATAGTAACTGCTAGCCTCGGGTGACTTTTTAAATTTAATTTAATTAAAATTTAATAAAATGAAAAATTCAGTCCTCATTAGCACTAGCCACATTTCCACGTGCTCACTAGCCACATGTGATTAGTGGATCATGTATTGGACAGTGCAGATACAGAACATCGCCATCATCTCAGAAAGTTCTGTTGAACAGTGCTAATTCTAGACGATGTATTGGTGCTGAGCTCTCTAGTGGATTCTGAGGATAAGAAATAGATTTGTTGTCAGGACTCACTACTCCATGCTAAAAGCATATGGAATCCTTCCATGGAAAAATAGGAGTTAAATTTCAACAAGTTAGTTCTGATTCCGTGTACTAGGACCCTGTTGTGCATGTCAGGGGAGCGGTGTTGGGATCGTAGATGATGCAGACACGGTTTCTGACTCAGGTGAGAGCCCCGTGGTTTAGGGGATTGGGAGACAAATAGAAACAGATAACAGTCTATAGTCCAGGGGGGTACTGGTAGAGATTGAGGGACATATGAGGGTCTAGGAAGTAAGTACCTCTACTTGCATAATCAGGTAGTGCTTGCCAGGGGATAAGACATTTGAGTTGCATCTTGAAGTGGGTTTTTATATGTAGATTATAGAGAACAGGAGGAAGGCGGGAGATAAAACAGAGTCCTAGAAGTTAGAGATCTTGGATAGTTGGTTTGTGTACGGAATCAAAAGCAATCCTGTGGATTGTATAGAGAGAATGTATCTGAGAGACAGAAATGAGGGGAGAAATGACTGGAGAGAAAGGTATAAGAAGGCAGATCATGAAGGTATTCAAATGCCAATCTAAAGAATGTGGATTATCTTATGTGACTACTGTTAAGTCTTAGGATGTTTTTAAGTGGAGTAATTACATGGGCAGTTAGCATTTTAGAAAGATCCCTGAGGCTCTAAAGTCAGGATTGATTGGTATGGACAACGCTAGAGGATGGTATCTGTGTAGGAGGTTGTTCCATAATCCAGGTAAAAGAAAACAAGGCCTGGACAAGGCAGCAGTGACTATGGGAATAGAGAGGACAGCACAAAATTAAGAGATAACAAGGAGGTAAAGTCAGTGGGACTTCAGTGAGTGGAAAGTTGGGTGGGGGTGCTACCAGGCAGGTGAGTGCCAATTCTCTTAGCCAAGATAATGGAGCCTGAGAAGAACAGGCTAAGAGATGAGCCACTCTGAGTTTGATCTGGAGTCTGTTGAGCCTGAGATGCATGGGGAACTGCCCTGGAGGTCAGAGGAAAAGGAAGTGTGAAAAACCCTGGAATCAGGTACATCAGTGTAAAGCATTCCTTCCTCTGCTAGAAACCCAGGGTGTGGAGTCTGTAATTGGCCATAGCTCTTTTCTACCTTGCCTGCTCCTGCATTACTCCTACTCCCCCAAAATGCCTTTACTTTTTCACAACTCTTAAGTGCAAGTAAGTTCCTGCTGTCATGAAAGGGCTTTTCCCCGATGATACATGACCACCTCCTTTTCTCTTCTCAAATATTGAATCAAATTTATGGTACCCATTTTCCTTAATCAGGCTGTTATCAGACAGTGAGCTGGGTGAATTTGATTTAAAGCAGATTGTAGCACCAGCCAGTGACTGCTCCTGGCCCTAATCAAGACTCCTTCACTCTCAAGAGAAGATGCCTTGCACTAGATGGGCTTTAATGGGCAATTCTATCTCACAAGCACTAGCTCCATTTCTGCCAGATCTATGAAAAGTTGCCTCCCAGCTTCCCTGCTCAGATCCTAGCTGTAAGGTTCAAGAAACACAATCATTTTGCTGTTGCAACAGGAGCAATGATGATGATGCCATTAATAATGATAATAGTTAACAATTATAGACTGTTTATTGTGCCAAATTCCATCTTAAGTGCTATACAAACATTATTTGTTTAGTCCTCACCACCACCCGAAGCAACTGCACTAATATTATCCTTGTTCCACAGAGGAGGAGCATGAGGGTCAGAGAGGTGAAAACTCAAAGCTACAAACCTAGGAAGAGATGAAGTAGACATCACCACCTAGATCTGTTGTGCCCCAAAGCCCAGAATCCTTACCATTTCCCTCTGCTGAATTATTTAGCCTTCTCAAAACTTCGGCTTTCTGGAATGTGTCCTGGAGTTAGAGTCTTACTCCCATCGTGGAGTGTTTATGTGGGTGCTGAGATGGCAGTTCCTCTAAGGTTGTGGCTGATGACTGCTCCTGGGGGTAGGTGCATTTAGCTGAATGAAAAGGAGACAACTAGGCCTCTCAGCCCCCTTAATGGGACATAACTTACATAGTGTCAGTTTCAATTGCTGACTGAATGGTCCAGTGGTTTGGGGGATCCTGGCAGGAATGTTTTCTTTGTCCTAGCATGCCTATGTAATGGGAACCTCGAAGAAGAATGGGTGTGTTTGTCCAACTTTCTGGCTTTAAATGCTGATAATGTGCAGACAGGGAATACAGGGGCGTTAGAACTGTGGAGTGGGCAGATGTGGAGGAGGCACGGCTGGAGGAGAAAGCAGGCCCATGGAACAGAGAACAATTTGTTTATCAAGGGGTGGGATGCGGGGTGTGGAGGAAAGCTTTGCAGTCAGGCTGTGGAGACTGAGTGGGGGCTACTGGGCGGGCTGCCAGCCCCCCACCACTGTCAGGGGTCCATGATAGTTGCCTGTCCTAGGAAATTTGGAAAAGAGAGTATGTGCTGTCCCCAGTAGAGCGGGCAGATTTGGGACATGTGCTAATGCCAGGCACTTGGGAGCTCCTTTGTATCCCTTGCAGTAAGTTCACCACCGCAGGCTGGGGGTCCGGCTGATAACCACACACCTGCAGGTTCTGCAGTGCCAGAGGGAGCACTTGGGGCAAGCGGTTGCTGATTAAGGGAGAGAACATTATCTTTGTTTGCTACACTGCTCCGCCACAGACAGATGCTGGCATTGCTGCTCTGCTTGTGTCCTCCTTTTTGACCTACTGCTTTTCATCCCCACACCACCCCTCCAGGCAGGTCCTAGAGGGAATTTGCAGGAAAGACCTTTTTCCTCTCAAGAACAGAAGTAGCCAGCAGAGTACTGTGATGAGGCAGTGATGTGATCTTCACTCTCAGGCCCACTGCCTCCTGCATGTCTCAGCAGCATCGAGGCACTGCAGCATACCCTGCACGTAGCTGAGTTGAGCCCTGGGCTGAGTTGCTGTGGGGACCTGACAGTCAGGGAGTGGACAATGGAGTGCTGAGAAAGCAACAGGCTTGGAATCAGAAAATTTAGGTTTAAACTTTGGCCCCACCCACCACCACTTATCTACCATGTAACTTTTGTGGAAGGCAAGATGCTCTTCTTTTGCTTCCTTATCCCTAACGTGGAGGTGATATCTCATGGTTGTCAGGGGGGTAAAATATAAGAATGCACTAGGGGCACAGTAAATAACCTCTCTGAGCTTTGTTTTCACATGTGAACAGAGAATTGTAATACCAATTTGGTGGATGTATTGGGAGTATCCCATGAAATAATGTGTGTCGAATATTTAACAAAGTACCTGGCAAGTAGCAAATGCTCACCAAAGGGTAGAATGGTAGGTAAGGTTAGTATAGGAGCTGTTCAGTATAAATTTGTCTATCAGCCAGTTTGGGAAAGCATTAATAAAGTTATAAAAACTGTTGGGCCAGGCACAGAGAGAAATGGAGTCAGCCGTCATTGTTGAGATCAGCTGATGGAAGAAACGAAACCCCAGCTCAGACTGAGGGGGAGCCAGACTTTGGGGCAAAAGGGTCAGGGCTCTAGATTGCAGGTAGCTGCTGCTGTAGCTCCCCCTGGTGCTTGAGAAGGGCAGATGCCTCTGGCTCCAACCAGGGCCAGGCTTTCCCCAGGGAAGAAAAAATGTGCTGCTTGCCCAGGAGGCCAAGCCCTTGCAAGGCCTTCAGAGTCAACGCAGAAGGTAGTAGAGCCCAGACAGCAGTAGTACATCCCCAGGTGTTGAGGGGGGCAGACAGCGCCTTCTTGCCTGGCATAGGGCTGCAGTACTCAGATCTGAACATGCCACCAGGGAGCAGTCCCAGGGCTGAGCATCTTCTCTCCATGACTGAGCTGCATCTAAGGCCTGTCTGGAACTCTCCTTAGTCCACTCCTGGAAGGGCAGAGGCTGAGCGTGACCCCGACCCCAGCTTTTATAAACACTTGCTTCCCCATTAAGCCTTTTTGCCTTCTTGGTTTGGTGGTGTCCCCACCTTTGGTATGAGGTGTTCCCCACTAGGACCCAGAGGATTAGTCCTCTAACCTTGGCTTCCTTTTTCTAAAACTTGGTCTTCCCCCAAGGAGCTTTCTCCTGATCCAAAGAAAGGATCATGGTCCGCATTGAGTCTTACCTGCTATGTAGATGTTGGAAAAACCAAGGCCTTGGGAAGTTAGCGCAGGTTCCAGGTTCTAGCTCTGCCACCAACTGTATGCTTGTGGACCAGTCTCCTTCATTCTTTGAACTTCAGTTTCTCGTCTGTACAGTGGTAATGATAGTCTCACCTAGCCCATAGGGCTGAGAACATTAAATGAGAAAGTACACATAAAGTGCCCAGCACAGGGACACCTGGGTGGCTCAGATGGTTGAGCGTCCAACTTCAGTTTGTGGGTTTGAGCCTCGCATCAGGCTCTCTGCTGTCAGCACAGAGCCTGCTTCAGATCCTCTGTCTCCCCCTCTCTCTGCCCCTCCCCCACTCACATGCTCTCTCTCAAAAATAAATAAATGTATTTTTTTAAAGTGCCCAGCACAGAGACTGGTATGACATGGAGGCTCAGTTAATGTTTCTGTCCCTCCCTAGCTGAAGCCAGGGATGCCAAACATTTTTTTTCACTGTGTGTAACCTCAGCCCTGCTAGAAACAGTGAACCTAAAAAATATAACCGTCAGCTTTTTCTTCATCGTGGCAGAAGCTCACATAGAGTCACCATGGCAGCTGCCGTTGACACTGCAGACTGCATTTCAACAGTAGCAGTACCTTGGTAATGTCATATTTCTCCACATTTACGTTTCACAGACTGCCTTTGGCCCTTGTTACCCTAAGCAGACAAGTGTTACTATTTTACAAAAGAGGACCTCAAAGGTTAGAGGGGTCAAATGATTTTCCCAAAGTCTTACAGCTTTTATATGTTGGAGCTGGATTTGAACTTAGATTTGATTGACCCCACCTGACCTTGGGAACAGCAGCTTATATGAGCTCTCTTGGCTGCTAGACAAACCATGGAGCTACCTGTCCTTCACAAATGGTTCTGGATTCCATTTCCCCCAAGTTCGGGCTCTTTTCAATCCTAGATTCCTTAAGGAGCTATAGGAGACCTCTGGCTTCCCTTCCTTGACCTCCACTGTCTGTTTCCCAGATTTAGTGATGAAGGGATGGAGGTGATCGAGCGGCTCATCTACCTATATCACAAGTTCCATCAGCTAAAGGTCAGCAATGAAGAGTACGCTTGCATGAAAGCAATTAACTTCTTAAATCAAGGTAAGTAGCTGGGGATGAGGAAAGGGGACTTTGTTGTTGTTGTTGGCCAGAGAGCATTTGCCCTCGTTTCACACACCACCTCCCACCCCTTTACCCTCCGGACTGTCACACAGAATCTGTCACACGATGTGGGTACCAATCTTAGATAAAGGCCTGTGCTCTCCTCATCCTGCCCCTCTATAGTGCAGAGCATGCTTTGGATTTTTTCTTCAAACCTAAATGCCACAGTCTCTATAACTCATAGAGGAAGGAAAAGGATTCGCTTTGTTTAGTCAGTTTTAATGCATTTAAACACAGACACCAAGGACAGTACATGCGTCATTTAAAATTTGTACCAAGTTTACCAGCAACTGAAGAAGACCAGGGTGACTGATGAAACTATTGGAGATAAGACCTCTGTGACAGTCTGGCAGTGCTTCTGACGGCCCCTTCAGGGCAGAATGGTGGTGCACAAGAACTCACACAATGCATATCAAGCATGGCTTTTGTTTAGAGGAGGGCCGAATGTGGTTTATGTGGGGGATTACCTGCAAAGTGGCACTTGGTAGCTGCTAGTGACCGGAGTGTGGAGGAGAATTTGTATTCTCTTTTTTCCAAAGTAGTGTATGAGTGCTGTACTCTCACAGTGCAACGGGGCGCTTTTGCTGCCTTGTAACATTGAAAGTACTCTCTTCCTGTGTTCAGTTTCCTAGTCGAGACTTCCAATACCCTCCTCTTTGCCTACTCCTCCTGCTGCTTCTCCACTATTCATTCATTCGTCTTCTCCACTCATTTATCTGCTGTTCTGTGTGCCTTCCCTAGACCAGGCACTGTGTTGAGCATTAAAGACATTAAATAAAAATAGACCCCAGGTCTCTGGCCTCAAGAAATACACACTTTAAAATGGCACTTGACACATTACTTGAGCCTCAGATGGGAGGGAGATCAGCAGCAACTTCTTGGAGGAGAAATCTGAGTGGGGCCTCAAAGGCTGGGTAAGATATATATAGAGAGAGAATATTTATGTTCTCTTATTTATGTATATATAAACGTGTGTGTGTGTGTGTAAACTATATATTCTATAGATAAAAGGGATAGTGTGTGTGTGTGTGTGTGTGTGTGTGTATACATACATGTCCATATATATTATATATACACATACACATTTTTATATAAAGAGAGAAATCTATATAGAAAAAAGCTGGAGTGACAGCCCAGGTAGAATAGTGTGAGCAGAAGCACATAGGAGACCATGTGTGAGTATATGCCTAGCATAAACGTGTAGGCTCCGCAAGCTTTCTGATCGGCCTCCAGCAAAGGGCCAGTTTAAAGATACTCTGAAAGATACATTATGAAAGGTAGATTATTCAGCCAGTTGTTGAACATCCACTGGTGCCTGTTTTGTGTCAAGCACTGTGCTGGGAGCTATGTAGGAGCTGAGGAAGATAGAGCCTAGCACTCAAGTGTTTCAGTCTAGTGATTCTCCTTTATAATTTTTTGCCTGTATCTGATTTCTCTTCCCTTGTCCAGAGTTTTGTTCCTCCATGTCAGAAAGAGAAAAGGTCTCCTGTTGTGACAATGTTTAATAACTTTTAATTGAAAGATGCACATATTGAAGGAGCTGGTGTTCTTTCCCCAATAGAAAACCCCTCCATTTCCTGTGTGTGTGTGTGTTTTTTTTTAACAGATATCAGGGGTCTGACCAGTGCCTCACAGCTGGAACAACTGAACAAGCGATATTGGTACATTTGCCAGGATTTCACTGAATATAAATACACACATCAGCCGAACCGCTTTCCTGACCTCATGATGTGCTTACCTGAGATTCGCTATATTGCAGGTAACATTCTTAGTGCTGGGCTTCCAAACCTTCCTTGGCTTGTGAAGGGAATGAGACAGGCAGTGTTTTCAAAATGCTTATTCCAGGCCCATCACCAACTGCATAAAAGAGCTTCTACCATTGCCCTCAGAAAAGTTACATTATAATGAGAATTTTGTGTTTTCTTTGTAGGGAAAGAGAGTCTGACATTTCCTTTGTGCCTATGATGTGCAGGGTGCTTTGTGGCCTTTTGTTACTTAATCTCAGAACAAACTGCAAGGCTAGTGATTGGTGATATTATGGTCATTCAGTGGATGGCGAAACAGGCTCAGGGTTTCTCAAATTAACTTCAATTCCTGAGTTATATACTTTAAAAGGGTGGATTTTATGGTATTTGAATTAATTATATCTCAATTTTTTTTTTTAATTTTTTTTTTTTTTTTTAACGTTTATTTATTTTTGGGACAGAGAGAGACAGAGGATGAACAGGGGAGGGGCAGAGAGAGAGGGAGACACAGAATCTGAAACAGGCTCCAGGCTCTGAGCCATCAGCCCAGAGCCCGACGCGGGGCTCGAACTCACAGACTGCGAGATCGTGACCTGAGCTGTAGTCGGACGCTTAACCGACTGAGCCACCCAGGCGCCCCTCAATTTTTTTAATTAACTTCATTTTGGAAAATTTCTTACAGATTTTCTGGGATCATTCATTTAAAGTGATACCTTTAAAATAATTCTCAAAAATTATACCTTTGCAAAGGAATTCTTGTTGTTATGGTTGCTTTAGTTCATTTGGTAAAGATTCTTGTGTAGAGTAGCCAGTATACACTGAGGGAAAACACAGAAATGTGACCTCTAGACTAAGATTGTTCCTGTCAGATTCAGCAGTGCAATTTTGAAGGAAAAATTTTTCAATCTGATAAAGGAATTTTTGTTTCTACTTTTTGGACCTAGATAGTCTAGCAGATCTGAAATGGACCTAAAATTTTGGAATTTTAGGGGTGCTTTGGTAGTTTATATCTCAGCATTTCCAAATCTTTGTCTTACTGAACGACATTAATTCAGATGCTCTCTGAAATAAAGAGAGGGCAGTAATTAATACTGAGATGGAGTCTCAACTCTGGCAGCATTTTGAATCACCTGCAAAGCTTTTAAAAAATATCTGTGCTTGGATTGTACCCCAGAAATCCTGATTTAATTGATATGGCATGGGACCTGGGCATGACTCTAAGATACGGTCAGGGAGAAGAACGACGGCCTCAGATATCTACAAAGTATGTTAGCACACTGAATGCTCTGTGAAGTCCTCCAATAAAGAAACCTGTATACCTTTATGAACCCTGAATTTCTCAAATGTACTTGCCCCTGTGATTACCCCCCTCCTTTTCTTTCCAGTACTTTTACTCACCCATTATACTATTCGAAAGAATAGTGCTTTTTGGAATGCTAGTTAGAGAATCTAACAGGGAAAAAAAAAAAAAAAAAAACCCAGAATATGTTTCTCATGGTATTTTAGCTCTAAGAGAACATCTAGGAATACCTTTCAGTTTCAGATTCTTCATCTATAAAATAGGGATAAAAAGTTCCAGCTGTCACATGGAAATATTGTGAGCATTAGATAAGGCATTTAAACACCTAGTGCAGAGCAAGTAAATGGTAGCAATGATTATAGCTTGCACCATTACTAGACTCTCTAGGGCACCAGAATGGGTCTGGGTATCAGGATGTTAACACAGTTTGTCTGATACTCCTGGCACTTTTCTTGCTCCAATCACTCAAAAGGGCAATAAACATTCTCTCAGGGTGCCTGGGTAGTTCAGTCAGTTAAGCATCCGACTCTTGGTTTTGGCTCAGGTCATGATCTCACAGTTTGTGAGTTCGAGCCCCACATCAGGCCCTGTGCTGATGGCAAGGAGCCTGCTTGGGATTCTCTCTCCCTCCCTCTCTGCCCCTCCCCTGCTTGCTCGCTCTCTCTCTCTCTGTCTGTCTGTCTCAAAATAAATAAACTTTAAAAAAAAAAAAAAAAAAAAAAGGCAACATTCTCCCTTTACCAGCCTGAGAGGAAGGAGGCAGCTACACTTTCCCACTGCAGCCACTTGCTAACTCTTCTTTTCCCACCTTGTTACCAGGAAAGATGGTGAATGTACCCCTGGAGCAGCTGCCTCTCCTCTTTAAGGTGGTACTGCATTCCTGCAAGACAAGTGTGGGCAAGGAATGACCTGTTCCCAGCGCCCCTCCTCAGGCCAACTGCAACGCCTTGGGTGGGCAGGACAGGCTCCAGAAGAAAGAGCCAGAGAGACCAAGGTGGAGGCTGTGGAGCAGTGTTTCCAGTCGCCTCCATAGCAAGAAGAGTTTTTGTTTGTTTGTCTGTTTTTTTAACCTCATTTTTCTATATATTTATTTCACGACAGAGTTGAATGTATGGCCTTCAACATGATGCACATGCTTTTGTGTAAATGCAGCCGATGCATTTCCTTGCAGTTTACAGAATGTGAAGATGTTTAATGTTATAGTGTTGTCATTGTTTAGAGATAGTTCTTTTGTATTTTGAGGGAGAGGGTGGGATGGGGCTGAGATGAATATTTCCATAATGTTGACAAAGACGACTACCTCAGTGGGAAGGGAGGGATGTGACCATCCCTACTTTTTCCACATGTTCTCAGCAGACTCCTACATTAGTCTGTCAGAGAGCGAACTGCCTTTTTCTAGCTACCGAATTGCCAGGTAAAAGTAAAAGAGCACATCATAAAGGGGCAAAGTGGCGTTGGGAGGTTTATCAAGCAAAGTGGGGAAGACACTGGGAACAGGACAGGAGATAAGGATTTAGCCATCTCTTTTCTTTGGAAAGCATGACAGTTGAGGGGGAAGGGCACAGGGACCAAATCTAAGTTAGGTGTCCTCCCTCCATACAAGTCCTCAGGGAGAAGGCTTTCTGTTCTCACACCATGCTGTGGGCTCCCCCCGCCCCCACCGTCTGAACCGCCACCGTCAGTTTCTGCCACTGTCAACTTTTCATCCACACAAGTCCCTGGCAGTAAGTTAATTCTTGGGACTTGTCTACCAGCTCCCTAGGGGTCACAGCTACTTAGTTTCTTTACCTGGATCTACCAAGGTCCACTTTCCTCAGACTCCTGTCTCTCTCTTATAAATTTGGCTTCCTATTGGCCCTTTGAAAAAAACTGAACAAAATGTCATGCTCTGAATCCTGGTGCCCACTGCTAATTTATTCTCCTTTCACCTTGCTTTCTTCAAAGGGTAGTGGGACAAAGGCCAGACTGCCAGAAGAATAATCTTCCTTTCCCTGTTCCTCCCCTCACCCCATCTCGTCCCACCCTCAGGACTGAATCCCAAACCTGCAGTCTTTCATACAGTGGGAAGGACCATCCCCCCACCTGCTGAACAGAATTTTTGCCTCTTCATTCTACTCCCAAGTTCTCCTAATCTCTCCAAAGTGAGACCAGGTTTCCTTAGAAAGCCCAAGGATCAGAGTGGCCCAGCTGCCTGTTAGACTATCAGTGGCCTGGCTGACCAAGGCCTAGAGGGCTGGAGTCCAAAGCACCTGGAAGGGAAGTGGCAGGGGGTGGGGTGAGGCTTGAAACTACCTCATGTTCCTCAGGGTCCGGCTACCCCCTCTGCAGATATGGCCTGGACCTCCTAGTCTTTCACTACCTGCCCTACCTAGTCCTGGGAAACGTTCCTTACCCTCTTGGCTTTGGCCAGCGGCCATACCATGTCTGTCTTAGAGTTCTTTCAGGTGCTTTTCCTTTCTTTGCCTTACTAGAGCAGTTGTCTCTGCCTATACCCAGGTGCCTCCCACAGCCAGTGCAGCAGACAGACCACTTAACTGGGTGCCTCCCTGGGTGGGCTTGAGGGGCCCACAGCATTTTGTTTTTCCTGTTCAGTCAAAGGTCTTTTGCTCTCTTCCCAACCCGGCCTTGCAAACTTGCCCAGTCAGCCACCACATCATGTGCGTACCAGGTAGTCCGTGTCAGATTGTAATCTTTTCTTCCCAGTGAAATGTTACGGGTACCGGCAGAATGATGACTTTGTCCCTTGATGGATCTAAAACTCAGAGCATTTATTATTCCTTAATGCCATTTCTCCAGCTGCTCTGAAAGAGAAAAGAGACATGTTCCTCAGGAAAAGCTCCAACCAGAATGTTTTTCACTAGTTGATGGGAAGTGTTTTGTGTGTGTATCTGTTTATTTCTGAGTTCACAATATTTTTGTTTCCCTGAATTTTTTTATTTAACCAACTAGATCACATTCTTTGGCTACAGGTCAGACTCCAAGCTGCTTTCCTCAAGGTAGGGGAGGAGACATATATCAGAGTCCCCTTCTCCAAGACTGCTCCTGTGTGCAGTATCTTTCTTTGCTCTAGACCTCCATGTGTCAAATTACTTTTTGAAATTGCTTTTCTCTTAAATTAAGCATTTTACCGGTTGTGTTGGATATCAAAGGAAATTGCTCTCTGACAAGGCAAGAGCATGTCTCTCCAATAACGCAGCGTTAAACAGAGCAAGTTGTTAATTTGTGGAGTGGGGGAAAGCTTCTGCAAGTTGCCATTGTACAAATCCATTTTTACAAATGTTTGCAGCAGATTCCACAGAACAAAGAGCCCATTCATTGCCAAGAGCCCTGCAGAATTTCTGAGCCAAGTGGCCGTGTGTTCCAAGCCGGAGCCTGACCTGTGGACAGCCTTTAATGTCTTCTGCACCCAGTCCTTTTATGACGTGGGCTTTTTTTTAAACAGGGTAAAGTGAATGTGTTGCATTGCAAACTCAGGTATTAGGAGGAGAAGGTAGGAGTGTAGCTAGCAGCGTGGAGACATTAGGTCAGCCACTAGATGTATTTGTGAATTTGGTTTGAAGGACACAGAGAAAGGTTGGAGGGGGAGGTTTGGTGTGTTTGTTTTTTGCCTTTCTTCCCATAATGTTTGGTTAACAAGGTAGCCTTTTTGCTAGTGGAAGAAGAAAAAAGTTGTGCATGTTGTCTCTAATTCCCTTCTCTTCTGTCCTCTCTCTGATCCCCTGCTACCAACAGCGCTCACTTTGAGTGAGAGTTTTTCCACCATAAAATTATAACCCTGAAAGCTGTGGTAAAGCTGTGTGCACTGCATTGAAACACACAGGCTTTTCCTTTCCTTTCCCATTAAGTGTTTTCTCGACCCAAGATAAAAGTTTGGAATCTTGGAACTTCACCTACAACTCATGCTCTCTGGCTCCTTTGTAGAATTTTGGAATTTTTCACAAGGTTCAGTGGTCTCGCCCTTAGTCTGGAGAAACTCCCCAGAACCTGTCTCTAAGCACTCCACCTGGCTCAGAGGACACCGGCCCCATGTCTGCCCCGTAAGTGAGGTGAGCAAGCCTCCAGGGATAGAAGGCAGCACGCAGGAACCTCCCTGTCCTGTTCTCCAGAACCAGAGGATGCATCAAGGGAATCTCAGGGTCTCTAAGGCATTGCTGACAGTCACCCACCCCACACTGACTTGCTTCTCACTTGCCACCCCATTTCAGGGATGTGAGTACCTGCCATGGCCAATACGTTACCAGGTCCTTAAAACCCTGGGCTCTCTGAGTTAGCTACCTTGTTCTGCTCCCCATTTCCTAACTTTGTTTGTTCTTGATTTCCAATCAAGGAATGGGACAGATGGAGACAGATGAACAAACACACTGGGCAGCACCTAAGCCATGTCCAAGGTTGGCCGAAGTAAGGGGACCCTGGCCTCTCAGTAGGGCAGGAAGTTGAGCAGTTGTTCCAAGTCTTGAGGTCTGGGCCCCTGGTTTATATGCCTTTTTCCTTGTTGCTTTTTAAAATTTTGCAATTATTTTAAGAAATCCAGGCTTTCAGACCAGCTCTTTTATTAAACTTTTCTTTATTGATTTTTTAAAACAAAAAACAAAACTAAAAAAAAAAAAAAAACAAAAAAAAAAAAACCCACCCACACTATTCTTACTTTCCCCAACTTGATCCATGAGAATCCCCTACACTCCCCTCTGCCTTTGCAGTTAATCATTCCTCCCTTTTTCCTCAGCTTGAAGCATCTATGTCCAGTGTCTGTGAAATGATGTTTTATCTGTGTCTCAGGATGAGAAACGGCAATCATTCCACCAGGTGCTGGAAACTGATTAGCCTCGAGGCAAGGGTTTCTAGGGCCACAGCTCAGGGATGTGTATTTAATTACAGGGTCCCCAGAAACCCCTCTCTTGGCTGCCACAAGCAGCAGCTTCTTTTTTTGGGCTTGAGAGCTAGGCCTGGACGTTTCCTCAGAAGCAGGAGCCCTAGAGAACATGTGGAGTCTGGGAGCAAGCTGGGGCTTCCTTCTCAGCTAGACCTGGGCTACCTTGAACTTGAAGACTTCTGGCTGTCCTGCAACATGAGCCACGGTGGCTCTGCCTCGGTATACCAGCTCATAAAAATGCCTGGTCCCTCTGCCCAATCCAGCTCCCGTCTGGCCTCCCTCCTCTGGGCCTGCAGCCCTAAATGAAGCACAGCCTGCTCAAGAATCAATTGCAGGCTCAAAGGGAAGCTGTGAGGTAGGCCAGAGTTTGCTCCAAGCCCAAGAAGAAAGTTGTGTTACTGGTGGAGGCTGGTCTTCTAAATCCTGGAGCCAGCCCTGCCAGCCAAAGGATCATTTTTGCCCTTTGGTGACCATTTTTTTTTTTTCTTTCTCTGAAATGTCTTATAATAGCTAAGAATGTTGTTGACTCAAATTTCCATGAAAAAGAAAAAAATAAAACTACCTCTTGAATGACATCCTGATCGATTCCTCCCTGAGGAATCCTGTGGGAAAAAAATACTGCAGCTCCCTCTCTGTTTACATGTTTCTGTCAGGAAAGAAGCCCTGCCTGCCCTGGGGTGTTGGTGTTTTTGTCCGTGTTGCCATCCCAGGCTTGCGATAGGGGCTTGTGGCTGCATTGCAATGTCTGGGCCGCGTCTGGGGAGTCCCAGCCACCTGCCCAGCCATGGACTAGCCACTCCCTCCCCTGCAGAGATCACCATTTCCTTCCTGTGATCCAAGGCACAGGGAGCACCACCTCCCACAACCCCACCGTCAGGTGCTGTAGTGGCACACACATCAGTGAACGTGTCCCTCAGCTACCTACCGTTGGCCCACTTGCACCCACAGTCCTGTGTAGGAATCGCATAAATGGGATGTCTCTGAGCCCTTGTCCCCAAAGGGCCGGCCAAGGGCTACCCAGGCCCTCTGCTACCTCCCACCCTGCCAGCTGGCAAGGGATGGGCCCTTTTCTGTGAATTGACTACCTGTGGAAATGTGACCAATTAGTGTGAAATGCATGTTTAGCAAATGTTAGGTACTGTATTTGAACCAATAAATGTGAATCCTTCTGCACGTGGCATCTGTCTGTGAAGCCTGTCTGGGGTTCTGGGGAGGGATGGTGGGGTGTCCAGAGGAGCTGGCTGGGGCCTTCAGACCCGTTGCTCCTGCTTGTAGCAGACACCCTCCCCACTCGGTTCCTGTTGCTGAGGGTCTGGCAGAGGGATAACTCAGAGCTGCTTGAATCAATGGCCCAGTACTGAGTAAGGTGTCTGCTCTGTGTGCCAGGCGCTACGCTGGGACTTTTCACAAACCTGAACCTCCTTGAGCTCCAAGGATTATTACCTCTGTTTTATTGAAGTGAGGTGAAGGGACTCATTCAAAGTCATGCAGTCAGAAGGTGGCACAACTGGAGGAACTAAGTCTGGTGGGGGAAGGAAACACAGACCTTTGCAGTACAGTGGGATCCAGTTGTAATGAAGGACATATATGAGGTTGTAAGGGTGTAGAGGAGGGAGTGGCTTGTTCTACTCAGGAAGTGCTTCACAGAGGAGTGTTGAAGGCAGGTCTTGAAGAAAGGCACCGGACAGAAAGGAAGCTAGACCAGGTAGAGATGAGAGAGATCAACATCTTTGAAGGCCCACCCAGCTTTGAATCAGAAACATGCAATATTTGGGTATAACAAGGGATTGCCGTGGCAGGAATGGTGGCAGATGGAAAGGATTAGCAAGAGTTGAGGCTGGAGAAGCCCTTGGGAGCCTTGAATGCCACATTCAGGAGTTTAGGAAGGAAAGCCATCTGCCACATCTCTGAAAGACAGCTGTATCTCAGTGTAGCAGTCTGCTGGTGGTACCTTGCCTATTATGACACCACAGTCCAGCCTATTAACATCTGTCTTTCCAGTAAATAGATGAGGTTTTCTAGAGCTGAGAAAGTGGAGGCTCTAAGGGGTCAAGGATTGTGCCCAAAGTCACACAGGAAGTGTCAAGACTTGTACCCAGAGATGTCCAACTTGAGAGCCCAACTGTCCTGTAATCCTGCTGTTCATATGATCAGAGAAGTGTCAGAATTGGGGTTGTGGGTTATATGAACACAGGAAAGATGAAGGTTCCTCAGTTTGAAACCATAGAGGCTGAGGAGAGTCTGATCAAAATCTATTAAATCCCCATGTGTGAAATGAGGGGAAGCCCAGCTCCCTTCCCACACCTCAGCCTCCTCTGGCACAAGGGACCAGAGAACCCTTGAGGTTTGGAAGAGGTGGTTTTAGAATGAAGGAAACCCTGCAGAACTAATTAATAGACTTTTCCTTGCTGCACAATAGGGAACAGATAAAACACAGAGGTGCAAGGAAGAGAAGAAACACATTCGCTGAGTGCCTAGTGAGGGCCAGGCACTGTGATGGGGGCTTCACATGCATGATCTCCTGTAATTCCCAGAACAGCTTTATAAGGTGTAGGCTTCAGCCCCATTTTACTCCTAAGCAAATTGAGGCCCAAAGAAATTAAGCTCTTTGCCTAAGGTGACATATGAGGAAGTGGCAGAGTTGGCTTTTGAATCCAGGTCTATCTGATACCAAAGTTACAACAGGCTTCCTCCCTGCTCTGCCTGAGCAGTTCAACAGTGCTGAATATGAACGTCTGGAGTTTGTAACAAAACTCAATAATGGCCTTTGGTTGAACTTTTTGCTCTTAACAAAACAAAACCCTATGAAACTAATAAAGGATTAATTTCTGTAAGAGGTGAGTAAATGGACCTAACCAAATTAATCTGAAAAGTGGTGCCATCCCCCAAATAGGTATAGTACTACAGACGCTGAATCTATGGTTTCTCAGAACACAGACAACCCAACAAGGTGGCTTCCTGGAAAAAGTAGGAGTTCCACTGTCAAAAACCTGGGAAATACTGCACTCAGTCTACCTTCCTCTTAACTGATTCCCAACCTTCGTTGGCATATTAAAGGCTCTGAGAAATCTTACCTGAAGAAAGCTAATTTCTGTTTAGCCCAGGGCCTACCAGAAAAGTATTTAAACATGGAATATTTTTTTCTTCCTGTTAAAATTCTGCTGGGACAGTGTTCCATGGAACAAAATGTAGAACATTGCTCTAAATTTATAAATTGCTATGGAACTAATGCTGAGCTTTTGGTTTCCTTGAGTGCCAGGCAATAATCTGGAAGAATAATAAAGAAACATACATAGAGCAAGGCAAAAGCACAGTACTCGGCATTTTATACGCATTACATTTCCGATTCCTCAAAGTCACCCTCTGAAGTTGATGCTGTGAAGACCCCATTTTACAGATAAGAAAACCGAGGCCCAGAAAGGGTAAGTAATTTGCCCAAGGTTACGTAACTCATGTAACCTCAGGAATTAGTATAAGCGAGCACTGAGTGCCTCCTGTTACGTAGGATTTGTGCTGACTTCCTTATCCTAACACAAATCCTCTGAGGTGAGTAAGATCATCTCTAGGGCCACAGCTCTGGCTTATGTCAGAGTCTGAAGCCAGAAACCGCCAAGAAAATGATGGGTGTTGAGATCAGATTGGATGTGTCTACATGGATCCCTCCCTTAGGGATCATTTCCCTCAGGCAGCTTGTGTGACAGGCACCTCAGGGGTCTCGCCATCCGAGGTCTAATTCCAGCTCTTCCCCTTACCGGTTGTATGTGGCCTTGACCCAGATTGATACCTCTCACTTTCCTGGCCAGATAAATGGAGATGACGTGCCTGTCTTAGGAGTTAAGGAGGACTCACCGTCCCCGGTTGGAAGCTGTTATGAGGGGAGCCACAACCCCTCACACCCCAATAACAGAAGCCCAGAAGAGCCACAGTCCACCTCTCTGGCTTTGGCTGCCCACCAGGGTTTTAAGTCCACAGTGGTAACCAGCTCTCTGAGGTACTGTGGCAAAAGTGCCCAACCGTCAGACCTAGGGCTCTCGGGAGTCTTGTTCCCTTGGCAACAAGTCTCACCATGGAGACCACAGCCCCATCCTTGCCCTCCCGGCAAGCTCCCTCTCCACAGACCTTTCCTGTTCAGTACCTAGTCCGAGGAGAAGTGTAGGAACTGAGGAAAGCTCCAAGGAGGCCCCTTCTCAGGGTGAGGAGTTTGAGGCACAGCCAGCAGGAGAGGCGAAAGGAACTCCCATTCTTGTGTCCACTCTATGCCCGGCAAGGTTCTGAGGAGTCTACATACCGTGTCTTTTAGGTTAAAAGCCCAGCACTTTTACATAGTGGAGACCAAGGCTCAAGGAGACAAAACGGACCAGCCCAAAGTCTCACAGCTGGTCAGTGTTGGAGCTGACACTTGCATCCAGGGTGTCTGACCCAGGACCCCTTGTTTCCTCTGCAACTCCCTACCCACACTGTGAGTCACCACGGCTACAAACTGGGGAGGGTCAGATGGTTGCGTGAATCCCCTCCACCCTGGTTGTCGCATGAGTAGCAGCCAGCAGCCCTTTGAGGCCTGGGCCGGGCCCTGCGGCAGCAGAGGAACTGCACTATTTTAAGCCAGGGCCAGCAGGCCCCATGTGGGCACAGGGAGGGTGGCCTCGGGCCCTTGGCCAGCTTCCCGGAAGTCACCATGGCCTCCCTCCTCTCCCCTGAACAGCTTTCTGAGGCAGTCACTTCCCAACAAACAGGAAGGAGGCCCTCAGGCCAGGAGACCTCCAGCCCCAGCTTCCTTCTCCTACCCACCCCCCCATCTTCTCTACATGGGGGAGCCCACCATCTAGCTACGTGCCGTTATCTGGACTGACTCTTAGCAGGTGGGTGGCAGGGGGTCTGGACTTCTGCTTGGGCTGCCCCAGTTCACCCATTGTGAGTCTAGGGCCTCCACTTGCCCAGGCCCTTTGCCCCCTTGCCTACAGCCTTATTTCTCATATCCATTCCCATTGAAGCTGGCCACTGTGAGCCAGAGAGCAGAGCAGAGGTATCCCCAGACTGGTCCGACTCCAGGACCCTAGAGAAAGACAGACTAAGAGACTGAAACAGAAACAAACTGGGACATTGCCAGAGAAAGATTGAGGCAAAAACAGTGATAGACACAGATTAATCATGGCAGAGACAAAATTAGAGAGATGCTCAGAGACAAAAGCCGAGAGAAGCAAAGAGACAGCTGCAAAGGTCTGGGGCCAAGAGGGCAGCAGAATGGCTCTGAGTGGTTTGCTCCCGACCACCCCCCAAGTACAGGCCCTGTCTCAGGGCTGTGGGGGGCCCACCGGCTGCGCGGCTGAAGAAGAATGTGGGGAGCAAGGCTGGGTCACCCCTTGAGGGCCAAGCGTGTGCACTGTGAGATAAACTACTCCAGGAAGGGGGCCCCAGCTGCGGCTGCACGCTCCAGGAGCATGGCGGAGAGGCCCAGGCCCAAGGCTGAAGCCCCAGCCCTGTCAGACACCAAGCCCCTGCACCTCCTCCAGAGGATCTCTGCCAGGCCTCAGATTCTAGAAGGTCCCAGGTTCCTCAGCCCAGCCCTTAAGGGCATGCAGATTAGGTGAGCATCCCATTTGTAGACCTGGAAACCCTGCCAGCCATAGAGCCTCACCTCTCCAACTCCAGCCGTGGTCCTGGCTCAGGCGAGGGGGTGACCAGGCAGAGCAGGGACTCGTGCAGAGGAGTGCAGCGGAGGGGGTGGCTGTGCACAGGCCGCTGAGTTGTCCCCATGCAGCTTTGTGCACTCATGTGCGCCAGTGTGGGTCTGTGTGCGTTATCCATGTGCTTCCAGACACGTGGGCGTTTGTACACATGTATGCATCCACGTGCTGCCAGGAGTCCTACTCTGCCTCCACTAGCCCCTGCCCTCAGACTAGAGACGTAGCCCCCGGAGGCACGTGGTGTCTCCCACCCCCACCAGGTGGCCCAGTCCAGAGAACCAGGAGAAGAGCAAGCAGGTCTACTGCCGTCCCCCTACCCCCCTCCCCACACCGCAGCTGAGGCTCCAGCCGGTCACGGCCTTGACCTGGCACTACGGACTTCTCTGACATTGGCATCGGATCTGAACATCTGGCAGCAGGCTGATAAGGGGTGCAGCGGAAACAGCCTCCGCTGCTGCCAGCAGCCCCACCCCCTCCTGCCCTGCGAGGGGTCTCCACATCCACACTCCCCCTGCCTGCATCTCCCGGCCTGGCCCCTCTCTTGTCTCATTCCCTGCCTCAGTCTCCCTCTCCCCCATTGCCACTTTGTCTCTCTCTCTCTCTCTCTCTCTCTGAATTGCTCTCATTCTTTCCACCTCTCTCCCCTTCCTCTGTCCTGTTCTTTCTTTCTCTCTCTCCCTGTCCCTCTCCCTTTCCCTTTCCCTCTCTCTCTTTCTCTATTTCTGGGTCTGTTATGCTGTCAATGTCTCCTCTTCTGCCTTGTTTCTCTATGGGTTCTTTCTTTGTCTTTCTACACTGTGCCCCAACCCCAGCCTGATGATTCTCTCTCTCTCCTCTCCATTTCAGTTTCTAGGTCTCTAGTTTGTTTGTTCCTTGTTCCACCGCCAGGAAATAGGCCTGGCACTTTGGGAAAGTCCCCACTTAGAAGAGAGACCCTGGGCTTTGTTTGCTTGGGGAGGGAGGGAGGGGAGCCTGGGTCAGAACTACACCCCTTCTCCTTCCCCTCTGGGTGGGTCTCATGGCCTGGGACCACCTGGGCTGGAGCTTGAAGCAAAGGACAAATAATAGGCCACCCAGGGGCTCTGGCAGAGCAGAGAGGATTCTCACTCTGCAAGCCCGCTGTGTGGATTCAAATCCTAGTTCCATCAACACCCTTGCTTTGTGACTTTGGGAACACACCTCGTCTCCCTGAACCTGAGTTTCTTCATCTCTCAAATGCTGCTCATGGAAGGTGAGGAGAAAATACTGCTTAGCTCCCAGGATGGTGGAGGCTGACCACAGGTGTGGAATAGAGGGGACCCAGCACATAGGCACTTCCGTGTCAGGGCCTTGCCATTCCCTGCCAGCCTCACCCAGTAAGGGTGAGGGCAGAGGAGGGGCTGTGCAGAGGAAGGGGATGCCCATAAACATATCCAGGGCAATCAGAGGAGAGGAGCTCCCAGCCTGAGTGGCAGAAAGCTTCCGCTGACTGCCTAGGGACAGGAGGGGGAGACAGCAGAACTCTCCCTCCCACCCCCCGCCGGCAGCATGTGGGGCCTGTGGGGCCTTTGGTGCCCTGTAAGTAGTCATTCAACAAATGCTCACAGATGCTTGCTTGCTCTGTGCTGGCTGCTGTGGCCCCAGAGATAAATCAGCCCTGAGCCTTTCCTTGAGGGTTCCCCAGGCCGGGGTGAGTCACCCTATCACAGAAGGGCAAACAGTGTTCAGGATGATGGTGCAATCTCAGACTCAACACAGAAAGGGCCCCTGAGGACTGACCGGCCAGGCCTTCGGCTTACTGCTTGTTTGTGTTTTGCTAACACTTACTGAGCACACATGACATGCCAGGCAGCCACTGAGCATGTCACATGTATTGTCTCATTTTGTCCCCATTTTATGGAGAGAATGTGAGGCTCAGACAGAGAAGTGATTGGTCCCAGGTCACACAGCTGGGAAATGGCAGAACCCGGATTTAAGCCAGAGTCTCCACCACGAATCCCTCAGCAGTTCTACTCAGGGCCCAGAGGCTCACCAGGAGACTGACAAAGCCAGGCTAGTTCTTTCCATGACACCACAGTGTTGAAAGACCCTGTTTTGTCCTAGTATGAGAAGGCAGTGAAAGTGGACCTCATTTCATGGTCTCCCATCAAACGACGTGCAAAGGACCATGGTTGTTTGTTGTTCCATGTATGTGACATGTTGGTGATGATAAGGTGGTTGCTGGGATATTTCTTTCTTAAATTCAGAGGATTGAATGGTATCAATCCAGAAACAAAATCATTACATCGAAATGGGGAGACAATGGGGCGCCCTTGATTTCTGCTCAGGTCATGATCTCATGGTTCGTGAGTTCGAGTCCCACGTCAGGCTCTGTGCTGACAGTGCAGAACCTGCTTGGGATTCTCTCTGCTTCTCTCTCTCTTCCCTACCCCTGCTCACTCTGTCCCTCAAAATAAATAAATAAACTTAAAAAAAAATGGGGAGACTAGTTAGGTTCGGTCATATGCAAGAGAAGTATATCTTATAAGATGAATTTTTTCGGTGGATGAAGAAGGCATAATTATGAGGTCATGCATGTTGAGAAGTAAGTGATATGTTATGTCATAGGTAGAAATTAGAATTTAAATATAGTAGAATTAGACTATAGTAGTCCCAGGGTGCCTGGGTTGCTTAGCTGGTTAAGCCTCTGACTTAATCTCAGCTCAGGTCTTGATCTCAGGGTCGTGAGTTCAAGCCCTGCATTGGGCTCTGCGCTGGGCATGAAGGGCTATTAAAAAAAAAAAAAAACAACAAAACATAGTAGTCCCCCGTATCTGCAGAGGATACATTCCAAGACCCCCTCTGGATGGCTGAAACCATGGATAGTACTGAACCCTGAATACACTATGCTTTTTCCTATACATACATACCTATGACAGAGTTTAATTTATAACTTAGGCACAGTAACAATAACTAATAATAAAATGGAACAATTATAATAATATCCTATATATCCTACCTATAATAATAAAAGTTATGTGCATGTGGTCTCTCTCAAAATATCTTGTACTGTACTCCTCCTTCTTGTGAGGTGATAAAGTGCCCGCGTGATGAGAAGTGAGGGGAATGATGGAGGCACTGTGACAAGGCGTTAGGCCACTATGTGTTGACCTTCTAACGACACGTCACAAAGAGGATCATCTACTCCCTGACCCTGGTTGACCACAGGTAGCTGAAACAGTGGAAGGCAAAACCACGGATAAGTGGGGACTACTGTATACTTTAATTGGTAGAATCAATTAGTTATGACCGTCAGGAAGATTTTTGTCTTGTATGTACTTTCACAAAGCGAAAGTGTGTTCAGTGGCCCAATGAGGAAGACACACTAGGTTTTAAATAGAGTTGACTTCAGTTATCCAGAAAATCCCTGTTCCTCCCAAGCCAGATAAGTGAGGTGCTGTGTGATTGGCCTCCTTCCTCAAATGAAGGGGTGTGGTGAGGGTTTTCAACAATGATTGCCCCATGGACACCTGTGCCCTGCCCCAACCCCCAGGACCAATGTCTATGAGGTGAATCCTCCAAGAACTGAGACTTCTTCCCTTTTCTTCCCTTTTATCCAGTGCCTGGCATCTAGTGTGCACTCAGTGAATGTGAGGTGAATGAAGGAATGCACAAAAGAGGGTGTCAGGCAGCAGAAGGGTGCAGAACAGAGCACTTTGGGCCCTATGGGACCAGGACAGTTCAGGACCTGTCTGGACCTGGAGGTTGGACAGGGACATCCCTGGCTGCGTGGGGAGGCCCGGCCTGCTAGACAAAACCCCCTGCCCTCTGCCCTGCCCTATCCTGCCCTATCCTAGCTACCCACTTGGCCCAATCCTGGCCTAGCTAACCACCTGGCCCTGAATACACTAATACAGTCCAGCCTCAGCTTCCCCAGCTAGCAGCCCCCAGCAGATGGTGACATTCAGGAAAGCCAACATGGAACGCACCCGGGAGGTGTTTAGTCAGCTCACCTGATTGCCTTCCATTCCCCTCTTCCTCTCTTCACCTTCCGGAAGAGTAAAAAGATCAAGCCAAAGCAGCAGGGCCACCTGGTCAAGTCATCCATGCCCCTGCCTCCACTCCAGGATGACCTGACTCCACTCCCATGTCTGGGCCAGGCCGGACCCTGCCGGGCCAGGCCCCAGGGAGGTAGCCATTCAAGGGGAGAGAGGCCAGGCTGCAGGCCTGGTGGGGGAGCCGCCCATAAATCAGGCCCCACTCCCACCCAGTCGCTAACAAGCGGGGCTGCCTACCCGCCTACATGGGGTCCCTGCCTCTGGGCTCCCACAGCGGCCTGGAACAGCCAGCTGGCCAAGGCCTCCAGAGTGCCTTGGCCTCCACCCCCACCACGGCCCCCAGATAGATAGGGGTATTTTTTTTTTTTCTTTTAGGAGAAGAAAAAAAAATAGACCTAAATGAAGAGAAACACCAACAAAGAAGGAGAGAGGCCTGCAGAGTCACGTGGGGGCAGAGACCAATTGGGCCTCCGGTGCCCCCCCGCCCAGGGCGGGGAGGAGGAGGACGGACGGACAGGGCCAGCCTACTGTCCGCCTGCCGCCCGCCGTGGCGTGAAGGAGTTCCTGTGTGCCCACGGTCACCGCTGCCCCACCTGGGCTGCCGGAGTCTTCCCTCGGACCCCTGGTGCCCGCTGTCCACCCTCATCCGGCCTGAGAGCTCGCCTTCCGCTCCGTAAGTGAGGGCCTGGGCCCAGGCCTCTAATGGCCAGCCTCCCTCCTCAGTGCCTCCCTGCGGCCTGGGCCGGCCACTGCCTGCTCTGCTGAGTGACTGGTGCCCGCAGCTCTGGGTAGGGAAAGGGCCAGAGATTGCCCCAAACCTGCCCTCCCATCATGCTACCCCCTCTTCTTCCCCGGGCAGCTAATGGGAGGAGCTAGTAGGCCTGTGGGGACAGGCCCTATGGGCGTCTGCGGTGTCCCGCTGTCTACTGGTGGCCGAGCGTTCACAGCGCTGTGTTGGCCCAAGCCTAGCAGTCTGCGAACGTGTCCATGTTCCCTGGGCCTGTCTCTGGGTCTCTGCGTCTCCCTGCCTGTGTATTTGTGTGTCTCTCTGGATTTGCGTGTCTGTCTCCAACACACTTCTGTCTGTCAGTCCCTGTTCTGTGGCCCGTCCAGATCAATGTGTGCTTCCCTGGGTAGGTGGGTGAGGGGCTGTGAGTCCCCACATGTTGAGCTGGCACCTGGGGCCGTGAGGGGTGGGTGCAGTGCTGCCTCGTTCAACCTCAGGGCTCCCAACCTGTGATAGTGTGACCTCTGGGGAGGGGGGGAAGGTGAAGGGAGAGGAGGAGAACCCCCTCTGAGCCCAGCTCCCTAGACCACTGGGTCCCCCAGCCCAGACTTGTGCTTACACTGCCTGGGTCTTCTTCAACGATGTCCAGGAGACCCTAGCCTTTCCCCTCCATACCCTCCACTGCCCACTCCTATTTGCCACTTTCTGAGGGTCCCTCCCTGATGGAGCTCAGAGCACCTCCAGCGCCTGCAGCCGCTAGTGTTTCTCAGGGGTCAGATGTGGGGACTCTGCAGCTAAACCCCAGCGGCTGTCCTTCCTCAGCAAGATTCATCCGTGGCATCTCACAGAAACCACAGAACCCCTTCTGTAGGGCCAAATGTTTCCATTTTACATGAGGAGAAACTGAGGCTCAGAGAAGCAAAGGAACCTGGCCGAGTTTGCACAGCAAGTGGGCTGACTACCCATTCCGTCCTTAATTCCACGGGGTGAAAGACTGAGGAATGGTCTGCGCTGGGTCTCTAGCCTGCGGGACCAAGGTGCCAACTCCAACCCAAGCCGGGTGGTGGGGGCGGCTCGGGTCAGGGTCCCAGACAAAGTCAGTCGAGGCCAAGGGCCAGAGCCTTCAGATCGGTTGCATCGCTGTGGGTACATAATTGTGGTTTCCCGCACCACCCCCCCACACACACCCCTTGAAGACCCGGCATTTTGGCCTTGCTGATCTCAACACTTGTCTCCGAAGGGGGCAGGGGCAACATGAGAGGTGGTGCCTTTCTCTGGTAAATGAGTAATGGGGTAGACTTTCCCCACTCAGAGCAAGTGCTCAGCCTCGTGCAGCCCAGGGACCCCTTTGTCCCCGGGGATGCTGGGCACTTCCTTACCCCCTCCCCCAGCCCAGGTGAAAGGCTCAGAATGGGATGGGGGAGGCGTTCCTCTATTCTCCTAGCTCCCGCGCCCCGGTGGCTTCGGGTCCTCGCCAGACCTCGGAAGATTCCCATTTCTGGCAGAGCAAACTGAGGCCCACGGAGGAGAGAGGGCGTGCCGCAGGTCTCCCAGCTGGATACTACTAAACGCTGCCGCAGTGCTAAGGCATGCGTTTTGCCAACACCACTTCGGTTCATCCGCATGCCCACTCTTACGGAAGTCCAGTCGTCATTACCACTTAGCAGATAAGGAAACTGAGGACCAGTGTGTGTGTGTGTGTGTGTGTGTGTGTGTGTGTGTGTGTGTGTGTGTGTAGATTTGCCTAAGTCTCCAGTGAGGAAATATGGCATGGCCAGGGCGATACCGGGTTTCTAGCCTTGAACCCGTGCCTTGGCCACGGACCCCCACGTTCGCCCTTACCCACTTCGATGCTGCAAAACGACCAGCGCCCCCAGCGTGGTCCTTGCCACGACTAAGCTGGATTCGCAAACAGAGGCTCGCCTCCTGGGTGGCTCGAGGCTCCCCGGCGCTCAGCACCTGCCCGGATTCCGAGGCGCCCGGGCTGGGAATGGGGGGCCGAGAGGGTGAGGGTAAAGGCGCTAGCCAGGAGGCTAGGTGGCGGGGGAGGGCGCGGGCCGGGCCTCCGCCCCCGGATACCGCACGCACTGATATAGAGGGGCCGGCCCCTGGCCCCTGCGAGGCGGGTTCGCGCAGCGCGCATTGGCGGCGGAGGGGCCCGGGTCCCAGGTGCGGCCCGGGAGGCGGCGGGGGGCGGGGAGGCAGGGTGGTGGTAGGGGGGGGCGCCGAGGCCCCGCGCCCCCGCCTCCCCGCCCCCGGCCCGATCGGCCGTCATCGCGGGCAGGCGGCGCTGCGCCCGGGTGCGGCTCATCGCCGGCGGCGGCGCGGCCAGGAGGTGCGGGGCTCCGCGCGGGCGGGACGCGGGGCGCTGCTGCTCGCAGGAGCCGCCAGGTGGGCGCCGGGCGGGCCGCGGCCGCCGTCGCGCCCCTTCTCGCTTCCTGGGCCCCGGCTCCGCGCACTTCCCTCCTTGGGACTTCGACTCTCCGCCCGAGGTCGCACCCCCGCCTTGGGCTCGGTCCCCCCGGAGCCCGGGAGGTCTCCGCCCGAGGTCTCGCGCCCGGCCTGCGACTCCACGCCCGGCGTCTCGGCTGCGCCCTCCCTCCGCCCGACGTCTCGGCCTCGGCGGCACGGGCTGCGCCTCCCGTTGCCGTCGCTGCCGCGGGCTTTGTCTCTCTCCCGGCCCGGGGGCCCCCGGCGGCTCGGCGCTTTCGGGCTCTCAGTCCCGGCGCCGTCGTTCTCCGTCTCTCCCGGCGCGAGCCCCTGGCGGGGTCCGACCCTGCGGGGCCACGCCTCGGAGCTCGGGCTCCCGGCTCCCGCCGCGTTCCGCGCGTCTTCCCGTCCCCGGCCCCCTTGCTGGGCGCCTCCGTCTCTCCAGGTTTTCTCTCGGTGTCTCTGTCGCCCCTCTCTGCCTTCTTCTCTCCCGGTTTCTCTTGCCTCTCGGTGTCTCGGGCTGTCTCTCGTCTACCGCTGTGTCTCTGGCTCTGCATCTGCCTTTCCCAGGTTTTCTCTTGGGCCTCTGTCTCTCGGTGTCTTTGATCTCTCTCTCTCTCTCTCTCTCTTTCGTTCTCTCTCTAGCTCCCTATCTCTCTGTCTGTCTCGTCTCCCCCTGGTTTTCTCCGCTCGGCATCAGTGTGTCTGTCAGTCTCGGGTTTTCGTTGTCTCTGTCGCCCCAGGGTGCTCGCTCCGTTAGGCAGCGTCGGTCGGTATCTCTCGCTTTCGCTCTGCCCATCTCTCTGTCTCCCTGGGACTCTGTCTCTGCCTCCTTCGTCCCTGTCCGATTCCCCAGGACACGCCGGCCCCACTCTGGCCGGGTTCATTGGTGTCTCCCTCGCGGCCGAGCCCATCTCGTTTTCTCAGAATCGGGGTTTTGTTCTCAAACGAACGAATCCGGATCCAAGCGCACCGAATCCGAGGGTCCCCGATCGGGCGCCACGCAGACCACGCCGGGAGGGCCCCTGGCCCGGGCGGGGGGCGGGGGGGGGGGGACGCGGGGCAGGAACGCTGGGACACGGTCGGTAAAGGCCGAGCAGGGGCCGCCCCGGCCACATCCCACTGCGGGCTGCTCAGGGCGCTCCGATGGGTGGCCTGCCACGAGCGGCCTTGACCCCCGCGCGCTAATGGGGGACAGCGCTGTGGGGGCTCCGGGCCCCCGGCCCCCAGGTCTGCCGCGCTGCGGGTCGCGTCCCGCCCGCGGTGATCCCCTCCTTCCTCCGCAGGCGGACGCCGCGGGCATGGACTATTCGTACGACGAGGACCTGGATGAGCTGTGCCCCGTGTGTGGGGACAAGGTGTCCGGCTACCACTACGGGCTGCTCACATGCGAGAGCTGCAAGGTGAGCGGGCGGCGGACTGCGGGCCGGCAGGGCTAGCTAGGCGCGCGGACGGCGGGCGAGCCGGTGGGACGCGGGGGGGGGGGGGGGGGGGGAGGCAGGCCCTGCCGGGCGGTACAGAAGGAATCGGGCCCCGGGGAGGGGACGCGCGGCCTGCCCGCCTCCCGCGCTGACTCCGCTCTCCCCAAGGGCTTCTTCAAGCGCACGGTGCAGAACAACAAGCACTACACGTGCACCGAGAGCCAGAGCTGCAAGATCGACAAGACGCAGCGCAAGCGCTGTCCCTTCTGCCGCTTCCAGAAGTGCCTGACGGTGGGGATGCGCCTGGAAGGTGCGCGCGCCGCGCTGCGGGCCTCCGACCGCTGACCTCGCTGTCTGTGGGTGCGGGTGGTAGGAGCGGTGAGAGGAGGGCACGAGTGGCCTTCTTAAAGTTTCCGGAGCCGGCCGGTGGCCCCTCACTGTGACGCTAGAGCCCGATCTCTGCTGGGGAGGGGTGAGAAGTGGCCGGCTCTGTCTGGCGAGGAGATATAGAGAGGCTCAGGCCCTCTCTGCAGCCTCTGAGAGCCGGGGCAGCACAGGGCAGCGCCTCGCAGAGCTCCTCTTCTGCAAGGAGACCTACAACACCCCCACTGAGCCCCCAACAGCAGCGACAGCCAAGGTGACCAACGCCTTTACCAGAGTTCAAGTCCCAGTGCCTCCACTCACAGGCTGAGGGACACTGGGCAAGTTCCTTAACCTCTCTGAGCTGCAGATACCCCATCTGAACACTAGAGCTGATAGTAGTGTCTTCCTCCTAGAGTCAGTGTGAGGGAAAGGTACGGAAAAGCCAGCACGTAGTAAATGCTATTGTTATTGTTGTTGTTGTTATTGTTGTTGTTGTTATTGTTATTACTATTATCATTATCATCGTCATCACTTAGGTTACTATCTGTCCATCATCAGGCTTCACGCAGCCAGCCCACCCAAAAGGTTCACTCAGGCCATTCACTCGGTGGATGAGAGTCCTTCCACCATGTTCTTGGGTGGGCCCTGAGAGGTTGAGGGAAAGGGGAACAATTGGTCCCACAGGACCCAGGCCCATCCTTCCCTTCCCAACCCCTTCCTCCCGGCTCTCAGTCCAGAGGGGAGGAAAAACGCTTCGGCAGGAAGAACTCAAACTTTCTGAGGGTGGACACTCGTAGGCTTCCACCCTGCTGGCCCCAGCCGGGCTGTGCGCCGAGCAGACAGCTGTTGGCTAAAGTTTTTAAACAACGTGGAAGCCCCTAGTGGCCCTGAGAGCCGCTGACCACACGTCCTGCCACCTAGAGGAAGTACTCCTAGATGTGAGGGGGATGTCCCGACGTCCCCAGCTCCAGGTCCTCACTGGTCAGGAGAGCTCATTGCTGCAAGTAGCAGAACCACCCTGACGGAGCCTGAGGGAGCAGAGCTGGGCTGTGCACCCCCGTGGCAGGACGATTGGCTGAGCGGACCCCCAAGACACCTCCCTTGCTGAGCACCGCCCTCTGCCTCCTACTGTCTCCCTTCTCCCAGGGCCCAGGGTGGGGTCCTGTCTGAGCAGGGGCTGGGGCCACACTGCAGCTGCAGAGATGCACCTGTTGGGTCTGGCTGGTGACACATTCTTGGCCAGACGGAGGGACATCTGGTCAGCCGGGGAGGTCCCTTCTCCCAGCACAGAGCCCTGGCCAGCCCTAAACTCAGCTTCATACTTGAAGGCAGTGGGGGAAGGCAGAGTCATTTTGCAGTAGGGGTTTGCCAGAGACAGGCGGTCAGAGTCCAGGAGCAGCTGGATCCTGGAGACTGGACTGGATGCTGTGAATAAAGCTGACTAGGGTCTCCTTCCTGTTACCTACCATCTCTCGGCTCAGCCTTGTGCTAGGCCCCTGAACCCACTCTTGAGTCGCCAGCAACTCTCCGTTTGAGTCACGTGGCCCGATACCACTCAGAAGGATGAGGGTGGGCAAGAGGCAGCACATCTGGGCCAAGGATAGTGAATTCTGCCTGGACGAATCCAGGAACACTTCTGGAGGTTGTGACCCTGGGGGCTGGGTGTTTGACAGGCATGAGAGAAGGAAAGGGTTTGAGGCAGAAGGAATATCAAAGGCAAGGTGGAGGAAGAAGGAGCCATGCCAAGCAGAGGAGCAGAGAGATGAGGAGGAGTGGAAAGAACATGGGGTCTTGTAAGGGATGACCCAGGAATGGTAAAACAGGGCCTTGAATGCTGTGCTAAAGGAGATTGATTTCACCTGTGGGCAGTGGGAGCCATGGAAAGCTATTGAGCAGGGAAGTGACACAGGTCTGTTTGGGAAAGATCCGTGAGTGTGGCATTATGGCAGGAGGCTTGGAGGGGGTGAGTCTGACCCTCTGCTTCTGCCCACAGCTGTGCGTGCTGACCGCATGCGGGGTGGCCGGAACAAGTTTGGGCCCATGTACAAACGGGACCGAGCCCTGAAGCAGCAGAAGAAGGCACAGATTCGAGCCAATGGCTTCAAGCTGGAGACAGGCCCTCCAATGGGAGTGCCCCCCCCACCACCTCCCCCACCGGACTACATGCTGCCCCCTGGCCTGCATGCACCTGAGCCCAAGGGCCTGGCCTCTGGTCCACCTGCTGGGCCACTGGGCGACTTTGGGGCCCCAGCACTGCCCATGGCCGTGCCCAGTGCCCACGGGCCACTGGCTGGCTACCTCTATCCCACCTTCCCTGGCCGTGCTATCAAGTCTGAGTACCCAGAACCCTATGCCAGTCCCCCACAGCCTGGGCCACCCTACGGCTACCCAGAGCCCTTCTCCGGAGGGCCTGGTGTGCCTGAGCTCATCCTGCAGCTGCTACAGCTGGAGCCGGACGAGGACCAGGTTCGGGCACGCATTGTGGGCTGCCTGCAGGAGCCGGCCAAGGGCCGCCCTGACCAGCCCGCGGCCTTCAGCCTCCTATGCAGGATGGCTGACCAGACCTTCATCTCCATCGTGGACTGGGCACGCAGGTGCATGGTCTTCAAGGAGCTGGAGGTGAGTCCCTCCTCCTGCCTGGCTCGCCGCTGGGGTGTCCTTTTGGCTGCCCTAGTCTCAGTCTTAGTTACCCCTTGGATGGAGCTGTCCTGCCCACTGGCTTTGGGCAGTGTCTGGGCACAGGGAAGCCACACTGGGGACACTGAGGAGTGTTTCTTACCCCTACCCCCCTCTCCTTCATCCCTCCCACCCTCTTTCCTTCTCTGTTTCTTGAGTCTCTATCTCAAGACTCTGCTTCTTTTGTCTCTGCCTCTGTCTCTTTCTGTTGTCTTTCACTCCCTGGTGTGCTATCTCTCTGTATGTCTATTTCTCCAGCCCCTTCAGTCTCTGTTTCTCATCTGGTCGGGTCTCTGTAGGCATTTATCTCTCTTTCTCTGAGACCCTGAGCTCCCCCAAAAGACTAGCTGAATCCTTTGGAAGCTGTCTGTGGCTGCCCCAGCCCAGTGTCTGGAAGAGACAACTGATCCTGGCCTCCCATTTGGAGAGGCCACCAATCCCTATCAGCCTCAAATGTCATAGATGGGGGTCTTTGTATCTCAGAGTTTGGGGTGCTTGTGGATGTTCTTCTTCCCAGCTAAGGTGAAAGGTCTTGCTGTCCCTGCATCTCTTGTGCATGATGGTTGGTCCCACGAGTGGGTGTCTGTGTGTGCAGGGGGAGCTGGGGGGTGCGGATTGCAGGGCCTGTCACTGATCTTCCCAGAGGAGACCACCTTCCTTTTCTGCAAGGCTTTCCTTCCCTGGTTTGGAGTACCTGCAGCTAAAGTAAGCAAGAAAGCAGCAGGAGAAACCGAGGCCAGCAAGGGGAGAACTTCCCAGTCATCCTGCCTGGTGCTCTGATGGGCCCAAGGCCCGGGAGCTGCCCCTCTAGTGCCCTGGCTCCCTGCGATCAGGGTGCCAATATCAGAGGTCCCTCGAGCCCAGCCAAGGCCCAGCCCTCGTTGGCCTGGGCATAGACAGTCTTTAGTCCAGGCCTATCGGTGTTTGCCTTTCCCAGGCCAGCCCCACTGGCTGTTCCGGGGCAGGGTGTAAACAGCAGGGCCTGTTGCCCTCCCTGCTGGGGCCACTGCAGCCTTGAGCAGCATTGTCAGTGCTGACGCCTGGGCTTCCTCCAGGGGCATGTGGCCGGATGGGCCAGGGGCACTGCCTGCCTGGGCTGGGCACAGGGCGGGATAAGATAGGAGGTGGGCACTGTCAGCCCTTGAGGTGTCATGGGACTGGGGGCCTGGGTTACTCCAGGAGTCAAGAGTTGGTGGTGATGATTCCTGCTTCCACTATGGAGGGTCTGGGGATGTGTCATGTATCTGCCACGGGGTGGGACTTCTCACCCTTACCCCCTATCTAGGCCAACCGCATGGATGGGACAAGAGGCAGGGCCTTGAACAATCCCATCTGCCTCTCACTTATGGCTGGAGGCCCTGGTTGGGGATGAGGATCCCAGGACCCTTGGGTTGGTTGCCAGCTTCTCCTCCAGACTTCCCATGAGGCCCCTGTGCAGAGGGGAGGAGGAGCGGAGCATTCCTGGCTTTCCAGAACTCTGGATCCAGGGGCAGGGCACTTCCTCTGGCCGCCTTCCTAGTCTCTTGGGGTTTTTCACACAGGATGGGAAGGGCTTTTGTCCCAGCTTTGCTGAGTGTTTTTTCCTGCTTCTGGCTTCTCTGTGGTCCAAACTTTCCTGCTTCCCCTTTCCAGAATCTCTGAATCGTGCCCAGGAATATGAACCATGGTCACCATCCTCTGTAAAGGAGCCTTGCAAATAAGTACCAGCCCAGCCCATGAAAGGGCCTCTCATCAGCCATGTGGAACTTCTTTCCTACTGGTCCAGTGAGCCCTGGCTGGTGTCTGTTTGCAAAGCCAGAGGTGGGGAAGCAGAAAAGTGGGAGTGGTGCTGAATGACCCTGGACTCCCTTTTGGGTGACCATCTCCCTACCTCCAGGCAGCATACATCTTAGGAAACAGATCCTCTAGCTCTGAGAGTGGGGCACTTGGGCTGGGCACAGGGGACATTGAAATGAACTGGACCCAGGAGGCCTCCAGGCTATTGGAGGAGACAGACACACACACACAGCTGATGCCCACACAGGCTGCCGAGGGCTCTGAGAACGATGCAGAGGGGACGGTGGGGCCCAGGAGGAGGGAAAACTGACTCTGTCTAAGGAAATCAGAGGTTTCTTTGATCTCTGCCTTTCCAGGAAGCAGTCCGAGAAGGCTGAGGACATTCCAGGAAGGGGGAATAGCATAGAGTAAGGCCTAGGAATGTGAAAAGGCGTCATGTGGTAGGGGATTTCAGGTGGCCCTCTGTGTCCGGAGAGGTTGGCAGGGTCAGAAGCAGAGCTTGGACCAGAAGTGTGTCCTCTGGCAGTAGGTGACAGACAGCCTGCCAGAGCTGGCTGGGGCCCCACATCCTGGGTCAGAGAGGGCTCCTACCACAGAGCCGGAGCTCTCCCTAGAGGCCACTCACCCCTCTGTGATGCTGATATCATCTCGCTGCCCAGGGGAAGGCCTGGGGTCTTTGCTGAGCTGTAGGGATGCTGTGGGTGCTGATGCCCTCTTGGAGTTCTCCTCATCCCTCCTCTTTCCCAGCTTAGATGTCCCTTGGTCTCTATTTTTCCATCTCACACAATTGTGGAGTGTTAGATCTGACAGTGGCACCGAAGTTAGTAACAAAGACCAGAATCAGAGAAGCCTGTGTTCAAGTTCCAGCTCTGTCAGCCCTGCCACTTACCACAGGTGTGACTTTGGGCAGGTGACTACTACTCTGGGCCTCGGTTTCCTTATCTATAAAATAAGGGGAGTTGAAATATCATCTTCCGCACGGGGTGGTGGTTGTAAGGATTCAGTGAACCAAGACAGGTAAAGATTTCCCACAGGGTACGGCACACGGGTTAGCAGGAATAGGAGCTCCCGTCTGTCCCCTCGGCTGCTGCCCCGTGTAATCTATACTCTCAGGAGGTGCACAGGCCCGGCCAGAAGGCATGAGAAGGGATAGACTGCACCCAAGCTCCTCTGAGCACTAGTGTTCCTCTGGGAGCAGACAGGGTCTGCCTTGCCCTGGGCTTATGAAGCACCTTTGTATGATGCAGGGTAGCAGAAACACCTGTACCCGCTGCCTGGTGGAGGGCAGGGTGTAGGTCCGGGCACTCAGCCTCTCTGGACAGTTCCCGGGAAAGACAGGCTGGGAGGCTGCAAGATAGGAATCAGGGAGGGGAAAGGGAGGGCCAAGAGTGCCTAATGACCCATCTTGACATCACTTCATCCCTCAACATCCAACTCGGAGGCCCCCGATTGGCAACAGATTTAACTGCTCTGATATATGGTTTCGTTTAAACAGCAGTAACTCTGTCAGTCCCGGGCTGACAAACGATGGCCTGCCGACCACTCGGCTGAGAGAACGCCATGGCTGGCCCGTGGCATGTCAGCCACCGGAGAATTACAGAGCCCGCTGGCCTTCGGCTGCCAGACTGATCAGACCCCAGGGGGCTCCAGAGGGGGGCCTGCTGGGAGGGAGGTCAGCTTGGCACCCATAAATACCCCTTCTCCAGGGCAGGCTGCAAAGTGTCAAGGCTCCAGGAAGATTTATGGCAGACCGGCAGGAGGGGTGGGTGGCTGGTAGTCTGAGCAGACAGACCAGGCCAGTGAGGGACCCCAGGGCCGGGACTGCAAATGTCCTTGTTCCCAGGGTGGCAAGGAGGTCTGAGGGCAGAGGAGGAACCTTTGCTTAGGGAGAAAGCTAAGGAAGGTGAAACCACCCTCTTTGGTTAAGTGAGCCTCTTAGCCACCTGCTGTCCTGTGGAGAGGGGCTGGCAGCTACAGCTTTCTGATTTTCTTTTAAATAAAGAGAAGTGTGTGTGTGTGTGTGTGTGTGTGTGTGTGTGTGTGTGTGTGTATTCATCTGTGTGGGCAGCGATTTGGAGTTTGGTGTCTTTATGTGTCCATCTGTCCATTTAGAGGAAGAGCAAGTGAAAAGTCCATTTGGCTGGGGGTAGATGGGAACCCAGGCTGGGGCAGCATCCACAGGAGTGCCAACCATGGGTCCACAGAGCCCTTCACCACTGATGCCCCTGTGCTCATATGTTTTCTCTAACCAAAAGAGGGAGGATTTTATTTTTCCAATTTCTCAGGACAGAAAATCAGGGCAGAGTTGGATATGTGGCTCAGTTGGGAATCAAACAGAGGGCACAGGGCACCAAAGCTTAGCCACCATATTGCATCTCTCTGCCCTGTGCCTCTCCCCCCACCCCACCCCCCCCCCCCGCCCGTCAGCCCGTAGGCAGGGCTGCCCCCACTCCTGGGGTCTGAGGTCTGGGTACAGAGTCTGCTCCCAGGGCTTGGCCAGCTGGGTCACTGTGACCCTCTTGCTTTGTGCCCGAAGCTCAGCCTGCTTATCTCCTAATTCTCCCCCTTATCTCTCACTTTCCCACCTCCCCACCCCCTCCCTGTTCCTTCAAGCCAGGCAAAGGGGCCCCGATGGGGAGGGGGAGCCAAGCCCAGCCCTGCATGCCCTCCCTCCCACTCTGCTTCCAACTGGGTTGTCCAAGGTAGGCCAGTTGACCCCCTGGCAGGTACCTTCTGCTTGGGCCTTAGGACCTCCTGGGGACTTCCAGAAGACCAGCCCAGTCAGGAGCATCTGGACAGAGCCCAGATCCCTGTGGTTCCTTTAGGCAAGCCACTGTCTCCTTATCTATAACATGACAGAATGGTGATAGGACAGAGGTGAGGAGTCCAGGGTGTGCTGGGAATGGGCCTGGCCACAGGTGCTCACCGAGCCTTGCCTCCCTCCTTTAAAACTAGTGGGGAACCACTCCTGCCAGTGGTTCTCCAGGGATTGTGGCCATTTCTTGAGGAGAAATAGGAGAGATGTCTCTGTGATTCAGCCCTGCCTGAGTCTCAATCTCTTCTGGCCCCTCCAGTGGTGGCTGAGATCTGGGGCCCCCTGCTGGGCTCCTCGCTCTGATGGTACTGGGGGTCTAGAAAGCACTTCCTGCCAGAAGAGGAAGGGACAGGTGTGTGGGTTCTTGACACAGAGATGAAGTGAGCAAGGGACGGTGGGGGGCTGGTGACTCAGGGCAGGACAGAGATAGGCCCTCCCTCTCGTTCTTAGCACATGCGGTCAGGCAGGTGAGGCCGAAGGGAGCCTGATTGTGTGTCCAGCTGCTCCCCCACTCTTCCTGCACTTGTTCTTGGCCTCGGCCTGAGGACAGGCCCCAGGCTGCCCCCAGGAGGGGGCGGGGACAGAGGGTCGCAGAAGGAGGCTTCTACCCCTCAGAAGAGAGAGTTATTCATTAGGTATTGCCAGTTCTCCTCAGGCCAGGGGGTCTCTCTGGCCCCCAAGTTGGGGGCTGTTTCTCTGTGCTCTCTGTACCTGTCTTGGGAGCACATATCTGTGCATCAACTGCTCACCGACCCGTCCTCCGGGAGCCCAGAGATGAGCTGGACACCTGCCATGCCTTCCCAGACCCCACAGGCATTGGGGAAGACAGAGGCATGAATTGGTGCCATCAAATGTTGTGACATCCAGAGGACAGGATTGGGGAGAGCTTTACGGGGGAGGTAACAAGAGTGCCATGAATTCCTGGGTGGCCAGGGTGAGTCTTCTTCCATACCTTGTGGTTTAGGGCACAGATCTGGAGCCAGACAGAGCAGTGTGACCTTGGGTGAGTTGCTTGACCTCTCTGGGTGTCCTTTCTCCATAGATTGGGGATAACAGCTATACCACCCTAGCTTCATGGAGGTGCAGTGCAAAGACTGATAGCTATCACGGTCTGCATTCATCACAGGGCAGGGCCCGGTAGGGTACCCGGGAAGCACCTGCCAGGTAGCTGGTGGTGGGCTAATGAGCTGCAGATGCTGAGGGGCACCGGAGTCTGTACTGTGTCTTCCGAGGGTGGCGTGCAGTGCCCTGTGCAGGTCTGGACACCCAGGAGAGCTCAGTATTTTGTCACCGTAGAGGGTCGTGGACTGAGAAGGCCAGCTATGTCTCTGGCCTGGCTCTCTCTCTCTCCCAGGAGAGTCCCTCGCCTTCTCCAAGTGGTAGATTCTCATCTGAAAAAATAGGGTTTTGGCCTGGGGATCCCCGAGGACCCATCTGGCTCTGGCATCCGATGGTTCCGAGTCCCATTTGCCATTGTCACGAGTGTCCTTTCTTGCCAGGCTAGAATGTAGTGACCCTCCAGGGTGGAAGGACACCCCACACAGAGGTAGTCTCTGCCCTCTCGCTGGGTGCCCGACTGCAGCCTGGGTGTTCAGAATCTGCCCTCCTTGTATTTCTGTTCCTGCTTCAGATGGACCATTGCCAGCCACCTGCTCATTCCAGGCCAGATCTTGGGCCAGAAGGGCGCTCCCTTCTCACAAGCCTGAAAGTTGTGGATAAGGCCCAGGGAAGCCCTCTGTTTCCTCTTCAGGGCTTGTTTTTTGAGCTACTGAGGCTGCCAGAGATGCGACCACAGGCCAAATGGGCACAAGATTGAAATTAATCATCTCCCCTCGCATTTGAAGGATGTCTTCACAAATTACTTTCATGAACATCATTCACCAATACTTATTGAGTACCTAACATGTGCTGAACCACCTTCTAATACTGTGCCCACTTTACAGATGAGAAAACAGAGGCTCAGAAGGCTATAGAATTTGCTTAAGGTCATGCAACTTGTAGAAGCAGAGCTGGGGCCTGAAGCCCGGCCTGTGTGAGCTCTAAGCACCCCCATTGAACCTTGGTTTTGGTTTGTTTTGCTAGAACCTTGCCACACTTTGATGAAGTAGGCAGCTAGGCAAAAAGGGCACAGACAGGTTAAGTAGCTTGCCCAGGTCACATACCCAAGGGAGCCCCTGAATTATGAGTTGGAAGAGGGAGGGGTGAGGGGAAGGTCCCTGGCTGGACCCCGCACTGGCATATGCCTCTTCCCTCCAGGTGGCCGACCAGATGACCCTGCTACAGAACTGCTGGAGCGAGCTGCTGGTATTCGACCACATCTACCGCCAGATCCAACACGGCAAGGAGGGCAGCATCCTGCTGGTCACCGGGCAGGAGGTGACCAGACCCTACTGTGCCCTGTGCCAGGCCCTCATGTGCACTTCCAGAATTCTGAGCCTGGAAGAGATCGTAGGCCTCTCCAGGGCTGGCCCTGGGCAGCCGAAATGTCAGCCCTTCCCCCAAGTTCATGCCCAATCTCCCTCTGACCTGCCCTGGCCCTGGCCTGGACAGGAGGCAGCCACCCTGGGAAGCATCTCAGGGATGTGGGGAGGTCAGGGAGGAGGTGATGGTGGCACTGGATCTAGAAGAACAAATAGGGGTTGGTCAGGTAGTAAAAGGTTGTGGGGGAATCAGCCTCACCCACACCACAGCAGAGGGGACAGCATGGGCAAAGGCGTACAGGGGGACGTTTAGAACTGCTGAGCCACCAGGGGCTGCCAGTATATGGGGGTGTGGGGCAGGAGCCCTGTGGTGGGAGGGGTGAGGTGAGAGGTAAGCCTGGAGGGGTTGCTGGGGGCTGGGGTGGGCAAGACCTTGCAGGCCCTAAATCCTGAATAAACAAAGGAAGGGCAAAGGAATTTGCTCCTCTGTCCAGAGCGAGGGATTAGGGGCACTAGGGTACGAGCTGGGAACTCCTGAGATTCAACAGGACCAACTGGAGAGTTTCAAGTGCAGAAGGGCTCATGCAGACTGTTTCTGAGGAAGCCCAGGGAGAGGGCAAGATAGCGGCTGAGGGCATTGAGGCCACTGTGTAGTGCTGGGGACCTGGAAGGGGACAATGCAAGGAGGAAGACCCCCAACTGCGGGCAGCAGGTGTGGGAAAAGTGGAGGGAAGGAGGGAGAAAAAGAAGAGAGGCTGATGCCAGGGCCTGGGCTGGTGGAGGGAGCATCAGTCTTGAGGGGGCCACAGGAGCAAGAGTGGGCCGCCAGGCCCCCTAGGGGTGGGGGGCGGGGAGGCTGAGGCCCTGCTCCCCAACCCCTATCTGTAACCCAGGCCCTCAGTCATCCAGCTCAGTTCTTATCCTGAGAGTCTCGGGACATCCAGGGCCAGGGAGTGCTGGTCCCAAGGGTGTGACTTGAAGGTCACCTGTGAATGCACTGAGGAGAGTCTGAGGTGTGAGTGTGTTTGTACTGGCCCATGTCAGCATGTGTGCGGGCTGAAGCGTCTGAAGGCCATGGGGATGTCCAGTGTGCGCGTGCGTGTGTGTATGTGTGTGCGTGTGTGTGCCTGTATTTTATTGTACAAAATCTCCACACAGGTAAGTGTGTGGTTGTTGAGATGTGCCTGTCACCATGTCAGTGGAGACTCGTACACGGGCACGTGTCTGTCGTGTTACCTTGTGACGTGACCATACCAGGGCATGTGTGTGTGTGCGTGTTCCCTTCATGAAGTGGGTAGACCGCCCTGGGAGTGTGTCCGGGTGTGTGCGTGTGTGAGCGAGCGTGAGCTGAGGTGTGACCACATCCCCAGTCTGGGTGTCCACGTGTGGCCGTGTGTGGGGCCCTGAGCAGTCAGTGGCGCAACCCATGTGCGTCCAGGCGGACCCGCCCCCGACCCTGCCCCACACCCGGCCGCGTGGCGTTTGCTGCAGATATCACTCAAAACACAAAAGCCTCTTGTACCACGGGCCTGGTGGCAGCTCTTTGTGTGCGAAGGACCCGCCAGCTCTGCCCCTGCACCCGCCTGCCCCGTGTTGGCTCTGCTGCCGCGAGGCCCTCAGCTCCCAGCAGCGTGGGGAGACCTGGGAAAGCTGGGCCCAGCGTGGGGAGAACTGGGGCTTGGAGGGCTCCTGGGGCGCGGGGATATGTTGCCGCCCCCCCCCCCCCCACCCCCGGCCCAGCGCCAAGGATGGGCACTCCCGCCCACCCCGCCCAGGGCCTCCCATCCGCCCCGCCCCTCCCCCCACCGTCCCTCGTCCGAGCCTCCCGCCCACGGCCCGCGGAACCCCCGGCCCGTCCTGTGGCCCGCGCCTCCCGACGCTGACGTCTGTCCGTCCAGGTGGAGCTGACCGCGGTGGCCGCCCAGGCGGGCTCCCTGCTGCACAGCCTGGTGCTGCGGGCGCAGGAGCTGGTGCTGCAGTTACACGCGCTGCAGCTGGACCGCCAGGAGTTCGTCTGCCTCAAATTCCTCATCCTCTTCAGCCTCGGTGAGCAGGCCCGGCGCGGGGCGGCGCGGGGGGCCAGGCGGGTGGCCGGCCAGGGGTCGAGAGGCCTCCATGAGGCTGCGCCCCCGGCGGCCTTGGCGGGGCACGGACCCCTCTCGGCGTGAACAAGGGTGTGAAGGGACCTGGCCCGACGCCTGGCTCTTAAAATGGGGGTTGTTTCCTCTCCGGGCCTCAGTTTCTCTGTGTGAAAGTACAGAGGACCAAGACAATGTCTAAGATTTGCCCGTGTGGGATACAGACTCCTTCTGAGAATTCGTGAAGTCCTGCCTGGCTGCCCTAGGAAGGTGCCCATCCCTCCTCCAGAAACACCTGTGTGATTTCAGGAGCTTCTGTTCCCTGGCTGCCATCCCAGGCTCCCTGTTTTCCCTGATTCCCTGCTCTAGGGGGTCCACATTCTGGCTCTGGGTTCCTTGGGGCCCAGACCCTTTACTCACTCACTCACTCACTCACTCACTTATTCATTCTACAAACACTTGCTGACCATCCACACTCTGCAAGGCACTGGGCACATGGAGTGAACAGAAAAGATCCCAAATCCATATTGTCACAGAGCTGACCTTCTCTTGGGGGAGAGACAATAAGCACAATGTGATTAGTGAGATATAGAAATCACTGAAATGATTAGTAGAACGTATCACCTGGAAGACTGTGGTCAGTGCTAAGGAGGGAAATAAAGCAGAGAAGCGGCAGAGGGCGAGCCCAGCTCACCAGACCTACTCCCCAAGTCAGGTGCCTCCCTCTCACTGCCTTCTGGACCCGCCCAGCCTCCACCCTCCTCTGGGCTCTCCTCAGGCTGGCCTGCCATCCTCCTTCACCTAACAAGCCATCTCCAGCGTCTTCCCTGTGTCCAGCAATGCTGTGAACATAGACATGTCCTTGCTGTCTGGTGGCTCCCAGTCCAGGAGAGGCCTTCAGCTAGCACTGTCACTGTCAGGATGGGGACAGACAGATGGGGAACCCCATGTGGGGAGCAAGGGCTCTGCCTAGAAGGCTTCCTGGAAGAGGGACATCTGAGCAGGGTTTTGGAGGATGAGTAGGAGCTTGCCGGAGGGATAGATCTTTCAGCAGAGGTATAGATGGGATGGAAGGTCAGAACAGAGGGGCATGAATGCTTTGTCATTCAGGGAGGAGGCAGGATTCGGATGTCATTTTTGTGGCAGATGACATCGGCCCCAGTCAGTGAGGGAGGGCCTGCTCAAGAGTGGGTGGGGGGAGTTGGGGAAGCCAAGGGGAAGGAGTCAGCTGGGTGGGGGGTGGTGATTAATGAAGCGTTGATTGTGATTGTGGGAAGCCCAGCGCTCAGGCTGTGGCCCTGTGGCTGGTTGCCTGGGCTGGTCTCCCGACTCCAGCACAGCAGGCAGGTAGCTGGAGGGCTTATCTGTAAGGCTACACAGGTTGGTAGGGGATGGCTAAGGTGCGAGGTAGGGACAGAATCTTGGGCTGCCAGTGAGGAGCTGGGGCCTAGAGCCCTTGCAGGGTCCTCAGGGGCCCAGGCCAGGCTGGGGGAAGCCCCTTCCTTTCTCCCCACAGTGGTACCTGCTTCCAAGCCTTGTCTTTATGAGCTGCCAGGCTCTGGGAACTGGCTCAGTCCAAAGCCATGGTTGCGTGTGGTTGGGGGTGTGGACACCCCAGGAGGTATGTGCGTGTCGGTGCCTTTGCTTCTGTATCTTTGTTTTCGCACATGTGCAGACTAAGAACTTTCACAGGCTTGCGGGCTTTTATGGGTCATGTTGTATAAAGAATCTGTAATTGGCGAGTGATGGGAGATTGGAGGCAAGAGGGATTTAGAGATCTGCGGCGGTGTAGGGGCTGTTGTGAGGTGACAGTTCTTGACCTGACCATCAAGAGGCCCCTGGGGAGGTCCAGAGGAGGGGTGGGTGGAAGGTGGGATGCCAGCCATCAGTCTCCTTGGAGAGGCCTTCCTGCGGAGAGGGCACCATGTCTCTGGCCTGAGGCACACCCCTGCAGCCTCGGCCCCTCTTCCCAACAAAGCCCTGGGTGCTGGGGACTGCTAGTCCAGCATGGCTCTGGCCTCTACCGGGCGATTAATGCAGGACTCCTCCTGGTATGGGTATAAGGACAGCAAGGCTGAGCCCAGCCCTCTTTTCCTGGGTCCAGGTGAGTGGCTGAGTTCAGAAGCATGCGTGCTGGCCCCTCCTTCTTGCCAGCCTTCATCCTGCTTTCCAGAGGAGGTGGCTGAGGCCTGGGAGATGGGGACTGTCTGCAGTGCTTGGCTGGCATAGGCTGGAGGGGCCGGACTCAGGAGCGAGAGCATGTGCATGCATGTGTGCACCTGGGCGCATGTGCGAGGCAGGGTGGAACAATAGTTAGGGATGGGGACTAGGGACGGACCACCTGGATTCTAAATCTGGACTCTGGCTGTGTGCCCTTGAGCAAGTCACCCTACTCTCTGAGCCTCTATTTTTCCCATCTGTAAGATGGCCGTCATAATAATCCTTAATTTGCTATGAGGATTTAATGAGGGGATTCCCCCCAAGTACTCAGAGCGTGGCCTGGCCCCTTGGAATGTGTGGGTATTGTTTTCCTTCTAACCGTCATTACCATCAGTGAGCAAATGAACAAAGGAATGAATGAAGTGAATGAATGAACCAGTCTCCATCTTTATCATGTGCTGTGTCTGGCACAGTGCCTTGTCACAGGCATGAGGGTCTGGCTGAGGTGGGTGGGGGAAATGCCCAGCCCAGCAAGTCAGAAACAAACTCCAGTGAGGCTGAGTCTGGGATGGGTGGTGGGGAGGAGGTCCCGGTGCCTGGGCCTGCCTGAGCTCCTGGGAAGACAGTGGGAGAGGAGGCCAGGTAAGCCACAGAGGCCAGGTAAGCTGTTGGCCGACAGGTTCCGGGTTCCAGAAGGAGACTGAGCAGTCCAGTGTGATCAGAGTTGGGCCAAAGAAAAGGAACCAACCCCACCTAAGATATCAAGAAAGGCTTTTCGGAGGAAGAGGGGCCTCTGAGCTGGGCCTTGAGGTATGAGTAGGAGTGTTCTAGGTGAAACAAAGCAAGCAGCAGCAAGGGCATTCCAGACGGAAGCCAGAGCTTGTGCAAAGGGATGGGGAATCCTGAAAGTCTGGTGTGACTGTGGGGCAGGGAGGGGGGTGGAGAGGAGGCTGGGGGGTTGGGCAGGGACGGAGCTGTGTGAGGCCTCCAATGCCAGGCCAAGTACCTTGACCCTTACCTTGGGAAGGCTTTTCAGCTGAAGTAACATGATCACATTTGCATTTTAGCAAGGTCCTTCCAACTGCAGCCTGGGAGCGGGATGGCAGGTGGCAGCCCGGAGTCCTGCAAGAGGCTAGACCCAGGGCTGGAGTGAAGGAGACAAGTTTGGGCAAGAGGAGGGGGAAGATTTGCCCAGAGTCGGGAAGGTGGGAGGGGATTTCTCCCCTGTTCCAGCCCCAGACCACCAGGAATAGGTCCCCAAGGGAACTGGAGCCCAGACAGGATGGCCACTTGCCCGTAGACCTCCAACGGGTGTGCTGGGCGTCACCCTTGGGGTGGTGGCTCCCTGGGCTGGGCAGCCCGAGCCCCTGTGACGACTGTCCCCCACCGCACCCCGCCTCCAGCCCACTCAGCGCCTCCTTCTCGCCTGCCTCCGCACAAGGGTGCCATTTGGCGTCTAAATAGCTGTCTCCCTGCAGGCGTGGAGGCAGGTAAGGAGGTTTAATTAAAATTAGTGCCTCTCTCCTGGCGATCACGGTGTTTATGAAGATGGGCCCGGCTGGCATTGTTCCGCAGAGGACTTAATCGAAGCTTAATGGATTGACCTAACATTCGATTTCCTGACTTCCATTGAGGCGGCGGCAACAGCGTTCCCTCAAGCGTTTGCAATTTCCCCACTGCTCCGCGCCAACAAAAGGCGGCCTGAATAGCAGCCCCACTCGAGGGGCCATTGTGCGCGGGGGCGCCTGCCTGAGTCACCGCGATTGGGACAACATTCTTTATGCCTCGCAGGAATGAAAGGATTATTCAAATATTCAATTAAACCGTGAAAAGGGGGCTTTTCTGAGAACCGGGGGCCCCCAGCTCCGCAGAGCTATAGCAGGCTGCTCTCTGAGGTGGAGGGGGGGGGCCATCTCCCAGCCCCCTCCCACCTCCCCCCTCCCAGCCTCCGCCTCTGGGATCACTGGAACCGCAGGCTGGGGTTGGGGGGGAGCACGCCAGGCTTTTCTCCCACGTACCCGTCTCCAACCTGCGGCATCCCAGGGCCCAGAGCTGGCATACAGATGAGGTTCGGACCTGGGGCGCCCTGTGAGGCAGAGATTGGTTTGGCCCCATCTTGCAGATGACAAGGAAACTCAGCTCAGGGGAAGGGCCTTGCCCAAGGTCGCCGGGCTGGTGGTGGAGCTGGGATTGGAACCCTGGCATGTTAAGGGGGTGTCTCCAGGTTTGTGTGACCCCCGCTCCCGTGTCCAGTGGGAGAAAGGCATGGTGTTTGGCGGGGTGGTGGCTCTGTCACACCCATCATCCCGCAGGGTCTTCACAGCAGTCCCTTTAGATGGAGGCGCGGGGAGGTGGGAGACGGCATATGACTTGGCAATGGTCCCCTCCAGGGTGAGGAGAAAGGTGAGTATGGAGTCCAGAGTCGACCGTCTGGGGAAACCTAGGATCCCAGAGATGAGGGCCCTTGGACAGGACCCCTGGATTGGATGAAATGTAAAGTTTTCACGTCCAGTCTCTCAGGAACCCATGTCCAAGCTTGACCCTGCCTGTGCTTACCCACTGGACTTTGGAGCCAGCAGACCTGGGTTCGAATCCAGACTCGGGCATCTCCTGGGTGTCCCAGGCTCAGCCCACTGTCCCTGCGCCTGGGGGATGCCCTTTCCTGCCTGCCTGGGTGTCTGTGGGGATTCACTGAGCCAGTGCACGGTGCCCAGCGGGCGCCTGGGAAACCGGATGCACTTATACTGTAGTCATTGGGGCTCAACTGGTGACTGCTTCTCTCCCCCAGCCCTGTAGCCCACCACATGGGGGCAGCGGGGGTCTCCAGTCTGCAGAGAGCTAGGAATGGGGGCTGTCCCTGAGAGCTGTCCTTGCTCTGCACCCACCCCCTGCACTCCACCTCATTGTCCCTGGTCTGGGGCTGTGGAGAACAGTAAATCCTGGTAAAGCCAAGGCTCTGGTCCTCCCAGTCCCCTCCCACTGCAGACTCCACTGCAGCATCCTAGCCCATCCTCCTCCACCCCCAGATGTTTCCTCTGGGCTCCCTTACTGCTGTGTGGCCTTGAGCTGGTCCCTACTTTTCCCTGGACCCCCCAGGTCAGAAGACAATGTCAGGAGAATTGCCCAGCCTCAGGAGTGGTGGGAGGTGAAGGTAGACAGGACCCTATGGGATGAAGAGAGGTTGGGATAGAGATGGGGCCAATAGTCACCTCTTATGCCTAGGAGGTCAGCTTTGGAGGGGGTCGGAGCTTCCCATGACCTTTGAGTGTATCTGGAGGAGTCCAGGCTAAGGAGCAGGGCTGTAATGTACAGTTGAACAGGCTGTTCACTGCACAAGGGCACCTAGGCAGGGGGTGAATAGGGGCTGAAATCCAGCTTGTGTGCCCCTTGCCATACTGTCTCTGTGGACAATAGGGAACTTCTTTCTAATTGGCACAGAGGCACCTTATGGGCTAATGGCGATCCTGGGCAGGCGAGGAAGAAAATGACTGTGGCTCACTTACTGAAGGGAGATGAGGGAGCCAGGGATGGGGGTGGAGGATTGGGGCCAGATCCTGCCATACGCCCTGGGCCCAGCTCAGGTTTCCCTAAATCCGACTTTGGACAACATGGGCCTCAGCGGGCACACTGGGGGCGGCTGGGGATCAGGGTTGCCAGGAGCATCAGGCCCTCCTGGCGCAGTGGGTGTTAAGAGGGATTAGAAGGGCCAAGGGCTGCACATGCTGGGCTCCCGACTCCCCCGCAGCAGTAGGGCTGGTAGTCATGGGGGCAGAGGGAAAGTGGATGGATGACCATTTTCTGAGCCACTGGACGCCACATCCCAGGCAAGGCCCTGCTGGATTGGGGGATGGGGGACCAGTTCTGTGGATTCCTGCTGAACCTCACCCAATAGGCAGGTCACCAGCTGGAGGTGCTGCCCAGGAGCTGAAAGAGGCCTGCCAAGCAGTGATGAGGACTCTAGTGACAAGAAATGGACCCTCTCTGGGTGCCCCTGGGGGCCTAGGCCCCTGTGCGGGCCCCCAGACCCAAGCTCCGGCCCCTGCAAGGTGGGCACGCCCCTTTCATAGCAAAAGAAGACCTTGCAGGCCAGGAGGGGACAGGGCACAAAGCCACTGCTCCTAAATGGCGGGGCCAGGATTTGAACCCCCATCGGCCTCACTCCAGAGACATTTTATTTTTTGTGTCTTCACTGGACCTCCACTGGGTGCGGAGGAGGCGTCGGTCACACCCCTCTTTCCCTGGCACAAGTGATCCCTGGTCCACGCAGAGCCGGCTGCCCTCCCGTCCCTCCCACAGGCAACCACGCCTTCACGTTTAACCTGGATTCCTTGTTTTGTCCCTGTTCTCACGTAAAGTGCACACTCTGTACAAGTACTTTTAATTTATGTAGATGGCTCTGTCTTGTAGATCTCATTCTGGATCTTCCTTCTCTTTTTTCCACTTAGCCCTATGCTTTTAAAGATCTGTCCATTTTTTCTGTCTGCTCCATTACTTCTACTGCACAGGACTCCCTGTGGTGCGGCCACCACACAGCCATCCAGGCCACCTCCGTAAATGCTGCTGCAGTGAACATCCATGTCCCCCCAGGGGCCCCAGGAGAGAATCTCCTTGGGGTTCTGGAGCTTCTTGATTGGTCACAGGAGTGCCTGTCGCTGTCTAGAATAGGGCCACCAGTGCATGTGCCTGGAGGCTGGGAGATGGGACCCTTGCAATTACAGTGTGCCTGTCTGGTGATGTTGCTGATGGTGGCCACGATGGGGATGATGGCGACGGGAAGGTTTTGACCCGGCGATGGGGATGGTGTTGATCATGGTGGGGTGAGAGTAGAGATAGCAATGGTAACAAATTGGTCTTGTTACGTGCCGGACGCTGTCCTCCAAGCATTTTCCACCTGTCAAGTCCCCAAATTCTCCCAACAGTCTTGTGAACTAGGTGCTGTTGTCACCGTTCTGTAGGAAATTGAGAAGTCGAATAACACGCCCAGGGATACAGCTGGTGATGTTGGTGTGGTTTTGGAGACGATGAGGGCGTTCATCATGACCAATGTGATGATGACAGTGGCAGTAATGATGGTGACAGGTGATGGTGGTTGGGTGGGTGATGGTGGCAGTGGCCGTGTTTGTGATAATGACGGGGGTCAGGGTTGGTGACTGCCGATGATGGCAGTGACCGGAATGGCTGCAGTTTGGTTGATGATGGTGGCAGTGGCCGAGTTTGGGAGAAAGCCGGGGCCGTCAATATCGGTGATTGATGAAAGTGGCGGTGTTCCTCAGCCGTGGCGATTGGAAGACTGCATCGTTGACGGCAGTGCCCCGTCTTTGGTGCTGATGGGGATGTTGGCGCTCATGTTGCCAGTGACCGTTGATGATGTGACGGGCTGGTGATCGTGACAGAGCTCCTCCCCTTGCAGATGTGAAGTTCCTGAACAACCACAGCCTGGTGAAGGATGCTCAGGAGAAGGCCAATGCCGCCTTGCTCGATTACACCCTGTGCCACTACCCGCACTGCGGGGACAAGTTCCAGCAGCTGCTGCTGTGCCTGGTGGAGGTGCGGGCACTGAGCATGCAGGCCAAGGAATACCTGTACCACAAGCACCTGGGCAATGAGATGCCCCGCAACAACCTGCTCATCGAGATGCTGCAAGCCAAGCAGACTTGAGCCTGGGCTGGGTGGGGCTGGGCCCGGGGCCGGGGTGGGGGTCCAGCCACCCCCGGGGCCCTCCAGATGGTTTATTTTATTATGCCGATCCAGGAGCCCCCACCCTGTAAGCCCCTGCCCCTGGGCTCCCTGAAGCCCTGTGTTTGGGAAGGTGGGTGAGGGTGGACAGGGCCTGGCTGAGGTAGGGCCGCCCCACCGGCACTTGCCTGCCACTCCGAGTGTCCCAAGGAGGCAGCTGCTCACCACCCCTCCCCCTCCCCTTGCTCCCAGCTGTCTGTCCGGAATCCGGAGCACAGGTCCAGGGAGGAGGTTCGGGATTCCCTGGCGGGCCTCCATGTCCCTTGGGTCAGAAGTCATCCCTTCCCCCTCTCCAGGAAACAGAAGCAGAGAGAGGTTGAGCGGGCATCAACTGGGGGAGAAGAGAGGGTCTCCAGAACCCCCTCCCAGACACCAGGAAGGAAGCCCTCTGTTTTGCAAACTAGGGGTAACTGAGTTTGCAAAATTGGGCAGGCACTGTGGGGCCTAGAGGGCTCCGGGGGGACAGGTTAGGACACAGACCTCCTCCCTAGCCCTTCTACCCCATCTGACTTCTGCAGGGGAAACTCTGACACGCTATCTGAAAACAGTTTCACTACAATCGTCTTTCTGCCCCTCTCCCACCAGAGGAGAAGCTTGGCACACTCCACGTTCTCCCCCCACCCACAGTTGGCCAGCCCGGGCTGGTATGTATCTGCAAGGCTGTAGTCAAGAGGTTTGTGGGCTTAGGGGTTTTGTTTCTTTCCAGATGCTCCTTGAAAGGTATGTATGTCCAGGGCAGGGGACAGAGTTGAGGATTGAGGCTGGGATTTGGGGATTAGCACCAAGTACAGCCCATGGTTTCTCCCCAAACTCCTGCATGCCAAGTACCCCATGGGCGGTGCCAGACCACTGTTTCTGAGCCCCCACTTCAATCCGGAGAAGAGCTGTTGCTTGCCCCTCCTCAGATGAACAGCAGAGTGCCCTGTCGGGGGTGATGAGCTCCAGAGTGTCTGTGTATGGGAATATGGGTGAACTTGAGGAGGGCGTATGGGTCTCTAGCTTGGGGACATTGCTGATAAGCCCCTCCCTTGTTGGCCTCATCCCCTTGGGTCCCTTGCTGCAAACCCTTGAAGCTGGGCTTCGGCTCCCTGGCCTCCTGCCCTATGTCCTGAAAGACACGGTCCAGGGCCAGGCACTAGGGAGTGGCCTTAGCTGTCCTCTGTCCGGGGCTGGGCGTCCACTGTTTTTCCTGCTTTCATGTTGCCACTGCAGCTTGTGCTGAGCCTGCCCAGTGGGAGGTGACTGGGCATCCGTGCTCCCCTGCCTTCCACTGCCCTGTCTTGGTCCCTGCCCCTGCCCACTGTGATGTGTGCCCCTGCCAAGGCCAGAGACCCACAGCTCCAAAACAAGAAGTGCCCTTAAGAATCTCCCCAGCCCCTGCAGCCCTGGAATAAATTTTGCAATTAGTTTCCAGTTCCCTTTGTCTATTTATGTTCCGGGGCCAAAGCGGAACCTCCCAGGTGGGTGTGGGTGGTCGAGGGTGGTGCAATGCTCTGATTGGGATGGAGGTGACAGTCAGATAACCTTTGGTTCAAAATCTGGGGCCAAAGTTGGGGCACACCAGCCACTGTTAGGGAGCCTTTTGGCCCCACCTCATACCTGGGACCTTGCGGTACCCAGGAGGCTTGGGAGATGCTTAGGTCTTCCTGGGCTTCAGCCTCAGTTCCACTACAGCCGTGCAGATGGGGGCACTTCAACCACCTTGGGCAGATGGGGGCAGTCATTTAATGAGCACCTACTGTGTGCCATCCCTCATATCCCTGCCCCTACCACAGCCCTGTGAGGTAGGGGTTAGAATCCAGGAGAGGGACTTGGTCAGTGACCTGCAGGGGCAGATTCAAACCTGGGTCCTCTCGACTTTGGAGCACTGGCCCTTTCCTCTCTGTCCATCTGGTGGCCCTGGGGCCGGTCCCTCTCACTGATTCTCTTGCCCTCCCTCCCCCGCTGAGCACAGCTGAGACCTTAGGAATGCCTCCTCTGCTCTAGACCTTGTCCCAGGGCTTCGCCGGCTTTCTCTGTCCATTTTGTCTTCCCATCTGCTTCTCAAAGCCTCTTCGGCAAGTGGCAGCTCCAGATTACAGCCGAAGAAACCAAGATACAGAGGGGGCGAGGTGACCTGTCTGAGGTCACACACCAAGAGGGAGTAGAGCCATCATTCAAACCTCCATCGTCCTGACCAACCTGACTACTCCTACGGCCACCCCTGGTCCACTTCAGGCCTCTGTGCATGTTAGAAAAAGATGCCGGGGCACACAGCTTGGCAGTGGCTTTTATGCAACGAAAGCGTCCCTTTCCCTCCCGGCACCTTTCAGAAGGGAAGTAGGTGCTCTTGTTCCTGCCTCTGGGGAGCACCAGGTCTTTTGGGAAGGCTCTCTTAGTCATCTCATGTTCCTGTGTGATCCATCGTGTCCCGGGGCCGGGTAAGATGAGGAAGTGAATGATTCTGCCCCTGGGGGGGGGGGGACAGGAAGTGTTCACAGCAGCGGGGTCATCCAAACTGGGTTTTGAAGATTTTGAAGGTCCACCGGCTAGACAACAGTTGGGGGCAGTGTGGGCAGAGGCAAGAGTTGGAGCAAAGGGATAGAGGGGTGTCAGCCACGGGTGTCTGGGGACCTAAGCAAAGTTACTCTGGCTGGAGAGTAAAGAGAGTGGGTGGTGGGGAGGGAGGGTATGGAGCAGGAGGAGGGAAGACCCGAAAGGACTCCTGGGTGCCCACCCCTGGACCTCTCCTCCTGCCAGTGCATATGATTAGTTGGTGGGGAGGCAGGAACCTCCTGGAAGGCGGCAGAGGTCTCTGCAAAAGCAGGCTGTAGAGACCAAGTGCCTGCCCAACTCAGAGCCACCTTCTTGCTTCCCTGGCAACCCTGCTTCTGCACTGGGGCAGCAGGTGGCTGGGCTGAGCGCCCTGTTCTGTGGACCTTCGGTGGTGGTACCCAGCCTGCCCCGCCCCTCCCCCCTGCAGCACCGCTGTGTCTTCCTGGAGCAGGCAGGACGGCCTCTGTCTCCCCCTCCCTCTGAGCCCGCTGTCTTTCATCTCTTTCTTTGCCTGGGGTGGGGAGGGGGGGGGGTCTTCAAGGGCTTAAACATCATCTCCATGCAGCAGGTTCTGCGGTCCCACGGTTCCCTGAACATCTCTGAAGACAGCTGACATTCCTGAGTGCCTACCGTGTGCTGGGCCCAGGGACTACCACACAGGACTGCATTTACCCCTCTTGTCACCTGTGGGGTGGGCCTTATGTCCCCCATTCTGCAGATGACGGGCTTTGGAAGGTTCAACAGCCCCCGTCCCCAGAATGAAATAACCAGACCTCTGGCCTTTCATGGTGGGTCCACCACCCCCGGACAGACAACCCAGGTGGGGCCCTGAGCGGAAGTGGCACATAAGGTGGAGAGAGCAGGGAACAGCTTGTGCCTCCCTGGGTCCCAGGGCTTCTCACGCAGCCCTGCCCTGCCTCCACTCACCTGCGTCTGGACTGGCTTCCTGCCTCCTCCAGGGAGGCTGCTCTCCCGCTCCTCCCTCCTGGGCTGTGCCACATCCTCTGGCCCCAGGAGCATTTGAGCCAGGCTGAGGGCAGCAGGGCAGGGTTAGCAGCCCCTGGGCCCCTGCTTCACCTGGCTTCCAGCTCAGGGCCCGCCCTGGTGCAAAGCCCTAACACATCATCACTGCTGCTCACCTCGGCCCCCAGCCCAGCTCTAAGAAGGGACCCGTGGCCACAGAATCAGTGGTGGCAGGACCTGCTCCCACAGCCAGACTCCAAGTCCTCCTGCAGGATGACCCATCATACCTGGAGCTGGTCCCACCTGCCCCCTGCCTTCTCTGAGCAGTCTGCCTGGGTGACTCCCACTCACAGTGACTGCCCCCGCCCCCTGACCCCCATGTTACCCAGCCGGGAGACTGTCTCTGGCCTCAGTTTCTTCCTCTGTACAATAGGGGTGATAGTGTTCATGGGGCTGAGGTGAGGACTCACAACTCTAAGGTGGTCAAGGGCTCAGTACCAGCCAGGTACACAGTAGGTACTAATAGATGTTGGCTGCACCTACCCTGTTGAAGCTGGGGCTGTCTTGAGACCAAAAGACAAAGTGGCAGCTTCCCTTGTCCCACCCTTCTCCCAGGAAGCCTGGCAGGGTGACCCCCAGAGAGGAACAGGTCACAAGAGTACCCTTTATTGCTAGAGATACCACAGGGCTGTCAGAATTTCAAGGCAGGTGGGGAGGGTCAGAGCGGGTAACAATCTTGGACAGAAAGTTAGGGGGACTGAGCTGTGGGACCTGGCAGGGTTAGCACAGCACCCGGGAGGGGTTGGGGGGGGGGCTCCTACTGCAAGTCGGGAGAGGCTGAGGGAGAGGCAGTAGGTGGTGGCGGAGGCTGCTGTCTGTCCCTGGGGGGGGGGCCCAGTTGGGCCTTTCAGAGGCTTGGAGTCAAGTCCGCATGCACTCTCTCTAGAAACCTGGGAGGAAAATGTTGGGCTGAGCTGGCAGATAATCACGGTGGGGACCCCTGGAGGGGAACTGAGGCTGGGGGAAGACCTTGGTGGGGATTCTGGACTGGGGAGACCCTGGGCAGTCTCCCGCAAGCCCTCTACGAGCCTCAGTTTCTCTAAAGAACACCTGATGCCCAGAGGGCTCCCTGGTTTCAGGAGGGGCGGTGGCCGGCAGGTATCACGAGGGACGCGGAGCTGGCAGCCTTCACTCCCCGGCACCTCGTGTTCAGGCCACCTGAGAAGGTTGCAGGGTGCGGGGTGGGGGTGGCGAGGGCGCCCGAAGGGCGTGGCAGCTTGGGGGTCCGGAGGAGGGCGGGGCCGGCCGCAGGGCGAGGTGGAAGTGGCTCCGTTGCTACGAGCGCCCTTAGCAACGCACCCATTCAGCAGAGACAAAGGCGCTGTCACTTGAGCGCAGAGGCGCCGCTGCCGCTCTTGTTCCCACCCGCGCCGCGCCTGCGGGGGTGGGGGGAGGGGCGGGATGGGGGCGCCGGCGGGCCCCGCGGAGGGCCTACCGCGCGCTGGCCTGCAGGGGGCGCCTCCTGCGCACTTTGCAGAAGGGGAGCTGAGACTCCAGGGGACGGGGACACCAGCTAAGGGTGGAGGCCCGCAGGGAGGCTGGGGTCCTACAGACTTGGGTTTCAAATGTGCCTCCGCTGACACCTCTGTGACTGCCCCGGGCCTCACTTTCCCCATCTGCGGGGTGGGGGCTGACCCCAGCTCTGACACTGCTCAATTTCCTCATCTGCACGGTGGGAGGATGGTTTCCCCGTGTCCCTGGATTAAAGGAGTCAGCAGATGCCGGGCTTTATAAAGCCCAGAACCCAGCTCTGGTTAGGGCTGCACGAACATGCCTCTTGCCCATGCCGGAAGGAATCCCTTGGTTGGTTTGAGGCTGGGCAGTACCTGGCGGCCCCTCCTACAGTCACCTATGTTTTAAGACTGAGGGAACTCAGGCTCAGAGAAGCTGACAGTGACCACAGGCCCCTCAGCTCGCCTAGGGCCAGGCTGAACTCCCCAGGCTCAGTCCTCTCTCCTTGAGCTGCGCCTGGGATGGGCCCAGCCTTGCCCCGCTGCCCCTAGGCCCCCCTCATCTGTCCAGCTGGGGAAAAAACCTAGAAGGAAAGCGCTTGCCTCTCACCGGGTTTGGAAGTCATTTCAGGACACAAGGCATCAGGACAGGGACTCTGAGTGGGGTGTGGCCAGGAGGCTGAGGGGGGTGGGGGAGGCAGACAGAGTGGGTGCACAGAGGAAGGTGGGCTCCTTGCGCACTGGCCCTCCTGCAGCACCAGCTCTGGGAAGGGTCCCAAACCCATTCCCTAAGTACGCCTCTCCCAAAGAGCACCGTGTCTCCGGGCCAGGCCTACAGTGTGCTAATGGAAGACTTCAGGCTTCCGAGAGGCGTCAGGTGTGGCTGCTTCTCAAATCCCTTCCATCCTGGTGCAGTGGGGCTGAGGGGGTGTCCGGGTGCCAAGGGGAGAGGGGGGACCCCCCTGAGATGGGAGGGTACCTGATGCCTTGAATGCTGTCAGTTCCACAGCCTGAGGACAGAGGAGGCTGTCAGGGGGTGGGCCCCTACTCCTCCTGCTCTCCCTTGCCCTGGGGGCCCTCGGCTCCCTTGGTGATGACTCCCCCACTACCCGTGGCCTTGGCATTCAGGTTCTGCCAGTGTGCAGTGAGCACCTCCCATTGGCTCCCAGTGCCCTCGCACCTGCTGAGGAATGGGACCCCTTGGGTCCCCAGAGGAAGCCCCCCCCACCCCCACCCTACCCTAGTCCCTGTGGGACATACTTGCTAGCCCCTTGGCAAAACCCTGCCACCCCTGTCCCAGCCTCACCGGTCTCTCAGGTTCTGCAATGGAGGAGAAGGTTGTGGAGATTCTGGGGCTGTGGGTCCCTAGCCGGGGAAAAACACTCGAGTAGGTGAACTTTTAGGAGGCTGAGGCAGGAAGCTCTTTCTCTGCTCTCCTGCCCTGGACAGGACCTCATTATCAAAGACTCTAAGGTTCCACTCAGACTTATTCCACAGATTAATGATGGAGAAACTAAGGCCCAGGGAGGGAAGGTAACTTGCCCAAGTGCACACAGCAGGTAAGCTAGGAAGCTCGTATTGAAACTCCTGGCCTGGCCTTACCCCCGTGCCCTGTCACAGGGCCCCAAACCTCATCCACCCACCTGACTTTGGGAACCCCCAAACCCCGTCTGCGTGGAGACCCAAGGAAGACGACCCTGGGCAAACCCTGCCTCTGGGCTAGGAAGCAGGGGCCCCTGTTCCCTGGTGGTGTGGGAAAAAATAAGCCATTTCTAAGCTACCTTCCAGGCCCCGTGTTTGCAGAATTCCCTGGGCCTCAGTCTCCTTGTCTCTCAGATGGGTTGACAGGATCTGCCATTGCCTTCTCAGCTTTACCTGAGCACTGGGGAAACTGAGGCACTGGGTAGTACTCAGACTGGAGGGTGGTGTGGCCTTACCTCTAATAGCCAAGTGTCTTCGGGCTGGAGCCAAGGCTACAGGGTTGTTCTGAGAGACCTCCCAGGGACCAAGGGACCTAGGGTGGGACCCTGGGCCTATGGGGCTGGAGCAGACCTGAAAGAAAGGGGTGTCAGCACTGGAATCCTGGCTGTGAGTGGGACCTCCTGGCTCCCAGGATCCCCACCTGCCTGCACCCACCATAAATGCCTCTGTTGCCTTTTTCTCAGTCATCCTCTGCAGGGCATTCCGGACCTAGGGGATGGGAATTTGGGGTCAGTCCTGGGACCCTCCCCCTGACCCCCTGGCCACAGGTCCCCAGCAAGTAAGCCCTACCCACCTCACCCCCCGGCAGCCAGCGTCCTTGACTCACCTCCCCGTTGTAGGCAGCGTAGACCAGGAAGATGTATGGCCCCTGGGGACAGACCCAGGATGAGGGTGGGTGTCACTGCCTGGGACCCCCTCCCTCCCACCTGGCCTGGGGCCGCAACAGAAACACACCCAGAGATACCCCGAGACATTCAGAGATGCAGGCTGATGATCACAAACCCTGCTGACCCACCGTGCCCTCCTGCACTTGGGAGGGGGCATCTGTGACATTCTACGGCAGAGAGAGCCAGAAGGGGGCTTGCCCCACTACCCCCCATACCTTCAGCCTCTGGCCATCAGGCAGCCTCTTGTCCTCTATGCCTCTGTCCCCTGCCACCTGCCCCATCCTCATGGCTGCAGGAGTGGGTGGTGGGAGGGGGCACACCTTCCTGTAATCAAGGCTAAATCAAGTCCTGGAACAGCAGACCTGTGAATGCATTCTGACTCGTGCCTCTAGCTGAGTGTCTCTCCCAACCTCCTCCGTGTCAGAGGCCTGGCCTCCTGCTGTGTGTGAAGGACTCAGCACAGTGGCCGAGTCATAGCTGGCTCTTACTCCCCACGCATGGGAGGACCAAGAGGTCTTGGCCACTCACAAAGTAACTTGGGGTTACAACCCTCATTGCAGCTCCATGGTGGGGTGGGGGTGGGGGTGGATTAATCCTATTTGATGGGGAGGGACCCTGGGGCCTGGGGCAGGAGACAGAGCAATGAGCCCCAGGCCCTGGAGTGTGGCTAAGCAGAATGGAATTTAGAGCCTGGGCCTTCCTGATTCTACCTGGATAGGCAACAGCCCCTGTCCTGAGGTCAGACTAGAGCACACGGGTTGGGGTCCAGGGGGCTCCTTGAGGCCTCAGACCCTGGCGTCTCCCCCCTCCCCCCACGGGCCCCCACAGCCAGCCTGTCCTCTCACTGCAACTTCTGCACTGCCTTCCCCGTCCTGTCTCCTTTTACCAGTCTCCTCATACCCAAAGGCATCTTTCCAGACTCCAGCCCAACCACACCAGCACCTGCCTAGCGTCCTCCCAGGCTCTCTGGTGCCCCCGGGATCATGTGTGAGCTCCTTACAACGGCTCAGGGGACCCTGTGTGGTCTGGCCCCCGTGTCTCCTCCTGTCCCATTTCTCACCAGCTCACATGACCCCCGCTCATGTCTCCATTGGATCTCACCATGCTCCCCTGACTTCATTCTTTCCCCTCACCGCGTCTGGGTGTTAGCTGAGAATCATTCTCTCCAAGGAGCACCCTCTCCGCCTCCCCATGAGTGGCTCCTCTGTCCCCACACTGCCCCCACATTCCTCTGGTCTCTCAGCCTCAATCATGCCAGGTTGTCAGAGTGTGGTTTTGGTGTTTGTCTCTCCCTCAGGCTGAGACCTCCAAGGATAGATTCTTTGATTCTGTGCACGACTATCCTCTTTAGTAAAGAACACAGAGCAGGTGCGGACTGGCTGAATGAAACCGATCCGCTCCCGTTCACGGTGCTCCTGGTGTGTGCCAGGTATTTATTTGACTTTGCCCTTTGCAAGTATCATCTCAGTTGAACCCCACAATGATCCCATGAAGTGGAGAATATGATCCCCCTTATAGAGATGTGGAAACTGAGGCCTGTTTCAATGTGTCGGGGCCCTCTAACAAGACTCAGCCCAGGTAAGTGTGAGCCAGAGCTGGTTAAAAGTGAGGCCCAGCTCTCCCACCACAAAACCCGACACGGGAGCCACAAAGAAACAAATCAGCCCTGAAGAGCAAACGAGGCCCGGCTGAGCTCAGTCCCTGTACCCCAGGCCTGCTCCTTGCTCAACTCAGTAGGGAAGGAGGACGGTCCTGAGGGCAGGTGCTGCCCGGTGTATGCCCCAGACAGAGAGAGAGAGAGGGACGGCGGGAGGTGGGCAGGGAGAGGAAGACAGGGAGGGACAGCAGGTAGATGGAGGAGAGGGGAGAGGAAAGGCAGGCCTGGGGAGGGAAGCTGGGGCAGGGACCCAGAGCCTGCCCGGGGGACCTGCCAGCAGATGGTCACAGGACGTCAGGGTGGGCCCAGGTCTCACGCCATCTGACCCCGCAAGGCAGCCTGTCCCCTCCTTCACCGGGAGACCTTGGTAAGGAAGGTCTGAGGCTGACTGGGAGGGGAAGAGAGGTCATGCTCAGAGACAAAAGCTAGAAGGGTCAGGGGTCAACAAAAAGGGAGACAGCGAGAGGCCCACGGAGGGAGGGCCGGGTGGGATCCAGGCCAGAGGGGGAGGGGGCTGTGATGGAGACAGCCTGAGACAGAGAAGGAACCTCAGAGAAAGTTCAGAGACGGAGACATGGCTCCACCTCTGCCCACCTGAGGGCCACCGCAGGGATGAAGCTACAGTGGTCGCCATGGCGATGGGCCGCTGCTGCCCTGGCTGCCACTTGGGGGGCAGGGTGGAGGGCTAACGGGGCAGTGGCCCAAATTCGAACCGGGGGAGCTCCAGGAGCATGAGGCTTGTTGTGTCAGGGAAGGGGTGCAGCACCGCCCCTGTCCCCCGGCCACTCAGGCCCACGTAGGTCTCTGGGAGCTGTGCTTCCTTGGGAATAACTGGAACCCCAGTTTTTCTTCACTTTCTGGGCCCCTCTCTCGGCATGGCCTCCATTCTCCCCCAGCAGTGGCCCCGTCTTTCCTCTCTCCACTCCCACACCTGGCCGAGAGTGACGAGTCCCCACGGCCCTGGGGGAGCCGGCACCATGGACCGGGACCCTGGTAATCACCACCCTCTGCACCCTTCCTCGCTCCCTGCCCCCTTCCGCCCTCCACACTTCACTCCCTGGCCTTGGCCATGGTCAGCTCCACAGGAGCATGGCATTTTGCTGCTTCCTTTCCTGCCCTGTCCCCTGTGCCTGGAACGGTGCCTGGCACCTGGTAGGCATTTGGCAAATACCACGTGGATGGAAGAAAAGCTGGGTCAGAGCCCTTCCCGACCTCAGCCCCACACCCTGCCCAATCTGGGCAGCTCTTCCAGTAACAGACCAGGCCCACGTGCAGAGGGCTGAGAACACAGACTCTGGACTTGGGCCCCAGCACTGCTCCTTCCTCCTGCGGGGCCCTGGAAATGACCTCATGGGGTCTCAGTTTCCCCATTTGTAAGGCTTATTCGGAGATAGAAGTACGAACCTGGCCCGGGGCCCGCAACACTGAGGCACCCCAAGTGGCTGCTGACAGCCTCGGGCCCCTTCTCCCAGGAGAGGACAGAGGCTCCCCAGGATGAGCTCCAGGTCCCATGACTCTACAGAATTCGTACCCAATTTCCTGAGCTTGCTTTGTCTCTCTCTGAGTCACCCCACTTCTCAGCCCTGACAGGAGCTGGGAGGAGTAGGTGCAGACAACAGGAGGGGTGCTGGGGGTGCAAGGGAGGCTGAGGGCAAGGGCAGGGGCAGGGGCAGGAAGGGCCCTGCTTGGACCCACCTCCCTCCCAGCACTCGGTCCCCCGGGCCGTGCCTGTCTGTGTCCACGTCTGGGTCGCCCACAGGGCTGCAAACCCCCTGAGGACAGGGACCCAGTCTGACCCCTCTCTGGGGTGGCTCCCGGACACGGGACCTGACAGGCACCCAGGAGGGTTCCTGCAGCCCGACTGTTACTGTCTCACCTAGGCGGGCTGGGCACTGTCCTCCTAACCAAACCCTTTTCTGAAGTGTCGTCCTCACCAATGCAGCAGCTGATACTGTCCCACAGCGGGCCACCCGCTGACCCTGAGGGGAGAGGTCACCAGTGTCCTGCACCCCTTCCTTGGCTTTTTGCCGAGACCCAAAGAGTCTCTAGTACCAGCCAGGGGGCTGGAACTTCTGCCGCATCCTTGAGTCTCTGGACCTCAGCTTCCTCGGCTGTGAAATGGGCCCCAAATCCTTCCCAAAGAGGCGCTGCCTCTTTGATTTGAGGCTTTGTTCCCACTCTTGCCCTCACCCTCCGGCCTCTTGACAATGCCCCTGGTTGCCGTGGTGACTCCCATGACGGAGAAGACACTCCTTCCCCCAACTCTTGACAAACCAGTCACTCTGAGCTCCACCACGTGTCAGAGCCCCGGTCCCAGATGGTCCGGGGCCCGGAGGTACCTGGAAGGAATTGAGGCCCACGGCGGCGTAGGCCCAGGCCGGGCTGAGGTGCACCAGCGTGCCGACCAGCCAGGTCAGGCCCAGGACGGGGAGCAGGACCAGCACCGGCTTCACTGTGGCCCTGCAGGAGAGCGGTCGGGGCTGAGGGAGGCCAGGGCGGCCCGGGGGCCCTGCAGGGTGCTGGGGAGGGCTGCAGCCGGGAGGTGCCTGGAGAGGAGCCGGAGCTACACGTCAGGAGCCGCTCCCGACTTAGGTGTAGCTGGAAGCTTCGGCTGGACCTCCGGCCCCTTGTCAGACCCAGAAGTGGTATGAAGTAGGGTAGCGGCACTTGGGAGACGGGGTCCCGGTCCCAAACCTGGCTCAGAGGAAGGGCAGGGCAGCCATCCCGAGGGACGGCTGAGGACTGGGCAGTGGGTCCAGGGGGCGTGGGGTCTAAAGAAGTCTTCCCTCCTCAGGGGCCCCTGGGGCTCCCTGGCTTTTCGGGGACCTGCTGACTTGGGCCGCACTGCCTTTGGCAGAGAATGGGGGGGGAAGAAGAGGGTCAGGGGTGTCCTCCTTCTGGCAGGATGTGGCCCTGGAGAGTGAGGGGCGTTCTTGGCAGGGGTAGGGACCTAAATCCTCACTCTGAACCTGAACTTCTAGGGACTGCCTGAACCCCGGGTCTCCCCTACCTTGTCCCTACTGGGTCATCAGTGCCATCGGTACAAGGTGAGCCCCTAGGACAGAGGCTTGTGTCTATATCCCCTCCCACTCACATACACTCAGGATTGATTACCATCCCCCCAGGGGACATGCATGGGCACGTGCTCACACGTGTCCACACGCATGAGTGTGCAGGTACACACAAGTCGGGACACATGTGCACACATAGGCTCGTACATAGCCTTGCACACGTGGCCACGTGACCACGTACCGCCACTCTGGACTCACACATGCTCACACCCGACGAGCCTCACATCTGGCTGCCCCACTTCTGGCCCTCACCATATCTGGATCGTGATTTGCTGCCGCAGGCAGGGCTGGGGGCTCAGCATGCGGGCACGGCGGCGGGCACTGGACACAGTGACCATCACTACGCGGACCAGGATGCAGGTGTTGGCCTGGAGACCCGGTGTCAGTGGGTGAAACGGCTTCCCCCTTTCCCAGTACGACCCTCCCCTCCAGGCCCCCAGGCCTCCCTGCTCACAGTCAGCACGAAGAGCACGGGCCCCACAAAGGCCCAGATGGTGTCCGTGTGCACATTGAGCCAGCAGTGGCCAGTGGCCACATAGTCGTCGGGGGACATGGCCACCGTGATGGCCACGATGGCCACAGGCACGCCTAGGGGAAGAATAAATGCCCTCAGGACCTCGCCACGCATTCTATCCTCTCCAGGACCTGGCCTCCAACCCAGAGCCGCAGCCCACAGCTGTCCCACGGTAGCAGGTGCACTGGCGGGCATGGGGAGCTCTGGGAAGGGGGCTGGGTGGGCCCGATCCTTCTGGGGTGGCCTTGGAGCCCTGAGTAGCTGGGGAGCGGGAGAGCGAAACTGAGCTGAGGGCTCAGGCACGGGAGTCAGGGGGGATGGAGGGTGGTGACTGGCACGGGGGTCAGTGGGCCACGAATCGGGGAGACAGCGCTAGCAGTGGGGGGTTGAAGTGGTGGGAGTGGAGGGGGTTAAGAAGGGCTGGGGCTGGGTAAAGCTGGAGGGCGACTGAGCTGAGGAAACTGAGCTTGCGTCAGGGATGAGGGTGCTGGGCACCAGGTGGAGACGGGGATCGGGTGGTGTCGGGGTGGGGTGGGGTGGGACAGCAACAGAGGCCATGCGAGGCAGAGTAGGGAACAGAGCAGGAGTGGGGAGCAGAGGGGTCTCACCCCAGCCCGTGGCGTAGTAGAGAGTCATCCTGGGGCCTGGGCGCATGCGCACAGCCACCACCTTGCTCCACAGCAATAGGCCCTCCACCAACATCCAGGAGAATGCGACCAAAAAGAGGAGATGCATTGCAGCTGTGACGGCCACACACGCCACCTGTGGGCGGGAGGGTGGCAGATCCCTACCAAGGCCAGCCGTGGCCGCAGCCCTGCCCTGGGTCCCATGCCCATGCCTGGCATTGCCAACCCAAAGAGGTACGGGTGGGGAACGTCTCGGGGAAGTGCCCTGGGCCCAGCTCCACCATTCTGGCCGTGTCCCCACCCACCCCAGGAAAATGGAGCCAAGTGACGATGCGGGGGGCGACCCAGAAAAGATTGCCCCCCCCCCCCGAACTCACAAGCACGCCTGCCGGGTGCCCACCTTGTTGGCCTTTGCCCACTCGCTGGCCATGAGGAAGCCCTCGGCAGAGGCCAGGGAGAAGGTGAGGTTCTTGTGGACCGTGGCTCGCTCTGACCTGGGGACCCTGGACAGGCAGGGGTCGGTTAACAAGGACACCACCACCAGCCCCCACGCCCCTACCAGCCCCTGCCTGCTTGGGTCCCTGGGGGTGGGCTAACCACGGGCAGAGACGGCAGCTCCACGGGAGGCCCACAGCCCTAAGGGGGGCCCTGGGGCAGGCTCTTCCGGGGCCAGGGGGAGACGTGCCCGGAGGAGGCCCACGGAGGCCCCCATGGGTGGGCTGGGCCCCGGGGCACCGGGCGGCTGTGCTGAGCTCATCTCACCCGGCTGCCAGGAAGAGCAAGAAGGCGGTGGCCAGGGCGCAGAAGGACACTCCGCAGCCCACAAACGACAGCGTCCTCAGCAGTGACTCCTCCTCGGGGCTTCTCTGTGGGAGGGCCGGAGACCCCAAAGTACAGCGAGCCCGTCACGGCCCTGACCTGCCCAGACCAGGCCTCGCCCTGCCCTGGTCCGGCGAGGCTCCCCAAGGCTCCCCGTCTGCAGTGAAGCAGGGGTGGGGACAGCACCGGCCAGCCAGGCCAGGCCTGCACACGGCAGGCACTTAATAAGAGAGCGTTTGCATGGCCTCTCCTGCTGGCCCTCCCTAAACTGGTCGGGCTTTGGCTGCAGCCGCTAAGAGCTGGCTCAGACAGCGACAGACACACCCACTGGGAGCAGACTGCGTGTGACCTCCCCCCGCTGAGGAAGGGGCCTGGAGCTGACAGGCAAAAATGGCCACGCTGTGTTTCCACAGGGCAAATGTGTCGGTGAGCACGCTTCTCTGGCATGCTCCCCAACACACCAAGTGACCCCCGCATTCCTGAGGCTCTGGCCCTGCCTCACTCAACCTCAGAGTCCCTTGGCGGCTCTAGTAATGCACCTCCCCCGCTCTCCTCCGGGGATTTGGGCATTTGTAAACGCTGGGCCCTCCCAGGGGCCTCCCCTGGGTCAGTCTCCTTTCACGTCTGAGGTCCGAGTTCGGCTCAGCCGTGGCTTTACCTACAGGCTCTTCGCCTCCAGCTGAGACCTCTTCGGCCCCGACACCCACCGGCCCCATGGCCCTCCGCCCTGAGGCCTGCCTAACCTGCTACCCACCTGTGCCCTCTCCAAGATGACTCCCTTGTCCCCCAGCTGCCCACGCCTTTGTGCTGGGCCACCCCCTCCTCCCCCAGTCTGCCCACTGTTCCCCAGTGCAGGGCCCCTGCCCTCTGCCTAGGCGACTGGCCCACAGACCCCTCTTTGCTCTTTGCTCTGCCAGCCCACTCCTGGCACCAGTGGGGCTCCCTCAGGGCCATCCAACACCTGCTTAACATGTCCACGTCTGTGCTCTGCCCCTCGGGTCTCCTCTAGGCTCTGTGCCACCTGACCCACGCCACCTTGCTCCTCCGCCTTCTTCTACTCCAGGACCTAGCACTGGAAGCTCCAGACAGTCAAAGTTCTAGAATGTGTCCAGCCTGCCTGTCAGTCTAGCCTCCTTGCCTTTGCTCAGACTGGCCCTCTGCTTGGAATGCCTTTCTGTTCAGTTCTTGGTCATCCTTTAAGACTTGGTTCTGACATCACCTTCGCCCACTCCACCCGCCCAGCCCTACCCCCCCTGCCCCCCGTACTCACCTGGACGTCATACACCTGCAACAGGACAGCAAAGTTGGTGCTGTGGTTGCAGAAGCACGCGGTAGAGTCCCGGTACAGGGTGGCCACAGAGCAGCCGGTAGTGGCCCAGGAGCCCCCTGTGTCTGGGCTGGGGGAGGGGAGGGAAGAGAAGGGCTCCTGAAATGGGGTGGACACGGGGCTGGGGGTAGGTGGCAAGCAGGGGAAAGCCTCTCTCCAAAGCGTGGGGCCCATCAATGCTCTGCCTCTAACCAGCTTTGTGACCTTGGGCACGCCTCTGCTCTTCCCTGGGCCTCAGTTTCCCATCTGTAAAGAGTACTTAACGCTCTCAGGGACGGTAGGGGGATGGGGCTAATACCAGCGATTACCACTGATTTACTGCATAACTTACTAAGCAACAGTGAATGATGTTCGGCTAAAGACACAGGGCAGGGAGCTGGGGCTAATCTCTGAACCCTCCTCTGCTCCTTCAAATGCCCAAGGGCCATGGCTTTGGATAGATGTCAAGTCTAATGCTTATTTGATGGATGAATCTCTTCCCAGGCATCCCACAGAGTGAGCCTGCATATCTCCTACGATGGGGTGCTCATTACGTCCTGGGTCACAGATTCTCTTGCCCCAGTTTGTCCTGGAGCTGCTAGGTAAGAGCTTGAGGCCACTCCCATAAGAAAGGTGGCAAACGGAGACCAAAAACACACCTCATCCTCAAGCAGAATGGATGTCTTAAAAAAAAAAACAACCCAATTGTCTTATTTAAAGAACTTGAAAATGGCAACTCACCTGATGCTGAAGTTCCAGAAGGCACAGACAGGCTCCACCAGTTTCTGCGGGAAGGCCTAAGGGCAGGAAACAGGGGTAGAGCCGGTGTGTGTGTGTATGGAAGGGGGAGAGAGTCCAAGAGGATGCAGGGGGACATTGAGGCCTCTTTGAGTTTGAGGGTCCAGGGGTTTGCCCAACGCGGGTCATGGGTGAAGAGGTGGGAGAAAATGCCAGCAGGGAGGCAGAGGGGAGGAGGGGTGAGTAGGCTTTCATGCTAATATCATGCATAATATTGAAATACTGGGAGCAAGCTAAATGTCCATCTTTTGGGGAGCGGTTAAACCGCGGTGACTCTTCCCTCTTGGGATGCTCTGCACCCAGCAAGAGGAACAAGCAGGTCTCAGTCTACTGGCAGGGAAAGAGCTCTGTTATACGTTGTTCAATAGACAAAAGCTGCACCTCGTTATACATAGTATGAGCTCATTTGCATAAAAATACATATATCCGGTCTATATAATTGTGAAAACACACACACAAGGCCTGGGATTAAATGCACAGCTAATTTAACAATGGCTAGGTCTCAGTTTGAATGTGTTATAATGAACATGCCAGTTCTTTGGTAATTAAACAATGACAACAGTGTAGATTTTATGTCATTAAGCAGTGAGGAGACATCAGGCAACCGGTGGTAACAGCCCCAGTCCAGACAGGGAAAGCAGCCTGAGCTTAGGACTTGGGCTATTTGTCCCGACTGGAAAGAGTAACAGCAATGTCACCTTACTAGACTATGACACTGTGTGTCACATTCTTTATGTTTTTTATTGTGGGCGATCATCCTAGTAACCTAGGAGACAGGTATAAATCCATGTAATTTCAAACAAGGAAACAGCTTCGGAGAGGGAAATTAATCTGCTCAAGATCACACAGCACAGAGCTGAGGCTGGGTCCTGACTTGGTTATGCTCTTTCCAATAGTCCATGATGATGCCTCCAGGGAATGTAGTATTTCTTGGGTTGACTGAATTATCACCCCATGTATTCATTCGTCCATAATATTTTCTCTGGGGTCTCAGATACTATGTTGGGTGCTGGGAACACAAAGAAAACCTGCTGTTTGCTTTTGAAACGGATAATCATTACACTGCCGGTAGCATTTTCAAGTGGTATAAACTGAAAAAGCAGTGTGACTGTACAATCAAAAGCCAAAAAATTATGTATTTGTGTCCAGGAGCCCTATACCTGGCCACATATCCCCAGGAAACAGTCACCAGAATCAAAACGTATTATGAGTTGGAGTGCCTGGGTGGCTCAGTCTGTTAAGCGTCTGACTCTTGGTTTCAGCTCAGGTCATGATCTCACAGTTCATGAGCCCGAGTCTCACATTGGGCTCTGTGCTGACAGCACAGAGCCTGCTTGGTATCTCTCTCCCCCCCCTCTCTCCCCCTCCCCAACTCACGCTGTCTCTGTCTCTCTCAAAATAAATCAATAAACTTAAAAAAAATTGTTTTTAATGTATTATGAGTGAGGATTTTCACAGGGTTAGGCAGGGTTACTTGTAATAGAAAAAAAAAAACAAACAACCCTGCAGATACTCAGGACGCATGACCAGGAGACGGGCATGTTCATTTTGGACCATCCCTGGAGAAGGTGGTGGAGCTGGACTTGACCTCAGTCAAGGCTTATACATGCTAGGACTAAACAGCAATGAGAAAGGATGTCTGTGACCAAGACAGTGCCCAAAACACCAGCAGGGAAAACAAGGGACATAAATGTTTACATGGCTCGGCTGAAAGAGGAAGGACTTTGATTTTGCAAAAGCAAAAGCAAAAAAAAAAAAAAAAAAAAAAAAAAAAAAATATATATATATATATATATATATATATATACACACATATATATTTGGTTTTAGGAAAAATTTAAGAAAAATTTCAGGCATTAGGAAAAACAAATTATGGTACATCCATGTAGTGGAATCTTACTCAGCAGTACAGAGGAGCAAATTATTGAAACAGGCAATAATATAGATGATTCTCAAAAACACCAGCTGACAAATGAACCTTGAGCACAGCATGCACTATATGATTCCATTGATGCGAAACTTTGGAAAAGAGAGACATAATCTATAGTCATGAGAAGTAGATCACTGATTTGGGGAGAAGGCTGCCTGGGGAGGGGCCCAAACAAGCCCTTTGGGAACGTGGAAATGTTCTTTACCTTGACTGGGGCAGTGGTACCTAAGTGTGCATACTGCTCAAAACCCATCAGGGGCGCCTGGGTGGCGCAGTCGGTTAAGCGTCCGACTTCAGCTCAGGTCACGATCTTGCGGTCCGTGAGTTCGAGCCCCACGTCGGGCTCTGGGCTGATGGCTCAGAGCCTGGAGCCTGCTTCCGATTCTGTGTCTCCCTCTCTCTCTGCCCCTCCCCCGTTCATGCTCTGTCTCTCTCTGTCTCAAAAATAAATAAACGTTAAAAAAAAAAAAATTAAAAAATTAAAAAAAAAAACCCATCAGGTTGTCTAGTTAAAGTGGATGTTTTAGCGTCTGTAGATTTATCTACTTCAATCAAATCTTTTTTTTTTTTATTTTTTTTTTAACGTTTATTTATTTTTGAGACAGAGAGAGACAGAGCATGAACAGGGGAGGGGCAGAGAGAGAGGGAGACACAGAATCCGAAACAGGCTCCAGGCTCTGAGTGGTCAGCACAGAGCCCGACGCAGGGCTCGAACTCACGGACCGTGAGATCATGACCTGTGCCGAAGCCAGCCGCTTAACCGACTGAGCCACCCAGGCGCCACTCAAATCGGTTTTTAAAGTCTTGGGATGACATACAAAAGACTGATAAGATGTGGTGTGGTGTGTGTGTGTGTGTGTGTGTGTGTGTGTGTGTGTGTGTGTATGTGAGTGTGTGTGTGTGTGTGTGTGTGTGTGTGTCCAGGATTAGTGGTTGTGGGCAAAGCAGACTTTGGTTTCTCTGAAACTACTGTTTCAAAAGCAGGAAGGAATTTGTGTATTTCTTTTTTTTTTTTTTTTAATATTTTTTTAACGTTTTATTTATTTTTGAGACAGAGACAGAGCATGAATGGGGGAGGGGCAGAGAGAGAGGGAGACACAGAATCGGAAGCAGGCGCCAGGCTCTGAGCCATCAGCCCAGAGCCCGACGTGGGGCTCGAACTCACGGACCGCGAGATCGTGACCTGAGCTGAAGTCGGACGCGTAACCAACTGAGCCACCCAGGCGCCCCGGAATTTGTGTATTTCACGTAATGAAATTAAACATTTCTTGGCCATCTTTCCATGTCAGTTTATGGAAAAATACCTCATTCCTCATATGACTTCTGCTGACTGTTCCACTGTGTAGCCCCACGTGGCTTTTTGAGCCATTCCCTCTTGGTGGACATTTAGGCTATTTCCTCTCTTATGAGCACATTGCAGGGTCCTTGAGGACAATGGGATGGCTTGTGAGTTATTTTTCTTGAACATTTTTAGACTTTGGTTTAAATGAATGAATATTGGGGTATGGGAAGACCAAATCAGGATAAGTGTACCGGTGGTGGCGGTTCCCAGAAGCACCCCCAGTACCTGGGTCTGGTGTTGCAAGTGAAAGGTCACGGCCGTGCTGACCTCCCCGGTTTCATCCCATACCTCAGAGGAGATGATGGCTGACCCCACCTGGGTGCTTAGAAACCTGTGGAGAGAAGGGGAGCTTTTAAGGGCACCATATCAGTTGGCTGTGTGGCAGAGGTCATGGATGGCTGAGGTCATCTCATCCAGGCCCCTGTGTGGGCGATGACACCCTCTGTGTCCAAAGAAACATCAGGAAATATCCTGTGCTTGAAATTTGGGCATCTGGGTTCCAGTCTTGCCTTGGGGACTTGGTGGTAAATTGAGTAAGCCCTGTCTTCTCTCTGAGTCTCAGCACTGATGCCAGGACCCTAGACAGTAGTTGAGCCAGGTTCCAGCAGCGTATCTTTGGAAGGCCCAGAGATGTGCGTGTCTCGGGGATGGGGAGGGTTTGGCTCTGGTTGCTAAGGGCAGAATTACCTACCAGAATGATGGCTCTGGGATAGGATGGAGGCCTGGCCTTCCTGGGGAGGGGATCCAGACCCTCAGCAGCCTACTGGGTAGGGCCCACTCACCTCTGCAATTTGCTTGCCTCTTCTGAGCTATCAGGGGCCTGGGGCTCCAGGCCAGGCTCCCCTAGGGTTTGCTGGAAGACACTCGAGCTGAACCAGCTGTGGATCACGGTGACTCCAGAGAGGCCTGGCTGAGTGGAAGGAGGCCTAAGACCCCACCCTGTGACTGAGCAAGCACCACGGGTTGGCCCCGAGGGAGATGCTCTGCCCACCTTACGATCAGGGAAACTGAGGCTCAGAGAGATTAATTGACTTCCCAAAGATCACCCGGTTAATAAGTGGAGAAACGAGAATTCCAACCAGCAACAGGGCATGCACTTAACCTGGCAGCTCTAAAGCCCTTTGCCTCATGTCCTGATTCCCCAGCCCCGGGTGACAGCAAGGGTGGCGGCTCCCTCCACCACCCACTTCTAAGAGGAAATGGGTGGGGTTCAGCGGAGGAGACCAAGTGAACACCTACTATGTGATAAGCACTTTTAACCCCACAGCAGCTTACAAGGCAAGTACTAGCATGAGTCTTCCAGATAAGGAAACAGGCTGTGAACAGTGAGGTGACTTATTCAAAACAGCAGAGTTAACCCAGGGCTAACTGGCGCTAACCCAGACCCCAGCAGGGCCCCACCACCTCCTCACCCTCACCCACCTTTCCCGAGGAGGCGCTCCACTTCACCTACGGGGATGCGGATGTGGCCGGGCCCCTCCGGATGCCCACCGGGCACCGTGAACACATAGCCCTCCGTGCCAGCCTCCGTCAAGCGTAGACTCCGCACCTCCAGGCCTGGGATCAAATGGGGTTGGGCGGCAGGACCTTCCAAGGGAGGTCTTTCTGCAGAGCTGGCCTAGCCGGCAGGGGCTGCCTCCCCTCTCCCCACCACAGGCCTGGGCCACTATTCCAGCTCAGAGAGGTTCAGCGACTCGCCCAAGGGAGATCTGACTTCTTCAGGTCTAGGGGAGGGGATCACTAGAAGCAGGTCCCTGGGGAGGGGGGGGGGGCAGGACCTGACTATCAGTGAGCCGTCAGAAACCACTGGGCGCCCGAAGGACACAAGTTTTGCCAAAGTTCCCCATAAGTGATCTCCCCCAGTCAATCTACAAACACTCACTGAGTGTGTACTTGGGTCTGGCCTGAGATCCAGAAATGACTCAGAAATACCCCCTGGCTTTCAGGGAGCTCTGGCAAAAACGAAGTAATTACCACAAAATGCAACAGGAGATATTTCCAAGACATAGGGGTAACAGCAAGAGGAGGAACTGTCAGGAGAGAGCTAAAACCAGGCAAGGCATCCTAGAGGAGCTGATGCCCAAACAAGGTACTGAAGGCTATACGGGAGTTTGCTAGGAGGTCGAGGAAGAAAGGGCATTGTGGATGGAGGGCACAGCACAGACAAAGGCAGGGGACAGAATGGAGTGTCTGCGGTGGTGCTGACAGCTCCCAGTGACCAAAGCTGAGAAGAAATGTCTGAGCCCGGTTCCCCCCAGGGCCCAGATGTATGGGACGGGTGCACAGCAGGCTCACCGACACAGCGACGCTGGATGTGCATTCGGGGCCGCCCAGGGGTCAGCGTGGTGCTCAGCAGGGGCGCCAAGCGCTGTAGACTTGCCACCAGGGCCATGGGTCCGCCAACCACCTGGGAGGAGCCACATCTCAGCCCCTCCTGCTTTGCACCTGCCAGCCGCGACCGCTGTAGTTAACACATTCTCAGAGATCTGTGAAGCGGCCTGCCTGCTCCAGACCCTCGGTGGCCCCGTAGGGCCTCCAGGATCAAGTCCTGGGTCCTCAGGCTGGTGTTTGAGGCCCCGCCCGATCGGCCTCCTCTGACGCCTCCAAGCCACGTCATCCTCCAGCCCAGGCGAAGGCCTGGTAGTCCTCCGTGCCTGCTGGCCGGTTGTTCGCTAGCTGGGCACACTCTGCAGGCGGGGCCGTGCCTCCCCCTCCTTTGATCTCACTCTGTGCTAGACCTATAGAAGGGACTCGACCTTTCGGTTCCAAAAGGGAAGCCGTGTGGGGGGTGAGGCCAGGTGGGGGCGGGAGGGGGGGGGCTTGCAGTAATGGAACGGCTACTCTAGGCAGGGCAGGTATGATCACCTCTGTTCTCCAGGGAGGAACACCAGGGTTCAGAGTCCAGCTTTTCCTAGCCTACCACAGTGCCTCAGTCCCTCAGCCAAAAATGGGTTTATACCCTTCCCAGGTTGGGCGCTCGCTGCCCAAACAGGGGAACCGTTCTGTGGAGTCGGCCTCCCACGCTGTGTCATCTCCACCCCGTCCTCAAGCCTAGGTCCCTGTTCTGTCCTCCGAGGCCACAGAGGCACCATCTCTGCTCCTTCTACCCCAAAGTCTTTCAGGTGATGTCTATGATCCCTTGTTCTCTCCTTTCTCTAGGCCAATCACTCCCAAGCCTACAGCCACTTCTGCCAGGATGATGTTTCTAGCACCCATGCCATCTGGATAGGATCTCTCTGTGCTCTCCTGAGCGTCTGGGCTGTTTTGGAAGACAAGATGGATGGATACTCAGGATAGAGGACCTGCCTCTGAAGGTGGGCAGCAGAATCTTGGATATGGGGGGGGATCCCTATGGATTCCTGGCTCTTATTTTCAACCACAGAAGCTATTATTCAAGAACAGTTGTACGTGGAAGTTCAAGGTACATCATAGGTAAAAGAGGAGCTTCTCTCAAACGCAGAGACGGACCCAGCCCACCCACGGCTACACAACAAGCTGGTGGCAAGGACGGCAAGCCCCCCTGCCCCACCCAGCCCTGCCAGCCTCACCTCACTGATTGAGAGCCACGCGCCAGCCAGCTGCTCCTCCAGGACCAAGCTGGCCACAGACACGATGCCCTGGCCTAGCTGCTCCCAGGGCCCTGTTAAGAGCTCTGGCTCCCCAGCCCCGAGGGCTGTCACTCTCTTTAGGAAGTGCACGACAGCCAGCAGTGCAGCCGGCCCCAGTGGAGCTGACTCCTTTGCCAGGACCCTCTCCAGGATACCCAGGAAGCTGGAGGCCTCAGCCAGCGACAGGTGTCCAGGGGCTTCAGAGAGGGGGTCAGGAAGCAGCTGTGGGCAGAGGAACCACTTACTGCCGGCCTGGCTGTTAGGAAGAGATCTCCCAGGGATCACACTTGGGGCCCCCTAGGGTCTTCTTAGTGGGCACGTGTCTAACCCAGCTCTCCAGAGCTCCAAAATAGGGAATACGAACAACCTGAATCCCTGAAGACACATTTGGTGGGTGTCCCCTTTATAGGTGAGGAAACTGGGCGGCAGGGAGGTGACCCATAGTGTCCCCAGACTCTTCAGCCCCCAGGAAGGGGGCTCACCACTATGGTCTTGGCCAAGGCATTGACTCGGCTGATAACATCCTGGCCAGGCCACGACTGGGCATCCTGCAGCCGCTGATAAGTGTCTGCAAAGGAGGGATAAGTGTCTGCAAAGGTGTTGCTGGGTCCTGAGCAACACCGCCCAGAGGTGCACCACCCACCATTTGCCGCCGAGGGAGGAAGAGCATGTCGATAGCTGTGCATCCGGAGCCTTACACAGGGTGTTCTAGATGGGGAAACTGAGGTATACAATGGCAAAATCATTTGCCCAAGGACACAGCTGGGGTTCATCCCCAGGTCTGTCTGGCCCCGCTGTCCTGTGGTTTGAACTCCGTGGAGACCCTGAGACTTTGAGAAGATTCTAAATTCCCAGTTTGTGCCAAGTGCTCACTCCCTCTCAGCCTACACTGGTCCATGCCCAGCTTCCCCTTCAGCAGAGCCCTGGGGACTGCCAGGGCGCACCTGTCCGGTAACAGCAAAGGAAGAAATGTGGTTGAAGGCAGAGCAAAGAGCCCTCGGTGCCGGATCCTGGGTTCCACGTAGGGCACTCTTCTGAGGGCACTGGCAGGGATGGGAGAAGTGTCAGCGCTTTATCCTGGTTCTCCAGCAGTCCCTGGAGTCACCTGTTCGGGCCTTGTGGCCCCGGAGTTAGGGGGCGACGTGGTAACCCGGGTGAAGGACGCTGCAGCCAACACAGGCTGGGCAAGGCGGCCAAGGGTCGAGCCTACTCAGGCTACTGGGACTGGGCATTTTGCCCGACGTCTGGGGGGCCTGGGGGAGCGTGACCAGAGCTGGGCGTGGCCAGGTTCACAAGTGGTGGGCTGGATCTTGAGCTCACAAGGAAGCGCGCAGAAGCCAGGGAGCGGGGCGTTGAGCCGAAAGGCGGGGCGGGGCCTACGAGCCAGAGGGCGGGGCGGGCCATACCTGGACAGAGCAGGCGCACCCGCAGGGGCGGCAACAGCGAGGGGGTGACGTCCAGGGCGCCCAGGTCCCAGCGGAAGAGCAGGCCGCCGGGTGGCGGCGCGCAGGCCCGTGCCCGACGCAGCTGCGCGGGGCTCAGGGCCCGAGCCCACAGGTGGAAGTCGGTGAGGTTGCCGCTGAAGGCATCGCGCGCCGAGAAGCCACCGCCCAGAGAGTCCTGATCCTGGCCCAGCACGAGGATGCCGCCCGCTGGCACCGGGTGGCCCGCGCCCAGTCCCCGCGCCCCGGCGCGCCGCCGCCCGTCGGCAAACAGCGCCCAGCGCCCGCCGCGCTGCTCCCACGTGGTGCACACGTGGTGCCAGCGGCCGTCGGCGCGGAAGGCGGCGCGGAAGGGCGCGTGGTGGCCGCGCACCACCAGCGCCGCGTGCACGGCGCCGCCCGGCTCGGCGAAGGCGCGCAGCTGCAGCGCGTTGGCCAGGGAGGGCGCGGCGAGGGAGAAGAGCGCGGCGGCGTCCGGCGAGGCGGCGTCCCACTGCACGTGCGCGCACGCGGTCAGCGCCCCCAGCGCGGGCAGGGGCGTCCGCAGCCGCGCCGCCCTGTCCGCGGTCCGCTCGCCGAACGCCAGCGCGGCCGTGGGGAGCGCGCCTGTAGGGACACGCGGGCCGGGACCTCAGTGTCCTCAATCTGCGCACTGCCTCCGACCACCCACTGGCGGAGCTCCGGGGTGTCTCCCAAACTCGGGAAGGAAGAAATGGGGGCTCCAGTGCCCATACCCAGGCGGTCAACCCTGCATTTCAGTTCTGGACGAGGGAACCTGAAGGTGCGACGGGGACTTCCGGGCTCCATTCGGTAGGACTCTCACTGTGAGCTCTGGTCTCTGGAGCTCCCCCCTCCGCCCCCCTCCTCCTCCCCACTTCCCAGGCTCTGGGCCCACACTCACGCCTCTGGGGGGGTCTCCGCAGAGTGGCCTCCCTTTGGCCCACCCAGATGGGGTTGGGCAGCCGTGGAGCAAGGACCTCAGCTGGGGGCGCCAGTGCCAGGTGGCCAAAACGCTGCTCACATGACTCTTGAGCCTGCCACCAGCTCAGCTGCTGCCCTGGGAACCTGCACACCCCGTCTGGGGTCTCCACCACCTCACCGGGGTCCACTGGAGCTGCAGGGTCAGAGGAGACACAGTGTGGGAGAGCAGTGTGTGGGCCTGTGACCCTTGGGGTGGGTTGGGCGTGGATACTGAGCTAGGAGTCATTTGGGGCTGAACGCTCTATGAACTGGCGGGTCTAGTCCTTTTGTTTTGTCATCTGTATGCTAGCAAGAATAAAATAGACACAAGTGAAACCTTCACCCCATGGCCGGGGATGGTGGGGCTGAACTAAATGGCATCTCCTCCCTTCCTTTGCCTTAGAGGCCAGTGCACCAGGTGGGCCACAGGCTGGCGGAGCTGGGGAAAGGGGAGCCTCTCTGGGGCCCTCATACCAACCTGGGAGCCAAGAGCTCCTTGCTTCACCTGGGGAGTTGGAGGGTGTCCCAGAGAGACTCCTTATCTGAGAGAGAAGAAGACAGGTTGGGGCTGGGTTGGGTTCCCCCCCCCGCCCCCCCCGCAGTGTGTGCAGTTAATGGGTGCTCTGGCAGGGTGCACTGGAAGCTGCAAGCTCTGTAGTCAGACCTGGGTTCAAGTCCCACCCAGAGTGTGATCTTGGGCAGGCGCTTCACTGCCTTGAACCTGTTTCTCCCGCGTGAGGAATAAACAAGCTGATGAGTGAATGCAAAAGGTGTAGCACCAGTGGATGCTTTTAGTCTGTTGTTATGCCAGGGGCTTATCCTGTGTGACCTTTGCAGTGGCCTCAGAGGTGACCACTTGGAACCCAGCAGCTTCGAGTCTCCCTTGGCTTCCTCCCCCACATCCCCCCACCAAGTTCAGGTACCAGGAGGTAGAGGAGGCAGAAGCACCAGGAAGCCATTCTGGATCCAGCAGGGGCCAGTGAGGGACTGCAGGCAGGGGTCACAGGTGTGGCCAATGTGGACTGAAAAGGAAAAACGCAAAGGAAAGTAGCTCAGCATCCTGCCTTACTACCCGCTCTGTCCCCTACGGGGTCATATTCCCCATGTTTGGCTCCCAGACCTCACTGGGCTGGGAGCCCAGGATGGGCTGGGCACATCTATGTGACATTTACTTGTACAAAAGGATGGTCTCCAGGAGCCCCTTCTAGGACCACAGCTGGGAAACACTGTAGCCCTGGTGAGCTGGGAATGGCCGGGGGTCAGGGGGAGGGAAGGCCAGAGAATGGTGGGAACAGAGTGCAGGACCCTTGTAGGTCTCCTTGTGTTCTTTTGGGCTCAGAGCTTGGCATTCAAGGTTCTGCTTAATGAGGCCTCTGCCAAGCTTTCTGGCCTCACCAGTCTCACTATCCGCCCCTGCAACCACCTTTCCCCCTGCCCCCCAAGCTGCTCCCATTCCCCCATTTCTCCAGGCAGCAGCTCTTCTCCAGAGCTTTGACCATCCTGTAGCTCTTGCCCGGACTGGCCTTGCTCCCTCAGTGGCACCTCCTACAAGATCAGCTTGTGATCCCTTCATCTGCTCAGCACCCTGGCCAGGCGCTGTAGTGAGCTGAGGATACCCTAATTGTGGGTGGTTTGGGCATTACTCTCAAAAGTCTGGGGGGCTTCAGGCCTCCTGGGTCTCTGCTCCAGCAGTGGCCAAGCACAAATGGGTCTCAGAAAACACTGGAGATGAAATAATGCTCCGCTGTGTCCTGCCAGCTGGCCTCATGCCATCTGGAAGTCTGAAGCCGTCACCAGTGATAATTCATACCCTTTCCCCCTTTCCAGATAAAGTGCATAAATATGAAAATCAAACACATCCCAGCATGGGAAAACATGGGGGTTCACACTTTGGACTCTGAAAAGCACCAATTTATTGTTGCTTTTCCCCTTTTTAAACAGCATCTATGTCCGCCCTCCTCCACCCCCCCCAACCCCACTTTAGTGGGTGGGAAATGGTATGAGTCTGGTCCAAGACTGAGGCTTGGTGCCTAGTCTGTGCTGGGCGCACAGTGTGGGCTCAATAAATGCCGATTGTCTCACTCCCCTGTTCACTCTGCCTGTATTTGCCCCCACATACTCCTGGCCCCCCCTTCCTTGCTCACCAAATACTCGCTGGCACCCAAAAGGGAGATGCGAGGTCTGGCCGCCACTGCGTGTCCCTCCTCCGCACGGGGCCAGTGGGGAATCCCTCTTGGGCTGATGGGCCAGGACCAGGGCCTCCCCTTCACCCACGCTGATCCCTCTCCTCTTCAAAGCCCGGGTCCTCACCTGCTTCGTCTGGCCCGGCGCCTACGGTCGGTTCACTCGCTGCGAACTGTTCCTGGGACGGAAATCCAGCAGCGGAAATCTGCTAGCTCTCTGCGGTGCGGTGGAAACCTCGGGTGTGGGGCGGGGCCGAGGCGGGGCGGGGTTGGTACTAGCAGACCCCGCCCCTCGACCCCCGCCCCGCAGTCAGGGACGCCCGCCTTCTGGGCGCGCGGAGGGCAGGGCAGGCGCCCCAGCCGTGCGAGCAGTGGGAGGGCACGTGGGGCGGACCGCGGGGAGTTCCCCAGTTTCTGGACTGGACCCGCCGCGCCTCTCCCCCCTTGATTAGAAGGGGCCACCTTGGGAGGCTTGGATCCCAAATTTGCGAATCCTTTGAACCAATCCCATCTCAGGGTGGACCGTGGGAAAGGAGGGAGCGTTCAGTACCCTGCGCTGGCCCCCTGCAGGCCTCATTTCCTTTACCTTCAACCCACCGTGAGGAGGGCCCACCATGAGGACTGAGGGCTCTCCCCCAGGTTAGACAGCTAATGAGTCGCAGAGCCCAGCCTTGAACCTGGGTCTTTCGGTCTTCATCCAGGCCATTCAAAACGTAAGGGCGAGGTGACAGGAGAGGCCGTGTGTGTGTGTGTGTGTGTGTGTGTGTGTGTGTGTGTGTGTGAGAGAGAGAGAGAGAGAGAGAGAGGGAGGTGGGGGGAATTGAAAAGTTTTGGCCTCTGAGGGCAGAGCCTGGGACAAGTGGTGGGGCCAGGAGCAGGGAGAGAAGCTAAGGGGACAGGGGAGGGACACAGAGGTGGAGCTCCAAGTAGGAATGATGTGTATCTGGGACCCATGGCACTCTCCTGCCTCAGTAGCAGGGATTCCTGCTTGGGAGGGAGGTCAGACAGATCCAAGATCACCTCGACTGACCTGAAGCACGTTGCCTAATTTCTCTGAGCCTCAGTTTCCCCATATGTAACATGTATATAATAGTATACAAGTCATGGGGCTGCTGTGTGATTTAAGTGACTGACAAAGCCTGTGGCTTCTACCTGGTGCGAGGCATACAGTCCGTTTAATACCCTTGTCAAAACTTACCTTACAGTTGTTAAAGTAGCCTGCTGGCTGGGGTCCCTGGGTGGCTCAGTTGGTTGAGCATCGGGCTCTTTTTCTTAAACTTTTAAAAAAATGTTTATTTTTGAGAGACAGAGACAGAGAGACAGAGCACGAGCAGAGGAGAGGCAGAAAGAGGGAGACACAGAATCTGAAGCAGGCTCCAGGCTCTGAGCTGTCAGCGCAGAGCCCGATGCGGGGCTTGAACTCACGAACCGTGAGATCATGACCTGAGCCGAAGTCGGACTCAACTGACTGAGCCACCCAGGCGCCCCAAGCATGGGACTCTTGATTTTGGCTCAGGTCATGATCTCAGGGTTTGTGATTTTATATTAAATATAAATACATATATTTATATAAATAAATAAATAAACTTTAAAAAAATAGCTTGCTAGCAACATGATGGTTTATATTTTTTCAATTGTTTTTATTGTGGTAAAATACATATTAAAAAATTTACCATCTTATGATGATTTCTTTTTATTTTATTTTATTTTATTTTATTTTATTTTATTTTATTTTATTTTATTTTAACTTTTATTTTCTTAAGTAATCTCTACACCCAATGTGGGGCTTGAACTTACAGCCCTGAGATCAAGTGTTACATGCTCTACTGACTGAGCCAGCCAGGCACCCCAATGGCTTCTTTTTAAAAGAATAGGGAAGGGAATCAAAATGGTGATATATTGGTGTCCAGTGTGCTCTTCCTCCAGCTTTCCCTAGGCTCGAGAATTTTCAAAATAAAAGTTGGAAGATAAGAGGTCCCCATTGGGGCAGAGTTCTGAGCCCTTCCCAGGTTCCTGGGCCTGCAGACTGTCTGCAGAACTTGACTGTCTTGTGTCTTTGTGGCCCAATCACCACCCCACCCCCCCCCCACACACACACCCAGGGGAAGCCGAGATGGTGGGCCCTCCCACATTTGCCCTCTCTCATTCAAGGCAAAGACTCTTGGAGCCGCATTTTGTGTATGTGCAAACTGAGCCCAGAGAGAACACTGGGCTTCACATAGCAAGGAAGAGGTGAACCCAAGGTCTGCCTCTTAAGTCCACCCTCATTCTCTCGGTGGGTGCAGTGCGCTTTGTATCGACCCCAATTCTCCCAGCCTCCTTTGCATGCCTCCTGTGTCTCCTAACCTTCCTGTCACATCCCAAATCTCTCCCCATTGCCTAAGTTACCACCTTCCCAGCATTGGTAACGCCCCTGCCCAGGGACTCTGAGCCAACTCCCTCCCTTCAGTGGGGTCACATTTCCTAGGAGTCACTCCGGGAGATGGCCAAGTACTAGGGGGCGAGAGTGGGCCTCCATGGAGCCTGAGCTGTTGAGACCAGTTTGGGCCACATTCTAACCTAATCTCTCCTCCCCAGAGCCTGGGTATTGTCCGACTGGCAGCCTAGGGCCATTCATCGCCTTTACTGGCAGGTGGCTCTGACAGGCCTCTTGTCTCGGTAGACAGGGCCTGGAGGCTGTGAGTGAGTGATAGCCACTGGGGTCCCTGGGCTCATTGTCTGTGTAGATGGGGTGAGGGGCAGTGGGAGCTGCCAGAGGTGCTCATCCTGGGGCCTGGCCCTGCTTTGGCCCCTCAGCCAAACTGTCCATAGTCCAAGCCTAGGAATTTTGGAGGGAGGAGCCAGCAACCGGGACATTTTCACTTCGGGGTTGCCACAAACCCAACAGAATTGGAGCTTAGCCGTCAACCAGCTTTTCTGTGACCTGGGCAAGTCTCTGAACCCTGTATTTTCTCACACAGAATGTAGAGAATCACCCCTTCTTCTCAGGGACATAAAGGGTGGCTATGAGAAGAGAAGCGTGAGTATCAGAGCTGGGGGAGCCCCACCACCTGCCCAATTGTCACTTTTCTCCAGGGGCGACTGGCTCCTGCTCTGTAGATAAAAGTGAGTCCCTTCCCCTGCCCCTAGCCCCCTGCTGGCCTGGGTCCTGAGAAACCGGATGGGCCCAGGACCAGCCTTGCCTCCCCTCTTGCCCACTCCAGCCCCTTCTCCACTCAGCAGTCAGAGTGAGCTCTGCAAAATGTCCATCTGCTCTTGTCCCTCCCCTGCTCAAAACCTTTCTGCGGGTCCCTGATGCTCCAGGAGAAAGTCCAACCACCGCATGTGGCTAACACTATCCATCTCTGCCCTCCGTCCTCCCTCACTGGGCCGCTTCCCTGTTGCACTCCAGCCTACCAGACCCTCACACATCCTATTCCCTTTGCCCAGGAATGGGCAGGAGGGCCCCTCCTCCAAGGCCTTTGTAGCTCATTTCTACTCACCCTTCAGGTCTCAGACTTTCTAGGATGCTTTCCCTGCCCCCAACGTTAAACTGTTTCAGAAACCCCCAGGTCCCTATAAATGCTGGGGAACTGACTGCCTGTCTGCTCCTCCGCACCACCTCCCCCTCCCCCTCCCCCTCCCCCGCCCCCCAGCACCCGGGCCAGAGCCTGCCAGAGTGAGTACTTTGTGTTTGTTGAAGGACTGAAGGAATGATCTAACAGATCGAGACACACCCAGACGGACGCCTTGTGACTCTAAGATTGGTGGGTGTGTGCTTGGGGGGTTGGTGTGGGGGGCAGTGGGAAGAGAATTCTGCTCTAGCGGACCCCCACGCCAGACACCCACACCACTCATTATGGCCGCTAGAGGGTGAAACAGCTATTTCTTGGCCAAGCTGTTTCCGGCCCTTCTCAGCCAGCGTGAAAAGATAAGCTTCTCCTAATCCTGTCCCCACCTGTCCCCACTTGTCCCCACCTGTCACTGGGGTAGCTCCATAAGCCAGAGGCAGCTGATGAAGTGGCCTCGAGCCGGGAGTCAAGAGCCCTCCTTGCCCCAGCCTCCGTTCCAGGCCCCCCTCTGGCACTGACAAGCACAGGGACCCAAGTGACCATGTCTCTGCACTTGCTCTTGGTTTCCCTCTCTTGTAAAGTTGGGCTTCTTGCCCCAGCTTAGAATGCTCACGCATATCTGTGACATACTTGGTCTGGAGACGTATGCAGCAGGCGCTCCATAAGTACCTGTACGTAATAGGGGAAACCAAGAACCAGAGACAGAAAGTGAGCTGTGGTCGCGTAGCAAATCCACGGCACAGCCTGGCCCTCCCCTTTCCTCACACAGCCCACCCCACCCCACCCATCTGTTTTCTCCCAAGTGCAAAAATATTTTTACCTCTATCTGACGTGACAGTGCTCCAGCAGGTGCAGAGTTTCTTTCGGGGGTGATGAAGGATTCTAAAATTGACTCTGGTGACGGTGGCACAAATGTGTCAATGTACTAAAAACAATTAAATTGTGTACTTTAAGTGAGCGAATGGTGCGGCATGTGAATTATATCGCGATTAAATGTTATTTTAAAAAAATATAACGTGCAAGAAAAAGTGGCAGACCAGGAGTCAGAAGACGTGGCTCCTAGTAGCTGCATGGATTCTTGGGCCCCGTTCACTTCCCCGGTGACTTGGATCCTGTGCCCCACTCTGGCTTCCTGCCAGCAATTTGTAGGGTAAATTGGAAAGTTGAGTCGTAATATGAGCAGAGTTGAAACCAGCATCAACAGTGTGGCCATTTCTATAAAAATGAATCTCTTACTCTCCAAGATGACTGGCTAAAGAAATGAACAAATACTTTACCAAAGAGGAAAAAAGAAAGTGAAAAATACATGGGGAAAAATTTTCCTCCTCAGTTTTAAACAAAAGAGTGAAAACAAAAGCAACGTTAAGGTATCGTTTTAAAATGGTAAAATCGGGGGCACCTGGGTGGCTCAGTCGGTTGAACGTCCGACTCTTGATTTTGGCTCCTGTCATGACCCCAGTGTCGTGGGATCAATCCCCACGTTGAGCTCTGCACAGAGTGTGGAGCCTGCTTAAGAATCTCTCTCTCTCAGGGCGCCTGGATGGCTCATTCGGTTAAGCGTCCGACTTCGGCCCAGGTCACAATCTCGCGGTTAGTGAGTTCGAGCCCTGTGTCGGGCTCTGTGTTGCCAGCTCAGAGCCTGGAGCCTGCTTCGAATTCTGTGTTTTCTTCTCTCTCTGCCCCTCCCTAGCTCTTTCTCTCTCTCTCTCTCTCTCTCTGTCAAAAATAAATAAACTTTAAAAAAATAATTCTCTCTCTGTCTCTGCCTCTGCCCCCTCCCCTGCTTGTGCACACTCTCTCTAAACAAACAAACAGCAAAGCTAAAAAAATAAAAATGGTGAAACTCTGTGCTGGCACAGTTGTAGTGAAATCAATATCCAAATACTGTTACACCATGTAAAATAGCACACTCACTCTTGGAAAGTGATAGATTAATATATTAAGAGCACCAAAAATGTTAAAATCTTTGACCCAAGCAATTCAATTTATGTTTGGGAGAGACATCCAACTAAATGAAAATGCTTCATGCATGAATATGTTCATCATAGTAGTACGTACAATATTGGAAATGTCGGCAGCTCGTGTCCAACAAATACATTATGGCTTATCCGTTGAAGAAATACTTATTGTCAAACCATTAAAGAGGAGAATTACAAAAACAGTGTACAGATAAGGAAATTATAAGTGACCTAAATTAAAGGGGGAAAAGTAGGAGTTAACTTATGATAAAGGAGCCAAGAACATTCAAAAGGGAAAGGAGAGTCTCTTCAGTAAGTGGTGCTGGGAAAACTGGAAAACCACATGCCAAAGAATGAAACTGGACCACTATCTTATACCATATACAAAAATTAACTCAAAGTGAATTAAAGACTTGAACATAAGGCCTGAAACCATAAAACTCACGGAAGAAAACATAGGCAGTAAGCTGCTTGACATCGGTCTTCATGACGATTTTTTGGATTTTACACCAAAACTAAAAGCAACAAAGGCAAAAACGAACAAGTGGAACCGTATCAAACTGAAAAGTGTCTACCCATCGAGGGAAGACATCAACAACACGAAAAGGCAATCTGCTGAATGGCAGAAAATATTTGCAAACTGTATATCTGATAGTTAATCAAAAATACATCAAGAACTCTTACAACTCAGTTGCAAAACAAACAAGCAAAAAGCAACCCATTTAAAAAATGAAGATTTTAAAAAATCTTCAGGCTGAAGATCTGAATAGACGTCTTTCCAAAGGCATACCAACAGGTACAACAAGCACATGAAAAGACGCTCAAATTCACGCATCATCAGGGAAACGCAAATCAAAACCACAATGAGATGTCGCCTCACACCTGTCAAAATGGCTATTACCAAAAAGACCAGACATAAGAAGTGTTGGCGAGGGTATGGAGAAAAGGGGACCCTTGTGCACTGTTGGTGCGAATGCAAACTGGTGCAGCCACTGGGGAAAACAGTATGGGAGTTCCCCCCAAACATCAAAAATAGAACTACCATATGATCCAGCGTTTGAGTTCTGGGTATTTCACTGAAGAAAATGAAAACACGAACTTCAAAAGGTACCTGCATCCCCGTGTTCATTGCAGTGTTATTTGCAATATTACAAATCGTGGAAAAAACCTAAGGGTCCGTTGGTAGATGAGTGGATAATGAAGATGTGGTGTATGTATATATATGAAATATTATTCAGCCATAAAAAAGAATGAAATCTTGCCATTTGGGAACTTGAGAACATCATGCTAAATGAAATAAGTCAGATAGAGAAAGACAAATACTATATAATTTCCCTTATATGTGGAATCTAAAAACCAAACTAAGCCAAACCACTGAGCTCACAGGCAGAGACAATGGATTGGTAGTTGCCAGAGCTGGTGGCTGGGGGTGGGCAAAATGGGTGAAGGGAGTCAAAAGGTACAAACTTCCAGTTCAAAAATAAATAGTTCATGGGGAGGTAATGTACAGTACGGTGACTCTAATAATATTGTAGTGCATATTTGAAAGTTGCTAAGAGGATAGATCTTAGAAGTCCTTATAAGAAAAAAAAATCTGTACGTACAGTAATAAATGTTAACTAGATTTATTGTGGTGATCATTCTGCAATATAGACAAATATTTTAAACCACTGTGTTGTACCCCTGAAACTAATATAATGTTGTATGTCAGTTTTACCTCAATTTTTAAAAAAAGGCAAGGAAAAAGTAGGAAGCAAAAATTATGTGTCGTGTAATTGTAACCAAGTACAACTCTAAGTAAACTCGTAGATATTATTGGAGACCAACGTAGCATTTGTGTCCTCCTTTGTTTTCAACATGTTCTTTCTCCGCCTCCCTTGCAGCTACAGATAGTCATGTTCCCATTAAGATATAAACCAAAGTCTCCTGGAGGAATTCAGAAAAATCTTTTTGCTTTTCTGATAAAAGGGATTATCACTGTTTTCACCATCCTCTCCTCCTATTCTCTTCTGTCTGGAATGCAGGTGAGGTGCCTGGAGCTGCAGCAGCCATTTTGTGACCATGAGACCCAAAGCAGTTGAAAAGCAACCTATCAAGGATGATATGAACAGCAAGATTTAAAAATCCTGGGTCGATGGCATCATTGTGCTGCCTCCCAACCTAGATACCACCTACTGTCAGTCTTTTGTTACACAAGGAAAATAGGCCACCATTTCTTTATTTTATTTTTTTTTTAATTTTAATGTTTATTTATTTTTGAGAGAGAGAAAGAGACAGAGTGTGAGCAGGAGAAGTGCAGAGAGAGAGGGAGACACAGAATTCAAAGCAGGCTCCAGGCTCCAAGCTGTCAGCACAGAGCCCGACGTGGGGCTCGAACCCATGAACTGCGAGATCATAACCCGAGTTGAAGTCGGATGCCCAACCAGCTGAGCCACCCAGGAAGTCACCCAGGAAGCACCGTTGTTGTTAGTTGCAACTGAGAGCATTCTTAACTGATACCTGGACAAAGACGTGAAAATACACTGGATGGTGTATGAGATTTGCAGGTAGATAAACGGATTCAGATCCCATTTCTTCCATTCTGTTTTTGTATCTGTGAGTTCAGGCAAGCCACTTTGCCTCTGAGCCTCAATGTCCTCAGCAATGAAATGGAGCTAAGGACACCCACCTGTTGGGCTTTTCAAGGCTAGAATGACAAGGCAGATTTAGAAGTGCTTAGTGATATCCATGTTTAGTCTTATCAAACTTATAGTCTGAACTGATACAAAAACAACAAATGAGCTCATTGTGGTAGGAAGGGGAATTTGACATGAATTTTCTCCCTTCCTTCCTTCCTTCCCTCTTCCTTCCTTCCCTCTTCCTTCCTTCCTTCCTTCCTTCCTTCCTTCCTTCCTTCTTTCCTTCCTCTCTTCTTTCTTTCCTTCCTTCCCTCTTCCTTCCTTCCTTCCTTCCTTCCTTCCTTCCTTCCTTCCTTCCTTATTTCCTTCCTCTCTTCTTTCCTTCCTTCCTTCCTTCCTTCCTTCCTTCCTTCCTTCCTCTCTTCTTTCCTCTCTTCCTTCCTTCTTTCCTTCCTCTCTTCTTTCCTCTCTTCCTTCCTCCCTCTCTTCTTTCCTTCCTTCCTTCCTTCTTTCCTTCCTCTCTTCTTTCCTTCCTTCCTTCCTCTCTTCTTTCCTCTCTTCCTTCCTTCCTTCTTTCCTTCCTCTCTTCTTTCCTCTCTTCCTTCCTTCCTTCTTTCCTTCCTTCCTTCCTTCTTTCCTTCCTCTCTTCTTTCCTTCCTTCCTTCCTTCCTCTCTTCTTTCCTCTCTTCCTTCCTTCCTTCTTTCCTTCCTTCCTTCCTTCCTTCTTTCCTTCCTCTCTTCTTTCCTTCCTTCCTTCCTTCCTCTCTTCTTTCCTCTCTTCCTTCCTTCCTTCTTTCCTTCCTCTCTTCTTTCCTTCCTTCCTTCCCTCTTCCTTCCTTCCTTCCTTCCTCTCTTCTTTCCTCTCTTCCTTCCTTCTTTCCTTCCTCTCTTCTTTCCTCTCTTCCTTCCTTCCTTCCTTCCTTCCTCCCTCTCTTCTTTCCTTCCTTCCTTCCTTCCTCTCTTCTTTCCTCTCTTCCTTCCTTCCTTCTTTCCTTTCTCTCTTCCTTCCTTCTTTCCTTCCTTCTTTCCTTCCTTCCTTCCTTCCTTCCTTCTTTCCTTCCTCTCTTCTTTCCTCTCTTCCTTCCTTCCTTCTTTCCTTCCTCTCTTCTTTCCTCTCTTCCTTCCTTCCTTCTTTCCTTCTTCTCTTCTTTCCTTCCTTCCTTCTTTCCTTCCTTCCTTCCTTCCTTCCTTCCTTCCTTCCTTCCTTCCTTCTTTTTTGTCCCCAATAATCTTTAAGGCTGCTCTTGCTCTCTGGCTTCCAGGCAGTGACCCCACCTTTGAGTGGAGTGTCTGGACCTGAGACAGGGGCCTGGCTTTCGGTCCTGTGTGAAGGTAGCAGTAGGTGGAGCTCGAGGCTCATGGCAGAGCTGGGCCGGGGCGCTGGGCTCTTCACCTGGTCCTGGCAGGCGGGCGGGCACTGGGGAGGCTGAGCATCACGGCTGTGACTCGAGGTAAAAATAATCAGGGAAGGACAGCTGCTTCCTTGTCAGCAACCAAGAGGGAAATAAAGCTCATGTCCCCTCCAGCGAAAACCTGCTCTCCGGGTCCCCTGGCTCCTGCCACCAACTGCTCCAAGTCTGCGTGCCAATCCAATTTGAACGCCTGCGATTCACCCCAGAGACGGCTTATTTTAACTTCATCAAGCGCAGAGAAAAACATCCAGACTGGAGTAAGTGGGAGGGAGGAGAAGCCGCTTGGGGGCCTAGGCCGGGAACGGGGCCCAGCTCTTCTGCCCCTCCAGCGGGTAGACTTGGGGTCCCCTCCTCCTGACCTGGTTCAACAATTGCCCATGTGGTTAATTCAGCCGAGGCTCAGTGTGCGTGTCATGGGTGTTCCCTGAAATCAAGGGGGTAAGTTAACCACGCGGCCCAGCTCAGAAGTTCGTCTCTGATGTCCTCAACCTCCTGTCCTGTCCCCTCTCTTCTCCAGTGCCCTCTCTGGGGCTGTAGTGGAAGGCCCAGATGTGCCGTATTCTCTCAGGCTTCCGTGCCTTTGCATGGCCGCCGTGCCTTCCACTTGAACTGCCTTTCCTATTTCTCTGTCCACAAGTTCTAGAGAGTTCCCAGTCATTCCTTAAGACTCTGCTTGCTTGGTGTCACTGGCTGCTTCCACGCCCCTCCAGGCAGATTGAGCTGTTCTCTGTGGGTCCCCCCAGGATTCTGTTTTAGCAAGGAAGTGGGGTGTCTCCTCTCCTTCCTTCTTTTCCTTTTTATCCATTCTCCTCTCCTCCTTTCTGGCAAACACAGCAGCCTCTCCTCTCCACCAGGCCCTCTGTTAGCTGCTTGGGACAGATGCGGATCCCAGCCAGTCCCTGCCCTCAGGTGGGGTCTCTGGGGACAGTTGTCAGCATGAGGAGAGGTGATCTGAGGGGGCAGCCACACAACCGCCTCCAAATGACAAAGTGAAGGATGGTGTTTGCGTTTCTCGTTTTCCTCCTTTATTATTATTATTTTTAATCAAGGGATGGCACAAGCAACATTTCTGACTTCTGCTCTGATTACCAGGGACTCACGTTTTAGTTTATTCATTACTCTCTTGTTTTTATGAGCATGTAGTACCTTATTGGTGAAAATAATAACAAAATAACAAATATTTAAATAACAAAGTTTAAATACTATGTATCAGAAACCCCAGTACATTAAATAAAAAATAAAAAATTGAGATAATAATAAAAGAACTGTAATTTAAAATTAAAATTTTTTTATGTTTATTTATTTTGAGAGAGAGAGAGAGCGAGCAGGGGAGATGCAGAGAGAGTGAGAGACACAGAATCCGAAGCAGGCTCCAGGCTCTGAGCTGTCAGCACAGAGCCCGACATGGGGCTCGAACCTGAGAACTGTGAGATCGTGACCTGAGCCGAAGTTGGACGCTTAACTGACAGAGCCACCCAGGCGCCCCTCAAATTAAAAAAAAACTTTTTTTTAATGTTTATTTGTGAAGGAGAGAGAGAGAGAGAGAGAGAGAGACAGAGCACAAGTGGGAGAGGGGCAGAGAGAGACAACGGAGACACAGAATCCGAAGCAGTCTACAGGCTCCGAGTTGTCAGCACAGAGCCCGACACGGGACTTGAACCCACAAATCGAGAGATCATGACCCGAGCCGAAGTTGGACGCTTAACCAACTGAGCCACCCAGGTGCCCCCCAATTTTTTTTAATGTTTATTCATTTTTGAGAGAAAGAGGGAGAGCATGAGTGGGGGTGGGGGAAACAGAGAGAGAGAGAGAGAGAATCTGGAGTGGACTCTGCACTGACAGCAGAGAGCCCAATGTGGGGCTTGAACTCACGGACCATGAAATTACGACCTGAGCCCAAGTCGGACGCTTAACTAACTGAGCCATCCAGGTGCTCCTGAAAGTAATTTTAAAATTAAGGTTTACTTTTTTGCCTGGCTTAGTCTTGCTTGCCCTGCCTCCCCAGGGGGGCATTTAGTCTGCATGCATGGTTAGGTTAGGAAAACGCAGTGTCCCGGGCTCCAGTGGGATGAAGAACTTACCTTCTGCCACCTCCCTGCTCTGGGGTAGGAATCCGGGGCTTGTTGATCTGTGACTCCCACTGCTGAGCCTGAGGGGGTCAGTCGCGCAGGGACAGGACTCAGGGCTGGACAGACGTTGTCCGTTCTGCAGGTTTGGTAATTTGGAATTTCTGGAAGTTGAATTGTTTCTCAGGCCGCATCGGAATGGCCTGGCATCCGGGAGAGAGTGTTAGCACAACCCAGGCTCAGTCTTGCGGGGTGTGGGGTGGGAGATAAGGGGATGGGGAGGGTGGGTGCTGCTGAGGCAGGCCTTTCGGAGGGTAGGTAGACAGGGTGAGAGGCAGAAGGTGGGATCCTAGGTGTGTGTGGGACTGGCAGGGAGGGAGCGATGACAGACCGGGAGATAGAAAAGAGGGAACTGGTGTGGTGGCTCAGAGAGGTAAAGCAAGTCACCCAAGGCCACACAGCTGCAGTGGCTGAGGTGGGCTTTGACCTCAGCTCTGTCTGACTCCAACACCCACACTCACCTCCCGAGAGTAGTGGGCGGGGCCAGCTTGAGACACGATCCCTGGGGTTGACCTTGGAGTCCTCCACACCTTTGTCCTCTTGCCTCCACACACTGTGGCCTCCAGATGGACCTCCTTGCAAGAGGTCAGGCTGACCCCAGTGGGTTCCTTCAATGGTGTCCACACCTGAAAGGTTGGAGAGGGAAGCTATCCCGTGAAGACTGCCACAGAGTAGGGTGGAGAGTGCCCAGCCTGGGGGTCAGGCCAACTGGGAGTCCCCACGTGCTAGCTGTAGTAGGCACCCATCGCTTCCCGGGTGCCAGCACACCCCCTTCTTCGGGGAAATCCCCCTCCCCCACCACTCATGTGACCCCACTCTGGCTGCCTCTCCTCAAAAGCAAACAAACGAGGAACACAAAACACACCAACTGTAGGCTTGGGCCACGGTTTGTCCATTTCTCTGGTCGTGTGTGTATGTTATACCAGCTGTGGAGTGAAGAGAGCAGGGGCCCTGACTCGGAGTTTCTGAGTAGGAACAATGTGAAATCAGAACTGCTTGTGGCCAGGCATCGTGGGGTTAAGTTTGGCTGCCTCTAACAAAAATTGCAAATAAAAGTAGTTTAAACATGCAAGGGTTGGTTTGTTTGTCACGTAAAAGAAGCCTTGTGGTGTCCAGTCCAGGGCTCATATTACTGGCATGGACATCCAGCCTCATGTCATGGCCCCAAATGGTTGCCAGAGCTCCAGCCATTACACCCATGGTTTAGGCAACAAGAAGGAGAAAGTGGAGAAGGGGAAAAGAGGTGCTCCTTCCAGCGGAGTCAGCTTGTCTTCCCTTAGGCAACCTTCCCATAAGTACCATAGAATACCTTCATTTACATATCGCTGGTCATAAGGGAGAAATGTTATTTATCACCTGGACATTTTACTGTCCAAATAAAACCAGGCTTTCATCTCTGCCAGGGGTATGCAGGGGGAGGGCATAAAGCAAGCCAAGAGGAGGGCGCTCATGAGATGGGAGACAGAAAGGAACAACCACACAGAGAGGGAGGGAGGGTGGAAGGGAGAGAAAGGTAGAGAGACAGGCAGAGAGAGAGAGAGAGAGAGAGCACGCGAGGCTGAGGGACTCACTGAGTCCCTGAAGGCAGCCCGCTCCTCGGTCTTCCTGGTCTCCTGCTCCAACACATGCTCCTCTTTCTCAAGTGAGGTTGTACTTCGTCTCTGTCACTTGTAACTGGAAGAACGGGCAAGGATTTACCTTTTGTGAGCCTTGATTTTTTTTGTTCTGAGAAATGGGGATCCTATTGCCCACGAGGCGGAGCTGTGACAACGACTAATGGTGGCAGTGCCCACCAAGCACACAGCACAGGGAGCCCTGCCCGGGCATCCCGTGACCTGGAGCACCTGCCGTTTCTCCTGTTACTTCCTCCTGTCCAACTCCAGCGATCCTGCACCGCGAGGGTTTACATGGAAACTGCATCATGTCTGACCCAGGGAGCCGGCCAGGCTCGGGTGAGTTTTCTGGACGCCTGCGTAGTGTGGGGTGAAAACTGAAGAAGCCAGAAAAACGGAGAGAAGGGAGGGGCGGGGCTGGAGAAGTGCCAGGGGCAGAGAAAGCCACTGCCACCTGGTTGTAGGGGCATTGTCAGAGCCTGACGCCGGGTGCCAGGGTGCCAGGCATCGGGGAGTCCATTCTGAGCTTGGACACTGTGGTGGACCCTGTCCAGGACCCTTTCCTGCTCCTTCTGGGAACAGCACCTGATTCGGGGGGAGCCCCGCCTTAAGGGTAAGCCTCTGTGCTGTTGGGAAGGGCTGATCCTGCTCTGTGCTCCATGGGTGGTATATTTGTTTTCTAATTCCTGCCGTAGCGAATTACACAAATTTAGCTGCTCCGTATAACACAGATCGATGACCTCACAGTTTGGTGGGTCAGATGTTTAGGTCGGCTCAAATGGCTCCTCTGCTCTGGGTCTCACAAGGCCAAAATCAAGCTATTGGCTGGGCTGCGTGTGTTTCTGGAGGTTCTGTGGGTAAATCACTTGCAAGCCCATTCAGGGTGTCAGCCAGATTCTGTTCCTGTGGTTGTGGGACTGAGGTCCTACTCCCTTGCTGGCTGTCATTCAGAGGCTGGGCTTTGTCCTGGAGAATCGTGTGTGTGTGTGTGTGTGTGTGTGTGTGTGTGTGTGTGTTTGTATATGTGTGTGTGTATATATATATATATATATACACACACACATATATAATATGTATATAAAAATATATATGTAGGGGCGCCTGGGTGGCTCAGTCGGTTGAGTGTCCGACTTCGGCTCAGGTCACGATCTCGCAGTCCGTGAGTTCGAGCCCCGCGTCAGGCTCTGTGCTGAGTGCTCAGAGCCTGGAGCCTGTTTCAGATTCTGTGTCTCCCTCTCTCTCTGACCCTCCCCCGTTCATGCTCTGTCTCTCTCTGTCTCAAAAATAAATAAACGTTAAAAAAATTAAAAAAATATATATATATGTAAATATATAGAAAAAAATATATAAAACATATAAAATATGGAGAGAGAGACAGAGACAGAAGGACAGATTTACTTTAAGGAATTGGCTTGTAGAGGATTATTGAGGCTTGGTCAATCCAAAATCTGCAGGGCAGGCTGGTGGGCTGCAGACCCAGGAAAGAGTCATAGTTCAAATTCAAATGTAGTTGGCTGGCAGAATTCCTTCTTGCTCTGAGGAGGTCGGTCTTTAGTTCTATCAAGGCCTTCAACTGACTGGATGAGGCCCACCCACACTACAGAGGAGAATCTGCTTTTTTTCAGGCGCCACTGCTTTACATGTGAATCTCATCCAAAAACACCTTTACAAAAACATCCCGAATAATGTTTTTCCCAACATCTGGGTCAAATTTGACACAGAAAATTAACCCATCACAGAGCAGTACCTAGGTTAGTGCTTAGTTGAATAACCAACAATGGAAATCAGGCCGGGGAGGGCATCTTTAGAATTCTGCCTCCCACAGGGGGGCATATAACCCAGGTTTATGCAGTCAGGGTATGATTCTATGTCCCCAGCCCAAGAGATGGATTGTAGGATGGACACATGACCCGGTAGCTCTTCTGCGAGAATTACCAGAGGAGCCATTGCAACTGGGGCAGCCAGACTGGGAGAATGGTACTCATCTCTGCCACGCTTTAGGGAAAAGTCAAGTGAACGCAAAGCCAAGCAAGAAGAGAGCAAAACCAAGAACAGGAAGAAGTTCTTGAGGCCATTATTTGTGTGCTGAATCCAGCCATCTCGGAAGTCGGCACCGATCAGTTTTGCTGAAAACAGATTCTCCCAAGCCAGTTCACCGCCAATCAATTAACGAATGATTACATCTCTAAAGAAACAGGCAATTGGCCAAATGAATCGAATGTATCTGTTAAACAAAAACTATTTCTTTTCACTAGGGCTAGAAGCACGTCCATGACCCCTGTAGCCAGAGAATTAGCTCCTGGCATCCTGCTGCCCCAGTAGAGACTGAGCACATGACGATGGGACATCTGGTGACTATGAGATTGAGCTATGCATCACGAGCTGGCATTTCGGGTCCTCAAAGCCTTAGGTCCGGTGGGTGCGGTGGCACCACCTCATCATATATGAAAATAGTACATTAGTGTTTGGGCTCAACCAGGTTCAGAGGACAGAGCTCTGTGACTCTGAGGCTGGGGCCTGGGGCTCGCGAGGGCTGATGTAGATACTCATCCTTCAGGCCTCAACTCCAAGTCTCCTGCCCCCCCATGATCTCATAAGGACCCTATGACTACACTCCAGCCGCAGCTCCTTTCCACTTGACCTCGAGGCTTGGCCACTGCCCTACTCTGGATGCGGGCTCACGAGGGCAGGTCACTGGGCTCAGCCTCTCTCGGCTGGAGACCGAAATGAACAAGAGTCTGCCTCTGATCCAGCAACGCTCACAGAGCATCTGTTGTATGCCTGGCACTTCGTTTGCTTTTGCCAATCTGAGGGGCAGGTTTCTCCTCTCCTTTGTGGGTATGGAAGACTCCGAGAAGCCAAGCGGCTTGCCCAAGGTCACACAGAGCGGAAGTAGCAGGTTGGAAATGAGGTCCAGGGGACTCAGGCCCATAGACGGGCCTCAAGGATGTCAGCTTCTCCTCATCTCCGGGTCATTTTTCCAGGGCCTCCAATTTTAGAGTTCTAGCTCAGTTCCCTCTGAGTTCCGCAGGAGTCGGCTGGGGCTCTTGGGAACAGAAGACATTAGGTTTCCTGTGCTGGGGGCCCCCTGCCACCCGGCCCCCAAACTACTGTCACCTTTTAATAGATTTCTCAGGGAATGAGTAATTTGTTGCTGGTGCCGGCTTGGCATTCGGCAGGAAGTCCCTGCAGGCCTGGAAGGTCAGCATGGAGCCACTCAAAGGCAACCGCTGGGGGAAGATAGTGGGTCAGTGCTGGCCGCTTAGCACAGCTGTGCCGCCAATTACTGCCCGGCCTGCTTCCTGCCGCAGACGTGCCCAGGGCCAGGGCTTTGAACCCTCGCAGGGAGGCCAGCTTCCAGTAAACAACCCAGGGCAGCGGGCAGATTGACAGCAGAAATGCGGGCGGCTGGCCGGCCACTGGTGCTGCTCACTGCTTCTGCTGGCAGATGGACAAGACCACAGTCCCCTGGGGGTCCCCCGGTCAGGGGCTCGGGGGCCGTCAGAGCCTCACTGCTGGGTAGACAGGCTCCTGCCACGTCCAGGGGGATTTCTAGGCCATAGTTTCTGGGCCACCGAAGATGAATTTTTTTCTGGGTCGGGAAATGAGCCTGGTCTGGGACCCCTTCCCAGCCACCAGCCTGGGAGCAGGGATTTGGAGAAAGAACTTGCAGACGGACAGCAGCGTCCTGCTTCTTCCTCTCTCCCCAGGAAAGCTCCAGAAAGATCTGGGGTGCAATGGTGGCACTGCCAGGCTCTCCAACACCGTCTTATTTGGCAGCTAAAAGAAAGGAGGTGCGCTCACTGCACGACTCTGTTTATGTGAAGTTCTAGAATGTTTGGGTATCAGAAAGTGATGGTCTCTTTGAGGGACTGACTGGAGGGAGCAGGAGGGAACTTTCTGGGCGGGGAGTGGAAGTGTTCATATCCATCTTTGTACTCTAATTAACATTCTTCCATGCACAAGCAGTAAATAGATGGATGTGAAGTGATATATGTGGGCTGGTGCTTGTCCCTAAGCAGCCACCTCAAGGCAACTGGCCCTATCCCCGTGGGATGGGGCCATTAACTAAAGCCCCGGCTGTTGACACTTCGGAAAGAGAACTTGGGGTGCCCACCAGCCCCCGATGCTTCACTCACTGTCTGCCGTGCTCCTTCAGGGCTCCCATGGGTCCAGAGGTGAATGGCTGTTTCTGTGCCCATGAGGCTGGATGGACCTAGCACGTGCTCCGTTGAAACATCCCATTGTGCCAGAGAGCAGACAGGGACTAAAACTTGTGGGGAGCCATTTTGAAAGGGCTCCAATGGCCAAATTTGGGGCAATGGAAGATCAAAATGATGAAGAACGTGAATGGGTTATGACATAGAATAAAAAAGAAATCCTTGAATTTGAAAAAAAAAAAAGAATTAAAAAAAACCCCAAGGGATTCCTTACAAAAGAGGGTCAACTAAGGAGCGATGGAAACAGAAAATGGCATCTTACAGTGAACAAAATCTGGGCAGAAATCATCGGTGGGTGTTACCACCAGTGGGTAAAAGACTACTGGGAATAGGGTATGCACGCAGTTTTCAAAGAATTAACCCACAAATTGACATTCTAATTATGTAGAGGAGAAAATCGTTTTACAAAAAGAGAAATCTGACAGATACCACCTTACCCAAATGGTTAAACCTCAGACCACTAATTTTGGGGGACACCTGGGTGGCTCAGTTGGTTAAGCATCCAGCCCTTGATTTTGGCTCAGGTCGTGATTTCATGGTTCGTGGGCTCAAGCTTCCCATTGGGCTCCATGCTGAGTGTGGAGCCTGCTCAGATTCTGTCTCTCTCCTCTCCTGCTGCTCCTCCCCACCCCCCTCAAAATAAATAAATAAATAAATAAATAAATAAATAAATAAATAAGCATTAAAAAACCCACAAATACTGGGATAAGCCAATATCTTCTGCACCCTGAGAAAGGACACATCACTTACGAAGAACTTCCAGAAAATGCTTACCTGCCAAAATCATCAGACAAGTCTATGCTGAGGACCATCCTTCAGAACAACTGACCTGGCCTCTTCAAGAGAGAAGAACAAAAAGCCTGGAGACTGCTCCAGATTGAAGGAGGCTAAAGGGTCACAATGACCAATTCAATGGGGATCTCTGATTGGATCCAGATCACAAAAGTCATAAAGGTGACACTGGGGAATATGCAGACTAAATATTAGATAATTATATTGAAACCTTATTAAATTGTCTGAACGTGACAATGGTAATATGGGGTTTTTCGGTCTTTTTTTTTTTTTCTCCTCAAATCTTATTAGGGAATAAGTGACAAATATAATTGTGTATATCTAGAGTGTACAGCATGATGATTTCATTACATATGACAAAATGATTACCAGTATCAAGGAAATTAAACACATCCATCATCTCCCATAGTTAACTTATGTGTATGTGGGGGGGGGGTGGGCAGGGTCAGAGTGCTTACCATTTCCTCTTGGCAACTTTCAAGTATGCAAAAAATGTCTACATATGTATCCTTCCCCAAGGAATAATTGCAATACTTAGCTTTCAATTCATCAATGTTTACTACCCACTGACAGTGTGGCCAGTGCTGTGCTGGGTGCCAAAATAGAAACAAAAAGAGAGTATCTGCTTTCAGCCCTCAGGGACCCCCAACCTCACCGGGAGACCACAGCTAGATTCACAGGCTCCAAGCCAACCCCTGGTCCCAGATGAGACTAGGGTCCCCAGCGATCCAAAGCTATCTGCTCTGTTAGTGGGGGTTGAGACTAATCCACTGGTCTCTAATCTCTACTTACAATCTCTACCACAAATGTGGGGCTTGAACTCACAACCCTGAGATCAAGTGTCACATGCTCCATCGACTGAGCCGGCCAGGTGCCCCATCCAAACTTCTTAATTTCTTGTTTCTTTATCTACAACATGATTTCCACTTGGGAAAATAAATATATATATAAAGTATATATTTATATTTATATATATTTTATTTACTTATTATATATATATTTTTATATAAAATTAAAAGCTAACTTGAGGGTATGACAACACATCTAATATTTATAAGGATGCATTTTTTCCCTTCCAGTTTTATTGAGATATAATTGACACGTAATATTGTACAAGTTTAAGGTATCCAAATAGTGATTTGAGATATACATATATTGAGAAAGGATTACTACAACTAGTTAACGCCCATCACCTTATGTAGTCACAAATCTTTTTTATCTTGTGATGGGAACTTTTAAGATTTACTAAGTAGCTTTCAAAAATAGAATACAGTACTGCTACCCAGAACTTACTTATCTTTTTTTTTTGATGCATCATTGACATACAATGTCATTCGCTCCAAATATTACTTTCAGGTGTACAACCTAGTGATCTGACAATTCTATACATTACTCAATGCTCACCAAGGTGTCACCGTATGATATTATTACAGTATTATTGGCTTTATGCTCTATGCTAGACTTTTCATCTCTGTGACTTATTTATTTTATAACTGTAGGTTTGTGCCTCTTTATCTCCATCACCTATTTAACCTACCCTCCACACCCCTCCCCTCTGGGACCCATCAGTTTATTCTCTGTATTTAAGAGTCTGTTTGGTTTTTGTTTGTTTGTGTTTGTTTTGTTTTTTAGATTCCACATATAAGTGAAATCATATGGTATTTGTCTTTCTCCCTCTGACTTGTTTCACCTTGCATAATGTCCTTTAGGTCCATCCATGTTGTCATAAATGGCAAGATTTCATTCTTTTTTATGGATGAGTGATATTCCATTGAGTATATATACTACACCTTCTCTATCCATTCATCATCTATCGATGGACACTTCGGTTGCTTCTGTATCTTGGCTATTATAAATAATGCTGCAATAAATATACAGATGCATGTATCTTTTCAAATTAGTGTTTTTGTTTTCTTTGGGTAAATACCCAGTAGCAGAATTACTGGATCTTATGGTATTTGTAGGCATTGTGGTTTTGCAGGAGAATGCCCTCGTTTTGAGGAGAATCCTGTAGAAGTATTTTTGGAGACAACTGAATTCAGTGTGTGATATTCGACTGGCTCCTGGATCACAAAAATCATAATGGATGGGTTTTTTTAATTAAAAAAATTTTTTTTAATTTTTTTTAATGTTTATTTCTGAGAGAGAGAGAGAGAGAGAGACAGAGCATGAGTGGGGGAGGGGCAGAGAGAGAGGGAGACACAGAATCCGAAGCAGGCTCCGGGCTCCGAGCCATCAGCACAGAGCCCGACTCGGGTCTTGAACTCACAGACCGTGAGATCACGACCTGAGCCGAAGCCGGATGCTCAACTGACTGAGCCACCCAGGCGCCCCTAATTAAAAAAATTTTTTAGGTGATCTCTATGCCCAACGTAAGACTCAGACTCATGACCCCAAGATCAAGGGTCATACACTCTACTAACTGAATCAGCCAGATACCCGCATAATTGTTGTTATTGAGATAACTGGGGGAATTTGAAAGTAGATTGAATAATAGAGAGCAATATTGCATCCACACAATGGTATTGTGGTTAGGTAGGAGTATGTCCTTGCTTTTAGGAGATTCATGCTCTAGTTTTTAGGGGTGGATCGTTGTGTAAAGTTGTGTAACTTTCAGTTGGTTCATCGGAGAGACGGGGAGGGGGGATTGTTCATTGCATTACTCTTGCAACTTTCTGAAGGTTTGAAAAATTTCAACATAAAAAGTTGGGGAAAAATAATGGCTATGTAGAGAATTTGAAAAAAAATGCAGAGAGGCACAAGGAGTAAAATGGGAATAGCCTGATATCCCACCAGTGAGGAATTATAGCTGTTAGTAACATGATTTTTTTTACATACATAATGTACATATATGTCATAAATTTGGAACCACGTATACTCTGCTCACTTCTCACTCTTTCTTCTGTCATTAAACATGCATTGAAAACACATTTTTTAATGGCCTCTTATGTTCCATCAAAAAATATTCAGTTACTCTCCTGTTGTTTGACATTAAAGCGGTTTCCAGATTTTCTTTAGATTATTGCTATATATTATAATATAAAGAATCCAGTATAATATCTAATATGTGTAATCCACTATCTAATATATACCCAATATATAATACATTATAAAATTCAATATAATCCATTTTAAATAACGCCACAATGAGCATTTTTACACACCAATCTTTGAGGATAAGAGTCCTAGGAGTGGAATTTTGGGGTTAAATGCCCTGAACTTTTTCAAGGATCTTGAACTTAAAAAAAATCCAGCTTTCCTGAGGTATAATTGATACACCAGAAAAAAAACTGTATAGATTTAATACACACTGTTAGATGAGTTTGGACATGTGTATGCATACATCTGTGATGCCCTTACCACAATCAAGGCAATAAACGTATCCATATGCCTCCAATAGTTTCCTTTTTTTCTTATGGGGTGTGTGTGTGTCCCAAGGACACTCACCGTGAGAGCTACCCTCTTAACAAATTTTGAGGTGCACAATACCGTGTTGTGAATCGTAAGCGCTGTGTCATATAGGATTCTGAACTATTTGGCAAACGGCTTTTCAGGAAGCTTGTATCATTTTACACTCCCACTAACAAACTACAAAAGTTAGGCACATCATTGCTAACACTGAGTGTTATTATTAGAAAAAATGTCTTTGCTAGATTTGATAGTGACAACAGCACAGCCAGTGAGAATGGTCCGGTGGACACATTTTGGTCCTTCTCTTGCCTGACTGTCATCGGGACCCTCCCTCCATCTCCAGCCTTCTCCCCCGTCGTGGTGGCTGTGATGTCATTCTCCCCTGGTCCCCGCCTGCCTCCCTGCCTGTGCCTTCTCTCCCCACTTCGCCCGTGCCTCATCTTTACTTGCCTGATAAATTACTGTCCCTGGCCTCTGTCCTTGGCTCCCCTCTCTCCCTCTGCCCACCCTCCTGTGGCATCTTATCCACACTCGGGACTTGCGCCACTTTCTCGAGAACTCTTGTACCTCTCCCCAGCCCAGCCCTCCAAGGCAAGATGTCCTAAGGGAACCCACGTGGAAATTCCTGCCCCCCAAGTCAGAGCCCTGGAGAATGTCACTATCTCCAACCTCTGACCACATCCCGTCTATCCGACTTTCTGTAGTATGTCTTGAAACTGTTCCCTTCTTGCCAAGGTCACTGCCATCACTCAAGTTCAGGCCACCTTCATCTCCTCCCTGCTCTCCTACTTCCGGCTTCTCCCTGTCCATCCATCTTCTGACCAGTTGCCAGGTTGATTTTCACAACACACTGTGTGATCGCGTCATCCCCCTGATTAGTACCAGAGGAGGGGCTCCCAGGTCCCGCCTGCCTTGGTTCCTGCCGAGTGTCCAGCTCCCCTGCCCCCAACCCCTCTCATTTAATGCTTCCCCACATGCCCGGCTCTTTAATGCCTGCACAGGTCTGCTCAGCCTGTCCCTTCCTTCGGGAGTGCACATTCTCTTCCTCCTGCCACCCCAGCTAGCCAGCTCCTGCTCCTCCTCAAAGTTCTGTTCACACTCCCACGTTTTGTTTAAAGGACTCGCTGACGCCTTTCCTCCCCTGGGGGAGCTGCCCTCTCTTTCTTTGTACTTCTTTGTACCCTGTGCAGTCCCTATCAGAAACTTCTGGTCTTTTAACTCTCTTATTCATTTCTGTATTCATTTTTCTTGAGGGCAGAGTCTTTGTGTTCCTGTGCCGGGCACAGTGCCAGACACAGAAGTGAAGTTTGTTCAAGGAACGTCTGAATGAATGAATGAATGGGGTAGCATTTGCCTCGCTGTGGAAAGGCACGGCAAGTCTAGGACCGTAGAGAAGATACAGAGGAGGATGTGCCTCGGAGACACATTCAGAGGTAGGCTTAGCTGGAGAAAGCATCCGTCAGCTGTGGTCCAGCAGCCCCAGGATGCCTTGTTTGGATGACATGCTCTGCTCAAACTCTCTTTGTCAAGTAAGCAGCCCCTTCTCCCAAGAGAGGACGTGCTGCTTCTCTGCTCACAAGCCTGCCATGGCTCCCCAGGGCCCTCGGGACACGCCCAGGCTTCAGAGCCGACCTACCTGTCCCGTATAGTTGGAGCCCACCCAGCTTACTATCCTCACCTCCCCACCTCGCCCCTGCCCTGCGGCCACACCCACCTACCTGCTCTTCTGCAGACCTGGCAAGCCCTATAACCTACCCCCCCCCCCCGCCTTTGTATGGGCTGTACTTCTCTTTGGAAAGCTCTTCCCTTCTCTCTACTCTCTTCCTCAAAGACCTGGTGTCAGCTTCGCCTCCCCAAGGAGGCCTGCCCTCAACGACCAGGTACTCACATCTACCCGAATCTCCTCTGTGATGCAAACAATCCCACTTTCTGCAGCCCACACTCCAGGGACCCACGTCTCAGCCTTGACTCTCCCTCCCTGTGGCCATGGGCCTGTCCCTTGTCACTCTGAGTCCCGCCCTCATGGTTTATTAAGAGAATCAGGTATGTTGAAAGGAGAGGCCGGGACAGGCCTGGGTTCAAATTCTGGTTCCTTTGCTAACCAGCTACGTGACCTTGGGCCAGGCACCTCCTCTCTCTCAGCTTACAGTTCCCCACCCTTGCGCTGGAAATCTAACAGCACCACCTGGGTAGCTGGGAGGATTAATGAGGTTGTGGCATGTAAAGTGCTTAACAGAACACCTGTTCTACATCTGGAAAGCTCTCAATGGGTGTTGACCATGATGATTAAACCAGGTAGAGAAAGGATTTATAATAAATTCTAACGTGCTACGGTAGCGGGAGGTATTCGCTGATTTCCCAGAGACTTGTACAAGCTCCAGATGGGAAAAGGGGGGGGGGGTGGTGGTGCCCACTCCTGCTCACCGTCAGCTGGGGGGTCACTCCTTAGGGGCTCATTTCATTCTCTGGGGTTAGGTAGTGAAACACCCATCCCAGGCCTCGTTTACAGTGATTGGGATTTTGTGGGTCTCCTCAGGGCACCCCAAATCCGCTAACTGTCCCAGGGGAGTCCGGAGTGGGTGGCGGGAATCCACATGGCTGGGACACGGCCGTGGGCCCGCTGTGCCTTCCCACTGGGCATCTGTGGCTGGGCAGTGAGGTTCGGCACCTGGGCGCTGTGCCAGGCGCCCTGAAGCCTGGAGCAGCTGCTCTAATTCATGCAAAGGAAGGCGCCCAGGTTTGCCCTGTCTATTTATAGCTTATTTATGAAGAAGGAAAAACAAGGGCCCAGTTGCCTTAGCAACCAGGAGCATCATGGGCTGCTTTCCCTGCAGTGGGAAATTGGCCAAGACTCCCGGTGGGGGGCACCCCCGGATGTGTGTGTATCCTGACAGAGGATGGGGGTGAACCTTCTAGGACCTGTCCCACTCTGGATTCCTAGCAGCCTACAGGCCACCTCCAGAGGCCCCAAGACAGGGAGGGTGCTTGCCAGGCCCTTGGAAAATCCGGGGTGATGCAGGGGGCCACGCACAGCTGAACTCTCTGTGGAAAGACACGCTCTGGTCTCTCGGTCTCGGTGCTGACTCCTGTCCTGTGGGTGCCCACCCTGCTGCCTCAGACCCTCTTGGGAACGTCTTCTGGCTGTGATCTGATGCCCCTAAAGGGCACTTAGTGCAGTGAACTGAAGGTGTAGTTCCCAGACCAGCACTCCTTAAGGCTGTGATCTGGCCAAGAGCCTGGCACCAAGGAGGGGCTTTAATAAATACTGAATGAACGCATAAATGAAGTGCTTTCATTCAAAGTGCATGGTCTTACTCAGGACGCATGAGGTAAGGGAAACATTGTAATGTTCTCTCATTTTACACATGGGGAAACTGAGATTCAGAGACATGAAGAGACCAGCCTGAGATCACACAGCTGGGAAATAGCTGGGCTGGATGAGAATCCTTAGGGAGGAAACCTTGCTTTTGCTCGGGCAAAGCCCCAGGGAACATGGGAACTTGGGTTCCAGCTGAGCCGTAATCGAAGGGAGGTGTGGTTCTGTGTGTGGTCTGGGGCTGAGAGCCATGTGGTTTATATCTTGACTGCCAGTTGTCAGCTGTGCAGCCTTGAATCATTGGCTTCACCTCTCTGGGCCTCAGCTGTTTCATCTGTAAAGTGGGGCAGTGTTGCCCGGTCCTTGGGGACCTCTAGCTCCCCGAGAGGGCAGGGACAGTATCTGTCTCCTAATCGTCTGTTTTTCCAGTGTTGGCACAGTCTCAGCGCCTGGGATGATGAGGAGATCCTGTGTACAAAGCAGATTGGGTGTTCTCAGGGAAGGTGGGTTGTTAACTATATTACTAGGGAACTGAGGCACAGAGAGCTTGATGGTTCCCCTGAGATCACACAGCCAAATCCAGAGCTTTACTGGTCTGTCAAGTTTTGGGGCCCTTGCTGGGGATTAAGTGGGACTGTGTCCACATCCTGGGGAGGGCATTCTGGACAGGGTTGCAGTCCCAGGGGACAGCAGTCATGTTGGACAGGGAGGCTGAAGCAGGGGTCTCTGAGTGCTGGGGACCGGGAGCTGCCCTTCAAGCCACTGAAGGGACCGAGGCCCTGTCACAGGCTGAGTGGAGCTTGCCTGGCCTTGGGCTGAGCCTCTCAAAGGCCAGGCCCAGGCTGCCTGGAGGCTCTCTGTCGCCCTCTGCTGGCTCCAACTGTCTTTGCTGGGCCACCTCCAGAGGCCCCAAGACCGGCAATGCCTCCCCTCCAGCTGTCTGAGAGCGATAACGGTACCTAAGAGATCCACGTAAGAGGAATGCCCCGGGACAAACCGAGATCACAAATCATTTCCAAATCCTTCCATATCCTGGGTCTCACCCAGACTCTATGGCAACACAGGCGCCCTGCCACCGCCCTCTGGGGGCTGCGGGCTGCTGTGCTTCCTTTGCCGCAATCGCATTCCAGTCATCACTGTATCTGGTGATTGGCTGCCCATCGTTGACGTTCCTTGGCGTGTAGAAGCATCACACACTTCTGCCTTCAAGTCCACAAAGCTCTCCCTGTGTGAATGTCCGTCTGTAAACTCGCCCCACCTCTATTTATTTATTTATTTATTTATTTAGAGACAATGCAAGTGGGGGAGGGGCAGAGAGAGAAGGAGAGAGAGAGAGAATCCCAAGCAGGCTCTGTGCCATCAGCACAGAGTCCGATGTGGGGCTTGAGCCCAAGAACCATGAGGTCATGACCTGAGTCAAAATCAAGAGTCGTCGCTTAACCAACTAAGCCACCCAGGCGCCCATAAATTTCCCCTTTTTAACAGGACATCAGTCATACTGGGTTAGGAGCTACCCCAATTCCCTTTTTTGTTGTTTTTTTAATGGTTAGTTTTGAGAGAGAGAGTGCGAGAGGGGGAGGGGCAGAGAGAGAAGAAGACAGAAGTTCGGAAGCAGGGTCTGCGCTGATAGCAGAGAACCAATGTGGGGCTCAAAACCCTGTGTGTGTGGGGGGGGTGGGCCTGGGTGGCTCAGTTGGTTGAGCGTCCAACTCCGGCTCGGACATGATCTCACAGTTCGTGAGTTCGAGCCCCATGCCGGCCTCTGTGCTGACAGCTCAGACCAGGCTTCGGATCTTCTCTCTCTCTCTCTCTCTCTCTGCTCCTCTGCTGCTCACGTTCCATCTGGCTCTCTCTCAAAAATAAATAAACATTAAAAAAATTAAATAAAAAAAAAGAAAAGAAACCAATGCGGGGTTCATAAGATCATGACCTGAGCTGAAGTTGGATGCTTGACTGACTGAGCCACCCAGGCGCCCCCCTAATGACCTCTGTAACTTAATTGCTTCTGTAAAGGCCCTGCATCCAAATTAGGTCACATTCTGAGGTATTGGGGGTTGGGACTTCAACATAAGAATCTAGGGGTGACAGGGGCGCCTGGGTGGCTCAGTCAGTTGGGTGTCTGACTTTGGCTCAGGTCATGATCTCACAGTTCGTGGGTTCGAGCCCCACATTGGGCTCTGTGCTGACAGCTCAGAGCCTGGAACCTGCTTCGGATTCTGTGTCTCCCTCTCTGCCCCTGCTCATGCTCTGTCTCTCCCTCAAAAATAAAGAAACACTAAAAAAATAAAAAATATATAAAAAAAGAATCCTGGGGTGACAAAATCCAGCCCCTAACATGCGGAGGGGAGGTATATCTGGTTCATCTTGTGTTCATTCCCTTGAGGCTGGGCCCAGGGCAGGAGTGAGAGAGTTTGATGAATATTGTACAGGCGGTTCTAGGATTATTTCCTGATTCCCACGGCATCCAGGGCATGTCAAACTGTCCTGTCTTGGTCTTATGGTGATGAGTCTCTGTCATCAGGAAATGGACTTCTCTAGAGCAGAGCTCAGATCTTCTCATTTTTGACAATCACCAGAGGATATACTCAGACTTTTTCATCGGTAGATTCCTGTGGAGGTAGGTAGGTGAGCCTTCATTTTCCTAATTCCACACAAAAGGCCCAGAAAAGTAATGAAAGAGAATTCAATCTTTGACAAATATTTATTGAACACACAGTTGTGACAGACTATGTCACTTCATTCCACAGTTACTGAGGCTGTCGCTTACTTGCTATGAAATGAATGTATTAATATTAAGTACTATTTATTGAAAAGCTGCTATATGCCAGGGATACAAGCTTTCCATGTACAATTTTCAATTCTTACAGCAGCCTTTTACAAATCAAAATAAAATTAATCTAACATAAAATGCACCGTGCAGTTTGGTGGTTTTTAGTATATTCACAATGTCATGTAATCATTACCACAGCCTAATTCCAGAACATTGTCATCACTCCAAAAAGAGACTTTGTGCCTCTCAAACAGTCACTCCCCATTTTCTCCCCCCATTTCCTAGCAACCACTAATCTAGTTTCTCACTGGAAACTAGTGATTTGTCTAGTACGGATTTCACAGAAATGGAACCATATTACATGTGATTTTTTTGTTTTTGTTTTTGTGCTTAGCTTCTGTCACTTAGTGTAGTATTTTCAAAGTTCATTCCTGTTGTGGTATTTATCAATGCTTCATTCCTTTTTATGGCCGAGTAATATTCTGTTGTATGGATGTACCACATTTTGTTTCCAAATGATGGACATTTGGGTGGTTTCTATTATTTGGCTATTATGAATAATGCTGCTATGAATGTTTGTGTACACGTTTTTGTGAACATATGCTTTTGATTCTCTTGGGTATATACTTCAGAGACAAATTGCTCAGTCTATGTTTAACATTTTGGGCAACTGCTGAACTGCTTCCCAGCAGATGTGTATGAGGGTTCGGGGTTCCCCATAATCCTCGCCAACTTTTGTTATTTTCTGTCTTTTTAATTATAGCCATCCTAGCGGGTGTCCATTGTGGTTTTGGCTTGCATTTCCCTAATGACTGATGATGTTGAGCATCTTCTCATGTGCTTCTTGTTCATTTTCACAGCAGTCTCTTGAGATAGCAGTTATTTCCATTTGGCAGCAGAGGAAAGAGATTCAGAACTGAGAGGACTCGCTCAGTGTAAGGAGGACGTGGCACTGTGCCTGGAACTCGCGTGTGTCTGTGTCCTAAGCCCCCATGGAGTCTGATCTACAGTAGACACGGCTCTGGTGTGGTCAGCAGGAGTCTGGTTTCCCGTGCCACCAACTTGGACAAGTCCTTTCCCGGCCCCCAGCGTTAGTTACTCCTCCGCGCCACTTGGGGCGAAATACTCCAAACACGTCCGGGCTCCTCTAGGAGTCCAGAACTCTAAGATCAATCGCCCTGGCGCGGAGTTTGCCCCGCCCCTTCAGGCCAGGTCGCCGCAGGCGCCGGAAGTGCCCTGCTCTTTTTTGCTAGTTCCCGCCCGTGTTCCGGAAATACTTTCTCGGGAAGATGGCGGCTGTGTCGGTCTATGAGTCCCCGGCCGGAGGTTTCTCTTTTGATAACTGTCGCAGGTGTGGCCGTGCTCCGGGCCAGGTTCAGGGCGGGAGCGGGAGTGCGGTGCCGGGGTCGGAGCTGGGCCGCGGTCTGATCTGGGAAGTCCAAATGAAGGGTGAACGGCGGGGCCTGCGGCCTGCGCCCCGCGGCCCGTGTGACTCAGGGGAATGAGGGCCTGAGAGTGGGTTTCTCTCAAAGCCGAGTTTGCCTTTCCGCTTGCCCAGCGCACCCGGCCAGTCCCCATCTCTGCCTCCTTGGGCGAGATGCGGCCCCTCTCTGACGCTTTGCATGCCGAATAACGCGACACTAGTCCTGATCTTGAGGGGATTCGGTGAACAGAGGGATGGAAAGCGAATAGTAGCTTTTCTCTTCCTGAGTTCCCTATTAGACATTCTTCGTGCCAGTGCGGCGCAAGGTGGTCCTGCCCTTCGACGCTTTATTCTCTGCTTTGCTTTCAGAAATGCCGTCTTGGAAGCTGATTTTGCGAAGAAAGGGTACAAGCTTCCAACGGCCCGGAAGACTGGCACGACCATCGCGGGGGTGGTCTATAAGGTGAGCAGGGATAGGCCAGCAGCAGCAGTGACAGCTGATTACGGGATGCAGGCCACTTGGCCTCCATTCGCTTCTCTGGGCTCTGTCAAGAAGGGTGCATATTTCAGAGAACGTCAGGAAAAGGGCCTTTGGGATTTGTCGGGAGGTTTTGTGCGTTTAGTAACAGTTTATATTCTTTCTTCACTTTGCAGAATTTTTGACAGGAGACCAATACTTTTCTGTCTTAACGTACTGCTTTGGGAAGCAGGGTGATATAATGGGAGAATACAAGATTTCTGGTCAGACAGGTGTATGTAGCCATTTAACTTTTATGCTGCTTCCAGCTTTGGGCAAGTCACTTCTCACAGCCACGCTTTCCTGCCCATCAAACGAACAGAGTAACTCCTGCCTTAAATTGTTGAAAGGGTCGAAAGAGAGAATGGTTATCGTGGTTAAAGATAAAGGGTGGCATATTTTATTTTATTTTATTTTTTGAACATTATTTATTTTGAGAGAGAGAGAGAGAGAGCGAGTTTGCACACATGTGTGAGCAAGGGAGGGGCAGAGAGAGAAGGAGAGAATCCCAAGCAGGCTCCATGCTGTCAGCGCAGAGCCAGACTTGGGGCTCCATCTCACCAGCCCCTCAAGGGTTTGGGGGGAGCAGGGGACGGCTAACATTGTTTTCCCTAGAGTAGAGAGCTGCGGGTTTGTATATGTGAACTTGTTTTAAAATATATGTTTTTAAAAATAGGATGGCATAGTTCTTGGAGCAGATACAAGGGCAACTGAAGGGATGGTTGTTGCTGACAAGAACTGTTCAAAAATACACTTCATATCTCCTAACATTTAGTAAGTATCAGTTAGTTTGAATAGCTCTTATATTTTCAAACTTGCCAGAGCCAACATTGAATTTACTGCGTTCCTTACTAAAACCTGTTGTTTAACTTGTATTTTCTTTTTATCTCCCTTAAATGGTATTTTCATCTGCCTGTCACCTGAGCTGGTTATCCTCACGTTCTCTCTTTGCTTTAGTCTTTAATTCGCTTGGTCCCAGTTCTGTTTCAGCTGTTCCGTCTGCTAAAGCCTTAGTTCATATGCTTGTTTCTCAGCTGGACTATTGCATTTGTCATTTGTTTGTTTGTTTGTTTGTTTGTTTGTAGCAGATTAAAACCCCCAAGTCATTTTTTACCTTGAGAGAGAGCTCAGGGGAGGGGCAGAGAGAGAGAATCCCAAGCAGGCTGTACAGGATCAGTGCAGAGCTTGTTGTAGGACTTGAACTCACAAACCATGAGATCATGACCTGAGCCGAAGTCAGCTGCTTAGCTGGCTGAGCCACCCAGGGGCCCCTGCATTTGTCATTTAAATGGCCTCTTTGCCTTTGGTCTCTTTATTATCTGTTCTTTTGCCATATTGAATTTTGTAAAACACAGATCTGATTATGTCTTTTTCTTCTTTAAAAACATTTCAAGAGACTTTTCACATTTCCACACTGCTTTCAGAATAAAATTGAAACTCTGTAGCATGATATTTAAGATCTTGCACAATGTCACAAAAATTTACCTTTTCAGCGTATTTAGCTGCCATCATCTTGTGTTCCAGTTACAGCCAGACCGTCCCTGTTCGCTTCATCTCTAAGCTCTTTCACCTTTGCTTTTGCCAGTCCCTCTGCTTAGAATTGCCCTTTCCTCTTGTTTTTACAGTGTTTCTTATTTGATCCTTTCAAATCCAGCTCATATGAAACCTCTTCTCAAAGATCAGAATTAATCGCTCTCTCCTCCAGTTTCCCATAGCATTTTGTACTAATGCTACTATATCGTATTATATAAGGTATTAGAAATTTTGCCTACTTTTGTTTCCTGCACTCAACTTTGCAATCAAGTACCAGGACTGTTTCATATTTTCTTTATTCTCAGCACTTTGTAATGGCTGGTACCTGGTAGTAAATGCTTGGTGAATGTTAAATTTTAAGGTTTTTAATATGTCTTGCTCTTTGGTGCAACTCAGATATGTTTTTAGGAGTAGTAAAATGCTCAGTCTGGTAAGAGCACAGAAGCTAATGATTTGAAATGTTCTGTTGAGGCACAGAAAATATATTTGCATATAACAAGATGAGTGTTCTCAGTTATGTAAGATTAGAGTAGTTAACAGCGCAGAATATGCGCAAAAACATCTCTCTGTGTACCTAAACTTGATGGAAGTTATCCAAGAAGCTCCACTTCTAATTGAGCCCTTTGGCAATTGAATTTCATCTAAGTTTCTAATTGTATTTTTTAGTTGTTGTGGTGCTGGGACAGCTGCAGACACAGACATGACAACCCAGCTCATTTCTTCCAATTTGGAGCTCCACTCTCTCTCCACTGGCCGCCTTCCCAGGGTTGTGACGGCCAATCGGATGCTGAAGCAGATGCTTTTCAGGTAAGATTCCAGGATAGGGATTTCTATAGCATCTTTTTCTTATGTCTTAGGTTTTTGGCATCTGGGAACCTAGAAACTACAGAAAAAGCATTCAGGTATACACATTTTATTCTAGAAATCAGTTGTTAACCATTTTAATTTCAGAAGGCTTTTTGATTATGTATTTGAATTTATGGGGTCTGTTTTTTTCCCCCATGAAGGTAACACATGTGACCAACCAAGTCATTTCCTGAGGCATAGGGTATTACTGGATTACAAACAGTCCTCTTTTGTTTATGGAAAGAAAGTTACCTTTGAGTTCATCTTGTGAACACAGACACAGACAGTTGGTTTTTTTCTCTCTCTTGTAGGGACAAAGTAGCAGTGAAATGAAAAATTGTATTTGTAGTTGGCTGTGAGTGGGTATAATAACATTAATATTAACCCACATTTACCTGTCTCTTTGTGCTGGGTCCTGTGCTTCGTGCTTTATGCACGATCTCCTTTTATCCTTGGAACTCTGAGATAGGGACTGTTAACATCAATATTTAAGTGAAACTGAGGCTTACAGAAGTATAGTCACTTGTCTGATCTGACCTTCATGCCATGCTGACTCCCACCCACAGCTCCTCTCAGTTTTGTCTCCTTTTTTTCCTTAATCACATCATCACTTTACGTTTGTGTAGGTCTCCTGGTTTTCACATCCTAAGTCTCTTTTCTCATTTGCTTCTCATTTGCTCCTCGTAAAGAGAAGAGAGGCCGTGTATTAGAGCAGAGCTTGGAAACAGCCTGAGCATGTAGTCATGGGTTAGAATACCAGCTTCTCTTTTGGAGACCTGCATTACCTTTAATAGGTTCCTCTTTCTCTTTCTCTCTCTCTCTCTTTTTTTCTTTTTGAAGTTGATCAGAGGCCTTTATTATTCTGGCCCTCCTCATTCATTAAGCAGCTTGCAAAAAACATTTTCTTTATCTCTGCTCCGAGCAGCAGCAGCTGTATCAAGGCCTGCAAGATTAAAGGGAAGCAGGAATAGAAAGCAGAGGTTGTAAGCTGCCAGCACACAGGCCATGTTCTGCTTGTAGAGAAATTATATTTGGGTCACAGTGTCTTTAAAATTATAGTGGTCAATAAATCTAAATTGGGGAGATTGGAATTAAAAATCTGGATTTCTGGCTTTTTTAAAAAATGTTTTTATTTATTTTTTCTGGCTTCTTTTGAAAAAATTCAGAAAGTGGGTGGGATGATAGGTGGCAGTAATCTTCTGGAACTGAGTGGCAGATGTTGCCTTTAGAAGTGGGAGAAGTGCTGTGGTCTGTCGGTCCTTGCCTGGTTTCACTTCCTGCTTGCCTGGCCCTTGCCTTCCTGTGAACTTGTGGGTCTTTGTGAGTCTAGCATGGCCCTGGGCTCTCAGCACATGGCTGTGAGGCACAGCGTAGCTGTGTAGCAAGGGCTGTGGCATAGTTCCCATTTTACAGGTGGGAAGACCAGGACTTAGAAGTTTATGGGTAGGAAGTCTAGTCGTATCTACCTAATCCGTGCTCTGGCTGTACTGAGCCCTTATGTCAGTGATTTCCTTTTGTTTATGTCCATGGTCATCGTTGTAATCCTGGAGAATTACCGCTTATCAAATAAATTTTCCCAGTACAGTGGTGAGAACTTGTTAAAGCACATCTGTTATCAAGAGTTCTGAAGACCTTTGTGATTTTGATTTTAAATTTAAAGCTCCCTCTGGTGGTTTGTGTGGTGCATTACATTTAAAACAATTTTTAAACTTGTAAAATTGCAGTTAATAGCAAATGTTCAAGATTCTTTCCAGTCATCTCGCTAAACCTAGCAGATGTTTCTGTTAATCTCTTTAGAGTGTTTTAGGAATTCTAAATTCACTTTTTTCAACGTCTTAATGTTTTTAGTTACTTTGCAAAATTTGCAAAATTTTAGTTACTTTGCACAAATTAAATTTTACCAAAGTTTTGAGAGGATCATTTAAAAATTTAACCAGGATGCTTGTGGTTCATTATATCTTCTTACATTTTTGTTGAGTTACATAAAATGAGTTACAAAAAATAAAGTGGTATAAGGGGGAAAAACAGAGGATTTGACTTTAGAGGTTTTGGTTCAGGTCTCATCTAAAGCACTTAGAGTTGTGTGACCTTGGGCTGTTCATCTGACCTTTCTTAACCTCATTTTCTTCCTCAGTAAAATGAGGATAATAGTTTCTGACTCTGACTTGAGGAGGAAATGAATAAAGAAGCAAGGCTTACAATAATGCCTAGTACAGGGCCTGATGCACAGTTAGATCCCCATAAAATTCAGAGGCTGAGAAAGAGAACAAGATGTAGTCAAGGTGCTATTACTGTTCTATTTTTCCCAGAGTGACCCATTTCTGTGTAGGTGAGTTGGTGAAGAAAGGGGGTTTGATAAATAGAAGTGGACATCTTTTCCCTCATTTAAGCAGTTTTTTTATTTTACTTGTATGATGGCTGGATGTATTACTGTTCCTTCTGAGCATGAGCCTCCTAGTTGAATCTAATAGAAGTCTTTGTGGTTCTGTATTCTAGAAACTCTTTGAATATATAGAAACTCTTTTATTTATTATATTAGTGGTGCTTTTTTTCTTAGGAAAGAATAAATATACATTGTAAAAAAGTTGGAAAATACTGAAAAGCCCAAAGGAAAAGGTAAAGATTTTACAATTCAGGGAGAATCACGTTTTGGTTGGGTATGTGTACTCCCACTCTTTTAAGTTGTTTGTTCACCCATTCATTTGTTCCTTCTTTGCTTCCTTCCTTATTACTAGTGTGTGTTCACAGTAAAACTTAAGACAGAAGATAAGAGATAAACTAAAAATACAAAAATTATCTGAGTTCCTACTACCCATAAGCAATTGGTGCTAGCAGGTTGCTGTATGCCTTTCAAGCTTTTTTTCCACTTACTAATACATATTTTGTTCCATAAAAATGGGATCATAGTTGTATATTCTATCCTAGAATACAACCTAATCTTCCCATCTGCCAGTTCGTGTTGCATAGTTTCCATTTGGAGCATTTCAAAATGAATATCACCTTTGAAACAATTTTTGTAAAAGTAACATGCGATGATTATAAAAAATTCCTACAGTGGAAATGTGAAAAGAAGGAAGTAAATGTTACGTGATGTTTCGTTACTTAGACACAGATGTTGTAAACCTTTGAGAACTATCTCTTCCAGACGTTTTATACTGTTGCTTATGTGCTCATTTATTACCAAAATGGAATCCTGTGTGTGGTTTTGTAACTGACCTGTTCTCATAATAGTATATCATGATTGCTGTTCCCAGTGGTAGAAGGGTTTTTACCTTGAGCCCACAGAGGTGTTCTGGAGACCTGTAACCCTCCCAAAACAGTAGAACCTGTGTGTACATTGTTATGGGGTCAGGGTTCCACAATATGAATCCGTTTTTAAAGGGGTCTATGACCCATCAGTATTAACTTTTGGTGGTATCGCAGTATTCCATTCTCTAGATGTGCCATAATTTAACCAGTTTTTGAATTTTAACAATATTGCTCGTTTTAAGGTAGTCCATGAACCTTTGAAACATAGAACCTTTAGGTACTTACTTGTGTGATTGATTTCTCAGGCTGTATTCTAAAGTAAATTCCTAGAAGTGGATTATTGAGTCAAAGGTATGCATGTTGAACATTTTGATACATACTGCCAAAATCACCCTTTGGAAAGGTTGTACTAAGTTGCACTACCATCAGTAGTGTAGGAGAAATAGCCAAACTATGGAAAGAGCCCAAATGTCCATTGACTGATGAATGGATAAAGAAGATGTGGTATATGTGTTCAATGGAATATTACTCAGCCATCAAAAAGAATGAAACCGTGCCATTGAAATCTTGCAACCACGTGGATGGAGCTAGAATGTATTATGCTAAGTGAAATAAGTCGGTTAGAGAAAGGCGGATACCATATAATTTCACTCGTGGAATTTAAGAAACAAAACAGGTGAACATAAGGGAAGGGAGATAAAAGAAGAGAGTTGGAAGCAAATCTTAGGAGACTTTTTTTTTTTGTTTTTTTTTTTGTTTGTTTGTTTTGGGGAGTGGGGAGGGACAGAGAGATGGAGACACAGAATCCAAATCAGGTTACAGGCTCTGATCTGTCAGCATAGAGCCCGATGCGGGGCTCGAACTCACAGACTGCAAGATCATAACCTGAGCCGAAGTCGGTCGCTTAACCAACTGAGCCACCCAGGCGCCCCAAGAGACTTTTAACTATAGAGAACAAACTGAAGGTTGGTGAAAGGAGATAGGTGGGGGATGGGCTAGATGGGTGATGGGTATTAAGGAGGGCACTTGTGATGGGCACTCGGTGTTATATGTAAGCGATGAATCACTAAATTGCACACCCTGAAACCAGTTTTACTGTATATGTTAACTAGAATTTAAATAAAAACTTGAAATTAACAAAAATAGTGTATGAGAAAACGTCACACAGATCTGGATCGTGTAGTGTTCTGTTGCATAGCTATATATATATCAATTTGTTTAGCTAGTTCTGTTTCCGCTTTTTTGGCATCATAAACTGTTGCAGTAAACATCCTTGTGCATTTATTTCTGTGTATCTGTCTTAGTATATCCTTAGAATTTGATTCCTGGAAGTAGCGTTTCTGGGTCAGTTTTTGAGGATTACAATAACTTGCCAAAGTATTTTAGATTCTTTTAAAGACATCAGACAGGTTATATTTAGCTTGGAGGGGAACTAACTGATTATTGTTGACTTTATGTAAACACTGTGTCTGGTAGGCAGTTGGGGTAGTGGGTCAGGCACTGGACCTTGCTGGGGGTGGTGGGTCTGTTAATTCCCCCTCCTTATCCCAGAGCCCAGAGAGCTAGTCTTGACCCTGCTATTACCTCATGTGGCTTAGGACTTGTTTCTTTTCCTCTGCCTGGGCCTCTGTTTTAAGACTGTTTTAAAATCCTTTCCTGCTCTTTAATTTTTCACTTCTAACTGGAAGATTCTTTTTTTTTTTTTTTTTAAGATTTTATTTCTTTAATTTCTATACCTAGTGATCAAGATCAAGATGAGGAGTCACACGCTGTACCAGGCGCTCCTGGAAGATTCTTTCTGAAAGAACAGTTTGGTAGTCAGGCATGGGGGAAATACTGGAGTTGACTATTCTGGTTACCTAGAGCACTTCGTGATGAGTAGTTATGTCTCAGACAGTCTATAGTTAGGGCTTTGATTGGTTCTTGTGTTTATTTGTATCAGTTTTAACAATTATATCATTAGGCAAATTCAGCATGTGCTCATTTCATTTTTCTTCCCAAAGAGCTAAAGGCACATAGTGGAGGGCTTTAAATCTAGCACGTGTATCTAGCATAGCAATTCTCATGGTAAAAAATGGAACAAATACAGGGAAAGCAATCTGTAGAGGTAGAAAACCAACCAGATAAAGGACACAGAGGAGGAGATAAGTGCACAATTACACGGAGGTAGGGTGGGGTGGGAAAGGTATCCCCCCGCCATGTTCCTGAAGAGGCGTAGCTTCGTCCTGTGGGCAGCAGCAGTGGGTTTTATAGGGTATTGTGGAGTTATTCTGCCGTTCACTTCCATGTATGATGGAATATTTTTCTCTTACCCAATATGAGCTTATATCTATGATTATAATTTTGTGGGTTTATTCAAAAGAGAAGGTGTTTTGACATGAGCCATCTTCCTGTGAGGCTGCGCTGAGGTGAGGTTGAGAATTTGAACAGCTTGAGTTTAGCCGCTCCTCAGAGTTTACCTTGAAAGTAGCTTATCTGCTAATCACTGAGAGGTGTGATGGGAAGGGGGCCGATAAATTTTGGAGTAAGCCAAGCTTGGCTCTGAGAGATTGGGCTGGCACTTAAGGTCTTTGGGTTCATTTTCTCTTCTCTAAAGTGAGAATGGTCCTCTTTTAAAGGGAGTTCTGTGACTAAGGAAATAGGCACGTTGGAGGGCCTCACACAATTGAGTCTGTATGGGCTGATAGTGGTGTTCCAACTCATGTTCCTTCAGTCCACATTTTGTTCCCATCAAACAGTAACCACTTAATGAAACAGTAGCAGTGTAAGAAAGCCTTTTGTTGTCTGACTTCTTCTCATACAGCTTTTGGGTAAGTTACAGTGATGCATTGTAGACTCATTTTTTTTTTTTTTCTTATACATACTCTGATCACCAGGTATCAAGGTTACATTGGTGCAGCCCTAGTTTTGGGGGGAGTAGATGTTACTGGACCTCACCTCTACAGCATCTATCCTCATGGATCAACTGATAAGTTGCCTTATGTCACGATGGGTGAGTGTAACATTTCCCTGATGTTTCAGAATCCTCTTATTTGCCAAAGTGGTCTCTTAAAGAGCTGGGCTATTTCCTATTAGAGGAACCAGGGCAATATAGTGCTTTGATTCATTCTGCAACATTTATTGAGTTCCTCCTATGGGTTAGGCCCTGTTCTAGGTGCTTGGGATATAGCAGTGAACACAAGTTAAAGATTCTTGCTTGCAAGGAGTTTGTATTTTAGTGGGGGTAGACAGACAGTAACAACAACTGTTACAAATATATTAATATTTTAGAAAGTGATAAATACTAGGAGAAAAAGTTACGCAGGTGATTCTGTACTACACTTACACAAGATACTACCTTTGGGGGAAACTGGGTCGAGGCTGTATAGAAACCCAGTGTATTATTTCTTATATCCACATGTGAATTTACCATCATCTCAAAACAAAAGGTTAAAAAAATTAATGCAGGGTAAGGGGGCTTTGGAGTGTGGGAGTGGAAGTCAGAATATAGTATTAAATAGAACAAAGTAGGCCTCAGGGTCAGGTTTCAGCGGAGAGAAGTTAGAGTGGAAGCCTCGTGGTGGGAACACGTCTAGTACATGCATTGACTTTTTTTTTTAACCGAGGGTGACTGGGGCCCCTCTTAATTTCTGAGAGATCAGAGGCATTTAATTCCTCTCCGAACCTTGATTTCCTCACCTGTGAAATGGTATCAATAATATCTACCATATACACCAGGTTGTAAGGATTAGAAGTAATGTATATAAAGCATCTGGTCAAATGCCTGGTCTATAATAGTGGTTACTCTTTTCAGACTAGCTTTCTATATTTGTATTTAGCTCTAAAGGCTAGTCAAGAGTATTTTTTTTTTTTTTTAACGTTTATTCATTTTTGAGAGACACAGAGCACTAGTGGGGGAGGAGCAGAGAGAGAGGGAGACAAGAATCCGAAGCAGGCTCCAGGCTCTGAGCTGTCAGCACAGAGCCCGACACGGGGCTTGAACCTACAAACTGTGAGATCATGACCTGAGCTGAAGTCAGACGCTTAACCGACTGAGCCACCCAGGCACCCCAAGAGTAATTTTTGTTTTTAATGATCACACACACGTGCATGCAAACACTTACACACAAAGGAGTGATAAAATTGGGATTTTCAAATTACGACTTTTATGTTAAATTTCTGAGTCAAATTGTGTAGGTGCAGAAATTTGAACAGGTCATGTGTAGCTGGTATTTTTCCAGCTGTTGTTTACCTCTTATGTTTTTTGTCTTGGTATCTTGGCTCTGAAGAGCTAGGAGAACTGCCTTGAATAGTTTGGAAATTGCCAGTTTGAGACCTTGCTATTCCATTGTGCTCTCTAGCCTCTTAGAAGGTTTTTAGACAACAGATGTTCCCTGTTTGCTGGGGAGAATGATTTACCCCCAGATACCATATGGGAGAGTCTTTGTAATTATTTTAAAATGAAGATACTTACAGTAATTTTAGAATTGTTCGGAATTGCTTTATTCAAATATATTTGTTATCTCCATCAAAGTACTGTTTTTATTTCTCCCTGTTTGATTGATGCCCTTAAATGGTGGTAAAGATGAATTAGCTCTTTCTCTTAAGTAGTTGCTTTTCTTCTTTTTTTTTTAACTGTAAAAGAATTTCACACTTGCAGAAAAGTAACAGTAATGTACTTTTTACTCCTATGTACTCTTTACTCATATGTGTCAGTTAACATTTTAGGACACTTGCTCTTGCTTTCTCAGACCTTATTACTGTTAACTTTTTGTGTGGAATCATTTGAGAGTAAGTAGCGGACACCATTATCCATCTCTGAATCCTTTACCTTGTTCTCTTACATTACCTTGATAAAATCATCACATTCGGGAAATTTAACGTTACAAAGCAGGTTCAGTTTTAAGCTGGGCAAATTGGTTTCTTTTGCTTTTGAACTGTAGTAATTTGTCTTCTGAGCCCAATCCCGAATTCAGGAAAAGTTGTTGAAAGTGAGCAGTCAGGCAGTTGGGCCACATGTACTCTCCCTCCCGGTCGACAGTGAACTTGCTCTTCCAAGTCTAGCGTGTCTCCAGGGTGATGCTCCTCAGCCTGAACTCAACGTGGCCTACGTCTGTTGAGAGATCTTTGCTCTACAGAGTCTGCTTTTGCTACCGTGAAAGACCAGATTAAGGAGCAGACATTTGTAACATCTGATTAATACACGAGTAAATGACTACTTTGAGCTGCAGTTTGTTCATCTGTTCATTTATGTGCCAACCATTTCTTGCCTCCTCTGTCTAGGCACTGTGGCTGGCTCCACAGATAGAGATGAACGTGTGGATCTTTGCCCTCGATATAGTCGCAGTGTAGTGAGGGAACCAGATGTATGAACTGACAAGGGCAGTAGGTAGAAAGGCCAGTGGAGGCCCAAGGGAGAAGGGATCACATGGAAATGGGAGGATCTCAGGAAGAGCTTTGCTTCACGTGAACAGAATCTTTTTTTTTTTAAATTTTTTTTTTTTTTTAACGTTTTATTTATTTTTGAGACAGAGACAGAGCATGAACGGGGGAGGGGCAGAGAGAGAGGGAGACACAGAATCGGAAGCAGGCTCCAGGCTCTGAGCCGTTAGCCCAGAGCCTGACGCGGGGCTCGAACTCACGGACCGCGAGATCGTGACCTGAGCTGAAGTCGGCCGCTTAACCGACTGAGCCACCCAGGCGCCCCTCACGTGAACAGAATCTTAAGAGAAGCATAAGTTACCTTCATTCATCTATCAGATGAATGAACTTAGCCCTCACGGTGTGCTGGGCACTGTGCTAGGTGCGGGAATATAGTGGTCAGCACAGCACCTGCCCTCAGAGCTTAGAGCCTCATGTGGGAGACAGGAATTTAAAAAGTAAGTACACATTCATCTGAAAGAATGCCCTGTGCTAAGTGCCCTGGAGGAAAAGAACAGTAATACGAGAAATAACAGGCAGGAATATGTGGATAATGGCTGTTTGGGAGGTCCTTACTGAGCAAATGACATTAAAACATTTTCTAATGATAGTAATTTACGAACATGACAAAACATTCAAGTGGGAATATTACATGAAAAATAAGTGTGTTTCGTATCCCTCCTCCAAAGTAACCACCTTTAAGGTTTTTTTGGTGTTTTTTTTCCAGATAATGTTTTATGAAACCGCTTCATGTATCTGTATCAGTCTGTCACTATTAAAGATACACAAATGAAGTCATACCAAACACACTGTTCCCTTACTGTTAACTTGTTTTGGAGAGGTTCTTGATCAGCACAAAAGAAGTTCTTTATCATGTAGATCTGTATCACAATGACAACTGCATAGAAATGCATTATATGGCTGTATCAGGACTTAACCCATTCTATTGATGCATATTTGTGTACTTCAGATCAATTCCTAGCAGTGGAATTTCAGGATGAGGGTATGTGTATGTATTGTTCCTGGTCCTCTGTGGCAAGCGACAGAATTACTGGATCATTTAAGGAAAAGAGAAATATGTTGGAAAGGATAGTAGGTGGCTCATGGAATAGCTGGGAGGGCAGGAGCTGGATGTGGGGCCGCGAGCAGTGCCAGAAATCCTGCTGTGGCATAGGCTGCCGCAGGCGAGCGCAGAGTGCTCCAGACCGTGCTGGGGCCACAGGTGCTGCTGGGGCCTGGCTCAGCCTCCCTGACTCTTCTGGAACCGATTCTTCCTGACATCCCTTTCACCACTGCCGGAGAGTTCCTTATTGGCTGGGGGGGGGGGAGGAGGGGAGGCAGGGATGCTTCTAATTGGTGAGGTTTGGTCACTCGCTCCTAAGGGGGTGGGGTTCCCCAGAATAGGAAGGGAGTCATACTATACACACTGCCACTGATCAGCCCAGCAAAGTGACAAAGGGCCATATAGCTCATTCTGCTTTTTGAGAGCTGTTGCCAAATTGCCCTCCGAAAAGATTATACTAGTTTATATTCCCACCAAGAGAATGAGATTGCCGTTCTCTTAACAACCTTACCAACACTGGGTATTTGTGCCAGTCTGATGGGTGAAAGATGGGAAGACGTAGCACGTAAGCAGAGACCTGAATGGTAAGTAGAAATTCGCCAGGAATTCGCTGCCCTGCTCCTTGTCCCCAAGGAGAGACTTCAGGCCCTGTGTGCACTAGGGACCTGTACGGTCGAGGAACTAAAGGGCCAGAGTTTGCTGGACGGGTGAGGCAAGTGCTCTGGGTGGGGGGAGTGCTCAATGCAGGGGGCAGAGCTGAAGCTAAGACCTTCTGGAAGGTGGAGTAGAGGTATGACTAGAAAGCTAGGCCCGAGAGGGTCTCAGTGATAGAGGCCAAGTTGTTTGGCTTTTGTCCTGAAGGTTCCCATCTAAAGTTTTCACGCCAGAGAAGGATGGGATAAGGTTTGCTTGTTAGAAAGAGCAGTCTTACGGCTGTCGGAAGGAGGATTGGCATGAGGGAGTCTGAGGCAGAGATGGAGATTGTGTCTGGCCAGAAATATTGAGGGTGTGGCGGGGTTTGGTGACGGTAGCGGTGGCCACTGTCTTTACAGCGAGCCCTCGGTAACCAGCTGACCATTAGACCAGATCGCAGGCGTCTGGCTTCCATCCTCTCCTGACTTCTCAATGCCGGTTCCTTCCTGGTTCTTGACTGCAGTGGCGCAGTTAGCTCCTTCACCTGGGGTCACCTCCCTTCCAGTTGGGCTGTAGGCCCCTTTTCCTGTCTCGTTTCCTGTTCCTCCTCTACCTGTCCCCTAGGCCTTAGTTGTAACAGAGGCACCTTGTACCTCTCGCCCTCCCCTGGGCTGGCTCCTACACCCCGCTGTTGTAGTGCTGCCTTCCTTACGAAAGGCCTTTTCTGCCCCCAGTGTTCTGCTGCTCATCCGGGGTCTAGCCCAGAAGCCAGTCCCTCGTGACTGCCCCAGGCTGGGTTAGCAGGTCCCTCTCGGGGCATTCCAGGATTCCCGCCTTGTCTGCTCGGCCCAGCTCTTGTCCCTTCCGCGCATGCGAATGTTTGGCGAATGTTTGAAATCTCTCAGAGCGTAGAATCTGTCTTGCCTCCAGTGCCCCAGAGTCCTGTGTGACTCAGTGAATATTTGATGGCGAAATAATTTTCTGATTCGCTAACTGGCTTGTGTCAAAGAGTATCTGAAACTTAGCGTTAGAAACCTTAGCTACTCGTTATTTTTGATGAACAGTTTCCAGTACCCTTGGAATGGAGTTGATTTATGATTTAGATTGTGGTGCATATGGGGGGCCTGAGGTCCGCTGTGAGAGAATGGCACAAAGTATTGGGGTAAGGTTTTTTTTTTTTTTTTTTTCCTTTAAAACTAAGTATCATTTCACATTTAAAGTGTCTTTGTGCCAGAGTCTCCTAGCGCTCTAGTGCGGTCACATTATTTTCAGTTAAAATTCTATGCGAGGGATGCCGCAATTGCTGTTTTATTGACGAGAGGCCTGAACTCAGATTAAGTGGTAACTTGCTTGTTATTGCGGCAAAGCTGGGATCTGGACTCTTCCGGCTCAGGCAGCCCTGGTACAACACAGCTGCTTTGATTTTACCTCTTACAGATGTTACTTCATTAAGCTATTAAGCCTTGCTTCTGAATACTGAAAATACCTCTACAGATTCCCAAAGGGCATTTATTTGTTTTGCCTATTTTTGACTGCCTGTGTGCGGATTTTCTATCCTACATATTAAAAATGGTATTTGCTGAAACCACTTAGTAGTATCAAAGGAAAAATTTAAAAATTATACAGTTTTACCATCCAAGACAACATGCTTTTTATTTTTTTGATTTTTATTTTTTCCAATCCAAGTCCGGTGTGAAGAGGAATGCTTTAGCAGAGAATATAAAATAAAACAGTTTTTGTACTGCCCTGGCTTGGTGTTTGTCATTTTTTAAGTTGCTTTTAGCCATTGTTCCCTTTGGAGCAGGGCTGGCTCGCGTCTCTCCCTATGGCGATGGCAGGTGCGGCACTGCCTTTCTTCCTAACCAGCCAGTTCTTCTGGCTTCCAGTCGTTGCTGTCATCTTCCCTCCCTCCCTTCTCCTTTCCTTAGTTCTTTTTTTTTTTTTTTTTTTTTTTTTTTTTTTTTTTTGAGAGGGTAGGGAGCTGGATGTTGAGGGAAAAACCCCGCAATGGCCAAAATTTGGTGGATCTTGTTTTAATTCATGTTACAGTTGACTCTTGGACAGCAGGGGCAGGACATGGATTGAGGGTCCTGACACACTCTGCCCCCCACCCCCCAAACCCCCTCCCCGCCGGGCACAGTTGAAAAATTTGCATGCAACTTTTGTTTTTAATGTTTGTTGATTGCGTGAGAGAGAGAGGGAGTGAGAGAATCCCAAGCAGGCTCCACGCCATCAGTGTGGAGCCCGACACAGGACTTGAACTCATGAACTGTGGGATCATGACCTCAGCTTAACTGATTGAGCCACTGAGGTGCCCCTGAAAAATTTGTGTGTAACTTTTGACTCCCTCAACACTTAAGTACATAGTAGCCTATTGGTGACTTGGTAGCCTTGCTGATAACGTAAACAGTCCAGTAATACGTATTTTGTATGTATTATGTACTGTGTTCTTTTGATAGAGTAAGCTGGAGAAAATGTTATTAAGAAAATCCTAAAGAAGAGAAAATGCATTTAAATTGCTGCCCTGTATCAGAAAAAAATGCACGTCTAAGTGGACCCATACGGTTCAAACGTGTTGTTATTGGGGGTGAGCTATAAACCAAACGTCAAACTACAGACACAATAGAAGGCCTTCCTGAACGAGATGTCCCACGCAGCATTAGCATCCACTGTGGAACTGAGGCTTTTCCTAAGTGTAGCTTAAGTGAGAAAATGAATATTTCATGGAAATTCCCATGTTTTAGTTAAGTTACGAGTTTTTTATTACGAGAAATAACAAAACTTTGTAATTAATCTTCTTTTTTTTTTTTTTTCCTGAATGATTTGACAGTAAGAGCTGGAAGCTACAAATTACCCGTAAGACAAGGGTGTCTAAATTTTGTCTACCCATGGGCTTGCATTGGCCACTAGCCAGGTGCCTGAAGGCTACTCTTAATTTACATGGAATAGAAGACACCTGTCTTGTCTTGTGCATCTTTAACATGTTGGCACAGCTTAGTGAGCACGGAGTCCAGGAGCTCCTCTCTGAGGTCTTGCTTTCCTCAGGATTTACTTGGGAGAAGAATGTATCCAATTCCTTGTGGTGTGGCCCTTGGACAGCTTCTGTCCTAAAACCTCTTGTGGACGTGATGTTGACCGCAATGACAGCAACGTTCAGTCAGCAGCTTACCCGTTGCGTTGCCGGCAGCTGTCGTGAGATGCTTTACTGATTGAATCTTTGCAACATTGTGAAGCGGCTACTATCGTCCCTGTCTCACAGGTGCAGAAATCGAGGCTCAGAGAGGTGTGCTCACGGCAGACGGCCAGGGTGTGCGTGAACTGGGATGGGGACCCCAGCCTCTGTGACTTTTCTCCCTTGGCCGTATTATTGCTGTGAATGGTGTGTGGCATGTGGTCCAGACCAAATGTGATTTGGTGCCTTCTCAAAGAAGAGGAGAGGGCCCCTTAGGTTTTGTTTAATTATTATTTTTTTTAAGAGAATAATTTGCAAGAGACTGCAGGTGATTGATTAGTGTGATTGTTGAAAGCCAGGCAGGATTCTTTGATTTTTCTTTATTAAGAAAGGGAAAAGGGTTTGGGTTGTATATTTTATAGACAAAATGGGGGCTCTTTTAATTCTCAGATTAATTAGCTTTTTCTTTTAACTTGCCAGCTTTTCTTTATTAGGCAAACTGAAGTAGTGTCAGGAGAAGCTTGGGGACCATCTTTTGCTATTAGTTTGGCAGTGTTCCTTGTAGCGGCATTGGCAAGGTATATAAAATTTTTATTTTTGCCCACTTATTCACATAAGAATTAATATGAATACAATTTCAAGCATGACATTCCTGGAAATGAGGCCCTTGGACAATTTAGGAATACTAACTTAAGGAATAAACATTGGTATGCACCATTAGGGAAGACTCGGGGTCACTGCCAAGGCCATCCAGGTAAAATTTGATCTCTAGGTAAACTGGTTGTAGGATTTCCTAATTACTGGAATGTACCTCTCAAGCCCCAGTTTACAGAGCCCCCTAGCAATTAAAAAGATTTGGGACAGGGTAGTAAACGTACTGGATGTCTCACCTTGTGGGCAAAAAAAACGAGTCTTAGAATTAAGTTGGAACATCAGTAGGGAATTCAGACCTGCCATTTTCTCCGTATTTTTACACTAAAGTGCAACCTTTGTGCAGACATTTTGATATCTCCGCATGACTTGATTTTGAAAATTTTCCTGCTCTGGATCAAATTAGTGCACTGCAAGATGACAAATGTTTCTTCTTTTTTTACTTTTTTTATTAAAAAGAATTTTTTTTCCTTCTTAACGTTTATTTATTATTGAGAGAGCATGAGCATGGGAGGGGTAGAGAGAGGTGGAGACACAGAATCTGAAGCAGGCTGCAGGCTCTGAGCTGTCAGCACAGAGCCCGACGCGGGGCTCGAACTCAAAAACTGCGAGATCACGACCTGAGCCAAAGTCGGACGCTCAACCGACTGAGCCACCCAGGTGCCCCTACTTTTTTTAATTTTTTAAACTTTATTTATTTTGAGAGTGAGAGAAAGTGCAAGTGAGGGAGGGGCAGAGAGATAGAGAGAATGAGAGAGAGAATCCCAAGCGAGCTCCACACTGTCAGCATGGAGCCTGATGTGGGGCCCGAACTCACAAACTGTGAGATCATGGCCCGAGTCGTAGTGGGATACTTAACCGACTGAGCCACCCAGGTGCCCCAGCAATTGTTGCTTCTGTGTTCATTTTCAACTCTTAAATCAGGTGTGGACTCCGCATCACTGCATGTGGTTCATAGGCCTACGTAAAAGTCGTTTCGGAGGCCGTGTGGACTTCATGGCTCCAGCATTGCTGGGGAGTCTTTTCCTAATAGTGTGGGCTGAGTGACTGTGTAGGGGTTCCACAAACATGAGTCTCTGTCAGTCCTAGACTGATGCTCAGACCCTGCTTTCCGCAGGTCAGGGGCTCTGCAGTGGACGGCACCCCATTCTGTTGGGGGCTTTGTCAGACAGCTAGGGACTTCTCAGAGCGGCATTTCTGTAAACCACCTGAGGCATAACCTAGAATCCTAGAGAAAGGCGGAGCCCCTGGCTCAGTCCTAGTCCTCCTTGTCCAGGGCTGCCCACCTAACCTTTCTGAACCCCAAGTCCCTCATTTCAAAAAAGAAACAGCGTTGTTTGTTTGTTTGTTTGTTTGTTTGACTTGGGAAGGTCCCAGGGTTATTGGGGTGCTGCAGTGTCATGTTGTGTGTGAACACACTGTAAGAAACCATGTATTTTTCTGTGCATCTGGTGCTCTTGACATTGTTTTTCGAGGTAGTGTGGGAGTCCAGTTGGGTTCAGATCTAAGTCCAACATTTACTAGCTTTTGACCATGAGCGTTGATTTCATCTGTAGAATGGGGGTTAGAGGAGCTCTCCCATGGGAAACCATACATAAAACATTCTTCGTAGCCCAGGGAAGGTGTTCAGTGCACGATATCTTGATTATTTTAGTGCTAATACATTCCCTGTGTGCAGTTCTGTACACTAAGATTTCTCTGGCAGTTTTCCTTGCTTCGATTAAGTACGGTGCATTTCCGAGGATTTAAAATGTACAGTGCATGGATTTTATATTTTAACATTTGTGCTGCTGTGGAATACCAGGAAACGAAACCACTGGAAACCAAAGATTCATGAAAGTGGGATCATGCATCTTGATTCCTGGTTACCGTGAAGGTGGTATATGAAGCCAATAGATGGTGCCGTTATGTAAGAAAAAGAGAAAAATGTTTACTCCTAAAATTCATCATGTCGTTGCAGGGAATGTTATCTAGCCAGCCCTCCGCAGCTCTTAATCTTTTCTAATTAAAGTGGACTTTGTTCTTGGTTCCGTGTAAAAAATATTTAATGTCTCCTCTAGGTAAAATTGAATTAATACGTAGGGTGCTATTCCACCTGTTTTTTCCCTGCTCTGACATTTTACCGTCAGAGTCTTTTCTGACTTGCGTTCAGTCCTTCGTCTACCCCCAAGTAAAAGCCCTCGCCAGCAGTACTCTTCGGAACGGTGAAATGCAGCCCTTGCAGTTTTAATTTCTTTGCTTTAAACCCTGCTGCAGAGAGTGTGAGGCTAACTAATTCATCTTTACCTGCTCTTGTTTCAGAAGTGGGCCAGAATTGGCCCTGCTACAGAAAAGGGCCTTTATTCTCTTCTAACCTAGTGTTCGATGGTCTTTTACTTATGGGACAGACTAAGCGGAAAGTCATTTTATGCATCGGAACACTTTTCACTGTGGAGTTCATTAGAGCAGGGATTTGCTGTCAGCCGTATCTGTCATGACTAGCTGTGTGACTTTGGGTAGGTTCCTTCACTTGTCTGGACTTAGTTTTTTTCAGTCTATAAAATGGAGGTAAAACCAGCTCGTCCCCAGATGGACTAAGTGAGAAAATACATGTAACGGTGCTTTGCGCATTTTTTCCACCCTGTAGGATTTCTTATTTGCGCACAGGCTCTGTGGGCCAGATAAACCTTTCCTGGTGATTCAGGCCGGGTGTGTCTTACAAATTATTAAACTCTGTGGTCCTTGGTCCTTGAGGGTCTGAGGGACATGAAAACTTGAGAAAGGCCTGCAAAGTGGGACAACCTGTAATTTGGGAAGTTGTTTTGAAACGTGGACCAGAGTGAAGGATGCCTGTGAAAGACCTGTCCGTTCGGACTGCCTTGAGCTCCTCCGGCAGGAGGGAGGAGTGGGTGCCCCGCGCCCACGGTGCTGAGTGAGCTTCGGTGTCCTGGGGGGGCCTAGTGCTGCGGGAGACTGAGTGAGAGAGGCCTGTTTTAAGAGGATTTCATCCTCCGTCTTATCCCCGAAGCATAGGGTTAGGTGGCTCCTCTGTTGGAAGGAGAACCATTTCCATCCTCATACCGTGGCGTTTCTTAAAAATACATTAATGAAACTTTCACTTTTGAGGCCTGGATGCCCTGATTTTAGTCTTTTCTTAAGAATTCGTGTTTTTAGCCTGTCAGGTCAGTGAGATGTTGCAGTTCCAGTTATAAAAAAAAGTCCCTGTTTCCTTCAAGTGGCATTTTAAATTACTTACTTAGAGTAAAATTTAACTCCTTTTTGACTATATCTAGAAAAGGAACTGCATTTTTTTGGGACATTCGTTTTTGAGTGAAAATGTCAGATGCTTTAAAAATCTATTTCTAAGCATATTAAACGGAATAATTTTTTTTTTTTTTTTATTCATTGGGAATAAAAGGTAGACTCTTTGACATTGAGGTACATTTGCTGATGAAAAGGAAGCATTCTTTCCCCTCACGAGGGGTTTAAATGTAATACTCAGTGCTTACTCAGGAGTGAAAACATCAAATTAAACTGTTTATGCTGACAAAGGACAAATCTGGATTTCAGCAACCCATGCAAGATTGTCTGATTGCTTGGCCTGCCTCGCCTGGAAGCTTTTGGCCAGGACTTATAATGAAATGCACGCATACAATTAAACCATTTCAAGTCGGTGTCTTGGGTTTTCCCGAGCGATGTGAGGTGCTCCACTGCTCTCTAGTGGCTGAATGTGGTCCCCTAGCGCCAACATTGCTTTATATTCATAAATCAGCTCTTCATACATTGGCGGTGTTGGCCTCCAGAGCAGGCACTAACACCGGGAGACTAGTCCTTGTAGACAGGAACGGAGTGAAAAATGATCCCAACCCATGGGTCTGCGGAAAGCACCGAATTTTACCCGGGACGAGTAGCCGGTTGACAAACAATGAGCAAGTGTGAGTAAGCACTCTGTCTGGGAGATCTGACACTGATGGATTAGAATGTTCTGTGTGTTACTCTCTTATCGCTGCATACATCTTACACCTTGGCAGGCCACGGTGGCAAACAGGTCCTTGGGCACTTAAAACAGTCCGCTCCTTAGCAGAAGGAGCAGCTTTTTTCCTGAAAAGCTCTGGTTAAATTGATTTGGGGGAGAAGCAGTAGAAATCCATTTCCGGCTGCCTGTCAGAACTTCATGACTTTGAGAAAAGAAATTTTGAAGACCTCTGTTTCCATTAAAACTGCCAACCCTGGAACTTGTTGAGGATGATTATATAAAATAGCTCCTGGAGGACGGGGACTTTGTCTTAGAGTAATTACAATAGCTAGTTTTTATTGGCCTTTTCCTGAGTGCCAGGCCTTCTGCTTTCTGTGTCCTTCAAGCTTCCCAGCCACGCGGTGAGGAAGATCCGTTCTGCTGTCCTCTCCGTCGTACGTTGTACGGGGGTGGAAGCTGAGGCCAGGGCGGCGTGGCTGCCACACTTGCAGCTTTCGGGCGACAGTCGCTCTGGGCTCGGAGTGATGGCGCGTCCCGGAGCAGCTTGGCCGCCTTGCGGGGCGGGGCTCTCAGCGCCTCAGTGATGTGCTGGGGCAAGCAGTGAAGTGCCGGAACTGTGCCCCCTCCTGCGCAGCAGTGTGCCCTCTGAGGCCGCCGCCTGGCGGGCTCCTGGGATGGTTTGCTTGAAGGAAGGAGGGGAAGTTGCCCTTCTGAAACGTGGAGCCACGAGGCCTGGGTTTGAGTCTTGGCTCCACGTCTTATTGACTGTATTGCTTTTACTAGTTGAGCCTGTTTCCTTGCCTATAAAGAGAGGAAATACCTACATCGCTTGAGTTCAGGGTCTGGGACCTAAAAGGCTCTCAGTAAATGCTTTCCCCTTTTCCCGTCTGGGATTTTGTGAGCATAGACCTTCTTAGAAAAAAGCAAATTCTGCCTGCTGGCTTTCAGTTCCTTCTAAGAGTTGGACTTAGAGCATTGGGTTTTAGAAAATTCTTTCAGTCTTTAATTTCTTCAGCATGTCTAAAAACATAGATTCTAGAATTGCTGAGTTTGATTTCATGCTTTAAAGAACACTATGAAAATAACATTTCATGGCTTTTTAACAAAATTCTTCTGCCCTCAAGCTCTATCAGTTCAGGTGTTTTTGAATATACAGAACAGGTAAAAGTGATCGATAGTAAAATTTTCTTGATACCCTTCATATTTTGTCCTGAATTCCTTCTAAAAAGTGAAGGTCACACTCACTGAAGTACTAATGCTGATAAGCTAAGATCAGAAATACCTTCAGAGGTTTTAGAAAATGAAGACTAATTTCATTGTTCTTTTTATTAAAAAAATCTTTTTGAATGGGCTTGTTTTAAAACAAATAGAACAGGTTCTTGAGTGGCATTGCTAAACAGTGAACGGCATCTGTTTCATCATTTAAAACATGTAACTAAAATTTCAATCCCATTTGAATTTCCAAGCAAAACTACACAAATTAACCATACCCAGATGTGTACTAATCATTCTGCTGAAATCCGAAGAAAAAGCAATTTAGAAAGCATGCTTTTTTTGCAGTGGGGAGCTAAGAAAATATAGCTGTTTCCACGCTTACTTGTTAATCTCGATTTCACGCGTTTGGTTTTGCTACGTAAGAGGCCACGTGGTGGAATGGAAGGAGCATCAGAACGATCTGGGTTCAAAATCCCAGATTTGCTAATCAGATTGGTTATGTGATGTGGGCAAGTTCGTCACCTCCTAGATTGTCTCCCCTTTTGTAAGATGGGACTACTCCGATCTGCCATGTCTGAAGAGCAGACAAAACCAACGGGACTGCGCTTTGAAATTTTTTAAACACTATGTGTACTGTGTTATTGTGGTTGTTTAGTGATTTGTGTGCCACAGTGTAGACTTCTGGATAAGTGGGAGCTGGCTTGGGGCTGATCTGCTCAGAGGACTTCATGATAAAGATGCTTTTACCTTGAAGGCCGTACTAAGGAGGCCCTCCTCAGGACGGTGGTAGACACGGTGTGTATATTTGTTTGAGATGATTGATTGCTGTCGTTCCTTGGACGTATTGACTCCTGCATGGATTGCCCTTCAGGCCCCTGGACACAAATTTCAGGAATCAGCTGCATGCTGCTGCTCTTAGCATGATGGTGACAGCTGGCAAGATCTTGGGGTTTTTGCTTTTGCTTTTTGATTTTTCCATCCCTGTACCATGTCAAATTCTTACTTTCTCCAAGTTTATACCTTAAAAAAATTGTAAGTAATGTCTGGTCTTTTGAAGAAAAATAAAAAAAAATGTGAGTAAACAAAATAGTATCACTCAGATATAAGCATAATATTTTGACTTATATTTTTCTAGATTTGTGTAATATGTGTCATAGAAGCTTCTGTGTTAACATTGCTTTGGAACATGTTTTTCCCCTCTTGAATATTTTATCACGGACATCTTCTTATTGCCAAAAAAATATTGTGTTAATGACTGTATACATAATATTGTCTATTTTTTCCTATTGTCTGATTGTTTACCTCTAGTGTTTTGTTTTGTTTTTTCTTCTGCTAATCTAAACAGTGATCTTTTTATATACATAATTTGGGTACTTATCCATTTATTTCTTTAAAATGACTCTAGCAGTGGAATTGCTGGTGGAGATGTATAACTTTATCCTTTCTGATTGATGTTTCTAAGTTGCCTGATAAAAAAGTTCTATTCATTTTTCTTCTACTAGTGTGTTAGATTTGCCTGTTTCACAACACCTTTGTCAGCCCTGGGTATTATTTTTTTAATCTTTGTTAAATGTAAAAGTCAAAAAATGATTACTTAAATTCATATTTCTTTGATTACTAGTGAACTTGAACAGTGTTTCTAAATGTACAGGCCTGTCACATTTTTTCTTTTTTTGGCAATTGCTGTGTCCTTTTTTCTGTTGGCATATTGCTGTTCTTTATCTGTGAGCCCTTTTTATTTATTGATGCCCTACATGTTGCATATATTTTCCTGAGTTTCACAGCCTATATTTTACATTGTTTACAGAAGTTGGTCTTCCCCGCCCCCAAACCAGTGGCCTGCTGTTAATAAGAGCAGATACTTCATTTTAAAAGATTGGCTGGAGGTGTGGCCCCTTGGCATTTTTGCCTGGGACCCCCTTCTCCTGGAGGTTAGCAGTGTGGATGGCTCCCACTGTCATCTTGAAGCGGGTTAGGCCCCGACAGTCAGAGATGGGGAGCAGACCTGCTTTCCGGGACCCCACAGGGTATCTGTTGTGGGAGGAATTCTTTTAATGGCCACCAAACAGGAGCAGCCAGGGTGCAGTGGTACCCACCTGGTGACTGCAGTGGATCAGGGAGCGCAGGGCAGTTCCTGGCCCCCTCAGGCGGAAGAGGGCTGCGTTCTGTATCCTTCCCCCCATCCCTGTCTCCACAGCTTGGCTGCTGGGTGGTTTGGGAGTCCCAAGGGGTTGAGCAGGGAGGAGGTGGGAGGTGAACTAGGGACATACGGTGGGTGCAGGAGGTGAGTCAGTGAATAGGGAGCCACCACTATGTCTTGCACCATTCTCTTTTCTCTTTCTTTCTTTCTTTCTTTCTTTCTTTCTTTCTTTCTTTCTTTCTTTCTTTCTTTCTTTCTTTCTTTCTTTCTTTCATTATTTATTATTTATTTATTTGGAGAGAGAGAGGGGGAGAGAGAGAATCCCAAGCAGACTCCTGCTTGTCTGCACAGAGCCCGAAGCGGGGCTCGATCTTACGACCGCAAGATCATGACTTCAGTCGCTGTCAAGGGTCGGACGCTTAACCAACTGAGCCACCCAGGTGCCCTGCACCATCGTCTTTCCAAAAGCTGGTCACTGATCGCACCTCGTTTTTCTGTTTTGAAGAACTTTGTTCTGGAAGCAACACTGGCTACTCAGCAACTGTGGGTGGGCTGCAAAAGGCAGCCTTGGTGGAGGTTGCTAAGGAGCAGCTACATGGAGACTACGAATGAGACGGGCTGTCTAGTAAAATGCAGGAGCCCACGGAAGGCATTTTACCCCTGTGGTATCACAGAGGTTTGGACCAGACCAGGACATATAATATGACATGGTTTTGTGGGTTTAAAGCCTTTTTTTCCTTTTGAACACTGAACTTGCTTCACATCTGAGTTTGTCTTATATTCACCCCAGTATGGTAAATTAGGCAATAAATGTCTTTTCCACTTTATCAAGGCATTTATTGCTATCATCACTCCTTCAGGGCCAGCTCAGAGTTTTCCCCAGCTCCTTCATTTGGACAGGTGTCCTCAAATCAGCCTGGCTTAATTCAGCAGATTCTATTTAGTGCTTGCTGTGTGCCTGAGACTGCTAGGGATGGGGGTGCAGATACGAACCCTCGTGGTGGGGGTTGGTCAGGGAAAGCTTGTGGGAACAAGCAGTCTCTCGGCTGGGGTTTGAAAGGTGACTAGGAATCCTGTAGACCGTCAAGGGGGCAAAGGGCATAGCATGTGCCAAGGTGCGATTGGCTTGAAGTGGTATAATTTAGGAAATTATTATCAGTTTTATGTTGGTGGGATGTCAAGTGTATGTGTCAGGGCTGAGGAGGGGGTCGAGGGAGACAGAGACCTGATCGTGGAAGGTCATGCACGTCTGCTCTGGCCAGTTGTGGTAGGAGAGGGTGACTGCCTCAGGTCATGCCTGAGACAGAGTCCTGCCGTGTGTTTATTCTGTAATGCCAGACAAGAAGCTTTACCACTTTAGTGGGGTGACTGAATGGCATGACGTGATGCGTGGCCCATGGCGGGTGCTCAGCGTGCCCTGGTTTCTTCCTCCTAGGCTGCCTTCTCCTCCCTGCTGTTAGATAAGCTCTTTGAGGTCAGGCCTCACACCTCTTGCTCCTTGAGCCCATCCTGCATTTGTGGAAAGCATCCTCCCTCTGACCTGTGTTTCCTTCACCTGACATGCCTGCCGTCTGAAGCAGAGGCCCTCGTCTCCTGGCCTTTCTGTTCATGCGTTCCTGAACGGGAAGCCAGGTACTTCTGACTAATTGTCTAAGGTGACCTTGGTTTTGGAATAGAAAACCAGTGTAAATGCTCCTTAGAAGATCGTTTGCCTTGGTTTTGGATTTGGAAGTGCCACGTTTGGGTAGGTTGATGCTGAAATAATGGAATGTATCAGGGCATTACTGTGGCTTAAAAATGGGATATAATATTTAAACATTTTGTCGGTCCATGGCTGCTATACTAGTGTGGCATTAGGTGATTTCCTGTATATAGTTTTAAGTGGCATGGAAGCAAGATCTAGGAAACCTGAGTGAAATTATTAAAGAATACTGGTCTCTTGGAGTTTACCATCTGTTTTTTCTTTTGAATGGCCAGCTTCTGTTCCTTCCCCCAGTTGCATTGCCTTGAAATTATGTGAGGATTTGCATCTTGTTCTCTGGCCACTTTGGGCAATTGCAGTCATTTTTGAAATTCTGACTTCAGTTTTCTAAATAGCCGGCACACGTTCAGGGATTCCTAGAAACCTGTTGACAAAAAGTCCACGGCTCTCCATCTCCTAGCGCTTCCACGGATTTCTGAAAAGGGGGCGCCAGAGTCCTCCTTTCCTAAAAAGCTGGGAGCAGGAGCTAATTTGCAAGTGACTTAGAAATTGTTTTTAATGTTGAATTTCCCTTTCTTTTCAAGTTTATTTGGAGTCTGCTTATCTTTGATCTCCAGAGCAGCAGAATCAGGCAGTTTAGCAAGACTTCTCCATACCATGCCTGTGCTCTGTAGGTTGGAGTGTGTGTGTTGGGGGCATGGTGTGAAAGGGGAAGTGGAAATACAGCGGGATAAATACCCCCGTGTCCTTTCTACATTGACCTCACCTGCAGCTTCCAGCGCTTGAAAAAAAAAGTCATCCTCTCTGATAATGTGAGAAGCATCCCCACACTGAAGAGACTCTTTTTTGGGCAACAGTTTAGACATAGTACATAATTTCTGCTTATAGAAATTTTGCCTGCAGCATTGTTCCCTAACAGGAAAAATAATATTTTTGATAAAGGAAGAATTATTATATTGAGAGGAAAGTACTTTTCATTCTTTAAAATATTAGATGAAGCTAAACAGAAGGAAATATATGTGCCCAGGAAAAATTAGAGTAAAATTAACCTGTTTATTACGGTGAACTGCCAAAGAAAGGGTGACCTGAGAGAAAAAGAACAGGGCTGGTAATTTTTAAGGAAAAATGTCTTTTAAGGTAAGCTTAAGCTTAGTTTTCTCTTATACAGTAATTGATTACAGTTTTCCACAAAGTTGTTAGCTTTTAGGTTCCCTGCCCTTCCCTGTCTTGTCCTAACGTTTATTTCAGGCCTCTGGTACATTTACCCGTAGCTCTTCAGAGGGAGATGCTTGAGCCAGATCGGATTAGGCAAGGCTGCTCTTGGGCACATTTGGTGTCTAGAAATCTTTTCTTCCGAGATTTTCTTATTTGCAGTTTTCTTGTTTCTTCATGAGAGCTGGCCTCTGTTTTCCGCACAGAACCAGCTTGTCTTTTTACTGAAGTCCAAGACTGGCTCTCACCTGGGCCTTAAAACTGGAGTTACTTTTTCTTCTTGATCCCTGAATCTCAGAGTAAACGAGCGACTCACAGAACGTTGGTGGACTTTGACTCTGTTTTCAGGTTTTCAAGGACATGTTTATTAACGAAATTCAGAGGCTTGGCTTTGGTGAATTTGCTCTTGCTTATCTGCTGGTTTTATTTGGATGCACTGGTTTTATAGCTGTTTAATTTCTCTCCTTTCCAAAGGGCTTTTAATATCTCTTTAGATCCCCCCCCCTTTTTTTTAAGGAGAAAAAAAATGGTAAGAGGGGAGAATGGGGTTGCCTTTTGCTCCCAAGCCTAAATGAATAGTCATTGCTTGTAATACCGGTCTACACTTGACGCTTCCTACTGCTTTAGATGTGATGTATCCGGTGCTGGGAAGGTAATGATCCTCAACCACAGCAATATTCCATAACAGGAGTATCTGTCATATTCATCGGGATTACCATGTTCGTTGATTTGTGTCTGTAAATCTGCTGTTTCTACCCTTTAAATTTGATCTATAATTGGACCTCCTTAAATGGTTCAGATAAGGTAGTCTGTATTTTCTCAATGCAGCGTGGCTGTCAGCTTCTCCTTTTTCATTATACATTCAGCAGACTTGATAAAATCAGCAGGACACCTCATTTGAAACTGTTTAATCGCTGCCTTTTTCCTTTGCTAAAACCATTGAGGTGGTCAAGCGATGTACACAAATCATTTTAAATAGAAAATATGGTTTTCTCTGTGACCCAGCTAAATAGATAGTGTTATGCAAAACAAGTTAAAAAGTAATAAATGCCAAAAAAATCTTCTAATTGGAGTAAAAAATTGTGGGCAACTCTATCCTCTCTCCAAAAGTACAGTATCCTGAAATATTGCCAGGACTCTGTAAAGACAAGATGATGGTTTTCTAAAGATTCTCTGGTTTCTGAACAAAGCAAGTTTAAATTTTCAAATAGTGCTGAGCTGCCTTTTACATTCATTCAAAGGGGGCCCACGCTTATTTGTAATGCCTTTATATCCTACTTTTGTAGGGAGAATTTGCTGTCTGTTAATATCTATGCAGCATAACCTTTCAGCCATTTGCTATTGTGATAATAAATTTTTGTTTCTTTGTCTGTCATTTTGTCTACTCAGCTGTTACTCTTCAAAGTGCGAACTAAAAATAATAGCTCCAAATAAATGCCACATAATAAAGTGTTTTACAGTTGAAGCCGGAATAACCTGGTGGCTGCGGCTCGCAGGCCTATTACCATTGCCGGTGCTGTGGTTTCTTCCCCGTGTGTCAAGGTGACTCTACCAGGGCCAGCTCATTAAAACAATCTATTCTTTCTAACTGGCCTGGTATTTAGCGCTGTACCCAGCAGCCTGCCAAGGCACAGTTGTGGAGCACAGGTCTCAACGGCGTAGGACGTATGAAATTATGTGCCATTCACTTTTTTGAAAAAATACAAATTCCCCATAACCTCATTTTCATGCTTCAGCGTTTTATTGTGAATAATTTACAATTACTCCTGTCAGTGGTGGATGTTGGGCCAGTTGCGGGTTTACCCGAGATAGTGGTAAGTGTGACTTCAGGCTTTTGAAGAGCATTGTTTACCTGGTTTATGTGGCCCTGTAGGATTAATATTTACACCGCGCTTGAGTGGGACGCTGGGCGTATTTTGCCATTTTTGCTGCCCCAAAGTAAACTCGACATGGAGAAGCTGGGAGTTGGTAAATACACTAAAAATGCATCTTTTTTCTTTCAGGTTCTGGTTCCTTGGCAGCAATGGCTGTGTTTGAAGATAAGTTTAGGCCAGATATGGAGGTATGTCGGTCCCTGCAGTTTTCTCCTCTTTCACGTGTTTTTCCAGTTGTATGTTGGACATTTACAGATCGATTGCCAATTCCTCCAGAGCTCCTATATAGCACTGCTGTTAGTTGGAACGCTCTTCGGCGCAGATAAGCATATTTGCTGAGAAGACAGGTTGGTTGCGAGAGCCTCGTTTTGGAGTGGCCCTGCCGTGCCCTCCCTCAGGCTTGGGGAGCCAGCACCCCTCAGCTATTTGCTCTGGCCTCTGGGCTGTCCGGGAGTCTTCTTGGCTGTAGATGCTGCTGCACCGTGGAATGTTTTTGTGTGCACTCAGCTTTCTGTGTCACGGTATCTTAAAATGACAAGTTTTTTTGTTTGTTTGTTTGTTTGTCTTCTCACCGAGAATAGAGAAACTGTGTATATCTTTGCATGTTACACAGACCTGGTCTGAAAATGGAGGCCGCTTAAAAAGTCCCTGTAGATGGTTCTGCATCTGGCAGAAGATGGGGACAAGATCGCGGGTGTAGTGGACCATGCTCAGAGGGTGATCAGGCTCTGGTGTCTCCCATATATTTTTAGGAGGTTCCGTATTATATTTTCTTTGGTGGTGGGGGAGGGTGGTACCTTCTGAATGGCATTCCACCTGTCTGCCTTAGTGATAGATGTACCCACCATTAAGCAACTTCCCTGTCTCCCAGACGTCCAAGAACAAACCCACAGGTCTTCCATTGTCCCTTTCGAAGGAGTGTTCCGTATGCTTGTGTGCATGGGACCGCATTATTCCTCCACTGTGCTTTGTCCCTGCCGCTCAGCCAGCTTGTGGGCACAGAGGTCCTGAAGGCAGCCTTCACTACCTGCTCTTGGTCTGTTGATAGTTGTTAATTTTGTGATAGGGAGTAGCAACTTGTTTTCGACAGTTTAGTAGGCTCTTTATACCCTCTTCTTTAATAGGTAGGCATCTGCCGTTTCTGCCTTCGCAATATTGTTTTCTTTAGATACCAGAAGATGTCTCTGGGAGTTGCTTTTTGACAATGCTTTATGCCTAACCATCTTTGGAGAAGATTGCATGTTAAAACTTTTTGATTTTTCCACCAGCTCATTGTCATCAGAGCACCAGCTGTCATTGGAACCCTGAAGCTCTCTCTCTGCCCTTTAGGTTTGGGCCAAGTGCCCTGAGAGCCAGAGGATGTAGGGTTATGGATGCTGCCCAAGCAGGACAGGGGTCTCCTGCCAGAAGCCTTGTTGCCCTTGGTACGTGACGTTAGCACACACAAGTGACTTCGTCACAGATAGCTAGATTTCTCCCCTTTGTTGGACATCTGCCGGAATTGAAACATAATGACTAAAGATAGGATTTAGCTAGGTGTTTCGTAGTAAAGATAATAGAGTCTTGCTCCAATTAAGGATAGTAAGCAGGTCTAAGTATCAACTATAAATGAGATTAGGATTCTGTTCTCATTTCTCAATGTGAAAATTTATTCCCAGATCAGCATTATTTTCTGTTTGGGGTTCTTAAGTACTGAGAAAAAAATAAGATGTACTAGGTCACTTAAAAAGAAAAAGAAAAAAAGGTCTCCCAGTCTCCAGACTAAAGGAGAGGAGTTCCTGAGGCTTCACAAATCTATTAGAACTAACGAAGGTATGGGGAGAAAGACTCTGATGATTTTTGTTTAGAAAATCACCTCAGTAATGTCAAGCCCTCCTTTAAACCACATTAATCTTTTCAAATTTTCTTGAAAGCTTTGTCTATTTCCAATTGATTGGAACCTCCATATGTTAGAGAAAAATGGGAACTGCAGAAAAAGTTGAAAGCATGAGGTATATTAAAAGTGACTTTAACCCTCTGCTAAAGTAATTTTACATTATTTAGAGTTTGGATTTGAAGTGATTCAAAGGCCATGAATTTAATATTGATGTGATTCGAGGAAGTAAAGGGAAATGTGATCATCCCTTCAATAAAATTTGTGCTATTATCAGTCTGAAGAATGTGTTCCTTAGATCAATTTTGTATGCATCTCAGACCACTTAGTGTTCTGTATTAGCTATGAGACCTTCAAACAGCCTGACCAGATTCCCATTTCAGATTGATTAATTAATTTCCCAATTTCAGGTGACCGGTTTTGTTCACTGAAGTTGTTGAAACTTGACACAGATGGACAGTGAACAGAATCACTTCATTGTGAAGAAGGTAGTAACCTGTTTTCCCAGTGAAGTGGGTTTAAATGTAAATAGAAAGCAAATAATAGTATAACAACTGTCTGTGGATAGTATTTACTCTAACGGGACGTTAATAGATACCAAGAGAATTTATTATAAAGACTGAGCAGCTGACTACTGGCCACCTTGCTTTGTTTTGATGGAGATTATGTGATGTGGTTTCAGCGGAGGCTGAGACTGCCAGTCAAGGTTGAGAGGATGAGTTTTAGTGACTTCTTTGCTATGAGAAAGAATTCAGCAAGGTGTCATTTCTGGTTTGCATAGAACTCGTGGAAACATTTTGGTTTCAGATTTCCCAACTTTATTTTCCTTCTTTCCGGGAAGGCTTTCTGTCTCCGTGACAAGAAGCCTTCCGTGACTTTTCTTTCTTGCCTGTCTAGAGATTGCAGGCTCGGGTGGCTAAATCCGCTTATTTCCTTCCAGTATGAGAAAGGATTATGGACATGTCTCACGCAGAGACCCAGGAGAGCGTTGCTGCCTCTCAGAGCGTACGTGGATTGCTAGGACGGTGGTAGCTGTTCTATACGTCACAGAATTGCGTAGGGAAGGGGCCATTTTAGGCTAGCATAATTACGTATTTTTAGCCAGACAGTCATTTTTAGTCCAGACTCGTTGAACAGACTCTTGGCTTTTTTATTGTCAAAACAAATCAATAAGAGGTACTCCATAGCCCCCCTCTCCTCTTTTTCTTTTTTAAAACTACAGACCTGTGCCTCGGACAGTGCTGGTCCTAGACTATCGTTATTTGTAGACTGAAAGCCCCTGTCTCCTCAAAAACCTCATGTTCTTACTGCCTTTTGCTACACGGTCCAGCGTGGTAGCCAGCAACCCCACATAGCTACTGAGCATTTGAATGTGGCTAGTCTGACTTGAGAACACACTGAGTGGAAAATACACACCAGATTTCAAAGACTTAGTATAAAAAGATTGGAAAATAAATTTCATTAATAATATTCTATTGATTACATATTGAAACAGTGCTACTTTAAGTATATTGGGTTAAATAACAAATTACTAAAACTTAATTTCACCTAATTTTACTTTTTTTTAAAACGTAGCTAATAGAAAATATAAAACTACATATGTGGTTCACATTATTTCTGTTGGACAGGGCTGGGATAGCATTGTTTCTTGAACTTGTCATTTGACATCACATTTAAGGTTTCTGCCATATCCAGGTGCCACCTGTGCTACTACTACTGTTATTATTTAAATATTTATTTATTTTTTTAGAGACAGAGACCGAGTGTGAGTGGGGGAGGGGCAGAGAGAGAGAGAGAGAGAGAGAGAGAGAGAGAGAGAAAGAGAGGGAGGGAGACACAGGATCTGAAGCAGGCGACACAGGCTCTGAGCTGTCAGCACAGAGCCCGATGAGGGGCTTGAACTCACAGACCACAAGATCATGACCTGAGCTGACGTTGGATGCTTAACTGACTGAGCCACCCAGGTGCCCCTGTGCTATTATTTTTCTTGAAAAATATTTTAAAAATGAATTCACTGTTTTACAAATTGAGACATTACCATTTACATGTAATAAAATGCACAGATCTTAATTAAGTGTACAGTTAGAGAGGTTTTGGCATTTGGGTTTTTGTTGTTAAGGTTTATTTATTTATTTATTTTGAGAGAGAGCGTGAGCAGGAGAGGGTCAGAGAGAGAGAGGTAGAGAAAGAAGCCCAAGCAGGCTCCACGCTGTCAGCATCGAGCCCGACGCGGGGCTCAATCTCATGAACCGTGAGATCATGACCTGAGTCAAGATCGAGAGTGTGGGATTCTTAACCGACTGCATTACCCAGGCACCCCAGATTTTGGCATTTGTGATTCATTTCGTTTCTTGTCAGTTCCCTTTCTCTTCTTCCCTACAACCACTTCAGTTCACCTTTTTAATATAAATTTAGTTTTTAAATATAGTTTGTATCTGTGAAATCCTGGGTTTGATGTGTTGGTTACTTTTCCCCCCAAAACACATGAAAGTGAGTGCACACTATTAATAGAAATTAAAAATGTATTCATGGCATCACCCATCGTGTGTCAGCCCAGGGGTATGAATATTAAACTTTGGGAAATGTAGGGCTACATTTCCACTCCACCACAGCCCGTCTTGCCAGCTTGCTGTTCTTTGAATTTTTTTTTTTAATGTTTATTTATTTTTGAGAGAGCGAGCGTGAGCATGAGTGGGGGAGGGGCAGAGAGAGAGGGAGACACAGAATCTGAAACAGGCTCCAGGCTCTGAGCTGTCAGCGCCGAGCCTGACGCGGGCCTCGAACCCATGAACTGGGAGATCATGACCTGAGCCGAAGTCAGACGTTTTAACTGAGTGAGCCACCCAGGCACCCCGGCTTGCTGTTCTTTGAGTACAGGGTGTACATGCTTGTCATTGAATCCTCACTGCTGGTGTCAGCCAGCAATGCATGCCCTCAGTTGCTTCTTCCTTTATTTGTGTCCTTGTCCTCCGTTGTACACCCCTGTCCCATTGTTTTATGGCTGTTTTCAGGGACATCTCCCTCACTTGCCCTCGATAGGGGGAGATCCTTGAGGGCAGAGGCCATGAAATCATCTCTGTTCTTCGGCTTCTTATGTTCAGTAGGTGTTTGATGAGTTGAGACAGAATAACCCTGCACTAAAGTAAAATCTGAGTCATCAGAAACCACTTGGGAAATTGAGGGGACTTTCTCTTCTTCCGACCTGGAAAGTGCTGAACGTTTGTTTGAGATAACGGAGGAAGATAACTACTACCGTTCTCAAATAACCTACAGCGTTGGGCAGAGTCAACAGAGCAAACACCCCATTAAGTACACAGGCGACACAAAGATGGAGCAAAGGGCAGATGCTCATTGGGAAATTATAGGCCAAAAAGCAGAGCAATGGAACCCAGCTGGGATTCATGAATGGCTAAGACAGGCCTCTGCTGTTTCAAGTTATCTGAGCCGATGATTTGCCTCAGGTGGAAGCCCTGGTTCGTGGTTGCACAGAAGCTGTCAGCTAACCATGTGAGTTTAAGGGACAGGTAGAGTCTTTAAAAATCTTCAGGGTACCTGGGTGGCTCAGTCAGATGAGCGTCTGACTTCAGCTCAGGTCATGATCTCACAGTTCCCGAGTTTGAGCCCCACGTCGGGCTCGCTGCTGTCAGCACGGAGCCCACTTTGAATTCTCTGTCCCCTTCTCTCTGCCCCTGCCCCACTTGTGTGCTCGCTGTCTCTCTCAAAAATAAATAAACATTTAAAAAATTAAAAAAAAAATCCCCAACCCGGTTGTGACCCTGACACTGCTTTTAGTGGTCTTGCAATTTTCGTCTTCTCGTCCTTCTCCTTGCTGTTCGTCTGGAAGTCCTCTGAGGGCAGGAACTGTGCTTCATTTCTCTTTCCTCACACCTAGCATGGTAACTGGTGCATGGTGGGCATTAAACCAGTATTTGCTGAGTGAGTGGTTGAAAAGGTGTCAAAAACCGCTTTACTTCATCGTTCCCAGATTAACCCTCCTTTGATGCGGTTTGATAACTTCACCTTTGGTGTTCATAGTACTCAGCTGTGATAGAAATGAAAGCAGAAAAAAACTGAATTACTTGTGATAAATTCCCGCTTTATTTTTATCAGCAAAGGTGCTTATTTGCTCTGTATTAGCAGAGTAGTGGATCTTGAAATGTGTGAGTTGACCTAATGACAAGGGGTCAGTTACGTTAGAGGTTTTTTTGGTGATGATGGATTGCACGGAGCCGTTCCCCCAGATTTTTTTTTTTTTTCTATTGTTAAAGCTGGAGTAAGGATTAAGCCCCTGATCCTGGTTATTACCCAAGGCTGGCTAGACAGGAAAAATTGTGATAACCACACTGTGGCCTTTTGAGTCCATTTTCCAGTTAAGTATAAGGGATTTGACTGAAATACCTGGAAATAATGGTGTTAGCTTTGTGAGGGTGTGTATCTTGAAAATTGTTACAATTGCTGAAATAAAAACATTTTATTTTAGGGCGGGGGAGGAATGAAAGGAATCCATCAGATAACTTGGGTTAGTTTTCTTTCCATCCCACTTCTTTGTAAGAAGGAATGTTTTCATTTTGCCCAGTGAGAAATTTAAACTCTTGAAGATTATAATTCATTAAAACGGGTAGAAGATTAATATTTAGTCTGTCAAGATCAATACTGTCCCCTCTTTGCACTAATTGTCAGAAGAGCGTGCGAGGGCCGCTGAAGGGTAGCGGTGTGCGGCAGGACCCTCACATCACAGGGAGATGATTCAAAGGCAAACTGTCCTGCACCCTCTGGTATCGACTTGCAAATTAGCATCTGGAATCTAATTAAACAAGCTTAATGAAAGTAGCAGCTGAATGCTGCTGGAAAAGACAATCAGCTTTTTTCCCCCTCTCTGATACATATTCTGTACTATTGAAGTTGGTCACCAAACACATCGTGTGAGCACAGTTAAAAAAAATTAGCATTTATTTGAAGAATAGAAACTGTTTTTCATTCTGTTATGCATTTGGCATGCTCTGGCGTCCCATGAGAGCCATGCCACAGCAGATAGTGCACAATATTTATAAATCCATGACAGGCAATAATAGCAACTTGAAAAATTCTTTTGCTAGAATCTCAAGTTGAGAGCTGCCAAAAGCGGAGAGGATCAGATCTGCAGTGGCAGCTGCTGTGCCCTACAGTTAGAATTCTAGACTTTGAAGATGCTCAGCTTAAAGAAATGAAGACTGCAGGCTTAGCCAATTTTTGCAGGTTTCTAGAGCTCTGGCGCTCTGCCTTTTGAAGATGAGTTGCTGAAGCTCCTACCACTGCCTGAGGCGTGCTAACACCAGCAGGATCTTTTTTTTTCCCCAGTCTTAGTGTGTCTTCAGTTTTAAGTAGCACATGCTTAGTCAGTGCCAACTCTGATGGTCCTTTCTCTGGTCACAATACCGAGGGATGAGCTCTTACCCTGTACCCTTCAGAGGGAAGCCGCGAAGATAGATGGTGACGTATACAAGTGCCACTTCAGCCGTCTGATTTATGGAGTCATATTTCATCGCTCGGCAAGTGCTGGCCTCTAGAGAAGCCCTTATAGATTGCTAAAGATGTGAGCAGCTATCGCCCTAAAGGCTTGTGGTTACCTCACAGACGTGATGCCAAACACCTAGCTACCGAAGAAACAGAATTAATCTGTCATTGCAGGCAGCTATAGATCCACTTTAAATAATGAAAGAGTTCATACCAATATGGTGTCCTGACAGCAAATCTTGGAAGTAACTATAGTTGCGTTTTTTTTCTTTTTTAAGTCTGGTAGTAGAAAGATACTGAAGTTACAGGTTCGTTTGTCCTTTGCAGATGGACAGTGGTGGAAGTGAGCTGCATTATTTTGATTAAAAAGAGGAATTTCTTCAGTTTGGCACATAGACGGGTCCCCAAGGAACACATGGAGGATGGGTTCGGTGTGGTCAGGTGGAAAGGGGCAGCGTTGCTTGGGAGCTAGAGGATTGGGCTGTGAGCCTGTCTCCACTGTCCTCAGGGCATGACTCTTGAGTAAGCCACGGCCCGAGACTGTTCATCTAGAAGATGGGGATCCAGAGACCTGCCTCGAGGTCGCTGTCAGGATTAGATGTGGTCTGTAAAACACCTTATATGGTGGCTCACACAAAATTGGCTCTAAAAGATGGCAGCTGCTTCTGTCTTACAGTTACTCAGTGGTCGGATACAAACCTCACATAGCAACGACTAGATACGATTATTTGTACTTGCATCAGGCTTGGAGATTATAGCAGAATATAGAGGCGATTTCTCTTTCCCATCTAGAAGCTTAAAATCCGAGACAGACTTGTGGGGAGGTCATAATGACAGTAGAAGAAGCCTGCTCAACCCATACCACGGGCTGTGGAAGGATTTGCCTTTCTGCGGTGACGGGGGAGGAGGTGATGAAGATCCAGTAATCACGGTAGCCGATGCTCGTTGAGTGTTGGCACACTGTGCCAGACTTTTCTAACCGCTTCCTCGGCATTCTCTCCTTTACTTTTCAGTAACTGTGCGGGGCCTGTACTTTGTTAGCGCTGTTTTGTGGAGCGGAACATGAGGATGTGGGGAGGTCAGATACCTTGCCCCGGGTCACACAGCTAGTCAGCGGTGGAGTCACCGTTTGAATCCCGGTCGGTCTGTCGGTCTGGCTTTAGAGCCCTCCGGCGCGATCCGTCACTGTGCCATTCTGCCTCTTTGCTAGGCTTGAGATTCTCTGACAACAGAGTGGGGAAGACATCTTATTCCAGGTGAGCAGAGGTCTGGGCTGCTCGGGCTGTTCCTTTTCTCTGATGAGGTCTTGTGAAGACGGCAGGAAGCCAAACAAATGTCAGTGGAGGTGCGTAAACCTCTTCGGTGAGCTCAGCGATTGGAAGGAGCCCAGGAACAGAAAGACGCAAGGAAGTTTAGAAATCCAGAGCTATTGGGATCTATAAAAAAAAGTCACTTGGCTGTGAAAAATATATGTTTTTCCTCTTTGAATTCATCGGACTTTTTCATCTTTTAACCCTTCTTCACCCCAAATACCCCGTGACTGGCTTTCTTCCCCCGCGAGTTTTCAGATATTTACAAGGGAGCTGTTTTCTCTATATAGGTAGCATTTAGCTGGCATAAGCCTCTTCAGATTTAGTAATGAGACCAAGAAGTCCTTAAATATTGGTGAATGGCATTTGTCCATTTGAGGCAAATCATGAATAACTTGAACAAAAATAAAAAAAAAAATAAGCAAGACTATCATATTTGAATAATGAGGTGCTCTTTTTTTCCCCAACTGCCAAAACTTTTTAATCTTCGTCAACAATTGTTCTGTCCTCCGTCTTATTTCGGTTGCATCTGTGTGACTCTGAGCTCAGGAGCCCTGACAAGCGGCATATGAATTCTGTATTCATTAGTGATCTTGATCCAAATGCCTCTGTCCCTGCCACGGGGGCTCAGGTGTGGAAGCTGCTGGCTAATCCCGCCAGCTGACATTCAGAGGTTTAATGACTCCATGGGTAGGTGACCACTCGCTGGGAGGGTTGCTGGCGGAACCCACACAGCAGACAATGGAGATCAAGGAAGACGATCGGTGTTTAGCCGCAGCACCTTCCTGTGCGACTTGAACCCTGTTGGCATCAAACAGAGTTTTAAGTAAATGCAAAATTAAAAAAAAAAAAAACTGACCTTCGCTAGCTCTCATAAACAATGGTTTTTCTGTCCTGTATTGATATTGATGGGGTTTAAGACTGTTTTTCTTGTTACACTTTAATGGGTGTCAGCTTAATGAGCTGAACTTGACGCACTTTTCCAGATTTTACGTTTGTCTGGTTGCTACATCTGTTTAGGGGTCTTATGTATGTCTGGGAAAAATATATATAGTTAGAGCCTAAATTCTTTCATATTAAATGCTTTTAAGGATCTGTGCTGACGTTTTTGTTTACTGTGATCTCTAGCTTTGAAAAAAATACTATTAGAATGTGAGTTCTTTGACTTGTGATGTGTCACAGGATGTTTTGACTCTTCTTTATTAGGTCCTGTAGTCTAAAAATGTTGGATGCCGGGGTGCCTGGGTGGCTCAGTCGGTTGAACGTCCAATTCTTGATTTCAGCTCAGGTCATGACCCCAGGGTGGTGGGATCGGGCCCTGCATCGGGCTCTGTGCTGAGATTGGAGCCTGCATGAGATTCTCTCTCTTTGTCCCTCTGCCCCTCTCCCCCACTCATGCTCTCACTCTCTCTGAAATAAGTAAATGAGATAAAAATGTTGCAGGCCTTTTTTTAAATAGTAGCTTGTTCAAGATATAATTTACATCTGTACAGCTCAGCTACTGTAAGTGTACAGTTCCGTGATTTTTAGGCTGTTCACAGAGTTGCACAGCTATCACCACAGTCGCTTTGGGAACATCTCCATCACCCGCAGAAGAAATCCCATCATCATTAGTAGTCACTCCTCATTTACCCTCAACCTCCCCAGCCCTGGGCAATAACTAATCTACCTTTTGTCTCTATAGGCTTGCATTTTCTGGACATTTTGTATAATAGGAATTATACAACATGTGGTCTTTTGTGACTGGCTCCTGTAACTTCCAATGTTTTCATATTGCATCCATGTTGTAGCATGTATTGGTACTTCATTCCTTTTTATGGTTTAATACTATTCCATTGTGTGGACATAACCACATTTTATTTACCCATTCATTCGTTGATGGACATGTGGATTGATTTTACTTTTAGGCTATTATGAATAATGATGCTATGAATGTTTGTGTACAAGTTTTTGTGTGGGGCATATACTGTCATTTCTCTTGGGTATACATACCGTGGAGTGGGATTGCCGGGTTGTATGGTAACTCTACGTTTAACCTTTTGAGGAACCATCAGACTGGTTTCCAAAGTGGGCTGGGTCACTGGATGTGCATTAGTTGTGTCTTTATTGTTGAATAAAAAATGTATTAATGTTCCTTAATAATTTTGTCTCTGGTTGTATTTAATGTAAAGCATTAGGTTTTTTTTTTTTTTTTAGAGATGTCAGAACCCAAAAATATAATCCCCAGGGCCCTGTGTAGAATTCTTAAGTAGCGACTTCCAGTGGAGTTAAACAGTTAATTTTAGAAATAAACAGATAGTGAAGTTGGCGTTAATGATTCCATGGGTGATTAGGAGAATCACTATTAAACCTTTAGATGATAAGGAGACCCTACTGATGGTCGTTAAAGCTTCTTACCAGATCGGATATGTTGAGTTGTCCCCCGTTTACAAAGTGAGTATGTTCTCTTAAGTTGGAGCACACTAGTGAATCTAATTTGCAGAGGCAGAAAGGGACTTCTTGAGTTAAGGTTACTCCCTTGGATCTTTTCCTTTTGTGATGTTTTATAAGGCAGATGGAAGTTTGGTCTCACTCCTGATGATTCAAGAGCAGGACTTTGCTCCCTATGGTACAGAGTTTGGGATTTCACAAGTAAATGCTTCTCTCCCCCTGATTCTGTGGGATTCTTTAGTCTCCCTTGACTTAGGAATGGCCACTTCAGTGTCCATTCATCTGGCTGAGTCTGTTTGTCCTCCTCGCCTCTCTGTCTTCAGACCCTCAGTTAATGGTGGTGGCTGGCCATCATGTCCACCGTGACTGTTTTTCTTCTGTCTGTGATACAAGTTGAAGTTCAGAGTGGAATATTTCAGGGAAGGGGCAAAGGAAATTTTAGAAAGGGTGTCTTAATTTTTCCCACTTAGTTTCAGGAAATAAAAGGGGATTGGATGGGAGGAGGCCCAGAAAGGAAGGTGTAGCTTACCAAAATCTCCGGCGTGCTGGGAATGGGCTCCTCTGGGGGCCAGGCCTCTGGGCTTCAGTAGTCCGCAGATCTTCGGGAAGTGATCCTGTGTAAAATGCGAAGTCATCTATCTCCAGATCTTTGAGGCCGTGTGGAGAGTACTGCAGGTGCCACACTGCCACAGTCACTGGCTTGGAGAATTCTTTGTTGGTTTTCTGCCAAAAACATTTCTGTGCAAAAATTTTTCCCACTGTGCTTATGTACACTGAATTTCGTTTTCTTGTAAAGTCAATATGTAATCAATCAGCAGGTACTTATTGGGCACCAGCTGAATGCGAGACATTACACGATGTAATGTCTCATCGTGGTGCTGCGATCCAGAGGTAGGATTGCAGGAGGCTGTTCTGTATGATGGTGGAACGTTCTTATACAGCTATGGGCAAAGTAGATTGAAAAGGAGGGATTATTTTACTCTGTGGTATATAGGTAATTATTTATGATGCATTTCTTTGGAGCAGGTGTTCCATTTGAAATGTTTTCACTTTACATATTTCCTGTAACTGAGAAAGGCAGGGGGAAATATTCCATACAGGAGAAATATTTCAGAGTATATTGCTTGCTGCACCTGTGGCAAAGATCCAGCAGGCAAAATGTAACTTCTTTGTGACCAGCAACTCTTCAATCAGAGAGAGGCAAGAGCTAGTTTCTAATGTTGAATAGAAATAAATGTTTGGTGACTTTCAATTGCATGGGTAGAATTAATAGGAAGTTATTATTGTTAACACAGTATTCTGGATCATGTTATCAAAGAGAAAACATGAACTTCTTTATCTGTCTCTTACCAAATTAAATGGTCTTTGCTAACTTGGGTCTCAGGGACATAATTTAAGACACTAAAAATGTCCCCTTTATCTGGGTTGTCTTTTTCTGTTACTCAAGCCAAGACTGGACTGCCATAGCTCCTTGGAAAAAGAAATAAACTCTTTTATTATTTTTATTATTCACTGATTTCTTTCCATCCTGGAACTCTTATTTTATAAAAATTTTGAATCGTAGCTACTTACTGAATAGTGGCTTTCAGGAGAAGAGGGGGAAACTCCCCTGAATTTCACTGTCAAGTAAGGCTGTGTGTCAGGAATCCAAGAGGCTGTCTGTGGTTAGAGGCTCGTGGCTCTTAAACAATGGATTTCCACTTTTCTTGTATATAAGTTAGAGGAATATAAGAAATGAAATATAGGACTGAGTGTTATTGGATGGTAGCTTAGAATCTTATAAGTTTTGCCTTGGCAGGTAATTTGGCATAAATTGTTAATGTAAATCTGGGTTAGTGGTGAAGACGTTATTTTAGTAAAAAAGATAAACTGCTGATTAATTCAGCATAGAACTCAATTACAAATTGAAAGTGTCTCTGCGGGACTCCCGGACCCTAAAGACAGCAGATGTTGAATTGATACTCCAGCATATTTCACAGTGGTATGAAATATTAACATGGTTTATTATACTTGTGTGGTGTGTGATATCAGACAGGGGGAGAGGTGGTGGGCTTGTGGGTGTGCAAAAGCAGCCAAACATTACACATTCGCTCATATACACTCAGTGTGATTAAGAATTTTAGGAAAGTTTCATCTTTTTTTTTTTTTTTTTAAATGAAATAGCTCTGTGGAAAAATGAACTGTAAAAGAACATTTGGGGCTAAATATTTAAATGTGGTACCTGTGTACATTTACGTTATACATGTAAATGAACATAAAACAAAGATGGTAAACTTACACAAGATACTGAAATGTTTTTTAAATTTTTTAAATGTTTATTTATTTTTGAGAGACAGCATGCGAGAGGGGGAGGGGTGGAGAGAGAGGGAGACACAGAATCCTAAGCAGGCTGCAGGCTCTGAGCTGTTAGTACAGAGCCTGATGCGGGGCTCAAACTCACAAAGTGTGAGATCACGACCTGAGCTGGAGTCACATGCTCGAGCAGCTGAGCCACCCAGGTGCCCCAGATACTTAAATGTTAAATGGGACCACTGTGCACAAGAGTAGGGGAACTTGAGCAGTTGATCTGTCAGCTTTCATGGGCTGGGAGGTTTTCATGGGCTGCTGTCCTGGTTTTACCTTCTGATCTAGAATGGATGGGAATTTAATAATGCCCCTGTAATTTGCATGGGCACAGAAGTTTTGTTTCACACTCTTCATATATCTGTATCAACTCAAGGGGGAAAATCAGCAAATATTATGTATCGGAAGATCTGAATAAATGGAACTGCCAATATTTGAAGAGATTAGCAATTTTTAAGAGGCGTGAGAGTAAAGTTGGCTTAGATGAGATATCTCAAAGCCATTACTACAGTTATGACAGGTTTTTTGTTTGTTTTGTTTTTTTTGCATCACAGCCTAGTCTAGGTTTTGCTAGCTGAAGTAAAAACTGTTCCAAAAATAGCCAGATGATTATGGTCAGAACGAATATACCCTGGATACCTTCTGTTGTTATGAAGGCTTTAAAAAATGGTGCTTTCTCAAAAACACCAAAATTGGCAAAGGCGGAAGGGTAGTGCGGGAAGAAACGAGAAGTTTCTGGGTACCTACGTCATCAGAAGGACCTCTTTTATATCCCCATTGAGTCACCAGGAGAACCCTTGGAAAGTATTGAGACGCGGGCCTCATTCAGAGATGCGAAGGGTGGCCTTATGTTCCGTTCACCTAAATCGTATTTTGATCTCCGAATGGGTGCCAAGCTCTGTGCCTGGGTATGAGCCATGGTCCCTTCCTTAGTGACATTTATAACTTAGTGGGGCGGACAGGCCTACGAGCCACTACTGAAAGTAGGGCATGAAAAGCACAAGAATGCAACATCTAAGGGGGGCACAGAGGTAACACAGGAGGGGAATTGGTGGGATCTGTCTCGGTACTTTAAGATGACCTCAAAGCACATGTGACTCCTCGCTTCAATTTTTTCATCCTGGGGTTTGAGGAAGAGGTGGGACAGGGAGCCTGCAGAAAAGGAGAGACCATCCAGCCAAGGGGCATCATGTCACGTACAAAGGTGCAGGGTAGGGAGAGGTTCCTGCTGTAACTTTTTCTCAGTTGTATGACCCCGGAAGTTTGGACAGCTGAAGATATTTGGAAATAGGAAAACGAAACTCCAGACGGTGTCCAGAGTTGTCTGGGCGGTCATTTCCTGAGTCAGTGTGGCCTTTTAATTAGCATCCGCTCTTCAGTGTGGGATAAGGCCGAGCCTAGCATCCCTGTCCCTGCGTGTGAATATTTAGTGTAGAAAGCTGCCACGTTCCATTAGAGGTGGTTGTGCTTCGGCAGTGGGTGCAGGAGCTGCGTAGACTTTTCAAATGTCCTTTGAGATTTACGTGGCAGTGTAATTGGGAGATGCTGGTACTTAGTGTGTTGTGCATGGTGGAATGTGAGATTACCTGCCGTAATGAGACCCCAGCAGCATACCTCAGGAAGGTAGTTAAAGTTTTAACCTTAACGGGTAATGTTACTTGTGGGTTTCTGTGAGGTAATTTATACTGCTCTCCCCTAACCCTGAAACTGTGTGGAAACAAAAATAAGAAAATGGTATGAAGTTGTGCTAAATTGATATTTTAAAATTCTACCCGGTAGTACAGATTTTGGAAACTGTTTGCGGCGGACAGCGTGTAGAGCAGAGTCGCGCTTGGAGTCGTCGTCACCCTGTCATAACGTTGGAATATGGTTTTTCTAAACTTGGAACTGCGGTGATACCAGAATATTGAAAAGATTTAAGGACTCACGACTTTGATTCCTGACAAGCACAGTGATTTCTTTTAACTGAGGTAAATTGAGTAGGGGTGACAGAGGAGCAAAAACGAGGCACGATGGAAAGTGCGTGCCTGGGCTTTGAAGATGTCTGGGCGCGAAGATTGATTTTTGCCTCTTGTGTAACCCCTGGAGCCCCAGTGTATGAAATCCAAAATCCAGGCGTGAAATGGGCTTAAGTCAGTACTTGAGGGTACTCTTAGGAGGAGGACCCTGTTTGTAAATTGCACTCAGCTTAACAAAAGTTTGTTCTCTTATCCTCTGACTACTACTTGCCCTGAAATGTCAAAAGAAAATGAAACTGCACTTGCCTTTCTTGATCAGTTTTGGTTAAGATTTATAATCAACCCGTGGCCTGATGGGAAAATTAAGTTAAATGGTATCTTTTTTTGATATACTGGGTGGTTGGAAAACAATTTGACTCAGTCTGTTTGCTGAGAGGTTTTATCCATGTGGGGAAAGGAAAACCTTTGAATGTAGTACTGATGTGGTGAATCGATAGGCTGTTGTTCTGGAGTTTGAGGAGTGTACATTCTGTATTAGAGAAATTCATCAGGATGTTCTTAGTTTTACCGGTTGTTAACAAGCACGATGAATTGCTGGAATGATTGAGTGGCATTATGTAAGCTTGCAGCTTTGAAGAATTTTAGAGGTGAACTATTTTAAAAAGGTGAACCCGTGAGCGGTCATCGGTTACACCTAAGGATCAGGCGAGCATCATTATTGATTTTGGAGACCAGTCGTTCTGAGGTTCTCGTCTTGAGTGAAAAAAAAACATGGGCTTGTGAGTCCGACAAACCTGTGTAGAATCTCAGGCCTTCTGTTGTTGGCCATGTGCCTTTGGGTTAGTCCTTTTCCCGGTCTGAGCCTTTGTTTCCTGGATTTGTAAATTGGACGTAAGGATTGTTTCTACCTTAAAGGGTTATTCGGAATAGTAAGTGGAAGAATGCACTTGGCACGGTGCCTGCACACAGTAATGTAAGTTCTTTTACTGTTTTCTTTTAGGATATAATTTCTAATGAAATACAATAAGTGAAAATGTGCTACTTAGTACAGTTCTTATTGACATGGCAATAAATTCTGTATGGAAGGTGTTCATGTGAACACAGGGTTTTATGGCATCATTTTGAATTTCATTTTTAGTATAATGGTTACTCATAATTGATTTGCTCCGAACTGGGGGTTGAAAAAGCAGAGTACTGAGTTACGATCCGTTGCCCGTTGCATCAGTAGTTCTGCACGAGTTAGGCTTTTGGTAACGGTGTTTGTGAACATTAGAGAAAGGGGGAGAATTAGATCAGGTTAGCATCTATCATGGATTTCCTGCGTATCAGGCACTGTGCTAGCAGTTTCTCCTATGCATAGAGTACGTTGGTTTAATCCTTATGACCACCCCGGTGCCAGATGGTTTTAGGCCTCTTTTGCAGATGAGGAAATTGGGACTTAAAAATGTTGACTTTACCACCAGGGTCACATAGTTCATAAGTAACAGGACTTGGATCTCCTGGGTCTTCATTTTCTTAAATTCTTTGCCGCGGCTCCTCCCTCCCTCCGAACAACCTTAAGTAACTGAGAGGGTATCTGAAGGCCGTGTGTGCCTGGGATCCCAGGAAAAGGTGATCAGCCGGGAGCCTCACAGAGGAGCGTCTGAGTTGGTAGCTCTGCACGATCTCCACCCACCTCTTGCCCCATAACTCCCCCCATCTGCTGTCTGCTTTACTTAGGTCTGTTCACTTTTACTTCCTTATAACTTTACTTTGCACACGGCCAAAACCTCATGACCACGATTTTCCCTTAGAACTTCACATTCTTTTGGCTCTTGCCCCCACAGTTGACGAACCCCCATACTTTTTCTGCCACTCTCCAGACGCCAGACAAGCATACTTCGAGAGCCCCTGCCACCAATGAAGTGGCATCTAAAAGTTGGCAAATGTTTTGGTTTTTTTCCAGAACAATAGCTTTTACTGGCTCTACCATTATCTTGTTTGTTTTTGGTGACACCTGTTAGGGGTGCCTACCGCAGGAGCTTACTGGTGCCTAGAATATATAATTTAAGTTAATCATTGCCTCCCATCAACCTACCAGAAAAACGGCTGCCAGGAAGTTATAAAAGGCCTTTCTGTGGTGGCCGAGTTTGTTGAGAGCTGGGTCAGTGCCCGTGACTGATGCTGGAAGTCCGGGCGGCACCCTCCACTTCCCGTCTCCTGCACTCCCACCTGACCACCGTTTCCTCCTCGCCATGCCGGCCTCCCGGTGCTGTTGATGGTCCTTCTCCCTGCCCCTGCCTGCCCACCGCCATCTCACTGAGAACGCTGTGATCACCTGCTCCACTTTCGCCTGCTTTGGCCTCTCCTCCCCTCCTGCTTCTGGGTTGCGGTTTCGTAAAGCTCAAACCTAACTACATCGTTTGCCGGCTTAAAATTCTCCACTTCCTCTCACCACCTCACGTGCAGGACCCGTGAGGTTCTCTGGCATTCAGCCACACTGCACTGCCTACCTGACCACACCTTTCTCCTCCTCCCCACTGTCATGGTTTTACTCCTTCCATCACTTCTGCCCCTTGGCTTGGCTATCATTTACTTGTATGTCAAGACTCAGCCCAGTCTTCATCACCTCAGCCCCATGATACCTCTGTACCTATAGTTCTCCCATCAGGCCTGCCTCTTAAGACTTCTTTACCACACTGTAGTGAGCTTATCTTCTTTTATAAAAATTTTTTTTTTAATTTTTTTTTTCAACGTTTTTTATTTATTTTTGGGACAGAGAGAGACAGAGCATGAATGGGGGAGGGGCAGAGAGAGAGAGGGAGACACAGAATCGGAAACAGGCTCCAGGCTCCGAGCCATCAGCCCGGAGCCTGACGCGGGGCTCGAACTCACGGACCGCGAGATCGTGACCTGGCTGAAGTCGGACGCTTAACCGACTGCGCCACCCAGGCGCCCCAAAAATTTTTTAATGTTTATGTATTTTTGAGACAGAGACAGAGTGTGAGTGGGGGAGGGGCAGAGAGAGACACGCACACACACACAGAATCCGAAGCAGGCTCCAGGCTCTGAGCCGTCAGCACAGAGCCCAGCACGGAGCCCAAACTCACTAACTGCGAGATCATGACCTGAGTAGAAGTTGGACGCTTAACCGACTGAGCCACCCAGGCCTGTAGTGAGATTATCTTCTTGTTTCCCTTCTCAACTCTACACTTTGGGCAAGGTCTTTGCTCAGACCTTATTTCCAGTGTTTAGCACAGTGTCTGCGGAGCATAGGAGTGTCAGCGTTAGTAAATGTTTGCTGAACCAAGCTGACCCGTACATTTCGTTCAGAGGTTTTGCATCATTTGAAATTTGCTTCGTACGTGGTCATCTTTAAACTTCCTCAGACAAAGGTGCTCTGTATTACGATGGATCTCCTTCTAGTCCTTCATAATCCTTGTGAGACTCTAGAAGCAGGATTGTGCTATAACACAGGCCCCGTAATAACCTTCCCACATGTGCCGTGCACTCTGCAGTGCTTTCTGTCCTCCAGACTTTGGAGGTGGGAAAGGCTCAATGTGAGTGTGGCTCTTGTTTTTTAATCTTTGTTGTGACCCAAGGAACAAATTCACTTCATTTTTCCCCCCTCTGTTTTCATCTGCAGGAATTTATTGGCAGAGTTATCACTGACCGCTGGAGAGAGAGAAATATTATGAAGATCTTATTACTACCTGGGGCAACTTGGTTTTCATTTGGAGGATTGTTGAGCATATTTCTTACTCTTTCTTTAAATCCAGTCTTGTTTTTTTCTCTGATTATATTTGATTCACTGCAGCCTTGGAAATATATATTTGTATACACATATGCTGTGAACGCTGATTTCTTCTTCTTGCAGAAAGCAATATGTTCCTGTCTCTCTTGGTCCTTTTCCCTCTGGAAGCTTAGGTGTTTTTCCTTCCATTCACAGTCTCAGAATCCAGCAAGACCTCTTGCTCCCCACTGATTTTCCTGTGGCGGGATAGGAGCACCTAGGCTTTGGTGATGCAAGGCACTGACCTGGCACCCATCCCTGACTCCCAGTCAGACACGGCCGTGTGCCATGAGTGCGTCAGCCAGCCTTTCTGGAGCCTCAGTTTCCTCTGCTCTCAGGCGACGATGAGGAGGATTAACTAAGTAACGTAAACGTTTGGCTCAGACCCAGGGACGTGGTGGGTTCCCCTGTTTTCTCACACCCTGGCCTCTCCTTCTACCCTAGAACCTGCTAATAATTCTGTTTATAAAGTCTGTGCGTCGGGGACGTTTCTGTCCCTTTATTCCTCCCAACAGCCCCTGGACAGAGGCATTAACTCTGTTCTTCCAACAGGCACCCCGTGGCTCCCAGAGTTCAGTGCCGTGTCCGTCAGTGACCCAGCTGTCCTGGCTTTTCTCTTTCCATAGTGGCAGCTTCTGGCCCATTTTGGCTCTGCGGCCTCAGACCTCTCTTCTCCTGGCCCTGAGTTGTGATCAGGCTCTTGCATCCTTTGGTGATCTGGGACAGGCCAGCTTGGCAGTGGCCTTGTTGGTAGTTCCTTGAATGTGAACACCCACCCCTTCCCATCCCTGCTGAAAACCTCTGAAATCACTCCTGCACTCCCCGCAGGTTGGTCCTTCCCTGTTTGCATCACCCGGGTCCTGGGTGCCCAAACAGCTGTGAGGGAAAGAAGTGGCAGCACCCTGTAGACCTTAAAGACACAGTCACTGCCTCGCTCCCCACCAGCTGCACCTCAGTTATGCCTGACAACCCGCAGGATCACACTGGCGGGCCGGGCCCCGTGGACCCCAACAGCTCGAGCCACAACCAAAACTTGGACACCTTTGCTTTTGTCACATAGCCCAGTCTGAAAAAAAATTAACCTTTTCCACCGTAAAATATGTGGCTACACGTGGGGTACGTCACCTGTTACACAGTGCGGGAAGCATTCTGCTTGTTGGGGGGGGGGGGGACTGTTTTAAACACTTTTTTGAGCTCTTTGAATTTTATTCAGCCATCAGCCACAAATGACTCCTTCAGGCCGCATCAGTGGCATAGGCAGAACCTCGGCGTGTCCACAGGCCACTGTGGAACGTTATGTTTAAACCTCTTCCTCTCTCACGTGTTTAAGGGTCTTTGAGTGCTCTTGTTCCCTGGTCCCCAGTTGGGACTGGTGCACTTCTGGAACTATCCCTTTTGGTCTAATCTGTCTCATAACTCATTTCATCTCTGAGTTTGGCAAAGCCACGAATGCATTTGAAGTTGGTGTTTCATGTTTTCATTCGTCGACATCTGCACCAAGCCCCGTGCTAGCAGCCTGGGATCCGGGGATGGAGACGGGGTGATTTTGGTCCTTTCGTTTGAACCCAGGCTCTCACCACACATCTGGACTTGTAATCTTTTCGGCTGCGGATCATCAGAGCAATAGCAGTTTTTGCCGTTTCGAGAAAATCGAAGTGACAAAAGATAATGCAGGTTTCCCAAGATGAATTTGGACTGATTCAGTTCTCTTTGGCTAAAATTCTTAGTTTTTAGTAAAGGAGCAAACTGTCATGAACTAAATGGTCCTTGCAGATTTCCTAGCAAACAGGAAAAGTGATGGAAGCTGTGAGAGAGTTCAGCTGTGTCACCATCCACAGCTCTCCCCGGAGCAGAGGTAGGACAGCCACTGTCCCCTGACTCCCGTGGGATGGTGGGGTGGAGGGCAAAGGGAGGCACCTGCGGTACCCCAAAGCCAGGAGAGCCAGGGCAGCCCTATTCTTCGTGAAGAAGGCTGAGTGTTTCTTCCTTTTTCATTCAGTGCCTCAGCCACACAAACGGGCCAAGTTTCCCAGCAAATAACTCATTGCATTTCTTTCTCAATTCTTAAAAAAGTTCTAGGTCAAGTCAGCTGTTTCGGATGGCTTGCCATCACAGGTACTCTCACACTCCAAAGCCGTATCTAAAAGTAGTGTGCCAGGGTTTCCATCAGATGCACATTTAATGTTTCGCCCGCCCCTAATGCATGTAAAACGCTGCTCAGCACGCGTAACTGAATGGTAGAACGTAGAGGGTTTATTTAAAGGGTAGTAATTTGATGCTGAACTGTCCAGGGTGCCCATTGGCTGGGGCACCTGCATTTTCCTCTGGCGACATTCCCAATCTAAAAATCACTTAAGTGAGAAGAGAAATTCGATTGTAGCCGTAGGCAAGGATAATGTGGAAAAGTTTCTTTGCAGTACTATTTTGGACCTGCACCATAGTGGATGCCGAGGTAATCTATCAGTTTGTGAGTGTCTACAAAATGCAACTCTCTAGATAACAGGTTTAAAGTAAAGATTTAATACAGTCTCCATCTCCTATGATGTTGCAGTGACAGTTTAAAACTCATTCTCTAAATCTCAGCAGACTTTATAGCTAGCAGTGGGCCAATATAAAGTTTAATGGCATTACAACACATAAATCATCTTTTAAAGATGCTACCAGTAGCTCCAATATTAAATGCAGACAATCGCCTGTGTTATAAATAATTTATCAAACACCATTTCAGATTAGCCTTCCATGCTGAGTTATTTATTTTAGCCTTTTCTGTACGATTCCTAAGGCACTTTTTGAAAGATCCATTACTGGTCAGTTTAATGAACTTGGGGGTCTGTTTTGTCCCCTCAAGCACTCGGGTACAGCTGTGGTGACCATTACATGGCCGACGCGGACCTCTTTGTGCCTTTTACAAGTGCTGCCCATTTGTCATGTAGCGGTAAATGGAGCTGCACATTGGAGTCGAGGGACACATTGCGCGATGCAGTGATGGAGACAAACAGATAGCTCTATAAAGTGCTGCTTGTCACAGCTGACTTGTAGTACAGTACATCACTCTTATTGTAATCTCATTTAAGAAGCCGGGGTGGCCCGGGGGACTGATATTCCCAGTTAGTTTGGTCTTTGTAGCCATAAAGCAGGAAGTGCTCCTTTTATATTCTCTGAACTTTTAGGGAGTGTGCTTTTTGCTTGGATTAATTATTACAGGAACTTCTTCACAGAACTGGGTGCAGATTCGTCAGCAGGTTTGTTTGGACCTCCTTCTCCTGGCCTGGGGTCTGGTCCAGGCGGTTGCTGCTTAGAGATAAACGGTCTCTGTGCTTCCAGGAGCCCTCTGGCTTGCTTCATTAAATAAGTTACCTTTTATTAAGCAACAGCTATATGCCAGACACTATAATAGGTGCTTTCTATACCTTATTTCTAATTCTTGCAGAAGTCCTGTGGTAAATCCTAATTTGTCATCACCGTACTACAGGGAGGGGAGAGTGAACTCAGAGAGGTGAAGTGACTTGTCTATGTTTGCATAGCAGTAAGTACGAAACGGGGTTCAGACCCAGTCTTTCTGCCTCCACCTCTGCCAGGTTAACTTTTAATCACCAGGTGGTGTGTTTTGGCTGAGGGTCTCAAAGTAAAAGGAAGCAGCCATTGGGCCAGAGGGCCATTTCTCCGGAAGCCAGGATGAGTCCTACTGGTTGGTGTGCACGCTGAATCCAAGTTCCCCTGTGACTAGCAACGTAAATCCATGAGCAGCTGGCTGGGGGAGGACGCCGGCCTGGCAGCGGGAAAGAGCATGGCACCTGGGCCTGACCAGCTGGGGTCACGGGCTCTGCAGGGTCCTCGTCAGAGCCCCTCTGTAGCAGCTGTCCCTGGGCAGATGCTCCTCAGAACTCAGGTTACCCCACGGCTTCCAGAAAAGGGAGGTGCAATTTCTCTATGAAGAATGAATCCTAGAGGAAGAAACGGTGCTTCCTGCATTTATTGTGGGCCAGAGATGGATAAAAATGTGGTGTTTTCCCCAGCTCTTGCTTTTAGTTTGTGGTTCTTCTCGATGGTATTCTTAAATATTTGGTAGAACTTGTTAAAGACAAGAGTTGTTTAATTGTGAAACTCCACTATAAAGAAAACACAGTATGAATATGCCCAGTAGCATATTTGCATATGTGTCTAGAATTCTGAGTGTGGAAATACAGTGGTAAAAGACAGTCTTCGACATACGAAGCATTTCCTGGAACATAGTAGGTGTCTTTTAAATATTTGTTGAAGACATTAACTGTGCAAGTAACGGGTAGACAACAAGTCCTTGGTAATTTTCACCCTGTTCGCCTTTTGACAGGTTTTGGTGGGGGTGGGGAATATGGGAAATAAGACATGGCTTCTTAGTACTGATCTCTACCATATTATTACAGTATAGAAATGTGTAAGGCGTGGTCTGTGGGCAAGGGAAACAGTGCTCCCCCACCGGTTGTGGAAATGACCACTGGAGGAACTGCTGGTTGGCCCAGAGATTAGTTGGCAGCCACCATCCTTCTCTTGAACATCCCCGGCTTCCAAAGATCCTAGGTGATTGAGGAGTGACATACCCCAAGTCAGGGAACTGCTGTCCACTGTCCCTAAGTCACCACGCAGGTTACTTGTGAGCTGGTGTGGTGCTGTGGCATTCTGGCTCTGAAGTCCAGTGGACCTGTTTTACTGGTTACTAGCTTGGTGACCGTGGGCAGGCCATTCACCCTCTCAGCTATAGTTTCTTTTCAGTACTAACTTCAGAAGAGGGTGAAGGGCGGAGGTAAAAACGATGATTGGCAGTATGCCTGACTCAGTACTTGACACGTTGTAGTTGGTGCTCAATAAAATGTAAGGTTCATTCCATTTCATGGCAGCTTCAATCCTGTGTACATGAGATGGGGGTGGGACTGGAAATAAGATTGCAGGCTTGTGAGATTTTTCTTCCTTAAGGAATTATCTTCTCTAGAATTGGTGGGGAGGAGAAGAATTTAAAAGGCATATTTTCTCAATTTTTAAAAGCCTTTTATACTTAAACAATAGCACGTACGATAATTTATCAATAAATCAAGCTATACATAGTACATTTTGCCCATTTTTAAGTTATTTAAGTTCATCTATTTACATTACAGAATATTTGCAAAATAGAGGCAGATGCGCCTGGGATCTCTGCACTGTCGCATTCTGGTATCTGTGTGCCCAGTTTAATTCATGGACATTAGATATGCATGCCTGATATCATGGGTAGATGTCCGTTTCCTCGGAGTCTTCCCCCATCCCCGTCCCCAAAATCTGCACTCAGTCCTGAGTGCTGCCAGTAGGGTTTGTGACACCCACCGGGTGCTGTTGGCTGGCTCGAGGCACCGGCAGCAGTGACGAGAAAAGCCGTGATGACAGAGCAAAGGAAATCCTCAAACAACAGAGAAGAGAAAGGAAGAGGAGAGGGTTGGTCAGGAGCAGGGGAATAAGGAAGGTGCCCTACACATACGCGCATGCGCACATGTGCAAATCTAGCCATTTAGTAAGAGAAACAAGTTGGAATGAGGCTTAACGAGCAAGTGTGTTAAGTTACTGGTTGGTTTTTGCTGTCTGTTTGGTAGCAGCAGCCACCTCCCTAAGATGCTTGCTTTGCTAGCACTTTCACTGGCTTTTGGCCCGTTGGGAGCCCCAGGAGAGATTTCCTGGTTAGAGGATCCTCTGTGAACGGATTCTCACGGGGCTGTAAATGCACAAGAGATAAACCAGCTCCGTTGGTCCCACATGGGTGCCACTCGGGAAGCGAAAAAACCTGGTGGCGTAAAGATCCAAATAACCCCTCAGCTCCTACTGCTGGGTTGCTTTGGATCCCACTTCCAGCAGAGCCCTCTCTATCCTCCTCCGAGTCTGTAGAGGGCACTCATGTCACTGGAATCCCACTTCCTGGCCTAGGGCAGGCAGAGGAGCAGGAGCCCTGAGTGCCTCAGATCCTTTCGCAAGGGAAAGTCAGCAATCTGCCCTTCGGGGATCTCAGGACGCCTTTGGGGCAGGGAGTGATATTTCTCAAAGGGTGGTATTTAGATGAGCTCTTTAGTTCAGCTTGCATGCTTAGGCACTCACGTGCTGGTGGATTAGGAAGGGGCAGCACAGGTTAGAGTCCCTTCCTTGGGAGAATGGTTCGTTTTTGTCCTTCTTGCCTGAAGAACTTGTATTTGATGTTCTCCACGTCCCACTGTGCTGCCTCCATTACCTGCCTTCTGTTTTACTGCCTTGTTTTCTACATGCCGGGCACGTGGCCTTTCAGCCCTTCCCGAAGCTTTGCTGACCCGGCTGGTGTTCCCACGGCTCCTTCTCAGTTATCTGTTAGCCCATATCACACTTGCCTTGTAGTTACTTAGGTCTCATACCCCCACTGGACTCTAAACCCCTACAGGGCAGAGACCTTGGGGCCTCATCCATCTCTGCAGCCCTGGCTTCTAGCATAGGACCTGGTGCGTGAGAGGCCTTCTCGGGTAAGAAATGAATTAATCCACTTAAGTAACTGTTGGTGACTTAGACTTGCTTCTAAGATGAGTAGAAGAGAGAGTGATTCAAAGAAATGAGTCACTTCAGTGAATTCGTAGGCTCTTTATTAGAAGGCAGTAGATTTTCTTGGGTAAGAGGTCCTGCCCTTGGCTTTGCCACCATTTTTCTAGAACTATAATGTTTTGGTGTATGTCTTACCACCCCCCCCTCCCCATGATACTGACTTCTTCATTATGTTACCTGGAGGCAGGTTCCAACCATTATTGCACACTTTTGACCAGGGGTTAGCAAACTACAACCCATGTGCTAAATCTGGCCCACCGCCTATTGTTAATAAAGTTTTATTGGCACGCAGCCACACACATTTGTTTATATATTGAGGGTGACTGTTTTGTGCTACCATGACTGAGTTGAGTAGTTACGACAGAGACAGTAGATCTACAAAACCTAAAATATTGACTTCCTGGCCTTTTACAAGAACAGTGTACTGACCCCTGTTTTAGATGTCCCGTTGCGGTCTGCCAGCCCACAGTCCTCGGTTATGCAGGGATTATCTGATGTGAAGCAGCATGTTGAAGAAGGGGTACGTGCATAAAGGGTTTGAAACACCTGTTCCAGCACTTGCCATTCGAGGAACATTCAGCACATTGTTGTGGTACTGTGCGATCTCTTCTTCATCTATAAAACGGGCATGGAAAATGTCTGCCTCACAGGTGATTCTGTGCCCTGCTTGTGAAAGCACTCTGTGGATGTCCGAGCAGGCCCTCAGAGCGACCGTGGACATTATTGCTGCTGTTCTCTTTCTCAGGAGGAGGAAGCCAAGAAACTGGTGAGTGAAGCCATTGCAGCTGGCATCTTCAATGACCTGGGGTCTGGAAGTAACATTGATCTCTGTGTCATCTGCAAGAGCAAGCTGGACTTTCTCCGCCCGTACTCCGTGCCCAACAAGAAGGGGACTAGGTGAGTGAAGGAGATGAAATTCTGCCTGTGGCCCTAATTTCCTTGGCCACTCTCAATCTCTCCGTGGCATTTCAACTGGGTTTTCTTGACTGTTAGCCACGTTAGGTTTAAGTAAATCCAGTGTCCCTGGGCCGGCCGGCCTGACACAACAGACCTGTGAGTCATTATTTGCTTTATTTGCTGTCAGGTGTAGGAAAGTGATTTAATTTGAAAATGGTGGTGGGAGAGGGAGAGCAGGGCCCAGGAAAGAGCCCTACCCTGGAGGGTTGTGGGGGAGAGGTTCGAATCGCCTGGTGTTCTTTCTCTGGTCTCTTAAAGAAGCCCCTGAATTCTGTATGAAATTCTGTGAGAAGCATTTTTTGGGGAAACCAGCCCATAGCTTTTCTCAGAGTGGTCCAGGAGTCGCAAGCAGTTATAAACCGTTCGTTAGGAGTCTCTGAAAGTCTTGGGAGCTGACTGGTGCCTCCTGCCCTCCAGGGAGCCCTGTCCTTTAGCCCGTGGCCATGTGCCGAGCAGGCTCCGTGTGTCGGTGGAGTGGCCCGGGCTCGGACTGGGGGACAGGGTTCTAGACGATTTGCTGAATAGAAGTGGAAGGTTTCCAGCCTCGTGGCTGGAGCATGCAGACGAGCTGCTCATTTGCGGTCTCCCATGGCCGTCCGGCCGTCCTCTGGCTCCCGGCCTCTTCTGTACCCTGCGTGGCTCAAGACGTGGCTCAAGACGTGGCTCCTGACCGCTGCTTCCAGCCACGTCCGTGCGAATGCAGCACGGCAGGATTTATAAACTCAACCACTTCCGTTTCGCCCCACAGCTAGCCCAGAGTGTGGCAAGCACCTTCTGGAATGCTTACTTTAACGCTCACTACTCATACCCAGATTCCAAATCGGGAGTAATTCCAAGGAAAGAGTAGAACATTGAGAACCAGCACTGCGCTCGGCATTGTGGGAACTCCCGTGTGCTCATGGAGGGTAGGACAGCTCAGCAGCAAGAAGTTCTCGCTCAGGGGTTGGAGAGATCTCGTTGCCTGGCGTGTGACTTCGGGCGCGTCAGTGTCCCAGTCTTTGAAATGATGGAGCTAGATTAGGTGATCTCTAACGACCTGTGGGGTACCTGGCGCTGTACTGGGGGAGCAGGCTTTGCCAAACTCCCTGATGGACTGCCTCCCCCATTATTTGCAAGATGCTGCGTGAGCTGAACAAGTCCATGGCGAAGAGTTCAGGGAGGGGGCGTGGTTACACTCCATCCAGACTGAACGGTGTCCTGGGTGAGGATTCCGGAAGCCATGTTGGAGCCACGGAAAAGTATTTGTGTTGGACAAGGAACCTGTGCTCAGCAGTAGCACATCTTAATTCTTGGAGACGCTGGCTTTCCTCTGGAAGGGAGACTGAACGAGAGCAGAAACAAAATGATCCCGTCGGCTGGTTGTGAGGGATTCAGTGAGGTGGTGTGAAAGGTGCCGGGCCCGTGGCAGGTGTGGGCAGCTTGCTCTCTAGACGGAGCTTGCTCGCTCCTCGGGCCCTGAGGCGGGTGCCATGTGGCGTCAGGCCCCGTGATGACAGTGTGTACTCTGGGATCTTCCCGTCACCTTTTCTGCCAGTGGCTGATCGCTGGGGCGCTCCCTGGGGTAGGGGAACCTCTCCCAGAGTGGGCAGTCCGGCGGGGGAGAGAGCGGGGGCAGAGCCTCAGGCCTGGGCAGGTGCAGACCCGGCCATGCACCTTCCTCTCGGCTCTGCCCCCAGCCCTCCGCAGCCCTGCTCCGGGAAGGAAGCCCTCTCTGCATGCCGACACCGGGCGCCATGACTAGGGTGGCGGGGCGGCGCCCGCGGCCAGGCCTCCCACAGATGTTGTGCTTCGGAGGAGTTGGGCGCAGCAGCCACGTGGGGCTCTGGCTCCAAGAGGACAGGCTGCCAAGGGCCGGTCTGGGGGAGGGAGCCACGTCTTCACACTGGCACGGACGGGTGGGGCACATCTTTAAAAGGTGCTGCTGGCCCCTCCTTGGAAGGGTGTGGTTGGGACCCGAAGGTTTGGCAGAAACGCGGCCAGCCATTCTTTGCTGCACAGGCTCCTCTGACGTCACCCACTTTTTTCCGCTTCCTGCTCCCTGTTTGAGCACAAGTGCCCACTCGAGGGGGTGATTTTCGAGGAGCACGTGGTCATGGCACAGCTAGCAGCCTTCTGTTAGTCCATGCCAGATTGACAGAAATAATGTCCCAGCTGGGGACAGACCAGAGGAACAGTTGGATTTGTATTGTTTGACGATATTGTAATTCCTGGCCCCAGTGTGAGAATTAGCAGCTCAAATGTGGATCTCACAGACCGCTTGTGCTCAGAGAAACCGCTGTCCACTCAGAGAGAGGTGTGGGGAGTGTCGTCGCGGTGATCCGCCACGCCGCCACAGGCAGCAGGCCACCCTCCTCGAGGCTCAAGGGTGTCGTCAACAGTGACAAGCCCAGAGTGCGGCTGTGGGCCATTTTTATACTTAAAATGTTCTTGAAGTGTTCAAGATAACATTTAAGTCATCCTTTTTTCTATACAAGAGAAGGGTGATGGCGGCTTAACAGATCTGCTTCCCGCTGATACTGAAAGGTGCTCTTGGGAGGTTGATGCTCGAAGGCGAATGACCAAGTGTTTTCCAGCATCTTCTGGGGATGGTAAGGTGGTGGGGAAGGAAATCTGAGTGCCCATTAAGTGCCAGGTGCTCTGCAGGAGTGCTTTTAATGCACATCTCTCCCAGGCGTCCCTATTTTGTGGCACTTGAGCACTGAGGAGAGCGAGCCTCGGGACGGCTGAATGAATCCCCCCCAGGCTACAGAGCAGGGAGTCAGGAGAGCCAGGCTCTGCGTCCGGGCTGTTCGCCACCTTACCTGAGCGCATGTCCCTCGCTCCGGCCCCGTGTGGGGCCCCTTGAGGAGATCCTAACTCGGCCTTTGTTTCTGTCCCGTTAGGTTTGGCCGGTACAGGTGTGAGAAAGGGACCACCGCAGTCCTCACGGAAAGGGTCACTAGCCTGGAATTCGAGGTGCTGGAAGAAACCGTGCAGACGATGGACACTTCCTGAATGGTGTCCGTGGATTGGGGTGGCGGGGTTACTGCTCTACCGGACGGGGGGCAGTGGAGGCTCCCCCGTAAGACATTCATTTGGCAGTGTGTGCTGATGAAACCCAATAAAAAATGAAAACCAAACTGAGTGGCTGAGGCCTGGGGGTCGTGTGGTTTTTTGGCCACCAAGGCTCAGTGACCTGGCCTGAGTGCCAGTCTGCGTTCAAGCAGGCGTGAGAGCAACGTCACCCTCCTGAAAGCAGGTGAGGCCTCATCCGTTGCAGCAGTCAGATGGACCTTTCTCCCCACCCCTTGTGCTACTTGTCTTTCTTCAGGGCGGTCCCAGGTTTTCTTGTTTTGTTTTTTTAGGGTGAGGGCAGCACAGCCTTTTACCTCAGCAGCCAAATAGGAAGAAAGTAGAGACGATCAGTTCTAAGTACGCAGAAAATGCAGGTAGGTTAGGTGGACAGTTTGCTTCTCCGTGGCCGTGTACAACTGGGTGCGCTCCACTTGGGCCGGTTTCACGGAAGTCAGAGGAACGCTTTGGGGCTGTCGGTAATGATTAGGATACCATCATTTCACAGGCACTCAGGCCTGCTGAATGGTTGAAATCTCATGCCTCCAGAGCGTTCTGGAGTAGGCAGTGTTGCTCTCATAGTGTTGGACGTAGATGGCATGCAGAAAGCAAGTTCATCTGGGTCTGAGGCGGATTCTGCCAAGGGTGACACAGTAGAGGCTCAGAGCCTTAAGCAGAGTAGGTGTTAAAAAAAACCTGTGTGGAATCAGAAAAACCTTCAGTGGTAGAGGCGAGGCAGAAGATAGGGCTTCGACTCTCCCCTAGAGATAGCGTGCTGGGATACACAAGAAAGAGTCCCGGCACCAAGGTCTTCCAGAATGAACCCACTCTCGGTCCAGCCCCCCCTTGTTAAAACTGCAGAGAGAGGGGTAGGGAGAACAATGCAATTACTTAGGGCAGCATTGTGGCTGACGATTGTCAGAATTATCTGGGGAGCTGAAGAAAATTCCAAGATTACTCAGAATGCCTGGGGTCTGAGAAATGTTTTTTAAAGGCGCCTCGAGAAATGTTGCTGACACACGAAGCTGTTTTAAAATTATGAACCCATGAATTGTACACATTCACAGAAGTGACCCCTCTTACCCCATTTTATTTCAAACATGGAGAACAAGTACAAAGCAAAGGTTGCGTCTGAAGAAAATGTCTCAAACCCGACAGTGTTACAGTAGAACAGAGTTCACACATGGAAACAGAGCAGTGGCCCAGCCCAAGTCCTTTATCCCCAGGGAGGCCTGGGCCCCTGGTCAGCAAGTTGGCTGCAAGCGGACCACCTGACCAGAACGCTAACAGAGCGGGCGGGCATGTCTCTATCTAGCTGGAGGGCTGAACTGTCACCAAGTCAGCGGGTGACAACTTAGACCATTTGAGGATTAACTTGAGTATAAGCAAACGATTTCCTTCAGAGCTTGAGTTTTCCTTAAGTTCACATTTATAAATTAGTCTTCACAGTTAATCCTATTTGGGAACAAATAAATGAACATAGTTCTGGTTTCCTATGCATAATACAACTGTATGTTAACTCTTGACTTACATGGTCCATGGGTCAGTTTTGTGAAGGGGGGAGTGGCAACCATTTTGGGATCGTCTGCAAGGCGATGATGCTAGGTAACTTGCAGATTTTATTTCAAATTCTGTCAGCAACGCTGAAGGTAGATAGTCTTAGTCCCAGTTTACAGATGAAGAAATTAAGGCTCAGGCTAAGGAAGATGCCCAGGGTCGCGGCGGGAAGTTGCAGAACCAGAACTTGCACAGAGAACAGCCCAAGGGCATGTTTTGTATTTGTTTTTTGGTTTTTTTTTGTACCCCATGCTTCCTTCCCACGGAGGACAACGCTTAACACTGATTGTTAAGTGACCTGCCGGCACTGAAGCAGGTGACGGAAGTGCCTGCTACACGGCAGGTGTTCAGGAGAAGGCGGCTGAGCCGGACTGCATGGAAGGCACACGTGGCTTCCCAATATTATTTGCCTTCTGAAGCTCTGTGCCAGATGCTGAGTTCTCCTCATCGTCATTCATCGAGTTATAAACATAGATAAAATATTAGGAAAATCACTCTGCTTAAAAAAAAAAAAATTTCCACCTTATCCTTTTACAACAGAGCAAGCACACAGCTTGATTTTTTAAAAAAGATTCTAAGAGCTAAACCGAACTTGCTACTAACCATTTTGAAAGGCTCACTACAAATCACACCGTCTCCTGCAACCCCCCTGTTCTTACAAACCTTGACAGGTCACTGAAGGAATTATCCTCAAGATTCACATTACAGTCCAGACACATGGGGCGCGTCAGTGGCTCGCCGAACCACTCACCCTTGGTAACAACCCAGCTGAGATTGTCCACAAAAGTTTAAAGAAAGGACTTTCGAATTTGACCACCAGTTTACGTGTGACCAGTGCCCCTCCCCCCAGCTGCTCTGCATTCGGCATCTGCTGTAAAGCCCGGCCCCCTCGGGGAACCCGCTGAACCCTCTTGTCTTAGTTGATCTAGGCTACCAGGCGGCCACTTTGGAGAGAAGACTCAAGTAAGGCAAAGTGGTGCGGCTCTGCTAAGGCACGCCGTGTCCACGTTCAGGTGCTTGAAGTCCACACGTGCATCTGTTTGGCAACCTGGTGCACATATCCGATGTCCGGTCTCTGGTTGGGGTCGGGGTAGATGCACATACTGACCAGTTCTCGCAACTGTAAGAGAGAGAACGCTGCGTGTTATTTGTAAGGAAGCAGCAGCCTCGTGAGGCTCTGCCGGCACTTGACCTGTCTGGACTCCTTCAACCCTCGCGGCTCTGGGGGGTGAGGGCTGGCACTTCCGGTAAGGGACGGGTGTGCAGGCACGGCCACCGCGGAGAGCCAGCCGAGACCAGTCCTGCGCCTGTCGGGCCCCGAAGGCCACGCTCCGAGACCTCGCGAGCGGGTACGTCCAGACAGCTGTGAACTTCCAGCTGCCCACGCTGCTGTGTGCGCGCGTGTGTGTGTGTGTGCGCGCGCGTGCTGTCGGTCATGCGGATACCCAAACCAGAGGACAAAACTCAAGGCGAGGGCTTATTGATGATAATAAATGCATTAACATGCAGCAGGGCTGCAGTCTGCCCACCCCCTGGCCTCTTTATTGTGCTCATGAAAGACAGAGCTTTTAATTATACAGACACCGAAGGCTGCTCCTGCCTCGGGGTGGGGGAGGGGCGCCTTGAGCCTCTGATCGCCTCGTTCTTCTGATAGCCAGAGTGCCAATTATTTTAATGGTAATTAAGATAATGACCTTAAAAAGCCTACGTCTCAACTTGCATCACTGGGCTCGCTGCAGTTTTAAATACCTGGTGCTGGAGGGGCTGGCCTGCCCTGGGGTGGGGGGCAACGGCGGAGAGACGCTTGGTTCCCAATAAGGGGGCTCGTGTGGACTCGGTGGCCACGCTCAGGGAGTCTGGGGAGGGCGGAGGGGTCACGCGGAGGCCCCGGGGCTACTGTACGTGCTCCACGTTTCACACCTGAGGTGTTTCGGGCTGCAGACGAGGTTTTTCCGGGTCGGGCATTGGGAGCATCTCCTCCAATCCGCGTGCCGCCTTTTTGGGGTTCCGCTGCTTTCTCGGCACCGGGAAGCCCCCCGGACAGGCGCTGAGGCCGAGTCTGCGGTCAGCCCAACACGCCTGGAGTCTGAGGCTGCCCACGACGAGCACGTACTTTTCAGAGCCCGACAGCAGTCAGGGGAAGGTGGCGGCTGGCCCCTGACAGCTTAATGTACCCAAGAAAAACACATCAGGGTAAAGTCATTGTGACTCCCAGTTACTCCTCTGTGAGTGGACTGTGCGGTTGGCAAGAAGGGCAAGTTTGGTAAACTTCAGAAATCAAGAGAAACAGACAATAAAGTGTCTTTATACCCATTTCTAAGAGGTGATGTAAACTTCAAAAGTGAGGTGTACTGAGTGACTCCAGTGCTAAGAAGCATCTCTCCTCACCACACTGCCTAGAAATGCTGGGTGTACGAGGTGAAAGCCAGATGCCCTGGGGAGTACGAGGTCACGGAGTTGGAATGATGGACTTGGGAGGGAAGGGGGCTGAGGGCTTTACTCAGCAGATTCATTCATTTCAGCTTCTGTCTGGAAGGCAGAGAGAAGTTGTGATCTGCTCCAAATTGCAAGTCTAAGCTTCTAAATGGTACAGAGTTCCAAATTTGTTAATTTACTTATTTTTTAAAGTTTTGAAAATGCTATTTGTTTGTTTATTTATTTATTTATTTATTTGAGAGAGAGAGAGAGAGAGAGAGGTGGTGGGGGGGGGGTGCGGGGGACAGAATCTGAAGCAGGCTCCAGGCTCTGAGCACAGAGCCCGACACGGGGCTGGAACTCGTGAACCATGAAATCATGACCTGAACTGAAGTCGGATGCTTAACTGACTGAGCCATCCAGGCACCCCTCCCAATTTAAAACGGTAAGAAAAGAGGGGCCCCTGGGTGGCCCAGTTGGTTAAGCATCCAACTCTTGATAACTGGGTCAGGTCATGATCTCGTGGTCACGGGATCAAGCCCCTCGTTGGGCTCCATGCTGAGCATGGAGCCTGCATGGGATTCTCTCTCTGCCCCTCCCTCTCCCTCGCCCACACACACACACACACTCTCTCTCTCTCTCTCTCTCTCTCTCTCAAAAATAAACTTAAAAAAAAAAAAAGGTAAGAAAAGAAAAACCAAATGCAACTATTAACTTGGTTAAGAAATCTAGTTTTTCCTTTCCTGCCAACTTCCACTCCAGAGCACTTCGACTTCTTCCAACGATACGTAGAAGAATTCTGTAAACCACTGAGGCAAAGGCCATGAGAGTGTGTACTGAACAACCCAAGGACTGTGTACTCCTGGTCCTCTCTCTCTCCTCTGGGAGCGTGCAAAGCCAGTGAGCACAGCCTTAAGTATGAAGCCTGCCAAGAGAAGGGTGGCTGACGACCCTTTTGGCTGGCCTGCCTGGACATGGGGTTCAAGCACGTTGGGAGACCTGGTCTCTGCTGCTCAAGCCCCCGGGAGACCAGGGCTGCTCCTTTCAGAACCTTCGGGATGGGGATCGCGGCGAGCTGCACAGGTGGCGCCTCATCCCAGCTGGACACCTGGGTACTGGAGACATGTGCCATCAAGATACGCTGGCACAGTGGTTGGGGGCGGAGTCTCTGGGTTCAAATCCTGCCTCCACCGCTCGCAAGTTACGTGACCTCGGGAAAGTTACTTTAACCTATCCGTGTCTCGGTTTCCTCAGTAAAGTGGGAGTTGGGGAGCGGGGAGGACTCAACGGTAAGTCATAAACGTGGGCTGTTACCGTGACAGTAGCTTCCAGTCAGTGTTAACCTGGTGCTAAACTGAGCGCATCACGTGCATTACCCTCATCCGTACGCCGACCCTGTGAGGTAGAGTCTAGGATCATCGCCACGTTACAGACGAGGAAACGGAGACTCAGAAGGGACTCACCCGAGGACGGTGAAGGGAGCGTGCAAGTGAACACATCCGTCTCAGCCCTCACACCCTCACATCAGCCTCAGCCATCTGTCACATCCGCCCTCAGCCAGGCTGTGTCGTAAACCTGCCATTTCACCTTCACATTTGATTCACAAAGGTGAAATCTTAGCCCTATTTTCAAGAAGACGGACCTGAGGAAGGGGACGCTCAGCCAGTAGCTGGCACGACCCAATGCCAGACCTGTCCGTCTGGACCCAGAGCAGAACGCTGACGGTAAGAACCCAAGGTGTGACTCAGGTCTGTGACAGTAGGGAGACCAGTCCGCTTGCCGTGGCTTCCGGTCGTGGGAGCGGAGTAGCAGCCGGCCGGCCGGGCTACGGGGCAAGCCAAGGCCCCGCCGCCTCCCGCCTCCGCATCTGGTTCCTGTTGTCCGACACCACGTGGAGCCCGTCTCCGCGACCCGCAGCAGCGAGCGTCCCACTCAAGCACCGGGTTGGGAGCCAAAAGGGCAGAAGTGTGCCCACGGGGCCTCCCCGGCCAGCTCCTGCTGGATTCGGTGCCGGTGGGCAGGCCACAGACTGCTGCTGGGGGCCCACACTGGTGTCTGTGAAACCTCTCCCGTAAAACTAATCTACTTTGCCCCCTCACTGAGTCGCTTTCCCAGAAATGTCCACCCGGCGAGGTGAACCCCCGCCCAACCCCACAAGATGCCTCTGCTCGTGAGCCACTGCTGGCCATCGGAGTCCCCAGGTCTGGTGACAGCAAACCCACCTTCTCAGAGTAATGTTCTCCAGGGAGAGGTGGGTAGTCACATTGCTCGATCTTCTGGCAGAGGGAGAAGAGATTCATTTTATCTCCATAGAAGGGGCTCTGGAGAGCTGCCATCTGCAAGGGGAGAGGGTGAGAGGCATGAGTTTGCAGCCCTGAGGTCCGGGGACAAAAGGGACCGCTCCGGATGGCCGTACGGTCCTTCTCTGGTCCTTGCTGCGACTGTCGGGCAGGCTGGCTTCACAACCCCGACGAAGCTGGGATTCAATAGAAAGCAGCAGTTTTAACGTGATCCTTGTCTTATAAGCAAAGCAAGCGGCACAAGGTTTCAGTGACAAAACCCGAAGGGCAACGAGGCGGGGCCAGCCTCGCGCAGGCACACCCCGCCTCACACCTCAGCTCCCAAGGCCTGAGTTTTGGCCGTGCGTGCCGCGCCGGCAGACGGAAAGAGGCTCTGCTCACTGGGATCGGGGCCCAGCAGGCCCGCTCTGGTACCCTGTCTTCTACTTCTAAGAAGCAATTCCAAAGACACCCGTGGGAGGATGTCCGAGGAGTACATTTACGGAATTACTTACCTGAGGACTAGCGTGTTGGGAGTGGTGGGGAGGTAAGGTTTTGGTTTGCATTCTGGCTATTTCGCTAGCTGCGAGTTCAGGGTTCTCTTTGGAAGCTGGACGCCCAGACATCATCAGGGAGGAGGGGCGGGAGGAAGAAGGCTGGCCGCCGGCCACCGACTGCAGGGGCCTGGGACCCTCCGCTGGGCAGAAGCTCCAAGGTGGGAGCAAGTGCCCGGCTCTGCGCTCTGCCTGCTGCGTCTTCTGTCTTCTGCCCTCTGGTCTCTTCGTCCATAAAACGCAAAGACGCTCCACGCACAGGGCTGTGGGGAGGCGTGGCTGGCACCAGAGGCGCCAGGAGCTGAGGCTTCCCGGACTCCCCACCCCGACCGTTCAGGGCACTACTGGCGGGGTGTCTTCAGAGGGGGTACGTGGGAGCTACGGGCGGCTCCGTCAGGCAGCCGCGTGGCGGCCCAGCGCAGTGCCCGCCGGCCCCATCTGCTGATTAATCCACGATGGGATTCAAGTGCTTCTTGTCACTCCCACTCACTGTCGCCTGCCGCCGAGAGACGGCCCAACGCCTCCCGCTGATGAAGTGCCCTTGGGTAATTGTGCCTGCCCGTCCGTTTGGCCTCGGTTCCCTTCGAGGAGCCGGGCTGCCAAGGCCACTATGTGCAGACTCCTTGGCCGGGGCACTGGGCTACCCGAGGACTCCTCACTTGTCCTCGGGCCCCGGAGGACAGGCCAGCAAGCGTGATCTCAGGGCAGGAGGGAGCCCACGGGTGCTGGGTTTATGGGTGCCCGCTAGCTTTAGTGTCCCGGTCTGCCCCCAACCTCTGTGCACCCCCGTGAACAGGTCCGGTGGCCCCCAGGGCAGGGCCGGCCTCCTTCAGGAGGGCCCAGGGGGCTTCAGACCCAGGCAGCATCCTTGGGTCGACACACGGCCTTTGGGGAAGCAGCTGAGCGTGACCGGGAGACTCTGGTTTCCTCTGACCCCGGTCCAGGCGTCTGCCCGGGGCGGCACCTGTGCGCCCAGGTGCCTGGGCCACGCTCGAGCTTTCAGGTGGATGTTCAGGGCCGGCCTCACCCCTCCTCCCGTGACCAGGGACTCCGACCCGCCCTGAGGAGGGCTGCGGGGAGTGGCCCTGGTCCTCGGCAGGGAAGGCTGTGTACGTGGAGGCCCTGCCCACCGCGGGCTCCGCCAGCCTGACGGGGAGCTGGCTTTACCACTGAGTGTGCAAAACGGCATCGCTCGGGTGATGCGTTTCCAATAGTTAAAATGAGAGCCTCGGGTGCAAAGGGTTAATTGGGCAGCTTCAAAAGGACATCTGTTGCCACAGCGGAGAGCAGCTGAGGCTCCGGGGCGGTCACTCGGGGTGATCTGCGTGCCCCGCGAGTCGTGGCTAGATGATTAAGACAGATTTTCCTGGAAAGTGTTTCTGTTCAGAGTAGAAAGGACATTTAAAATGTTGGTCCACTAACACAGGCCCTGACTTTCCATGTGTCGGAGCTGGGAGGCTGGCGAAGCCCTTCGACGAGCCAACCTGATCTGCACAAACCTTGCTGTTTAGGAGTCCAAAAGGGCCCCAGAAATCGGTGGCCTTCAGCGCACCCCTGCCTCCTTTCCGGCACCCTCCCACACAGGCCTGACCGGGGTCGGCAGCGGCTCCACCAGGGAAGCCCTCCCCCCGGCCTCCCCGCTGACAGCGGCTTCTCCATCCACACAGGCAGATTCTAGTGGCAGCGACATCCCCCCCGCTGCCCCTCCAGCTGCGGGCCCTGGGCCTTCCACCCGGATCAGGGCACTGGGCTGTGAAGGAACCTCGGGCTGCCCGAGAGGCTGGGATTAGAACGATTACCCCGAACGACGAGATCCTCGCACCGGCGACCACCCACGTCTGCACGGGCGACGCAGAGGAGGAATCGCCGTCTGGGGCCGATCCTGGCCGTCTGTCAGGGCTGCTGGAGCCGTGGCTCTCAGCGCTGCTCCTCAAATGCAGAACTGTCCCTCTGTGGCGTTATCGGGATGACACACGACCGGGGACCCGGGAGAGTGCCGGCACTAGCCCCCGCCGGGGGAGCTCGGAGAGACTGGTGTGCGATCTGAGGTGTCACAGGAAGAAGGGCAACTGCCTTTGACTCCTGCTCTGTCGGGGCCTCCGACGCCCATCTTGTCACCTAGTGTCTCCCAGAGGCCAATCACCAAGCGGTCTGCAGCCCTGTTCTGCCACGAGGTAAAGGGCAGCCGGACCACGCTCTGGGTCAAGCCACGATTCCAAACGCGCCTCTGCGCCAGGGGCGGCTGATTCTTAGTCTGTTTCCCCCACTGCTTTCTTGCTGGGTCTCAGTCCCTTGAGGCTGCTGTGAGAAGGTCCCCCGCCGAAGATCCTGAGGCTGGCACCGGATGAGCCAATTCCTTCAGCTCGTGCTTCAGAGCTGAGCTCTCGTGTAAATAAATAAATTCCGCAGAGCCCGGCCAGTCCGCCGGACTGTAGTGAAAACAAAGCCCCGGGCCTTCTAACAAGGCCAAGCCCCAGCATCTCTGGGACAGAGGGGAGGCTGCTGAAGTCACTTGGGGCTCCTGGCTCCTCACAACCTGGTCTTTCGTCTCCCAGGGGCTCTGGGCAGAGGCCCGGGTCCCTTTCTCCACCAGGGGCGCCTACTCCAGAAGGCCTGCCCGTCCTGCGTGGCCAGGGCCTGGCTCCTGTCCACAGGGGAGTGGGCTCCGACAGGCAGCCTGGGGACAAGCGCCCATCCTGGCCACTTTCCTGCTGTGTGACCCTGGGAAGTCTCTCCGCTTCTCCGAGCCTCAGTTTCCTCGCACAGAGCCAGGCTGGGACTGGCCTAGCGTGATTTCCCCGATTCACCCCAACGTCCCGGGCGGCGCTGGCCTGGCGGGGCTCCCCGCTGCTGAGCCAATTGGCCGGTTTCTCCTGGTGCTGACCTCTTCAAGACAGATCCCAGTTTGCGCCCACTCCTGGGGGACACAAGCCGGTGCTTTGTGGCAGCTCCTCACTAGCCACGGGTCAACATCAGCATCTTAAAGTGACCTCAGGAGTTCCTCCCTGGATATGGGGATGCCGTGAAAGGGGCATGGTGGGCTGAGTAAAGGCTCCCAGAAACGTCTGTCTCTTAATCCTTGAAGCCTGTGAACGTGTTACCTTAAATTCCAAAAGGGAGTCAGCAGATGTGATCGAATTAAGTGCCCCAGATGGCAGGTTCTTCTGGTTGGTCCAAGTGGGTCCTAAATGTAACCACAAGTGTCCTTACATGAGGGAGGCCGAGGGGGATTTGACTGCAGAGGAGGAGACGTGTCGCCACAGTGCTATGAGGAGGGGGTCACGAGCCAAGGAATGCAGGTCACCTATTTTCCATGGAAAAGGCAAGGAAATGGGCTCTCCCTAGAACCCAGAGAAGGAACCAGCCTCACCAACACGTGCTGTCCACTGAAATCGATTCTGGATTTCCGGCCCCCAGAACGGTAAGTGGATAATGTTGTTTTCGACTTCGTGATAACCTGTTACAGCAGCCAGAGGAAACTCACACGGGGGGCTTTTGAGACTTCCAGTCCAAGCTGGGGCTCCCGGAAGGGCAGGCCTGGCCGCATCGGGCAGGTTTTCTCTCGCTCTGTGCTGTCGCCCCAGACCTCACGCACCCCCCGCCCCCACCGGGTTCAGGTGTGTCCCTCAGGAGCCACGCCGAATCCTCAGATGTGGTCTGGAGGGGCTGCGTGGGCACGGAGCCTCTGTGGCAGCTCCTCTCGCCGGCGCTCCTGGAACCCACCACAGGCTGCTTAGCGGGAGCTCCAGCCGTGTCTGCGGGATGTTTCCTCCCAATTACCAAGCCCTGGGCACAGATGCATCTCCCTCCCTGTCTGCTGGGAAAACATCCGCTCCCCGCGGGGCCGGGGGTGTGGGGAGAGGGGTGGTGGCCCGCAGCAGAGCCCCTGCCGCCTGACATCCTCCGAGAGGCTGGCCACGGCTGGCCACATCAGCCACACTAGCCCTCTTCTGTGGGAGGCCCAGGTCCTTAGATCAGTGCCTGCTGTCCCCAAGGATGTCAGTGCCCGAAGGAATTGACTGATTTCATTGACCTCCCACTGCCAACACGTCCCTCCCTGGCTGCCAGCTGTGCGGCCCCCCATGCTGCCGACACGTAAATCAGCTCAGCTGAACGAGAGGCTGGTGCTGGTGAGCCACGAACACGGACGCTGCCTTGTTAGACGCGCGTTTAGGTGCCGCCGAGACCCAGAGGACCGCCTACCGGGAACCCACGGGCCGAGTGTGGCAGGCCTGGGTGGGCATCGGCCTCCAGAAGCCGAGACAAAGGCTCGGGCAGGGAGCAGGGCGGCTCTGTGCCCGGGGCTTGGCGCAAGCACAGGGAGCCAGCTGCCACCCTCTGGCCCCGGGGAGATGAGCCTGCCGCCTGCCGCACCCACCCTGGGCTCACACCCTGGTCGGTGGCCCGCGTGTCTGTTTATGTTTGCAGACCCTCGGGGTTCACAGAGGCAGGGAGCGGCTTACGGAAATCCCAAGCCCGGAATGGAAAAATAAGAGGACCAAACCATCTGGACCAGGGACGATATCCATGAAGGCAGGGGGACAAAGCTGAGTCCTCCATGGAAAAGGGGGCCAAGCTGCACTCTGGTTTCCTGCTGGCCAAAGCAAAAAGGGAAACGTGGCCAGTTGTGGGGTAGATGCCAACTGATCGGCCCGCACTGGGTCAGCAGCTCCGGGCAGCAGGGGTGGGGGGGCGGGGGGGGGGCAGGGGCGGGGGATAATGAACTTCAGTGACCTGCCTGCCATTGCCAGAGGGCTTTCTCTGAGCCACGCTCTGTTGGTGCCTCACAGCAAGGGACGGTGTGACCCCATTTTGTACTGGGGCGACGGAAGCTCCTGGAAGGAGACGCTGACTTGCCCCAGGGCCTTCATGGGGTGAGGGGGCAGCTGAGCTCTGAACGCAGGTCCTTCTGCCCAAAGTGGCCCCACACCAGGATCCTGCGCGCTCTCACCCAAATTACCGCAGCCACGTGAGTTAGCTGCGTGCACGCGCGCGCACAGTCGGATTCAAACTCGCACGCCCTGCCCCCTGCTACGCGGAGGGCATCTGCCTGGTCCTGGGGAGACCGGGAGCGGCAGTCCGGCCCCCTGAAGACTGACCCCGGGGTGGACGACGCCCGGTTAGTGGGGGGCTGGAACCCCCTCCTCAGAGGGGCAGGGGGGCAGGGCTGTGGGTACAGGAGCACGGAGCCCAGGGAGGGTGGGCTTGGCTTTGTCACCGGCCTTAGCCCTGGTGGCCCTGGTGTTCACCTGAAGAAGAGACTGTACTTGGAGAGATGGCTGGAGAGACCCCGAAGTCAGGATTCATCTTGGGAGGCAGATACCGGTGCCAGAGATTCTGAGACTCCGGAGCTTTGCCCACCTGGCTTTCATTCACTGTAGGCAAAACGCAACCGAACAAGCCCTCTGGGGCTATTACGAATGTGCAGGCACGTGGGGCACCCAGTAAAAGCGGGTTTCTTTCCTTTCCTGTCATCCTTGCTGAGGAGAGTTCCGACTTTCATCTCTTTTCTCTTGTTGCTAAAGACGCCAATTCCCCTCCACATTCCCTCCCGCCCCCACTGTCCTTCCCAAGGTCACCGCCCACCCCCCTGCTCAACCTCAACCACTCTGACTCCCAAACCCCACGGCAGCCGGGCTGTGGAGGGAGACAGGGACGGGGAAGGACACAGAACGCAGCCCTCTTCCGCCTGAGGGGGCCAGGAACTGCCCTGCGCTCCCTGATCCACTGCGGCCACCAGGTGGGCACCACCGCACCCCGGCTGCTCCCGTTCAGTGGCCATTAAAAGAATTCCTCCCACCACAGATGCCCTGTGGGGTCCCGGAAAGCAGGTCTGCTCCCCATCTCTGACAGTCAGGGTCCGACTCCCCCTCAGACCTTCAAGATGACACCGTGGGTGGCCCACACTGCTGACCTCCGGGAGAAGGGGGTCCCAGGCACAAATGCCACCTGGCTTCCTCTTTAACCACTAGGTTGCTTATTTAAAATGAAATGTCTGCTCTTAAAAGCATTTGAGTTGCTGCGAAGTTTCAACCTTGCAAAGGGATCAGTTTTGACCTCAGAGTCTCAATCAGTAACGTGGGGAGGGGGGGACCCTACTGCCAAAGGCCCCGACCACAGGGGCAACCACGGTCCCCACGTGGATCAGCAGTGGGCAGCTTTTTCCTTAAGTTCACGCCCAAGGACTGTGAGGTCAATTCCCAGAGGCAAAAGTCCCAAGGAAGCCAAGAAACCAGTCTCCGTGACACCCACACACTCCCGGTGGCCCCTGGCTGCTACCTTGAGCGTCGCCGCCCTGGCGGTCACGGGCCACGTCAGCGTGATAAGGGGCCTCTTCAGCTTCTCACTTCTGAGCCAGACCCCACGTGTGCTCAAGTCAGCTCCGGGGAAAGCAGAAAAATAATCAAGGTTCCAATTTTGAAAGCAAACCGTGCTTTCTGGTCTCATGGCCCTTGGAGGATTGTCAAAGCTTTTCACATCTGTTGTTGCATTTATCTGGACGGTGACGGTGCAGGATGGGTACTATTCCCATTTTACAGATGGAGAGGCGGGCTCAGCAGGATGCACAGAATCCCAGAGCTGCCCAGCACGACGGGGCCAGGGCCAGGGTGCTGGAGGGTGTGGCTGCCAGCGTGAAGACACGGGAGGGCTCAGGCCCCCTGCCCTCCCACTGGCGGCTGCAACAGCTTCATGGCTAAGAATGGCTTGTGCTCCCAGACCCCCAAGGGTGGCTGGCCAGAATGAGCGGGAGCTTCTGTTTGTTCGTGGCGTCTCATGTCTGAGCCTGCCGAGACTCAGAAATATTCCCGTCCTTCCATCCTGATTGACCACCACATCTGGAAGTGGCCATTTGGTGGCTCCATTTCATGGCTCACGGGAGGGAACAGTGGTCTTTAGTGAGACCCATATTGCTGAGCCCGGGAGAGTGTGGACACCCTCTGTGGCGAGGGCTTCAGAAGCATGGGCCAGAGCTGACCCCTTCTGTCCCCAACAGAAGCCTGAGGCATGGGTGAATGTCAAACAGTGGACAGGAGCACCCTGGTTACCAGGGAAACTGGGGCAACCAGACCCCCTGCCTGTGCCACAGGCAGACACTGGACTCTGTTTCTAGTCTGTCTCCCTCTGAGCTGCCCAAGGGTGGCATGGAACCCAGTCTGCCACTGGTCACACATCTAACAATGTCCTCCAGCCCAACGGTGTTAATCAGGCAGACGATGGGCTGAGTGGGGTGAAGGACAGGACCCAGATGGTGCCCATGTCACAGGTGGACACCGTACATCCCTGGGTTCCCACCTTGAGCCGGTCGGGGGAGCCCTGCCCCGGCTGGGTCCCTGACACGCATGCCTCCCTGAACGCCGCTGAGCCGTGAGGCAGACACTCACCTCATACAGCAAACAGCCCAGAGACCAGATGTCGGACTTGAAGTTGTAGCCATTCTCGTGGATCCTCTCCGGTGACATGTAGTACGGCGTCCCCACTGCAACACAGGAAGACGGAAGAGGGGTGGGTGCTTATGCTCTGTGCGGGGAAGGACGTAAGGGGGAGGGGAAGGTGTGGAGGCTGGGGAGAGATCCAGCCTTGGTCTCCCTGGGTGCCTGGGCAGCCCCCTCTCACTCTCCGCCTGTCCCCCCTCAGCCAGAGGAGATGCTGGACAGGACCGGAGCTCCCACACTGGGTATGGTGCTAAAGCCCCTGGGGACAGGGACCTCCTCACACCTGAGAATCAGCCTGGGGACTGGGCAGTTGGGGACAGTGTTTCTGCCAAGGGCCCGGGGGTGTGGGATGCAGTGGCCAGGCTCCGGGAAGCAACTGATCAAATGTCCTTTAGGGTGAGTGCTTGAATCCTAGAAGAGTCCAGATTTCTCAACAGTGGGAAGGAAAAAAAAAAAACCCCAAAAAACCTGTTAATGCTGACCTAACATTCGTGTTCCTAACAGTCCCCCAAGGAGGCATACCCACTTTACAGATGGGGAAATGGAGGCTCAGAAAAGCGGCAGGACTACGGTTCAAACACAGATCTTTAGGCTCCAGGAAGTGAGCTCTTAGCCACTACCCTTGGCTGGCACCAAACGGCATGTCCAGACTTGGGGTTGGCCAAGATGTCTTAAATCAAACCGAGGACAGAAAAGATAATAACCATAAAAGAAAAGACTGATAAATTAGACTTCACTAAAATTACGGACTTCAGTTCCCCAAAAGACCATTTAGAGAGTCAAGGCAAGCTGCAGGCTGGAAGAAAACAGTCCTTCCATACATATACCCAACAACGGCCCCGTACACAGAATATTTTAAAGCATCTATAATTCAGTAAGTAAAAGACAAACAACCCCCTCTCTCAAGTTAGCAAAAGATTTGAAAGGGCACTTCACAAAAGAGAATTTCCAAGCGGCCAATAAGCACAACAAACAGGAGCCACGAAACTGGTCGATCTCGCAGACACGGTGTTGAGTGAAAGCAACCATGACAGAAGGGCATGCGCTATCTGATTCCATTTTTATCAAGAACAGCGTATGTATATACGTGAGAATTCAGTTAAAAAGCAGAGGGGGCACACCCTTGACGATGCGGAATTAATTGTACAAAGATGAGAGGGTGTCCTGAGAGGAGGTGAGCTCCTCATCACCAGAGGCATGCAAACTGCAGCAGAGGGGCTGCTTTGGCGGGGCGGAGGAGGGGCCCAGAGTCAGGATTTGTAAACAGATCTGTGGTCTGAGACTCTGATCCCAGTCCATTCGGAGGATGACTGTCCTGGATGCTTTGCGATCAGACCTTAAAGGTTGCTACACAGAGAACATTTCCACTGGCCTGCAGATGCCACCTGGACATGATGGTGGCTGCTGCTGCTCCAGCCAGAGTCTGTGTAAGGAGCCGGAGTCCAGGGGCGCCTGGGTGGCTCAGTCGGTTGAGCGTCCGACTTCAGCTCAGGTCATGATCTCACAGTTTGTGAGTTCGAGCCCCGCGTCAGGCTCTGTGCGGAAGCTCGGAGCCTGGAGCCTGCTTCGGATTCTGTGTCTCCCTCTCTCTCTGCCCCTCCCCACCCCGCCCCATTTATGCTCTCTCTCTCTCAAAAATAAATAAACTTTAAAAAAAAAAAAAAAGGGAGCCGGAGTCCAGCTCGGCAGAGGCTGAGCCTGACATGTGGCTTATGACCTGCGATGGAAGGATGTCCTGCGTCACGAAACACGCGCGACCCTGAGGGAGAACAGGCCTTTCAGTGAGCTGGAAAACGACAGGCGCCCTAAAGCAGGGGCCCAGGCCTCAGAAACTCGTGGGCCAAAGACTTCCTGGGGCAACTTTGATTTTGCCAGGTCAGGTGGTTTTAAAAGTACAAAACCCCAACTGCCAGTTAGTGGCACTATTATTATAAAAAGAGAAGGCGGTTTAACACTAGAATAAGTGGAAGAACTCACAATCTCAAACTCAAGGACGGTCCTTTACATTGAAAAGTTTAGCTGCTTGAAAACTTGATTACCTTCTAGCGTTTTCTCAAGTCATTAGAGACGGATGAGGACTTACCACGGCCAACTTGTAAAGGCTGTGAAGAGTGATGGGAAGCCCTGCTCTGGGCTTGAGCGCCCTGGGGCAGGACCTTGTTAACCAGAGGGTCCCGGTGCCCTGTGCAGGACCAGGCCCCTGGGGGGCATCTTCTAAGTGCCGACTCACAGAGTCAATGAATCCGTCCCCGCGTCGTCACTGTTAACACCTTTTTCTTGCAGCCTAATGCACACCTGTTTAATGTACTGCCGTGGAGGAGCCTACTGGTTGGTGCCGTATGTGGACACCAACACCCTTTGATGGCAGCAGTCCTCAGCAAGGGCAGCAGCCATCACTTAAATGCATGTTGGAGAGACGGCGTCCTATATGCAACCTCCTGTATATTCTGGTCACGAGGGAGCAAAATGAATGGGCAAATACGAAGTGGATGACCAGCTCTCAGACCAGACGGTAAGGGACTCTGGCACCAGGAAGGCTGTGGATGGAGGTCAGGGGCCCTGTCCCTCAGCAAGGGACAGCAGTGTCCGCTGCTGGCCACATTTCACCCCTACTCCTGGCCCAGGCCCTGGGCGCTGCGAGCACAGGCTGGTCCCGACGCCTCTCGCCACCCTCAGTCTTGTCCTCTGCTCATCTTAGACCCACCTGGGCCTCTACGGGAGCAACTTGGGACAGATGCCCTGCAGCGTGGCCAGGCCCACCTGAAAGAGAAGACTTCGAGTGCCCGGCCCCTGCTTGAGACCCTCATACTGCACCCCAGCCCAACCCTACCTGCTCTTCAGTTCACCTCTGTGCCTTTGCACATGCTGTCCAGGTAAGCTGCCCCTCCCCCAGCCAGGGAAAGCTAGCTGCTCGGTGAGGCCTGGACTTCTGGGTTGTCCCTCTTTTCTGTCACCACTTTCTCCCTCCTCGGGCCTGCCTGTGGTGAAGGCCTTGGGGAACGTGGGGAAAGAAAGGTCAGGGAGCACCACTTCTCCCCCATGCTGCACCCAACCTTCAACCTCTCCATGGCTCCTTTTGCTTTTACCCGTTTCCACAGCGCGGGGGAAAGGCAAACACCCAGATGAACGTGAACTTTCTTCTAAGATGCCAGCGCTGCAGATTCTATCCATCTGCCTGTCCGTCCATCCATCCATCCATCCATCCATCCATCCATCCATAATCACCCATCTATTGTCTGCTTATCTACCCATCCATCAGTCTATCTATGGTCTGTTCATCTATCCATCAGTCCACCCATTCATCTGTCCTGCATCCAGTGTTAACGGAGCCTTGATGTTGTGCTGGGCCCTCCCAGGAGTGGGCCCATCAGGAAGCAGTGAGTTTCCAGTCCCCGAAAGTGTCTAGAAGGACACAGAGAAAGGCTGGAGTGACCAGGAGCTGCAGCTGAATCACTTGTAGAAACCTGTTAAAAATGTGGACCCCGGCCCATCCCCAGACCTATGGGATCAGAGTCTCTGGGGCCAGTGCTCGGGACACAGCATCTCTCTCTAGCTCCGGGGAGATGCTGACACATGTCACAGTCTGGGGGGCTGCCTCCCCCCACCCGCCATGGTCATGCTTTCAGATGCCAAGACACCTGCGGAGCAACCAAGCTTACGAAGTGTTAACTTAGGGAAATCTGGCCTGTCCCCGCTGGGCACTGGGTCCTCGTGCCCCCACCCCTGGGCCGATTCTCCAGATCTCTTGACCCCACCTGTGAACTTTAAAGCTGGGGTGCTCAGCTTGCGCCAGGTGAACACAGCACCTCTTCCTGTTTTGTCAGCTTTTCCTGGGAGTAAGTCTGTAAGACCTGCTTTCTATACTGACAACAGATACTCAAACGTAACGAAGCATAATGCACAACTTGCATGAGTTTTAAAGATAAAATGAGACACTTCAAAGAAATCCCAAGCTTGCGGCTGGCCCTGGAGGATGCATCCCCAAGCCCCAAGGGAGCGGTGATTCTGGGGAAGATTGGGAGAAGCCAACAAGAGGAGGGGCCCTGAAGGCCACAGCCGACTGGGTCCCCAGTCCTGCCCCAGGGGCCCCTGCTCACTGCCAGCAAAGCAGCAGCGCAGACCCGGAGACACTCAGGCGGGCCCAAGCCCCCTTCCAGCAGCCTTCCCATTGGAGCCCCAGCCCCACCAGATCCCAGCCAGCCCCCGCCCTCACTCCTCGCTGTGGGGGACGGAGCTGGCGTATGAAACAGGAGCCTAACAAACCCCGACCTTCCCCGCGTCTTTGCCTAGAACTCCCGGATTTCAAACCGGGTGGATATCAGAGGAGAACGTGGGACCTCAAAGCGGAGGCTGATTAAAGGGGCCGCATCCCAGAGATGCGCCACTCCTGTCAAAACAAACTTTGCTGCGTCTGGAGATGCTTGCCGTGTTTGAAACGTGTTCATTAGATATGAAAAAGGCAAAGATTTCACATGAAGGAGACGCTGGCGTCTGTGGGCTGCACTTCTTCCCCACTCGGCAGTTTTGAAAATGGCTGGAGAAATGGGGGTCCCCGCCTGACACCCACCCGCCAGGTGTGACTGGGGGCTGGGACCCCGTGTACAATCGTGGCGGCAGAGGTGGGGACCGCATGGACTCGAGGCGGCACGCGCTTCAACCCCTCAGCAGGAAGGAACTGAAATTCTCTCTCCCAACCTCAGTTTCCCCAGTGGTGCAACAGAGGGGTTGCACTTGAGGGTCCCCGGAGGCCTCCGCTCCACCTCGTGGAGACTTGGCTTCTCTCTCTGGAAAACGGGGACAGGACAACTGACCCACAGGTGCAGGTGGAGGGGCTCTGGGAGGCCCCCTCGGGCCCCAAGAGGGAGAGGTGGACTGCAGCCAGGAGGGCGGGAGAGGGGGCAAAGCGAGCGAGCAAGTGAGCGAGTGGGGGAAGAACACAGGAGGGAGTGAGGACCAGATTCCGGAACCCAAGGAGTGGCTGGCTCCCTCCGGGCTGGGCCCTGTGACCCACATTTCCATCTCACTGTGACCTGTCTTGTGAAACTCCCTCCCCACCCCCAACATCCAACCAGGCCCCCACATCCTGAGAGTGCTCCCCTCCCCTCCACCCACCGACTGGCTTGGCCCTCCCTGTCCTGCCTATTCCCACCCTTCCTCTGCCCCAAGGCGGGGGCCCCTGCCCCCCATGCCTGGCTGGCTTCTTATCCCCCCAAGGGAGAAAGGCCAGGTCCTCAGCCTGGCATTCGAGGCCTCTCCAGACTGTCCCTGCTCCCCGCGACACTGGATCTTTGGGCAGCCACATAGGCTGCCACTCTGTGCAGCACCTGCCACTCTGTGCAGCACCCTGTTATCCAGGTGTTAGGGTCTCACCCAAGACGGCCCGGGGGTGTCGGATGGGAAGGCGGGCGGCCGCGCTTCGGGCTCTGGCTGGAGCACCCCGCGGGCACCGCGAAGGTGCTCACCTGGCGGCACCCGGGCTTCCTCCTTTGTTAATGGACGGGGATGCTCCCCTCCCCCAGGGAGGCTGCAGCACTGTCGCCCGTAACACCCGGGGTACAATTATTAGAACTGCACTAGGACGGGGGAGACTCTAAGTGGATTCCGCAACCCGCCGCCCCCCGTCCCGCCCCCAGGCTGTAAGTTCCAGAGAGCAGGGGCCTTCCTGGTGAGCGGCCCTGGGGCCGGCCTGGCACAGAGCCGGCCAGGTGAATGAGCGGACAAACAGGTGAGCTGCAGTTTGCTTCCCAGCCAGGATCCCGTCTTCCTGTGCTGTCCTCTTGAGACCCTCTCCTTCCCTCTCTGGTGTCAGCTCAACCAGGAACAGTCTGTGCCCTGAAAAATGCCAGGGTGTGGCAGACAAGCCAGGTGCCCCTTGCCAGCCAGGTGTGATCTCCCGGGACCTCCACCAGATCAGAGTTCAGAAACCAGATGTACCTGCCGAAGCAGGTTTTCTAGGCCAGTTACTCCCAAGCGTCCTGGCTGCTGGAACGGGCAGGAGGTGGCCCAGGGGACGTATCTACACGAAGTGGGGTCCCCAGGGGCGCTTGGCTGTGAGGTCCGTGTGCCCACTCAGCAGCTGTTCCCCAGGGCCTACCCGGTGCCAAGCGTGGGCACGCTCACGGGACTGTCAGCGTGGCAAGGACCGGAGGCCATCCTCCCTGCCTGCAGCCCTGCCGGGAGGGTAGATGAGCTTCTCCCCTGAGTGGCTGGGCACCCAGAAAGCTCATCTGGACTCAAGCCCATTTCCCAGGATGCCGTGGCTGTGCCTGGAGAGGAGCGGACACCTCAAGGAGCTCTAGTCCCTGTGGGCCAGGTGACTACAGGGATGTGGTATCCCTCCCTCTGGGCCTCAGTTTCCTCATCTGTCAAATGGAGATAATAAACCTCGTTTGGGATGACTTTTTAAAAAGCCACACGTTTCAGACATCTTTTAAGCCTTGTCTTCTTTGTTAACTCACGTCTTCGGTGAGGTCGGTGACTACAGAAAACGGAAGCAAAGGGGCAGCCCTGGGAGGACCGGGCACGGCCCCGGACCCCCCCAGGGCTGGTCAGGGCACAGTTTAGAGACAAGAGCCCGGCACCCAGCCTGTACACAGGGGCCCTCAGGGGACAGTTTTGCCTGCCCCTTCCCACACCACCCTGGGACTGGCTGTGTCTGGGGGCCTCCTGAGAGCAGGGAAGGCTGCGGGATCCCATCTCCAGCACCCAGCCCTGGGCCAGGGCGGTCGGCCAGGAGAAGGGAGAAGGAAGGAAGTTCTGCCCTGTGGTCAGGCCAGGGGTTGACAGCCTGGGAAAGCCAGCGTGCCCTGACCGCTGTACCTGTCTGGGCTGCCCCCACTCGGACCTGCGAGGTGGCTGAGGCCCGGCACGCGCCCTGGGCACAGGCTGCCTCCCCGCCCACCCCTGATCCCAGCCTGCGGCCGCCCTGTCACTGCCGCCGAACAAGCAGGGCCTGCTCTCCCAGCCCTACAATTTGTCTTGCAGCTGCCGCCGTTGCTCGGAGCCAGACACTTGCTTGTAGCTTGTGAGCTGTGTATGGGCAAATCTTTCATTTTTCTTTCATTACGCCGGCGTGTACTGTCACTTAATTTTTATGTATGCAATCCTTCCTGACAAATATGATCTGCTGCCTGGTAATTCGTCTGACGCTCATTCTGTTCCGCGCTCTAATTACGGCTTCTATTCCTGACACCGAGGCAGCCGCTCTGCCACCGCTGGGTACCGCACCTGTCAGCCCGGCCATGGCATGACTAATGCCCTTTCATGCCAGCCTCGTGTTAGCAAATACAGAGGCGGGGAGGGGCCCGGGGGAGGGAGAGGCAGAAGGGGATGCGATTTGCATAAGCCTTGCCAGGGGGTCAGCAGCCTCAGGAGAGGAGGTAGTTGCCAGGGTAACGTGGCTCCCGCCACAGCATCCCCACATAGTAGGTGTGCAGGGACAGCGGATACATAATTCATACCCACGCGCGGGGCGTGAAGGAGCCCTGACCCCCGAGTCCCTTTCTGAGTCACGACGCAACAGCAATTAGTCTGATATCTTGCCGGAGCAAATTTGTGCAGGAGACTTAGCTGTGGCAGACCCGCACTGTGGAGAGGGGGCCTTTCTCCCACGTCGGGGGGGACTTCGGGCCCTGGGTTTCAGCTCTGTGCCGTCTTGCGGTGGAGCCCAGCCCTCGGTTCTGAGAGTGGTCCCATGCCAAGCCCCCTGCGGCCTCTCAGCTCCCTGGCATCCCCTGGACACGGGCACAAGGCCCCAGGAGGGCTCCTTCCATCCACCACTGGGCCCGGTCGCTGCTCGGAGGCCTCGGGAAGACCCCGGCCTAGCAAGCAGCCTTTTCCCCAGTTCCAATTCCTTCTCATTAATATAATAAGTGCACCAGTCCGAGTCGATAAACTCACACTGTCGGACGAGCCCGTATTTCTGCCCGTTCCTAATGATGTGATCTTAACTGGCTCTGACGAGCGCGCAGTCTCCTCCGTGGAGGGACCGAGAGGAGGGACCTGACTGACAGGGGACAGAGGCAGTGGCTTTAACTCTTCTCTTTGACAGTTGCCCCTGAATGTCTGGCCTTTTGAAACTCCTAAACCAGAGAGGTAAACAGTCCCAAACTCACCGAAGCACTGATTTTCATAAGGAAGGGTCTGAGGGGACCAGGGAACAAGGCTTCCTCTCGGCACGGCAGGCTGGGGGGCTCTGGAGGGAGAGCCAGCACAGCTTCCACGGCCCAGCCCTGGTCTTCTGGAGGAAGCGTGGGCTCCGGAGGAGAGGCCCATGTTCGAGTCCTGGCTCTGCTATGTGACTCAGAAGAATCCCTCAAGCTCCCAGGTTCCAGATTCCTCGTTTGCACAAAGGAAGGGTCCTGTGGACCCTCCCGGCTATTAGAGGTGTGAGTAAAGTGTCATAAACGCAGGGGACGTCCTTTCAAGCCCTGCCCACACCCCACATTCAGACACACACACACACGCACATGCACACTCACACACTCAGACACACGCACTCACACGCGCACACACACATCAGAGCTGCTGATCTCTTAGTGCACTTCTCCTGATTGTGTGCTTTACCCCGAAAGCCTCTAAGCCATCGGGACCTGTATGAACAGTGACAGATTCCACCAGGAAAGTGTGTCTCCGGGAGAACACCTCGCTGTCACCAGAAGCTGCTTTCTGTACTCACAGCATGCCGCAGGCACTCGGGGAGAGGGTGGGGGACACACAGGCTGGGGCCGTGGAGAAAAGAGTGGTTCCCAAGGGAGGGGGTCGGCCTTCACAGGGCAGGTAAGCCTCAGGAGCACCTTCCCCGGCAAACGCCACCTCCAAGAACCAGGGACAGGCTCGCTGGGAGCAGGATGCCCCTGCCATATCTGCGTCCTTCCCACCCAGCCCTGGTTAAATGTGGATATGCCCTGCTGTAACGCACAGGGGACCCCCACGTCTGTGTTCCACTGGGGGCCTCCCGGTTTCTCTTTCCTAATCAAATGAAAACTCCTCATCCTCCAACATTCCACGTTTCATACCCAGTCACGTACCCGGTGTATGGATTCGGAACTGTCATTGCTTCACGGAACCCGAAACCCACGCGTGCCCAAGTGTATCCCCAAGTCCAGCCCTCAGGTGCTCTCCAACTCTGGGAATGGTACCGGCCCAGCGAGCCTGGCACTTAGGCACCCCTGTCTGCGGCACCCCGCGCACCCCACTCTCCGGCTCACCCGTCCCCTGCTCCCTGCACCACAAGCTCCCCTGCACCCTTCACAGTCCAGCGACAATGTCACCTCCTGCTGGGTGAGACCCTGGTAACCTGGTCCCTGGGGCTTCAAAACTGCCGTGTAAAAGCCAAAACCTGAAAGAGCGCCAGTGTCCCCCACCAGGAGGACTGGACCGAGCGTGGGGCATCCACGGGACGGAACACGACGGGAGAAAGAGAAAGACGGGACCGCCATCCCGGACGGGCTCTGCCGTCCTTTCCTGGAAGGGGCGGCGAGGCAGCGTGAGGACGCAGGGGACCCCCAGCCGAGGCCTCTCAGTTCGCCCTGCTCTGGGTCACTGTGGTGAAGAGGTTAGTAAAGACTGGGGCTCAGGAAGGTATGTTCCTGCGTTAACGGACCAAAGGCCCTGTGGGGTGAACATTCGCATCTCCCTGCAGGGTCGCCCAGGACCGCCAGCCGCTGCTGGGATGTGGGCACAGGCCTCCTTACCTAGGGAGTGGGCTGCAGTGGTCTCGGAGCTGAAGAAGCGACCCAGGCCGAGGTCACCAAGCTTCACGACGCCCGTGGCCGTGATGAACACGTTGGCAGGCTTGATGTCTACAGAGGAAGAAGGCAGCTGGTGTGGGGGCAGAAGTTGGGGGGGTGGCGGGTAGGGCAGGACACAGTGTCGAGCATCTTGCGGGTCCTCGGGGGAATTGGAGAATGGGCACGTGCGAGGCCCTGGGCTGGACTCCCGGACTCCCCGAAGGCCAGGCAAGATGCTCACACGCCCCTGTCCGGGGAATACAAAGTGGTCCAGCTTCCTCACGGATGTCCCCAGACCATTCTCCCCAGAGCAGGGAACGCTGCCTCCTGGGCCCCAGGGGTGCCCAGCACCCCCCCGCCCCACCCGCGGGCTCTGGGGGGGAGTGGCGGTGCCCAGACCCCGCGGGCTCTGGTGGACGCGTACCTCGGTGCATCACCCGGCGAGAGTGCATGTGTTCCACGGCGCTGCACAGCTGTGCGAAGTACTTCCACACCGTCCTCTCGGGGATGAGCCGCTTCTGCTTCTTAAAGTACTGCGGTGGGGAAGACAGACAGGCCTGGGGGATGGGCTGCAAGGGAGGTGGCCACGGGGCAGTGCCCCTGTCCTGTCCCCAGCGGTAGCTGGCACCTGGCACGGGGGCGGGTGGTCAGGCTGCTGAACAAACAATACATCTGGAACGGAGGGTGCTGTGCTCCCGTCTACACTTCAGCCCCAGACGGCCCTCCGTGGCCACCGGTCCACCCCCACCCAGCGCTGACCTCCCTGCGGGTGGAGCAGGTCTGGCCCAGAGTGAAGGTCCTAGAGGACTTTGCAGAATGGATGCCTGGTCTGCATCTTGAAGGCTTCTCTCAATCACACTTTTTCTGGCATTTTCCGGACACAGGCCCGTCTCCCACACAGCCTGATGGGGAAGCTCCTTGCTGGAGCAGATAGGCATGGACTCTGTCTGCCCCTCGCCCCAGCTTGGCCCAGAATGGGGGTACCCGGTGCCTGGTGGTTAAATCCCAGCTGCCCTGTCCCTGGGAACCCAGGCACTAATCTACTTCATTGCCTGAAAAAACATATTTAATGCTCCAGAAAACAGAACGAAACCCAAAATGCCACCCAAGCTGCACTGAGTGAGCCGTAGGTAACCAAAGGTCCCGGAAGGAGCACACGGGGAAGAGGTCCTCACCCATGACCCTCCGGGGAGTCTCCCGTGAGCCAGGCCTGAGCGGTGGGGTGGGGGGTGGGGCAATGACTCACGCACACCGGTAACCTGAGTACTGGGTTTTTGTTCAGAGGCTTTTCGCTCCAGAACAACCACCTTTTCCAAAGCAGCCAGAGGTGAAGCCATAGGCCCATTTGTTCGGGCAGCTGCTCGGGTGCAGGGAAGACAGTGGCCGCCCCAGGACACGCTCCTGGCCTAGGGAAGGGAGTTTGTGGCAGAAGACAGGACCTGGGCTCACACGGGTAAGCACCCGCCTTGTGCAGCCACTGTGCTGGGCCCTCAGTAGGGGTGACTGCACCCATCTTACACACGAGGAAACCAAGGGCCACACAATAGCTGGTAAGGGGCAGTCACGGCTCAACCCCAACCTCCCAGGGCCAAGCTCTTAACCCTAATTAACTCTGAATGACACTGGTAACCACTGGATGAGGGACTGAGCTCAGAGAGGTTCAGGAACTTGCCCAAGGTCACGCAGCTGGAGTGCCAGAGGGGGGACTTGATCTGGGCACCTCCGACAATGGGACGGTCATGGCCGAAGGCCCCTGGCCTGGCAGTAAAGCCCCATGAGGCTCTCCCGAGGCTCTATTCTGGGACAGGGACCTCACGGGTGAGCTGCCGAGGCTCCCAGCACAGACCGCTGGCACAGGACCCCACTCCCCTCCATGCTACCCCGGGTCTCCGTGGTGGGTTGGGCTGGAGCGTTGTTTACGCTGTGATGTTGGTTAATCCTCATTACAGCTTTTAAGCTCGGCTGCGAATGGTGCTTTTCTAAATGTCACGTCCTATAAGCGCCGTGTGACATTTAGCGGGAAGGCGCAGAGTCTCTGGTGGGTTTTGGGGTGGCGGCAACTCTCAGCTTCACTGTCCGTCATAAATAACGTCGGCGCTGTGGCAGTGGTGGCACTGCTTGGCCTGAGGCTGCGGGCCCTTGGGACACAGGGCCTAGGCCAGTAGCCTTCAGGCTAGCCCAATGGAGTGGCCGTGGTGCAGCCCGGCCTGGGGCCCCGGCAAGATTCCCAGTTCCCCTCAGTACCCAGAGGCAGCCAGAGAGTGGGAAAGGCCACTCGGGGAAACTGAGCTCCTACCAAGTCCCAGGCATTGTGAAGAGCGTATTACAGATGGGGAAACTGAGGCATAAGGCCCCCTTCCCGCCAAGGGAGGAGGGTCTAGCAGGTGTGTCTGCCTCCAGACCGAGGGTGTCTCTCCTGCCCTGCCTCTCCCGCTTGCTGGGGGCAGCACCCAGCCAGGGCCCTGCAGGGGAAGTGGCTGGCACTGCATCAGAGGGAACAGGAACAGGCACGGGGGAGGGCCCTGTGACCGAGAGAGAGGAGGTACCGTGTCAGGAGGGGAGGGCTCCCGAGATGGGGCCGGGAGGCCGCCCCCCAGAAACCCAGCAGGTATGTGACCAACTTGATCTCTCTGGGCTGGTGTGGGCCCTGAGGAGGCCAGGGAGAAGGGGAGGGCAGCTGGGGAGGGGGCACCCCACCCCCCAGGCCAGGCACAAGGTGCTGGACACCCACATGCCTCCCTCCTCTCTTTCACCCGGAAGGAGCCTGCACCCAGCCCCGCACCCAGCACCCCCCCCCCACCCCGCAGTCCCTCACGCACCCCCAGGACAGAGATGGAAACCGGGCTTTGTGGGCAAGGGGTTTGATTTGCCCAGTCGCCAACCCCCGACTGTTTGATTCCAGCCCCGCTCTGCTGACTGAGACGCTGCAAGGGGCCTGGGTCTGCAGGGGCTTCAGGGTGCAGCACCCTCGCCATGGGCCACGTCCCAGGGCCCTTCCTCTGTCTCCCCTCCACCTCCTGTTCACGGATTCCACTCCCACCCCCCACCCCACCTTCTGCTGGGCATCTAGTCTTTCTTCTAGAACACCATACAAACCATGTCTACTCCCCACCATGAGTCCCGGGAAGCTCCCTGCTGACCTTGGGGCAAGGTCTCGAATCCTGGGCCCAGACGGTGAGGCCCTGGGCGACCTGACTGCCCCACCTCCCCCCGCACTCCCTCCACCTCACCCAGTACTTTGTGGACTCTGGACTGCTCATCCCACTGGGTTCTTGCAAGCTGTTCTGCTACAACACCCCCCTCCCCCCTGCGCTGTCTCCTTCAGGTCTCAGCTCAGGCCACCTCCTCCAGGAAGCCTTCCCTGGCTCCCACAGGTCCTGAACTTGGCTTGCTCACATGGCCTTGTGACTTTTTGTTCGTGGGTCTGCCCTCCTGTTAGAAGGCAAGCTCCCTGAGGGCAGCACTCACGCCTAGGTCTCGGCACCCAGCGGGTGCTGGATGCGTGTGTGTTCAGCAAGAGAACGACATGTGAAGGAGAAACACGGGGTGGGGGTGGGGGGGTGGGGGGGAGAAGGAAGAACTAAGACATGATAGAGCACATCTGTTCCCACCAGGGATCTGTGTGGAGATTAACATCCCGGCAAACACATTAATATGTCAACGAAAATATAAAAGCAGGTGATAACAGCTCAAGTAATGCCGCTTCCCAACGACGCCCGAATTCCTAGGAGCCAGATTTCAGGAGAGCAAGCGCTGAGCAATTGCTCGGTCCCCAGCGCCTGGTGGGAAAGACGGAGAACCCATGTCTGGCCCCTTTTGCAAGTGTTGCCGGGAGCAAGGTGGGGGCTCCGGCGTAGCTGGCCTCGCTCAGAAGCAGATGGACTGGGCTGGGGGAAGGAGGCGGTGGGGGCCCATGGCCAACAGCCTGCAGGCTGGTCAAGCCAGCAGGGGAGTCAGGGCCTTGAGGGAGGAGCATAGAGCGGGATGGAGGGCTGAGGGCTGGGGCTTGGGGGTCCCACAGAGAGGCTGTGTGGCCTCAGGCAGGCAACTAAATCTCTCTGAGCTCTGCTGAGGACGGTGTGTGCTTAGTGAGTGATGTGTGTGCTCAGCACGGTTGTGGCTCACAGGAGGTGCTCCAGCGATGGAGCTGTGATGGTTCCTGAGTCCAGACTCTCGGTGGGCCTGGGCCTGGGCCTGGGCCTCAGGATGGGGGGCAATGGGGGCAGGGCAGTATGGGGGCTGCCGTGGGACACAGAGCAAGAGCCAGACCTGGTAAGTCATTCAACCTCTCAGAGAGCCCCGCCTCAGCCACTGCATGGAGTGAGGTGTCCCTCCAGCGCTGGAGCGGCCCCAGGGGGATCACTTGGGTGCTGATGCCTGGAGGCCCTGGCTAGGAAACAGAGAGCGGCGCCACACAGGCACGGCGCTATCCCCGTGTTACTGGGTATCCTCGGGTAAGTCTCTTAGCCTTTCTGGGCTTAGTTTTCCCTTTGGAAAGTTGGACGCACAACACCTTTTCCCAGATTCTGTGAGCTGGGGTCTGACCTAACGTGGGGTTCTATCCCTGTCTCTACCATGAGGCGGCCTGTGGGCAGCCTGGGGCAGCCAGAGGCGTGCTTTCTGTCCATGGCTGACCCTCTCCCAGAGCCCGAGCGGGCACCCTCCAGGCCACGGCTGAGGCCTGTGAGGCACTGGCCAGGGAGGCTGAGTGGCCCTGGTGGACAGCCTCCACCCGAGGCCACAGCAGCAAAGACTCCAGGCCGAGGGGCTGCCTGATCCTGGGCTCCCTGTGTCTGGACAGTCCCCGGGGCCGGCCTGCCTGCCGGCCTCACTCACCTTGATCATCTGCGAGAGGTCACCCGCATCGGCCAGCTCCAGCACAATGTTCAGCTCGTTGTCCTCAATAAACGAGTCCAAATACTTGATGATGTTGGGATGATTTAGTTGCTGTCCAAAGAGAGAGAAAGAGGGGGAGGCAGAACCAATGAGGGCTGGTCCAGCCTAGCGCCTGCCCCGTGCTGGCTCACAGCAAGTATTCATTAGCAGGGCCCTGGCTTTGCTACACAAGGGAGTGTCTTGGGGGAAAGGCCTGTGCTTGGGAGTCAGGCAGACCCAGGCAACACTGGGAATGCCTTTCTGCATCTCTGAGTCTCAGTTTCCCCATCTGTACAATGGGCATAATGTATTCATGAGTAGTAGTGAGCATTAGATGTGCCGAGGCCTCTAACACAATGTCTAACTTGGTGACTGCCCGGACCTGAGACTCCATGGACACCTGTGGACAGGATCCTCCTCCTCCTCCTCCTCCTCCTCACCACCCGTGACCCTCGGCAGCAGGGCTGGGCCCCCACTGCCCTATTGCTGTGCTCAGCAGGCCTGTGCTGGTGCTCCCAAGTGCGCCCATCTCCCTTCTTCCTCCCTCCTCTCATTTTGACACATCCTTGTGAAATCCTGAAAAAAAAAACCCAACAGTTCCTGGCGTGCTCTGTGCTGAAGCCCTGCCTCTGGCCTGACCACCACGGCCCACGTGCTTTCCAGACAGGACAGCTCCCCACCAGCTGGAAGTCAGCCCCCGCCTGGCTAAGAGGGGACAGACCTTGGCAACTTTTTATAACTCAGACTGACTGTTTCCACCAAATGATTCCAGAGTCTGGGAAAGCAGAGGGGACTCAAATATTCTGCCAGGGCTTGGTCGGCCAAGTCCACGGGGGCGGCTGTCAGCAGACAAGCAGAGGCCACCGTCGCACACATTTTCTAGAAGACCTGGAAGTTGCTGTGAGAGGGGTGTGGATTTGTGCTGTGTGCCGACCTGTGCCCGCCTTCGGATTCTAAAATGAGGGGGACCTTGGCAGGCATCACATGGCTGTGCTCCAGGTCTGGGTCCGCAGACACCCCTCAATCAGAAGCCACAGGTGGCCTCTGTCGCTGGCCATGTGTCTGCCCCTCCCTCGACTCCACTCTATCCTGATGTCCACTGCCCGTCCGAGCCCTCAGGCCCCCTGTCCTGGGCCTCACCCCCTTTGTCAGCACAGCAAACAGCATGATTATAGTCTTAGCCTCTACATTTAGGGCTATGCTCCGTTTCAAATAAATTTTTATGTACAGCGTGAGGCAGCGGTCAAGGCTCACTTCTGTCCCTTTGGACGTCCAGTTTTCCCAGCACCTGGACTAAGAGTCTTTCCTTCGTCCACTGAACTGTTGTGGTGCCTTCGTCAAAAGTCACCTTTACCCGGATTTTGTTTTGAGGCCTTCCCAGAGCTAACGCTGGCCATCACATCAGCTGATATTTTCCATTTACCAAAAAAAATATCAAAGCGAGTGGAATGCTGGCACTTGATCAAGTTGAAAACGCTTTGAAGTCTCGAATGCACCTTATGACGTGCCAGCGCTGTTGTTATTATAAACGAGAGTCCCCTGCTCTTTCAGCCCACTCTTGGCGCTCACCTCCCCACCCCCCCACCTCCCCGGGGGGACCTTACATCCTCCCAGGGAGGCCTCCCCGACACCCACCAAGGTCATCAGCAGACTGGGCAGCACAGTTTTTCAAATGACTTGGAAAGACTGGAGGGGGTTTGGGTGGGAATGAAAGCTTCAGTCAAGGGGGCTGTTGCCTCGAGGTGCTGGCTCCTGGGGGGAGGAGGGGGAGGCCTCTCTCCCTGCTCCCAGGGCAGGCCTGAGGAGGGCAGGTGACGTCAGGGCTCCCTCGAATACCCCGCCAGGCTACAAAGGTACAGGCTGGGGCGAAAAGGGACCCCCAGAGGTCAGCTGGGGGCAATCCCCGAGGCCTGGAGAGGGAAGGGACTGGCTCTGGAGGACGAAGCCCGGTCCAGAACCTGGTCCAGTAACCGAGGACTGCTGTCCACCCAGAGTCCCCTTCTGAGCCTGCAGCCTGTTGGGGAGCTCAGGCGTGTCTCAAAGGGGACATGCCTGGGCCAAGGATGTAGGAAGTGCTCCAGAGGTGCGAGTGGTGGGGTTTCGTGGTTTGTGAGCGGGGGAGGGGTAGCTGCTTTGGCTTCGTGTATCTAGGGTTCAGGTAAGTAACACCTCAAGATTCATCTCAGTGCAGCTCCTCCTGGCAGCATCGGCCACCCTCTCGCTCTCTGGCGTCCCGACAATCCACGCCCGTGTCTCTCTCTCTCTCACAACCTGGAGCTCCACAGGGTGGGGCTGTCCCTGAGGTCCCGCGCCATGCCTGGCGGTCGTGCTGGCTGCCGAGGGATGGACGACGGACAGATGGCCAGACGGAAGGAAGGCAGAGGTGACAGTAAAGGGCTCAGGTCCCCCCCCCCCAACTTGAATCTCTGCCGCCAGGGGCTTTGCTCCGTCCCACTCGTGGCCCCGCTGGGACGTGACACGGCAGTCTGTGAGGATCTGTCTTCCCTGCTGGCTGCATCCTTGTGCCCAGCACTCAGTGCTGCTCAAAACTGTGCTGACTATATGAACACATGATCTCTGCCCGTGTTCCGACAGGGTCCGCCTTCCCGCCCCACGTCCGGGGGGGGGCCTCTGCACTGGGAGGTTTTGGGGTTCGGGTCCTGGCATGAATGACGTGAATGATGTTGCCCAGTGGCCCCTCTGAGAACTGTGGTTCCCTTTGTTTTGCAGGAAACACCTCGCGCCCTGGCTCATCCTGTTGACTTCCTCTGGGCAGGCGGGGAGCTGGATCGGCGTTCTGGAAAAGGGCTGGCGGTGAGCGGCAGAGGTTGTGACCACGATGACAAGGGCTGCCTGTGACCGAGCACTTACACACAAAAGATGCTACACTGAGCCCTTCCAACCCATTTTCTAATTCCCCCGGCACCTGAGGACAGTCCTGTTATCATCATTCCCTTTTACAGATGACAAAACGGAGGCCGCGAGTGGTCAACAGCTTGCCTATAGCCACATAGCTAGTGAGTAAGGGGTGTGCCCACTTCCAGAGCCATGGTCAATGGCACACGGCCACACTGCAGCCTGAGGAAGCCCCCGGAATAGGCCCAGGTCGCACCAAGCCTCACCTATGACTTCACCGAAGCCCAGGGACCCAGAACAAGCTGGCTCGGTACGAGCACACGTACAATTCCTTACTCGTTGTGAATGGCACATGTGCATTCTTGGCCACAAGAGAGGAGAGAGGGTGGGTGACCATGGCAGCAGGTCCCCAGGGCTGGGAAATCAGTCTGAGTCCTGAGACCACACCCGGGTCCCAAAGTCGACTGTTAAGGTAAAACTTTAAAAAGGTTATCCGAAGGGGATTTTTGGACCTGTAACAGCTGGAGTTAAGGACACCTCCCTGTAAGCCTCCCTGGGACCCATCATAGGCAGGGTCACAAATCACATCAGGCCGCAACCCCCCCGCTCTCAGCCACTTCAGGGGCCTCCCCGTTCCCGCGTTCGAGTCCCACATCCCAAGGGTGGCGTCCGAGGCCGCCACCACCTGGCTCCCCAATTCCACACTGCGGGGATCCCCCAGCCTTCCAGAGTCTGGGACGGGACCCTGCCCTCCTTGGGCCCTGGGTCAGCCGGCATCCCTCGCACAGTCACACCGGCTGCCTGCCTGCTCCCTGCTGCCTGGAAATGGCTGAGGGCAGGCAGGGACCAGGCCTGAGAGCCCAGGGCAGACCCGGCAGGGTAAACCGCTAACCAGAAATCCCGCAGTGGGGCTTCCGCATCATTGCGACCAGCAGCCCCACTTTACCAGAAGGTGTGGAGCAAGCCCTCTGTCTCCTGAAAGGGGAGGACCTACTGTGTGCTCTACTGTGCTGAGCCCTCCTCGGATACTATTTTACCTCATCTTCTCCAACTGCCCGTATCCCGTGAGGCAGGTATTCTCACCACTGAGCAGATGGGCAAACTGAGGCTCCCGGAGGCTAAGGCACTTGCTTAAGGTCACACGGCTTGTAAATGAAGACATTAGGATTTGAACCTAGGCTCCTGGGCCTCCGATATGCGGAACATTCCTCCTCCTCCACCACCCGTGAGACCACAGGCAGAATCCCAAGCCTGGGGAGTAGGGAGGGATCTCCAGGAGAAAGCAGCCTTAGTCTGGGGGCAAGTCTAGTCCAGAGAGTTCTGTTGTCTCTGACTCTGGGGAGACCAAGGAGGAAGCCAGCGGGGAGGAGAAAGGAAAGGACACAGATAGCACCACCCCCGCCCCCCAGCCTCCTGTTTGGGTAGGTCTGGGAAGAGCTAACAGGGTGACAACCCTCCAGCACCAGGAGCCCCGGGCCAGACAACTGGCTGTGAATCCTCTCCTGCATCCCGGGCTGGCCTTGCTGAGTCACCCCGGGTGGGGGCATCTCCCGGGTGGCAGTGATTTGGTGCCCTCGGGGGAAGGACTTTGGTGCCAGGTGCTGGTGTCCATAAACAGAATCAACGTGGGGCAAGGACGGCCAGTCTGGGGGCGCCATGAGGCCTGGGCAGAGGTGAGGTGGGGCCCACGCCCACCCAATCATGAGAAAACAAATGGACCACTAACCCTCAAAAGGGTGTTGTTTCTGAACCTAACCGGCTGCGGTCTGTGACAGCCAAGAGGTGGCGCAGGGTGGGGACCAGGCCACCGCAAGGAAGCAAGGGGCTCCTGCTCAGCCCAGGGCACTCACCTTTAGGAGGCCAATCTCCTTGACGCAGTCCTGCCTGGCTTTGGCATCCATCATCTCAAATATCTTGGGTGAGAAGAAAAAGAGAGAGAGTGGTCAAAACCCAGCTCCCAGGACCCCCACCGGGAGCCACAAGAATGGGAACTCCCACCCTGGCTCTCCCACCTCCTCGCCGAGGGACGCCATAAACACAACGGCTGTTTACCGGGTGCCCATCCTATGCCAGGCGCTCTGGGCTGAATCCTCCCGTGAGGCAGGGGTTACTGGTGCCGACTTACAGAGAAAGACCGAGAAATGTAGTGACTTGCTGAGGTCACCCACTGGTAAGTGGGAGGCCAGGAAACGTGCTTGGAGCCTCAGTCTTCACCTCTGGAAATGGGGCCAATAGCCTGGCCTGACCTCCCAGGCGGTCATGTGGGCTGAGTGAGAGGGTGTAAGCACAGCACCTGGCACTGCACACCCTACCCCCCCCCGCCCCGCCCCCCCGGGGCCCGTTCAGTGCCCGTTCGCCGTGGGCCCTCAGAATACCTTCTGACTCCCGGCAACAAACAGAAGGTCCCCACTACAAAACCCGACATGGCACAGAAAAGCAGGACAAAGAGGGCCAGGCGAGCCCCTCCTTGGAAGACAAATCAGAGCAGAAAATGGGCCTTTTCTAAAGAGAGGAGCCCGCCTCTCCTCCAGCGACCCGGAGCCACATGTGCGGTTTACAGACCAGCAAAGAAACCATCTGTCGCCTGGGTCCCCACCCGTGGCTGCGTCTGCGTCCCCTCCTCTGCCCAGGCGGTTAGGCTCATTCTCGAAGGACAAATGAGCAAACTGAGGTGTCGGGAAACTCTGCTGGGGGATTTAAAGCCACCTTCTGTGGCAACGTGCTGTTCAAATGTGCCCAGTGGCTCTCACTGAAACGCATCCTGGCAGGACTCTGCGGCTGCCAACCCATCTGCTTGAGCCCCCTCCTCCATTTCGGGGGGACACGGAGGTCAGGAAAGGCTCTCACACCCAGAGGCAACCAGCAAGTGCTGAGTCGGTGTGGGTCAGAGTCTGAGCTCCCCCTCAGCTCGCTCTGTGGGCTCGGTGAGATGGATACTCACGCCTCTGCGGTTCTTCTGATCTGAGGAATGGGGTGACCGCCCTCACCCACAGGACTGTTCTCAAGACACGACCCGGTATACAGTGGTGCTCAATGCATGCTCATTTGCCTTTTCCTCTAAGGCTCACGATGAGCTTTCATCAACAGGAGCCCACCTAATCCTTCCCACAGCCCAGTGAGTTGGGTGACGATTTCAGAGGAAGGGTCGAGGACTGGCCAAGGGCCACAATGTTTTTTTGTTTTTTTTTTAAATTTTTTTCTTTTAACGTTTATTTATTTTTGAGACAGAGAGAGACAGAGCATGAACGGGGGAGGGGCAGAGAGAGGGAGACACAGAATCGGAAACAGGCTCCAGGCTCTGAGCCGTCAGCCCAGAGCCCGACGCGGGGCTCGAACTCACGGACCGCGAGATCGTGACCTGAGCTGAAGTCGGACGCTTAACCGACTGAGCCACCCAGGCGCCCCAAGGGCCACAATGTTTAGACACAAAAGCTGGCTCCCGTGATGTGGTTTTGACCTTATGGGCTCACCTGCACCTTCTTTAGAGCCACCGTCTTCCTGTCCAGCAGGCAGGTGGCCTTGTACACCTCGCTGAACTGTCCTCGGCCTATCTTCTTCTCGATCTGGAAGTCTGCCAGCGAGCAGCGAAAAGACAGGGTGTTCGGGTGCCTCTGGAGGAGACGGACAGAGGGGTATCAGTAGCCAGGCTGTAGTGAGGGGCCGGGCCCTGGGCAGCTGGGGCCCCTTCCAGAACCTGGCAACTCCAGCAGTGCTCCTCCAAGGCCACGGAGAGACTCTGAATGCCAACCTCACTGTCAGAGACTCCATCGGCCCCCTGGGTGCTGTCCACACCACAACCCCCACTCTGTAGATGAGAATCTGAGGCTGCTGGTTTCTGCCATGGCACTTAGCACCACCCCTCATTACCTGATCGCACGGTCATCTGCTTGTTTCTGTCCCGCACTCCCAGAAAGCTGACTCCCTGGGGCCAGGGCCTCGCCCACCTTGTTCACTCCTGAAGCCCTTGTGCCCAGGCTGGAGCCAGCAAGCAGAGCAGGTGTGAAGGAAGCGACCCACCAAGATCACACAGCTAGGGCGAGGCCCCTCTGGGTCTCACTGGCCCCAAGGCCCTCCACGTGTCGGCCCCAACCCTAACCCTACGAGTCACTGTAAGACGTGACTTCCCCTCCCGGGGTAGCCAATCCCATCCAAGAGATGAGAAAACCAAGATTAAATCTGCAGTCTCACCATTCCGAGCCCCTTCTTTGAATAAACAGGCCCCTTTATGGCAACATGAGGGGTCCAGACACTTCACGGTGACTCTCCAGGGGCCAGCACAGAAACCCACAACTGAGCAGTACGACCTGCCCAGGGATGGTGCTGCCCAGTGAGGCAGCAGTGGCCACGTAGCCCCTTGCCACCACCCCCCCGCCCCCCCAACACACGTGCAAAGTGCTCTGGGGAGAAGGAGAGGAGGGGGTGCCTTCTTGGGCCCTGGAAAGGGGAAGAGGAGGGGAGGACGGCGAGGATGCCTTGGCTCTGGTCTGCCCCGCGCTGGCCTGCCAAAATACGTCCTCCTCCTGCTACCCGCCCCCTCGCGCCACTCTGGGACAGGGGGTCACCGCCACTGGGGACCCGCCCCGGCTGGGTGGCGGAGTGAGGACAGGGTCTCACATATAGAAGGGGGACAGAAACATCTGTGGAGTTCATTTTAGGGGGTGAGGGTGAGGCAAGAGGCACAGAGAGCCCCACCCAGGCAGGAAGGGACAAGTGTCTGAATTTTCTGATGCGAAAAGGCCTCTTCCAGACTTGGGCCGGAAGCATCCAAGAGGGTGGAAGATCAGGAACTTTATTGGGCTGCCTTCTGGAACTCTCCTTCACCCGAATACCAACTTTTAGACAAATAAGCCCCGGAAGGAGCCTGCGGAGCCCTGTGGGGCTGGCATCCGTTTCAGTACGTCTGCTCTCAATCAGCCTCGAGTTTTTCCTTCTTTTTCTTTGCTACACGAATGTGTTCAGTTTGAACCGTGAAATAGGCGAAGATAAGGAGAGCACGCCATCACGGTGAGGTGAGTAGGGTTAGCAACCTGCTATGGTAACTCAAAGTCCTCGCCCGACAACCACCCACGAAGCCTTTAAGACCCCACGTGCTCTGCCCACCCACATCCTCGCACCTCTGCGTCCTTGCTATTTTAGGACTTTCTCTTGGTCGCTTCGCTCCTTCCACACTGACTATCCTTTTTTTGTTCTCGCTGGGCCTTCGGCCTGGAATGTCCCTCGGACGCCTCACCGTTTCTCTCCCTTCCACACTTCTGACTCTTCCCCCTTCGTGTTCACCTTCCAGCATTCCAAATCCCACCCATATTCTACTTAGTTATCTTCTTTGTGTCCCGACCACTAGAAGGTATGCCCCGCAAAACGGTGTCACATGCTGTAGGCACTCAATAAATGTTTGTTCAGTGAACAAATAGTCACATATATGGAGATGGTGTACTTTTTAAAGACACAAAATCGTAGGGTGCCTGGGTGGCTCAGTCGGTTAAGCATCCGACTCTTGATTTCGGCTTGGGTCATGATCTCACGGTTTGTGAGTTCGAGCCCCGCACAGGGCTCCTCGCGGAGAGTGGGTATCCCTGCTTGGGATTCTCCCTCTCTTTCTGCCCCTCCCCCACTCACGTGTGTGTGTGTGTGTGTGTGTGTGTGTGTGTGTGTGTGTGCGCGCGCTCTCTCTCAAATAAACTTTAAAAAATTCCACAAAATGGTGTGAACGTTTTACTCTAAGACTTGCTTTCCCCTCTCTCAGTAACTGATGGATATTGTCCACTGACAGTGATTTAAATAACTGCCAAATATAGTCCACAGTAGGCTTGTTTCTAGTCTCTCATCACTACAAATAACGTTGCGATAAACATCCTTATGTAGATCTCCTTATGCCTATTTTCTGGGTTGCTGACTGGTGACCTTGGGCAATTACACAAGCTGCTGGGTCTCAGTTGCCTTGTAAGGCAGAGGTATAGAAGCGTGCCTGTCTTATAGGGTTGCTTTAAGGATCACGTGAGATTGCTGAGTATCACCCCCAGCACACAGTAGGTGCTCAGTGGTTTTTATTACTGAGAAGTGGGGGTGGATCAGGAGAGAGGGGCCCTGAGCTGCTGCTACTCCTCACCCCGGCCTTTCTGAACCTGCCCAGACCCAGCTCTGTGCCAAGGAAACCCTAACAGCACCCGCCTGCCAGGAGTGAGCGATGGAAGTCCGAGGCTCACAGCCTGCTGCCTCCTTCCCTCAGCAAGGTAACGGTGGGGCCAACCTTGGCTCTGAAGTCTTGAGGCATAATTACCTCTCCTGGTGAGAGATTTGAAGATGCTTCCTAGGGGGGTGCTGAGCAGAAGGCAGGGCTGGTGGAGGAGGAAGACCACAATCTTATCCACCATATGCCAGTGCCCGTCTAGTAGGTTGTTCAGTAACAACAATTAACCTACTTATATACAAAGTGCCCATGTAAGAAAGTACAAGCATTTATTGAGCACTTACTGTGTGCCAGGTACCGTGCAGAATACTTCCCACGACCCTGTGAGTAGGCATCACTGTTACCGCCGTTCTAGGAAACTGAGGCTCGGAGGGGAGGCAGTGACCAGCTCCAGACCTCGCAGTGAGTAATGGGCGGGATTTGAGCCTGGGACCCGAGACTCCAGAGTCCACGCCCTTTGTGCTATGCTGTGTGGCCTCCCAACTCAGATTCCTCCTCGGCTTTTCCTTCAAGATCCCGTGACTGGCCAGGTCTAGGCTTCTTGCTTCTTGCTTCCAGTCACCTGAGCCCCACCCTGTCCCCCGAACAGGGGCCTCTCCAAAACTGCGCCCCTTAGTCCCCTTCATGTCCCCTGAGCTGAGGCCCTCACCTGCCCAGAGCGAGTGCTCAGGGCACGTGTGTCCAATGACACAATGGAACGGGCTCAAAGCAACCTGGTGCGCTGTGGGACTTGGTGATGCAGCCACTGTCACTCGTGAGTGCAGCTGAAATCACACACCCTCAGAAAAAGTCACCTACAACGCATCAGTTACTGTACTAGCTGCCTACACAGATTTTGTGACTTAAGTCTCCTCACAGCTGGTCAGTGGGGAGCTGAGACCTGAACTCCCTGACCACATAGAGTCAGCTGCACTGAGAGGTGACATGGGCAGGGCCCCTCCCCTCTCCAGGCCTCAGTTTCCCCCCTGGGACAGCGAAGAGTTTGGAGGAGGCGATCTCCTAGGGTCCTTGCTCTGCAAACACTAGGTGAGAAGCCATCGCAAGTGGCTGGAGTCCCCAGCACTCTCTTGTCCACCCCAGAGATGTGCCCTGAAGGCCATGCTGCCCAGAGGAAACTCCCAGAGGACAGAGGTGACATCCCGGCTGGCATCCAGAGACTCCAGATGCACATCTGCATATGCGATGACCCAGATTTGCATTTCCTGTCACAACCCATTCGACCTAATTAGAGGAGTGAGCTCCTGTGTGGGGCTGGGGGGAGGGGGGTGGGGGGCAGGGGCGGGTTCCTCTGGCAGCAGCACAGCCTGTGAGGGGGACAGTCTGGGCAGGCTCAGGGCCACCACCATCCTCACAGGGGTGGGGATGGGGCCCTGTCCCCAGGGTGGCCTCTGTTCAGGTAGGGGACACCGCGGGCCACACGGTGCAGTGCCCGAGCCAGGAGAGCCCTGACTCAGATTTAATTCAGGGGATGTGAGCAGAAGAGGAAGAGGTGAAAGGAGTCATGGCCCCATAAGGCCATACCTCTCTCCTCAGTCACCTCCAAGGCTTCCTCCCCTGCTGGGGCAGCCCTCAGCCAGCTCGCTCTTGCCCTACAGCTGAGGTCATCCACAACAGGGGGACATTAGCGATATCAGCCCCAGGATTCCTCGGAGGATTCCAGATGATGTTGGTGCCAACCATCCAGGGAGCTCTGAGCTGCTGGGCAGACCGGGGGGCAGACTGGGGGCTGGTGGCGAGCAGCTTGCACTATGGAGACGTCAAGGTAATACCCCAGCCCCGATGGCCTTTCTGAAAACTGCTCGTCTAATAATCCTCACTGCCCCCTGTTACATCTTGGACCCCACGCTGGCTCCTGGGGAAAACAGGCACCAGCCCTGGAGCACGGGTTGGCAGAGGGGTGACCCCTGCTCTGGCTCCATCAGCTGAGACACGGACACTGGGGTGCAGAGGCTGGAGTTCCCATCCCAGATCTGCCACTTCCTGGCCGGGGGCCTTGGAGAAGCCCTCTGGGCCTCAGTTTCCTCAACTGGACAATTAAGGTAATAATAGTGCCTCCTTTAGAGGGCTGCTAGGGGGTAAGTTACCGAATGAAGGCTCTTGGAAGAGCGCCTGGCACGTGGGAGATGCTATAGGGTTGTTAATGTCATTACTGGTATTGGCATTGCTCTGTCTGAGGTGTGAACCTCGGACAAGGTCGGCGCCTGCCTCCTAGGGGGCTGGGGACGAGCTGAGGCAGGGAGGTCGTGGCTGTTGTTATCACCATCACCATCACCATCACCATCACCATCATCCCCACCCCACGGAAGGTCTGCACTGGGCCTATTTCAAGCTCTGGGCTCTTTGGCTGTGAAAACTACAATGAGTTTTAAAATAGAATAAGATCAATGGTATGCCATTTCCTTAACACCCACCATGTCAGATGCCACGTTGGGGGTTTAAAGTATACCATCTTGGGGCGACTGGCTCAGTCGGTTAAGCATCCGACTTCCGCTCAGGTCGTGATCTCACAGTTTGTGAGCTTGAGCCCCGCTTCGGGCTCCACACTCTCTCCCTCTCTCACTGGTCCTCGCTCATTCATGCTCTCTCTCTCAAAAAAAAAAAAACAAAAAACAAAAAATATATATATATACACACCATCTCAGTCTTCACGGCCCCATTTTACAGATGAGGAAACTGAGGCTCAGAGAGGTCACTTAACCATCGTCACCTGACTGCAGTAAAGCAGTGAGGTGGACGTGCCCCTGTAGCCTTCTGACTTCATGGTCCCCTACACGGGTTGTCCAGGACTGTTTGCCAAGGGACTGAGTTAGACCACAGGCTCACTCGCCTCCCTTTGGAGGGTTATTCTGTGAGCCACTCACTGGGAAAATGTGGCTGGAAATTCTGACTCCTCACCCCCCTTCCCCAGGGTGGGAGCCCCTTACTTCTCCCCCAGAGGAGGAGCAGATGGGCAGAGAGGCCGGGAGGCGGCGGCAGGGGTGCTGACCCGCTCTGGTGCTAGCTGCAGTGAGCCCACGGGGGAAACACCATCTCAGAGAGAAGAAGAGCCTCTGGGCGACTCCCTGGGCAGCAGGAGGCTCGGCTGAACCAGGAGTCCCCTCATTCCCTGATCCCATCCCTCCCCCAAGAAATACCACCAGGCTTCTCAGGCCAAGGCCAGACATGGCGGGCTAGTGAACCACCCCAGGACAGCCCCTCCCCAGAAAGCTCAGAGAAACCCAGGCTCTCTTCTGCAAGTCAGATCAAATTAGGCCACGAACACCTCCCATCCTGCGCTAAGTTGAGTTTAAAATGTTTGAACCACAATAAGCCTCAGCCATCGACAAATCCTTAAAAAAAAAAAAAAAAAAGGAGCATAAAATTACATGTTAAAAGAATAAAAATGCATTCGCCCAATTAATTTTCTGAAATCTCATTAAAAAATTTAGCCTGACTAAGTCAGACTTCTGACCTGAATTTTAATCATCTTTACACTGAATGGGTCTTTTTTTTCCCCTGATATTTGCAATGCATCATTAATTTTAAGGCAACTGTTTCTGTGATTTTAAAAAGCATACTTCATCAGAATGACATTTCCTGTAAACGAATTTCACCTTTAAAGACATCTGACATTGTGTGTAGGGAACTTCTAATGGGTTCGGTATACGTGTATACGGTGATGTGTTTTAAATCTGTGTTACACAGAAGAGGGGCATGATTTACAGAGAGTCCATATTGTCAGGCTCTTCACGAGGCCATCCCTGCTCAGCTCTTCACAATCTGGCTAATTTCAAGCCCAAGGCTCATCTTCCCTCTCGTAGATCTCGTGACGAGAAGGAGGGGTGCCGTGGGGCCCCAGGACCCGGGGTGACTCCTGCCTCTGCCCCTCAAGAGCAAAACGCACACGTTATTCACCTCGATTTCCTTCCCTGTGAAACAGAGTTCTGAATAAGACCTGGTTCTCTGAGTCAGAGGAGGATGGAATGAGGTCAATGCCAGGTGTCACTACTGGCACCATGGCCGCCATGACTGTCCCAACCTGAAAGTCTAGACTCTGCTCCGAGGGCCACAGGCGCGTGGGAACAGTGAGCAACATGCCCAAAACTTGGAAGTCACCTGGTAACAAACCTAGAATCATCTCAGCTGCGGTGCATCCCCCAGGACAATTCCCACTAACTGAGCTCAGAGAAAGCTGAGCTTAAACATACATAAAAGAATCTGGGAACCAGCCCCGATGACTAACGAGCCAAGACTTGAAAGGGGAAAGGCATAGAGAGCGTCAGTCATTCCACCACGAGGTTGGATACATCCTCGACTTCTCTCTCCCTCACCCCTTCAGTTACCAAGTGCAGTTGCCTTTCCCCCCCGGAAGTCTCTGGAATCTTTTCTCCCTGTGTTCAGCCGTTTAAGACCGAGACAGGGAAGGGAAGGGAAGGCAGGCTTCCTCCTATTTTCACCTTACTTGTGCCTTGAGCTCCAGCAACCGGTGTTCTTTCAAAAACGCAAACTCCCTTGTCCACCTAAGACCCTTAATGGGCTCATCATTCATTCACTATAGACTCAATTCTTAAGGACACAGCCTGTCATCAACACCAGGAAGCACTGGCATTTAAACACCTGCCTAACCTGACTGGTCCTGCACCTTCAAGACTGGCTCCTTCCTCTTCCTGGGACATCCTCTCCGTCCTGCCCCAAACTCCTGATCGTTGCCAGCCCACACATCATCCCTCTAGAGCTCCCCCGTCCCACCCCACCCTCTGGGCTCCCTCAGCATCTACCCATCCCTCCGTGGGGCCTTCCACCTCTCGTACGGACTGTCTCTACTTCTGTGTGGGGCTCCTTAGCAGACCCAAGGCAGAAATGAGACAGGTCCTTGCTGAATTTATGACACGTCGGCAAACACTTCTTGAATTTTAAAAGCTGTTAATATTTGGCCATTAAATCTTACCTAACTACCAACACTGCTTTGGGAAGATTTTTATAAAGATTTTGGCCTGTGTGATTCAGATCTAAGAGGCAGCTGTCTATCCATCCCGTGAAAAGGAACGCGCATTCCTCTTTCTCTGAATAGGGCCGAATGTAACTGAACTTGGCGTGCCCCAAGCAGGTTTGCAAAGACTTTCCAGATGGAAGACACATTAACCAGGGCTTTCTCAGACAAGAGCACCTTTCTCCTTCTTGGAAATTCACGTGGTTCTTAGTGGGTCAGCTATGTTTCATTCCTGACGAAAACGGTCTGCAGCACACTGGTAAAATCATAAAGCATCGGGACATTAAAGCTCTTTTTCTCAACTGCATTCATTCGTTTGTTCATTCATTCATTCATTCACTCACTCATTCATTCATTCATCTGAAATCTCAATGATTTCACATGTGATTCCACTGGGTTCAGCAAACATATTTTCATAAGCTGACAGCTCTCACAGCTAGCAAGCTCCTTGAAATGACAAACCATTAGCCTGCAGCACAGAAAGTTAACGAAACCAGTTTTGAGTGTTTGTTAAGTTGTTCTTTTGACACTGTGGGTATTTCCAACTCTGGGCTCCTGAGTCGTGAAAACTAAAATGAATGTTAAAATATGAGAATAAAATCAGTGACAGGGGTGCCTGGGTGGCTCAGTGAGTTAAGGTGGGGGGACTCTTGGTTTCAGCTCAGGTCATGATCTCACTGTTTGTGAGATTGAGCCCCACACCAGGCTCTGTTGTGACAGTGAGGAGCCTGCTTGGGATTCTCTTTCTCCTTCTCTCTCTCTGCCCCTCCCCAACTCACACTCATGCTCTCTCTCTCAATAAGTCAACTTTGAAAAAAGAGTAAAATCAGTGACACACATCTCCTTGACACCCACAATGTCAGACGCCATGATGCTTTAAAGTATACAGCCCCATTTTACAGATGCAGGAACCGAGGCTCAGACCGGTCTTTTACCCAATGTCACCTGGCTGGTGACGGATGGAGTTGGGAAGTGAGCCCCACCTGGTCTAGAGCACAGTATTTTTGTCACTGTGGGCCCTGGCTCCTTCCTCTAAGGATGATTTCAGGGAAACAGCAGCGTGTCCTGCCCCGAAGGAAAATGCCTCTGTGGTCAATTTGAGGAGTTTCTATGGCCCGAAACTGGCAAGATTCGGGCCCTGATGTCTCCCCAGCTGGTGTTTAAATACCGGTGCTTCCTGAGTGGAGGAGAGAGGAAGCGTCTGTCTTCATTCCCGCCCGAACCTGCAACAGTGCCGGTGTGAACACGGCTGTGGACCCTAGTTCTGCAAACCCAGCCAGATGCTGGTGGGTGTGGGGGCACCTTCACCGACAGCCGCCGCCCAACGACGAGTAATCGCGTCTAATTACACTTAACTATGTCATTACCCACTCCAGCATGTGCGGCGAGAGGCCCGGACGCTGCGGCCGCCGCAGCCCGCCGCCGCCTCGCCTTGTTCGTGAAATAATTACGGGGCTCTCTCCTCTGCCAAATGAGGCTGTAATTAACCCTAATTGCTCAAAATGCAACTGGCTAATTCTGGGAGATTAATCAAGGGGGACTCAATTGTTAGTGAATGACTTAATATGACAAATTGCTACATCACCCGAGGAGGCCCCACTGCCCCCAGCCATCAGTGAGATGTCCTGGTGGACTCTGGACCAGCCGTGTCCATAGGCCTTTGGGCTTTCTGGGATCTGCGCCCCCAAATTCCACGTAGGAAATGCGCCCGCATCCCATCCAGTAATGGGAACGAAGTACGAACAGTGTAGATGTGCTTGGACAGCCTGTGTGTGCAAGAGCATGGGTACACACACGCACAGACACACACACACAGACACACACACACACACACAGACACAGCGTCTACCAGTTCACACATCTGGCCTCTGCGTGAACCTAGAAAGGTGCTCCCTCCCTTGGGCTGATGCAGCTCTACCCTGGGAAGCATGGCTTGATGGGAGCTTGGGTGTAGAAGGATTTCAGACCCGTCTGCCTCCTTGACCAGGCGCCTTTGTGCAGCGTGCACCTGCACAACTGCACATGGCAACCCTGGCCAAGCAGGTCAAACACCAGCCCACCTGAAGCCCTATGACAGGAACTAGGCAGTTAGTAAAGGCTGGTACAAGCCTTCCATGGCTCAAGGAGGTAGCTGTCTCCGAATCTCCCCGATTCAGGTCTCACGGCTTTGGGGAAAAAGCCAACCCTGGACCTGACTTTTCATCGTTCCAGGCTGTGCACCAGACCCTACAGCACCTGGCCCTGGCTCTCTGTCCCCCCTAGGCCTTTGTATGCCACTTCCTCAAGAAGCCTCTCTGGCCATCTAGTTTGGATCATGTGCCTTTTTCGAGCTCCATGGGCCCCCGAGTTTCTTCTGCCCGGCTCATCTTTCTCCCCCAGGAGGCTGTGTGCTTTCTAGGAGCAGAACTGGGTCCGTCGCACACACCGCCAGGCAGGGCTATACTACACGTATCTGTAGTTCGTTCAGTCAGCAGGCATCGAGGGGCTCCTCTGTGCCTGGCCTGGGATGATGTGACCAGTGATGCCTCGCCCTAGAAGGTCCTCTGTTTAGGAAGGGAGACAGACTCAGGAAACCAGCTCCCCAGCGGGACACCGTGGCCATAACCCAGCACCCGTGCGGCACAGAAGAAGGAGTGGGGTGGAGCCGGAAGGCTTCCTAGAAGCAGCAGCATTTGGACTGAGGCCTGGAGGAGTTGGGGAGGGGACCCAGGCCCAGGGAACAGTGTGCACAAAGGCACGGAGTGTGAGGGCGGCTCGGAACCCCAGAGACTGTCTTCAGGGAAGCTGCAGGTGGCTGCCTGGCTCTCCAAGGATCTACGTCAAGGTCGAGGCAGGTGTGAGGAAACCAGTGTCCTGAAGCTCTGCTGGTTCTAGACAAAGAGGCTGAAGAGGGCCAGGGCACAGCTAAATCCAAAAGGAAGGCTGGCCTCAGCTCAGAGCGAGGAAGCACTTTCCGACCCCGCGCACAGGCTGCCCCAGAGCCCCTCACTCTCTCCTTGGGGCCTCCACAACATGGCCTTTCTACCCAGCGTGGATCCCACTGAAATAAAGCTGTTCCAGTCACACGGAAATCCCAGGGACAGACCAGAGTCCGGCACAGAGAAGGCTTCTCTGAGTGCTGCTGACTGAAATAAGGGCTGAGCTGGTGGGCAGTGAGCTCCACTCCCACCCTTGGATGCATTCGAGAAGCGACTCTGTCTAGTGGCTGCTGAGGGGCGTCCTCCAGTGCCCGGGATGAAGCAGCCTCAGGGATCTGTGTTCCTCGGTGAATCCCCAATGCTCTGCAGACAAAGGAAGAGGCCTCACCTGTGGGTCAGGAGGGTGTGCGGGCCCCGGCGTGTGGCAGAGGTTGTTCGGGCTCCCTCCGTGGGGCATGTGGCTGGGCTGTCCGGCCATCCTGCATGCCAGCCTCACAAGGCACAGGCTGCAAAAGAAAACGAGGGCTTTCTTAGACACACGTCTGTTTGCTTTCTCTGCCGGATGGCACTGGGATGAGGCGGGACTGTCAGATTTTACATTTTCCAGATAGACCAGCCCGGGTGCTGGGCGGCCATCCAGCCCAGCAGTGCCTGGGCTAAGACTCGATACCCGACGTGACACGCTTTCCCTCCATTATCCTGTCTGACTAGGTCACTGGGGTTATCTCTCCCCACTGGATAGAGGAGGTGGAAACACACTCTGTGCAGGGAAAAGTCTAAAGGTGGCCCCCCTGCCAGCCAAGGATGTGCCAGATTCAACCCCACAAGTGCTAGGCTCCAAAGCCTTGTTCTTTCCACATTACTGTCCACCCCGTGCCTCCTGGCAGAAAGTTACAAAGCCCTGTCCCCCATTACCACCCCCACAAAAACCCAGGTCGGCAGCCTGGGTGGTCAGGAGAGAGACCGTGAGTCAGACTGCAGGCAGCGGCTGCAAGAAGGACCCAACCTCTCCATCCTCGCTGGGCCCTGATGCACAAAGCCCTGGGAAGGCCAAGGCCATGGGGGCCCCTCACAGTGCCGCATATACCTCGGGGCAGGCGCAGAGCCCTCTGTACAGGGGAACGGCCCCTTCTACCCCCAGGGGTTGGGCTGCCACGTCAGAGGCCCCCAGGAGAGTCAAGGACACTAGCCACAGCAGCTGCTCCTGATTAAGCTCCCACTAGGTGCCCAGGCCTGCGCTAAATGCCATCTAAGAATCACTCCCAATGTCCCTTCCACCCCCGGGGTCACAGGCAGCCTCTGCTGGCCTCCCTAGCAGAGGCCTGCCTCGGGGGCAGGGACCAAGGCTGAGGCACACAGAGGCAGCTGTACAGACGGAGGGGAGAGCCAGCCTCCGGCTACCATGAGCCTCCTGGATGCAAGGGAAAAAGCCCTCCTTGGGAGGAAAGCCTTTCCTCCACCCACAGGCATTTCTGCAGCACCTTGTTGTGTCCAGGGCCAGGCCTGCGGAGCATGAAAGGGGCTGACTGATGCCCAGGAGGCACCCGTCACACTGCAGGCATAAGGTGAAGGCCCCCGAATCTGGCTGCCTCTACTTCTACCAGACCCCGCCCTGGCTGTCCCACGGACTCGACACATCCCAAATAGAGCCCCTGAGGACTGGCCCAGGCTATTGGAGCAGGTTCGTCTATATCCTCTGGAGAGCCAGAGTCCCTAGGAATCAATGACCTCAGTCAATGACCAAGGGGTCCAGATGAAAGTCAGTGCCCTTGCCTTGGGTCAGGATACTCTGAGGTGTAACCCACACTCCAGGGCCCTGGGTGGGGCCTCCCCCGCTCCCTTATGGTCTTCCCCACTCGGCCCTCTCCGGGTCTGCTACTGGGGAACCAACCTAAGACATCACTTTCTCCCCCGACACACTCTGCCTCTCTCAATCTTGAACCTGGTCATCTATACCAGCCAAATCCCAAACAGAGAGCCTTCCCCTGGTCTAGTGGCTCAGCAAGCTGCGGTACATATCTCCTAAGTAAACACATGCCCCCATTAACAGGGGTGTCTGGGCTGCGGGAAGGGAATCTCTTCCTTCCTCCCCGCCGTAGGTTTTTTCCAGCCACAGCGGGTGGCATCCAGCCCTCCCAGGCTCAGGGATGTCTGTGATGCCTTCTGATCCATCAAAGCATGTCCACCAAGCCCCAAATGACCCACGATGCTTGCCTCCCCAGCTCTGCCCCCGAAGCGACCCCCGGCCACTCTAGAGCCTGCACACTGGCATGATGGGGTCCAGTGCCCACGCTTCCTCTGCCCTCCAGATGGGACCAGCTCTTCCCTCACACGTTTCCTCAGCTGTTTCGGGGGGAAAGCAGCTCTCCGGCACACCAAGTAGACGGCAGAAATCAAGGCACCCAACTCAGGCTAGCAGGGGGAGCCTCCGGCGGCGGAGAGGGCATGCAGGGTGGGGGCTGCATCCCGCCAAAGCACAGCCCGTGCTGTCTCCTGTCTGTGAAGCTGCCAAGACGGAGCCAGTTTTGACCCACAAACATGGCATTTTATGTGATAGATGTCTTGCTCCCTTTTTTCTCTTATCTCGAATAGGCAGCAGGGGGAGGGCACCGTGGGGGTGTCTATACATCTGAGGCCTCTCCCCCCATCAAACCCCTCCCTCTGTCCCAGCGCAGGACTCACCTCCCACCTGGGTCCCCGGGTCTCCCAGTGCCTGTGCTCCGCTCACGGAGCCCCGCTCCATGTGGGCCACGGAGGCTTCCGGAGATGGGACCACAGCCCCCTCGGCATCTCCCGGCCATCTGTGCCTGAGCTCCCACACCGGAGCGCACGCCCCCAGGGTGACAGGGTGAGGACCAGGAGGAAGAGCCCCAGGATAAACAGACAAACACGAGCAGCTTCCCGAGGCAGCGCTGTTACTCAGGGGGGTAAACGTGTGCAACAATAAACCGGATTTGGAGGGAACAGAATGTAAAATGCGCATGCATTTTAAGATAAAACCGGAGACTCCTGCAGGCTCTGCGGCTGCTCGGGGCTGCACCCCCAGACCCCTCAGGGTGACATGTTCACCGTCCTCTGCCCTTAGGGAGACCTCCAGGGAAAGGTTGGAGAAGAACTGTCTTCAGCAAGAAGGTTCTGTCTTTATCTTAGAAGGTGCCAGAGTGGCCTAGAGGCCAGGTGCACGCATGTACTTGCTTATCCGCCCACCTGCTGACTCTGGATGCCTCTTCCCTCATCACACCCCACCCAGCCTGTGGGGGCCCGTGGGCCTGGGTTTGTATCTCAACACTGTCACTCACCAGCCAGGAGCCTGGGCGCCACACTGGGCAGAAGCTTAGCAGGTGTTTGCCTGGGTCATTCCTACCCGCCCCCGCCGCACCTCGTGTGGTATTAACAGCGCCCTCCCAACATCTGCACCCAGAGGCAGCAGACCGCACGCTCTCAGGGCTTCTCGGGAGACCCCAGACCTCACACGGGGCTCCGGGGGCACTGTCCAGGGGTCCCTGGCCTCATCAGAAATAAGAGTAATTAATAATAAGTCAACGATTATGTACCCTTATTATGCTAGGCCTTGCTCTATACACTTCTCCTCTTAGCCCACCTCGTTTTAACAACGCCATGAGATAGGGTCTATTATTGTCCCATTTTTCAGAAGAGGAAACCGAGGCACAAGAAGGTTAAGAGATTTTTCCCAGATCCACAGCAGTGGAGCCAGGACTCAAACCCACGGTGGCATCGTTGCCTAAAACCACCACGCTGCACTCCTCACAGGCTCTCAGTGGCAATTCATCATCTTTCTTTGTTACATACAAAGTTGAAAACTTCCTACGTCGTCTCCCCACTGAACAAACAGTCCCCTCAAAAACAGGACCTGTGCTGGGTGGGCAGGGGTGAGGGGCACGAGGGGCCATTTCCCCCACAGGGGCCCCACACACAGGAGCCCCCAGGGTCCATGCCCTTTGGGACGGCACCGTGGTGACTCAGCTCTGCCGTCCCTGGTACCTTTTCTGCCAACCCCCTGGAGCTTTGGTAAATTACTGTGCCTCGGAGCGGTTCTGTCCAGAACCTAATGGAAGGGCGGCTCCATGTCCTCCCCAGTGAGGAAGAGGGGTCTTTGTTCTAGGAAAGAAGCAGCCAAGGGGGACTCTGCAAGCCACAGAGTCCCAAGTGTCAGAGAGGGACACTACACAGGGGAAGGAGGGAAGAGGGAAGGGGGGGGGGGGGGGGGGAGGGGGGAGGGGAGAGGTGGGGAGGAGAGGAGGAGGAGGAAGGGGGAGGAGAGAAGGAGTGGGAAGGGAGGGAGGGAGGTAGAGAAGGAAGAGGGGATGGTTGGGAGAAAGGCATGGAAGGTTCTCTGAAAAGAACCTTCAGTTTTTTCCGGTGGGCCAGATCTTTCCCTTGCATCCTGGGGCTGTTGGGAGACCCATTTTATAGATGAGGACACAGGCTCAGAGAAGGGAGGCTGGAGGTCATGTGGCCAGTAAGCTGCATGGGGAGATTTACTCTCACTGACTCCAAAGCCTTCCTGGGTCCAAGATAGCCACTGCCTCTCGCTCTCCAGGGGTGCTGGATTTCAGAGATTTTGCATTCTGTCCGTCTATACCTCACTGGAAACCCAACCCCTTCACCCTGGAAATTCCTGCCAAAAACTGCTTCTTAGGGAGTGTTGATGCAGAAAGGCCGAGGCACACAGACACAGAGAGCAGGGAAAGTCCCTCAGCACTCATGGGCATCTCATGGGCATCTCTGGGTAGCACAGGGAGCAAGCTGGCTGCCTGTGCCTGGTGGCTCCCGCCAAGTTGCAGAACAATGAGGCCCAGGCAGCCAAAGCCCAAGTCAGGGGCCAAAAATCCGTGGAATGTGAGACCCAGGCACAGACCACACTGAGGGCCACCTAAAAGAGGGCCTTTCTTCTACAGGAAGCAAGGGCCTTTCTTCTACAGGAAGCAAGGGCCCTGCATTTCCAAGGCAGGGAGGATGCACAGTGTGGCTCCCAGCCTGGGTTCTCAATGTGTGTGCGTCTACCAGGTGCCCGGGGACCGAATCAGGATGCATCTAAGGGTTTAAGCAAGGCCTGCTGGGGAGTCCAACTGCCTAGGTTCAAATCCTGGCCTGGCTTCATTTAACCACGCAGTGTCTCAGTTTCCTCATCTGGAAAATGGGGCTAACAAGTAAGATGTTCCTCTTAGGGTCACTGAGAGAATTAAACATGTTACCAGATGTAAATGCTTACAGCAGAGCCCGACACAGGTGAAGGCCCTCTGAGATGCCAGTCGCTCCCAGTATGGTCATCACTAACCCTCACTGGGCAACAGAGGGCTGAGTGATCGCCTCCATGTGACAGACACGGGAACTGGTGCTCAGAGAGGGGTAGGGACTTGCCCAGGATCACGTAGCTGGTAAGTGACAGAGCTGGGGCTCTTGGCCCCCAGATCTTGCTCTTTCTGCCTCACTGCACGTCCTCCTTAGGACCACTCTGGAACAAATGCTTTTATCACTCATGTGAAGCGTGGCTACCTTCGCAAAGCCCCCCGAAACTCTCCTCCAAGCCCTGGCCTTTGGACAAGGCTCTTACTAATACGGGGCCTGGGTTTCATCTGGGCGCTCCCTGGAAGGGATCGGCTTCTGGGCTGGGTAGTGAGGTTTCTCCAGTGGCCTCTCTGACCAGGACTGTCACCTGGACCTTGCCTCCCAACTTCTGGAAACTTCACCTAGAAGAGTCGTGTCCCTCCTTACCCTACTGACAAATGCCACACCTCGCAGAGGCTGGCAGCTCAGTGGGGCCCTTGCCCTCCCCGTGAAAGATGACTCAAGACTCCAGGTAGGCTCAGGAAGGCTCAGGGCGAGGCCCCGGCTTGGGGCGGGTTCAGGGGGGGTCTGTGCGCGTGAGGATCTGTGTGTTGGGGGTCTCATGGTGGTGCATTCCTACACTGTGTGGGCGCAAGTATGTGTTTATACCCCACTTTGTTCCCAGACCCTGAGGCAGAAACAGCGTGTCCTGCCTGCCCTTCTCAAAACGTGTGCACGCAGGTCGGGTCCTCCTGATGACCGCGAGACTTTGAGCCCGGCCACATTCTGGGTCTGTCAACTGAGGCAGGGGCGTCACTGCCCCTCATTCGGGGGTGGGAGTGGTGAAGGCCAACGCGGCTCCCCGGCTGCCAGGCTCTGCCAGGCCCTCAGCCTCTGAGGCTCAGCCTCCACCGGAAGCCAGCCCCCATGCCAGTTTCCCTGAGGAAGGCCCCTCTCGGACCTTCCAGCGGAGTGAACAGCTTTACTGGTTGTTTTCCCAATGCAGGAAACTATCACTGTGACTTTCCACCCTCCCCTTTCCTCCCTGAACAAGTGACCCAACACCAGCGTGGGCACCAGGGACTTTCCGTCTGTCCAGCAGGCTCCCGGTGGCGGAAGCCCAGGATGGATGCCCACCGCCCGAAGCCGTCGGCCAACCCAGAGAGGAGAGACGCCACAGGCCAGCACTGCCTAACACACCCCTTCACTTACGGAGATCCGAGGCCCAGCCAGGAAACGCGGCAGCTCGCGGAGCCTGGCCGCTGGTGGGGTCAAGGTTAGACCAGCTTCAGCACCACAACACCCACTTCGAGCTCCTCCCCTGAGCTGAGTCACCTGAACAGCTCCCAAGAAGCCCAAGAGGTGCCATCACCCCCATTTTGCAGATGAGGAAACTGAGGCTCTGAGGAGAAACAGCCCTTGCCAGAATCTACACATCAGAGAATGCTGCCATTTAAACGTGCTTCTCAGACCAGCAAGGCCGTGAACAACCAAAGAAACTCCACTGACTTCATGTCCCAGGACGAGGCCTGGGGCCGTAAGGAATGTCCTACCCACGCAGACCGGCTGGTGGGGAGAACATAACAACAGCCGCCACTAATGGAGCATGTGCTGTGTTTGTACCCGGCCCGTGCCCAGTGCTGTGCGTACCCTGCTCCTTTACGGCAACCTTAGGTGGCGGCTGCTATAATCCGCATTGTGCAGAAGAGGACACACAAGTTCAGACTGGTTAAGTGATGAGCCCAAGGTCACACAGCACACAACAGGCAGAACTGACCCTTGAAGCCAAGTCTGTGTGACTCCCCTGGTCCATACTGCCTTGGGAGAGTGAATGAATGAATGAATGAGTGAGTGAGTGAGTGAGTGAATTCTGGCCCAGAGGTTTGGTTCTGGCTGCTGCGTCCTTCCCCCACCCTGGCCTCACTTCTCTTCTGGTCTTGGGATAAGCAGACGTTACCCATTCATCATTTGACAGGAAGCAGCCAGATCTCAGGCCAGAGTCATGGGGGCCTGGGAGCCATAGGGGATGAGCCACAGATGGTGTCTGGTTTCCTGACTGGTCCTATGTCCCCTCACTCCCCACCCCCAAAGCCACACACGCCGCTCCGATTCCTCAGCTCCAGGACCAGTAGAAGACTGTCTTCTCTAAGACACGGGACCGCGACCAGCCCCGTCCTTCCAGGATGGCAGGACCTCTGTACAGGGTGGGCCTGCAGAACCTAGAGGTCGGCAGCTGATCTCCTGCCTCGTAACCCAACCGCCAGCCCACAACGGGAAGGTTCCCTCCCCTGAACACACAAATCCCAATCTGCTGCTTCCCACCCACAGCTCCCCAGGCCAAGGCCCACGTGCCTGGACACGGCATTCCAAGTCCTGCCCGGCCGGCATGGGCCTGCCCTCCTGCATTTCCCAACTCCTCCACCCCACCCCAGGCCCCTGAACAGAAGGGCCTCCCCTTCCTGACCACATACCCGTGTGGCAAAGTCCCACCCGTACATCAGGACCAGATCCTGGGTCCTACTCAGACGTGACACTTCCTGGGAGGTCTTGGTAAAGTCTCACCTCAGATGTCTCCGTCCATAGAGAAGCAACAGTTGAACCCTGAAGAGCGGGCACGCAGGGGCAGTGGGGCGCTACCAAGGCCCCCCTTCCCCATCTGCTGGCGTCTAACTGATTTCTTGGTCATTCTCTCTTCCTCCTCTGCTGGCCTTTCAAACAGGAAACCCATCTGTGTGGTCATCTCTAAACCGTCAGTGTCTCGCCCAGGGCCTGGCGGAGGGAGCAGGCTGAATAAACTTCTGACCAGCCAGGGCGGGGAAGCCGGCGGTTCCTCCCACGCTCCTGAAACCCAAGCAAGAAAAGTGCGCCTTGGTGCGCAGGGCCCCCCTCAGATCAGACAGAAATCACCAAGCCACTCAAAACAGACCTTCCCTCACACTGCAGGGCTTCCCAGAGCCTTTTTAAAATTGAGAAGGTTCCTAATCACCTTTCATTTCCTCCTGCTTGTTTAATAAAACTCGATTCTGGGGAGAAAAAATATATATATAGGAGCGGGACACATCTCGTCCTTCAGTTAAAGGAGCAGTGAGGCAACTGGTTTCCGTCCAGGAAGGCCTTTGGCTCCAGGACCTGGTGAAGGCCATGCCTCATCCCACCCGCTGGGAAGAGGAAGACACTTGGCACTTCCTCTGGGCCAACGCGGCACCTCAGCACATCCCCGCTGTGAGGTCTGCAATGACCCCGTTTCACGGAAGGAGAAACCAAGGCACAGAGAAGTGACCCACCAAGCCCCGGCCTCCAGCAGGATGGCAAGTCCTGTGTTTGAACCGAAACCTAACTCCCTCCAAAGTCTGGGCTTTAATCTCATTCGCTTGGGGCAATCCTTGGAGACCACCTCGGAGCTGGAGGAAGCTGGGATCTCACTCACTCACCCCTTGGGCAATCCCACCATCCCAAGGACCCCTGCCCTTTAGATAAATGACCTCAGTCTCTCCTCAAGGCCTTCGCGGACTCTGCTCCCCCTCCCTGGCATGAACTGCCTCCAGGCAAACCTGGCTCCTGCTTCAGAACCCAACCTGGGCTACCTCCTCCAGGTAGTTTTCCTGGACTCCCTCAGTCAGCTACTCCTTGGCTCCACAGCCTTTGTCCTGGTGTTGTCGCTGCCTGTTCACATGCTTTTCCCTCCCCAGATGAAGATTTCCTTGAAGGCAGAGACCAAGCCACTCATCTCTGCAGCCCCAGCAGGCCACAAAGGGAGGGCCAGGTAAATGGCTCTCATCTAGTCCGTAAACGCCAGAGGCCAGAAAGGAGAAGCCTGAGGTCCTGGGGCCAGCTCATCGCAGGGGCCACTGGCAATGGATAATTTCAGGGAGAAATTCCTCTACCCCCATCTCCTGTCTTAGACCATAACTACTGCCCTGACAACCAATAACCAAAGGAGGAAACCCAGCGGACCGGCCCCCAGCTTCGGTGTTTGGGAAAAGCATGCCCTGGGAGCCACCATAATCCCACCCAGGGATTTCCACACGTGGGACGTTCTTGACCCCCTTGCCTCGCCTTATTTGGTTTCCTGCCCCCGTCTTAAGGTTTGAAGGGAGAGCTATCCCTGGTGGGAGAATCTTCTGCGGAGAACTCACTGCTCAGACATCAGACACGAGCCCAGGCAGCCGAACTTCACCCGGGAGAAATAAAAGAATTTTTTCTGCCTCCCTCATAACCTCAGGGCTTCTGGCAGAGCCCGCGAACGCACAGTGTGAAACCTGGTATTGACAACTGCCCTCACCCCCAAGCTGGGTGGTGGCAAAGGTCATGCCAGGCTGGAGATGGTGCTGACCCCCGCTGGCAGCCCCCACCAGGCGGATGATCAAGTGAGCAGCAGTGACAGAGGTACAGCCAGGTCAGGTACCCCAGGAGTCCAGGCCCCAGAAGTCTCTCCTGCCTGCCTCCCTGCCACTTGCTGTGCACACCCTTGCGGCAAAGGTGGCAGCAGGAAAGAGTGAGGGCTTCCCCGTAGCTGGAGACAGGGCAGAGGCCAGTACCTTGCAAAGTGGCTCCTGAGAAGCTCAGGAGAAGTGCTGCTCAGCTCAGGGTCGAGGTTGGGTATGTGCAGTGCAGGGGCCTCTGGGCATCTGGGAGGCCTCTCTGTGCCAGGGCGGGTGTGGGAAGAGGGGCCGGCCCTGTCTCGGTGTGGGACTTCCCCTGCCCGAGACTCCCATCCCCAGTCCCTGCCAAAAGGAAACTCCCCCACCACCCGCTGCTCCAAAAATAACTCCACTGCCACCTCCGTGGTGAATGGAACTTGTCACAGCCACCGGGGAGCCCTATGGTCACCAGGGACTGGAATCTGATGGCAGCGGCCACCAGACAGTCTAGGAAAACACAAGTGTGCCCCAAACCAGCAGGCTGGGAATGCAATCAGAATGCACTCTGGGATCACCCAGTCCTGCTCCCCTTTTACCTTCCGGGAAACTGAGGCTGGAGGACAAGAGGCTGGCTAGGGACGTGAGCACAGCAGTGGCAGCATGTGGCCAGGACCCAGCCTCCCTAACCCCTTCCATACCCTACGATGCTCAGGCAAAGGGATGTGCTCTCCAGGCTCTTTATGAACCCCTTTCCCCCAACCCAGAACCAGGCACACTGCCAGCAGACGGCAGGATTAAACCAGCCTGGGCTTTGGGAAGGACAAGGTGTCCCTTCCCTTGTCCCTTGCACTCCATCCCCACCCGTCCCTGCTGGGGCCCAGCAAACGCTAAGAAGTATAAAAGTTCTTGCTGTCCCTTGAAAAGCCTAACCCTTTCTAGTCTCTTCCTTTGTAAGCTGGGACAAAGATATTTGTTGCCTCAGAGAGGAGAGCTTTGGTAGGAAGCGGCCCTGCTTCGGAGTCCTGGGTCTGCCATGTCCCAGCTGCGGGTACCCCAGCGTTACCACCCTGGGCTGCTGGAGGGGGCCGTGATGTTACATGAATCAAAAGTACTTAGCCATGGGCCCGGCACGTAATAGACACCCAATCAATGGAGTTACTATTCATTATTATTACATCCTTATTCAGGACCCATACTCTCCCACCAAGGCTGTGGATCCTGGAGCTGAGGACTCAGCGTGTCCCTGCCTTCCCTTCTTCCATACGTCTTCCCAGCTGCTCTCTGTGTGCAGGGCCCAGGCTGATGGCCAGTCACCCTGAGGTGACTCAGACAAAACCCCGCTGCCTTTATAGTGTCCACAGGAGAGAACCCCCGAAACACAGAAGCAGATCCAAAGGCCAGAAAAGAACAGGAAAGGTACCCCCAGGAAAAAGACTGATGCATTCTCACTTTGGGCCAGGCAAGGTCACGGACAGCTTTCTACAACAGGTGGAGTACGAGGTGGCCTAGATGAATGGGCAGGTTTAGGAGCAGAGGGGAAGGGACACAGTGGGATCAAGGGCACGGAGGCTGGTGGACCTGAGCAGACGTGAACTTGGGAAGGCTCCAGGCCAGCCCCGGACCTCAGTCTCCAAAAAGCACCCCTGTGGCCAGCACCTGCTTCCTCCTCCAGAACAAGAGCCACCTCTACCCTGGGCAAACTACCCCCCTCTCCCCCCACCAATGCCCCATCTGCAGCTCGACCGCTGGGACTGACACAGGCATATGGCAGCTGAGGCCCCAGAGGGCACACGGAGCCAGATCCTGGCACCATGGCTCGGCCACCTGCCAGCATACCTTCCCCGCCGGCCGGGCCCAACTGTCGGGCATATGCCAGGTGCTGGGCCCCTGGGTGGCCGCTTCTGGGTCCAGGCCAGCCTTCCACAGGCCTGTGGGGTAGACTCTGCCCAGGCCCTGGTGTGTGCAGCACTCAAGGACCGTCCTCCATAACCTCGCTATGGGGGTGTCATCGGCCTTGACTCACAGAGGAAGCTCCAGACTGGCTGGACCAGGTCCCCGAGTTGGGCACTGTCTAATGTTTTTCTTCTGCTTCTGGGATCCTGTCTGCTGGAGAGGAATTCTCTCCAGGGCAGAGAGCTGCCTCTGAGGGGAGAGTGTGCTCCTGTCCCTCGGGACACAGCACAGCGCCCAGGGAACACAGATTCACACCGTGTGAGCCAACCCCAGGGAGCCTTCCTCTTCCTCCTGGGCCTGAGGTGGTGATAAACCTCCAGAAGTCTAACTCAGCTCTGCTCAGCCCCTGTGCCCTCAAACACTCATGTTCACTGCTGGTCGCTCCCCACGTCTGTCCACCTGGGACACGGAAGAGGGGGCAGAGCGGTGCCGGCGGGGGGGGGGGGTGCCGACAGGTGCACCAGCCCCTCTGTCAGCTGCAGGGCCTCCTGAGCTACCACGTGCCTCTGGCACCATCTCCACAAGGCTGAGCTCCACTTCTCCATCCAGTCCTGCCACCCGGCACGGAGTTATTGGCCAACAATCACAGCTTCTGGGGCCATACCTTCTGGGACAGGTGAGGTCCCTGCGCCTTCCTGTGTCAGGATCCTCGCTGACCCAAGCAGGGCCTGGGAAACGCAAGGCCATTTGTAACCCATACGGGTGATTTCTGCTCGGAGCGGTGGCATGTGGCATGGCGGCTGGCCAGGGAGGGGGTGTCGGGGTGGGGGGAGGCTAGGGCCTGGGACTCTCCCAGGACCGCGTGGCCTTGGGGAAATCTCGGCCTGTGTCTGGGCCTCAGTTCCCCACCTACAACGTAGTGGGTCGGCCCCACAGTCGAGGGGCTCTTTCTGTGCTGACGCTTTGTAGGAGTTGACGGAGGCCTTGCTGGCGTCCCCGGCTGAGCTCAGGGATCCTGTATCTAATCATGTATGTAGTGCTGGGAGGAAAACCAGATCTTCTGGGTCTGGAATTGCTGAGGGGACACCCTGTCTGGTTCGAGAAGACTTTCAGAAGCCCCCTGAACACTGCCCTTCCTCACTCACGACAAGCCACAGCATATGGGGGCATGGCTCACACACACACCCCCACCCCCTGCCCCAGGCTCCCAGACACACAACCACGGAGGTGAGTACGTATGTGGGAGGATCACACACAGAGTACCCCCTAAGTGCAGTGTGCTGGGCCTGGTCCTTCTGGAGTGAGAGCTGCACACACTCGAGCCACTCGTGTGCTCATAAAATAACCCTGCAAGGCAGACACACTGCATCCATCTGACAGGTGGGAGAACTGAGGCTCAGAGGTCACGTGGCTTGCCGGAGGCATCCCAGCTGGAGAGAGGCCGACCCTGGATGAAAAACGCAGGCCTGAATCCTCACTCACCTGGACATCCCCTGCAGTGTACAGACTGGGTTCCTGCCCTCAGGGAAAAAGGCAAATGTGGTGGAGAGGGGACGAGAGCAAAGTGCTTACCTAACGTTGCAAAATCACAAAAGGGGCCAATGCTTCTAACTTGAGCCAATCAAGGGGGCTTCAGGGAGGTGGTGGCTCTTGGTCCACCTGGGACCAGAGGGCCAGGGAGTCAGGAGGCAGCCCGGCACAGGCTCTAGAGTCAGAGAGCCCCAAGTTCAAATCCTGTGCTGCCTCTGTCCAGCCACATGAGCTCCAGGCCAGTCCCGAAGTCAACTCGTTGTCGTTCCCTCCTCTGTAAACAGGGGGCTGGGGAGGACCCACTTCTTAGGGTTGTTAAATGAGGACATGCAGGCAAAATACCAGCCTAGGACTATCAGGAGCCTGGAACACACAAGAGCTCAATAAACGTGGCTGTTGCTATTATGATTACCGTTATCATCGTGAAAAGAACAGTGCTTGTTCAACAGCAAACCCTTCTGGCAGCTCACTCTGCAAACCAACTGTTCACAATAAGGCCAGTCTTCATTCTCCAGGGGACCCCAGTCTCATGGCCAACCGGGCCCTTGGGCCTGCGGATGTGGCTGGAGGCACCCGTGGTCTCTGGGGGATCCCCCCTTTCCGGAAACACGGGCGAGGCCACGCTAGCTCCTGCCGCATTCTCTCGGAAGCTGGGAAGTGATGGCAAAGCGTTTCACAAAGTTACCAGGACGATGAACCTGAGCCGCCCCCCTCCCCCAACCGTCTCAATAAAATAAATCTTGGCCCGCGGCTGGCGAGAGACCCTATATATTTACATGACGATCGTGCCTCATGATCACAGGGCTCGTGGTTCCGGCAGGCGGCGTGTGGCAGGGATGCCGGCGGTCCTAGGAGACTCACTATTTTCCGGCGACTTTTATTGTCCATTATATCCTGGCGTTTACAGGGCTCTGCTCCGGGCCTGGCAGGAATATCGCACACAGTGGGGCCGGCAGGCCTTAATATTGCAGTCGCTGTACAGCAGCTGTGTCTCCGGGGCTCATCCATCCCGCCCAAGTCTCTGGGCGACACCAAGACCCCCAGGAGCCGTGGGGGCTCTGGCGGGACAGGGCTGGGGATGTGTCCCAGGCACAGCTATCACCCCCCACACGCACCCCCAAGCCATCTGCTTGGCTCCAGTCTGGGGTCCCAGGCTGGGGACACTGCTAACTCTGTGGCCTTGGGCCTGCACAGGGGAGGGTGCAGAGGGGCGCTGGAGCCACTGCTGGCTCGTGAGGGCCGCTGGCTACATTCTCAGGGATTTCGGGAGACAGTTGCTATCACTTTGGTTGCTTGAAATCAAACACGGGAGGAAGATTTACACCGTGGAATTTGGCAAACACTACGCGCCGGGGCTCTGGACAAGTGCCTCCCTCCACCCCCCCGGCCAGGGAGCTGTTTGTTCAACACTTGGCAGCGGACTCGGGGAGGGAGTGACCCAGTGGGCCACTGTGGGGTATGGGAACTTCAGAGTCAGGTGTGGATCCTAATTTCCTCAACCACTTGCCGTGTGGCCGGAGAGAAGTTATTTCCCTTTCTGAACCTCAGCTTTCCTATTGGTAAAATGGGGACATACCTAAGTTCCCAGGGCCGCTGCAAGGCTTAGAGCACCTTATGGGAAACCCCCCTGTGTCGAGCTTAATACGTATCAGGTGCTTAATAAACAGTAACTTTTGTCACTTATTCATTCAACACCTACCTGAGCACCTACTCTGTACCAGACACTGGGGTGGAGGTGGGGGATACGTAAATGCCCCGGGTGGGGGGATAAATATTTAATTCTTCACATCCGGACAGTTCTTGAACGTCTGCACAGGGATTTATACCCACACCATCTTATGAAGCCGCATGACAACCTGGAGAGGTGGGCAGAGCGGCATTTCTGAGACAGGGGCTCAGGGGTGGGCATGATTTGCCTGAGGCCCCTGTGTGGGGGTAGCAAGGTGGGGCTCAGCCTTGAGTCCCCACCTCCTGCTGCGGGTCCATCGTGGCACCCATCTCCGAATTCCCAGGCTCAGCTGGGCTGGCCCCCCGATGGTGGCCGGCTGACCTCAGAGTGAACCCACACACAGAAGACAGGAGAACTAGGAGCGAGGTGACACCGGTCCAGCATCCTGGCCACTAGTCTCGGCTCCGCGGCCTCCCTGCTCCAGGCCCTCCCCTCTGGGCCCCAGGGTCTCCATCAGAAGGTTGACAGGGCTGCACTCAGGATGCTGTTGGCCCTGACGGGCCAGCATCTGTCTCCAGGCTTCCTGGCTTGGCCAAGTGTCCCCTCCTGTCCACAGCCAGAGAGGACTCGGGCGTGTCAACACCTCCTATGCTCCAGCTGGGTCCCAGGTAAGCCAGGGCCTTGTGGGTGGGAAGAAAGAGGGGAGTGAGATGGCACAGGACTCCGACCCAGCCACCCTGGGTTTGCTAACTCACCCTGCTGGGCAGGGCTCGCCTACCCATTTCATAGGTGAGGACAGTTAAGTTCGGAGGGGTGACCCCAGGCTGGCAGCATCCAGGGCTCAGGGCTGGGGTCCCCAGCAGAGATCAGGAGGCCGCCAAGCCCCTCGGTTCTGACGCCCTGGAGGCCTATGGATGTGACGCTCCTGGCTACCCTGGACTCAGCCCAGAGGGACGGCAGAGCATTTTGCCGAAACAGGGGAGTGAGAAAAAACACAGGCAACGCCGATGACTCAAAGAACCTTTGCAACAGGAGGTGGGCGGAAGTGGGTGGCATGTCTGGTGGGCTTCAGCTCACTTCCTAGAAGGATGTGCCACCAGCTTTTGCGCCCGTCACACTCACACCATGGTCAGCACGGACCTGCATTTGGGTGGTACCTCCTGGCCCGCCCGCCCCCAGGGCCATCACAGGCTGGCAGGTGGGGGCCGTCCACCTGTCAAGGGACGGAAACTTCTCATTCCACAGATGGGGAAACTGAGGCCCGGGAAGCGGGGTGGGTGGGCTGGTTCAGGGATACACAGTAGGGACTGAAGTCTTTAAACTCCTTTACCAAAAGGGTAATTTTCCTATTTGAGGAAACAGGAAAGGAGAAATCCTCTGGAGCTTCAAAAGAAAAAAAAAAAAAAAAAGGGAGAAAAAAGAACTAGCAGCCGAACAGAATTGCAGCAAGGCCCCCAGCCAGCCCGAAGAGGTTTCCGAAATTCTGTGCAGTCTGAAGTTTTGCGGGCTGAAGGGTCACGCGATTTCCTTTGCAAGAGGCAGAGTTGAAAAAGTCTGACTGAGGGTGAAGGGGGAGGAGGGAAATGTCCACGGGACTAGAAATCATGAGTTTCAGCCTGGCTGCCCCAATGACTTGCTGGATGACCGCAGACGAGTCCCTTGCCCTTTCTGGGCCTCAGTTTACCCTTATTCATTCACCACGTGCCAAGCCTTGTTCTAACGCCACTTAAGTGACGTGAATCACCCCTCATAGGTACATTATTATCTCCGTTTACAGAAGGGGAAAACTGAGGCACAAAAAGGTCAGGCACGCTGTGCTGGTGAAGGGCTGGGATCTGGAGCAAGGTGATGCGGTTCCAGAACCCACGCTCCCAATGACAAGGCCCTCTCGCCTGCAGCATGCTGATCTCCAGCGGGCATCCTGCTTTTAGGGGCTTTGCATCTGGGGCTTGGATGCCAGCAGGCCTGTTTCTGAAGACACTGGGCCATCCTCCTCAATCTCGGCTGCCGTTCTGAGCTGCTGTCTTTTCTGTGACCTCTGATTGTGTCTGTTTGCTCAGCAGCCTTTATAACCACAGCCTGGGGCTTCGGGAGGCTCCCAGGTCACTGCAGCCATCGACTCATCTCTTTGAGCCTCCCTGGGTGCCGGGAGTCAGAGCAGGGATGGACGGCCCCGCTCTGATGTCCATTTTGGAGTTTTACACACAGGTCGGCCTCTGGGACCGCGGGAGGGAGACTTGCCATTCAGGCATCCAAGAAAGAGGGAAAAAACATCTATTCATAGCCAGACAGAGCCCGCTCTGTGGAAATGATGCTACCGACGTGACAGGCAGCCCAGCTGTGTAAGAGATTCCCGAAAAGCCTGACCTGGGAACGTCCACGTGGAAGGCTCAAAGGCTTGGGTGGTCACCGAGCTTATAAAATAACGCCTGGATGCTCAACCATGAAATTCCTGAGGGAATCAGGTTCTGACCCAAAACCTGTCTTCCAAAACAAAATTCTTCAGACAACAGACATTTTTTGGCTTAAGCAAGCAGACTGCTGATCTGTTTCACCCTGATCTCTAACGTAAGGAATACTCCGGCTAAGAACAGCCACCGTATCATGTGATCCTACCCCATGCCACACACCATGCCACATATTTCGTCCACTTGCTCATTCCCACAGGGCGGGAATTACTATCTCCATTTTGCAGGTAAGGAGACTGAGGCTCGGAGAGGAAGATGTTTGCACAGCTGGGAGACCGTGGAGGTGGAGGTTTGAAATCCGGTGCCAGCCTGAAGCGGAGGGAGCTGGGGACAGACCCAGCGGAACCTGCTGTATACATCACCAGGAGGCCTGGCACACGTAGAAGAGGAGAGAGAGAGTTCTCCACACCTCCATCCCTCCACAGGCCTGGGAATAAGTCCTGCAGAGGAACGGGGCGGGAAGGGCCACCGTGACTGCAGTTAAAACAACCAGCGAGGCTGCCTCAGTCCTGCCTTTTCAAAGACACCGGAATCCATTAACTGAGGACGTTGCGCTGAGTACCCAGAAAGTCCCCCATACCACGTTCAAACTGTTGCACGTCCGTGGCAACTGCTAGCCAAACGTGTGCTATTGTCACGCTTCTGTTTATTCCTGGGAGCAGGAGAAACTCTGAATCCATTCGAGAGTTCATGTCTCATCAGAGACCTCAGAAGGGCCCCAAGGAAGCCAGCAGTCCACACCTATATCTTCAAGACCGGAAACCAAGGAACCGAGCAGAGAAGTGTCCAAGGATGTTCAATCATTTGTTCACTCAATTTTCAAACACGCACTATGACCAGCCTCTGTGCTCAACGGGGCTCCTTGTTTACAGATAGGAGTCTCACACCAACACCTACAGCCCAGCGACATCACTGTTGTGTATGCCCAGGGTGTGGTGACCCAGGGAAAGGTATGTGCAGTCTGTGTGTCCCATCTCAGAATGGAAAGCAGCTCTGAGCAGGGGAGCAGGGGGAGGGCACTCCAGGCAGGGAGAACAGCAGGTGCAAAGGCCTGACGGCTAGGCAAGTCCGGCATCAGCTGTGGGACAGAGGCCCAAATGACAGCAGTGGCCTCAGGTCTACAGCAGAAAGTCTAAAGCAGGACTGATGAGGGCCCGTGAGCATCTGCACACAGGGCTCATAAGGGCTGCAAAGCCAGACCCCCTGCCAGTGCTCTTCTGCACACCCCTCTGCCTCCCACGGCACCAAGCCCAGGTATAATTTTACTCAATGCATCACGTGAGGAATCAAAGCCCCACATGTGGTTTAGCGGCACCTTCCCTCCGCCAATGCTACCTGCACACACTTGACCTCCTCACGCCTACCATGGTTAGCTCAGGTAACTGTGTCCATGCCCAGGAGCAAGGACATGCCTACAGAACCTTCCTCTCAAGGGACTCTGTTGGGACCAGGTCTCAAGAGTGCTGTGAAGTGTACTTCAGGCTCCACGATACTCTCTCTTATCTGGCTTGTTTTTATTGAGCGCCTACTGTGCACCAGGCTCCGTGCGAGGCACTGGGAAGATTCACAAAAGGGGGCTACAAGCCACTAAGTCACACAGCCATCTCCTAATCGTTCGGGGCTAGAATCATTACTTCGATTTCACAGTGGGGGCGATGCAGAGCTCAGAGAGGCCCTGGGACTTGCTTGAGCGAGATCACTGGCTAGGAGGTGTCAGGGCTGGGATGCTAACCCAGAAACGTCTGACCACAGAGCCTGTGCCAAACTAGATAAGGGTCCCTGGAGGAAGAGAAGAGACTGGATCCCTCCTCCCTGCCACACAGGCAGCCTTTTATCCACAAAGCAGGCAGAGGCTTCACTGGCGGTACTGCTGGGAATGGCGGGGCCCTGTCATTGCCGGGAGGGGCCCCCTCCATGCCAAAAGCACAGCCAGGCTTATGCAGAGCACTGGGGGGGGCGGGGGGGCTCTCGGTGCCAAGGTGTCCTAGCAGGTGCCACCGAAAGACTAGATACTGATGGCCTGTCTTTCAAAAAGTTGAAGTGAACCAATCCACTCATGTGTGGCGCCTGCATTAAAGGACAGAAAGAAGTCTAGGACGCAGAGCACAGACTCTGGAGTCAGAGTGCAGGGTGGCTAGGTCCCCTCCCATGAGACTGTTCAGTAGGGAGGGTGTCACACGACCTGGCCCTGGCTGTGGTGATGGTACTCCCTCCCTGGACTTGGGTCCTTGAGTGCATCTGTCCCCTCCAGCAAGCACGTCAGCGGGGATGCTGGGGCCACCTGGGTCCTGCAATCACAGGCGGCCTTAGCAGTCCATCTTGGGGACCCTGTTTTAACTCAAACAGCGGCAGACACTTGGCAATGCCCTATCCAGAACAGGCCTTCCTCCTCACCCCCTCAAGTCCCTGTCCCAGGCTGAACAGTGTCCTCACAAAACTCGTGTCTACCTGGAATGCGGGAACGTGGCCTCATCTGGGAATAGGGTCTTTGTGGATGTCATCAGTGGAAGATGAGGTCACACAGGATTAGGGTGGCCCAAACCCAACGACCGGTGTCTTTATAAGAAGAGGGACACACAGGGATAAGGGCATGTTATGACAGAGGAAGGGACTGGAGTGATGAGTCTACGAGCCAAGGGGCACCAAGCATCACTGGCAACCACCAGCAGCCAGGAGAGAGACGTGAAACACACTCTCCCTCGGAACCTCCGGAAGGAACCAACCCCTGCCAACACCTTGATTTTAGGCTTCTGGCCCCAGGACTGTGAGAGACTAAACTGCCGTGGTGATAAGCCCCCAGTTTGGGGTGATTTGTTATGGGGGCTCTGGGTAACTCACCCACTCCCGCCTCAACCCCAAGCATGGCCGCTGTTCACAGGCCGCCAGCTCCCCAGCCTCCCCAAGCACTGAAGACTTCCTGGAAGACTCCAGGCTCAACTTCTGTTTCTCAGGCTGCAGAGGAAATAAATCAGTGGTTCCCAGGTCTGGGGATTTCACAGGCCTGTAGCGTTTCCCCTAAATTCTGAAGATGGACCTTAGAAGGTTGCCAACTTTTTTTCTGGCACCTACGATAAAATTCCCACCTATTATCACCGTCCTGCGTGAAAGAGGACACCTGACATAAGAAAGTAGTTGATGCCAGGCCTGTCTTTAAGTTTTCTCATTTCCTATAGATGGGTGAGAATCTCACACAGCCCCGGGCCTGGCGTGGATCTGGCATTGGGGAACCAGCAAACTCAAGCCAGCGTGCCCTCCCGAGTGATTATTTTTATTCAATCCTGGCCGAGGAGAAGTGAGGCTGGCCTCCCCCACTCTCCTCTGTGGACGAAAAAGGTTTTCTCCCTCTCAGAAATTTGCCCGATATACCCCAGTTAACCTGTGGGTCATTCCAGACTGGGTGATCTCCCAGCCCCAGGGAGGAGGCATTCCAGGCCAGTCAGTGAGGGAGGGTCCTAAGGAAAAGAAAATACAAAGGAAAAAGCAGGGGAAGGAGAAAGAAGCCCAGACCCTTCTTTTGAAAAGAAAAAAACCAAAGCGTGAAATTACTCAATGTACAGACATCACGGGCCGGATGACTCCAGCTCTCTTCAAAGACACCTCGTAAACCCGCACCCGGCCTCAGAGGGAAAGGCCAGATGCCAGGCACTCCAGAAGGAGCTTTTCGAAACATCTGGCCCTGGCGGCTTGATGACCCAATGGAAGCCAGTCACCCTGTGCTTCATGAACGTCGCACCCACGTGTGCCACGTGGTAACCCGTGAGGTGTGCTGGGAGAGCCGTCCAAGGGATAAAGCTTTGTATGAGCGTGAGGAATGCTTCTTTTCCAGTAACTCAAGAGCGCTAATTCCCCCACAGAAGATGCCCCAAAAGTGGAGAAACTTTTGCCTGGAGTGCTAGGATTAACGGCCATGCAGGGGTGGCCTTGCTGGGACAGTCTCGGGCACAGGGTGGCCAACCTCAGATGATAAGGTCTGATGCTGTCGCTTTCCAGGCCGGAGCCCATCGCTCCCTCCCTCCCATTCTGCAAGCCCCGGCCAGGGGCAGGGTGGGCCCCAGTTCTCAGGAAGCCAGGAAACACACTCTCTTCTGGGCGAAAGGCCCAGATTCCTTGAGCGGTCACAGGACACGCTTTTTCAGAGCTGATCCAAAGCCACAAGCGCAGACTGGAAGTTTCTTTGGGCAGCGTGAACCTGTGGGGACACAGACAGGCACACCTGGAACTCCAGGCTGAGAGCCGGCCAGTGAGCAAGGCCCCAGCTGGCGGCGGACTGGCCGGGGCTCCACGGACCTCAGTTTCCTTTTCATCCTATTGTCGTGCATCAAGCATTTCTTGAGAAGCCTACAAAGCCAAGCGCTGTCTGAGGCACAGACCCTACCCATCCCCCCTCCCAGAGGGGTCAAGTGGTGGACACAGACATTGGACCGCAGTAAGCGCTATGGGGGAAGTGTAGCTGAGGAGGGGGTCAGGCCATGCAAATAAGGACATGTGGCTTCACACGGTCCCTGGCACAACTAATTCAGACTGGGTAGCAAACTGCTTAGCATGTAATCAGCACTCAGATAAGCCAGGTCCTCCTGTCCTCCCACTGCCCAGGTAGAGCACCCGAAGCCAGAAAGAGGTGGGCTGGGTGGGTGCTCGGAGACCAAGTGGGTTTGGGGCCCTATCTAGCCCCACATTTCCTGGGGAACCAAGGGGCCGCCCCCCTACCCTGCCCAACCCTGGCAGACTCCCTGCTTTTTCTGCATGGGAAAGTTCTGCCTCTGACATCATGCCCACAGTAACGGGTCAAAGCCACCCCTTCTCTAGCCAGCAGGTGACTGTCCTTCCTGAATTTGAACCTGGGCCCCATCACTTGTTTGCTGGGAAACCCTGGCCAAGTTTCATTCACCTCTCTGAGCCTCGCTTTCATGATCTGAAAATGGGGAGGACACCCACCTAAAAGGCTCACTTGCTCAATGACGTGGCGTAGATCAAGTCCGCAGGGTGTGACTGGCACACAGGAGGTGCACCTGCCCCATCTCCGCCCAGCACTGAGGGGAGGGGGTGCTTACAGGAGGGAGGGGCCCTGGTGCAGGAGCAGGAGTGCAGGCCTGGTCTGGGCAGGCCACGTCCAGCCCTGGGGGAGCTCGGTGTCCGGAAGGAAAGGCCAGACAGAGGGACCAGTGCTCTACTGGGAGTGGAAGTTCACACACGTGGGCAGACCAGCCTCAAGGCTTCTCTGCTGGGTGTCTTGGCCACAATCCTCACCTCTCTGAATCTCAGTCTCCCCAACTGAAATATGGCTTCTGGAGATAATAAAAATGAGACCCTAGATACATGAAGTCACCCAGCCAGTAAGTGACACATTTATCTCCTCACCCTCCTCTGTCCACTCAACATAAAAACACTCAGACTGTATCCCCAGCAGGTGCTAGGCCCTTTGGTGGGCGGGGGGCTGAGCCCCTTAATGGCAGGCAGAACCCAGTCTCCTTTAGAACCACCTGGCTCCATGGGATGATACCCAGCGGCTCTTGGGCTAGCCCGGGCTCACCCTCCTGGGAATCTTGCCTCCGTGGAAAACTACACCTGGACAGATCCCAGGAACAGCCAGCTTCTCCGCTGGGCGCGCCTACCACACCGCACTGCCTTACACCAAACCTGAGGCTGTGAGCGCCCCTCACTGCACGGCTGACGTCGGCTGCCAGACGGGCCGACTCCCAGCGGGCAGGGGGGGAAGCTGTGGCCCCAGCCCGCCCCTCAACACACACCACATGTCACAGAACGCAGAACTCAGGAGAACTTTGCCTCTTTCACGGCTTTGCCTCTGACTTCTCCAGATCAATCAACCGACCAAGCAATCAATCAATCAAGGGAGGATCAGAATTCAATCACAGTGACAACACAACTCGATCCCTGGGAAGCACGTTAGAACCAGGGATCCTGCAGATTAATGAGATGGCCTGGAAATCGGGAAACGAATGTAGTTAGGGACAGACAGCTCAAATGGGCCTGGCCCTTGGCTGATGCACTGGCATGAACTCCGACTTCTCTCATCCCCAAGAATCAGAACTGCTTCTCTGACGGGGAGGAAAGAAATGACAAGCAGAAATAGGATTTAGGGAAAATAACACACCCATGGCACCTTTCCCCCCCTTCCCAGAGCAGTGCTGCAAGCTTTACATATTTTATCATTTATTCTCACGTTGTCCCCAGCAAGTCCTAGGCGTTGGCCTTGCCTTTCACAAGAAAGCTGTGAGGGAGGCTGGGGTGTGGAGGTGAGGGGCCTCCCGCCAGACACCCAGCAGGAAGGGTTGGGGTGGTGGGTGGGGAGGTGGGGGGCTGGGGTCGAGTCAAAGGGATGGGACTGCAGCCTCAGGCGGCTGAGAGGCTCGGAGACCATCCACACTGTCGTCCACGTCGGCGCCTCTTCACCCCCTCCTGGTCTTATCACCCACCCTCACCAAGCCATTTTCCACACACGCTGCCAACACCACCACCCCTCCCGTGTCAGCCTTCGAGGCGGCCAGGTAAAGCCATCACTCCAGAGCTTAGCATCGAAGGCCTCCTTGCCTGTCGGACCCCAATCCCAGGTGGCACCTGTCATCCACCACGTCGGCCCCAGAGAGCGTCTTATGGTTTCCCGCAACCCCTGCTTCCCACCCCCAGTGCTCCACCCAGCATGCCCTCTCCACCCGACTATCCCCTGAAGATCCTCCCAGGTTATCAGCACACGGGCTCCCAGAGGAAACAGATCTGGGTCCAAATCCTTGCTGTGTGACCTTGGAGAAGTCCCTTTACCTCTCTGAGCCTGGAATTCACTTACACAATGGAGCTGTTTAAAGGTGAAGACTAGCTGATGATAGCAATGTGAACCCCTGATGGGTGCTCTGATGAAAAAGTAACAATAGCTCAATGTGCTGCAGGGTCATGACTGCTTTGTAATTCTTCTGCGTTCCCTCTGGCTGCTAGCCTCGCCCTATGGCTTTCGTGGGCCTTGGCCTCACCCCAAAGCCAGGTATCAAGGGCCAACCAAGGAGACTCAAAGGGCACAGAGCTCATGGTCCCTCCCTTTACTGATGAGAACAGAGAGACTGCCCCCCCCCTCCCATGCCCCCCTCCCCCCGCAGCTGCCCATCAGGAAGTCGATCCTGACATCTTGAAGCAGCTCAAGCCACGGTGGAACGTTCTAACCTGCAGCCCCAACTGCTTTGCTCCCTGACACAGGGTCTCCAGGTAGGATCCCAGATTGCCGACCCCAGGCCCCATCACTTGTGCCGTCTGCTCTCCTCTGAGAGGCTCACGGCACTTCCTGCCCAGGAATGTGAGCAGGAAGCGGGGCTGAACCTGCCCGGCTGCCTCTTTCCTCCTGAGCCCAGGCTCTTAAGACCTAAGGAACCAGCCATTTGTGGGAGTTTGGTTTTTCTCTCTTTTTCTTTCCTTTCCCCCTAAGCAAAACTGCGTGGCAGCCGCTCCTGCCTCTTGTCCCCAAGGCAGTTCGAACGGGCCCGTCTTGTCCTTGCAGCAGTGACGGCGGTAATTCCGTTAATGGGAAGCAAGACGGATGGTTCATGGTGCCCAAAGTGCAGGAGGCAAGGAATCGGGCCACCCCCGGGGGGGGAAGGAAAATGTTGCCGGAACACACCCTCCTTTGGGGCCTTATTAGGTCTTGAAAGAGCTGCCGCACTCGCTAAAACCTGCTTTTGCCAGCAGAAGCCTCATTTTACAAATACACAACAACAAAAAAACCCGTAAATGGGAAGAAAACCCTGCAGATTAGGCTCCCCTGCTGCAGTGAGGCGGCGCGCCCGCTCAGAGCTCAAGTCTTTAGCCTCGTCGTCTCTGGGTTTAAATAAATAGGTCTGATCGCCGGCTCACCATTTCGTGAATATGGAATATACGGCAGTTTCCTTGCTGTTTGAGGGCTGTCTGCTAATGGAGGAATGGGACAGTCCTGGAAGCATTTCCTTTGAAAAGGCCTGTCTGTCCCTGAGGTCAGGAAACCCTATCGCCCTGGTTGTCAGTCTGGGGAGGACCCTTGACACCTTATCTTATCACCTACCCTCGCCTCCATTCCCCAGGCCCGATCCCCAGGCCCACGCCTGCCAGGCCCTCGTCAACTGCTGTAATTTCTCTGGTCTTCTGCCCTGAGGGCCAGGGGCATCTCAAAAGCAATTTCACTGTGGAAAGGGTGTCCATTTCCAAAAGTACGCCAGGACCCACCCTCCTCCAATTCAGAATCAAGCCGCTGAACTGTTCTTTGGGCTTCAGTTGGTCCAAGCGCAAAATGAGGGTGGAGGGTGACGCCGGCAGGAGACAGCGGCGGTTGAAAACAGGCGGAGCAAGTGGAGGCAGGCAGCTGGGGCTGTGTGACCTTGGCAAGCTGAGGAACCTCTCTGGGCCTCAGCCTCCTCATCCCTAACACGGGGCTAACGGTACCCGCCTCACAGGCGTGGAGGAAAGAGTAACTGCCATCATTTCTCAGGCCGATCTGAGCGTTCTTCTCGACCACGCCCTCCCGTGGCACCCAGCGCAGCCTTGACACATAGTAGGTGCTTGCTGAACATCTGCTGCTCTGGGTGGAGCACATGGTTTTTGACGCCCAGAGAAACAAAAACACCCATCCACACTAGAACACAGTGGTTTAGGATGTGTGCTCTGGGAGCCAAAGGCCTGGGTTCAAATCCTGACTTGGCCACAGACCCACCGTGTGCCCCTGGGCAGGTGACTCAGCTTCGCTCGGCCTCCCTCTCCCTGTCTGTAAAATGGGACTAAAGAGCCTGGCTCACAGGGTCACCAAGAGGAGTCAGGGCAATAATACGTGGCCAGAGCCTGCCCAGGTTGGCCCTTGGTAACCGGCAGCCCTGAGACCGAGCAGTTCAAAGTCTTGGGAATGCCTGAGGGAAAATTCCCACATTCTAGCTGGGAAAACCACTTTCTCAAAGCAAGCCCCGTGATGCCATCCCAGCACCTCCCGGGAGAGCTGGGACCTAGAACAACAGGCAGTATGTGAACTCTCAGGAGACTGCCCTTGGAGGGAAGAGAGAGACTGCAGGAGCATCACCCCAGGAGGGAGCCTCATGGCGGGGATGGGGGGGCACCCTCACCCCTCCCACACCACAACTCCCATTCGTCTGTCTCCAACACTCGGACCAGTAACACTGGACATACTTGACTCATTTCTTGCTTATGACGGCTCTCCCCAACCAGAATGCCAGCCCCGTTTTGTCTCTTTTGTTCATTATGCCCCTCAGAACAGTGCCTGGCTCTGTTGGATGGATGAATGACGAAACAAAGCAAGGAAGGGAAGAATTCTTCCGGGAGGGCAGCTCTGGGCTGAGTGATGGCTAACGTGGTCCCCGTGTGCAGAGGAGCTCCTGAACATCACAGGTGACACCAAACTACAGTCCTCGCCCCACACAGGGTTGCTTATTGTCAATACAGTAACAGTCTCCAACTGCTGAATGGCTGTTATGTGCGTTGCTTACCTCACCGGGTCAGGAAAACTCCCCCAGGGACAGGAACTGAGATTTCCCCCTCGCTCTGCCACGTGAGAAAACTGACGCCCCCAGGGGGAAGCAACAAGTCAAGAAGAGTGGTGAGCAAAAGGCGGAGGCGTGGCTCGTATCCAGGGTGTCCAGGTTAACCCCCCCCACCTCCCTCCTCCGTATCTGGACCTAAGACCGCCGCACCGCTGGCTGGTCTCGGAGGGGAAGAGCTGGAGCGAGAGCCTCGGGACCTGCTCCCTGCCAAGAAGGGTGTTTGCTCAGAGGCAGGAGCTGACAAGCAGCAGGGTCTGGCTCCTGTCCCGTCCCCGTGCACACGCAACGGACAGTGCAGAGGCAGAAGACTCAGCCAGGTGGTGGCCCCAGCCACCCAGCCGAAGAGCACTCACTGGCTTTAGGGGTCAGCCAGGCCTGGGTTCAAGTCTCAGTTTCCAAACCATGTGGCTTATAGCTTTAGACTGGTGGCCTCAATCTCTGAACCTCAGTTATCCTCACCTGAAAAATGGGGCCAGCCCAAAGTTGTGGGGATTAACTAAGGTAACACGGATAAAGCGTTTGGCCACGCTGCCGGCACACAGTAGGTACTAAACAATAAGCAATAGTTAACTTTCCCAAGCCTCCCTCATTCGTGTTTTCAAGAGTGGCCAGATGTCCACATCTTGTAGCTGCCAGGCCCCCCAGTTTCAGGGCTGAGAACAGCGTGGGAAGCTGGTGGAATCTGAGCTCCCCACCCTCTCTGATCTCTGGGGCACCACCTGCTTGGCATTCTTCCTGAGTGAATGGGTCAGGACCTTGGCATTTGATTTCTGACCCTTGTCACTCAAGGATAAGTCGGAGGGGATGGGTTTGTCGGTACGATAACATCTGGCAACAACATGAGGAGTGAAATCGGGGAAGGGGGTGGCATTTCCAATTGGCTCGTGTCCATGTCTATGGTGTGGGCTTGGCAAGAGAGGCCCAGGGTGAGGAGAGGGACCAGCTGGCCAGCTGATAGCACTCACATTGCAGGCCAGTGGTCTGCAGACAGCACCTCACAGGGGAGCTTCTCCCCCGGGTTAGATCCGGCCCCAAGCCCATGCGGGGACGATACAGGGGCCGTGCTCTTGAAATTGGTGTCTCGGTGGGAGGAGGCTGCAGCCCTCCCACTGGGGCCAGCTTTGCACGCACTGCACGTGACCAGCGCAGTCTCGTCTTGCCCCGCCCTCGGAAGGGAGCCCCGTGCTTGGGAGTTTCATACTTGTGTCCGCTGCCTTTCAAGTCTTCACTTTACCTTTGAACTTGTGTTTTTTAAGTGAACTCTGGTGGAATAGTGGTGCACGTGCTGGGGGCTTGGGGCCCGAGCCTACAAGGACTTCCGCTCCTGACCCCTAACTCATAACCCCTGCCACCCTCCACCCTTGGCAGGGGCTCGAGTGCAATCAGGGGGTCAGGTGTGCCACAGGGTAACTGCAAGGGTCTGTCCTTGCCCTGTGAGTGTCCCTGCGCCCCAGGAAGCATGGCATTTAACAGCCAATAAAAACCACCGTGACGGATGGAGAGAGACTGACAAGGAACGGGTTTTTTTTCCTGCTTTTTAAACAAGAAGACCTGCATTTTCACTTTGTGCTGGGCTTCACAAATTATGTAGTTGACCCTACTGTCCATTTATATGACCTTCTGACTCCTATCCCCTAGCCTGGAGGCCCTTAGGAACATCCCTAGGCCTCCACAGAATTAGAAGACACCACGTGGTCTGCGACGATCACTGGCCCTTCCCTCACCCCTGCCCCCAGACCTTCTTTTTGGAACCCCTGTAGTTGGTCACTTACTGCTGTCTTGTGGACCAGGCCCAGTTTCCAGGGCTGGGGATGTGATGATCAACAGGATGCTGAGCAGTGACAAAAACAGGCAGGGCCGATGGTGGCACAGACAGGTGGAGGGAGCCTCATCCAGCGGAGCCTCGGGGAGGCAGGGAAGGAATGGTCCGCACAGGCACACTGCCTCCCGAGGTGGGGCGTGGCCTCGGGGAGATGGCAGGAGCCCCTCATCTGTAGGGTGGTGACCCAGGGCTTACCTCGCAGGGCTGTCGGGAGACCCAGGGGCTACTGTGTCTAGCACCCCCGCGTCGCACTGCAGGGACAGGGTAAGGCTCAGGTAAAGGCTGGGGCCCAGGACGGTCTGCAGACAGCCCCCTCCTGAATGACCACAAAACCAACAGAGAAAAGCATGGCAGAGGGGCAGAACTGCCACTTCCTGCGTCCCTGCCTCGTGCCAGGTGTGTGGCCTGGTGGCTCTCCTGGCACACAGTCGCCCCTGCTCGGCTAGACATTTGTTCCCAGGGTTTCTACTCCTGCCCGACATGTCACAGACGTCATCTTTCTTTCTGTGATTCAGAAAGTCCAGTCGGTACCAGGTGGCAGTGGCAGCTTTTCCGACAGGACTGGTCACGGGCAGAGCAGAAGACACAGTGACTATGAGCTCAGACTGCAGCCAGCCTGGGTTTGATCCTGGGCCCCTCCAGCTGTGGAGTCTAGGGCAGATCTGACCTGCCCGGGCCTCGGTGTCCCCTAGGTCACGTGGGATTATCAAGAGCCTCATCCTCGTGGGGTTGCTCTGAGGATCAAATGAAATGACATCAGTGAAGGGTATGGCTCACAGCAAGTGCTCAATAAATGTCAGCCACTGCTATTGTCACGAAACCCGAAAACATCAAATCAAAACCCTGAGCGTCGCGTGGTGCTTCCCAGGATCGCGTGAATCCGCTCCCTCCTTTCCAGCATCTGCCCCGACTCTGCTCCAAGACTACACTCTCCCCCCATTGTCACGGCGCATCAGTCCATAAATATTTAAACAACATGTCATCAGATTATTATAACATATGATCTATAGCACTGATGTGCTGCAGTTCTGCACATTTGGGCTTCGTTTTCAGAATATCGAGACATAAAATATTTATGTATTTAGCCAACCACGAGATCTCACATTCTGTCTCAAAATGCTGGGTGGCGGCAAGATGCGGAACTGAGACGCAACGTGTGAAGGAGATGCCTTGTTCTCACGTCGGTTCCTGGGGCATCTGGATTGTTTCTGGTTCATTCCAGGGCCTGTGAACGGTGGCTGGCTGGATTTGCCACAGGAAGCGGGGGGCCAGGACCAAAAGACCCCATCAAAATGCAGTGAGAGTTCAAACCACAAGGCACTGGATCATTTTCATTCGGCATCTCTATGGGTCTGTGCATAGTAGGTGCTCAGTAAACGACCACAGGGAAATGAATTCACCTGTAGCCCACACCACCACCCAGTGGGCTGGCACCCAGCGGGGATTCGGTAACATTTGCTCTTCTGTTTCATTCTGTCCCCAGTGCCCAGCACCAGTCCAGGCACAGAGTGGCACCCGGCAAATGTTGCCAATGAACAGCAATGGAAAGAATAACGCATGACCAGATAAATCACTTAATTAGCTAATAAATTAATGAGGGATAATGACTCCCTGTCTGCTGGTCCGGATTACACAGTGTGAGACCTTCCTCCTGAGAAATAAAGGCTCTCCAGTAACCCGTAGTGGATAGGCAAAGGGTTTTTTTCTGGGTAATTAAATATCTCGATTGCTAACATTAGCACATCACAGTGACCATATGTCCTAGAATTTTCAGCACTGTGCAATTTCAAAGATGCCGCCCCGTAAGCCGTTCAAGCATCCATGAACTTCTTACATACTAGCGACCAAAGAGCATCTTCCACACTGCCTCTCTTGTCCCCAAATGTCACTAAAATGCTTGTACAGACCACTGCCCTTTTGAGAGTTTGGAAACTGTGCTCATCATGTGCCTAAGCTCTAGATGGGTGATATCTGAAGGCCTGGGATGCCACAAAAGCATGTGCAAACCAAAGTTGTTAGCTTGAAGTACAAGTATTTTCTGTGCATTAGTTCCCAGATGCTGTGCTGTCACCATTAAGAGTGGGCAGCCCTCACCCTTGTCCCCAGCCTCTCCACAGAGAAAAATCCAGTCTTCATTTCCTCTTGGGTTAGCTGAGGAGGCTGGCATTTAAAACAAACACAAAAGGCCACCAAAATTCCTGGGGGAGATGAACGAAGGAAATGCATACACACTGAGTCAGGCACACCAAGTCTGCACTCGAGATGCTAGTGTAACTAAATCCGGCTGGACTCGGCCGGACCCGCCAAACGTACGGGTGGGTTCCCTCTCCCCCAGCTCCCTGTATGTCGCCATGTGGTCCCCGGTGGTCCCGCAATCTGGGCACCCACCCTGGTGGCCTGCCAAGGCCACACCAGCTAGGGAATCACTTCCTCTTTCAACTCCCAACCCCCCGTTTTCTGGGCTGGGTGAACTGTGGGCTCTGCTCATTTGCTGCACAGCAGTGTCTGTGCCCAGAGGTGGCTTGGGAAGGTTAAACACCTCCCTTTCCCTAAGCGAACCCCAAAAGATATGTGCTCTGAGAAAAAGAAGTATGCCTGATAAAAAATGTAGCTTTAAGACATGCACCCACTCAGTCCAACCCAAAGCTGTTCCCATACGGGCATCAAGAATGGCCCCTGCAGAGAAGGAGCAAAGAAAAAGACCCCAATAACTCTGGGAGGTACAAGCCCTCTATAAGTGTAGGTTTCTCCCTTGGAATAATTTGAGCCTTTCTCTAAGAAACCTTTTCTGAACAGAGAAGGGTCAGTTGGACACAACTCAGCTCTTGTCTGTCCACTGGGAGAAGCAAAGTTTGCTAACAGGTTTAGCAACTCCACACAGACACTCTTCAAGGATCCTGCCACTTGCCCACTTGAAACTTTCCATTCATTCAGTAAATATCCATTGAGCACCGACTACGTGCCAGGCCTAGTGCTGGGCACGGGGGATACAGTGGTGGTTCGCAGGTCAAGTCTTACCCTCATGGAGCTTACGTTCCAGTCTGGGAGGGAAACAACAAACACAGGAAATCAGGAAGGGGTAGGGGTCCCGAAGAAAAATAAGGCCAGGTCAGGGAAAGAGGAGTAAAGGAGCGAGGGACTCATTTTGACAGGATGGGGATAACAGGGTCACTTTGGAGAAGCGACTTTTGTGGTGTCCTCAATGAAGGCTAGGAGCAAGTCAGGGGAACACTGGGGCGGGGGGGGGGGAGCGGGAGGATTTCAGGAAGAGGGGACAGAGGGCAGTATCTGCTTGACCCGTCTGAGGAAAGGTTTAAGGAGGCCACATGGCTGGAGCGTAGCAAGCAAAAGAAACACTGCTGAGCAGCGAGGCTGCAGAGGCAGCAGAGCCCCACTGCCCTTCCAATAAAGTGCGCCCCCCCCCGCCCCCCGCTAAGGTCCCGCAGGCCGCAGCAGTGTCTTTTCCCACCATTTGCTCCTTGCCACGTGCTGTTCCTTCCAGCTGCCTAGGAGGCCCTCTCCCAGGCCCTGGACCTGGCCACCAACTCACAGCCCACATGACAGGCACTTCCAGATGGCAGCCTCTGCCCTCTGACTCTGCACACCAGACCCCGATGCGGCCGGCTTCCATCCAGCACACATGCTGATAGTAATCAACTAACCACATATATCCTGGATTCTCAGTGTCTGTTTCTTCGTCCACACAGTGGGCATAATGACATCTACATCAGAGAACTACTGGGAGGACCAAATGAGTTAATCCTCGTAAAGGATGGGGCGCCTGGGTGGCTCAGTCAGTTAAGCGTCCAACTTCGGCTCAGGTCACAGTCTCGTGATCCATGGGTTCGAACCCCACGTTGGGCTCTGTGTTGACAGCTCAGAGCTTGGAGCCTGCTTCAGATTCTGTGTCTCCCTCTCTCTCTCTCTCTACCCTTCCCATGCTCATGCTCTCTCTTGCTCTGCCTCTCAAAAATAAAATAAACGTTTAAAAAAAATCCACGTAAAGGGTTAGAATGGAATGACGCATACAGTAGGTGCCAGGTCTATGGAAGAGGTCAAGAGCTGGGGAAGTGGCAGAGGTCTCTGATTTCACACTGCTGGGGGTCTGCCCACAGCCCACGACCCCATCCCACAGCCCACCCACCCACTCACCCTGTGGTCTACCTGCCCTTCACCCCAGCCCTCTGAGACCTCCAGGCAAACCTCGCGTTTCCCTCAAGGCTGGCTCGGATGTCCTCCCTCCTGGAAAGGGTTCCTGCTTCCCCAGAGAACGAGCCCCGGAAAGATGCCTACTGCAGATGTTCACCAGCACCCAGAGGAGCTCGTGACACAACCCCTGTCCCTACCAGGTTGTTAGAGGCTGTGGGGTGGGGCCCTGAGAGGGTCTCTGGGACCCAGCTCCCAGAATAAGGCCTGACCCAGACATTGGGATGTATTACTCGAATCAATGAGTGAACGGACGGCCGCATACCAGCCGGCACAGGCGGGTCTGGTTAACCAGAGTCCACTCCACCCGCACGACCGTGAACGGGTCTGTGTTTCTGCATCGGACTCCTCGCCCACAGCCCAGGCTCAAGCACCATGACCAGAGCCTTGGCCTGAGAAGCAGGACAGCATCCATGACCTTGGAAACTGGTCACAGTCTCTCGGGGCCTCAGTCTCCCCATCTGTAAAATGAGAGGCTTTCATGCTTTTATTTTTAAGCATCGGAACCTTGTGAACATTTTTTGCACGTAACATAAAGTTGACCGTTCTGAAGTGACCAATTCGGTGGCGTTTAGCACATTCACAGTGTTATGCAACCACCACCTCTCTCTGGTTCGGAAACACTGTCATCACGCAAAAGGAAACCCTGTACCCATTAAGTGGTAGTTCCCCATGCTCCCCTCCCTCAGCCCCTGGTAACCACCAATCTGCTTTCTGTCCCCACATGGACTTTTAGATTATGGATGTTTCATATGAGAATCTTTTCTTTCTTTTTTTTTTTTTTAACGTTTATTTATTTTTGAGACAGAGAGAGACAGAGCACGAACAGGGGAGGGTCAGAGAGAGGGAGACAGAGAATCTGAAGCAGGCTCCAGGCTCTGAGCTGTCAGCACAGAGCCCGATGCGGGGCTTGAACTCACGGACCGTGAGATCATGACCTGAGCCGAAGTCGGACGCTTAACCGACTGAGCCACCCAGGCGCCCCGAGAATCTTTTCTTAAAATGACTCCTGTGCAAAGCCTCCTTATGTAAAACGGGTAACGGGGTTAGTGCTGTGGGAAGACAGGTCTGCCCTGCGCGACAACCCCCCCTCCCCCCCAGCTAGAGTCCCTCTCCCTTGGTGACCCTTCAGGGAAGGCTCTGATCCCAGACCCCTTTCTTTTCACAATTCTGGTTCTAACGTTGGATTTCTTTTTTTTTTTTTAACTGTTTTTGGAAGTTTATTCATTTTTGAGAGACAGAGGCAGAGCGTGAGCAGAGGAGGGGCAGAGAGAGAGAGGGGGACACAGAATCCGAAGCGGGCTCCAGGCTCTGAGCTGTCAGCACAGAGCCCGACGAGGGGCTCGAACTCAGGAACCTCGAGATCCTGACCTGAGCTGAGGTCAGACGCTTAACGGATGGAGTCACCCAGGCGTCCCTCTTTTTTTTTTTTAATGTTTATTTATTCATTTTTTGAGAGGGAGGAGGGGCAGAGAGAGCTGAAAACAGAGAATCCCAAGCAGGCTCAGCACTGTCAGCGCAGAGCCCCACGCAGGGCTCGAAATCACAAACCGCGAGACGGTGACCTGAACCGAAATCAAGAGGGGGTCGTTTAACCGACTGAGCCACCCAGGCGCCCTAAAGTTGGATTTCTAAGGCAAGTCCCCCCCTCACCCTCCTCCCTGCCAAACAGTGTCCAAGAATCAAGGGCCTCAAGCCTGGTGCTACTGGCCCATTTTCCTGACGAGGGAGTAGAGGTGCAATATTCCAAGGCGGCTCCGGAGCCCGCTGAGGCTCTCCCCTCACCACACACAGCACGGCAGGGTCTCAGGTGTGAAGAGCGTTTGCGGCCCATCGAAGCTGCCTCAGGAGGGGCGGCCACTTCCGTGGGACAAGGACCCCCCCCCCTTAGGGACAAGCCAGCCCGACAGAACCCCAAATGGCTTAGGAGGGAGCGCCAAACACGCACGGCCTCTCCCCGCCCCCACCCGGGGCCGGGCCTCGCTGTGCGGACCCTCCGCGAGGGCTCCCTGCCCCCGGGCCCAGGGCTGTGACAGCCGCTTCTGTCAGCACAGACCTCTGATGGGGCCCGACGCTGTGTAAATAATTAACAAAACATCTGCCTTGCTTAATAACACACTGTGGCTGACGCAGCTCTCGGGGCCTCCCGAGACCCTCCGACTCCAAGAGGACGCGTCAAAACCTTATAAGGCTCCCTTTCCGAGCCTCGTGGGGGGGGGGGGGGGGCGGAGGGCAGCACAAGACACTGACTTCTACACGTTTTCCTGGGCCGCCCAGAGCACCCGGACTTAAAGCCCGCCTCGGTCCAAACCGCGCGTCTCTTCCCGGTCTATTTTGAGGGTCATGATCACGGGGAAGTGCTTCAGCGGCCCCTGACACCGCTTTCAGCCTCATTTAGGGCCTCAGTAGGCAGGGGCGCTGAAAATGCTCCGGACAGAGAAACAACCTTCCTGGCCCAGTGACCCCGGCCCGGTGACCCTAGGAAACAACTAGTTTCCTCACCTCCCATAAAATCTCGGGGTAGCACTTCCGGGGTGCCACCCATGTGCTGAGGGGTTTATATCCATTGTTTCCTATAGTTCTTCCCTCAAATGTCATGAGGTCCTGATATTGTCTCTGTTCCCCAGTGGGGGAAACTGAGGCTCCGGGAGGTGAATGGCTTGCTCTGGGACTCCCACCTCGCTCCATTTGGTGCCAAAGCTCAGGTCCTTAATGTGATCGTGGGTTAGTGCCTTCCCCTCCTTGGGCCCCAGTCTTCATTCTGTAAAATGGGCGTGTGGTTCTTCTCTGGACTGCTCTGGACTCACCAGAGCTGAAGGTCATTTGCAAGGCAACGGGTACCCCTTTGCACGTCTCTTCCTGACAACTCCCAGTTTCAAAGACTTTGGGGACAAGAAGGAACAAGGCAGGGCAGCCCTCGGGGAGAGGGGTGGTAGACAAATTCCAAGTCTGCCACTCACCTGCAGTGACAAGGGCTCTGAGGGGCCAACCCCATATCCTCAACTACAACTTGGGGGCTTTGGGGAGCTCTCCTCTAAGGCGCCAGCTCCGTTTGTCAAGGTCAAGCACTGCCCCACCCCCAGCCTAATTTTGAAGTGTGGGGCTTCAACAACTCGAGGAAATGCAGAACCGCAGGCTCTCAATGGCAGCTTCCCTCCCCCTTCCCCTGCAGAAATTCCTTCACACTCTATGGAATTCCTACATAAAGCCCCTTTTTCTCTTCTATGAGGTCACCATCACACAGATGTCTAAGAGAAAGAAAGATCGGCTCCATGCGGATCAAGGCGGCCGGAACTGAATGCATTTCAGATCCCAACTGCACCACCTTTCAATTCGGCTGGCCCCTCGCTCGTCCGTCCCCCAGAATCCAGCCAAAGCAACCAGTTGGGTTTGGGGTGCGGCGATCCTGCTGGTGGATGCCAAGAGGCCCAGCCAGAATACCGGGCCTTTGCCACCAGACCACCCGAGCAGTCGTCTGTGGAAAAATCCAGAATTGGAGACAACACAGCAGAGGCTGTATGTGTGGGTCTGTTTCCACACAAGCAAGTCCGTTGGAAGGACAGATGTCAAACTGCTAGATCACACTCCACGTTCAAGTTCCCAAATTGAACGTCACAGGAAATTACACCACCAACTGATTTGCCCCAATGTCCGCTCCTGTCTGGAAGCTGAGTCTGAGAAGGCTGTTGGTTTAATTCAGTCTGGGCCAAACGAAGAGACTGCGAGTATGTCACCCAACTCAGACAAGGATGGGTGAAGCCACTGACCTGATTTTTTTCTTTTTAAAATAAAAATATTTTCGGGGCACATGGCTGGCTCAGTCGGTAGAACGTCTGATTCTTGATCTCGGGGTCGTGAGTTCAAGCTCCACAATGGGCATACAGCTTAACTTAAAAAAATACAAGTCTAAAAAAAAAATAAACATAAAACATAAAACCTTTTCTCCAAAGGCCATCTTGTCACTACCCAAAAGTCAGACATTAGAAGATGGTCACATACCAAAAAGCCACTGAAGATCTTTGGCCAATCCTGGTCATCATCTACCACCCACTCATTTCGAAGCCATTTCACAGACCCCCCGGGAGGTGCTCAGACCACCCCAGATGACGCCCCACACACATGCCAGGAGCAGCCTTGCTCCCCAAAGCTCCACATTCTGGTCATCAGCATTCTGGCAACCATCCGAAGTGATGGCCAAAAGAAAGGCCCGTGGTATGTGCACACCGCTTCCTAAGAATGACATCAGCAAAACTAAATAAATAAATAAATAAAGATAAAAATGTAGGAACAAGGACTATTTTTACCTCCCCAAATCGCAGGCCAGTCGGGAGAGAAATCCATCAATGCCAGAAATGTGGCTGAGCCTTCGCACAAGATCTATTATTTCACACCTTAAATTAACGCATCTCAAAGCAATTTGCAAATGTTCATCAATGTGCAGAACACGCTCAGAAGGGAGAGGAATGCCTTTTCCTTCCCAACATCAAAGGACACTTGCAGGGGCCCCACACACCCCAAGCGGCACAGGTCCGCACGCACAACATTCCTTTCAAGAACAGCATAGTATAAACCGTGATAAAAAGGAAAACGAACAAGGAAGAGAGACAGGCACGGGGCTAAAATGGCAAGTGACAAGCAGCCTACATGGAAATGATCCTGGTGTCAGGTATTCAGCATTGGGAGTCGGGGCCCTGGGGGTAACGCGCCATCACTGGGGGTCCAGCACTGGGCTCTGCCTGAGGGCAGTGCCCCAGCTTGCTCCCTCCCCACACAGGCCCAGAGATGCCAACCCATGTTTAATCTCGGATGACTCACCAGGGTCCTCCACTCCCCACCCGTTAACTCCCTTGCTTGGTCTGACCCGAGAAGAGGAAGGGAATATTCTTCTCTTTTCGACAATTGTTTTGACACTTCCCTTCTGAAACCAATCTTTGGCACTTCATGAGCAAAGAAAAAAATGTGAACTGTAGACCTTTCTCTCTGACAGTCCTGGCCCTGGGCGTGGGTCATCCACAGCAGAAGGGCAAGAGTGGACAAGGAAGGAGGGCAGCACCTTCAGGAAGCCCTGTACCGGAAGGCTGGAGCCGGCCGACAAACCCAGCCCTGAAGGAACCTGGAAGACAGTGACCATTACTTTCCAGGTCCAGTGGGAAGACTGCTGGCTCTGCCCAGACCAGCCTGAATTCAACTCCAGGGTCAACCGCGTGGCAGTCCACGATCCTCGGCACATTATTTAATCTGTGTCCCCAGTTTCCTGTAAAATGGGCATCAAGATAGTTCCCATCTAAGGGTGCCTGGGTGGCTCCGTCGATTGTGGGTCCAACTCTTGATTTCAGCTTAGGTCATGATCCCAGGGTCGTGGGATTGAGCCTTGTGTTGTCAGGCTGCATGCTGAGCGTGGAGCCCGCCTAAGATTCTCTATGTCTCTCCCTCTGCCCCTCCCCTGCACAAATGTGTGTTCTCTCTCTCTCTCTCTCTCTCTCAAAAAAAAAAAAAAGTTTTAAGCATTCAGATAGTTCCCATCTCATAGTGTTGCTGAGTGGATTGAGGGAAATAAGCCTAAAGCTTTCAGTATCATGCCTGGCACACAGGAGACCCTCAATAAATGGAGGCCCCTAATTGCAGCGCTACCTACAGAAAATTATGCACGTCGTTTCATCTCTTTGAGCCTCAGTTACCTCATCTGTAACATGGAGATAATAACCCCCTACATCCTCGTGAAGGTTAAATGAATAGATGTGTGAAAACACCGAGCACCCTGTGCGGCACCTTCAGAGGACAGGCCTGAAGTCAGGCAGGTGACAGGATCCTGCCTCCACCTCCTTTCAGCAGTCCCAGGACACAGCCTCGACCTCTCTGTGGCACAACTGTGATCAGGGCACCGTAGGGGCTCCATGAGCATGGCTTCCTTTCCCCCTTCCCTGCCCCCTCCTTGCTCGGAGCCACGGGAAACGCCACCGGGCAAAACCAGGAGCTTTGATTCTTCAAACCCTCTTGAAACCCCAAGCCCAGACCAACCTGGGCCACCGCTTCAGTCTGAGACTTTGTTTTGTGAGGACAGAAACTACTTTTTAGTCATTTCCGAAGTAGACTGGGACGGCAGTGGCTGACAAACCACAGGGACCATTTTAAATCCTGGGCCTTTTCTTCTGGGAAGTTAGGCAAGAACCTTCCCAAATGTTTGCCCGTGGGGCTCTCTGCCAGGGAGTGACTCATCTGCAGCTCCCCACAGGCATATTTTATTTGGGGGTGGGGGATGGAGGCAGGGCCTGGCCTTGAGGGGAGAAGGAGAGGCAGCATTTCCAGCAAACCCAGAAGGTGTTTTCTTCGTTTTTTGGGTCTTTTTTTTAGGACAAAAAAGAAAAAGAATGTGGGTCTTTTTGTTTCCTTCCAGGTTTTGTTTGCTAAAAGAGACGTCCAAAGTTCACTCTGTAAGCTGCTGCTTGGGGAACGGGCGCTTCCAGCCGGCTCTACATCCCTTTCAATGAAATTCTTCTTCCATTAACACTACGGATTTTTAAATGTGCCTCCAAGATTTGCCTGCGCACGACATTTTCCCCTCAGAGAGGCAAGCTGAGTTCTGAAAACGCAGGGGAACTAGGGCGCTCCGGAGTTTCTAAAGTTGGCCTTGAAGCAATTGAGACCTTCAACTGCAGAGATGTTCAACATTTCTAAAGCCCCCCCAAAAAACCGTCCCTCAAAGCTGCAGGACAGACCTTGGAAACCAGCATCCCAAGCGTGCTGTGCTGTTTCTTACTGTCTTGGGGACTCACGCTTGGAGCCCAGGCTCAACAAATGGATCAACTGGACGAGTATTCATCTACTTAGCAGAGTAAGCAGAGACAGAGAGACCCCCGGATACACAGGCTAGTATCCTGGGACCCCTAGTCTCCCCAGGGTCAGGCCCCCCAGGCACAGGGGAAAGGTTAAAATCTGCCAGGGCCGGAGAGGGGCGAGAACAAAGCCAGGAGACCCAGAAAGAGTATTTAGGAAGAAGTGAACACAAGTCCTCCGACACCAGGCCAAGTGGCTCTGCCAGACCCACCATAGCGCCAGCCCAGCCTGGGCACCCGGGGGACCCCATGCAGGGTCCCGCCAGCGGGCCCCACCAACGCCTGGCTCTGAGGCTTCCCTCTCTGCCAGGCCCAGCCTGGCTCCACCGGTCTGACCGCTGGCCCTCATTCACCACACAAGGCCCAGCACCCACCAGGTGCCCACCCCTGGCCTACTTCTCCCCATGGGCTCCCTGGCATCGGGGCCAGGGGCTGACGCATCATGCAAAACGCCGTATGGGTGCCAAGGGGGGCCCTCGGCCTCCATAATAAACACACTCCCACACTCCCGGACACAAAATACACATCCACACGCACGTCTGTACACTTTAGTCCTCAAAGGCTCACAAATGCACACAGAAACCACTTGTGAACGCTCACACACGTGCGCGCACGTACTCCCCGAACCCACACAACTCCTTCACAAAAATGGGATCCCACGTGAAGCGCTTGGCACACTCCTTGGCAAACAGTAAACAATAAACGTCCAAAAGGGAGCCACGCGCGCGTCCCCCGCACTCCTTCACCGCACACCCCACCACCCAGACCCTCCGCCGTGCACGCGCACACTCGGGCGCACACCCCGAGGGGCAGACGGACACACGCCGCCCACGCACGCTCGGACGCACGGCCGCCGACACACTCGGGCTCTCGCGTACACTCGCGTCCCGGCCTCCCGCGTACACCCCCGCCCGCCGTCCCCCGCCGAGTCGCGGCCGCGCGCGCGAGCACGCGCACCCCCCTCGGCCCGGCTGCGGGTGACTGCCCCGCCGCCCGGCCCCCGCCCCTTCCCCGGCCCGATCCCGCCGGGCCCCGGCCCCAGGCCACTCACCGGCGCGCGGGCGGCTCGGCTGCCGGCGGGAAGAGCGGCGCGCGGCCCGGCGGGCGGCCGGCCGGAGCGGAGGGTCCCACACGAGTCGGCGGCGCCGCGGCCGCACGCCCGTCCGCTCGGTTCCGCCGCCGCCTGCGCGGGCCCGCGCGCGCTCCCGCCCCTCCCCACCGCGGGGCCGCGCCGCCCCCTGCGCTCGTGCGCGCTGCCGCCACGCTGGCCCGGGGGGCGCCCCGCGGCTACCGCCCGGCGCCGGGACCGCTCCGCGCCCCCGAGCCGTTCGGACCGCGGGTGATCTGCTCGGCCGAGCCGCACCCCGCGCCCTACTTCAAAGATGGGGAAACTGAGGCCCAAACTCTCACAGCGAGTCAGGCCCAGCAGACTCCCCTCCACCCCTCCTCGGGTTCTAGACGTTTAGGATTAGGGTCCGCGATCAGAGGACTCGTGGACCCCTCCCATCTATTCTTGTGTACGCATCACCTAACGTTGCTCCCTTCACGGCCCTGGGCATACTGGCCAGTCAACCAGCGCTTATTGTGCGCCTACTGAATGTGGGCACTGAGGTAGGCTCCAAGGATATCTTGATGTGGCGAAGGTGCTGCTCCCTGCCCTCAAAGTGCCAACATCTCCTCATCTGGAGCTCCCCACTTCCTGCGGACCCCAGGACTAGTAAGAGTCAATGTGCAGAGCTTTCTGGGAGAAGGCTCTACTAATGAATGCTTAGGAGACAGAGTCTCCATGGGGCCCCAAAGGTTGCTGCTCAGTTCCCTGCTTCACTTCCTAAGGGAACCCGTCTCCCCCACCCCACCCCCCATCCCCAGAGGGGACGCTTCTAGCCTACACGGTTCCTGTTTCCACACTGGCTGCTTCTCCTCCACATGCAAAACTGTGCTATGTTCCCGAGGAGGACTGGAACCAGGGACTGACACTGACTGCCTGTCTACTGTCCAGCTTGGTCACAACACCGTGCTGGGCACAGAGAGGATACCCCAGTATTGCACCTGGCTGTGATCTGTAACAATAATGATACCAACCGAGTACCCACTGTGTGCCAGTCTTAACGACCGCACAGCCATTCTGTGAAGGAGGCATGAGGCTGCTTTCGTGCCCGTTTTACAGAAGGGATACATGAGGTTTAGAATAGAAGCTGAAAGAAACAAATTCTCTTGCTTAAAGTCACCCAGATGGTAAGCGGTTGAACAGGTAGCTGGGCCACAGATTGTCTAATTCCATTGCCTGCTAATCTAGGCAATCCTACCGCGTGAACAACATAGCCCTGGGCTGCTGGTATAAGAGAGGACAGATGGGGAGGCAGCTGGCCCAGAGGACCCAGCTCAGTCCCAGCCCTTCCACAAACTAGCAGGAGCAGAGTGGATCATTCGGCACATTTGTTAGCCGTTTAGTTGGGGACTCATTTACAACCTCGCTTCGCATGATATACGTGACAATAAATATCAGGTAGATCGAAGAGGTAACTATAAGCAATAACATTGCAAAAAGTAATAGAAATAAATAGAAGTTCTGAGACAACGTGTTGCAGGGTTACTAGCAGATCAGTGGTATTGACCACATCCACTCGGCAAACAGTAATTGCTTCATTCAATCACCCGACGCCTATCTCTGTGCACCTGATACCGGTCAGGTACTATTCTAGGCCCTGGGATATGCTTGGGAACAAAATATAGCCCTGACTCTCCTGGGGCTTCAATCTGGGGGTGGGGCGTGGGGAGAAGAAATTGCTAATATGCATGATGTGGTTAATAAGTTTCATGGAGAAAATAAAATAGGAAAGGGCTAGGAGAGCACAGGGGTGCTTTTTCATAGAAGGTGCTGGAAGAAGGCCTGATGAAGTGATACTTGAGCAGAGGGGGGGTGATGAGAGGTCTTCTGTATGTAGGACAGGCCCGAGGTTCCAAGAACAGTCCTGGTAAGCTACAGAACAACCTGAAATTTCCCTTGGAAGGAACCTTTGAGAGCAGTGTCAGACCGCCAGGAAGAGAAGCCCTGGTGTAGGATTTTGCAGTTTGTAAAGCCCTACCCCAGCCTCATGGAGCCCCTTTAACAGCTACTCCTAATATCCTCATTTTCTAGTCAGGAAACTGAGGCTCAGAGAGGTCAAGCAGCATGCCCCAGGTCACACAGCACACAGCCAGCTGCAATCAGCAGAGATGCTTCACACCTCCTGCGAGCTGACGCCAATGCAGAGTGTTAGGGGGATAAAGAGGCTTGTGCACCTCCCCGCCCCCTTCCTGCCCTCTTGGACTATAATTCAGAAGCTGGCAGGGTGGAGCATTCACTGTTTTCCCGGCCTTTCTCCTCCTCACCCATTTCCTTCCCTCCGGCATGGTCCCAGCCCCAGGTGATACGCTGAGGGCAAAAAAGCAGGTCAAATTCAGCCCAGAGACCCTCCAGATTCCCTGCACTCCCCCCACTACGTTGGCCAGGGTAGGGGGTAGAGGGAAATGGGTGCAACCTGAGCCCCATTCGACTTTTGTTTTTAACTCAAAGGATTTTTCAGCGAGTCCCCAAATGAGTCACCGTGAAGAGGTGCTTCGCAAAATGACTCCCAGAATTAGAATCAGCATCTCCCTGCGCATGCCGCCTGACACCTCCTCCCACGGTGGCATTTGTGAATCTAGTCTGGGAGAAAGCCTCTCTCTGTTCACCCCCGAGAGTTTCAGGATTAAGCCCATGTCGTTTCATTATTTCTCTGCATTAGGGGAAGAGAAGCTACCATTGCTGGCACCTTCTGGATCCACACCCAGCTCTGCATGAGGCATTTCATTCTCCCAGCGCGCCTCGAGATGGGGGCCGGGCTTTCTGTTTTACAAATGAAGAAACTGAGGCTCAGGGTGATAGAGTGGTTTGAACACAGCCAGGATTTGAACCCGGGTTTGCTGCTGTTGTCAGTATTTGGGGAGGCAGCAGTGGGGGACGAGAGAAGGCCTGAGAGACTAGAATCAGAACCAGGCCCTTTGGACACAAGGTCATCTTGCCGGCTTCCCAACGATGGGAATTTTTGGTGGGGGGACAATCTCGGTTTTCCCAGGAAGTCTCAACTCTGCTTATTGTCTGGACGAGATTACTGTTAACAGCATCCCTTTTCAGTCCAAGAATGTCTCGGTTCGGGTGATCAACGTTACGGTCACTTGGTTGTGTGCAAACGTCACTGCATTGGGGGTTTCAGTTTTTACATTATATGCGGTGCAAAATGGGGGCCCCTTGTCTGCGGGGCCTTGTCCACATCCTGATGACTGCACTTCCAACCGAGAGTTTATGGAACTTTCTAAGAGTAGCAAACCCAGCTGGCTGGGGAAGGAGTCAGGGCTGTGTGTCAGGACTCTGTCCCACCCCAGCTCTGCCATTTACTCCCTGTGTGACCCTGGGCCAGTTTCCCAGCTGGCAAAGTGAGGGGCGGATCTCCAAAAGCCCTGTCAACTTTGACCTTCTAGGGTTTCCCATTGCCCGGTGCATGCTGGGAAACCAACTAACAATTTTGGTAAGGACCAGGAATGCAGGGAGCCTCCTTCCCTTCCAGGCCATCATACGGTTCACTTTTTTTTAAACAACATACCTCATTTTTAGCTATTTTAAGTTTTAAAATAGTGTTCTAATTTATTTTTTGAATAGCTAATACCCACAGCTCGAAATTCAAAAGGTGCCGGAAAGATACACGGTGAAAAGTTTCCTTTCCTTTCGCCTCCAGCTACCTCCTTCTTTTCCCTGGAAGTAACCAGTATTGCCAAACACACTCTGTTCCCAGGCAGTGTGTTTTGTGTGGTTGTGTGTGTGTGTGTGTGTGTGTGTGTGTGTTTTCTCATTTTTCGTACAAATGATAGTGTCTGGTCCACACTGCTATATACCTTGTGTTTTCTTCACTTCCTTGGAGACTGCTTGCTATCACTTCGCAAAGAGCTACTTCCTTGTTTATGACTGTGTAGTACTCCAAAATATTTGCATTTCATCCCCATTAAATTGGCATTTGCTCTGTGTACTGTTCTAAGCACTGTGGGAGATAACAGAAGTTTTGGTCATGGCTCCAGCTCCCAGGGACTTACAGTCTGGTTGGGAGACAAGAAAAACAGAAAATACTGGCGGGACGAAGAAGCGCAGGTTCTCTAATGATCCCCAAGTTCATTTGTGAGGTTTGGCTTTGGCGCTGATTTGTTCCCAACTCCAGGTATGGGTAGGGCTGTTGGAAGAGCCCCGACGTGGGTGCTTTAAGACTTGAAAACTCAGGAGTGCAGATTCAGGCATTCTGCGTCTTCATTCTGGGCCTCGGTGTGCTCATCTGTACAACGGGGGCAGTCACCCTCTCTGCAGGACGGTGGTAGTCACACACAGGTGAGATCGTGTTCCTGAAAAGGCTTGATGAAGAGTGAAATCCCCCCGGGCCGGAGGGGCGGGGAGCCTGATGCAGCTGTAAGGAACGGAATATTAAGTGAGGCTAGCGTGCCTCTTCCTGGCCAGAGAGAAGCATCTGATTAAGCTTTTTGTGCTTTTCTGATCCTGTGATAGGAGCTGTTAAACAGTTATCTCCTTCCATCTTTGGCAGTGACATTCGCCAATTCTGGGTGTGCTACAGGCCAGTCCCGGAAGACCCCACACCCAGAAGAGGCCCTGGAATGTGGAAACGACATAAGCCAACAATCTTAAATTAAGGCATGGAGGGCTGTTGGGGATCACATCCCTACTCTCGTTACAGATGGAACTGGTTCAAAGCCACCCCAGCAAGAGGCAGAGTTGCACCCAGTGATGTTGCCACACCCCTGCACCTCCCTGCAGTTCCCTCCACCACCTTCCGCTACTTGCCGTTTCAAGGAACAAATTCAAATGCTACTGACTGAGTGACGAGGGGCAACAATCCAGCACCATTAATACTAGTGTGTCCTTTAAAAAAAAAAAATTTAATGTTTATTTTTTTTATTTAAAATTTTTTAACGTTTTATTTTTGAGACAGAGAGAGACAGAGCATGAACGGGGGAGGGGCAGAGAGAGAGGGAGACACAGAATCCGAAGCAGGCTCCAGGCTCTGAGCCATCAGCCCAGAGCCCGACGCGGGGCTCGAACTCACGGAGCATGAGATCGTGACCTGAACTGAAGTCGGACGCTTAACCGACTGAGCCACCCAGGTGCCCCAATGTTTATTTATTTTTGAGAGAGTGGGGAGGGGCAGAGAGAGAGGGAGACACAGAATCCGAAGCAGGCTCCAGGCTCTGAGCTGTCAGCACCGAGCCCGACGTGGGGCTCCAACTCATGAACCGTGAGATCGTGAGGTCATGACCTGAGCCAAAGTCAGATGGTTAATCAACCGAGCCACCCAGGCTACTAGTGTCCCCTTTGATTCTCCAAAGTGACTTAGATCAACAACCAATTATATGGCCCCCTTGTTATTCAGCTCAAATGGGTCAATTACTGTCCAGGTGAGTAAATCAATCATCGCCTGCAGCAGGTACAGAGTCAGGCACTGGTGTGGTCCACGCATCTGTTCTGTGATGTAGGTGACAGTGTCCCCGATGAGAAAGTTTACAGAAGAGAAAACTGATGAGGTTCGCCAGTGTGTCTAAAACACAGTTTAAGGGGGCATCTGATGGTTGCACAGTCTGTGTTCCCACCCACTCGGCTTTGAACCCAGACAGCAGGTCCCAGGCTGGCCGTATGTCTCCCCCAGGCATCCAGGCATCCAGTTGGCTCTGGGTGCCAAATGAGGGGGCCCAACTATCCTTCTAAAAGCATGTGGCTAAGGTGAGCCTCCTCTGGGCCCGAGGCCTCCCCTGCATGCCTAGTTGTGCTGGCCACTCTCAGAGCAGACAGAGGCAAGGGGCCCTCTGGATTTAGGGCCGATGACACCAGCCATCCATCCATCAACCCCAGATCCCAGACGTGAAGGGAGTGTTCCTAAGGAGCAGACGAGCATTCAGTTGTTGCATTTCTCAGCCCCGCCCCTCCCTACCCCCCAGTTTTCTGGGAATAGGTATAGTTTTTCCAGGCATCAGGACATGCCAGGCTTGTCTTGGGGACACAAAGAGGAGGAACCAGTGGAGACTGGAGACTGGCAACTGGGAGTGAGGACAAAGAGGGCAGGGCAGGGAATCAGAAAAGGGTTGATTGTTTGAGAAGGTGCTTGCCCGAGTCTGAACCTTGCCACTCCCTACCCACATCCTCAGACCGGCCCTCTGTATGAGGAATGGGGGCAGCAAGGGGCTAACCCGTCACTGGGAAATAAAATCCATTTTCCCTCATCCGATGATATTCTGAGGGACTTGGTTTTGGGGTGGCCATTGCTGTTTGGGGGTGATTCTCCCGAGGCAGGATACATGGGTAGAGGAGCACACCAGTGGAGAAGCAGTCTGGGGATTCCAGAACCCCTGAAGAAAGAGACATATGTGGGCACTGCCTGGCTCAGGAATGTAGGCTTTGGGCACTGAAGGGAGTCGCTCTGGCAGACCCCCGGGATAGGCAGCCATGCTGACCCCACACCTTCTGCCTGAAGCCGGTTGTCAAATAGCACAATCTGGTCTCATTTCTCAGCCCCCCAGAACTGGGCTGGGGCCAAGGGGCTTGGCAGAAACCCAACCTCGGAGCCAGTCAGACCAGGGTTCGAAGCCCGGTTTGCCACCTGCTAGCCATATGGCCATGAACAAGTCCCTCACTAACCAGAGCCTCAGTTTCCTCAGTGGGAGACTGGAAGTGATGACCTCTTTCTCACCAGGTCATGATTAGGCGAGGATACCAAGTCATCACGTGGCTGAAAATAATATTACCATCAATGGTTTATCAGACTTAAGACCTAGCACTTTACATTTTAATTTTTTTTAACATTTATTTATTTTTGAGAGGAAGAGAGAGAGAGTACGAGCAGGGAAGGGGCAGAGAGAGGGGGAGACAGAGAATCTAAAGCAGGCTCCACGCTGCCAGCGCAAAGCCCGACGTTGGGCTCGAACACATGAACCAAGAGATCGTGACCTGAACTGAAGCTGGGTTCTCCACTGACTGAGCCACCCAGGCGCCCTGCACTTTACCTTTTACATGTGTCATTTCATTTCATTATCCCAACAAGCCCTTGAAATGAGTGCCAGCGTTATCTCCTTTTCAGATATCCACACAGCTGGGGATTTACCTCAGTTTCTACACCAGACCAAAAAAAAAAAAAAAAAAAGGCTCAGAGAGGTAAAGTGACTTGCCCAAGGTCACGCAGCCAGGGGGAAATAGTGAAGCTGCAACTTCTAATAGATATGCAGATATGTTGAGCTGGCACAGCTAACCCCAGACTCTCATCTGTAAAATAAGCATAATGATACCGTGAATCACTTCCCACTTCTGGCAAATCCCATACTATATGCCTTTATTTAAAAAAAAAAAATCTCTGATTTGTAGTGCTTGCCAATTTCCATGGTGTAAAGTCCTCCCACCATGGCTGATTTAAAGCTACCGACAACAGCCTTCGCAGTTCCCAAATATTGAGCCACCGGTTCTGAAGGATCAGCTCTCGCCAGCCAGTGCAAACCTGGCCAGCACATTGCTGGTCCGATCTATCCCCCTCTCCAGGTTCTAAAGGGTGGCCCTGGTGTCAGTGCCTTAATATCCAATTTTCCTCTGTTAGGGAAGAAGGAAGGCAGCCAGCCTGTACTGAGTACCTACTGTGTGCCAGGAGCTATGCCCCTACATCCAAACCTAGGACCTCTTTTTATCTTTGCAACAACTCCTCAATGAAGGTATTAGGATCTCTGTTTAATAGATGGGAAGAGTGAAGCTCAAAAAGAGTAACATCCACTGGCTAAGGTCACCCAGAAAGTAAATGGCAGAATCAGGATTCAAACCCAATTTGCCTGCCTGACCAGACTCTCCCTTCCATCCTTCCTTCCTTCCTTCCTTCCTTCCTTCCTTCCTTCTCCTCTCTCCCTTTCCTCCTTTCTTTCTCCCTTTTTTCCTCCCTTTCTTTTTTCTCCCTTTCTCTTTCTCTCTCTTTTCCTTCCTTCCTCCCTTCCTTTTCTTTCTTTCCCTTCTTCTTTCCTTCTTTCTTTTTTTCTTTTTAGACTCTTTCCACTGAAGCAGGCTGTGTCCAAGTAGATCTGGGTTTGACGTGAACAAGTCATTGCTCCTTTCTGGGTCTCAGTTATTGTATCCATAAGGAGAAGGAATTGGGTGGATCAATATCTAATGATCCTTTCTGGCTTCAGTGAGTCACAATTTTAAGATTCCAAGTGGGATCTCATCCAAGTGGGGATGGGTGCTCATATCAATGGGCTGAATGCATCCCTGAAGAATCGTTCCTGTTAACCAGGGAGAGACGCACGCAGGAAGGGCATAGTGCCAACACGTACCTGGGATATGTGTACTTGGGAATCAGGGTGGTGTTATACAACCAACTTGGATCTGAACCCCAACCCCTCCACTTCCTGGCTATGTGATCCTGGGCTAATAGCTTCACCTCCCGGGTTGTTTTTGGTGCTGCTAGAAGCCTGCCCTGTTGTCCTGGAAGCCTAAAGGGGCCATGAAGGGTCCCAAAGTGGAATCCTTTGCTGCAGGTAAAAGTGGCAAAAATACTCCGTCTTTATAAACTACCACGACTCCTTCCCTTCTCCAGCCCCCGTCTCCCCAAGTGGATTTTAGCAAAAGCCAATGCTCTTTGCTCCCCAGTCTGGAAGCCCAAACCAGCTGAAAGCAGAGGGGAAGGCCTGAGGTTTCTGTTTCCAGCGAAGGCAGAAGCCAAGTCCCTCCCCGCTCCCCACCCCCGCCAGTCTGGGCCCACCTCCCTCTGGCCTGCACCGGCTGGCTGGTCTTCTCAGGTTTCTGAAAGCCTGTGTTCCCAGAGGAGGCATTAAGGATGGAGGAATGCAGACCCGGGTGTGACGGTTGAGGGGCTGTGCTGAGAAGCAGTCTGGAGAGAGAGCCCCCCCAACCCCGCCAGCTGCGCCCCAGCCCAGCCCCCACTGGAGAGGAGGAGAAAGGAAGCGGAAAGGAAGCCAATCCAGCAGGCTCTCAGAGGAGTTCCTGTGCTCTGGGTTAGGAATTCTTGTGTGGGGAGGGGTGGGGAGTCGGGAGGGCTCAGACCAGTCGGAGAGAATGAAGGAATTGGTTAATCAGGGGGCTTGAGACAAGAGCGGACAGGGTCCTGGTCAAAGGCGCTTGATGGTGAATATGAGAAGGGACGAATATTTACTGAGCAGCTATTGCTTTCCAGGCATCAGAAAGCCTCTTTACCCGGGTAACCCAGCTATAAAATTGGGCCCCCTTGCTCCCAGCCCACGACCCATCTCAGCAGGGAGTCACATCCAAGAAAAACACGAAGCAAGCAACCCGCAAGCGAATGCATAGGATTTAAAGAAAAGATTATCCAACCCAAATCCAATTCCCAAACTCTGCAAGGCAAAGCGGCTCTTTACTGAAGCCCTCTGGAGCACGGCGGATGGAGACACACGGAATCAGCACGTCCTGCTGGGAGACTTCCTAAAGTCAGCTCCAGACAGCATGCCCTCTCTCCAAAGTTTGCTTCTCGGAGCTCCTGCGGATGTCTCTCTTCACCTCTGCCTCTCCCGGATTTCTACACTCCTCTGTCACCAGGGGGTCACGGATTCTGGTTTCCTCCGGACAGCCCTGGCTTAAGTCTGTTTATTACTAACAGCGCCCCCTTGCATGCTCAAAAGGGTCCTGGGAGAACAGTAAATACCCCGGCTTTCCTCCTCACTCCCTGCCGACCTCCGGTCGGCCAGGGCCCCTCTGCCCAGCAGACTTGCAAGCAAAGGGCACCCATAGAAGGCAAGGGAAGGAACGAGGTTCTTCTGCCAGCACTTTTACTGTCTTGTCTCCAGCACCTGAGAGTTTTCTCGTTTATTCCATACAGTAGTGACCTCGCCAATCAGTCTGCATTCTCTCAATGAGAAAATTTAAGGCCCAGAGCTTAACACTTGGTCAAAGGCAAACATCCAGTGTATCCCAAAGTGGAGACTCAGACTCAGCTCTGTGTGAGTCCAGACCCCTTATGTTTCCCATGAGATCAGGTAGAGTGACTGGAAGGAGAGGATCAGCGTGGCACATCCTTAATTTCCAAGAGAGGAATCGAGAAGAAACCAACAACCTCCCTCGTGCTACATACAGAGACCCTAAGGCCCAGAGAGGGTTTGTGCCTTACTCAAGATCACATAGCGCGTAACAACAGAACTTGAGCTAGAACCAGGCACACTTAATCCCAAAACATTCCTGGTTTTTCCTGAGCAGACAAGAAGGCTTGGTGCTACTCGAGGAGAAAGCCAGAGAAGCCTCGGTCACCAGTGTTTCCACCCCCACCCCCAACCCCCACCCTGTGTTGGTCCCACGCATACAACTAAGTATCTGTCTTAGTTTCCTTGTCCAACAGACCTTTCTGGAGTCACTTGAAGGAACTCTTCTCCTGGCCTGCCCTTGACGGCCCCTCTCCCAGAGAAAGGAGCCTGCTCCCAGACCCCAAGCAACCCCACAGATCGGAGGAGATGTCATGAGGGTGGGAATAGTGTTCACACCCTGGAAGCTCTCACTGCAGTCCCCATTTGTCAAAGTCACCAGTGTGGAATGCCACATCAGAGATGTCTTGGGTAACCATGTCACCCAAACTTAATGTGGTATTTAAGACCCTCTCTTCTCCACCCTCTCCCCCATATGTATTCTATGCTCCAGCCATTCAGTTCTAAGTGGACCCTGTTTTTTCTAGTCATCAGGCCTTAGCACATGCTGTTCCCTCTGCCTGGAGTGTCCTTTTCCTTACCTGTCTGAAGAACTCTTATTCATCCATCAGGATCCACATCAAATGCCCCTTCCTGGGGCATTAATAATCACACTGAGGGGTCCTATGGATTATTTACAACCAGTATCCTTCTGATTGGTCAGTGACCAGGACAAGTAGGTTTTTAAATATTAAGGATCTTTCCCAGCCTTTCCCTCTCTGAAGTCTTCCTTGACCCTAGACAGGGTCATCCTTCCATCTCCCAGGGTCCCTTGTACCTCCCTCTGCTGTAGCCCTTCTCCCCCTGGCTGGCGTGGTTGTATGTGCCTCCCCCCTAGATGGTGAGCTCCCAAAGGGCAGGGACACTGACTGGTCATCGTGGTGTCTCCTTAGGTCATGCCAATGCCCAAGTGGCCACGCTAGCCCTTTGGGTACAGGTGCTGATCCCTGGAGGTGACTGCCAGGAGCTGGAGGAGCACCAGGACACTTCGAATTGTCCCCATTTTTGACAGGAGGTGCATCCTACGGGCTCTCACATCGTGTGTGCTCTCACATCAGCCCACCCCTTCTAGTTGACAGGAGTTGGTCCCACTTCACAGATAGAGAAACCGAGGTATACAGAGATAAAGAAACTTGGCTAACTAAGTGATGGGCCTGGGATTTGAACCCTGGTCTCAACCTAAACTGTCTACAGTTTCCATGAAGTCGCTGAATCCCAAGCAACCTTGCGTGGAGAAGGGCATGCTCACAATGGGGAACTGAGGAGCATACACTCACTCTCCCCACCTGCAGCAGCCCCAGGCCAGGGGGGTCACAGAAGTGGGACTGACCCTTTGCCGTGAGCCCCCCATCACAAGCCTCTAGGTCAAGCTGGCTTTGGCTGCCCTTAACATACATTCCAGACAAGGATTCTAGGAAACAGTTTTGCAGAAGCTGTGGGGCTTTCCAATGAACCAAAGGCACAAATGACCCTCCCGCAGGGTCACATTTGCATGGAGCCCTTAGAAGATCTTCTTTGTCCCAGATGCCACCCACATGTCCAGCTCTGTGTTGCTTTCAAGGGGAGTTCAAGGTGGCTTGGTGGAAGCAGCCCCAAGCCTTGGGTCATGGCATCTGAGTTCAAATCCTCACTCCAGTGTTTAACTTGCCCTATAACCTTGGCAAGCCACTTGACCTTTCTGACCCTTACTGGCTTTGTGAGGTGAGGGGTTATTGGGAAAACTAAACGTGGTGATTAGTACCAAGTGCCTGGCATGGGGCTGACGTTTCCTCTACAATGGGGATTGACTGGGAGCCTAGAATATTCCTGTCTTTCCAGAGAGGGTCCCTAGTCTCCTTCCCTCCAGTCTCAGTAATCTACAAATTCCCCAGGTAAGAGCACCACACCCCCTTCCTTAACATAACCAGGTTTGACCTTCAGGCTTGTGGGTGGGGAAAGCACAGTCTTTTTCCCTCTGTCCAGAACACTCTCCTTTGAAGCCCATGTGGGAGGCCCTGGGCCTCGTTTAGATGAGATTTTGCTTGAGAGAAAGTCCCTGTACTCCAAGAAACAGAAAGCAGAGTCTTGTCACCTCCACCTCCATGTGGTTTGGACAAACTTTTCAGAAGCTGGCTGAGCTGCAAACGTAATATATGAAAATTCCAATTTATTGAACACAAAAGTCACGCCTGGGGATTCACTGGTGGGTTCATTTAAGTAGTCGGCTCCCCTACTTATATTGTAAATGGGTCTCCCTTTATAGAATTGCAAACCACACACAACTTCTCAGATGCCTCCGTAGAGTCAAATAAAGTAGTCTTCCTGAAGTTCTACTGCATGCTGGAAGGCACCCGAGCAGGCATCTCAAGTGGACGCTTCTACCCTGAGCTTCACCGATGGTGAAGCCAGCACACATCCAGCATCTCACCTAACTCACCAGAGAAACTATTATCTCCATTTTCTTTCTTCGCCTTCTCCTTCTCCTTTCTCCTCCTCCTCCTCCTCTTTCTTCTTTTAATGTGTATTTATTTTGGGGGGGGGAGGAGGGAGAGAGAGACAGGGAGACAGAGGATCTGAAGCGGGCTCTGTGCTGACAGCAGAAAGCCCAATGCGGGGCTCGAACCCACAAAAACCATGAGCTCATGACCCGAGCAGAAGTCCAATGCTTCATGGACTGAGCCACCCAGGCGCCCCTATTATCTCCATTTTCCAATCTGAAAAACCAAAGCCCGCACAGCGGAAGAAACTCACGTCAACTCCCACACAGAGTTAGGACCCAACAGGACTAGAGTGACCTCTCTCCTTTCCCTGTGAACTCGTCTCTTAAGGCAGAGCTTGCAACCTTTCCTCCAGCTCCCATAGAGTTGGTTTCTCTTCTCTGGGTTCCCTGCAACCAACAAGGTGAAGTCTCAACTCCTGAGAATGACAAGCTGCGTTCTGACATCTACCGGTTTCTCCAACCCCAGCGTCATCTGTGTTCCAGCTTCACAGAACACCCCTCCTGGCCCCCAAAATGTGACTTAGAATTATCACCCATGTGAATGCTTCAAAGCTGCTAATGTGGATGGGGAAGGGTGCCGTGGGCATGAAGGTCATAGATGGGTGCGTGTGCACCAGGGCTGGGCTAGGATGCAACAAGTTAGACGCCCAAGGCGCAAAATGTAAGGAAATGGTTTGTCGATAAGTTAAACACAGAATTAGCATATGACCCAACAATTCCCCTCCTAGGTATGTACCCCCAAAGAACTGGTGTCCACAGGGGCTCTATTCGCAATAGCCAAACGGTGAAAACAGTTAAAATGTCCATCAACAGATGAGTAGGTAAATGAAATATGCTCTATCCATACAATGGAATATTATTCAGCCAGAGAAAGAAATAAAGCGCACCGATACAAGTGACCGCATGAATGAACCTTCAAAACATTCTGCCAAATGAAAGAAGCCGGTCACAAATGGCCACATATTGTGTGATGTCCAGAACGGGCAAACTCCTAGAGACACAAAGCAGATGAGTGGTTGTCGGGGGCCGTAGGAGGGGCGAGATGGGAGTTTCCTTTGGGAGTGATGAAAATTGTCTGGAACTAGATGGTTCCACAACAGTGTGAATGTAGTCAAAACCACTGAAATGTACACTTTAAAATGGTTTCAGTGGTAAATTTTATGTCGTGTGTATTTCACCACAATAAAAAGCAAATGTAAGGAAGCAGTCACTCTTGGGTGCCGACCCGTCCCGCATACCCTGTGCGCACACGTTTTGCGCCTGGGTGCCTCAGCCACCCATTCTCACCCTGGTCCTGGTGTCCGCAGTCTTCTCCGTGGAAGAGAGAATTCTGTGTTTGCTCTGTAAGTTCTCTGCCCACCACCGCCCCTGAGAATCCTTTCTTTGGCAGTCCCGTTCATGGGCTGATGCAGAATAAAAACATTTGGTAAGCAGACTCAGAGATAGGGAATTCAGAGCAGGGATTGCCTGGGAACAGCCAAGAAATAGTTATTGGAGAGAAAAAAGAAATTATAGAGAAAGAAAACAGAGAGGGGGAGGAAAGAGAAGAATTATGAGGCTCAGTTTTTAGAAGAGCTTTATTGAGATATAATTTACATACCATACAGCTCACCCATTCAAAGAGCACAATTCAGGGGTGCCTGGGTGGCTCAGTCGGTTAAGCAGCTGACTTCAGCTCAGGTCATGATCTCACGGTTCGTGGGTTCGAGCCCCACGTCGGGCTCTGTGCTGGCAGCTCGGAGCCTGGAGGCTGCTTCAGATTCTGTGTCTCCCTCTCTCTCTGCCCCTCCCCTGCTCACACTCTGTCTCTTTCTCTCTCTCTCAAAAATAAACATTTTAAAAAAGTGTACAATTCAATAACTTTTGTGTATAAAAAGGGTACAAACTGCCAGTTATAAGATGGATGTCTGAAGTACAGTGTGGTACCTATAGATCATAATACTCTATTGTATACTTGAAAGTTGCTAAGAAAGTAGATCTTAAAAAGCTTTCACCTCCCTCCACACACACACACAGTAACCAAGTGAGGTGATGCATGTGCTAACTAACCTGACTGTGGTACTCCTTTTGCAATATATGCTTGTATCAAATCATTGTACCTTACATTGTACCTTAAACTTACACGATGTTGTATGTCAATTACATGTCAATGCAGCCAGAAACAAAACAAATTTTAAAATGGTTTTTAGTATAGTCACAGATAGGTCAGCTGTCACCAAGGTCAATTTTAGGGCATTAAAAATTTTTTTTTAATGTTTATTTATTTTTGAAGGAGAGAGACAGAACGTGAGGGGCGGGGGGCAGAGAGAAAGAGAGAGACTCAGAATCTGAAGCAGGGTCCAGGTTCCAAGCTGTCAACACAGCACCCGATGGCGGGACTTGAACTCACAAACCATGAGATCATGTCAGACGTTCAACTGACTGAGCCACCCAGATGCCCCAATTTGAGGGCATTTTTTATTACCCAAAGAGAAACCATTTTTCTCTTCCTTCAACTCTTGGTTACTGCTTCAAGGGATCAGGGTCAATGTCTGCCTGTGGGAATGGGACAGCTCTGGAAGGAGGAGCTGAGGCCAGAGCTGGGATGGAGCATGGCAGCAAAAGGCCCTGAGCAGACACGAGGTAGAGGGACACGTGGCTCAACCACTGAGGACAGCAACCTTAGGATCGCTAGCAAAGGCAAAGATTCACATGTCTAAAGACCTAGCTGTTCCACTCCCGGTTTAAAACCGAGGGGCTTTTGCATTTGTGCAAGAAAACAAAGTAAGGGTGATGAAAGGAAAAGGAAACAACTTTAGTATCCCTCAGCAGAGAAAAGAATCCTTCTATTGTGGAACATGTGCACGGGGGCTGTTATATGACAAGAAAGTGCATGACTCCCTGTGCATGTAGCGACATTTTTCAAAAACATGGTGTCCCATGAAAAAAATCAAGTTGTGAAAGACCGTATGTAGTCTAAATACTATATGTGCATTTTGTCATACATTTTATCATACAAAAGCAATCATGTATAATTTTTAACTTCTTTTAGACGGAGAGAGAGAGAAAGAGAGAGAGAATGTGGCCACACGCACACGTGAGCAGAGGAGGGGAGAGAGAGGGGGAGAGAGAGAATCCCAAGCAGCCTCCACACTCAGCACGAGCCTGATGCACAGCTCAATCAGTCCCATGACCCTGGATCATGGCCTGAGCCAAATCAAAAGTTAGATGCTTAACTGAATGAGCTACCCAGGCGGCCGTTAACTTTTTATTTTGAAACAATTTCAGACTTAGGAAAAGGTTGCAAAATAGAACAAAGAATGTCTGTATACTTTCAGATTCCCTAAATGTTAACATTTTCCATGTTTGCTTTGTCAGCGTCTCCTCACTATATAAACACATATATGTGCTTTATCATTCTTACCCCTCTAATCTCTGTAGGTGTATAGATATAGATACATATATAGATATATACACATACATACATATATACATATACATGTAGGAGGCATGCACAAAGAAACACACAAACATATTCTTTTTCTCTGAGTTATTTGTCTTTTGTCTTGTTTTTTAAAGATTTGATTTTTAAAATAATCTCTGCATCCAACGTGGGGCTCAAACTTACAGCCCCAAGATCAAGCGTCTCATGCTCTACTGACTGAGCCAGCCAGGTGCCCCTCCTCTGAGCTATTTGAACGTCAGGTTTACTGAGATATAATTTACATATGATTAACGTATGCCTTCTAAGTGTAGGATTTGAAGACTCTTGAAAATAGAATATGGTCTTGTAACTACCACCACAATCAACACACAGAACATTTCTGTCACCCCCAAACTCTTCCATGCCCCCTTGTAGTCCTTCCCCCCCAACTCCCCCTTATAGACATTTTATGAGTTTCGTTAAGTCTAGAAGTTCTAGAAATTTTATAGTATTATATTTTATGTCATTCAAGGAATTTTCCTCTTTCATCTAAGTTGTCAAGTTTATGGTCATAAAGTTAGGCATAACATTCCCTGATTATCTTTTCAATATTCTTAGCATCTATAGGGATGTACTTGCTTCCTTTTTGATATTGCAACGTGTGTCTGTCTGTTCTTCCTGATCAGTTTGGCTAGAGGTTTATCAATTTTATTTACATTTTCAAAGAGCCAGTGTTTGGTTTCATTTATCTTCTCTATTGTTTTTCTGTTTTCTATTCAGTGATTTCTACTCTTATCTTTGCTTTTTCCTTCTTCTTGCTTGCTTTGGGTTTGATTTGCTCTGTTCTGTCTAGTTTCTTAAGATGAAAGCTTAGGTAATTGATTTTGGAACTTTCTTCTTCTTGAATATATTCACTTTGGGGCACTTGGGTGGCTCAGTTGGTTAAGCATCAAACTCTTGATTTTGGCTCAGGTCATGATCTCATGATTCATGAGTTTGAGACCCACATCGAGTTCTGTGCTAACAATGCAGAGCCCGCTTGGGATTCTCTCTCCCCCTTTCTCTGTCCCTCCCTCATGTGTACCCTCTCTCTCACTCTCTCTCAAAATAAATAAACTTAAAAAAAAAGAAAATGAGTATATTCATTTTTAATACTATAACTTTCCCTCTATTATGCGGCTTTAGCTGCATCACACAGACTTTGATATGTTGTGTTTCCACTGTCATTCAGTTCCAAATATTTTATAATTTTCTTTGTGATTTCTTTCCACCTATTATTTGCTTATGCATACAGGTATATTAAAAGTCAAAACAAAATCCGTAGACGAAAATGATACACAACAGCTTCCAGATGGGGCTTATCCCTGGGAGTTGAGTGACAGATGGAAATAGGATAGAAGAAGCGGTAGATATTAACAAAGCTCACCAACATTTCGGTTCTTCTTCTGAGCACATGAAATGATTACACTTCACTGACCCTTTGAAGTTGTACGGGGACATATGACTTGCTTTAGGCAATGAAACGTGAGCAGAAGTGACATATGCCGCTTCCAAATGGAAACATCTAAGAGCAAATGTGTGAGTCTTCGTGCTCCCTTCCCTGCGTGGTGAGCCTTGGAGTCTCTTGTTGAGATCACAGCATCATAAAATGATGGAGCAGCCATCAACCTGGGGTCCTGGGAGACTACAATAAATACAGCTCTCTCCAGGCAATCCTCACTGGATATAGAGAACAAGAGAGAAATAGACCTTTGTTAATTTAAAGCTACTGAGGTTTGGGGATTGTTTGCATAACCTAGTCTTTCCTGACTAATAAGGGAGCTTTGATGGGGTAGTTGGTGCGTGAGTGTTTGTCATAAAATCTCCTGTAATTTCTGTACATTTTAAATATTTAGTTTTTGAAAGGAAAGCAATATTAGGGAAAGAGGGGAAGTAGAAGAGGAGGAGGAGGCTACTGGGGTGTTGGGCTCCTTTGTTCTAGCTGTTTCTCTATCTCTATCCTCTGGGTTTGGGCGAGTCGGGGGAGAGGGGCCTGACTGATTGTTTCTTCAACCAGATCATCATCAGGCCACTTGTCACCATCTGGTACATTATATACTCATTCGTACGTTTATTATCTCTCACCCTGTAGAAAGTGAAGTCCTTAAGACTGGGGGCTTGACGACCCCAGCATCTAGAACAGTGTCTGGCATCCAGAAGCAACTCAGTATCTGTCTGTTAAAAGAACTTATGCAGAAGATTCCGCTGGTCATCTCTGCCCAGAGAGGACACGGACCTCGTCTTTATATTCCTTCTCACTTCCCTCAAAGCGAACATACAGTGGAGTTGATGGAAGTGTGAGCAGCTGTTTACTCAAAGGCTCGTATATAAGTTCCAAAGCCATGTTTCTGTGCAACGTGTGTGTGTGTGTGTGTGTGTGCACGCCTGCATCTGTCTGGGCTTGGGATGAGGGGGTTGGGGGCCATGTCCTTGTGTAGACATCTTCTTCTACTCCATCCCCTGGCCAGGAGGCAGGCACAGACAGCCCCTCCTCACCAGGGCCTTCCCCACAACCTCAGGGAAGAGCCTGGAGCTTGGCTTTCTCCAGCGGACGCAGGGAACATGGGCCTTGCTCTCAGGGCTGTTGTGAGCTCCTCTGACAGCCCCTGCGCTGGGACTCAGCTGAAGAAGTTCCCTGGCCACTTGGGCACAGAGACGCTCTGGCTCCACCAGCCCACGCAGAAGCCTGAACTCGTGTAATTAGACATAATGACACATGGCGGGAGCTTCCAGCATCTCATGCTCTAATGACACATCAGCCTCCCAGCCCATCTCAGGGGCCAGCGAGGCTCTAATTAGGTCTGGCACCAGCAGGTGGGAGAGCCAAGGGGTGACGGGGCAAGGAAAGAACCTTGGCCTCGGAGTTCATCAACCCGAGTGCCGAGTCCAGTTGGGCTACTTTTTGACTAGGAGGCGCTGGGCGAGCCAGTTCATTTTCCCAAGGTTTCATTTCTCATCTGTAAGATGGGGCCGTAAATTCATACCACACAGGGCGGTGGTGAGGAGGGTGAGTCCTCCCCAGGGTGCTGCTGGGGGACTGGGGCTGGACTGCGGTGGGAATGGCCTGTGTTCGGGGGAGGGTCTGGGTGCAGGGGAAACCACCAAACCTCCAAAGGCCAGTTTGGCCAAAGTTAGTCCTCCAAAGGCTCGTTGAGGGACCACTGCCCCATATTACCAAATCGCTCGGTTTCCCAAAAACTTGTTTAAGAAATATTCTTTTCAGTTGTGTTAAGCATACATTTTTCTGTTAAAAATTTTTTTTTGAATGTTTTTATTTATTTTTGAGACAGAGAGAGACAGAGCATGAGCAGGGGAGGGGCAGAGGGAGAGGGAGACACAGAATCCGAAGCAGGCTCCAGGCTCCGAGCTGTCAGCACAGCGCCTGACACGGGGCTCGAACTCATGGACTGTGAGATCATGATTTGAGGTGAAGTCAGAAGTGTACATTTTTCTAATGGACCTAGTCCCTTCCTGGCAGCGTGTCAGGGGTTATTCAATGTGACCAAAGCTAAGCATCGTAAGACCCAAACTCTTCTAGTTTATTCTTCTTTTAAGATAACATCCTATGAATATTTTTTCATTGTATCACAGGGGAAATTTTCATTTTAGACTGATTTTGAAAAAAATCCCTTAAGAAGTCCTTTTCTGTTTTCTCAGGCCTCTAGCATCTGGGGGATTCTTTTGCAGATTTTGCTAAATAGGCAACTCCACAAATTGTCCAACTGCATTGCTTTGCTCAAAACGTGTTTCTGTTCATTATATTTTTCGATTTTGATTTCAATTTTTATTAAAATTGTACATGCCCTGTGTTCTGCAAGACTTACAGTGCTGCGTCCTATCTAATCTCTTTGCCCTCGATTCCCAGCCACCAGAGGCAACCGCTTTCAACAAGACACAGCAGTTTCTGTTTCTTTTACTTTTGTGCTTCTAAATAACATGCTCATATTGGGGGTTTTTTTTTTTGAATTTTATATGAATTCATTGTTTATTGTTGAAAAATCCTTTATCGAATTGAATGTATGAAATATCAATGTATATACAAAGGGATCTCACACTTAATATATACCATCATCTTTAAAAAGGCAGGATGAGGGGCGCCTGGGTGGCTCAGTCGGTTAAGCGTCCGACTTCGGCTCAGGTCATGATCTCACGGTCCGTGAGTTCGAGCCCCGCGTCGAGCTCTGTGCTGACCGCTCAGAGCCTGGAGCCTGTTTCGGATTCTGTGTCTCCCTCTCTCTCTGACCCTCCCCCGTTCATGCTCTGTCTCTCTCTGTCTCAAAGATAAATAAACATTAAAAAAAATTTTTTTTAAAGGCAGGATGTAAGTCATAATAATGGGTTCTTTCTATTCCCTTTTATTTCTTTTTCTTAGTCCTTTCTGTTTGCTTGTTTAAGTAAACTCTACACCCAATGTGGGGCTCAAACCCATGACCCTGAGATCAAGAGTTGCACATCCTACTGACTGAGCCAGACAGGTGCCCCTGTTCCCTTTTATTTCTTGATTTTCAGTTTTATTTATTTATTTTCATTTTTTTAAAGAAGTTTACTTTTTAATATTTATTTATTTTTATTTTTGAGAGAAAGAGAGCAAGCAGGGGAGGGGCAGAAAGAGAGAGATACACAGAATCCAAAGCACGCTCCAGGCTCTGAGCTGTCAGTGCAGAGCCAGATGCGGGGCTGGAACTCACGAACTGTGAGATCACGACCTGACCTGAAGTCAGACACGTCACCACCTGAGCCACCCAGGTGCCCCTTGATTATCAGTTTTAGATTGAATTTACTGCATTTTCTACTTTAGCAAATAAGAGTTTCCTTCCCATACGATCCCCTTCCCTGCTTCTCCTGGTAACATCTTCCTTATATGATCAGATCATAGTTTTTGGTTAGATAAATACTCACAGTTTATTTTGTGACAATGTAAATGTTATTGATAGCCCAACCACGGAGAGTACTATGATTGCATTTACTTTCTTGTACATGTTTCTGTTTCTCCTGGAGTTATTCATCTTCCTGGTTTTTGCTTGCTTGGTTTCAGGGTATCCATCCTGATTAACCCCAAACTCTCTACCAGGAGATGCGATCATCACACAACCCTCAGCTTCCTCTTTTTCTCAGAGATATACACCAGCAGTCCCCTTTAGCACTTTTACAAAGTTGTGCTGCGTGGGATTAAAAAAGAATTTTAAGGGTGCTTGGGTGGCTTAGTGCATTGAGTGTCTAACTCTTGATTTCAACTCAGGTATGGCCCCGGGGTCATGGGATCGAGCCCTGCATTGGGTTCATAGCAGAACGTGGAGACTGTTTGATATTTTCTCTCTCTCCCTCTGACCCTCACCTGCTCTCTCTCTCTCTGTCTAAAATAAAAACAAAATAATTTTAAGATACTTCAAATTAAGGAAAAGATGCAACAATGATGCTAAGAACTCCAAACGCCCACCACGTTTCACCAGTTGCCCCATGATATGACTTACAGAAAGTGAACCAGCCCAGCATCCTTTCCTCCATCCTGCCTGGGGTTTCACACTCTTGATGTTTTAAAGATAACAGGGCGGTCATTTTGCAGAACGTTGCTCGGGTTGTGTTTGTTTGTGTTTCCTGGTAATTATGCCAGGATTGTGCATTTCAGGGCAGGGCGCCACAGGAGAGACACTGTGCTATCTCACTGCCCCTGTCAGGTGCCACTCAATGTCACCTTGTTCCCACTGGTGGCATTAACTTCAATCAATTCACCATTTGACCCAGTTTCTCCATTGCCGAGGGCTTGTGTTATTTTTGTATGAACGAGCTTCTGGGTGGGGATACTTCAGCACTATGTAAACATAGCACTCCTGGGTCGCCTGGGTGGCTCAGTCGGTTGAGCATCCGACCGCGGCTCAGGTCATGATCTTGTGGTTCGTGAGTCTGAGCCCCACGTCAGGCTCTGTGCTGATAGGTCAGAGCCTGAAGCCCGCTTCAGATTTTGTCTCCCTCTCTCTCTGTCCCTCCCCTGCTCACACTTTGTCTGTCTGTCTCTCTCACTCGAAAATAAATCTGAAACATTTTAAAAATTGAAAAAAGAACCCCACTCCTTATTTCACTTATGCCCCTAGGTTTAGCTTTCCTTGTGGTCACTTACTTGAAATCATCATCACGATCACAGCTGCCAAGAGGTGATTTTTCTTCTTCCTTTATTGTTTGGCATCTTCTTGTAAGGAAAAGCCTTCTCTTCCGCCCATTTGTTCATTTGTTTGTTCACAGCCGTGTGGATTCGTGGATTCCTATTTTATTTGACGGGCTATGCTCTATCGCTCATTTGTTTTGATATTTGAATTATATCAGGTTTGGCCCCAGCTGGTTCTTGTGCCCTTTCTTTTTTTTTTTTTTTTTTTTTTCAACGTTTTTTATTTTTTTATTTTTGGGACAGAGAGAGACAGAGCATGAACGGGGGAGGGGCAGAGAGAGAGGGAGACACAGAATCGGAAACAGGCTCCAGGCTCCGAGCCATCAGCCCGGAGCCTGACGCGGGGCTCGAACCCACGGACCGCGAGATCGTGACCTGGCTGAAGTCGGACGCTTAACCGACTGCGCCACCCAGGCGCCCCTCTTGTGCCCTTTCAACGTGTCCCTTTGATCTCCGGGCACTCCTTCACTTTCTGACACCGGGCACATCTTGTACTTCCTCTGGCCCCGCCTCAGAGCCAGCCATTCCTCCAAAGAGCTTGATTTCTGTCTAGGGGGAGGATGGTATTTGGAAAACAAGACCTCGGTGCTCAGTGTGCTTGTTACTGGAACGTTGCTTCTCCCAGACCTTTTTGGTGAACAAGCTGGAGAAAAACACATGCACACACATGTGGGCACACACACGCGCGCGCGCGCGCGCGCGCACAGATGCATACGCGTGCACACACGTGTGCAGCCCACACCTGCACACAGGCACATACATACACATATGCACACACACGCACACACAAACACACACTTTAAAGGACGCATTCTTGCTAACAGCTCCAATTCCAATCCAACACCACAGGGTTCTTCAGTGTCCTCCTTTCCACATTCATGCCTCCCTTGTCAGCGAGAAACCTGCCTCCTTTAACCTGCGGTGGTTCATTCATCTGCTCCATCCCCTGTCTATACCCGTCCTCTGACCCTCCAGGCTGTGGTCCCACCCGATTTTAACTCTGGCCTCACCAGGGCCACCAGCACCTGCCCGGTGACTTTCAATGGGATGCACTGAGAAAGGAAGGCAGGCAGGAGGAAGAAAGAAAGAGAAAAATAGGCCGACAGGCATGGGATGGTTTTTATAGCTTTAGCAGATTGCAGGGATTTATAGGAATGTTCACATTGTCTCTACCCCACCTCCCCGATGGAAAGAACTAGAACAAAGACTCAGGGGAGAATGGGCTGCACCCCAGGCTGCGCGGCAGATCCCAGAGATGGAGGGATCTGAGGGCCCCAGACCCTGGCTTCTGGTGGCCCTTTGAAGGCCTTGCCAATTCATCTCCTGCACATTGTTAAAGAAACAAACTTTAAGTCAGGCTAAGTGTGGCTAGCCCCAAGAATTGGTGATATGGCAAACCAATTCTCTGCTGAATTAACTCAGTCTAGGTGGGGGGTGGGGGGCGAAAGGTGGTCGCTCCTCACGCACTCTCGGGTCCCCCCCTCTTTCATCCAGAGTGCTTCTGCTCATCTGTGTTTAAACTATGGGGCCTCACTATGATCTTCTTAGGTTTAGAAAGAAGATTGAGCCTGGACGCAAGCCCCACTGGGCCTCCAGCTTGCTGTGTGACCCTGGGCAGGCTCCCTGCCTTCCCTGGGCCTCAGCTTCCCCTTTGGGAAAGGAGAGGTTGGGTTCTAAGTTCTGTGCATCTCTGCCTTGGCGTGTGGCACACACAGCTGGGGACCAGTGGAGTCCTCTTTGGGCATCAGTTCCCAGGGCAAAGGAGCCACCTTCCTTCCCATCCTCCTCCCCCCCCTCCCCTCCCAGGAATAGGGTGGCTGGCTGGGCCTGGGCTGGTGGCCAAGGGGAAGCGCAGACAATAAGCCAGAGTCACCCTGACTGCCTGGGGCAGGTTGTGCAACTTCCTCCGGCAAATAAGACTTTGGCCCCAGGACTTTGAGCTCTGGGCAGCCCGCTCCCCTCCCCCAGGCCACCCAGCTTAGGGGACAAGGCTGGGGGAGTGGCCAGGGTGCTTTCGGAGTCCCAGGGGCAGCCAGGCGGCTCTGGGTTTGTGAAGAGGGTCTCAGCAAGAGGGGTCGGCCCACATGCTGTGGGAGCCGGAGGAGGAAGCCGGCCAAGGGGAGGCTCTGTGTGAGGGTGTGTGTGTGGGCAGCAGCTCCTGCGGGCTGGGGGGAGGCCTTGCCTGTGACGTGGTGATCCCCATGGTCACGGTCGTCAGGGGAGTTATACTAGAATGGTGGGCCCGGCTGGATGCACGGGAGTAAACGCACCAGTCTGCATGTGTTTGAGGGCACCTTGGTGAGCCGATGTACGCACGTGTTAGCTGTGGTGTGCGTGCACGTTGTGGGACACATGCTGCAGATTACATACATGTGCGATGACGCACACCGTCGTGATCCCACGGGGCCACGTGAGGGCTGCGTGGCTCTGAGTGTGTACTGATGAGTGTGCATGTGAGCGTGGATCCATGTATGTGTGCACGTGTGGGTGGTCGTGTCTGCCCGTTAGGGGTACACATGTGTGCGTGTGCTTATGCATGTGTTAAGTGCCCGGTTGCTGAGCCCGCGGTCTCTGGCCGGGGGGGGGGTGGGGGGTGGGTGACGGTTTGTAGACATGTGTGGCCTCTGGGGCACGTGTGTGCACAGGAAGTCTGGACGCTCACGCGAGTGCTCGCGTAGGACACATGTCCCCGGGGTCTTGGTCCAGCTCCTCACCTGCTTCACCCCACCCCCTCCCACCAACCTGCCGAGGACGCTGTGTGCTTCCAGTAGGTCTGCATTCCGACCCCCAATTTCCCTACCTGTACCACGGAGGGCAAGATCGGACTAGAGCTATCAGGCTCCTCCTTACTTTGGGGGGGTTTGTGTAATCGCCCCCAAAGAACACACACAACATGAGGGCGTTGAGAGCCCAGGAATCCTGGGATTTACCTTGGCCCCTGGGTGAGGGGAAGGAGGCCTCAAAGGAATAGGTGAGGCCAAGGGCCCGGAGCCTGGGATGGGGCTCTCCCAGAAAGGGCCTGAGGGGACCTGCTGGAGCCACCCTTCTGACCAGGCCCTGCTGTGGCCTAGAGGCAGGGGGCTGCCTGGAGTGACCTCTACCCCGGACTCCGGAAAGGAAGAAGGGAGTAGGGGGATCACGGCCAGGGGACCTCTGTGAGCAGCCCCCAATAGGAGCCTCAGGGGGCACTGGTTGGGAGGCAGGACTACACCCCTCCACTCACTCAAAGGAGTCTGGCCTGGCTTCTTTGCTCCTTGAGGAGCGGGGCCCTGGGTGGCTGTCCTTTCACGGAGAAAACCTTCATTCCCCTCAGAGCTTTGGCCCGAGTTTTAAAATTCAAGGCTTTGGCCTGAGTCCCAGGGAGGATCCTGAAGCTGGAGGAAAAGTTACACTTGCTGATACACAGGTCTGTCCAGGCCCCCTGCAGGGGTGGCAGGATGGGGTGCTCTTTGCCTCCTTCACTGTTTTCTTCTTTACCCCAGCTCCCAGCCAGTTGTCCCAGCCTTCGTGCAGACGAGCCTTTGTGCAGGGCAGCAAAGAGGAAGCATCGCAGCATCCTGGCACACTCTGTCTGTCACACAAAGGGCAGGGGTACCACTAGAGAGTTCTGTTTGCTGGGAGCGGGTTCACTGCAAAGAGCTCAAGGGAGCTAGAGTCCTGTCCAGTCCTGGTGTGGCACTCCCGCCGGGCTCGGACCCTGACCCCAACCACCCAGGACAGGGACCCCGGGCTTGGACAAGAGGGAGGAGATTCCATGGGAAGGAAAGTCCTAGAGGTCTCCTGCAAAAGTCAGGTCCAGTGGGGGGGGGGGGGGGGAACCAGAAACCACTCTAGGTATTTCGAACAGGGGAAATTTAATACGGGGGATTGATTCCACAGGAGAGGAAAGAGCTGAAAAGCCCTACAGCAAATGGGAAGGCAGTCTAGCTAGGGCACGAGCTACTACCACTCTAGGCCGGAGCAGCACAGGGAGGAGGTGATGATTCCGCCCAGGGTGGCTGAATCATGGCGGGGATCGCCGTGGGGCTGAGCCACAGGAGAATGGGTGGTTCTGCGGGAGCTGAAGACAAGGAGGCAGCAGTCAGCGCTGGAACCCTGGCTTCCCCCACCCTCCAGTCCTGTCCCAGCACTTCCCATTGGCCCAGCCTCGCAAGAAGCCAGTTGGCAAAGGAGCCTGGGAAAAGCAGGCTGCGGGAGACGGGCAGTCGCGAGCGAGCGCAAACGGACAATGCCCAGTACTTCCCCATGTTGCACTCTGCAGGGGCTGGGAACTCGGGAAAAGCAAAGACATAATTGGCACCGTCCCCAAGACTGGGGATATGACTAAGTTTTGATAAGAGTTCGATGGGCTTCATGCGTGCACACACACGCACACATACACACACCTGCCCCGGGCCGCATGCCCCCCTGAACGTTGGATTCACGCTGTCCCCACCAGAGCCCAATGAACTCAGGACAAGGCCCTCACACCAAAGTCGAGGACACTGAGGCTTTTGGAAGGGAAGTGGCTTCTCTCGGGCCCCACGGCTGGAAAACGGCCGAGCCAGGGCTCACACCCACGTCAGTGTGACTCCAGGGACCCAGGGCCTAGGAGGAAAGTGGTAAGTCTGCCATCCGGTGCTATAGTTGGGAGCAGATGCTGACAGACAACCAGCCTGGGTTGGAGGCACTGGGTAAAATTCTCAGGAGGAGAGAGGCGTTGAACCGGGTGAGACGGCTGGAGAGAGAGCCACGGATGGCCGATTGGGGAGCATCGCGTGAGTGGCAAAGAGTAGGACTTGGGGACCCAACAGGCTGGGTCAGATCTGCCCTGCCACATACCAGTTGTGTGACTGGATCTCTGTGCCTCGGTTTCCTCATCAGTAAAATGGGCATAATAGTGATAGTCCCTGCTCCACGGGGCTGTGTGAGAACTGAAAGTTGGAGAAGTGTTTGCTACTATTATGTGTTATTCTTATTTCTGTTTTATAGGTGAGGAAATTGAGGCTCTGAGAGGTAAATCAGATGGCACCACTAGGAAGTAGAATATGACTCAAGTCTGTGCTGAGTCTGTGTCACCCTCTCCCACCCCTTCCTTCCCTGCCTGGTCCCCCAGACTGCTTGCTCACCCCCTGTGAGCACAACCCATCCCCACCATGATGTGAAGTGCCCTTCTCCTCGTGTCTCCCTCTGATCAGTCACCTCCTCCCGTTGGCCTCCAGGCTTGGAGGTGCCACCAGCTTCCCGCTGTCACTCATCTGTGGGTAGCAGCACTATCCCCCCGCTGGGTTTCTTCTAACCTTCTTGCCAGTCCCTGTATTGACTTCCTTCTGTTAGAAACCTAGTGTTTCAAGAGCGCCTGGATGGTTCAGTCGGTTAAGCGTCTGACTTCGGCTCAGGTCATGATCTCACAGGTAGTGAGTTCGAGTCCTGCTTCGGGCTCTGTGCTGACAGCTCGGAGCCTGGAGCCTGCTTCGGATTCTGTGTCTCCCTCTTTCCCTGCCCCTCCCCTGCTCACGCTCTGTCTCTCAAAAGTAAATAAATGTTGAAAATAATTTAGAAACCGAATGTTTTGGTTTTCCTGCAGAGACCCTGCCTGGTACAGTAGTCGCTGTTTGTTGCGGTTTCCTTGGACCGGGGACGCTTCCAGGTGCCTTTCAGAGGCTAATGTCCAGGTTAGGGACCCTCACCACTTGACGGAAGAGGAAGCAGGGCAAAGGAGAGAGGAAGCCGTGTGCCTGCGGTCACGAAGCTAGTGAGAGGCAGGACCGGGGCCCCGAGTCAGGAGGTTGAGATCCAGAGCCCACGGCCTGCCCGCCTCCCCGCCTGCCAGTGGCCACCCTAACTGCTAGGTGACTGCCTAGGTCACCTCTGTGACCTCCCTGTCTGGCTGCTCTGCCCCACGCCAGCCCTCAGAGACACGACTGTGGATGGTATCTCTGCACGTCCCCTCCCGCTAAAGACCACCAGGGTCTGCAGGTGATTTCACGTCCTTCACGTTCGGTGGCCTCCTAGCTCTCCCTCCTCGTGGTGGCACCCCTTCCTGCCAGGCTCTTCTCCCCGCCCCGTGCCACTCCCGGCAGGCCCCTCCAGGCCAGGACCCTCGATGACTCACCCACGCAGGGCTTTCACTTCCTCCTCGGATGAGGCTCTTGACCTGCTGCAGCTGCAGAAAGGAGGTGCCTCCTTGGAGGCTTGAAGGCCAGGAGGACGAGTCGTGGGCCCTGTTGAGAGCTCAGGGCCCAGGCCTGAGGGGCTGGAGGGCTGTCTCCGCAGAGGGCAAGGTGGCGGGAGGGCTCCTGGGGCTCCCTGTCTGGCGCTGAGCTGGGCGAACTCTCTCCAAATGACCAGTCTTCTACACAGGCTGGCACACAGGGAGATTGGTCTAAGAACGTTTAAGCTGGAATTACGCCTCTCATCCTTACTGATGGCATTCAGTATACCCATAAACAGAAAGCCCAGTACCATAGGGAAGCCTTGGAAATACTTCTGGGATCTCTTCACACAGTTCACCAAAAATGTTTACACAGAAATACTTCCTCATTACAACCTGGCTTCCTCTCTCCCTTTAAAGCACTCTCTAACTCCCAGCTGCTCCAAGGAGTGGGGAAGGGCAAGGCTGAAAAGTAAGCCTCCTCGGTGCAGGTGCGTTATACAACTTCCGGGGCCCCCATTCCTATCCTGGTTAAATGACCCTGCTGTGGAGTCAGACCTCCATTACACTCCTGGTCATTTTCTGACCGTGTGACCTTAAGGAAGATGGTCATCTTCTCTGAGCCTTGGTTTACTCATCTGTAAAATGAAGCTATTATTGATAACAACTACAGCATCGTGTTTCTGTAAGAATTCGATGAGCTCAGCCAGGCAGAGCACCCGGCACATTGTCAACATTGAAACACTCGGTAAATGCCAGCTGTCACAATAAATACTCCTGTTTACGATGAGGGTCTACGGGCGCCTGATCCCGTCTGTGCTCACGTGTTTGGGCCTGTGTCTGTCTACGGGGTGGTCAGGGAAGGCTTCCCAGAAGAGGTGACACTGGCCTTGTGTCTTACAGGAGAAGGTAGGGGAAAGGGTAAGGCCAGACGCCGTTAGAGTGTGGGGAGTGCGTTGGGGCAGGAGAAGGGACCGGGCCAAGAGTGGCCTGGAGGGGAGGCCTGAGCTCCTGGGGCCTCCACGCTGCAGCCTGGCTGGAACCGACTGTTGGATCTGGGTGGGTGGGGGCTGCCCCAGCTCGGTCTCTGAAATGCTGGCAGCTCTCACCCTTCTGCCCCCTCCCGTTTCTGGGCCTCCACTTCCTTCCCCTGCACAGACCACAGAGGCGTTTCAGAGGAAGCTGCTACTTATTTTAGCAGTGATCCCTGGACACCCCCACCCGCAGCTGCCCCTGCCCCTCTGGGCCCCTGAAGAGGCACCAGGCTATTCTTCTGAGTCACAGCCCAAAGCACTTATGGGTGAGGGTCAGGTCCCACCCCTTCCCCGCTGCAAACTGGGCACTGGAAGACATGGGTTTAAGCCCCGCTCTGACGTTAACTTACTGGACGATGCCCCAGTCCCTTTATCTTCCAAGCCACAGGTCCCCATCGGGGCTCTGGGACCTGCGGCGGGGCGGGCACTGACTTCTGGGCAGAAAGGGGGGTGGGGCTGGATATGCCCTGGAAGAAGCAGAGAGAGGGTCTCAGGCAGGTCAGGTTTGGGGAGCCAGAGCTTATATTTTGGGGGTCTGTCTTTAAGAAAAACAGAATCACAGGGGCGCCTGGGTGGCTCAGTTAAGTGTCCGACCTCGGCTCAGGTCATGATCTTACAGCTCGTGGGTTCAAGCCCCGCCGTTGGGGTCTGTGTTGACAGCTCAGAGCCTGGAGCCTGCTTTGGATTCTGTGCGTGTGTGTGTGTCTCTCTCTCTCTCTGCCCTTCTTTGCTCACATTCTGTCTCTCTCTCTCTTAAATTTACATAAACATCAAAAAAATTAAAAAAGAAAGAAAAACAGAATCACAAACACAGATTTGCTTATGCAAGTGAATTTCTATTTAGTGAGGAGGAGCCCCGAAGTTTTTTTTTTTTTTCAGCATCCTGCAAATCTGCCTTTGGAAAGGCTCCTCCAAATCCTCAGGAGACAGTGGGGAGGGAAACTGAGGCAGAGAGCGAGGACGTCACAGGCTCTGCACAGCCACACAGCTGGGGAGTGGAAGGCTAGGCTTTGAACCCAGATTTGTCAAAAATCAATACCCACATTTTACCCCCTACCCTCAGCAGCCCCTCGTAGCGCCACTGAGGTGAGGAGGGCATTAGGGAGGAAAGATGAGAGACTGACAGACTGACAGCCAGGGCAGGGCAGTGCTGGAGAGAACACAGGACTGGGGTCAAACAGACTCTGACCCAAGTCCCAGCTCTGGCCCTTTCTAGCCATGTGACCTTTATGGAGTCTCTGTGTCCTCATGTGTAAAATGGGGTCACAGAAGAGCAGTTGTGGGTCCTGCACAAGGCAGTTCTATTTCTGTCTTCACCTGGATCTCGTAAGTTCAGCCTGAACCACACTGATAATGCCAATGGCTAAAGCTTGTCTAGCGCTTACCTTGTACCAGGCGTGGCTCTGAATACAGCTACTGAACTTCACAACAGCATGATGAGGTAGGTGCCGTGATCACTCCCATGTTCCAGATGAGGAAACTGAGGCCCTGAATCCATACCAGGCTCTGGGCTGGGCGCCAGGCATGCAGTTGTGACACGGGGATGGTCTCTGTTCCTCAGGACCCCAGAACTCCAGAAGGGTGCTGGTAAGTGTAACATTTGGGATCTAAAGGAAGTCTCGAGGGAGCAGAAGGGAAGGAGACGTTCCTTGGGACCGGAAGCTTCGTGCAGGACCTGGCATTTGAGCAGAGCCCTATGGATTCCTAAAGGAGTTTTCCACATTGATCATGGTGGGGGGGTATTGCGGGCAGAGGGAACAGCACATGCAAAGTCAAGAGGCAGAAGGATGTTGGTGGGGAGGGGACAGGAAGCAGGAGCTTGTGGATCTGGGGGGAGTTTGTGGGCCAGGAGCAGTATGGAGGAGGCCGAAGAATTAGCTCCCTGGTTTCTGGTTTTCTTCTTGGGTTCCAGCCCCCGAGCGGCAGCTTCAGTCCTGCGGGACAAGTGTCTGCGAGGGGCAGCCCTGCGTGTGTGCAGGGCAAGTGTAGGACACAGAGTCTCAGTCGGGGGGCAGTCTCTGACATCAGTCTTTGGGTTGGGAAAGCCCGTGGCAATGACACTTTGCTGCCTTCCCTCCTGTTCTTCTAGCTTTGACAATTCAGAAGCCTTCACCGGTGAAATGAAGCGGGAGAAGATGTGGTCCTTAGGGTCACCCCACTGACCAGCTCCTCTCTCCCCAGCTCACTGACCCCTTGTCCACCCTCACATCCAGCCATGAGTCCACACGTGCAATGTTTACCCGGAGCAGATGCTGTTCGTGCATTGCCCCTATTCCCTCGTTCTGAGGTCCCCTGCTCTGTAATGACTGTCCCCACTGCAAAGGGGGATACCCCTTATCCCGTCCCCAGCCGTCACATCTCCACTTCCCTGCCTGGAACTTTCTCTGGCACCGCAGGAACCAACTTCCCACAGGGTACCCAGGGCCGGAATGTCCATGGGGGCAGCCTTGACCCAGTGATGGATGGTGGCCAGTGACCAAACACTCCAGCCTACCGGTCACTGGGTAGGACGGCTCTAGGCACACTGCTCACAGTCGCTCAGTGGACCCCCAGGGGGGCCGAGCCCCAGGTGCCCACTGGGTAGCCTGCTCCTTTTCCCCCCTTATTGGCTTTTCCCTCTTCCCCGTCACACTTTCCCACTCACCCCTCCTTCCCTAGATTAGCGCCTCCCGGAGAAGCCACGTGCTCCCATCGTCTGCCCCGTGTCCCCCCACCCCGCTCACCTGCTCTTGTGCTTGTCCAGACAGCAAATATGCACGGTACCCCGCTCTGCCGGACCCTTGTGAGATAAGGGAGGCACAGCCCTGCCCTCGAGAGCCCGCTAACTTGCATAGATGGACACGGGCTCCTGGGGGCCACGACCTGTCCGCCAGGTGGGCTGGGACAAGAGGAGGGTAAGTGCTGAGCTAAGCCACTCCCTCATCCAGTCATGGGTCCCCACCCGTGGCTCTCTCCTGTGTGTAACTTTCCAAGGAAGCTTCCGGCAGCCTGGGCTGTGCACGGCAGGCAGGCAGGAAGAACAATAGTTAACATTTTTGCTTGCCTCACTCGAACTGCTTCACACATATTAAGCCCATGCATCTTCCCATCCGCCCTGGGACGGATACTCTTAATCTGAACTCCATTTTGCAGATGGGGAAAGTGAGGGACCAAGAGGCTCGCCCAAAGTGGTACAGGTAAGAAGTAGAGCTGAGATTTTGGTCCAGGCAGCATGACCTCGAGAGCCTGTGGTTCGGCTTCTGTGCTCTACTCTTTGCGGAAGGAGGGAAGGCAGGACGGGTGTCGGTTTGATGCAGAAGGGAGGATTCAAATGCACGTGAGGGTCTGGGCAGAGAAGGCAGGTCAGCACCCCCCAAAAATGCCTGGACCCCCCACTTCCACACCAGTGTGCTTTAGCATGAATGCCACGTACACGCAAAGACAAGTCTACACAAAAGTGTGTGTTTTGCTAAATGCCGCCATAGCCACCTAAGTGTGTAAATACGTGCACGCCCTCCGCACCTAGAGGCTTGTTCACACACACGTGCATGCATCTGGGCATCCAGAGGCCACCACACACACGCACACACACACGTTTGCACGTGTGCACAGGCATCGGCACGCGTGCACATCCACACACATCGGCACACGCGAATACAAATTAGCGGTCGCTTCGAATTCTTTGCTTAAAGAAAACTTGTGACTGTATTAAAAATGTAGGACACATTGGCCAAATAATTAAAGCGAGGAGCGAGGCAGTGGGACTTCTCACCACTCTCTCGGGGCCGCCTGTGCTGGGCTGTGCTCAGCGTGGCTTCGTCCTATATATTTGAGGAAGAGGCACTTTATTACAGTAATTTATCACCCCCATAAATGTGGCTCCTCTGTAACGCGGAATAATTTGGGAAGAAATATGTGTTAAAAATTAAAAATGCAGTCGGCATGCGCCCCGGCGGGTCTGCAGGGAGACATCGCCGCACCTCCGGTAACTGCCCGTGTAGCTCTAATACCTACAACTTCCATTATTTAAAGTGTGATTATATTTTTCCTGCTTGGAGCTTTGTCAGCTATAAATAAAAGATAAGGGTGAATTGTTGCGGGGCCTAGTAAGCACTTCCATTATTGGTACTTAAGGGGGCTTGGGGATGGAGGGAACGGGCAGGGGGTGGGGAAGGATGGGAGGCCATCTGGGGGGTACCGCCTGGGTCTGGAAGGCGAGTTGTGGGCATGGGTGGGCCCAGTCCTTTCTCTAGTTGAGTTTTCCATTGGGTCCAGAGCGACGTGACCCCACGAACCTGGGTTCTGTTGTCCACCGTGGACCACAGTGAAAGTCATCCACAGAGGTTGCCACCTGCTGTGGCTCCCTACGTGCCGACCCGCTCCTGTTCTCCCCAGGGACCCCACGACCATGGGACACCCAGGGGAGAAGGATGTCACCCATTTGAAGAGAAAGGGATTCATCCACTTGAACGTGTTTGTTTTTTCACAACCAAGAGTTGTTGCTTTGAAGTAAGTCCAGACTGTGGCCGTGGGAGAAAAAGGATTCACAAGAGAGTGTACGTGTGGGGGGTGCCTTTATTAGCCAAAGCAGGTCCTTGGCCTCTGAGCCAGAGAGCTGTTCTAATTAAACAGAGAGTAACACGCCTCTAACAACAATCAGATGGGAAAACAAATGTGTTTGTTTTGTCACAAGAAGAAAAGGAGCAAAATAAAGCTAAATGAAAAAGAAAAAACTGGAAATCATCTCTTTGTCCAGTTTCCCCAAGTCTTGCACGTTTCTCTAAAGTTTTCTCACTTCCCTGAGCCTCTGTTTGCTCGTCTGTAAATTGGGGATGACAGCACCCATCTCCAGGGTTATTGTGGCAATTAAATAAGATAACATCTGTACAGCATTGGGACCGGCTGTCGCCATACCCCAGTTAGAGCTCCAGCCGTCACACTCTTTGGTATTTACCAAAACGATTTGAAAACTTCGGTCCACACAAAACTTTATAGCAGCTTTATTCATGACGGCCCAAACCTGGAAGCAACCAAGATATCCTTCAGTAAGGGAAACGGATAACCAAACTGTGGCCTAACCAGACAGCAGACTATTACTCGCAGATAAAAGGAAATGAGCTACAGGAATGGGACATTATTGTCTTATGGGTATGGAGTTTCATCTTGGGAAAGTGAAAACAGTTCTGGAGGCAGTGGGGAGGCTTGCACAACACTGTGACTGTGCTTACGGCCACTGACCCGTACACACTTAAAAAGAGTTCAAATGGAAATGTTTAATGCTACATATATATTTTTTTAAAATTTTAGCATTTATTTTTGAGAGAGAGAGAGAGAGAGAGAGAGAGAGACAGAGCATGAGTGGGGGAGGGGCAGAGAGAGAGGCAGACACAGAATCAGAAGCAGGCTCCAGGCTCCGAGCTGTCAGCACAGAGCCCGACGCCCCAAGGACCACGAGATCATGACCTGAGCCGAAGTTGGACACTCAACTGACTGAGCCACCTAGGCTCCCGTTGTGTTATTTATATTTTACCACAAAAAAAAAAAAAAAGAAAAGAAAAAGACAAAAGAAATGGGCTGTCAGGCTATGAAAAGACCTGGAGGAATCTTAAATGCATGTTGCTAAATGAAAGAAGCCAGTCTGCAAAGGCTTCATGCTATATGATTTTGGCTGTAGGACATTCTGGAAAAGGCAAAATGGCAGAGACAGTTTGGGATGGGGAGGAGAGGGAGGGTTGAAGAGCCTAAGTTCAGAGGTTTTGGGGGCAGTGTCACGGTACTGCATGATTCTGTAGTGATAGATGCACGTCATTACACATTTGCCAAAACCCGTAGGGTGCACAACACAAGGGGTGAGCCCCTACATAAACTACGGACTTCAGTTGATAATGATAATGCATTGATACTGGCTCATCAGTGGTGGCAAATGTACCACAGTGAGTTTAATATCAGGGGAAGCGGATGGGGGGATTATAGGAGAACTCTGTGTACTTCCTGCTCCGTCTTAAACCCCAAACGGCTCTGAAAATCGAAATCTAAATATTTAAAATTCAAATGAAAAATAGGGGTGCCCAGATGGCTCAGTCGCTTAGGTCTCCGACTCTTGATGTTGGCTCAGGTCATGATCTCGAAGACGTGAGATGGAGCCCCGGGTCCAGTTCCATGTCGGGCGCTTGGGATTCTCTCTCTCTCTCTCTCTCTCTCTCTCTTTCTACCCCTCCCCCACTCCTGCTTGCGTTCTCTCTCTCTCTCAAAATAAATAAATAAACTTAAAAGAATAAAATTCAAATAAAAAATAAAAACTTAGGATTAAGGGGCACCTGGGTGGCTCAGTTGTTTGAACGTCAGACTTCGACTCGGGTCACGATCTCACAATTTGTGAGTTTGAGCCCCACATCGGGCTGAATGCTGTCAGCTTGGAGCCTGGAGCCTGCTTCGGATTCTGTGTCTCCCTCTCTCTCTGCCCCTCCCTTGCTCCCACTCGTGCTCTCTTTCTCTCAAAAATAAAATAAAACCTTAAAGCAAACAAGCAACAACAACAAAAAAAACCCGAACACTTAAGATTAACCTTAAAGCTCTAAAAATTAATTTTAGTAATTGGACGGAAGTCATTTTCTCAGTTCTCGACACCACGGAAAGCAGCCTGGAAGCCATCTTAGCAATCATTCCACCTGGTGACTTCCAAACGCTTTGTTTCTTTTTCCATCCCAACATTTACAGGACCCCCCAATACACTTACAAAGCCTACTGTGACCAGAGCACGTTGGATGGGAGCAGCAAACAGGTTTGGACTGGCTCAAGCCACATCCTGCCTGCAGGGGCTCCCTGACAGTAACTGTCCACAAGCCCTCGAGTTGGCCTGCGTCAGCCAGGCCGGATCAGGGGAATTCGTCTGAGCTCCACAAACAGAAGCAGCTGATTCAGACCCTTTGGAGCTGGTCCTGGCTGGTGGCATTTGTCCTAAACCAGCTCAAACCACTTGCAATTGACTGAAATTAGCCCCCAACCTAGAGCCAAGGGGTATGCCCCCAAACGGAGCCCCAAAGGGAAGAGAAGCTGAGATTCCACTTGGGGTGATCAAACAGGAGTCTGGGCGCAGGTCAGGCTGGATCAGACCTGTCAGGACTGATGAGCCCATTGCTGCTGAGGCCGGAGGGAGAGGCTCTGGCAGACACAGAGTTCCTCGCCTCCCTCCCCAGCCCCTGGAGCACCTCCCTGGGTGAGTGGCTCCGAGGAACAGAGGACGGTTGGGTTGGGCTGGGGAGAAGATCAGGCAGGTGAGGAGGAGGAAGAGATTCTTCTGAGAAGATGGGGGGAGAGGAGGTGCAGTGGGGCCCAAGGGAAGGCTTTGTAAAGAAGCAAGACCCTGGAGCTGATCTGTGCGCGGATGGGCATGGACTGGCAGGGAGGGAGGTGCTGCTGATGGAAGGGAAAGGGAGATAATGAAGGGTTCCAGTCCTTGAAAAGGTGAGAAGCAACAGGACCGGGGGCACAAGTGGCAAGATCAGCCTCTGAGAGGAGAAGGGTCGCAGCCTTTAGGTGTCAGGAGGGAGGCAGCAAAGACCAAGGCAGATACAATAGGTCCACAGGATGGGGCGGGGGAGACTAGGATGGCAGTCACATCTCGTGGCACCTGTTCTTTCAATGACATTTGGGACAAGGTCACCTACTGAGAGCGAGGTGGGTGGCAAGGGGGTGGCGAGTTTGAAAGGAGAGAAGATAGGGCATGGTCACCCCAGAGAAGCAAAACACAGGGGGCTCTGGGGGGCAGCTTGAAGGGCCCATTGGAGGTCTGTGGTCATGAATTTAGAGCGAAACCTGGCAGCTCGGGGGTGTGATTTTCTCCTACAATATTCACTGACATGCAATAGCACAGGTCTCCAGAGCACCCAGTAATGCGATGGCTGGGCTAAATAAGACCAGAAATGCCAGGAGGGAACCACTGGACGGAACCAATGGCAAATGGCAAGGGAGCCAACCAAATGGATGGCAGTCCCCACAAGAATCCCAGAACCACGATAGGGGTGGTGCTTGAGCAGTGAGGCAAGTGTCGGTGTGGGGTGTTTATAGAGTGGGAAACTGAGGCCAGGAGAGGAGATACAATAGGTATCTATTGGAGATAGACTTATCCGAGACTTATCCTATCTCTTATTGGAGATAGACTTATCCGAGGTCACACCGTTATCTGTGGCTGCGGAAGAAACTTCCGGTTTTTAATCACGTCTTACGTCATTCGCTCGTTTAATCGCTAAATTCCCGTTGAGTGCCAACTATGGGCTAGATGCTCTGCACACTGAGGCCAAAAGATCTGATTCCCACTCTCAAATGACTCAGTGGATGTAAGTATGAAATTAATTCATCATTTTCTTAATGTAGTACGTCTATCATTAAATAGTAACATGCACATTGTTAAACAAAACCCAGCACCCTTATGGCTTGTGTGGAGCTTGACGTATAGTGACTTACTAGCGGGATGTTGGGCCAGGATCTTGGCTTCATATCTTTGTGTCTCAGTTTCCTCATCTGTAAAATGGGGATCTTAATAGTAGTCGCCCCACCCGTGGAGATGGAATGAGTTAATAGTATATAAAGGGATTCAACATAGTATGCTCTCAGTAATGTAGCTATTTTTGCTCTGTGGTAATTTGAATGCATGTATATCCTAGATTCTCAAAAGACCTGTTGCGGCAGCCATTGTGGGTGTTGAACCCATATCCCCTGTGCACTCTCTTTTCCCAGACGTGGTAAAGCCTGAGCCCTTCCTCTTGAATCCGGTGCAGAGTTGGTGAGCGTGGGCCAGAGGCACTGAGTGGTTAACACCTCCAGGAGCACCCTTTAGCCAAGGGTACATGGGAATGGGACACCCTTGGGTGTGCCCCTTGGGTCAGACATTTCTTGGGCATGTTCTATTCTGCCAGTCCCCAGTGAGTCTGAGGCTCAGCTGCCCACAGTGGGCATCTGTTCATTAATACACACATTATCGGCCTTCCTTCTCTGTGTCCCTTCCCCATTCTTTATTGCTATTTCTGGGGATCAGCTTTAATTTTTTTTTAATGTTTATTCATTTTTGAGAGAAAGAGAGAGAGAGGGAGAGGCAGAGAGAGAGACACACACAGAACTTGAAGACAGCTCCAGGCTCCACACTGTCAGCACAGAGCTCGATGCGGGGCTCAAACCCACAAACCATGAGATCATGACCTGAGCCGAAGTCCGACACTTGGCTGACTAAGCCACCAAGGCTCCCCTGGGGATCAGCTTTAAAACAAGCTAGCTGCTTTACTCCATCCTTGTCTCAGATCTGCTCCTGAGCTCAACCAAAGACAGTTGTGATACAAATGGTCCTAGGAAGTAGACTCTCGGGATGGGCCCCTGGGACTGAATCACTCACCGGCCAGTTGGCACCAAGGACCACATTGCTGGTAGGAGCAGAGTGGTTCCAGCCCCTGGTATGCAGATTCTCTCACCTGACTGGGTTAGGAAGAGGTGCAGGTGGGAGAGAATGCCCTGGTTTATCTCGCGGCCCTAGCATCTGAGAGGAGGGGAGCCGGGGGGGGCCGCTGGTAACTCAGGACTGCAGAGTTGTTAAGGTGAGGTTAACTGCCGTGAAAGCCCTGAAGGAGGAAAGTGTTGGTCAGCCCGCTATCAACCTAGGACCCAGTGCGAAAGCCAGAAGCCTGTGCGCTCAACTGGACCTTTCATTCCCAAAGCTGGAGGGCAGACTGTGCCGAAAATCAGACCCAAGATCTGAACCGGAGGAGTAGAGAAGGCACGCGGGAGGCTAAATGCTCAGCCCGGCGGGCCTTCTGTGTTGAAGTCAGCGAGCTGATAGAGAGAAGCGGGGGCCGTGAGACCTCGGATGGGAATGTTCGTGTGGATATGCTTGATAAACCTGAGCCTTGGGGCTGGGAGAAGCGGCCCCTCCTCTTTGCTAGAGCTTCCGGTGGGTGAGACACAATGCCGAGGCCTCACCTGCACCTGCGCTGGACGGTGTGGGCCCCTCCACAACACCCCCACCCCAGCTTCTCCTCCTTGTGGTCCACACCAATAACTAGGTCTCAGCGTGGCCTGAGGGGGTTGGGATTGTCTCTGTAGGAGGAGGAAATGGACTCTACCAAAAGAGCTGCCAGACCTGGCTGATGCGTAGTGGCGGGAACCAGGAGAACACCCCCAGGAGTGGGTCCTGAAGGTCCTATACCAGGGCAACGAGGCTGTAAGGCTGAATGGGGAGATGACTGATACGGGAGCACTCTCCCGTGACTCAGCGCATGAGCCCATCTCCTGGTGCTGCCGGGATGGCTTCCAATGGCTTAGATACGAAGTCAGTCCACAGTACATGAGATGGAGATGGTAAAACTGTGGTGGCAGAGCACCAAGGGGGGACCAAAAGCCTCCAAGAGGTGGACTTATTACAATGGGCATAGTACGACATAAGACGAGCGAATTCACCAATGTGCTACGCTGGGCGTACCGAGGCAACGCGTGGAGTGCTGGCCTAAGCCCATCTCGAAGCGGGCCTCGTGGATCCGCAGACCCACCCGTGGTCATTTCCCCAGTCCCTGCGTGGGTCATTGGCTTGGACACACGCAACAGCTGGCAGAGCCCTCAGTGTGGTTCCTTACCCTGTGGTGTAAAAGGCCTCCTCATAGGGAACGTGGAGTGGAGGCCCCTAAAACTGTCCCCACCCCAGCCAAGATAGTAAATCAGAGCCATACCGCATTCTGGGAGGCTGGCCGAGATTAGAGCAGCTCTCAAGGACGTAAAGAATGCAGGAGTGCTGGTTCCTATCAGATCCCCATTTTGCTCGGGCATACAGCCCCTGTAAAACCTGAAGGATCACAGGAGATGATGGGGAATTAGCACAATCTCAACTACGTGCGGGAGCCTCGATCTCACTGCCTGCCGATCGAAACGCCTCGGGCACTTAGTAAGCGCCTACTGATCTGCGGAATGTTACCTTCCACCCCCACAGGACACACGGGAGGGGCAGAAGCACTTCAGAGTCACCTGGGGCAGAGGGCAGTGCGCATTCAGTGCCTTACCCTTGCTCTCCCTGTCACTGAGGTTATGGGAACTCTCCTGCTCTGTCACCACAGAATCTGAAGGGATCCTGATCATCTGAACCGGGCTCGCTTGGCGCCCGGGTCAGCCTAACTAAGTGGAATCCACGTTTCCCAGAATTCCGTTTCCTGCGTCTCTCTGGGGTAGCTCGGGTCCCAAGAAGGATGGTTTGAGAGGTTTAGCTAAGATGGGACTGAAGCCACGGACATGTTCATTTCACGCCTGGAAGGTGATGGCTCAGCGTGAGACGCTGCTGCAACCCCGTCTGTGGTCACTTAGCTGCTGACTTGTGTTGTCAGGGGGTAGCAGCCGTGTCTCCAGCTTTGCCACCTCTTGCCACTACGTGTGCCAGCCCTACTTCAGGTGCTGGGGATGTGGCAAGACAGGACACGTTCCTGCTCTTACTGAGCGCATAGTCTCTCCGAGGTCAGTGAAGGGGGTGGAAAGTGCTTCAAAAACCGGTTCTTTGCAGCAACCCTGTGCTCTTAACCCTCCTAGGATCTAAATGACCTCCCGGGACAGTATGATCCATAACCGTTGGGGTCACGATGACCAAGGCCATCCCAGCCTTTCCATCTCTCCCTCTCGGTTTCTATCTTTCTCTCTCTTCTGGGTTTGCATCTTGAAAGAGAAGAGTCTGCAAAGACACCCTCTGAACCGTTAGCAGGGGTCACTTCGGAGAAGTGACTTTGGGAACAGGGTTTTCCTGCTCCTTTAACACACCATGGAGGCAGAGAAATTACATAATGTGCCCGAGATCACACGGCTGGCAGTTACAGAGCAGAGCGGAGGCCTTGTCCCCCTGACTGCTTTGCACATCCCAGTTCCTCCCATGACCAAAGACAGTCCTTTGCACCTCTCATCCCTTCCGGCTCAACTCGGCCTCCAGACTTCCAACTCGGACTTTCCCCTGAAATCCCCTTGTGCCCTCACTGCCTTTGCCGAGGCTCTGCGGTAGAGGGACAGAATTAGAACTTGCCTCGTGGTGGGAGGTGGTAGCAATGGCTGCAGAAGAGAAGTGACTTTCAACTTCTAGGAATTGACTCTGACAATCAGATCGGGCAAGGGGCTGAGTCACCGGCAGGCCCCTCTGGCTGGGTTTTAATCAGGTCAGATGGTGCAGGGCGTGGGGGTGGGTGGGGGTGAAGAGGGCTCGGTTCCGCTTCCTCCCGTAGAGGCCCAGGCCCTTTCTTGCAGTTTCTGTCTCTTTGATGGGGAGGACTTGCCCAGCAGGTGTCAATCCAGGCCACCTGGGTGGGCTAAATTTAGGTCCTAAGATGTCAAAGCTGTGAGGACCCAGTATCTTGTTTTGCAGGTGAAGAAGTTCAAATGGAGAGAGGTCAAGAGACCTGCCCCAGGCCCCACAGCTGGACTCACAGCTGGAACTCAAACCCAGGCCTCTCCAAAAGTCACCACACCAACTCCAGAATGAGTGCTCTTTCTAAACACCCACCAACCTGGGCTACCGTCCTGAGACCAGCCCTGCCTTGGGGTTGAGGGTAGGGAATGGGGCACTGCTCTGTGTCTGAGACCAAACACTGTTTTGGGGGCAGACATCTGGCTTCTAATTCTGGTTCTGCAATTTACTGTATGACCTTAGGCAGCTTCTTCATTTCTCTTGAAAGTAGGCATCATGGATATTGTTGGATTCAAGACACAACTGTAACCCAATTGCCTAGGACATAGTAGATAGTCAATGAATGCGAGTTCTGTTTTCTTTATGTAATGATTTCCTAAGTGACTTTGGTGGAATCCTGGGGCTCTTTGACAATATCTCAGGGGTCCTGGCTGGGTGGGACCAAACAAACGGGGGCTTGGAGCTCCCCACCCCCATCCTTCTTCCCTACCCCCACTGCCACGAATGTATGTCCCCCGTGAACCAGAGTATTTCTGTCTTTATCTGTCATATGGTTTGAGTTATGCCTGAAATTTTTTTAATGAGCCTGCTACTAAAAATCTGGCCATCCTCCACGGCCTTAAGTTTGCAAACTCAGAGAGGACCTAGTGGAATCGCAGAGAAATAAGAATCACAGTGCTATTTTAACGTTCATGCATTTGGAACCTGCATTAAGGAATGTTGTGTTTGATTGTTGGTTTCCTGGGGCGGCAGGAGGCTGTGGCCACCTTGTGGGTTCCCACTCAAGTGCTATGGCCCACTTCCTTTCATGCTAATGGAACCCACATTTCAGTTGACCACTGGGTGCCCCTATGATTCACAGAACCCCTTCCCCACCACAAGGAGGGAGGAAACGTGCATTAATATGAACAAATCACAGTGGTTCCATCCTTCTTGCCAGTGATCAACTAGGGCGTGTGTGACAGGCCTGTGACAAGACTCTGCCCATGAGACAGGAGGAGATGTTTATGGGGGAGGAGGTTTCTGGAAAAAGATGTCCCTTTTGATTAAAACCAAAAAGCTACGTGGAGAAAAGCTGTCCCCTTCTTCTGCCTGCCCATGTAGCTGTGTGGCCACCTGACCTTCAGCACCCGTCTGAGACTTGAGGGCACCGGCCCGAGGACAAAGTGAACCCCCAAGAGCATCTGTACTAATCCCCAATTGCTACAATAATGCCACGAAACAACCATTCCCCAAACCCAGTGACTGACAATAGGCATGTGTTTGCGTGCTCACAGGTCACAGGTCAGCAGGTTCACCACGGTTCATCTAATTTAGGCTGGGCTGGGCTGGGCCACTCTGCTTCAGGCTGTGGGTCAAGTTCCAGTCTGTTCCACATGTGTTTATTCTGGGGCCCTATGGAAGGGGCCGCAGCAAAACCAGGGACAGCTCTTCCCCCAGCAGATCACAGGAGCTCAAGGCCAAACCAACTGGCACAAGCACATTTAAGGCCTTGGCTCATGTCATGCCTGCTACATTCCAGTGACTAAAGAAAGCCACAGGCTGGGCCCAACATAGTGGGTCGGGATGTACATTCTCCCCAGGGGAAAGAAGGCCAGTAAATATTTGCTGACCAATCCTACTCCAGCCTATCACAGAGGCATGCACCTGAAAATGGCCCTGTCTCCCTGCGGCTTCCTCCTCTGTGACACAGGAAATTCTGCCAGCTGAGAATGGCCAATGGAAGCCGGGGTGCAGGGAGCGGCTGCGTGGCCTCCTAGGGAGAATTAATTGTGAGAAAACGTGGATTCTGGAGTAAGTGACGGAGCCTGAGCACAAAGCAGAGTCCTAGAGTTGAGGCAGTGCCTGGAAACTGAAAGCCCCCTAATTCCACTCTCCTAGCGAGATATGTGCTACACCCAAGGGAGAAAGGCATCGTGTGGGTTTGAACTAACAGAACAGCTTCACTGGGGTGCCTTGCTGGCTCAGTCAGCGGAGTATGTGATTCTTTTTTTTTTTTTTTAATGTTTATTTTTTGAGAGAGAGAGTGGGAGAGGGGTGGAGACAGTGGGAAACAGGATCAGAAGCACTGACAGCATAGAGCCCGATGTGGGGCTCAAACTCACAAACCGCAAGATCACAACCTGAGCCAAAGTCAGATGCTTAACCAGCTGAGCCATCCAGGCACCCTAAGCATGTGGCTCTTGATTATGGGGTTATGACTTCAAGCCCCAATTGGGTATATACAGCTTACTTTAAAAAAAAAAATCATCATCTCTTTCTCTGTAAAAGAACAACTTCATCAACTTATGCATCGCATTAGGACTTAAGCACTTTTACTCCAGGGACTTCCTGACTGACCAGAGTGTTTGTCACAGACCTGGGAGCTGCCTGGGCCTCAGGCCCTGGAACCTTCAGTAAGGGTCTGAAGCCGGGCCAAGACCAAGGCAGAGTCTAGGTGGAGCAGAGGCTGGTGCAGGAGACTGAGCGCCTCAGAGGACGGCCAAGGTGCCCAGAAGGCCCTGAGAGGTCCACCACACAAACAGAGGGGCGGAGGCCAACTGAGGCCGATGCCGCCCGGTCAGATTCATGGGCCTGTGGAAGGCCCCACTGAAGGACAGCCAGAACTACCCAGGGGAAGTAGCAGGCAGGGGTTTGTGCTGGACTAGAGGTCTGGGCAAGGATGTGGGCCTGGGGGGCTGGGTGTGATCTCTTTGTACCCATAGGCTGGTGAGACCCGGACAGACTTATGTCTTGGGCTGAGGATCCCGGGTTCAGTACCCAAGTCTGCTGTGTCTCTAGACCCCCTGTGTCCAGCCCCGGGTCAGAAGAGAGTGGGCAGTGGGGAAGTCTGCTCAACGGGCAAGAAAATAATAACACGAACAACAAGAAACTTAACAACAGCAGCTGCTTCTGTCCACAGGGTGTGGACGGTGTCCCAGGAGACCCTAAAAAACACCTAGGGTATTTGATGTCTTACAGGCCCAGGTGTTTCCCTGCCTCCCTCCCCGCGCTGCCTGGGGTGCCCCACTGATTCCAGGCGGGGCTCTGGGGGACTGGTTCGTCCACAGGGAGCTCAGCCAGTCCGACCGCGAGGCTCAGTGACAGAGAATGTGGTCAAGTTTGTGGCTTCAGTGGCCAATCACAGGCACTCTGGTGCGTGCCCCAAATTAGTGAGATGTGTGTGGTGGAAGGGGTGGGCGGCATGTCTCGCTGGGCATGATTGGGCACCCAGGGGCCACACTGGCAGAGGTGAAGCCTGGTGGTGGCAAGAGAAGAAGGGAGAAGGGTGGTGGCTGGTGAGGAGCAGGGGACCTTTGGGGACTTTAGGGAAGTCAAATGTGTCATGGTCTACTGTGACCAGCCGGGCCCTGGGCACTCTGCCCACGTGATCTCATAACCACCCTGCTTTGCAGGCTGTCCCCTTCTCGCAGATGAGGAAGCTGAGACTCGAGGAGGGAAGTAGCTTGTACTGGAATTCAGAGAATGCCAATCGGCCAATCATTCAATTTTCAAGCCAATCTCTGAGAGGGTCTAGCTGGGCGGGCAGGCGTGGCAGACACCCTCTGTGGCCCTCCAGCCTCTATCTCCTTTTCTGAGACCTGCACCTCCCCCGGGATGGCACCCCACAGGCCCTGTTAGTGGCCCACCTCTCTGGCCCCCTGATGACACCAGGGGTGAACGCTGACTCAGGCTGGGCCAATCAGCTTCTCTCTTTTGCAACTTAGCACTGAGGGTCAGTGATGCTGAGCTGCCTTTCGGTTAGCTATTCGAAATGAAACATAAAGCAGGGTCAGACTGGCTGTATTTGGCCATGCGTTCATAAAATGGCAGAGAAAAGACACAATCGTAGAGAATCTGAAAGCTGCTTAGGGGAGAGAAAGGGAGACAGGGAGGGTGGGGAGGGTACCTGAAACAGAGGAGCCAGGCAAACGGGGGCCAGAACCCAGACGTTAAAGCCCAAAGAGTCAGAGCAAAAGCACCGAGCTGCCGTCAGCCTAGAATCCACAGATGCTCTGTAAACCCTCCCTCTTGTCAACTACAACAAAGCATTTGTTGGCAGTTTGTAGCATTTGCCAATTTCCGTGGTGTAAATATTCCCCCTGTGGTTGATTGCAAGCTACCGACAGATGTCCCGGGGAAGAGACAGCTGGAAAGACAGCCAACTCCATCCAGCACAGCCAACCAGGAAATGGGGATGAGGACTAGGAGCCCTGGCAGGTGGCCTGGAGAGACCTGGGGCAAGAAGGGAGAGGAGGGGGTCAAGGTAATACTCCCAAAGTATCACTGCAGGAACTTGGCAGGGGTGGCAGTTCTGTTTAAAGGAGCCAGAAAAGACAGCAATACCTGGTTTGCCGTGGGCCTGTGTTTGTGCCCCAGGGGACCACACTAGTGAGGCCTCTGTCTGGCAAACAAGGAGATAGTCCATTTCTCAGAACTCTGGGCTGAAAGCAGAGCTACACTAGCAGCAAAGGTGGGGGAGGTTTCATTCATTCATTCATTCATTCAACAAGCAGTTAATGAGCTCTGACTATGCACCGGGCACCAGAGTTATAGCAGAGAACAGGACAAACACTGATTTTCCCTTCCCTCGGGGAATTTGGAGTCAGATAGACGATGTGGGCATAGAAATAGGCAGAGAAAATGCACTGTGAGAAGGGCTGGAGGGGGTGCACAGAGCCCTGGGGAGCCCTAAGAAGCAGCATCGAACCCCCAGTGGGGAGGGAGCATCAAGAGAGGCTGTCTAGGGGAAGGGTCTGTAAGCTGAGGGCTACAGGAAGCATGGAGGAAGGGGCCCAGGGCAGGAGAAGGGAGAGGATTCTAGGCAAGGGAACAGCCTGTGCCAAGACCCCAGAGGTGGGAGGAATGAGGGCCATTCAGTCTGGTGGGAGGGTGGGGAGAAAATGACAGAGTCAGCAGGGGCCTGAAGGAGTGGTCAGAAGCCGTCAGGGGCTTTCGAGCTGAGGGCTGCTGTATCAGATACCCCTTCCCCTCAAGATTCTGGCTGCTCTGGAGGCAAAAGAGGGTCAGGGAGACTAGTTACTAATGTCCCAGCAAGAGCCAGATGGGGCTCGAGCTGAAGAGAAGTGAGACTGACTCAAAACATATTTTGGAGGTACATGGGTGAATGTAGGGGATGAGAAATAAGTCATCAAGGATCCTGGCAAGATGGTTGGTCTGAAAAATGGAGCGATGGTGGCACCATTTACCAAAGTGTGTGTGTGTGTGGGTGGCGGGGTTGGGGGACCTGGGAGAGGAATGAGTTGGGGTGAGAAGCTTATTATGGGGGTGTTTTACCATTTTTTACACTAAGCTTTTTCCTTCCTTTGGAGAGATTTCCACCTTGGGAGTCTTGGTGGGAGCAGAGACTTCTACCAATGCAAATGCAGACAGAGTCCCTTGTTCAAAAATTATGAATTTCAAAAGATGGCAAGAGCAGACCAGTAAACCAAGTACAAGGCTGTATAGGCCACATGTCCTTGGAGTTGGCCTGACAGAGGCATTGATTTTCCCAGCATGACATGCAGCTCAGGAACCATGTGGATGATATTTCAATAGATGGTTTTAGATGAACCATGGAATCAGGTGAAGACACCTAGGGATAGAGGGCCACAGAGAACCCAACACAGCCGTGGGCATTCAAACATTCAGAGGTCCGGGGAAGACAAGAATCAAGGAAAAAAATGAGAAGGAGCCAGAAATGTAGAAAACAGAAGGGTGTGGCATGATGGAAGGCTAGGGAGGGAGTTTTTCAAGCCTGAACTATTCAACAACATTGAATGCCTGCTGAGAGACTGAGGGATGCTACCATTGAGGGATGCTCCATCAAGGGGTGGAGTTGAGGGTAACAGGATGAGGTCCTTGGGGGCACCGTTTATCAAATGCTAATGTGCACAGACTTGTCTTGGGGTCTTGTCAAAATGTGAATTCTGAGCCCTCAGGTCCAGGGAGGGGCCTGAGATTCCACATGTCTAGCTCCCAGGGGATGTTGGTCTTGGACCACACTTTGAGTAGCAAGTCCTTAGGGTAGCGGTTTGGCTGCATAGGAGAGACATCTGGAGAACTTGACCAGCATGGAGCGCACCCTAGATTCAGAATCAAAGTCTCCAGGTGTGGGGCCAAGGCACTGGGAATTTTTAAAGTTCCACAGATGATTCTAATGTGTAGCTGGAGTCCAAGACTCATACTTAGGAGTTCAGAGCATAAGTGTTTGTGGCTCAAGATAGCTCTTCTTTGAATCCTTCCAAGTATATTATTATTATATATTTATATTATGTATATAATTATTATCATTATTATTATTTAATACTATTGTTCTTAAAGTTACCATTTATTGCCCATTCATTGAGCTGGACACTTTACATTCATTACCAACATCATTATTATTTTTGTGATTTCATTTTATTTATTTATTTATTTTTAATGTTTATTTATTTTTGAGAGAGAGAGAGAGAGAGAGAGAGAGAGAACGTGAGCAGGGGAAGGGCAGAGAGAGACAGGGAGATACAGAATCTGAAGCAGGCTCCAGGCTCCGAGCTGTCACCACAGAGCCCAATGTGGGGTTCAAACCCACGAACCGTGAGATCATGACCTGAACCAAAGTTGGATGCTTAACCAACTGAGCCACCCAGGCACCCATATTGTTGTTATTTTAAAAATAGGAAGAGTTAATGTTTATTGCAGGCCTGTCCTAGACCAGACACTACGCTAAGCGATTTGCACACATTATCTTATTTCACAAATGAAGAAACTGAGGTTTGGAGAGGTTAAAATACTTGCCCATGATTCCATAGCTAATACATGGTGGTGACAGTTTACAATCTCAGATCTGTCTGAATCAAGCCTATGATATTATCCATGATTGTATAAAACTGCATTTCTCAAATGTTCCTGATAATAAAGATGATCATCTGACATTTGTTAAAAAATACAGATTTCTGGGGCCCTCCCTTGGAGACCCTGGTTTATTAGCTCTGAATTAAGACTCAGGTCTTTATATTTATTTTATTTTATTTTTTAATTTTTTAAAAATATTTATTTTTGAGAGGGGGGGGTGAGAGGGGCAGAGAGAGAGGGAGACACAGAATCCGAAGCAGGCTCAAGGCTCCGAGCCGTCAGCGCAGAGCCCGATGCGGGGCTCGAACTCACGGACCCTGAGGTCATGACCTGAGTAGAGATCAAGAGTCAGACACTTAACCGACTGAACCACCCAGGCACCTCTCAGGTCTCTATATTTTGATCCCCAGGAGATTTTTATTGTCAGGCAAGCTTGGGAAACCCTGCTATCACACCTAGTGATAGGACTGTAATGAATTCTTTTATTGTTGACAATTATTTGTTCCCTTCCTGATAAGAGGATGGTATAGCCACACCCTGGCCCTACCCCCTGGTAGGCTGGAACATAGTTCTTGGCACCACTGCCAGGCTTGGCAGTGTGAATTACTCTGACCACTGGAAAGTAAGCAGTATGGCCTCCAAATGTCTAGCACAAGCTTTGAATGCGATTGTATGGTTCAGCCTGCTCTCTTGCACTTTTGTCCTCTGCCATGAAAATGACATGTCTCAGAGAAGGGGCTATTTCTTCAGCCTGGCTTCCAGAACAAAAAGTCATATGAGGCAATGCTAACTTGCAGTCCCCATGAGAAATAAAGATTTGTTATTGTGACCCTTTGAGATTTGGGAGGAGTTTGTTACACAGCACCGCTGACTAATACAGTATTTATTTATAATACTATACAATAATAGTGGCATCTGTTGAGGACTTCTTATGTGTGAAGCATTTTATTTATATATTTCGTCTCTAATCACAGCAAAAGCAAATTGTAAGCTAGGGATTATTGTCTCCACTTTAGACACGAGGAAACTAAACTCAAAGAGGTGAGGTGACTTGTCCAAAGTTGGGAGCAGCAAAGCCATGGCTTCCAGAGCTCTTTGCCCATGAGTGAGTCTTCTTGCCCCCTCCCCGTCCCCCTCTTTTCCACCTCTCCCCTCTGCTTTCCACCATCATCAGTCTCAAGTGCAACCTGTTGGCAGAAACAGACATGTGCAATATGTAATTCACTTTAATTAAAATATATTTTAGTGGATTTTTTTTCCTCTGGGACATAACTCATTTTGATGGGAACCCATTGGATTTTAATGGGAAACCTATTAGAGGAACATATTGTGATCTTTAATGAAGCTGGGCTGTGTGGAGAACCACCTACAGGTAATTAGAAACCCTTCAGGCCCTTGGGGAATAAGGTGAGACGAACTTCGGTTTGTTTAAGACAATTAATGCAGACAATGATCTGGGAACGAATTAAATGGTCCTTGATTAGGAGCAGCTGTGCAGGTGACGTCCTCAGGAAAATGGGACATGCAAGTGGGGCTTTTAAGAAAGAGTGATTATTAATGCTTATCTGTTTATATTGGCAGCCAACTTCACCAGGCTGTCAGTTTGATCAAGTGGCTCCATCTCGCCCACCCCACCTCTTCACGCTACCTCCCCTCATTGATAACTTCTGGGTCTGCCAGTGTCTCAAGGGAACTGCCTGCCTCCGCTAGCAGATGGGTGCGTCCACGTCGGCAGGCTGGGAGCCCCCACTCTCCCGCCGGTAGATGCTTCCATACTGATGGGCACTTCTACATCGGTGGGATTGGGAACCTCTGTATCCTCAAGGATGGCTATTTCTACAGTAGTTAGAATGAGGACTTCTATGCTTATTTGTGTGAATGTTTTGTATTTGCAGCTCTAGGATACTTTGTACCCCAAAACGACTTTTTGTACTCCAAAAAGGAGGCATTGCTCCAAGTCTGAGATGGGCTCGTTCCTGCTGGAATACTGAAGAAATCCACATTGGAGGAAATAATAAACAGTGGTTTGTACTGCAGAGAAGAGCATGTTTCCCCTTTGCCTTGACTGAGGGCCCCTCTGCACATGCAGGGAGGATGCATCTTCACTGGAAGAATGGGAAGGCTGCCTGGAAGAAGAGACATCTAAATTGGGTCCGTGTGGGAGTTAGCAAGAGGGCACTTCTATATTGACAGGAATGGAGCTCACAGCTGTGGGTGCTTCTATGTACATCAAAAGTATCTGCAGTGATTGGGCTGGGAGTGTCCCCATGGACGGGAATAGGTATGATTATCTTGAAAGAAAGACCGGTGAGTCTATACTGGCAGGGAAGGGTGCCTCACACAGGTAGAGATGGAGCACGTCGACACTCACGTGAATAGGAATCCCTACATTTGCCAGAATGAGCGCTTGTATAGATGGGCATGTCTACATTAGCAAGGATGGGCCCTTCTATGCCAACAGGGCTAAATCCCAGAAAAGAACGGAGATTTCGTACTGAAAGAGAAGGTTGTCTCTTCATCGGTGAGCATGAGCACTCCCACACTGCTCTCTGACATTTCCTGACCCCTGACCAGTACAACCAGAGCGATTCCACTGACTTCTCCAAAGTCCCAGACCATTCCCTCAACTTAAGGCAACTCAGCTCACAGTCCAGGGCCACTTTGTCCAGAGGTGGAGGAAGTGGCCACACTGTGGGTGGCACAGGACGGGGAGAGATAATGGAGAGAGGAAGCAGGACCACTGGTCACCGACCTGCCCAGGAGTGGGTTAGGAAGGGAAGAGCCCAGGGTGGATTCCAAGCAACTTTCTGGTACTCAGAACTGATGAGGCTGGGAGGGTGGCAGCCAGGACCCCCCACCAACACCAATCAGCCCCAAGCCCCTTCCCCAATCCCCTCACAGCTCAAGCTTCTGGCAGGGGCTGCTGTGAGATTCCCCATGCAACCCTGACACGGGGCTGTAGCTAAAACATTGGTCTGGCAGTTTTCCCTCTTTAAGTTGAAGTGTGATGTTGGCAGGCAGTGAGCTGTGGTGGCAGGCTGCCAGAGGGAGCATGTGTTGGAAATCCTTGTTCCACGTTGCAGCAATCTGGGGCTCCCCCACCCACAAACTGCTCCAGAGCCAGCCAGCCATGGGGGCCAGAGCCTTTCCCTGATGGGGAGCAGCCACCGAGGATAAGGAGGATGAGACACAGGATTAGAGAAACCAGGAAGAGAGGAAGACGTGAATAGAAATGGAGCCACAGAGAGACACAGAAACAGAACCACAGCCAGAGACAGACATAGAGAGACACATGGAGACCCAAGGTCAGAGAGATCCAAGGAGGACAGAATTGAAACAAAATAAGACGCTTGGGAGATTGGATAAAAATGATAGACTGGGTCCAGTCCACTCTCCTCAAATCTCCAGTTACAACAGAAAAAATATATGTATTGATGTAAGTGTATATACTATTGTAACAGTTGTAGAAAACAAGAAAGCCCTCAGTGGATCAGAAACTCTGTGCGATTCCTGAAAGATGGAAAGTAGACAGGCCTGGATTGACAGAGGAGCCCATAGCCCCAAACGCACAAGGATAGCATTACTGTGCAAAGTGGGGCTGGTTCCAGGAATGCTCCAAGCTCAAAGTCAACAGGACCACAGGCTATCCAGAGCAACAGGGGAGCCAGTGCAATAATCAAAATGAGCAACTGAGAGCTGCATTTGGAGCAGACAGGCTGGCCTATTCCTGCCCAACTGCCCCCCCCCACCCCCCGCCATTGCTCGTGCTGAGCAGCTGACAGCAGGGGAGTTTACCCATAAGCCAAAGCAGCGAGTGGACATATTTAGCTCTGAGAGTCAGGGACATGCCCTGGGGAATCTAGTGACACAGTGGGAAGTGGGAAGAAGACCAACTTCCATCACATACCACTGACAACACTCAGCCGCAGTGATCACCAGAGACAAGCTCTTGTGCAAAACCATCCTTCAGAGAGAGCAAATAGAGCAAATCACCACAGAAAACCAGGAAGGCCCAAGCATTTGAGGAAAATCAACACTGCTAAAGAGAGGACTCAAATTTAACAAACGGAAGACCTAAGACTCAAGGGAATAGACTTAAGGGGGCAAACACACAAAAAAAGAAGACTTTAAAGTAGTATAATTACCATCCCTGGGGAGATTGGAGAAGATATCATATCCATAAATTGAGAACAGGCTGTTACTAAAATGAAGCACTGAGATCTTGGAATTTTAAAATAATTGTTCAAATTTAAAACTCAGTAGGTTGGCTGAATAGTACAAAATACAGCTAAAGGGAAAACTGGAATAAATTCAAAGACATGCAGCCCCTATACCACTTCTAGGTGTATGCTTAGAAAAACTTTTACATGTATGTAAGGAAACATGTGAGTGTTTACTGTCGAATTGTTTGTATTAGCAAAAAATTGGAAACAATCCATAATCTAACAGAGAATGGATAAGTAAATTGTGGCTTGTTCACACTACAGAATCCTATGCAGCAGGTTAAATAAATTACCTGGAGCTACATGACTCCACAGGGATCAGTTTCTTTCTTTTTTTTTATGTTTTATTTATTTTTGAGAGAGGGAGAGGCAGAGAGAGGGGGCCAGGGACAGAGGATCTGAAGCGGGATCTGTGCTGACAGCAGTGAGCCTGATGTGGGGCTCGAACTCAGGAACTGCAAGATCATGACCTGAGCCAAAGTCAGATGCTCAACCTACTAAGCCACCCAGGTGTCCCAGAGATCAATTTCAAAAATATAATGCAAAGTGAATAAAAAGCAATTTCATAATGATAGATTGGTACACTATCATATAAAGTTAATATATGAAAACAATAGTATATGCCTTTTCTATGAATTCAGTATAACATTGATGGTCATATTTCAAGAAAATGTACATTAAAATTGGAACATGTGTATCTAAAATATATAAAGAACTGTTACAATGTGATAGTAAGACAAACAATCCAATAACAATGGATAAAAGATTTGAATTCCACAAAGGAGGATAAATAAATGGCAATAATCACATTAAAAATCCCCAGCTTCATTAGTCATTACAGAAATACAAATTAAAATAATAATGAAGCACCACACACACTACGGTTAAAAAGACTGGCAATACCAAGTGTTGGCAAGAATATGGAGAAACTGAAACTCTCATAGGTTGCTGGTGGGAATGATGCAAAATGGCACAGCCACTTTGGAAAACAGTATGTTAGCATCTTATAAAGTTAAACACGCACTTACCCCATAATGTAGCAATTTTACTTTCATGTATTTACCTACAGAAATTAAAACATATGTTACACAAAGATCTGAACACAAATGTTCATAGTTGCGTTATTCAGAATAGTCCCAAACTGGTAGTAATTAGAATGTTCATCAACTGGTGAATGGATAAATGAATTGTTGTACAGACATACTACTCAGCAATAAAAAGTAATTAAACATGAATAATGCATGCAAAAATGTGGCTGAATCTCAGAAATATTATGTTAAGTGAAATAAACTGAACATAAAAGAGTATGCGCTATCTGATCCCATATATGAAATTCCGAAAAAGGAAAAGCTATAGTGACAGAAAGTGGTTGTTGTCTAGGGCCAGGGTAGAAGCAGGCAATCAACTGCCAAGGGGCACAAGAAAACTTTTTTGGGTGATGGAATTGTTTTATATCTTGACTATGATGGTGGTTACACAATTTCATACAAATAGCAAAATTCATCAAATGGCACACTTAAAAATAAGTGAATTGTATAGTATATAAATATACCTTAATATAAAGGTAATTTAAAAATCATAAAGACAAAATTCAACATAGTTGTTACCTATGGGGAGAAAAGAAGAAGAAAGGAATTGGGAAGAGAACACAAAAGAGCTTCAACTTTATTGATAATATTTTATTTCCTAGAAATAGAAATGTAAAGCAAATATGGCAAAATGTTAAGATCTGACAAATCTGGTGTGTACTAATGTGTACTAGTTTGTTTGTTATATTGTTTATTCTTTATACTTTTCTATATTATTGAAATATTTCAAAATTATTTTTGAAATAATGGATTAGTGAGTTAAAAATAAGCTGAGGAATTCACTAAGACGGTGGTGTAAAATGGCCAAGAGATATGGAGAATGAAAAAAATAGTTAAATGACATAGAAACTAGATACAGAAATGTCAACATTTTTCTAGTACTTAGTAGGAGTTTCATAAGCAGAAGGTGGGGTTGGGGAAGATAATCAATCAATAGGAGATCATTTCCCAAAGCTGAAGACAGGCAAGAGACTTGAAGTTGAGAGGATCAATCAAATGCTAAGCAAGATAAAGGGAGGGAGAAAGACTCATTCCTGATACACAGTTGGTAAAATTTCAGAAGGAAAAGTCTTAAAAGACAGAGGAGGGACGGAGGGCACTGCTTATTCTCAGAGGAATAAGATTCAGACTGGCAAATGATTTCTATTTGGCAACAATGGAAAACAATGGAAAAAGAGCTTCAAATTTCTGGAGAAAATTGTTTTGATCCTAAGATTCTGTGCATAACTCAACTGGCCTTCAAGAGCGAGGGAGGATCAAAGATATTTTGGACAGAGTGTCTCTGGACAAATATATTATTCACAGACTCTCTAAAAGAATTACTCAAGGATGTACTGCCATAAAAGAAAAATAAAATGAATACAAGACCAAAAAAGACATGGGGTATGGGAAACAGTGATTAAAAAAAAAAAAGCAGTATAAGCTAACTAACTAGGATGCAAATTAAATAAATAAAAATATTTTAAAAAGCAGTAAAACTTTGTAGTTAAGTCTAAATTTTGATGCTTAATATAACAGCAGTAGCAGCATCAACAGAATAACAGCAATAACAACCCAGGAACTTGCACTCCAGGTGATCTCAATGTAGGATGTACTCAGGAGTGGGGATGAGGATTGAAAATGTTTTTAACTTGTTCAAGGAGAGGATATAGATCTAGACATATATAGAACAGTGCAAGTTTAAATACGTGTTAAGAGAAGGAGATTTCTCTTTCTGAGTAGGGTATAGTGGCTAAGGCAAGTCAGCCTCTCACTACATTAGCTAGGAAAAAAAAGATAGGTTACAAAATCATACTATTAAAAACATCACAAAGCTGTGGGAATGAAGACTAGATGAGCTAAAACCCAGAGCAGGAGGAGCCCTTTCTAGAGGAGTTGGTGATCAGCCTTGGGAACATTTCCCAATTCTATGCTTGTCTGAGGATCCTGTTTGGTTCAGGCTGAGAGGCTTTACTGAAGCAAAGAAAAAACAGCAAAGCTTTTGGTGGTCTTGTAGCACCAGTGTGGTAGGTGGAAACTGTAGAAGCCCACAATGCATTGTCCCCACAGAACATTTCTTGAGGTCTGGGCTGTGTGGGAGGCTGACTGGCTAGACCAGAATCTTCTTAAGAATTATGTGAAATCTGTGGTTTCACAGTACTTGGTCCCAATAGAGAGAGGAGACTGCCTCAAACACTAGTGTTCTCTCTATCAAGAGGCCAAACCTCCAGAGAGAAGAATAGGATCTCTCAGTCATGTAGGGATGAGGAGACAGACCTTCCAGTCTCTCAATCAGAAGCTCAGGAGGCCATACCCAAAAAACAGAAATAAATCAGAGATAGGCTGAGACTTTCTAAACTCAGGGGGTGCCTGGGTGGCTCAGGCGGTTGAGCGTCCGACTTTGGCTCGGGTCATGATCTCACAGTCCGTGAGTTCGAGCCCCACAACCAGCTCTGTGCTGACAGCTCGGAGCCTGGAGTCTGCTTCAGATTCTGTGTCTCCCTCTCTCTCTGACCCTCCCCCATTCATGCTCTGTCTCTCTCTGTCTCAAAAATAAATAAACATTAAAAAAAATTTTAAAGTCAACTCAGCCTTCATCCAACTCAATTCCTCATTGTATTGAACTGATCAGCTTCCATCTTGTCTAACAGGGGGATGGGTAAGCCTTCATCTGGAGCATCTATGATTGTTTTATACACAGTGTGTGGCATAACATTTTTAAAACAATTGTTAAACATGTATAAGGGCAATACCAATAATCAATGGAAAATATAAACAATAGAAAAAAACTCATAGATGAATGAAATATTGGAATTATCAGGCAAAGACTTAATAACTATGATTAATATGTTAAATTAAATCATTGAAAAAATGGGAAATATGAATGAGAAGATGGAGAACTTCAAGATATTTGAAATTAATAAAAATAATCAAATAAGCATTCTAAAATAAAAATATGAAAACTGAAATTAAAAACTCATTAAGAGATGCATGTGGCTCAGTCAGTTAAGTGTCTGACTTAGGCTCAGGTCATGATCTCACAGTTCGTGGTTTGAGCCCCATATCAGGCTCTGTGCTGATAGCTCAGAGCCTGGAACCTACTTTGGATTCCGTGTCTTCCTCTCTCTCTCTATTCCTCCCCGACTCATGCTCTGTCTCTCTCTGTCTCTCAAAAATAAATACACATTAAAAATATTTTTGAAATAAAAACTCATTAAATGGGCTTAACAGCAGTTTAGACACAGCTAATGAGGTAATTAGTGAAGTGGAGAATAGGTCAGAAGAAAATATTCAGATAGGTAAGAGGTATGGAGAGAGGCAAAGAATGCAATACACAGAAAAGAGACAAAGACATATGAGATACAATGAAAACAGGGAGTCTATCTCCCTTTTCTCTATTTTTTAAAAATATTTTCTTAAAGTTTTTATTTATTTTTGAGACAGAGAGAGACAGAGCATGAGCAGGGGAGGGGCAGAGAGAGAGGGAGACACAGAATCTGAAGCAAGCTCCAGGCTCTGAGCTGTCAGCACAGAGCCTGACGTGGGGCTTGAACTCACAGACTGTGAGATCATGACCTGAGCTGAAGTCGGATGCTTAACCGACTGAGCCACCCAGGCGCCCCTCCCTTTTCTCTATTATAACTGTAGTTCAAGAAGGAGAGAAAAGAGGAAATGAGGGAGAAAAGATATCCAGAGAGATAATGCCTAAGAACTTTTCAAGACTGGAAAGTTAGTAGCCCCCAAATACAGGAAGTTCAGCAAACTACAAGGAGATTAAAACAGGTAAACCACATGTAAGGGCATTGATATCATCTCAAAAACAGAAAGAGACACAGAAGGGGAAGACACACATTACTACATTTCCATCAAAGAATTACAGTAAGACAGCTGACTTCTCAATGGAAACCACAGAAGCCAGAAGGCAATGGAACGAAAATTTTAAAGTATAGAAGAAAAAAGAACCTGTCAACATAGAATGCTATCACAACAAAAATAGCCTTCAAAACTGACATTTAAAATAAATAAAAGTAAAAAAATTCATTGCCAGACCATTTGTACTACAAGAACTACTGAAGAAAACTTTTCAGACTGAAGAAAGCTTTCTCAGACTAGGAAAGTAAGCTCAGATGTGTATATGAAACTACAGGAAAGAATGAAGAATGAAGAAAATAGATAAACATAAGGCTAAAAACTCTTTATAACAACAATGAGGCAAATGTGTTTTGACCTTAGAAACTATGTAAAGGTAAAATATATGACAACAGTACCAAAAAGATCAGGAAGAGGTAAATAGAGTTAAACTGCTATAATTTTCTTACATCCTTCAGAAAATGATAAAAGGATATAAGAAAACTACAGCAGTTTGACTCTATTTACCACTTCCTGATCTTTTTGGTATTATTGTCATATATTTTACCTTTACATAGGACTAACTTAAGACCTGAAGCTATAGAACAATATCAAATGGTCTAATATACATGTAACTGAAATTCCAGAAGTAAAAGAGAGAGGAAAACCAGGTCAGAAGAAATATTTGAAATGATAACTGAGAATTTCCCAAAATTAATAAAAGACAACAAACCACAGATCCAAGAAGCTCAGAACACAACAAGGAGGATAACATTTTTTAAAAGAGAGTTACATCATATTCACACTGCTGAAAATTAAAGATGAACTGAAAAACCTTAAATCTTAAAGGCAGCCAGAGAAAAGTCACATTACATACAAAGGAACAAAGATGGGAATCTAGCAGACTTCTCCCAGAAGCCACATAAGCCAGTAGCACTTAGAATGTCATTAATGTTTTAAAGAAAAATAACTAGCAACCTGGAATTATCTACCTAGTGAAAATATTTTTCAAATATTCCAGATAAATTAAAACTATCCTTCTTTGAAGACAATAAAAGTAGAGAATCCAACAGGAACATAATGAAAAACTATTATAAACTGATAAGAGAATTCAGTAAAGAGGCAGATATAAAAACAACACACAAAAACCCATAGCTTTCTGAGCCATTGGTACTAACCAATTACAACACTTCCCAGGGAAAACCCCACTCACAATAGTATCAAAAAGTAATAAGTGTCTAGGAGTATAAAGCACCTGTGTGGCTCAGTTTGTTGAGCATCTAACTCTTGGTTTTGGCTCGGGTCATGATGCCAGGGTCATGGAATTGAGCTTCGTGTCAGGCTCCACACTCAGCATGGAACCTGCTTAAGATTCTCTCTCTCTCCCTCTCTCTCTCTCCCTACCCCCCCCCCCGCCACTCTCCCTCTGCTCACACACACACACTCTCTCTCTCTCAAATAAAATTTTAAAAAATTCCCAGGAGTAAACTTAACAGGGAATTTGTTCACATCTATGAAGAAATGTACACAACTTTATTGATGTAAATAAAGGAAGACTTAAAGAAAGACACACAGCATTCCTAAAGGGGAAGGCTTTATGTCAACAACAACAACAACAAAAATACAACAAAAACAACAACTCCATTTCCCTAAGTTTATAAATTCAATGCAATGCCAATTAAAATTCTACTGGAATTTTTCCAACTGATTCTAAGGCTTATTGAAGGAGGAGACATGTACAAAGATAGTAAAGAAACTTTGTAAACTTTATAAAGAGAACAACAATGGAATCTTTAAGTATAAACTATACAAATATAAAGTTATAGTTATTAAAACATTATGGTATTGATGAGGGAAGATATGAATGAACCAACAAAACACACGGGATTTAAAAAATAATCATAAAAGTTTTAGAAGAAAAAGTAAAAGAATATTTTCAAAATCTCATGGCAGGAAAACCCTCATTAAAAACCAAACCAAAACCAAAACCAAAAGTAAACCTAAAAGAAAAAGATAGATATGGCAAAACATATATAAAATTCTCTATGTACCCTAAGGGCTCATCTAGAATACGCAAATAGCAAACGTCTCATAGCTTACTGATTTTCCACTTGTGGCAGACATCATTAATCAATCTCAGAACAATTTCCTGCTGAACCCATACAAGTTTTCACAGCTCTGTCCAAAAGAGTACATTGGGCAGCTATTACCAGTTCCTTATACTTGGCATAAAAAGTGAAGCCATCTGACACCCCAGGGTTATATAATTCTTCCCTATGGATGTGACTTATAGGGGTATTCATGAACTTCTCAGGATAAAAGGCTTTTGTCCCCAGATCATCCAGTACAGCTCCCTCAGAGCTCTCCTTGGTGCTGAAAAGTAGTCTCCATTTGCCTGTAGGTCCCTGGATCTTGCCACTTCCTACCCTGCCATCACTGTTCACATGGTCCAAATTTCCTATAGCTGCCAGAGATGTACCTTGTAAATAAACAGGACCCAGACTATATTAAAGGATGACTAAAGAACAGTTTTGAAATAACTAATTCTGAAAGGGAAGTGTTAGAATTTGTTATAAGGTATGATCTAACAAAACCAGAACCCAGGTAATTGTGGCAGTCAGAATCAGAGAAACTTCGGTGAACATTAGAGCATCCTGCAAACTATGAGTGACAGTGTGCATGTGGGGGAGTGAGAATCTAATGTTTTCAACCTGAAGCACACCTGAGACAGAGTGAAGATGAAGCAGATCTCAGACACAGGAAATCAGAACCAAATTCAGGCACTGGGAAAGGTGAGTGACAAAGAATTATATGGACATTGATTAAATTCAATTGAAACGATCCTTATTGGCTAATGGATACTTATTTCTTCATGATTACTTCTTTATCATGTGACTCAAAGACCCAACCCTCTAATCACATGGCTTGACTTTCTGGAATGCTCAGTGTCCATCCTAAGTCTTCTCATTAGCATAAACTTTCTTGGGGTCTATAAGTCACCTCATTAGTGTAAGCCATCAGGTGATTTCTGAGGGGCCCATCTTGAATAACAAAGATACTCCTATTACCCAGAAAATTCCAAGGATTTGGTGGTACCTCCCAGGAACGAGGGACAAAGACCAGCCAAATTCTTTATTACACTCTGCCTGTACTTTTGTAATTATCCTTATATTTAGCTCCCTTTAATTTACTTGATTTGAGGGTGCCATCTCTTTCCTACTGGGACCTTGACTAGTACAATAAATGAAACTAAAGTTAAACACATCCCTTCTAGCACTTCCATTGGCAAGAATTTAGTGACATGGCCATACCTAGCTGCAAAGCAGCCTGGGAAATATAGTCTATAGCTGTGAGTCCATGTGCCCACCTGTAACTCTGCTATAATGGCAGAAAAAAAAGGATGTGTTTGAAGGAATAAATAGCAGTCTGTCACATTGCCTAAGCATTTTAAACATCTCAAAATCTTTGCCTGTTTGATAAGCAAAAAATGGTATTTTGTCATTTTATTTTATTTTATTTTTTATTTTAGAGGGAGACTGGTAGTGGGGAAGAGGGGCAGAGGGAGGGAGGGAGAGAGAGAGAGAGAGAGAGAGAGAACCTTAAGGCAGACTCCAAGCTCAGTGTGAAGCCCAATGCAGGGCTTGATTCCATGACCATGGGATCATGACCTGAGTCCAAATCAAGAGTTGGATGCTGAACTGACTGAGCAACACAGGTGCCCCATATTTTGTCATTTTAATTTTCATTTTTTGTTCACTAGAAAGGAAAAACATGTTTTCATTTCCTATTGACCATTTGTCTTTATTGTACAATGATTTATTTTTCAGGTCTTTGGTCCATTTTCCATTGACTTTTTAGAGAGTTTTATTGATCAAATGAGCTCTTTAAAGTTTAAAGATAACTCTTTTTCTTGTCAAAGGAACTTAAAAAAAATGTTAGTTCAAAACCGAAATGAAGAAAGTAATAGACAAATCACAAAAAAGACAAAGTTAACTAAGCCTCACATAAGGTAACTTCTTCCTGGTGACTTATTCCTCATGGATTCATACACACTTTGTCTTCGTCTCTCTCTCTGGTAGTTCAGGTCTCCACGTAGCCATTCTAAATGCCATCACCTTGGAGCAAGCAAATTAAAAATATTGCTATGTTCCCTTCTTTCCAGAAGGTACAAATCTCCTCCTGTTCAGGTTGCACCTAACTTGCAGCCTATTTCTCAAGCCCAGGAGACTGTCTTTACTGTAGAGGTCCAGTGACTGTTAGCTCTTTTGGGGGTTTTCAAGCTGACCACTTCTGGAGAATTCTGGTTAGCCCAGTCACCTGGCTGGGACTTCACAAAATATGATTCTAATGTCTTAATTTGTATTCCTCCCTAAAGTAGAGCCAGAGTCAAGGACTTGGGAACCAAGAGTTTCATGCTGAGGTAATATCACAAAACTGGAGTAAGGGAGAAGGGGAGTGGGAAATGGGTAGGAAACGCCAGGGAGGGGTTGCATTAGACTGGACAAGTGACAGAGTCTTCTGGGAAATCTCTAAGGAAATATGTAGAATACACACTTGCAAATGGTCTCTCTAAAAGACAGTAGAGACGTTTGTCCACTGGCTTCCCTCCCCCTATTGGCAGAAGCTGACCACAGGACTGTTAACTCCCCTAGACTTCCCAGCTGCCTTGGAAAATCCCTAAGTGGCCACCATAGCTGCAATTGAACTTAGAGTTGGGTCAAGCGGATATGGTATGGGCCACAAATAGCATGGCTCTGTTGCATTTTTTTTCAATATGTAAATACTTCAACCACATACTAAGAAAAATACACTTGTTATATTTTGGGTGGGCCCATTCCCAAAGTGGCTGGGACCTCAGCAATATGGTGGTGGGGAAGGGCTAGAAGCTGGACCACATGGAGAGGGTCTCCAGGTGGCACCCAGTGAATCAAACTCAGACAGGGAGTGGGATGCAGAGTGCGAAGACGTGTAGCTCCAGGCAGTAGTTTGACAGGCTGAGGCTGCTGATACAGCCCTCAAGGGCTGGACGGCCTGGCCCAAAGGTGAGACCGGTGTCCCAACCATGCCCTATCAGAGCAAGGTATCCACAAGCAGGCAAGGGAGTGTGTGCAAGGATGTTCCTCTTAGCGTGGCTAATTATAGCAATTCAAAAAGATATGCTGGGCAAGCAGAAGGCACTGGTTACAAATTACAATGCAACCATTAAAAATAAAGCCGATTTGCATGAATTGCAGAAGACAAGGGACAAATTGAATTTCACTGGACAAAACTCAGACTGTGGGAAACTCTATAGGCCAAACAGCCAGCGTTTCTTAACAGTCAGATTTTAAAGAGAAGGACAGGGAGGAGGCAAACCTGTAGGTGAAAAGAACTTCAATGACATATCAATTTTTTTTTTAAATGGCCAACTTAACTACAGTGTCTAAGTATTTCCACTTGGGTGACAAAACCACAGAGAAATGCAAAGGAGTGATTGACATAAAATAAGGACAGTGGTTATTTTGGGGTGTAAGGAACAGTTGTGGCCCAGCAGGGCACAGGGAGGCATTAGGGAGGCTGGCCAAGTCCTCTGTCTTGAACCAGGTGGTGGTCACAATGGTGTTGATCATAATTCATTAGGCTATACATTCATCTTACTGTGGCTTCTGTCTCTATGTTTTATTTTTATAATAAAAAGGTGGGCTTTTTCTGACCTGTGTTTCCTTTTACCTTTCTGTATTACCTGACTCTTACACAGTGAATCTTTTTGTTTGCATTGAATCATTTAAATAACTATTACTTTTATTTCTTTAAAGCCAATTTTGTTTTAGGGGGAAAAAAAGAATAAAGCACAGACAGTCACCATGCCAAGCCCGTGCCACCTGTCCCACAGTCCCAACCAGCCCTGTCCTCCTGCCCTCATCTCAGCTGTGTGGTTCTGGCAGGCACATCCTCACTCCCCGGCACTTCATAGTGGCCCATGTTCATGGAACACTCACTCAGGGCCTCACCCTCTGGCACTGGCTTCTTTACTCTTCATGTCTCCAGTGACAGGACCTCCAAGGTGTCAAGAGGTTGGCACACCTAGAGCATGGAAGCTGTGTGCCCCCTCCACCTCACACCTGCAAACACAAGTAAAGTATTTTTCCGTCAGGGGTTATAGGTGCACTCAATACGGATTTCTTCCGGGAGTCCAGTAAGGACCTGGAAGAGTCTCTGAGACTGGAGCGAGAACCTGGGATCCAGTGGAGGCAACAGCCTCTGGTGAGACCTGGCCAGGTCCCTAGACTCTGTCAGGGACATGAAGCTCTCCCTGGAGGCTCAGCTCGGAGTGGGACTTTATCTGGTGAGAGTCAAAGGTGGGAGGAAGCCCATGGGTCTCCTCCCAGGCTGCAGGGCAGGTGGGGACTGGAGGCTGGGGATAGGGGGGCTCACAGGAGCCACAGACTCATCATCCTCCCCAAACCTGCTCAGCCTGCAGGTCCCCCAAATAAGTGGGCAGAACTGCCACCCTCCCAGGCCCCACCCCCACCAGGACAGAGTGAGGATATATCTTTGACTCTTCCTTTCCCATCCTTTCCCTCTCCATGGTCTCACCCATTCCACCCCCCTACATCTCTCAAGTTCCCCATTTGTCCCCACCCCTGAGCTACTTTCCACATCTAGGCCTCTTTGCTAGGTTGATGGTTAACTGCTGTGACTCCATGATGGAAGGCATGTGCTCCCCCAGGACACTATGACATAGTGACAGTGCCCTGCCTGCAGGCACCTTGCCAAGCACTTTGTTCTCACAACCCCACGAGGTGATGCTATTATTAACCCCACTTTACAGATGAGGACACTGAGGCCTGGACCTCTTATGTCAGTTGCCACATTATGTCAGATGTCACATGCTGCAGTAAGGATGGGATTCAAATCTAGGCAGCCTGGATCCAGGCTTGGAGACTGAGAGTGAGGGCTCTGTTATCTGTTAGGTCTGGACTGGAATTTCCCTGTTTCTTGCCTAGAATCTTCCAGGTCAGTTGGGTTCTTGCCAAGCTCCCAGGAGCTTGCAAGCTGTGTAGCCTTAGGAAATTCACTTCATCTCTTGAGTCCCAGTTTTTCCATCTGTAAAATGGACACGCTGATCTTACTTGGGTTGTGGAGAAGGTAGGAGGAAGCCATGCACGTAAGGCTCAATGGACGGTACCTACTATCTCATTGCTGATGGTGCGTCCTGCTTCCCACCACCCCTGCTGAGTCCCACCCACCACCCAGCAGGCAGAGTAGTCTTTCTAAAAACAAGAAAATCAATTCTTAAAAAAATAAAAGCCATCTTGATCCCATTATTCCCTGGTTAAAACATTCTACATTTCCCCAAGTCTCCTCATTGCTGCAAGACAAATCCTCTCTCTTTCCGCCAGATTTCAAGGCCTCCCTGATAATGCCTCTGATGTTCTGTCCCTGGCAAATCTCCTCCTCTGCCCCTCCTGCCCTGGGTTCTCCCTCTCACATCCTACACTCTATTCCCTGGCCTTTTTCTTTACCTACCAGGCTCCTCGCACACCCTCTCCTCTGCACATGCAGTTCCTGCCTCCTAGGACACAATTCCCCACCATGTCCACTTGGCACTCTCCAGCTCAGACCTTAAGACTCAAGTTCAATTTCACCACCTTTGTGGCTCCCCTTCTCTGCCCAGGTGAATTAGCCAACACTCTCCCCTCCACCCTTGCCTTGCAACGCCTTTATCCTTTATCATTACTCTTACAATGCAAGGTGGAGTTATGGCATCTGTCTCCTTTACTAGAATATACGCTCTTGGAGGCAGAGACCATATGCAGATGAGCCACACCCAGCTTGAGGTTGGGAATGCCAAGTGGCCCTCCTCCTGGGCCCCGAGATCCTCTTTAGCCTTTCCATCTGCCTCCCTGGAGGACAGAGAAGCACCTGCTGTGGGAGGAAGCCCTGGCACCCAGGGTCAGGAGTGCCCCTTGTTGGAAGATGCCTTTTGGAGGGCTCTGCCCAGCTCACAAGGCCTTCTCCTCCAGACTGCTCTCCCGTCCAGTGGTGGACCAGCTCCCTTGGACACATCTGATCAGACTGTAGGCGGTGGCCCCGAATGTCCAGTCTCAGCACAGAATCAGATGCAAAGACATAAACCATAGCCATCAAATAGGGAATTAAAAAGAATTCCAGCCTTCACCTGAATGTCAAGAACAATGAAGGAACCCAGACTAGAACTCACAGCAGCACTTCCTGCCTGTCCTTCCCTCTTCCCCGCCCCCACTAGCACCTGCTCCACTGCCCTTCACACACCAAATCCCCAAGATCCCCCTTAGGTTTCTGTTTTTCTCTCCTTCCTTCTTCCCAGTTCTTTATCACGTAGATTGTCTTAACCTCTCACCTGTCTCCTTCCTTCTTTCTGCTCCTATCCCCTATACCCATTCTTCCGATTCTTCACAACCGGGGAACCAGGTTGGCAAATGATGGTTGGAGAACAGGGCAGGGGTAGGGAATGTACCTGACCTTGGCACATTGATAAATATCATCCCCACCATGTACACAGGGAACCGGGCACTTTCTGTTAGTCTTTTATTCCTGACACTGGTCTTGTGCACAATTTGCATATCATTACCATATTTATCCTCAGGTCTTGCAGCAATCCTGTGACACCTGTCTTTTCCCATGACTTGTCTGCCTTTTATAGTTTACAAAGCCCTTTTGTATTCCCTGTCTCACTAGAACTTCATGATAACCGTGGGAAGGTGGAGACTAATATAGTCCCCATTGTACAGATGGAAAAACTGAAAGAAATGAAATCACCTGCTTAAGATGCCACAGGCAGGATTTGAACCCAGGTCTTCCTGAGTCCAGGGTATGGCTCTTTTGTTCATTTGTTTGTTTTTAATGGTTAATTATTTTTGAGAGAGAGAGGAGGAGGGGCAGAGACAGAGGGAGACACAGAATCTGAAGCAGTTAGGGTACAGCTCTTAAACACTACTCTCTTTCTCTCTCTTTTTTTTTTTTTTTAGAGAGAGAGAGACAGGCAGGGGGAGAGGGGAAGAGAGAGAATCTTAAACAGGCTTCACATGACCGACCATAAGATCATGACCTGAGCTGAATCAAGAGTCAGATGCTTAACCAACTGAGCCACCCAGGAACCCCAGCTCTCCTGTCTTTTAAACTAAATCTTCTTTCAGCTAATGCTGAGACCACTGTATTCATATTAAGATACACACACATATACACACATAATCACATCCATCCACACAGAAACATATCTAGATTCACACACATCTATACACTCCAACATGCAGAATAACCTGTGGATGCCAAGTGGTGCACGCGTCCACAGGGGCGAGTACAACACCCGGGCACACGTGTCCACACACAGTATAGTCTCCAGCAACCCACGTGTGCATCCTCTACTAGAAAAGCTTCATTAATATGGACAAGAGTGAGGCTAACCCCACTGCTCCCCCTGTGGTCCTCCAAGGCCCTGAACTCCTCCCAGTCCCCCCAGTACTGGGGCCTGCCCCTGCCTGAGATCCTCCACCCCCTTTCCCCCCTGCACATTTCTTTCGTTGTGCCCTTTCCTGAACTCAGCTCTGCCACCAGGCTCTGCTGGGACCTTGTTATTTTTACAGCTGCAGGGAGCAAACTCTCAGAGAGAAGGGAAGGCTTTGCTAAGAGGGCGGGTGCCTAATGTTCTGAGTCACTGTCAGCCCAGCCTAGAGGGGCAAAGTTTTCCCCCGTTCAGCTGGGATGGTGGCTGTGGTCAGCCTGCACCAGCTCCGAGGCCTGCCGGAGGGACCTTCCCTGGCAAGCTGGCTCAGTACCTCTGCCAAGTCTCCCCTCGGGGCTGGGGACAGTCTGGGTTGGCGCTGGGCTCTGCGCCCAGAAAGGTCTCTAGACCAGCAGCCAGGAGAAGGGGATTCTGCATCAGTGAGGATGTGAGCAGAGCCCTGGAATTCTCCCTGTTTCACTTCCCCTTGCAGGGTGGGGAGCTCCAGGGCTCTGTCCCTTTGTGTGGGTCAGAGAACCTACTGGGTGGTTCACAGCGTCAGGAGACAGGAGGGAAGGGCTGGTTCTGGGAATCTACATGAGGGAAGAAAAGTGTGGGGGAGAGAGGAAGGGAGAGGCTTGGGGACAAAAGGAGGGAAGAAGAGAGCATATTATGGGTAGGGTCTCCTGTTGGATGTAGAAGCCAGAGACGACCACCTCCTGAAGACACGTGCATGTTGCCATCTTGCTCCCACCTCCGTGAATCTGCCAAGAGAGCAGAAGGACTCTGGATTCTTACCGCTAACTTCCATCCCACTCACTGCGATCACTTTAGCTAAAGCGGCATCTTCCCTCCCTGACATCTGGCTGTAAAGACCCAGTGTGACATCAGATGTTCTCCTTCCAAGCCTCCCCTCTTGCTGCCCTGCCTCTCAGACCCACATCCAGCCTCATAGGCCCCAGAGTCTCTGCCAAGAATTGTCCATGAGATTGGACACCTCTGAGTCCCTGGCTGTGCAAGGAGTGGCCCCTGGGACAGCCTGGAGGCCCCATACTGGCACAGGGTCTGGGAGAGGCCTCTGAGGGCTCCCCCAAAGAAGTTCTGCATCTTTCTGCTGCAGAGCAAGGATGTTGTTGATTTTAGCACAAAGAACTCATTATTTCGTTTTCCAGCCCAGAAAGCCCCACGCATGGAGTTAATTCCCCATCCTGACTTAGGGCTAGTGCCAGCCAGAATCGAGAGTTTTACTAAATACCCACTGGGCACCACTGTTTCCATCACAGGGTTAATTGGTCCCCACGAGCCTCAGCCAAGGAAGGCTGCTTGGGCTGGGAGTCCAGAGACCCGGCTGTCAAATCTACATTTGCCAACGCCTGTCAGCTCTATCAGACAAGGCCCTTCCCCTCTCTCGGCCTCAGTTTTCCTATCTGCAAAATGAGCAGCTGAACCTGGACAATTCCCAGAGTCCCTTCCAGCCGGCTCAAACTTTCTATGACATTCTGTGATGCTGACATTTCTATAATAGCCAACCACACGGTCTAGGATGACGTTCTAAGTCATTCCGTGACATTACAGCCATCTACAGCCTTCTCGGATGACATGGAAGGTTGGTCCTTGACATCTGATGACATTTACAACCATCTACAGCATTCTATGACATGTCTTGACATTTACAACAATCTGTGACATTTACAAGAATTCACGATATCCTGTGACATTGACATTCCAGAGCATTTTACGACATTCCTTGACATTCAACAGCACTCTATGGCATTCTAGCCATGATATTCTGTGGCATTCTGTGACATTCTAAATTTATACCTCTCTTCTGAGGAGCCCCCTGGTGTAGCCAGAGAAGCCTCATGCCCCCTCAAGAGCCTCCACCAAATCTCCTACCCAAGATACACGATCCCTCTGTGGCCAGAGGTCATTGAACTTGGGCCTCTTGCGCCATCTGGCCACAATCCTGATGTGGGCTTTGGGGTTGGAGGGGACAATCTCTCCAGTCACCTCCTCAGGAGGCTTTGCTCCCAAAGAGATTCCCCCTCTCACCCCGCCACCAGAATGTTCCAATTAATGACTCCTTCCTTCAGGATAAGGGAGTCCCCTTGTCATAGCATTAAACTTAAGCATACCAGATATTTGTAAAACTTTGACCTATGGGAATGGCAAGTTTATATAGTTCAACCTAATGCAACAGAAAGAATGTGGGTTTGGGAATCAGTCCTGGGACAAATACCCGTGCTACCATTGCTTATAGCTGTGAAACCCAGGCGACCTCACCAGGTCTCACTTTCCTTATCCATAAATACAAATAAGAACTTTTTATTTAAGGGATTGGTGTAGGGGTCGACAGAATAATGCAGGCATAGAGTAAGGCCAAAGATCCAGAACAGAATAAGAAGGCCTCAAAGATCATCTTCCTTCTCCTTTGTTCTCTTCCCCTAAAACAATAGGAAAACAATGCATGCGTGAGGTAGCACAAGTCAAAAAAGAAGACCTACGTTTTGATCTTGGTCCAGCTACGTCCCCACAGCGTACCCTTGAGACAATGATTCTGTTCTGTGGACCTCAGCTTTCCCATCTGTAAAATGGGATGGGAAACACATCAATTCGAAGACCTTCTGGCTCTGATGGCCTGGGCTTCTTTGGCTGGGGAGGCGAGGGTGATAGAACACGGAATCCTGAAGTCTGGTGGGGCAAGCACTGGGGAGCAACGGGCCACCATAGTCTGTGAGGACAGGACACTGGCAAACGGGAGGAGGCAGACCTGAAGAAGCGCTTCCTTCTAACCACTGTAAGATGACGGGCTTGGTTGGAATGCTGTTCCTCCAGTGTTTTAGGAGAATGGCCCCAGTCTCCAGCTGAGGGGGTTGACAGGTACCCCACCTGGTGGGTGGTGCGGGTTCCAGCCTTGCAGGCCCTGAGTGGTGGGAAGGATTCGGGACCGGCGCTGAAACCTTAAGAGACTGCGCCCCCTGGTGGCCAGACTCTGTCACTGCAGCACAGGGCTCCAGGCCCAGGAGGCTGACTCACCCCCCTGACCGCTGGCTTGGTCTTAGCAGGGCAAATTTCTTTTTGAGGGGACACTGGGATCAGGGATTGGAAAGACATGACTCAAGTGGCGGCAAGCCTATAGGGTGGAAGTCTGCTAAAGATCCTTAGTAACCTTTTCAACAAAGTTTAGTGAGCACCTACTGTGTGCCAGGCAGTGTATTGAGCTCTCCTGCCTAGTGTTGAATAAGACAAGGCCCTTGCTTTGCTTGGAGCTCACACAGTCCAGGGCTCCTGGACTGGCTGAAGACCTACTATGGACCCAGTTCTTATCTCTGGACTCTTCACAGTAATCCTGGGAGGTGAGAATTATCATCCCCATTTTACAGGCAAGGAAACTGAGGCCTGAGGCCCACATAGCTGTAGGGGGCAGAGCTGGGATTCATTCTTAGGTGTAGATGATTCCAAAGCTTCCCATCACCTGAGGTTTGTGTGGCAGGAAGAGCCCATCCTGGGCAAGCCTCTCATCCCAGGTAGCCTCCTTTGGGAAATGGGGTCTGTGAGGTGCCAGTGGGTTCAGCAAGGGAGGGAGTGTCCTGACGCTCACGCCCTGTGCCCAGTGGGACCTCCTTCCAGAGTGGGGGTTACTCCAGGGAAGCAGGCGTCCGGGAGGCTGGGCGTTGTTCTCATTGTCTCGGCCTTCTCTTTGTCTGAGGAGCATCCGGGGCTCGCTCCTCCCCTGGCGGAGATGGGGGCCAGCTGCCTGGAGGGTCTGCTGCTGCTCATTAGAGCCCTCACAGATGCCTCTCTCACGGGACTCCCCACCCCAGGGTCTGAGGGAGAGTTTGACACGAAGCTAAAAATAGCTGCTGTTTTGTTCCTTTGTTGGGGGGGAGGGGCTGGCAGAGGGCTCCGGCTCCCCTTAATGACCTGCCCACAAAGAACAAAGCCTTTGCTCTGGATTTGCTCTGCTTCTGCAGTGCCCCCGCCTCCCCAGCTCCTGGAGATGGACGGCGAATGGTGGTCCGGCTGGCAGGGGCAGGGCCGGGGCCCAGGACGCTGAGTCAGACACCCTGGGCCCCAACAGCACACAATGTGCGGTGACACCTGTGGGCAGGGCTCTGTGGGGGGAGGGGTCTGCCCATGCCATGTGACATAGCGTGTGATGTCATATCCCCGGCACCACTGATAGAGTAAGGGACAACAGATCACTGTGTGAGGCTCGTTGTAGGACTCTGTGGGATTGTGTGCAACTGAGCTGGAGACACCGTGTGGCTGTGTGCGGGTGACACCATGAGTGAGTGATGGCTGTTCATAGTGAGCTTCACTATGTGCAGGTGACACTGCGTGTGACTATTGGTGACATTGGGAGGTGGGGCTAGCTGCGCAGGTGACATAGCAAGTGGCCCTGTGACTGTGCGGGTAACAGTGACTAACCAAAGGTCAGGAAGCCACAGCAGCCCCCATAGTCTGTCACAAGCTTGACCCAGCTTCTAACTCCCTGTCTCTCTGGGCAGCTCATGGGGCCTCCTTCTTAGGGTTTCTCTTGCCCATGGCTCCTGTTCTGTTCTGCTCACTTCCTTGCCTTGCTCCCCTGGCATCTCTCTGCATCTGTGCTTGACTCTCGGGGGTCCCACAGATGTGGCCATCCATCACTCACTGTTGGGAGAAAAGCTGGACTAGAAGTAAGTATACCACACTCCTGCTGAGGCTTGTCCAGGGAAAGAAGGCAGCAGTGGGACTTGGGGACGGGCTGGGAGGCTCTCAGCTTCACCTGTAATGTTTGGGTTACTTCCCAAGGGGAGAATACGTACATATATTACTGCATGTAAAAAGAATTGAAGCAGATGTGACAAAAAAAAGTAATTTGTTGTTAATCTGGTTGGTGTGATTAAGAGTGATTACTATACTATTCTTTTGACCTCTCTGAATTTTTAATCTCTCAAAATAATTAAACAAAAGCAATACATGCATGTGATAAAGTTTATTATACATAAAAGTGAACATTGATGTCAGGCATTGTGATGAGTGCTTTATGTGGATTATCTCACTGGATGTTTGCCACAATCCTAGAAAGGGGTATTACTAGCATCCTCCATTTTATAGATGAGGAAACTGAGGCTCTAAGGCCCTGTGGCAGGTCTGCTGGCTTTGACATCAACTGCCACACTGCATGGGGGCTCAGGAAAGCCCTGAGTTTCCCTTTGCTGGATAACGTGGCACAGGGGGAATGAGACCCGTGTCCTATGTATTATCTATTCCATACAAAATAGTTATCTATTCCATACAAAAATCGTCCCCAACTGCAATTGCTTAAAACAACAGTAATCATTTGATATCTTTCACAGTTTCTCTTAAGTCAGGAATCTGGGGGTGGGCTGGGCTGGGAAGTCTTCCTTATTGATCTTGAGTTTTCAATAAGATGTTGAGGGGCTGCACTCATCTGAAGGTTGGACTGGGACTGGAGCGTCCACTTGCAAGTTGGTTGACTCATGTGTCTGACAAACTGGCAAGACTTATCAATCCCTCTCCATGTGGGCCTCTCCTCAAGGCATCTGGAACTTCCTCACAGCATGGGTACTGGGACCCAAGAGTGAACACCCCAAGAGAACCAGGCAGAAGCTATCTTGTCTTTTATGACTTGGTCTTGAAGTAACATAGCAGCACTTCCATGGTATTCTGGCTGCAAGGGAAGGACTGTCAAGGACTGTGCAGAGTTTGAAATTTTACCCTAATTGCATGCTAATAAGTTAGCCTGCCTCTGCTTCTTGGGTGCTGGCAGAGGACGTGAAACAGACCAGAAGTTTGATACTCACAACAATAGCAGTAGTCAGGATTATAACAGAGGAACCCTGATTCCCACAGATCAGTATGAAGAGGGCTAGAAATCACCTGTACACACAGTGGGTTGTGTTACAGGAGCAAATCTGAGCTTAGGGGACCCAAATCTTCTATCACAGGCAGTAGCACGCTTGCTCTTTGCCCCAGATGGGTGCACTATGTCTTCTAGGGGGGTTGCCACACAAACGTCCATGACAAGAGAGCCCAAAACAGAGGATAGTCAGTGCCTGGCTCTCAAGTCATGCCCAATGTGAGCTCTGTCTTAGTCAACTGGGGCTGCTGTCACATAATACCACATTAGGGGGCTTAAACAGCAGAACTTGATTTCTCAGTTTCAGAGACTGGAAAGTCCAAGATCAAGGCACTGGTCAATTTGGTTCCTGGTGAGAGTTCTCCCATTGGCTCGCAGATGGCCACCTTCTCACTGTGTCCTCACATAGCAAAGAGACAGAGAGATCTCTTATGAGGCCATCAGTCTAAGGGATTAGGGCTAAATTAACTCCCAAAAGCCCTATTTCCAAATATAGTCACATTGGGGGTTGGGACTCTTACATAAAAATTTTGAAGGCACACAATTCAGTCCATATCTAGCTCCAGGTGAATTGTCTCCCAACAGGCACTGCCCAGGAAGGTGAAACGTCACCTTGGAGGCTGGCTATCACAGCTCAAGTTCTGTAGCAGCATCCTTAGGTAATCTCTTCTTGGTGCAACAAGTGGGGAATGGAGGCCATAGCCTCTTTGTTGTTAGTGATAACATCCTTTGACTAACACCCTTAACTAACTGACTGATAACCCTCCTCCAAGCCCAGGTCCCAAAAGGTAGGAACTAGGGCCCTCATCTCTCACTGTGTCTCTGCCTTCTCTGCCTTTCTTTCTCTCCCACTTTTATCTCTGGGGCAGGCTTTCCTCAATGTCACATCCCTCCTCCTGGCTCTATCCATATGGTTATAGATTTAATTGATAAATAGGACCAACAAGAAGTTGACTATTGTGTGGCCACAAAATCCTATTTTTGAATGTCCAAAGCTGAAATTTGTCTTTCTCTTATTTCTTCTGGAACATTCCTAATTCCCCCAAGGCAGATGGATGTTCCCTAATTAACCATTGCCAAGATCAGAAAATTTTTAAAAAGTACATTGATAATTTTTAAAACCATTAAGTCAGTTTGCACACAGAATGGTTCAGAAACACAAGTGGGATTATCTAATACATACCGTTTAAAAATGTACTTTTTACATTAGAAAGCATATTATAGATTCTATGTTAGTAATACAGATCTGTTTTTTAATTTATTTTTAATTTATTTTTTACATTTTTAAAGTTTATTTATTTATTTATTTAGAGAGAGCATGAGGGAGAGCAGGGGAGGGGCAGAGAGAGAGAGGGAGAGAGAGGACGAATCCCAAACAGGCTCCATGCACAGCTCCATGCAGGATTCGGTCCCACGAACCGTGAGATCATGACCTGAGCCAAAACCAAGAGTCAGACGCTCAACTGAGCCACCCAGCTTCCCCAGATCTACATTTTTTTAAAAAGCAGTGCTCTCCTGTTCCAGAGTATAGATACACCACAGTTTATTCAACCATAATTCTTCTGAAGGACATTTAAGTTGTTTCTACATATTTCTGTATTACTGCAATGCTGTAGGGAATAACCTTACAGATATATCTTTGCCTGCATGTGCTAGTAATTTTGTAGGACGGATTTTTACAAGTGGAATTGCTGGGATTTAGAACATACATATTTTATATTTTGATAGACATTTGAGTGTGCTCATTTCCCCACACCCACTCCATCACTGAATATCATCAAGCTTCTTAGTTTAGTAAATCTGTTGGGCAAAAAGTGGTTTCCTCACACATTTTAGTTTTAATTGCTGTTAGTGAGCTTAAGCTTTCTTCATCATTTACTGGCCATTTGTGATATTTCTTTCTGAAATACTTGACCATGTATCTAGCCCATTGTACTATTGGATTGCTGCTATTTTCTTATTTGTTGACAGCAACTCTTTATATGTTATAGATATTACTCTTTGTCCATAATATAAATTTTAGAGGCTTATTTCCAGTCAATTTGCTTATCCTTTAAATTTCCTTGATTCCTTTCACTGCACAAAAAAATATTTTTATAGAGTTGGATCTCTTTATCATTTGCTTTATAACTTCTGGGCTTCCTGTTTTTCTTCCACAAGCCCTTTATGAAATAAAGGCATTAACCCTGGCAGTAAGGCTGGATCTTGCTCTCTGAACATTGTCTGATGCTGCCATTTGAGGTCCTGAGACTGCAGCCAAAAGAGGTTACCTCCCCCTAGCCTGGCACTAAAAAGGGGGGCATCCCAGAGGATGATGATGGAGGCAGTGAGGGCCCCCCAGTGGTGTTTGTTGAACAAAACAAGCTGAACTCCCAGGAGCAGGTCTCTCTGCAAGGGCAAAGCTTTTTAAGAGGCCCCAGGGGGAGTCTGGGAGGGGCAACTCTGGATCCTCGCTTCCTGGGAGGCTGTAGGAGGAGACTGCACCTGACACCATCAAGCTTCCTCCCTGTTGTGCCTCTGCCAGCACACACTCACAGCCACTCACAATCGGTGTCACCCAACAACAGCGAACACAGCTGAAATACACACCCAGGGAGGGACAGCAGAAACTCAATAAAAAATGCACGCGCGTGTGTGTACGCTCATGGACATACATGTTATGTGGCCCTATTGATACAAGGTAACACGTGCACCTATAAGCATGCTCACATATACAAAGCACATGTACATGTGTGCACAAATATATAGAAACGTGTACACAGGTCCTTCCACGTACAGCTCTACTAAAAGATGCAGTGCATATCCAAATGTATGCACCTGCTGTCTCAGAATTCCAGCAAGAAATAGTTGGAACACTCAAATAAGGTGAACAGAATTTAATAAAGGGGCCATTCACAAAGGTGAGGGTAGGGTAAAGGGAAACTGGAGGCAATAGTGATGCACCTGGGGGCTGGCAATAGCAAGGAGCCAGATTGCCAAGCCTAAGCCTGGAGGGTCAGGGGAAGGAGCCATGTGGGAGTCGGGGAGAGCTGTTGCTTTGCAGAGGACTGCCCAGTAGAAATTGTGGTAGTCAGACGATCAGATCACAGCCACTACTGAGCCACAGCCTGATGGGGAAGAAGCCAACCTGTCCAGCCCCCTGCCCTGCGATCTGTTGGCCAGGTTTCCCATTGACCAAACCCAACCAGACAAGTGTCTGATTGATGTGTTCCCAGGGTCGGGGTCTTGGGGGGCATGACACAGGGTGGAGAGCAAGTCTGAGGGGGACAGAGTATGTCTAACATCCGTGCACGTGTGGTGATGCCCACACTCAGGGGCACTAGGGTACACACACACACACACACACACAGAAAGATACACAATGCACACATGTTCACACGTGTACATCTGCCTGCATGCAGTTTAGAGCTCTGTGTACGCAAGCTCAAACAGGCACAGACCCACACTGGCCTGTAAGGAAGGCTGAAAGCAACACTCTGGGCCTGGCCTAGGCCAGAGGCGAGCCCCTCCCCCTTTGCCTCCCCCCCTCCCACTTCCCTACCCCTCCCTCCAAGCCCAGAGCCAGCTCTTTGCTGAGCGCTTTGTTACTCTTGGCAAAGACCGAATCCCAGTGGGACAATGGGCCAGCCAGGCCTGCACAAATCACCAGCTCTTTGGGGGCCTTTCAAGGCCTGGCCTGCCTGAGTGACAGCTGAATCAGGTCCAGAAAGGGCAGGGGGGAGGCACTCCTGGAGGCAGGCCCTATAGCCACAGAGCTTGGTGGTGTCCAGGCTCCTGCCTGACTCCACCCCCAACAAGTTCCCCCCACCCCACCATTGACTCCTGTACAGGGGCATCTGGCCTAAGTCAGGGAAATTGGAGCCCTCACTCCTCTCAAAGCCTTACTCCCCACTCACATCTGGCCCACCCCCAAATCCTATCCATTTTACCTTCTGAGCCCCACCAATGCCACCCCCAGTCCGAATCTTGGTTTCCTCATGGCCTGGATGCCGGCCCAGGAGCTCCCTGCCTCCAGGGAGCTGCTACTCTTCAGCCAGAGGAAATTTTTTGAAATGTAAATCAAATCGTTTTCCACTCTTGCTTAAGATCCTTAAATGACTCCCATTTGTCCCTCCAGATGAAATGCCATCTCAGCCTCCTCATACACTGTCTGGTCCCTGACCCCATACCAACCTCTTGGCTCACTAGCTGCCCCCCTCCCTCACCCTAGGCTCCAAGTTCTCCCCAGGCCTTAGCACATGTTGTTCTCTCTGCCAAAAAGCCTTTACCCCAAGTACTTCCTACTGACTCCTCCCAGAGGAAAACTCAAACTAACTGTGGGATGGGATCAAGTTGGGGTTTTTCCCTTTCAGCCCATCATGAAGAAGTGCTGTTGTAAAACACAATAAAATTAGGGGGGGAATTGGAAAACAAAGTAAGGAAAAACCACCTTGGAAAATAATAGTTTCTTGTAAAGTTAAATATTCACTTACCATGTGACCCAGCAATCCCCACTCCTAGGCACATATCTAAGAGAAATGAAAACATATGCCCACACAAATCCTGTACAAGAACACGTACAGTGGTTTTATCACGATCACGCCCAACTGGAAACAACTGAAATGCCCCTCACTGGTGACTGGATAAATAAACTGTGATACATCTATACATTGGACTACCACTCGGTAACAAATGGAAAGAACTACTGATTCTCACAACATAGATGAATTTCAGATACGTTACGCGAAATGAAAGAACGTTGCATTCTGCGTGAGCTGGTCTATATGACACTCTGGAAGAAACAAACTATAAACACAGAAAACAGGTAACTGGTTGCAAGAGCTGGGTTATTGCAGGGGGGCGGGGGTGAGCACTGATGACAAAGGAGCATGAAGGAACTTTTGGGGATGAAGGAAACGTTCCGTATCTTGATTGCGGTGGAAGTAACACGACTATACATATTTGCCAAAACTCACAGAACTATACAGTCGAAAGGGTGAATTTCACTGTGTGTACGTTAGCTCCAATAGATCCAACTCTTTAAAAAATGCAAACTCCAACTCCATTTTTCTTACTGTGCTAAAATTGGCACAATGTAAAATTTACCATTTTAACCCTTTTCGAGTGTAAAATTGAGTAGCATTAAGTTGATTCACAATGTACAGTCATGTTGTACAACCACCACCACCTTGCATCTCCAGAACGTTTTTCATCTCGCAAAACTGAATCTTTGTACCCATGAATTACAACTCCCGTTTCCCTCTCCCTCAGTCCTTGGCAGCCATCATGGTGCTTCTGTGTCTATGAATTTGACTATTCTAGATGCCTCACATAAGTGGAATCATACAGTATTTGTCTCTTGTGACTGGCTTATTTCACTCCGCACAATGTCCTCAAGGTTCATCCATGTTGTAGCAGATGACAGAATTTCTTTCCTTTTTAAGGTTGAATAATATTTCATTGTTATACCACATTTTGTCCATTCATCCGTCGATGGACTTTTGGGTTGGCTCCACCTTTTGGCTGTTGTGAATAATTCCATTATGAACATTGGTGTGCAAATGCAAGACCTATTTTTATTTTATTTTATTTTATTTTTTTCTATTCTATTTTATTTTATTTCATTTATTATTTTTGAGAGAGAGAGAGAGAGAGAGAGAGAGACAGAACATGAGCAGGGGAGGGGCAGAGAGAGAGGGAGACACAGAATCCGAAGCAGGCTCCAGACTCCAAGCTCCAAGCTGTCAGCACAGAGCCCGATGCAGGGCTCGAACCCATGAACCACAGGATCATGACCTGAGCCGAAGTTGGACGCTTACCGACTGAGCCACCCAGGTGCCCCTCAAGACCTATTTTGAAAAACTATTAGACTTAACACACAGAAAACTATTTTGTCCATTTGCTAAGCACTTACTCTCAATTTTATTATCCATCTCCCTAGTCTGCCTTTTTGGTAGCAAAGGTGGCCCGTTCCCTGGGCTGGCTAGATCCTACCCTTCCTGAGCCCCCAGTTATCTCACAACTCCCTGGCTATGTCACACCCACTGGAGTGTCCTGTTTGGGATGCAGGGCTCTCTGAGGTAGCACTAGGCTTGAGTCTTTTCTAATTGCAGCCCCTAACTATCCCCTAACTGGGGTTGGGGGAAGGCCCAGGCAAGGGACTCAGTGCAATCCTGTCTGGGGGCTATTGGGGGAGCAGGGGTCTGAACCCACATCTGTCTGGCTCCAGGTTTGTATTCTTTGCTGTAAGATACACACAGTAACAATAGCCCTGAGTTAGAGACAGAACTCAAGGCCTGCCTCTCTCTAGCTGTCATGCTCAGGATTTTTATGGCTTGCAGAGACTTCTACTCATTTCCAAGTTCAAGGTGGGGTCACTGGTCAAGAAGTATTAGTTGTTGTCTGCCTTGTGTTGGTGTTACCTGAAACTGGGTTCTCTTGGTGGGTGTTGAGCCAAAAGACACAACCAAGCCAAGGAATAGGAAAAGGAAAGGTTTCACTTACAACAAGTGAAAAAGAATACTGCGGATATTTGCCAAAGCAGTGTCTCCTCGAACAGAAAATTCAGCATGGAATTGGAGCAAAAGTCATCTTAAGGTGACAGAGTCCAGGTCAATTCTCTGGCTTTAGTAGGTCAGGTATCTGAGTGCTCAAAGGGGTTTAGATCCTGCAGAGATAGGTCAAGAATGTGCATCAGGTCAATCTTACTTTTGAATCAGCCTTGGGAGTTTTACCACTGACTTATTGTTCCTGATATGATTGAGCTATCTCCCGACCTGATAGTGGCTGTTTGTTCTTACATTCTTTTGTTCCCTTAAAAGCATTATCCACTGAGGTCTATTCTTCTGCAATTTCAACATATTCCAGGAAGTTCTGCAAGAAAGGCGCTTTGGGCAAGTAGTGCTGGTCGGGCATATCACAGATGGGCAGGAGCCTGAAATGACTTTTCTTGTGTCTTGTTGTTTTTTTTTTTCAGGGGACCACAAACTCTTTCTGCTTACACTGGCTCCTGGGCTGTGGGCTGGGATGTACTACTAATATACGTGGGCACACGCGTGTACCACAAATATGTTACCTAGGTCTGGGGGTTCAAAACGTGTGTGTCTGAGTTTCAGATGACTCAATTTTTTATTCTTTTTGAAAGAACAGTCATCTCTTTTCAAAGTCCTAGGGTCAGGGAAGGAGCTTTTAAGGGGTGATAGGAGCATAAATCTCTTTTCTAGTGGTTTCCTTGGCACTTGAGCTCTCAGAGGATCATAGGAAGTTTTTTTTTAAGCTGCAATATACATACAGCATCATGCTGACATACATGCTTACACATAAACATACAATACTATGTGTTTAACCACAGACTGGCCCCTAAACACCTGCTTAGACAGATACATAAATCCAAAGACAACCATATACCCATAAATACACATAAAACAAATAATTGCCAGTATTCATTAACTGTTTCCTACGATCCAGGTATGGTGCTAAGTATTTTACATGCACTGCTTTACTAATCCCTTTGCAAAAATCAACCAATATGGGCATTCTAATTTTCACCCCTGTTTTACAAATAAGGAAAATAAAGCTCAGAAAAATCACTTCACTTCCCAAGGTCACGGAGCTAGGAAGTGGCTGAGCTGAGATTTGAACGTCTGTGGGTGAAAGTCTGAAACCAGAGTGCATAATCATTAGACAATTTGCGAACACAACTGCATACATCACATACTTGTGAATTCACACATAGATCACATGTACTGACACATTGGTTCACACCTATAGGCATACACACGCACATGGACCCCCACATATGGCATACTTGTGCACAGAGACACATATACACACAGACATACAGTCAGATACCAGCAGACTCATAGCCACACATTTAAATGTAGACCACACGCATTCATACACACTGAGCTTATGGACATGAGTCCGTACGGAGCTGAATCTAAGACTTAGATCTAGGTTCTGGCATAGACTTCCTGCCCTTGTTGCCTGCCCTGCTCCCTCCTGGCAGGTAAGTGCTTGCAGGGTTGGGCAGGGCTGCATTGAGCCCTGCCAGCTGGTGGCTCAGATCCTCTGGGGACAGGCTCCTGCCTCCTGCTCCCATCCATCAGGTAAGCAGAACCACCCTTGGGGCCAGCATCACAAAGCGCCACACCTGGCCCCCACCCAGGAGAGTCTGAATTCAAGAAAACTTCCAGGTGGCCACCACAGTGGCTCTCCCCAGACTCAGCCCACAGCTCCTGCTGCTTTGTAGCACCTTCTGCAGTCGCAGGTGTGGATTATGGAGGCAATGACCTCCTACCTCTTGTGTCTCACCTTCCATTCATCCCCCTAAGATCCCCCCCCCACACCCTGGTGCATGTGGGGCCCCAGGGAACACAGAGCAGCAATACCTAGCCAGACTGGAAGTCAAGGAAAGCTTCCTGAAGAAAGAGGCATCTAAACTGAACTCTTAACCTGAAGGTAGAATGGGAATTCGTGCATGAGTCAGAGCAGAGGAGAACTTTAGGCAGAGGGCAGCATGTGCAAAGTCCCAGAAGTGAGAGAAAATAACACCTTCGGGGACTTGCAATTGATTCATCATGACTGACAGGGAATGAAGAGGATTCCAGAATGATCAAAAGCCTTGCTTTGTGTGCAGGGAGGCTGGGCCTTCCTTGGGGGACAGAGGTGAGTTCAGAACTACAAAGGCCTTGGGCAACTGCCAGAGCGGCCACTAATTCAGGCCTCCATGAATGCTCTCGGACCCAGAGCACTGGCTCACTGTCCTAGGGCCACCTGGCAGCCCAGGACTTGCTCAGATGACTCAATGGTCATGTCTCACCTTCATGAGCCAAGCTAGTGACACTTCTGGGTGGGTATCAGTAGTCTCATTTTACAAGTGAGGGAATTGAGCCTTGAAGAGGTGAATTTGTAAAGCAAGAGCATGATCTGTCCAGAGCTAGCCATGAGGAGAAAGATCCCTCTGGGTGTGGTTGGGAAAGCAGCCTAGGAAGCCTGTGCTGTTATCCGGGTGGGGGTGAGGGGAGTGACAGGAGAGAATTAGTGGGGCTGAGGGGCCTAGAGAAAGGGGCCTCAGAGACCAGAGACCAAAGCTGGACTTCCTGGGTGGGAGTGGGTCTCCCAACCTTGGTGTGACCTAAAAGGCACTCCTTTGCTTTGCTTCATGCCATACCCAGCTTCAACCCCCTCCCTGAGAGTCCAGAGACTACCTACCCCCATGTCCATGTTGACAGTCTTAAATAAAACTTTCTAAGAATCCTAGAAAATTCCATTAATTTGTATGGTTCCCAAGTAATTTCCCTGTGAGTTGGGTTTATGACTGTAACTGTGGTGACTACACTCCTAATGAGACAGACGCTGCAGTCCCCTCTGCCCAGCCTCCAGCTCAGGCCTTCTCCTGAGCCAGGCCCTTGGCCTATAGAGAGTCAATGACCCTTGGCCATGAGAGGAAGGACTAGGAGGTACAAAAACCAGAGTTTTCATCCTGGTTCTGCCCCAGAACCAGCTTTGTGGCCTCAGACAAGTCCCTTCCCTCCTCTGTGCCTTAGTTTCATCACCTGGAAGAAAGGGGATGATTATAACTATCTCAAGGTAATTCATTACAAAACTGTAGTGAGGATTTAATTAGAAAATGTATGGAAATGGTCAAGCCCTATGCCTGGTTCTTAGTAGAGTCCCTATGGATGGTGATTTTTTTTAGGGGGCTCCATATTTTCCATGGGAAATAATGTAATATTCTATAGTTCATAATTCAAAACTCTTCTAAAGTGGACCTCAGTCAAGCTTCTCCACCTTACCTTTCCCACAGAACATGGCAGAGCTCAGCAGTAAGGCTCAGAGAGCAGGAGGTGGTAGATGTCAATGGAGCAGCACCCACTAGGGGAGGGTACTAATGCGGTCTCAACCTCTGCTAGTCTGAAAGGGCTCTGGGATGGGGGATCCAAGCCTTTGGGTGGAGATCTCTGTGCCTCCTTCTTAGGTGACCTGCATAACACCTCATCCACTTTATTGACTAGGGCTGCCATAATCTCCCACTGACCAAAACCTTGGCTCTGGGTGGAAGACAGGTGGGTGGTTGGGAATGAATAAGACAGTCCATTTCCCAGATACTCCTAGGACAAAAAGACTCACAAATCAACCCTTCACCAGCGTGGAGCCAAGGTCACCAGTGTTTGATGATTTGCCTGATGATGAAATCCGGGGTGGACTCCCCACCTTGTGAGGATGGGGAGTGGGAGGTCTCTGAGATCTGTGGCAGCAGCATGAAAGAGGGACTAGATCACTAGCCAGATCATTTTAGATTCAAATGCTAGTTCTATTACTTGCTGTGTACACATAGACAAGGTGCTCTGTGTCACTGATCTTCAGTCTTTGCACCTGCAAAATGGGGGAAATGATATCTACATTTCAAGTCCATTGGGCATATTAAGTAAGATGACATATGTACACCATTGGAATGGTGCCTGGCACTTAGTCGATATGATAAATGTCCTCTTCTCCCAGCTGTTAGCACTAGTACCCGGGACAGCTCCCCACCCTTGCCTGCTTGGCTGCTGTCCACGGTTCTGATAAAAGATTACAATCTGCTATTCTCTCCCCCTTGCTTCATGTTATTGACCACTGTAGCATTTGCAGAGGTCTTGGAGATCAAGACTTGAAAAATTCTTGTCTCCTCTTCTTTTCCAGTCATGATAATCTGTAGAGAAAAAGCACCTGTCCTCCTGGATCTCTCAGTCCCAGTACTGTAGTCAGGGATGTAGTCAAACCCTTGATGATTCTTTCAGCACATCTTCTAGCAGGATGAATCACAGGTACACACACAACAGAGTATAGAATTTGGACTCTGCCAGACCTGAGTTTGAGTCCCAGCTGTGTTACCTCACCAGCTCTATGACTTTGGCAACTTCTCTGAGCCACAGATTTCTCATCTACACAGTGAAGTTAGTAACTGTACCTCCTCCTTAGGGCTATTGGGAGGACCAACAGGAGATGTTGTTCCTAAAATGATTAGTAGTGTCTCAATAAATTCTCAATTAATTGGTAGCTATTATTACTTCAGACATCTGACTCTGAATCTCTCAATGAGGCAACACCAATCACCATGTGTCCTTTCCAGTAAAGTCAGCTGCAGACCCCTTAATATTGGGGACTGTCATGGAGGCCTGGCTTTCCTTCTATTAGCATGGGCTGTTGTACCTCCCAGGATACTAGTTCCTTTCTTTTTATTTATCTGTTCAGGATAACACCTGCCCACTCTCACTCCCTGTCTTTATCAATTCTTGTTTGGTTCAAGTCCATCCTGTACAGAGTTTGGTTAATATCTATTTGAGAAAGACAGGCAAACTTGGGTTTGAATTCTGGCTCTGCACCTGCTAGCTGTGGTGCTTCGGGCAAGTCACTTAGGCTCTCTAGCCTCAGCTTCCTCATCTATAAAATGGTGATGGCTACATCCCCTTCCTCATGAGATTGTTGCAAGGAGCAAAGGGAAAATGCATTAAAGGTCTTAGCACAGATGTACATGGCAAGTGTCCAATACCTATTGTCCTTATTATCGTTCTTCTTGACTTCCTGATTTTTGCTTCTACCACTCTTTTCTCGGGATGTTCTGCCTTCTCTATAACAAGCTGGAGAGTAGAGAATCATATCTCCAGCTGCTGTCCTCTCTTCAGAAGCAAAGTGAACACCTGTATTTGGAGCTCATCTGGTGTACTTTCATCTCTGGAGGGGAAGACATGCGTGGAGCACATCCTCAGTCCTCTGGGACCTTTATCTCTTACCTAGGGTTGCGATCCCAAGGGGAATGCTCAGCCTTTGTGGTTGTTTTTGCTTTGGGGTGTGTGTGTGTGTATGTGTGTCTGTGTCTGTGCACCAACATACACAAGATTATGAGTATGTATATCTGAGTGTAGAAATAGGTATGTCATGTGATTGTAGGTAACTTTTTATGGAATTACATGTAATATGGCACATAAGAACATGTGCAAATGAGGAACAGTAGTGTGTGTGAGGTTGTGCACGTATGTGTGTGTGTGTGTGTGGGGGGGGTGTAGCTGTTAGACATGGTGCCAGCTCTTTAGCCATCTGCAGGCTTGAGGCATCTGGGGCCATTCACGAAGTTGCTGGTTGCCAGCACCTGCCACTCTGAGGAGCATTCCCAGCCCGTTGTTTTAGGAATAGCCATGCTTCGATGACTCACAATCCTGCTTACTCAGAATTTTTCATAATCTGACCTAGGCAAGGGATTGTGAAAAGATTTGCCAAGCACATAAGTGGTACAGGGAATATGGTTAGCTTTGTAAAGACAAAGTTCCCCAGTACTTTCAAAACCACCCAGATTGAAACCCCTTGCTTACAGTGAGTGCTTAATTACCCGAGATTCTTATCTGTTCATTAAAGCAACTCTCCTGAGGGACCTTTTTTTGACAATACAATGTTAGCCATTCATTCGCATTAATTTAAAAGTAATAAAAATTTTGCAATGTTCTATAATTCAGACTTATCACTAATTCACCAACACCCTCCCTCCAATTATTCCAAATCAGGAAAGTTCTATTATTTAACAGCAATATATCCAATACTCAAGGGAAATAATTTCTATGTCACCATTTAGAATTCAATAGCAATAACCTAACTATAGAATCCCTTCATCTGGACAGAGAAGAAAATTTCCAAACCCTTAACCACACATTGTTTTCTCTGATTTTCACAACAGGTCAGGGGGTATAGTGCCCGTTTATCAGGGAACTGATGCTCACAGTGGTGAAGTGAGCTGCAGCCCAGGGCTCACAAAGCTGATTAGTGAAGGCAGTGAGAATTGGATCCAAGGGGTCTCAGTGGCCTCAGTTTCTCAACACACAATTGCCCCCAGAAAAAGCCAGACTGAACTCTCGTCCTTGGCTATAGGCTCAGGAAAGATGTAGTTTTTGGCAGTTTGTCGTTTCACTTACCCCAGGGTATTGTTTCAGGAAATAGTAAGAAGCAGAGAGATTTTAGCAACAGGGAGAAATTCCTCAAAAACCTATTTCTTCCCTGCCTCCTCCAGCTTATCCTCAGACCCATCCTAAATATCCACCGTGTGCATAACCTTGTGCTAGGGCCAAAGACTGGCTCCCAGGTGGGTCTGTTAGCTGAACCCGAGGACCTCAAGGTCCGATAAGGAGAGATGGAGACAGAAAAAACAACTATTCCAACCCAGAATGACCTGTGGGGGCAGGGTGAGCAGGGCAAGGGACCGTGGAAGTGCAGAGAAGGGTGGCCAATGCACCCTGCGGGGTGGGGAGTCAGAGAAGCGGAATAACGTGGAGTTGAGTCAGCCAGGCAAAGTATTATGGGCTGAATTGTGTCCCCCAGGAATTCACATTAAGGTCCTAACCCCCCAGTACCTCAGAATGTGACTGTATTTGGAGAAAGGGTCTTTGAGGAGGTAATTAAGGTAAAATGAGGTCATATGAATAGACACTAATCCAATATGACTGGTGTCCTTATAAGAAAAAGATATTAGGACACAGCCACGTACAGAGGGAAGATGATATGAAGACAGGGAGAAGATGGCCATTTATACGCCAAGAAGAGAGAACAGATCCTTCCTTTACCATTGTCAACACCATGATCTTGCACTTCGAGCCTCCAGAACTGTGGGAAACTAAATCTCTGTTGTCTAAGCCATCCGGTCTGAGGTACCATGTTCTGGCAGGCCTAAGGCAAGTGTGAGGAGTTGCAAGTGCTTGGCTGCTGTGGGCTGTCCTGGGCAGGGGGGCGGGGGCAAGACTAGAGAGGGAGCCAGAACCAGAAGATGGGGGAACTGCGCATGCCAGGCTCAAGATTTTAGATTTTGCCAAAGGCCGTGCAGTGCCGTGGAAATTTTTAAGCAAGAGAGAAACAGTTCTCTAACTACAGGTACCCAAAAGGAAAAAACAAAACAAAACAAAACAAAACAAAACACCTAACAAGACGATGACAGAACAAACAAATCTTGGAAATGGCCCCCTGAGGCCTCTGGCTCATGGAAACAGCTCCAAAGCAGGCCATAGAGGAGAGGGAAGTACACAGGCTTTTAAGTCAAACAGATCCAGGTATGAATTTTAGCTCCACTATTTTGTTCATGCCTTTATCGATTTGCTTGGCTAGCAAATATTCACTGAGCACCCACTATGTGTTCTAGGCACTGGGAATACGTCAGTGATCCAAACACAAAGTCTTTGCTCTTTTGGAGCGAGCCTCCGTTCTGCCATACACAATAAACAAATTCATCACTAAATATGGACATGGCAGGTTGTGATAAAAGCTGTGGACGGAAGTCAAGCAGGGGAAAGGACGCAGATGGAGAGAAGGATACTTTTTTTTTTTTTTAGATCAGGTGGTTAGGGAAATGACATTGAAGCAGACACCTGGAGGAAGGGAAGGGATTGAGTCAAGCAAAAATCTGGGCAAGTACACTCCAAGTGGTGGGAACAGCAGGAACAAAGGGTTGGCAGGGGTGACAGGCTGACTTATAGCTGCTTCCTAACCCCCTCCAGAGGGCAGAGGCCAAGGATCCAGAAGCCGCAGTTCCTGGACTTCGGTGTCTTGACCAGAGTGTCCTCACGAGGGGTAGGGATGAAGGTCTGACCTGGAAAGCTGAGGAGTGAACGGGAGAGGGAATGGAGACCGCAACTCCAGGTAGCTCTGGCAAGAAGTTTTGCTCCAAAGGAGGTCAGAGGAGTAGGGTGGTGCCTGGAGGGGATGTGGAGTCACGGGAAGGTTTTCTTCCGGGGGATATCAGACGTGTTTGTGTGATGGGTGTGATGCAGTGGAGGGGGAGAGCGAGGGCTCAGGAAGCAGGGGCGGTCACTGCAGAGGTCAGATCCTTGCTGGCGAGACGGGAGGGTCCGGGGGCATTTCCACGCGGGTCCTGGCCCCACCAAGGAGCAGGGAAGGTGGAAAAGCGAGTGAAGGGTGGACGAAGGTTGGGGAGACTGGGGCATGTCGACCCAGCCCTGTGCTGCACTGGTGCCGACTCAGAAGAACAGATGGTTCTATTTAAGGACTTTTCATGAGCTGGTTATTAAGCCATCGGCAGCTTGAAGTAGGCTGTAGTGGGAACATTTACACCACGGAAATCAGCAGGTGCTACAAATCAGGGCCTTCTGTTTTTAAATTTTTAATACTTATTTACTTATTAAAAATTGTTAATGTTTATTTATTTATTTTTAATGTTTATTTTTGAGGGGGGGGGAGACAGAGCACGAGTGGGGGAGGGACAGAGGGAGAAGGAGACACAGAATCCGAAGCAGGCTCCAGGCTCTGAGCTGTCAGCGCAGAGCCAGATGTGGGGCTCAGACTCACAGACGGCGAGATCATGACCTGAGCTGAAGGTCATGCTCAACTGACTGAGCCACCCAGACGCCCCTAATGCTTATTTATTTTTGAGAGAGAGAGAGAGAGAGCACGCAAGTGGCGCAGGGGCAGAGAGAGGGAGACACAGAATCTGAAGCAGGCTCCATGTTCCAAGCTGTCAGCACAGAGCCCAACGCGGGGCTCAAACTCACAAACCACGAGATCGTGACCTTAACCAACTGAGCCACCCAGGCGTCCCTATTTATTTTTTGAAAGAGAGATTGAGAGCAAGCCAGGGAGGGACAGAGAGAGAGAGAGAGAAGGAGAGAGAGAGAAATCCCAAGCAGTCTCTGTGCTGTCAGCACAGAGCCCAGCTGGGGCTCAGTCTCACAGACCATGAGATCATGACTTGAGCTGAAACCAAGAATCAGACACTTAACAGACTGAGCCAGCCAGCTGCCCCAGAAATCAGGGCCGCCTTATCCAACAGCCGGTTGCTGAACCTTTTCCAACACATCCAATCCAAAGAGGCAGTTGTCTTCCGATCGCCTCATGCACTCAGTGAAACAAGAAGGTGAGGTGGTGAGCTGACCAGGAGGAGGGGGAAAGGGAGCCAGAGAGGCGAGGAGAAAGACAAAGATATACAGCAATCATCTTGGAGTCAGAAAATCGTCATCTCGCCCAGGAAACTTTCTGGACGGTGTAACCCACTTCTTCCCACTTCCCACTTCCGAGAGCCCGCTTCCTGGCCACGTGCCCCTGGGAAATTTGCTCAGTCGCTTTGAGCCTCGGTTTGCACATCTGTAAACGTGGAGTCCCGATTCCAAGGTGACTGGGAGCACGAAGTGAGGTAAGGCACACAAAACGTCTGCCCAGGAGAAGAGGGCAGTGGACTGGTTGAATGGCCAGTGATCTGGGTCTCAGGTTTGTAGAGGAAGAAAAAGCTGGGGATAGTTCTCGTTTTTGGCCACTGCAGGAGGTGGCTGATGCCCCCTGACCACTCCTAGCCGACCTCCTCTGTGGACTGGGATAGATGGAGTCCAGCTTCAGGCTCAGAATGTATTACCCCAACTTCCCCTGATCTATATATTTATCACAATACAGCAACTGCATAATTTAAAGTGGGTGTTAAAAAATATTCCAATGTGTTATGTGATTTTGCATTCCTGGGTGAAGAAAAATTGCTACAAGAAGGTGGTTAATTATTTCAAAAGACAAATTCCATGCAATAAAATAAAAATAGACTCCTTGTCCAGAGGGAAAGTGAGAAAAAAAAAGGCGGGGGGGAGACATGAGGAATGGTCCTCTCTAAATAGAATGTGGATGTTTCCTCAAGTAGTGAGAGGGTCCACGGGACAGAGGCGGACTCTGGGCACCTGTCACATGGCCAGGAGAGGAGAGGACAAGGGGCAGCGAGAGTGCCAGTGGGGAGCCCCGTGAGGAGGCTGTGATTGCTCTGGACGTGGGACGCGGCGATGCCCTAGTCAAGGGGAGGGCGTGGTGGTGGAGTGAAATGGTGAGGTCCAAGAGAACGTGCTGGCGGGCATTGGAAAATAAGGCCCATGTGCCCCCTGGGAAGTGTTGAAGTGGGGAGCCTGCCCAGGAGGCTCTGGTGGCCCAGATGGGGAGCAGATGAGACCTCCCGCTCCCTGTGGTCAGCTTGCTCCCAGGGATAAAAGGAAAGCACCAGATCCAGTTTATTCTCCCTACATGTATCAGTCAGAACCGTCACTCTGCCTCCTCTGGGACAGAAGAGTGGAGGGAGGGAGAGAGCCTGGAGTTACACCCACTCAGCCTCGTGCAAGGTGGCCTCCGGCATTACCCCAGAACCCCTGCACAGAAATGAGGCAGCAGAGGACAAGCAGGCTTCAGGGAGGGTGATGGGCTCCGCGTCGGCTGGGAGACACCCGGCACCGTACGACCAGTTCATTAGCCATCAGACACATCATCCCGGAGCGCGCGAGAGACCCCGAGACATTTGTGTCCAGCACGGTGATCTCCCCCTCACCTGCCTTCTCGTGTGGTTTCTTGAGCAGGAGGGGAAGAAGGGGCTTCGGGACAAGTGCCAGGAACTTTGCAGAAATCCTCTGTGCTCAGTCTGCACACATCTGTGAAGCCTTCTGGGTCCCCACTGCTCGGTCTCCTCCATGCCTCGTGGCTTCTGGGTCTTCTCTGCCCCCCTCTCCCGGACAGAGGACTCCCAGAGGGTTTGCTGAATGAAGGAAGCGAGTTGACCATCAGCAGAGAGGGAGAGGCGAGCCCTTCTCTCTACGGCGGCGGGAATTTTCCTTCTGAGCACAGACCTGCTTGGCCTCCCTGCACTTCGGGGTGGGGGTTCATGCCCCAGTTTCTTCTCCAGCTCCCGACACAGCCTCAGTCGAGTGAGGTGTGGCCTCAGCCAGGTGACTTAGCTCAGCATTTCTTCACGGCATGATTGTTGAGGGGCAAGTCGTGTGCTGATGTGATGAGACCGGAGAAACTGCTTTTATGAAAGGTGGCAGGAGCTGTGAGCCGGCTGGCTTGGGAGGGTGCAGAGCCCTTCTTGGGGGAACCCTGCTCCCTTATTAAGGCAAAACACCCCCGCGGGCCAGTTTGGTCAGGTAGGGCTCGGGGGGAGGAGGTCAGGCAGTGAGGAGTCAGTGGTTCTGCCCATAGCTGCTCGTGGGCACTGAGAGGGAGGTGCCCTGGGGGAGAAGGGTCTGGAGAGGGGACAAATGCAATCCAGCAGGCTGAACAGAGCAGAGTCTCGGGCAGTTCCCGTGGCGGGAGGGCCTGAGCTCAGCCGGCAGGGACCATGTCTGACTTCCAGACGAAGGCGCTTCCTCTTGCACTCAACGACAAGTTGGGTGGGTAGGTCTTTGGGGAATGAGGAAGAGGGAGAGCAGTGCCAAGCTTCCACGCTGTGCTCACAGCCTGGGGTGCAGTAGTGGCCTGAGAGGGAGCGGGGCATCAGAGAAACAGGCTGCCACGCGGTCTTGAGACAACTCCTTTCCCCAAAGAAAGTGACAAGGTGACCTTTAGGGGCAGGGCTAATGTGAGAATGAGGCAGGAAGGGGGCTAGGTCCTGCTGTTCATGGGATGAGGGTGGTCGTTTTGTTTCAATATTGAGGCTAAGGGTGACCCCGGGGTTGCAAAGGCCTTGGAGGTCCACGGGCAGCACTAATGGCGAGTTACGTGCCCCGTGGCTTAGGGTCATCTCCGTGAGGACATCCCACCCACTCTCTGGCTTTCTGTTTAACTTCTTGAGTGGGAGAGAAGGGGTGGGCATTTCAGCCAGTGCCTGCATGTGCCAGGGAGTGAGTGGCTCACATGAATGTCACATGTCACATTGGTGACGTGGGAGAAAAGGTCTCATCTCACCGGCACGGGTGTAGATAATGGACTGGATTGGTGATGGACGGTGGACGGGTTCAGCCATCTCTGGGGCCGAGAGGCACTGGCCTCCTCCAGCCCCCGCAGACCGGCAGTGGTGGGAGTCTCAAAAGCTCAGCTGGCCCACCACGGGCCTCTGTGGGCTGCACACCGTGGGCCCACAAAGAAGCAAACACAGCCTCTGCCCTCAGTGACCGGGTTGGGGGGGGGGGTGCGGATCCGTGGGGAACTTCCATGGTCTGTGTTAAGAATTGTAAGATGTCAGCCTGTGGGGAGTTTGGAGATTGCGGTCACGTCCGGGCACACATCCTTCACCACGCTTGGGCTTAGTTCGAGCAGCTGGGTACCTGTTGTGAGGCTTTTGGGGGGGGGGGCAGGGGATGTGGCATATTTGTGTTTGAGCGTGAATGGGGGGTAAGGCGGCGGATACACGCGTGTGCTTGAAGGTACACATTTGCGTGTGTAACTGGGTGTGTGCACGTGCGAGGATCGGTCGGTGCGTGTGAGCACCAGTTGGGAGGGGGGGCAAGCATTTGATTGTTTCTGGGAAATGTCCCTGAGTGTCTGCGAGTGTCAGAGGGTGGAGGTTAACTGGGGGACGCAGACAGACGCACGTCTCCGTGTGTGGGTGCGTGTCTGCAGGTCGCCGTGGCTGTGCGTTATCCACCGGGAGACCTTGGGCGAGTTACCCAACCCCTCTGTGCCTTAGTTTCCCCGGGGGTGAAACGAGGATGCTTAGTACCCACCTCGTAGCTTGCGGCGAGGGCGCCGTGAGGTGGTTGGCATGGACCCAAGAGAGCGCCTGGAAAGCGTTAAGCGCCGTGTCCACGCTTGCTATTGTTATTACTGAAGTGTGAGTTCGCCTACGTGAGTGCCCATGTGTGAGCATGAGCGTGTGTGTGTCACGCCCTCGTGAAGGGGCGGGAGTCCCCGGTTCTCAGGTAGGTGACTCCCGGCACAAGGAATTAGGAGACAGATGGACGGGAGGCCTGAGGCCTGCAGCCGGGCATTGAAGCCAAAGCCGGAGGCGAGACCCAGGCCCGGCTCCTCTCCCGGAGGCATCGAGCCCCTTCCCGCTGCCTCCTGGGAGGACGGAGGACCTGAGCCAGACCGGGGTTCCCAGGGCCCTCCTGCCCTCCTGGGCCCGCTGCCTGCCCAAAGATCTGACAGAAGGTGGGGGGCTGGGGACAGACAAGCCAAGGGACCAACCCCTCCTGCTCGGCAACCTGACAGCTGTGGCCCAATTAAAATCAACAGTTCACAGGTGTTCCTGGTAATGACTCACGAGCAGAAAGCTCGGCTCCCTTTAGGGCTCTTCTAAAAAAATTTAGAGCTCTTTAAATTTTATTCACCCACAACATCAAACCCAGGGAGGAAGTCATAAACGTGTGTGTGTGGGGGGGGAGGGACACTGCACACACGTGTGTGCACGCACACACTCACTCATAGGTACATGCGTGAACTAGCACACCCTTGCCAACACACACACACACGAACACACGCCATCCAAATCCCTACCCACTGTCGCACACCCACCACGTGACCCACACCACGTGAGACACACTCACGCATGCCCCAACTGTTTTGGTGCTCTCTTGCCGCTCAGCAAATGACCCGTTGGCTTAAAGCAACACATATTTATTACCTCACAGTTTCCGCGGGTCAGCAGTCTGGCCGTGGCTCGGCTGGGTCCTCAGCTCCGGGTCTCCCGACGCCGCAGTCAACGTGGTGGCTGGGCTGTATTCTTACCTGGATGCTCGGCTGCCAGAAAATCCCCACCTAAACTCCTTCAGGTTGTCGGCAGAATGAGTTTCTTTTTGGACTATGACTAAGGGCCCGGCTCCCTGCTGGCTGCTGGCTGAAGATTCCCGTAGTTCTTTGTCCCGCGGGCCTCCTCAGCGTGGCCACTAAGCTCATTGAGCCAGCCGGGAGAATTTCCCTAGTCTGTGCTAGCCAGCCAGAACTCTGTGTGTGTGCGTGTGTGTGTGTGTTTGGTACCTAATCACAGGAGTGACATCCCATCACCTTTGCCATGTTCTGTCGGTTAGAAGTAAGTCAGAGATGCCACGACACTTAAAGTGAAGAGATTATACAGGTGTGAATGTTGGCCACCCTTGGGTCTGTTCACACCTGCTCACATTCGTTTACCCACCGTTGGATGCGTGCACTCAGAGATCACACACCACACGAGCCCATTCACCAACCCCTTTTGCTGGCCCTTGTATACACACTCAGCAGCCTTCAGGCCATCCAGAAGGTTCTGCCTAGCCTGGTCAGACAGGTGAGGCCTTGACACTAAAATCGCTCTGGTGGGGGCACCTGGATGACTCATTCGGTTGAGCATCTGCCTTCGGCTTAGGTCACGATCTCACAGTTCGTGAGATCAAGTCCCACATCGGGCTCCGTGCTGACAGTGTAAAGCCTGCTTGGGATTCTCCCTCCCCCTCTCTCTGCCCCTCCCCCAGTCAGACTTTCTCAAAATAAGTAAACTTAAAAAAAAATAAAGGTAGCCAAACACCTTCAGAAGCTGGAAGCAAACCCACTGGCCAGCACCTGTTCCCAGTGTCACTGCCTCTGAAGTCCTTTCCCGATCGCCCAACTCTTGATCTCGTTCAGTCCTACCTCTTCTCCACATGTTCACATTCCCAGCGTCCACAGGGACTTGGTCCCCAGACTCCACCCTTGGATCCTGGACTCAGTCTAACACCCACCCGGTGAACTGCCAATTCCTTTTGTTTTCTTTTAAAATTGTATTAAATGTTTATTTTTGAGAGAGAGAGAGAGACAGAGAGACAGAGTGTGAGCGGGGGAGAGGCAGAGAGAGAAAGACACAGAATCCGAAGCAGGCTCCAGGCTCCGAGCTGTCAGCACAGAGCCCGACGCAGGGCTCAAATTTATGGACTGTGAGATTATGACCTGAGCTGAAGTGAGATGCTCAACCGACTGAACCACTCAGGAGCCCTTGACAATTCCTTTTTTCAATTTATTTTATTTTTAATTTTTTTTAATGTTTATTTATTTTTGAGAGAGAAAGAGACTGAGCAGGGGAGGGGCAGAGAGAGGGAGACACAGAATCCGAGGCAGGCTCCAAGCTGCATCAGTGCAGAGCCTGATGCAGGGGTTGAACCCACAGACCGTGAGATCATGACCTGAGTCGAAGTCAGATGCTTAACTGAGCCACCCAGGCACCCCATGACAATGATTTTTTAAAATGAAATCCATGACACTTTTTAAAGTCCCAACACTTGCACCATTCCTCCCAACTTCAGATCAGCACAGATCAATTTTCTGGGTGCCTTTGACAAGTTTATTCAATTGTCTGAAAATGTTAAATTAAATTACAGAGCCTTATGGCACACCACTGGAGACTTGCCCGAAGGCCAATACCGTGGGAGGGCATGGTGGAGGTTTTGGAGCCCAGGAACTGGACAAAATCTTCTGACTCTCCATCCTTTTGTTTGTAAAATGTAAGAATTATTCCTAATCTGTATCAACTACAGTTAAATCTATACCTATCTTATGACCAGTAACTCCACTCCTAAGTGTAGACCACAGAAATACGTACAAATGTCCATCAAAGCACAATTATAGAATGTTCACAGCAGAGCTATTCATAACAGCCCCCAAAATGGAAACCACACAAATGTTCATCAGAATAGAATGGATTCTCTCTCTCCTTCATTTCTCTCTCTCAACGTGTGTGTGTGTGTGTACGTGCGTGCGTGCACACACACACACGCACGCACACACACACATTTTTTAATGCAAGGACATTCTCTTACATACCTTTTCTTACTCAAGAAATCTAATCCTGATCGAAAGTGGACTGTATAGTAAAGGCAGAAAAAAAGAAAGAAAAGAATTGGGTTGGGGCGCCTGGGTGGCTCATTCGGTTAAGCGGCCGACTTCGGCTCAGGTCATGATCTCACAGTTCATGGGTTCGAGCCCCGTGTTGGGCTCTGTGCTGACAGAGCCTGGAGCCTGCTTTGGAGTCTGTGTCTCCCTCTCTCTCTGTCCCTCCCCTGCTTGTGCTCTGTCTCTGTCTCCCTCAAAAATAAACATTAAAAAAAAGAAGAATTGAGTGGATACATACATTGTGTGTACACAAAACAGCAATGAAAAAGAGCCGACCACAGCCACGTGCACCCGTAGGCGTGAATCTCCCAACAGTGAGCAAAAGAAGCCTGACACAGAGGTGAACATACCTCGTGATTCCACTTGTAGGAAGTTCAGAAAGGAGCCAAACCAACCTACAGTGTCAGGAATCAGGGCAGTAGCTGTCCTTGGGGGAGATGGTGCCTGGAAAGGGGACACAAGAGGTGCAGGCTGTGTGGGTGAAAAGTCACTGAGTTGTACACCTGTGTGTGCAGTTTTTCGTATGCGTGTGTTACCGCCACAAAAGGACGTAAAAATAACAGAAGACTGCCTAATGCCTGATTTGCACCTGGTACATCATAGCGACTCCCATTAAGACTAGCTCCTCCTTCTCCTTTGTGAAGAATGTTCTCCCTCGTGAGGGGGCAGGAAGAAAACCAGAATGTTCTGTCTTTCTGTTAGCATTACATTCCCAACAAGCAGTGAGTCTGTATCTTGTGTCTCTCTCCCCAGACACACCCCGAAGCACCTTCGGTTTGTTGCAAACATTTTTCACAAGCTTTGACTTTTCCCCAGCCTTCAAACCTTCAAAACCCTCTTGCGCTCCTCTGGATCCTTCTTAATTACGCTCCTCCTGCCACCCTGGGTAGCGCACTGGGGTTGTTCCCACTGATGTCCCCTTCCTCATGGGCCCCCTTGCGGTTAGATTGTCAGAATTTCCTCTCTGCTCTCTCATTCTGCAACTTAATAACCAGCCTTGGCCTTCCTGCAAATTCTTTGACATCCACTCTCCAAAGGAAGTGGAAAGCCAGGGAGGAGTCTGATGTGGGGCCTGGCAGGATGCGGGGACAGCTGGGAACACCCGGGCATCCTATTTGCATGAGGACTCACCAGGCTTCCAGGGACATAACCTGGTAATGACTTTGGAACTGACAGGTGGGTCCAGGAAAAACCAGGACTCACAGTTTCGAATTAAAAATGGAGATCGTTATCTGTTAATCTCGGGGGCTGTCCGAGTCCCGCTCTGTAGAAGTCATCGCTTTCTGGGGCTAGGTGACAATGGCGATGAGAAGGAGCTGGGGCCAAATCGGTGTGGAACAAGAGTCTGAAAACTTTCTCCGTAGAAAGCAAAATCAATATTTTAGGCTTTGCAGGCAAAACAATACATAAATGAATGAGCGGGTTGTGTTCGAATCAACTGTATTTACAAGACAGGCATGATTTGCGGATACAGAAGATCGTCTGTCCTTTAAGAAATTCCTTGAGCCTCTTGGCAAAGGTAGCCGTGCAAACATCAGTCTCGGGGGCCCTTTGCGAGATTAACAGAATCAAACTCACTGCCGTGCAATGAGAATTGATCTCAGGCCCTCTTCTCTCTTCAGCCACCCTGGGAAGGGACTCAGGTGGATTCCAGATGGGAAGCCTCATTCCCATCACCCTACGCAGTATTGAATGGGCCCCACATCGCCGGGACCATAGACTGGGTCCATCCCAGCTGCTTCCTACCACGCATTCCCCACTGTTTACCTGCATCCCACTCCTCTTCTGCCTGCTTTGTTACCCTTAATGCTGGTCCCCGTCACTTCCCTCCTGGAAAACTGTAGTGGCCTCCGCTGGTTTCCCCGTCTCCTCCCTTCTTCCTCTGCACCCCTAGGGGAATAATCCCTCCTAACTCTGATCATGCTATGCCTCCGAAACCTTCCATGGCTTCCACAGCCTGTTTAACAAAGCCCACATTCCCTAACATAGTGTAGTGGACACTTATTATTTCTGGGATTCCCGTCCTCTTTCTGGAAACTTCTTCATCTCCCATCCCTAACAGACACATCTGTGCATTCCATCCACAGGATTCTGGCATGAGCAGTTGTGTTAGTCAACATGACCCTTCCTTGAGCCACAATCGTTTGGTCAAGGTGTGGGCAAATGACTCAAGCTGCATCGATCAGAGGACTTGCCTGGAAATTTAGACCTGGAGCTGAAATGAAAGGTCAGGCTCTTTGGATGGCTGAACCTTAAGACACAGAAACCTAACAGCCTTGTTGGCTATGCCCTGCCATGACCCAGGAGAAGAAAAGGCCAGGTGTCAGAGGGAAGAAAGCAGACTGGAAGCCTAGAGGGAAGTGGGGTGTAAGACAGAGAGCATTTCCTGGGTTGGTTATTGGAGATGTCAGGCCCTGGTTCTGTCTGCACCCAACGCATGCCCTCAGGGAACTGGCCAGGCCCTCCAATTCTCCTTCTCTTGGACTTGAGTCTCCTAGAGGTGCCCCCCGTTACTAGCAACCAGAAGCGAGATTCCAAATATCACAATTGGGCCATGTGACCCTGACAATCAGAGGCATTGGTTCCTGGAGCAGGGTCCCAAGGTCCTCTGGTCTTCAGGACATTAACCTTTTAATTGAGAATGGAGAGATCTAGCAGTTCCGGAAAGAGCCAGGGTGGCCTGGTATCAGAGTGGGCAAGGGTTGCTGCCAGGGATTTGGGCCAGCAACTAGTTACCAACCAAACAGGTGTCATAATATCTAAAGAAGATGCCAGCTGCAAATAAGCCATACCTGCCAGCAGAACTGACCAAGCCAATACAGCCGGAGCCTTTACACTCAGACTCCACCTCTTAGCCAGCTCAGGTGGCCACACACACTGAATAGCTAAAGCCACAGAAATGTATTTTCTTGCAGTTCCGGAGGCTGGGATCGTGGTGCCAATTGATTTGGTTCCTGGAACTCTCTTCCTGACTTATGTGGCCTTCCTAGTGTGTCCTCCCATGGCTAAGGGAGAGAAAGAGACCGCAAGCTCGCTGGGGTCTCTTCTTATAAGAGCACTAATCCCATCATGAGAGCCCTGCCCTCATGACCTCATATAATCCTAATCATCTCCCAAAGGCCCCACCTCCAAATACTGCAGTGGGGTTTAGGGGCTCCATATGTGGATATTGAGGGGACACAAACATTCAGTCCATAATACCACCTTACTATCAACATTCACTCAACAAACATTTGTGGAATGCCAACTTTGTGCAAGGTGCTGGGATCAATAGTGTTGAAGACAGTGCTGGGCCCGCCCTCTTACTCCTTAATAGGTTGTGCATTCTCCCAGGGCCCCCTGCGGGCTTCCCTCTGGAATGCCCTTGCCCTTCTTCTCTGACCTCATACCAGCCTCCAGCCAGCCTCCTCCTCACAGAAGTCCTCTCAGAATCTCCAGTCTACATGGGCTTCCCCCTTCTGTCCCTTTTATTCCCAGCATGCTTCATGCTGCCAGAATCTTCTGGAATCCACCTCATGTTCACGTTCTCTCTGTGGATCTGCCACCACCCCACACCTCCAAACACACGAAGGTTGAGGGCTTTTAGAGGACAGGGATGGGGTCAGGGTTATCTCTGTGTTGCCCAGCGGCAGCTAGACTTGAGCTCTGCACGTAGTAGGGACTTTAACTGTCCTCCTCATTGATTGCTGATAATCCAGTTTTATTCTGCAGATATGCTCTGCTGATGGGGCTTGGTGAGAAGCAGGAGCGAATGGATGCTGATAATTCCATAAGGTCACACTGATTACATCTCTCCCCTCTCTGAGCTTTTCACTGCTTTCCCCATCTATTTCCTTTTGGATAAAGGTCAAGCCCCTTAATGTTAAGGGCTGATGAGTTGCTACCTGATCTGAGCCCTGCTTACAGCTCCAGCTCACCTGGAAACTCCAATCACCCTGAACCACTAGCCTTTGCTCCCCTCTCTTGCCTCTGGGCCTTTGCACATGATATTCTGTCTGCCTGCATCAATCTCCCCGGGATCCCTCCTCTTTCTCTTGGCTAACACTTAGCTTGCTCCAGGAAGTCGTTCATGATCCCTCCACCCCCACTCCCAAAGCCTGGTCCAATGGTCCCCCACACAGTCTTCCCTTGTCATAACATTTGTCATTGACATCACCTATTGAATTGCCCGTACTCTTTGTAAGATTTATGCGGGCAGTAACTACCTCTGCCCAGCCTAACTTGGTACCCAAGCCCCTAACAGAGTGCCCAGAGCCTTGCTATTCAAAGTGTGGTCCTCAGACCAGCAGCATCACCGTCATCCAGGCACTTGTTAGAAACGCAGCTCTTGGGGCACCTGGGTGGCTCAGTCAGTTAAGTGTCCAACTTTGGCTCAGATCATGATCCTGCAGTCCATGAGTTCAAGCCCCACATCTGGCTGTGTGCCGACAGCTCAGAGCCTGGAGCCTGCTCCGAGTTCTATGTCTCCCTCTCTCTCTACCCCTCCCCCCACTCGTACTCTGTCTCTGTCTCTCAAAAAATAAACATAAAAAAAATGCAGCTCTTAGCAACCCTGCCCCACCCCCTGACCTAGTCTACCATATTCTGTGTTTTAACAAATCCTAGGGAACTCATGTGCACATACAAGTCTGAGAAGCCCTCATTCAGGTCGGTTATTCTCAAACATTGGTAAGTCCTGGGGAATCTTTTAAACTACCGAGGCCCCCTCAACCTGAGAATCTGATGTACTTGATCTGAGGTGGGGCCTGCAGACCTGGAGCATTAAAACTCCCCACATGATCCTAATGTACAACAGAGCTTACAAACCCCCGGTCTGCTCAGTAGACACCCCTTGAATGAATGAACGAACATCTATTGAGCATTTCATACAATCTTCACAACGACCCTGTGAGGTATGAAATAATACCGTTCCCATTTCACAGACAAGGCAGGTGAGGCTCAGCCAGGAGAAGAATTGCCGAAAGCAGTGGCAGAGTCCAAAGCCCACGATCTTTGTCCTGCTCCAAGCTGCTTCCTGGGACAAGGACAAGGATAGTCCTCAGGAATGAAACTTGGCTGCATCCTGGCTCTTCCTCCCTGCACGCAGCAGCCCCTGTAGGCACACGGGAAAACAAGCCCCTTGGGGCACCAGGAGGCAAAAACACACATAAATAAAACTTGAACCCCTGTGCCCGCTGCGAAGATTAGGCATATATTTATAAAAATCACCAGAGCCACTGTTCCTCGGTTTCGTGTTTCATTTACGGCGAACACAAATAGCTTCAGCACGAATATCTGGGATCAAAACAGAGCTTCAGGTTCCGGAGCATCTGTGCTATAGGAGGTGCAGTATGCGCTGAGATAATTTTAGCCAAATGTGTTATAAACAAGATCTGCAGAACTGCGCGGCGGGCTGAGTTTTGAAAACTTAGGATTCTAAATGTATAAATTGTTTGGAACATTTAACATCTAGTCATTAAGCAGTCACCCCCCTGCCCTCCGCTTTCAGTGAGAAGCCTGCCGCACGGCAGCCTCCAGCTGACACCCCCTTCCCAAGTATTAAATAGGGACCACTAGGCTGTGATGCACACACACATGCACACACACACACACACACGTGCGCGCGCACATACGCACACGCACACAGGCGCGCGCGCACACACACCAGCTGGTCCAGACCGTTCCTTGGAAGGCTGTAGCAGCACGGAGGCAAAACATCCATTCACCGCTGTGCTGCAAAGACCGTTTCTCAGACACTGAGGCCTCTTTTTTTTTTTCTATTGAATTTTTAAAGCCAGTCTTACACCTCAGGTTCCAAACAGCCCCCTTGGATGGCGGAGAGGGAGGCAGAGAGGCAGGGAGGGAAGGAGGGAGGCACTGGGATGTTTATATCTCATCATGTAGTCTGTGCTACTTTGACCAGGTAAGGATATCGTTCCCTCTTTACCAGGGATAAAACTGAGGCAGAGAGAAGTGACATGCCCAAATCAGAGAACTGTCAGGAAGCAAAGCTAGGATTTCAACAGAAGGGGAAATTGTCTAAATGGCAGCCATATGGCAGACAGGGAGTGTTGATACCCACTCGAGTTGTTTCTTTTAGAATACCTGAAATCGTTCTTTCCCCGATTAAACAATCCCTTTTGAATCATAGCACTATGTGCACACACACAGCAACAAATCAAATGGTACAGAAATGGTTGTGATCAAAAGCAAGTCTTCCACTCCTTCCTACCCCTCCCACCTACCCAATTCCACCGGGGAAAAACAACTTTAAAAAAAATAGTTTGTCTTTCTAACTCTGTCTAGCTAATTTGTTTTTCTTTCTCTTTCTTGGTTTATCATCTTTGTACAATATCAACTCCATGATCTAAAAGATGGGAATTCGGCTCACTTAGTTTATCTCTTTTTTTCTTTTTCTCCCAATATGTGGTGCTTAATTATTTTTAAATCCCCTATTTGTTACCTTTGAAACTAAATGATATGTGAATAATTTACTTAAAACCGTTGTGTCTTGTTCACAACACATAAACTACTTTTTAAAAAAATATTTCTTGACTCCTTACTTTGAAAGTAAGTATTTTGCACTCCTGCCCTTTGCTTCTCCTTTCTGTCAGACTCAGTTTTATATTCACATTGTCACTAGCATTTACATTCTGATCTTCAACCACAACTAATACCTCTGTGCTTGGTCCACAGTTTGACTGTAGGTTGAGAGTCAAGAAATAGCATTTAAATTATTAACATGGTATAAATATTACTTACTGATGAGTCAAGTGATATCTTAGGGTCTCACTGCTCTTAACATCAAATTTCAGGACCTTTGGTTCACTGGTGGGAAACTTTTCCTAACATCACAGTCAAATCGATTTTCTTTTCATATGATCTATCAAACACTAAAAACATTGCCACAGTTTAGTGTACTTTGTATTTGGACCATGACTTTCTTACAAATGTTTGCTTCTCCTGGAGTTTATAATTGCCTTTCTTTTCTTTTTTATGCTTCATTACATCTTCCATTTTTTTTCAAATTTTCTATTATATATTTCTATTTATTTCTATTATATATTCTATTTCTATTTCTATCCACTAATCTGTTGAATTAATACCCACTCCTTCAGATACTTCTCTTTCTAACCCACCCATTCTCCTCTTCTCCTTTCTAACCCGAGAACCTCACTGTCATTCTTCTGTTTTGGGATTGGACTCACTGTTCCTAATTTTCATGCCTTTTTCTTTTTGGGTTTATTTCCTTATTAATACTAGAAGACATCTTCAAATAACCTCCTGAAAAAGGGTGCATGGAAAGTAAAATTTTGTGAGTCATTGCATGCCTAAAAATAGTCTCTCCCTCACATTTGACTGGTAAATAATGATGGGCATTGCATCTAAATTGAAAATAATTTTCTTTCAGAATGTTAAAAAATATTTCTTTCATCTTTTTGAACCCACTGTTGCTGATGAAATCACTAGTGCTAATCTGACTTCATTCTTTTGTTGGTGGACTGCTTTTTCTCTCTGAAAATTTTTAGGACTTCTCCTTTACCTTGACATTTCACAAAGATGTGCCTAAGTGCAGGTATTTTCTGATCCTTTGTGCTGGGTACCTGGTGGTCCTTTCAATGTAAAGATTATCTGCAAAATTGTGTGCTCCTATTTCTTTGGCTGCTTCCAACCCCTTCTGTTTTCTGTCCACTCTTTCTAAGGCTCAAACTGGTCCATATAGATTTATCTTTCTAAGAGATACATACCTATGTGTTTCAGGGTCTCGTGAATTCTTTTTATAATCATAATTTTAATCCTTCAGAGTTATTTCTTATCCTCTGATTGTTAATTTTTTTCATGACAACTTGTCTTGGTTTTATGGGCATAATACTTTATAACCTGAGTATATTAATTAGAGGATATTTTAAAAATTTCTTCTGTTCTCAGAATTAGTTCTATTTCCTCTCAGGTCAGTTTTTCTGTTTAGCTTGATCTTTTCTGAAAATTTAATAATGTTGGTTCCCTTCATATGCTTGCTGCTCCTTGGGTGTCTGTTAATATTTATAAAAGGACAGTGGGTTTCCTCTGCTTTTTTGTAATAAGTTTAGTTTTCTACTGGGACTCCCACCAACTGAAGATTTTGACTGCATGTTCTGCAAATGGTAGGGTGCAGTGTGTGACTGGCAAGGCTTTGTTTTAAGGAAAGTATGCCAGGAGTCAGCCCCCAAATGTTATAATGAGAAAACTTTCACTCTAGGTCACTAAAACACATACCAGGAGACTTAGCTTTCCCAGACAACTTTCTTAGCTCTTTATAAAAGAGTCTTCCAGAGGTGCCTGGGTGGCTCAGTTGGTTGAGTGTCCAGCTCTTGATTTTAGCTCAGGTCATGATCCCAGGATCACAGGATGGAGCCCTGCATCAAGCCCTGCATTGAGCTCCACACTGAACGTGAAGCCTGTTTAAGTTTCTCTCTCTCTCTCTCTCTCTCTCTCTCTCTCTGTCTCTCTCCCCCATTCATGGTCTCTCTTAAATCAATCAATCAACTAATCAACCTTCTGTTTTTTGGCCTGGGGTAAATGCTGCAGCCTGCTTTCTATACAAGGTAAAAGACAGGGCTGAAGAGACATACATGTAATCCCATGTACAGGCCTACAGGTAACATGTTGCCTTTAGCCCCTTCTTCTCTTTTGTCCTCCACCAAACCTGCTGACTCTAGGACTGAATGTGCCCATGGACCTCCACTGCCATCTTCTCTGTGACCCTCTAGGAGTGTATTCTATGTTGGGCCCACTCTACCCATCAACCCTCTCCTATCTGTTTTCTACCTTTTACACATTTGCTGAATCTGTTGTTTTAAGAGAAAGATGGTGAACCTCCCCAACCCCAGCATTTGCTATTGTGGGTGTATTCTTTCTTTAACTTAACTCTTATTCTTTTATTTCAGTGGTATGTCAAGATCAAAGATAGGGGACAAAGGCATGGGTCCAGTGGTTCATCTTAAACTTGAAGTGCTGAATGCCTGGATTCTGCTAGGAATGACCAATGGGTACCACATTTCACAGGTTCTAAACAGTAAGAGTAATGACTTTGCATTAAATAAAGTAAGTTTGTAGAATAAGATAATTCAGTATCTACAATTTACATTAAGTAAATGTCCACCAAATGGTAACACTTTTAAAAATTTGAAGTAGGTTTAAGGCAGATTCTAACTGTAATGGCTGTTGGGTACTCTGTTTTCCAGATGGCTTTCATTTCCTCACCATGTCCAGTTCTCCCAATGACCCAGTGAAGCAGGCATTTTTGCCTACCCTTTGCAGGTAAAGAAACTGAAGCTCAGAGAGGCTGAGTTGCTTGTTCAAGGTCACACAGTCAAAAAGGAACATTTCCCATGGATTTAGCAGAGCTGAGATCAGAGCAGCATCTGGAATGAGAGACTCCAACTTAAGAGAGAAGGAACCCATAAGTGGGAGGAAATATTTGCAAATCATATACCTGAGAAAAGATTTGTATCCAGAAGATACAACGAATACTTACAACTCAATAATAAAAAGACAAATAACCCAATTAGAAACTGGGCAACGGATCTAAATAGACATTTCTTCAAAGAATTTATCCAGTAGCCAGTGTGTGAATTATATCTCAATAGAGCTGTGTAAAAAAAGAAAGAAGAAAACAGATGGGAAATAAAGAAGGAATGAAGCCAGAATATCATCTTTTCATTCATGATGCAGTGACAGGATGAAGCCAGGAGGACCCAGGCTGAAGTAGGGGTGGGTGACAAGTGGGACCTTATCAGGAGTATGGAGGCACAAGCAGGAGACTAGACAAAGATGGCAAGTCAGTGAGATCTTTTAACAGTTAGTTATCCTTGTCCCATTGGGTGGCTGCGCCTGTCTTAAAGTGACACTTGCATTGTAATGACACTCCCATCTCCCTCAACTGCAGCAGGGTGGGGTCCTCTTATGGAAAAGCTCCTCCCACTCTCGCCCACCTCCGCCTCACCCCTGCCTTCCAAGAACAGGCTTCACTTATAATAATAGCTACATTAGTGGCAGGCAACTGGGATAAACTCTTTAAAAACATTTTTTACTATAGAAGATTTCAAACATGTACAAAAATAGGATGGTATAATGAACCCCCATGTACTCATGCTTCAGCTTCAACAGCTATTGATGTTTTGCTAATCTTGTTTCATTTATGCACCCCACCACCACCATATGCTAAGCTCTCTACTTATGCATATATTATCTTGTTGAATCCTCACAGCAAGCCCATGATGTAGGTGCTCTGATTATCCCCACTTTTCAAACTAAGGCCCAGAGAGGTGAAGTCACTTGCCCAAGGAAGTGGCAATGTTGGAATTCGAACCCAGGACCATCTGATTTCAGACCCTGTGTTTTTATGCTATCCCCAGCTGTGTGCAGCAGAAGGATAGAGAAGGATATCCCCATCCCCGCCACCAGCAACCCTCAATCCAACACCTGCTCTCTTTGACCCACCTTGCAATGAGCACTGACCCAGGGAGCACTTATTTTTTCCCCACCTTTATTGAGATATAATGGACATAGAACCTTGTGTAAGCTTAAGGTGTCCAACACGATGATGTGATACATGTGTATGCTGTTAGCCTTGTGAGTGTGTGTGGTGAGAACATCTAAGATCTACTCCCTTAGCAACTTTCAAGTGCACAACACAGTTATTATGGTTAACTGTAGTCGCTGTGCTGTACATTAGATCCCCAGAATCTCTTGATCTTTTAACTGGAAGTCTGTACTCTTTGACCACTTTCACCATTTCTCCCACACCCCTGCCCCTGGCAACCATGAACCTACTCTCTTTTTCTATGAGTTCAGGTTTTTTAAGATTCCACATATAAGTGAGATCACACAATATTTGTCTTTCTCTGTCTGGCTTATTTCAGTGAGCATAATGTACTCAAAGCCCATCCACATTGTTTCAAGTGGTAGGATTTTTTCTTTCCTATGGCTGAATAATATTCCATTATATGTGTAATAGATGTGTATATACACATATATATCACATTTTCATGTATACATACATATATTAACACATTTTCTTTATTGGTTCATCCATCAATGGACACTTAGGCTGTTTCCATGTCTTGGCTATAGTAAATAATATTGCAAAGAACATGAAGATGTTCTTGTTGAGATAGTAATTTCATTTCCTTTGGATATACACATAAAGTGGGATTGCTGGATCATAAGGTGGTTCCATTTTTTTAAAACTTTTTAAAAAATTTTTTATTTATTATTGAGAGACAGAGACAGTGTATGAGCATGGAAGGAGCAGAGAGAGAGGGAGACACAGAATCTGAAGCAGACTCCAGGCTCTGAGCTGTCAGCACAGAGCCCGACGCGGGGCTCAAACCCATGAACTGTGAGATCATGACCTGAGCTGAAGTTGGATGCTTAACTGACTGAGCCACCAAGGAGCCCCAGTTCCATTTTTTAGAAGTTTATTTATTGAGAGAGAGAGAGAGAGAGAGAGAGAGAGAGGCAGAGAAAGGGGGAGAGAGAGAATCCCAAACAGGCTGCACACTAAGAGTGGAGCCCAACACAGAGCTTGAACTCAAACCACAAGATCGTGATCTGAGCCAAAATCAAGAGTCAGACGTTCAACCAACTGAGCCACCCAGGCACCCCAGAGTAGTTTCATTTTTAATTTTTTGAGGACTCTCCATACTGTTTTCCATAGTAGCTATACCATTTATACTGGTTTTCCTTTTCTCTGCATCCTTACCAACACTTGTTATCTCTTGTGTTTTTATAACCGCCATTCTAACAGGTGTGAGGTGATATACCTCATTGTGTTTTGGTTTGCATTTCCCTGATGGTTAATGATGGTGAGCACCTTTTCTTTAGAAAAATGTCTCTCCAGATCTTTTGCCCATCTTGAGATTGGATTATTTGTTTTGTTGCCATTGAGTTGTATGAATTCCTCATATATTTTGGATATTAACATCTTATCAGATATACATTTTGCAAATATTTTCTATCATTCCATAGGTTGCCTTTTCATTTTGTTGATTGTTTTTTTCACTGTGCAGAGGCTTTTAGATTTGATGTAGCCCCATTTGTTTGTATTTGCTTTTCTTGCTTGTGGTTTTGATATCATATCCAAAAAATCATTGCCAAGACCAATGCCAAGGAGCTTTTCTCCTATGTTTTATTTTCTAGCAGCTTTATGGTTTCAGGTCTTTAATCTATTTCAAGTTAATTTGGGGGACTGGTGTAAGGTGGGAGTCTGATTTCATTCTTCTGCATGTGAATATCCAGTTTTTCCAACACCATTTATTGAAGAGACTATCCTTTCCCCATTGAGTATTCTTAGCTCCCTTGTCAAATACTCGTTGACCATAGATTGTTGGGTTTATTTCTGAGCTCTCAACTCTGTTCCATTGGTCTATTTTTATGCCAGTACCATACTGTTTTGATTATAGTTTTGTAACATACTTTGAAAGCAAGCAACATGATGCCTCCAGCTTTGCTCTTCTTTTCCAGAATTGGTTTTGGGTTTTCAAGGTCTTCTGTGGTTCCATATGAATTTTAGGATTGTTTTTTCTATTTCTTTTTTTAAAAAAGTCATTAGAATCTTGATAGGGACTGCATTGTATCTACAGGTTGCTTTGGATAGTATGGACGTTGTAACAATATTAATTCTTCCAATCCCTGAGCATGGAATACCTTTCCATTTGTTTGTGTCTTCTTCAATTTCTTCCATCAGTGTCTTACAGTTTTTGTTGTACAGATCTTTCACCTCCTTGTTTAAATGTATTCCTCAGCATTTTATTGTTTGTAATGCTATTGTGAGGGGGATTATTTTCTTTATTTCTTTTTCAAAGAGTTTGTTGTCAGTGTATAGAAATGCAACCGATGTTTCTGTGTTGATTTTGTTCCCGGCAACTTTGCTGGATTTGTTTATTCTAACAGGTTTTTTTTTTTTTTTTCTGGAGACTTTAAGGCTTTCTGGGCATCCCATTTTTCAAAACATCCTATGTTAATGATGTAGAAACTGAGACTCAGAGTAGTTAAATAACACACCCGGGGTCACAGCTAGAATTCACAATCTGGACTCCATTCAAAGTCTGCCTAACTCCAAAGCCTGGGATCTTCCTAGCACAAGATATTGCTTCTGCTGTTCAGCCCCTGAAACAGCCCTAAGCACTGGTTGGTGCAATACCTAATAGAGAAGAAACAGAGAAGGAAAAGAAAGATCAGATTATGCACTTCAGCGCCTATAGCTTCTTCCCCACCTTAACTGCTATGCCCCCACCTGAGTGTATATGTGATGTGCGGCTGCCTATATGGAGGTGGGGAGTGACCATGGGCATCTGCGTGTGTCTCTGGATGTTTGTGTGTCTGTGAACATGTGGTGCGTGCTATCATTGTAGCATGTGCCGATATGTCTGTGTGATATGTGTGTGTATATGGGGGTATGTGTAACGTAAGTCCTGTGTTGGTATGTGTTTGTGTGTGTGTGAGAGGTTGCGATATATATGGAGATCTGTTTGTGTGGAGTGGCATGGGCTTGTGGGCTATGATGTGTGCTGTGTGTATGGGGGGGGGGGGCGGTGCGTGATGTGTGGCATAGCGTGTGTTCCAGGAGAGGAGATCCAGGGACTGGTCTCGGGCGTGTTTTCCCTCCTCGAGCATCCCAGCATCTTGCTGACACTGATCTGGGTCTGAGAACGTCTTTCCTGAATAAACATGATGTCATTTCCATTCCATCCAGCCTGCGCCGGGACAGCTGCTGTCAGCATCACTGAGGGAAATGCCACCTCGGCCCTGACAGCTGCCACTTGGCACACTTTGTAGAGAGCTTCTCCGGGAAGAAAAAAACCAGCCAGTCATGCAGATGCTATTTAAAGTATGTTGCATCTTGATGAGAAATGTAGAGGAAGCTAAAGTGTGCTGCAGGGATGGCTCGGGACCCCGGGCTGGGGGGAGGGGGAGACTTGGGTGTCTATCGCACAGGTTCCATGTATCTCGAGCTAAGTCTAGCCTTACGTCCCATTTTACAGATGACGAAACTGAGGCCCAGAAAGGGGAAGGGGCTTGTCCAAGATCAAAGAGCAAGTCAGAGTCACAGAACATGAGAGCCAGAAGTCACAGTCAAAATTTTCAAATGTAACTCCTGCAATGCATCAATGGGGAAACGTTGGCCCAGAAGAGAGAAGCAATGTGCCCCAGTTCATGCAGCGAATCAACGGCAGAATATAATCCAGTTCTCAGGGATGAGTATTTAACCTTTGGCTGGAACACACCGAGAGCTTCTGTCTTGCATACAGTAGGAGCTAAACAAATACTTGCTAAATGAGACTTGCGTTGCTTTGGATGACTTGGAAATGCATTGAATTGTCCTTATCCTGTCCCTGCCTTTCGCACTCAGGAATATCACATTGCTTGCTATGCAGCTGCCTCTAGACCTTCCAACATCCTGGAATTGTTTTCTACTCCATCAGGGAGTATATATGATGTGCCTGGTCAGGTCAGGGGACTTCTTACTCCTTTAACTGAGTGTTATGCAAACGATGGCTTGAGTTTGACTCCACCTGGCTGACTTCTCCCCGTTCAAACTCCTTTCAGTGACATTCAAAGCTTTTCATCACCTGGTCTCTTTTCACTTTCCATGCTTTTCCCATGAATCCTATAATTTCTCATTCTCCCAGAGTAAACTATGCTCTTTCATACTTCCATATGCTTCTGCATATGCTTTTGCCTAGAACGACCTTTCCCTGCCTGTCAAACTCCTACTCATCCTTCAAGGCCCCACTCTAATATCATGGAACAGGTAGGGGACCTGTTCTTGGACTCACAGCCTCATGGACATCCTTTGGTCATAAACCTCACTACAATGAGTTATATTTGACGATCTGACTCCTTTATAAGATCAAGAGCCATCAGGCAGTAACAGAGGCTGAGCAGAGTCCGTATCTCCAGCATCCAACTCAAAGCCTGAAGTAGAAAGGTCTTGAAGAAATGTTTATTGAGTGAATGTCCTGCACAATGACCTACTGATGGACCATGGCAGAAACTCTGGCCCAAAAGGCTAGGATAGCCCTGAAGAAGTGAAAGGAAAGAATGACACCAGCATGGCATTGTATTCCAGGTCAAATGAAGAGGTCAACCTCTAGCAATTCATAAAATTCAGCCAATTGTGTCTTTGAGATCTTACTTCTCCCCTTTCATGGCCCCCGTCTGACTCCATTCTCACACTTGTCTTGCACCTCACCAATACCTAGAACATCTTCCAGGCTGCTTGTCTCTTGATGGAGCAAGGCTCTAGAGTGACCTCTTATTTCTCCCTTAGCTTCCAGAAAAATTCCATTACTCTCATTGAGATGGATTGTCTTGGATGTTCGGAAAGCAATCTGACTTATAATTCAAATATAACAAAATAGAAATAGAATACGATCAAAACTTGAGCATTCAAGTGAAAACCGAGTTTGACAACCGCCTTATACTTAAAGACTAACGAGATGTTGTCAAGTGCAGCTTTCTGATGTTGTATATCAAGACGTGTCAATATTTGGAAGCTCTGCACAATACAGTCAACCAATATTTTCCAAATGACAATGAGTTATAATATAAAACTATGCAAAAGCTCCATTCAAGATGCAAGATATCAACTATACTCAAATTTTCAAAATCGAAATTAAAAAAATAGACGTATTTTATTTTAAAAATGCAAAATAGACCAGTGGATTTTTATGAAGCAGAATATGAAAAACTCACTGCTATGATTCAGAGTAAACATTGCAACGAGCTTTTTAGAAACTACTACTTCTCGGGGCGCCTGGGTGCCTCAGTCAAGCAGCTGTGTCTTGATTTCTGCTCAGGTCATGATCTCGCAGTTCGTGAGTCTAAGCTCCGCATTGGGCTCTGTGTTGACCTTGTGGAGTCTGCTTGGGATTGTCTCTCTCTCCCTCTCTCTCTGCCCCTCCCCTGCTCTCTCGCTCGCTCAAAATAAATAAATAAACTTTTAAAAAACTACTACTTCTCAAATTTTAGTGTAGTATCGAAGAATATATCTATAGTTATCTGAAAAAACTATTAAAATTCTCCTCCTTTTCCCAACTACTATTTGCATGAGATCAGAGTTTTCTTACATACTTCAACCAAAACAACATATCACAATAGATAGAATGCCAAAAACAAATGTAAGAATCTAATTTTCTTCTATTTTTTTAATGTTTATTTATTTTCAAGAGAGAGAGAGAGAGAGAGAGAGAGAGAGACAGAGTATGAATGGGGGGAGGGGCAGAGAGACACACACACACACACACACACACACACAGAATCCCAAGAGACTCAGAGAAATGCAGTGTCTTTGCCCAAGGTTCCAGCGGGAAGGTGCAAAGCTGGGATTTGAGCCAGGCTTATTCAGTTACAGAACTTGCCTTCTTTCTGCCCCTCTCTGGTGAGCCAGTGTGTACGTCCATCCACGCATACAATCCTCATGCAATCACTCGTTGGAAGTGCTTTATTTGTTTCAAGTCACCCTGTGATAGTTACTTGAGATGCACTTCATAATTTGGAATGAGGCTTGTTCAGATTTCTTAGATACAGAAAATTTCTAGTGCATTTAGAGGGTGGGGGGGAAATTATGAATGCCAGGATAAAATACCAGGACTATTTTTGGTCTCTCGAGCAATGGATTGATTCAGAAGGACTCAAATAAATTAGCTTTCTTACATTGAGTGATTCATTTGCTGCAAGACAAAATTTTCATACTATTTATCTTAGTTTGGAGTCTTCGAGACAACTATTTGGGTGCAAATAGTTTATTTGAGAGATGGTCCCAAGGAGGATGGTGAAGGAGCAGGGAAGCGGGTCAGAGAAAGGAACAAAGCCGGTAACGGTGCATTACTGCAGGGTTGACCACCGTGGGCAGTCTGGGCTTAGTCCACCTGGGGATCTTCAAGCAAGGGCATGGAACATGCCTCAAAGGGTCAGCTGAGGGGCAAGAAGCTGGGGGATTCATCCACCAGTTCCATCCCCTCATTGCTGAGGATTGCTGCTAGGGCAGCAACTCTCCAGCATTTCCCCGTGCCCACAGGTGGGCAGAGCATGACCAGAGAACAGCCTCAGGTAGAGAGAGCAGGCTCCCAGCTTGTAGGGAATTGTCTGCCTGTGACCTTGGGATAAGCTGAAGGGACATGGAGAGGCCGCTGATAGCATGTGCCCAACAGCCACACCTTTCATCCCTTTATTCAATAAATCCTTACAGGAGCCCCTGTGTGTGTGCCAGATCTTGTCCCAGGCCCTGGAGCTACAGAGACGATCGACCAGCACAAGCCCCGCCCTCATGAAGTTACCCATGGGCTGGCCCTTCACGCCCACACTTCCCTGAAGCAGGAGAGTAGATCGGGAGGCTTTCTTAGTAGAAACAGATACTGTTGAATAGCGGATAACAAGCATATAGAAGCAGAAAGACTCTTCTTTCCTTTTGTCTTTTTTTTTTTTTTTTAAGAGAGAGAGAACGCAAGTAGGACAGAGGCAGAGGAAGAGGGAGAGAGAGAATCTCAAGCAGGCTCTATGCCTAGCACAGAGCCTGACTCGGAGCTCGATCTCACAACTGTGAGCTCATGACCCAAGCTGAAATCAGGAGTCGGACACTGAACCTACTGAGACACCCAGGTGCCTCTTTTTTCTTTCTTTCTTTCTTTCTTTCTTTCTTTCTTTCTTTCTTATGGTGCCACCATGGGCCTCTGACTGGCATATAAAAGCAATGAGTACCATTTTTGCTGTCCCTGTTTTGGGACAGTTTATACTTTGCTGCCCCTGTTATAGGACACTTTGCACACATTATGTCATTTAATTCAAACAACCCTGCTGGTCGGGAACTGTGAGCCCCATTTTACAGATGGAAAATTGAGGATCAGAGAGATGCAGTGAGTTTATCAAAGACATAGCAGCTTAAAACCAAAGTCAATATCAATCCACCATCCTGGTTCTTTCTCCCCGCCACACCGTGGAAGGGAAGAGTGAAGAGGGGAACAGTGAGCAGGAGTGGGGAGAAGAGAGAAAGTGGGGAAAGGAAGAAGAAGGAAAGGAGAGAAACAGGGGTAGAAGAGGGAGAGCCTGTGGGGACAGAGCTTCGTGTTACCTAACACGTGTCTTCATCCATATTAGGAAAAATCACCCCTCTGAGCCATCGCAGCCCTACAAGCTTAGCTGCAAGGAACACATTGTGTGTAAAAAAAAAAAAGAAAAAAAAAAGATGTCCCTTCCTACTGATGGATGAAGCTCTTCCCAGGGCATGAGGTTTGGCAAGAAGAATGAGGGCTGGATTTCGGGCCTTCTTTTCCCCTTGCTTGGTCCCCCTGAGCAGGAAGGTGAATCAGAAGAGCAAAAAGGCCAGTTTGTATTGATTCAAGAGAAGCAGGAGAGCTCCTAACAGAGGCAATCTTTGCAGGTCCCACAGGCAGAATCGTGAAGGCACTCGGTGTCTAGAGGTGATAGGAGAGCACTCAACAGAGAGAAACCTGACTTCCTCCTATCATTCACACTTCCATCTTTTGCCCATCTTGTTCATCTACCCAAACTTCCACCACTCCTTCATGCTTCTGCCTCCTTCCATCTGCACATCCATCCACGCATCGATTCAGTCACTGCAAAAACCCTTTGAATCCACTCTGTACAAAAGTCTCCGTTGGATTCTGGGCAGAGGTAGTCAAGCAGGCACATCTTCCAGACCTTCAACGAGATGCAAACAATAGACACTAGGAACCAAAGGAGAAAAGTAGAGAGAGGAGGTATGGGGGTGGGGAAGAGAGAGGACGAGGGAGAGGGAAAGGGAAAGAGAGAGAGGTCACAGTCGAAGAGGAATTGTGTGAAAACAGGAAGAGAGGGGAAAACTACATGCAGGAGGTAACTGGTCTAGGCTTTGAAGACGGGGTAGAATTTATTAGGGAAATGCAAGTCATCAAAACCACAACGAGATACCACCTCACATGCATCCCCTTATGATAGCTACTATGCAAAAAAATAAAATAAAATGACAAGTATTGGAGATGATGTGGAGAAACTGGAACCCTTGTGCACCGTTTGTGGGAATGTAAAATGGCACAGTCACAATGGGAAACAGTAGGCAAGTTCCTCAAAAAAATTGAAAATAGAATTAGCATATGATCCAGCAGTCCCACTTCTGGCTGTATACCCCAAGTAATTGAAAGCAGGCTCTCAAAAAGATATTTTAACACTCATGGTCATAGCAGCATTGCTAACGGTAGCCCAAACGGGGAAGCAATCCAAGTGTCCACTGAGGGATGAATGGATAAAGAAAGTGTGTTATGTGCATACAATGAAATATTATGCAGCCTTAGAAAGGAAGGAAATTGAGACACGTGCCACGAAATGGGTGAACCTTAAGGACATTAAGGTAAGCAAATAATCCAGTCCCCCCCAAAAATACTGTATGATTCCACTCAACATGATGTACTACAGCAGTCAAATTCTTGGAGACAGATAGTAGAATGGTGTTGCCAGGGGCTGTGGGGGGAGAAAGGAGCGGTGAGTTGTTGTTTAACGAGCACAGAGTTTGGGATGTACAAGATGCAAAGAGTTCCGGGGATTGGTGGCACAGAGATGTGAATGTATTTAACACCTACTGAATGTACACGTATCCACGGTTAAGAGAGCAACTAAGGAAACAGGAAGGGCACCTGTGGCTGCTCCTCCCTGAGTGGATGGCAAATGACCACGTGGCACCCGGAACTGAAGGATGCATTCTGAGCACTTGCCAGTCCCCCCATCCCTGGGGACAAATCAAACAAGTGGAGAGGCTGATGGCACAGCTGAAGCCTTGCGAGCAACTAGGCAGAGACCAGGACCAGCTGGGACTTGGGGGCTAATGTCGATGACATAGCCTTCGTCTTTATAGACTAGTGAAGTCCAAGGTGGCCAGGCTGCCCTTACACTTCTGATCCAAATATATCTATTAAAATTAAAAATGTGTATGCTCTTTGACCTAGCGGTGACGCTTGTAGGTATTCATCCTACAGAAATACAAGAGACCAAACATATATGTTTATAAGGATGTTCATTGCAGTGTTGCTTATAACTTGGCAAGATTAGAAACAACTTAAACGTCCCTCATTAAGGGGAGGGGGTGAAATTTATTCTGAGACATCAGTACCATGGAAGACTGTGCAGCAATTTTGTCTAAATGAAGTCGTTACAGATAGGGTACAACGATCACGGCATATCGTTATACGAAAACAAGAAAGTTGCAAAAGAATGTGCATGGAATGATGACGCCATTTTTTTAAAAAGTCATTACTACTGCAGATCTTCATTTTGCATAGAAAAAGCTGTCTAGAAGATTAGACAGCAAAATATTCACAGAGATTTCTCTTGCCAGGCAAAGCCACGGGGAAACATTTGCTTACTATATTAGTGTCCGTAGGCAGTCTATGCAGTGGGTAATAAGAACCAACACTACAGTCTCACTGCCCAGGATGGGACAGCGCCCCGTTGCAACACCAACAAGCAGAGTGACCTCTGCAAGGCGTTCGACAGTCGTCCATCCCCTTCTCTATAAAGTGGGAATGATGGTTACTTATCTCAGGGAGGGGTGAGGACTAAAATGAGCCGGTGGACCCAGAGGCTGCAAATCGTAGAGGTTCAACATTGACGGTTTGTGCCAGGCAGACCCAACAGGTTGGATCCCCTGTTCCACTGCTCAGAAGCCTTGGGCAAGTCACTTAACCTCTGTATCTCGATTGTCTCATGCATCAGATGAGCATGAACTTAACTACCTTAGTACAACAGCTTTTAAAAACAACTACCTTATAAACTACGGTTTATACAGTTTATATATATAAACTGACATATAGTAAGTACCCAACACACGTTGTTTGGTATATGGTTGTGTGATATTTGCATTTTTATGATGTATATGCATTTTATCTTTTTCAACCCCTTTATCGAGACATATTTTTACATATTATAAAATTCACACATTTCAAGTGTATAATACAACAATTTTTAGCAACTTTACCGACCAGTGTAAACATCACCATAAATCAGTTTTCAGACAATTTCCTTCTCCATGAGGTTCCTCGTGCCTGTTTACTGCTGATCCCCATTCACAGCACTCTGACCACAGGCATCCACTCTTCTTTCTGTCTCTATATTTTTGCCCTTTCTGGTCATTTCATATCAACGGAATCATACAATATGTGGTTTCTTATATCTGGCATGTTCCACTCAACATCGTGTTTCTAAGGTTTGTCCATAATATGATATGTGCCTGTCATTTGTTCCCTTATTTGATGAATACTATTCCATTGTACGGATATACCACATTCCGTCTGTCTGCTCACCAGTCAATGAACATTTCAGTTGGCTACAATTTTGGGCTATTATGAATCGTGCTGCTAGGAGCATTCATGTACGAGTCTTTGTGTAGACATCATACATTTTCATTTATCTTGGGTAGAAGATGCCTAGGTGTGAATTTGCCGGGTCTTATAGTAAGTGCACCTTTAACTTTTTGAGGGACTGCCAAACTATTTTCCAAAGTGGCTGCATCATTTTACACTCCCCCCAGTGCTATATGAGCATTCCCGCTGCTCCACATCCTCGTCAACACTTGCTATTATCTGTTTTGTTTATTTTAGCCATTGTAGTAGGTGTGAAGCGGCATCTCCTTGTGGCTTTAGTTTGCATTTCCCTAATGACTAGACTGCATTTTACTTTTGTAATCAGAAAACAGGCGTGCCCAGGTGGCTCAGGTGTTTAAGCGTCCGACTTCGACTCAGGTCATGATCTCACGGTTTGTGAGTTCGAGCCCCACGTCGTGCTCTGTGCCGACAGCTCAGAGCCTGGAGCCTGCTTCGGATTCTGTGTCTCCCTCTCTCCCTGCCCCTCCCCCCTCTCAAAAATAAATAAACATTATAAAAAATAAGAAAACAAAAAGAGTTTGGATGAGTAACCATTCCTCTCTAGTGAGTGAAAGCTCTCCCTGCCCCTTTCCTGCCTCTCTCATTCCTGTCCCACCTCAACATGGACAAACACCCCCCCATCTGCCTGGGGGAGGAGGCCAGAGCAGACCCAGCGATATCAGCACCTGTTCTCCAGCAAAGGAAACCTGACAGCTTGGCTGTTGAATATAATGGGACCCTCTGTCCTGCCCCAGACTATCTCCTCCCCCTGCACACCTGCCCAGACTTACCCAGGGGTAGCCTAGGGCATACCATCTTACGAAGGTCACAGGAAAGGAACAAACCACAGGGACTACGCGGGGTGTCCAGATGGAGGGTTTAGCCCACCTGCCTCCCTCCCTCCACTCAGGGCCAGGAACAAGCTCTAGACGTGAGAGCAGGTCAACCCACAGCTGCCTGGGCCCAACCTGAGTTGCAGGGCTCTCCACAGGGTGCTCACGAGGGACCTGGAAACTGGGTGATAAAGGTTGGGTCCTTCCCTGGTGTCCGGAAGGATGCCTGGCACTGAATAGTGGCACTGTGCCCCAGTACCTGTGTGCACATGCAGGGTATGGTTTAGCGGTCAAGGGCACAAGTTTTGGAGGCAGACACCATATCAAACCCCAGCACTGGGCTCTAAGGAAACAGAGAAGCCCCCACAGTGTAAGGAGTCAGTCACTAACCCTCACAAACCAGGGTGACGAGTGCCGTGACAGGACGTACAAGGGACCTGGGGTTGAGGGGAGCAGCCAGAACAACAGTTTGCCGAGGGCCCTCCCATGCTGGGCAGAGGCCTGAATGTGCCTGATCCTCCCTGGGGCCTTGTGACGTATGCGAGGGAGAAGTTATCTAAACCGACCTGCACTTAACCGGTTTGCGGGACTGATGGCTACCCTCCCTTCCCCGGTGGAAACACACTGACACTGCCCACCAAGGCTGACGGCTCACCTTCTACAGCCTTCTCCACCCTGCCTGAGCTCTGCTCCCACTGGCTGAGCTGTGAGCTACCAGAATCTGCAGAGTTTGTCTCCAGTAAGGAGTGGCCAATTTGCGTTGATTGTTATAATTATGTAATTTAGCTAAATAAAACAAGAAGTGAAATCTGACTGTGAGAGAGAGAGAGAGAGAGGAAGTAATGTTTTGAGAACAACTAAGTCCGATGCTTTGGAAATAGGCAATAAAGACGGATTGCTAAAATTAGATCTGTTGCTGTAGTTCGGGGGAAGATGTAGGGTGGGTGGGAGGGAATAATAACAATGTAGAATTACAAATTCAGACGGCTTCACAAGGGTTCTAACGATCCATTTAGAAAGAAAAAGGGGCTGGAAATCTTTCGCAGGGCTCTGTGGCCGCAGGCAAACAGGCACAGGAAAACTCCAGCCAGAGGATTCGAACCCAGGGCAGCAGCTCCAGCCCGCTGTGATTATTTTATGTTACAATAAAGTGTTTAAAGTATTTATAAATCCATTATAGTGACTACCTTTCTCAGCCAACCTTTCGATTACGTAATCAACTTGTTTTGTTTTGTTTTTAATGTTTATTTATTTTGAGAGAGAGAGCACGCGAGAGCACACTCGAGCAGGGAGGGGCAGTGGGAGAGAGAGAGACAGAGACAGAGACAGAGAATCTCAAGCAGGCTCCACGCTGTCAGTGCAGAGCCCCACTTGCAGCTCGATCCCACAAGCCACGAGATCACCACTTGAGCCGAAATCAAGAGTCAGACACTTAACCGACTGAGCCACCCGGGTGCCCCGCTAATCAACTACTTGTTAGCTGAGAGGTTTCTACTGGGTTATTATTATGCCCATTTCACAGACGAGGAGAGTAACGCAGGAGAAGCAAAGTACCTTGTTTAAGGCCACACGGCCAAGAAATGCTGGTATTGGAACCCAGGCCTGAGCAGCTCCTGAGCCAAGATCCTCCCGCCCCTCACACGGCCTCTCGTGGGTGGGGGTACTGAGTGTGAACCGGAGACTGTGTGAGTGTGGGTGTGAGAATGGGTGTGTGGAGGGTGGTGTGGTGACAGTGTCTGCAGGCGACAGTGTGATAGTGTAAGTCCTGGGCATATGTGTATGTGTGTAGATGAGTGTGTGTGTGTGTGTGTGTGTGTGCGTGTGCACGCACATGTTCCTGACACGGTCTCGGTGCCAGCCTGGCCCACCTCCTCAAGTTTCCTCTGATAAGTCCGGGTCCCGGCAGCATGGCCTCCATAGGGGCGCCTGCCCCGTGCAGAGACGCGTCTAAATAACCCTGGCAGAGGGAGCCTCAGGGATCTGGGACCCAAGGAGAACACTTGGACATAAGTGATCAGGGCACAGCCCAGAAAGGGCCCCACCTCATCTGCCCTCCTGGCCCCAAGCGGTCAGAAGGTGGTCGGCCCTGCCCAGTCCTACACCCCAAGGAGGGCCCAGCCATATTGGTAATGTCAAGCCCTGCCCCCTCCTCAGCCCAAAGAGGCTGCCCACCTGGGCCTGCTGAGGACCTCCACCTTTCCAGCCGGCAGCCTCACCCTTTTCCAGGGGCAGTGGGCCTGGCTTCTGCATGGGAAACCTGAGGGCTCAAAGGACCTCCAATTTGGAACCCCTACGCTGTGCCATTTTTCCTGGGGATACGTGGGTTCCAGGGCACATCAGGATGGTGCAGGAGAAAAGCCAGGCAGCCTGGGTTGAAATCAGCACTACTCACTCAGGGAGGCTTGGGCAACCCGGGCACTTGCCCTTTCCACAGCTCGTTCTCTGCATCTGTTCAATGGGAGCGGGGGCACCCCCTTGTGAAAGGCAGGGAAAAGCTCACACTCAGGACTCTCTAGGTCCAAGCTCTTGTTCTGACACTTGCTCGCTGTGTGAGCTTGGGTAAGTGACTTAACCACCCTGTGCTTCAGTTTTTCTCATGTATAAGAAGGGACTGATAATAGTACCTATTTATTCGTAGTTATGAAGGTAAAATGAATTAATGTATGTAAAAACTTAGAATAAACATGCAAGACACATAAATCTGCAGCTGTTTGTTATTGTGATTATCATCATTATAATCATTATGTTTAACATTGCAGAGTTTAGGTGAACGTGAAATTAAATGCACTCAGCACAGTGCCCATAGGAGCCCGGGACATCTTGGCTGCCCCTCCCAGCCTGGGGAGAAGGCGGGGGAAGACACATGAGGAGAGACCTGGGAACGTCCCAGTTTCTGTACCAGCCTCTCCTATACTTTCTAGGACACGAACGTCCTTCCCACATGCTCACTACTGTCCGCTATGCGTGTATTTCCTGTCTCCTACCTTGTTTAGGCTAATAACAGACTTCAGCGGGGTTCTCGCCCCCATTTTCGAGATGAGATAACTGAGAAAGTTTCCAGGGTGTTTTACTGCCACCCAGAGGTCAGGATCCCAGAACATTCGAGTCAGAAAGAGCCTCAAGGCTCCCCGATCCCAGGAGTGGTTTCATCTCCCATGCCGCTGGGGCGGACTGGCCCTGGAGGCCTGCTTGAGGCTATGTGGGACCTCAGACAGAAAAGGTGCTGTGATTGATCAGCGAGGTGTTCCATGAACACAGAAGTGTTATTGGTCATCCCGTTCTCACCCATCCCCCTAACTTAGTGTATGACTTAGAGATGGGAGCCACTTGCCCATGGTCTCAAAGGACATAGATGGTGCCCAGTGGAGACAGACACTGCCCAGGCCAGGTTCTTCCCCCCATCTGGCACTGGATCATTCCTGCTTTCTCGGGGAGAAATTTTCTTGGTGCTTCCTTCCCCATCTGTGATTTTTCTAGGAATTAACTTATGCAGAGTGGACTGAGAAGCTTGTGGGAGGCTGCCCCTGCCTCTGCCCAGGCTCCTGCCAGATCCCGATGAGCCTCATGCCCCTGTAGCCTCCCACTCTGGGGCTGTCGGTTATCCGGAAACTTCAGGAGCGGTATGAACAAAGTAGGTCTCTGATATACCGTCAAGCTGTCCTTGTCACCCAAGTCACTGGGTGCAGACCCAGCAAGCCTGCCCCCACCATGCCACAAGAATGTGTACAGCAGCAGAAGGTGCCAGCAAGGCAGCCAGAGCAAACAGGAACACGGGAAATACACAGAGATGCGCATATCCCTTAAGCAAAGATGCGAAATTCACATATGTGCATGATTCATATATGGTCACACATACACAGTCAGGAGTAACAGAGAACCCAGAGAATATAGCGTAACAAAACCCACACACACCTGCTACCCTGAGTTAATACGTGGATGCAATGAATCATTTTTGCTTTAGACGGTTTTTATGAAAGAAACCGATGTTGAAGACTTTTAAATTGAAGTCCTTTATGATACCCCTCCCCAGCCCTATTTCCCTTCCTTATGCAGAAGCAACCACCATCAAGAATTTGGTATGTCTCCTCCCCAGGCCGTTTTTTAAAACCCACAAACAATACATAGTATTGTGTGAGTTTTAAAATTTTGCGCAGATGATGTCATGTTATACTTAGCATTTTCCAACTTACTTTATGTATGAGTTTCCTAAGGCTGCTCTAACAAAGTGCCACAAGCCAGGCGGCTCGAAACAACAGAAGTTTATTCTCTTGCAGTTTCGGAGGCAAGAAGTCTGAAATCAAGTGTTGGCAGGACTGTGCTCCTCTGAGGTTCTGGCCTCTTGTGATGCCCAGTGGTTGGCTGTCAGTCCTTGGCTTCCCGCTGCATTTCTCCAGCCTCTGCTTTTGTCATTATGTGGCCATCTCCCTCTGTGTCTCCGCCTTCACCTGGCATTCTCCCTTTTGAGCGTGTCTGTGTCCAAATATCCCTCTTCTTATAAGGTCACCGGTGATATTGGATTAGGGCTCACCCTAATGACCTCACTTTAGCTTGATTGCATCTGCAGACACCCTGTTTCCAAATAAGGCCACGCTCATAGGTAGGACCTCAACATATCTTTCAGGGCGACACAATTCAATCCGTAACACTTTTTTTTGTAATTTTTTTTTTTAACGTTTATTTTTGAGACAGAGAGAGACAGAGCATGAACGGGGGTGGGTCAGAGAGAGGGAGACACAGAATCCGAAACAGGCTCCAGGCTCTGAGCTGTCAGCACAGAGCCCGACGCGGGGCTGGAACTCACGGACCGTGAGATCATGACCTGAGCCGAAGTCGGACGCTTAGCTGACGGAGCCACCCAGGTGCCCCTCCGTAACACTTTTAAAAATCAAAATTATACTCTTTAATGTTTATCCAGTGTTGATAGATGTAAGGCAAGGCCCTCTAGTGTACAGTATGATGTTCTCTTTTATAAATAGGTAATACCGATTTATTTAATTACTCTGTTGAGAGATTCGCGAGTTGTGTCCTAGTTTAATATCCATGACATTTCCTTGACCACCGTGCAGGGATTTCTCTGGGGTGCATTCTGGGGAGCAGAACGGCTGGCCACTTGGTATGCATATTTCCAACTTGCGTAAGTTACTGTCAAATTGCAGTATTTGAGAGTTCACATTTTCCCACATCTTCACCAACACTTAATAGCGTCAAGCTTTGAACCTTTGCCAATCGATGGGTGTGAAATGGAATCTCTGCTGTTTAATGTGCATTGCTTCGAAGCAGTGAGGTTAAGTGTCTTTCGTATGCTTATTCACCATTCCTGCTTCCTTTTTTTGAGAATCGTTCATAGCCTTTACCCGTTTTTCTATTGGTTTGTCTTTCTCTTATTGATTTATGAGAGTTCTTTACATATGTGGACATTAGTCCTACGTATGCTGCAAATGTCTTCCCGCAGACTCTTGGTCAGATTTTAACTTTGCAAAGGGCCTTTTACTGCACTACAGTATTGGATTTGGTTGAGCCTAAAGCAAATAATATTTTCCTTTATGATTTCTGGCTTTTATAATTTACTCCTTTCCTATCCCAAGTCGTAAAAAAATTCTCCTATTTATTCTCTACAAACTTTTAAGATTGTTTTTCACATCTAAGGCCTTAATTCATTTTGCTTATTTTGTGTATATTGTGAGATAGGGCCGGATTTCATTTTTTCCCATACAGAAAGCTTCTCCAACCCCCATTTTTTTATAGTCCATCCCTTCCCCTCACAGATTTGTGATGCCTTTTGAACTTACACTATGGTCCCATATAAGTTGGGTCTGTTTCTGGGATTTCTCTTCTGTTCCATTGATTTATTAGTCCACTCCTGTGCTAATCACCAGGATACATTCTTATCAAAGCTTTGTAATAAATCTGGATACATTTAGGATAAGAGCCCTACCTTGTTCTTCCTCAGATTTATCCTCAGATTTTTATTTGTGATCTTAGCTATTCATGCACTTTTACCTTTCTGGGTGGATTTTAGAATCAGCTTAACAAGTTTGATGAGAACTGCTGTTGGGGGAATTTTAAATCGAGATTACGTAGATTTTATGAATTAATTGTGGAAGAATTAAAGTAGCTATGAAATTGAGTCTTCCTTTCCGTAAACATGGTGCATATCTTCATTTCTGTGTGTGTATGTGTGTGTGTTCTCCAATAATATTTTGTATTTTCTTCACTAAGTTATTACACATTCTTTGTTCGTTCATTACTAGACCATTTAAAATCCTATCTTTTTTCTGTTACATTTGCAGTCTCATTGGTTCCTGGTAGATAAGCACATGATGGATTTTCTATGTTAATCTCATATCCAGCAATGTCAATCCCTTTCTTTCTAGTTCCAGGAAGAAAGATGGGGAGCTTTGGACTTGCTGACTTACAGAACCCAAGTCAGGACACAGTGTAGGTTATGTGTTTCGAGCACGGATTTTGCCATCTGACAGGTGAACCTGGGTTTGAGTCTTGGATTTACCACTTACTAGCTGGATAAATTACTTAGTCTCTCTGAACTAACGATCACATTCATCCCCTGAGTTATTTCGAGAAATCAGAGAGATAAAATGCATAAAAGGGTCTAGCACAGTGCCGGGCACAGAGAAAATGTTTAACGGATGCTGGCTCTTATAATGTTTACCGAGTGGCTTCCCCTGCTTAGCTGGGGAGATAATAACCCATAGTAAAATAAATCACTACCTGCCTCTATTTATCATGAAGCAGCTATACAGAGTTGCCAGCATTTGAAGCAGCTTGATTATAAATTAACACCCACATTCAGTGACTTCCCTAGTGACTGCTGATTTGGAATTCATGTTTAAACCCCAGTTGTTCTCTCTGCCATTTTAATACACGTGGCCTCCCGATCAGCAAGCAATGGATTGTCAATAACCATTGATGTGAGAAACCTTGGAGGACAAGGATGGGTAATGCCCATCTCTCTGACCCTGCCCCATGCCCCCAGTCCTAAACCACTCTTGAGTAATGTGGTGGACATCGAGTGCTTTAGACTGGATGTATCCACCTGTCCAAATACGGATGTTGAAATCCTAACCCGCAATGTGATGGTATTTGAAGATGGGGCCTTTAGGAGGCCATAAGGTCATTCCTGACGAATGGGATGAGTGTCCATATAAAAGAGATCCAGGGAACTTCCTCACCTCTTTTACCATGTGAGAACACCACAAGAAATGGCTGCTCTGACCCGGGAAGAGGTCACGCAATCTTCCGGCTCCTTATTCTTGGACTTCTGGGTCTCCAGAACTATAAGAAATAAATTTGTGTTGTCTATTAACCACCCGGGCTATGGTATTTTTGTTGTAGCAGCCCAAACAGACAAAGACACCCAGTCAGACCATCCCAAACATACCTTCCAAACAATTCATGTGGCTACTTCTTCATAATGTGGAAAAAGATAAAAGGGGAGAATTATATCAACTATATTGATATTATTAGTAGTGTCACTACAACTCCTAATACACTGTAATCAACCATGTACACAGGGCTCAAATCCAATAGCTCTAAAGCCAGAGCCCAGAAAAAACTAGACGGTGGCTGTTGTTGATTAAAGAAGGAGAAATGGATCTGGGTAGGGGTCAGGGCTTTCTAAGACACAGTCAAAGGAAAACCAGAAAGTACACCTGAAAAGATACCCTGAAGGGTCGCATGATGTTTCAAGCTGTGTGTAATGCTCACGTGTTTTGTTCAAAGAAGCCATCCCATGGGACTCCTGGGTGGCTCAGTCAGTTAAACCTCCGACTCCGGCTCAGGTCATGATCTTATGGCTTGTGGGTTCGAGCCCCATGTCGGGCTTTGTGCTGACAGCTCGGAGCCTGGAGCCTGCTTCAGATTCCGTGTCTCCCTCTCTACTCCTCAACCACTTGCACTCTGTCTCTCTCTGCCTCTCAAAAATAAATAAATGTAAACACATTCACACACACACACACACACACACACACGGAGTGAATATCCCTACAGAAGAAGTTTAGCTCAGGAAGGGGCAGGGCCAGGACGTGAACCCAGATGCAGTCCAACGTTTTTAGTTTTTGTTGCTTTCCAAGAGAGCGAGTGCTTGTGGATGGATATGCACCACTCCAGGCTTAGTGAGTGTCTTCAGCCGCCTGTGAGTGGTGTCACTGGGCTGCAGAGTCATTTCAGCGTGCTGCTGAGTCTGGTCGCCAGGCCGAGGAGTATTTGATCACGCTGGTAAGCACTTCTGCCCAGCGGCCGGGTATGGGTGCAAGTCCTAAGCTCATCCGGGGGTGAACTGAGCACACAGCCGTGGCCAGAGCCCTGGCTCTGGCACCTCCCTTGGGTGCTCCCTGGCAGGATGGCTTCCCAAAGTACACAGCAGCTGTTCTGACTCCATGGAAATAGTTGAGGCTGGCACACCTTACCCCTTCTCCCCCTGCCTCTCCCAGACCCCCCACTCCCACTTCCCAGGGAGCCTGAGGCACAGCTGAGGCCAGGTTGAGGGTAGGAGGAAGCCTCTGGGGCCCAGTTCCACAGAGCCTACCCTGGCAGAACTTTGGGGCCCAGGGCATTGCCCCACCCCTTAAAACCAGCCAGAGTCAGTACTGCCGCAGACAGCAGCCTAGGGGGTCGGAGGAGAGGGGCTAAAAGAGAAGACCGCCAGAAGACTGCCAAGACCCCAAAGCCTCAGAAGTCACTGAGTCCACCACTTTCCGGCCCATTGCACAGGTAGGGAGAGTGAGGCCCCAAATCGGACTCTACAGGAATGCCCATCAGATCTGCCCATTGGAGAAAACATACAGGCAGACCCTGTCCTCTCTTCCCTGGAAGGGGACCCGAGAGGGCCCAGGCACAGCTAATTATCTCCCAGCCCACCCCCAAATACCTGTGCTTGACCTTCCCCTCTGGAATCCAAACCACATACCCAGAAGCTGGAACTGGGGCCCCTGAAGGTTGCGGGCTCACCTTCCACATGGCACTCTCTATGTGCTCCTTCTAAAGTGATATTAAATCACTTGTCGACTCTTCCAAATTTCTTTTATAACAAAGGTGGTACATGCTTTGCTAAATAAATACACACCGACTCCACGGCCCAGCAATTCCACTCCTACTCGTGTATGCAGACATGAGTGCATATGGCCACGAAAGGACCTGACGCACGTGTTCACAGCAGCCTTGTTTGGAAGGGCTCCAAACCGGAGACAACTCAATGCCATCAAGGGATAAATGAGTTGTGTGTTTGCACGATGAGGTGTTGCACAGCAGTAAGAAGGGGATGAGCCACCGCCATGTGCAGCAACATGGATGAATCACACCTTTATTATGCTGAACCAAGAAAGCCAGACAGACAAGAGGACTTTCTGTATTATGCCATACACATGAAGTTCAAGAACAGGTAAAACTATTACAGACAATAGAAGACAGGACAGCGCTTACCTCTGGGGGCAGATACATACTGCGTAGGGGCACTTTCTGGGGTGTTGGAAATGCCTACACCTTGACCTGGGTGGTTACATGGGTGTACATACATAAGTAAAAAGATTACCAAACCATACATTTTTACACACGTTACTGCATGTAATGCCACTTTCAAAAATAAAAATGTTTTCAGTGTATATAAGCTATAAAAGTACATGGGGGGTGCCTGGCTGGCTCAGTCAGGAGAACATGTGACTCTTAATCTCAGGGTCGTGAATTCGAGCCCGGTGCTGGGTGTAGAGATAACATAAAGAAGAAATAAGCTCACGGTCACTGATAGGAGTTGACAAATGCAAAGTTCTTTAAAGAAATTCTAGCTCTCCTTCTCCCAACACCAACCACTTTTCCCTGCTGAGTGTCAGATTCCATTGTGGGTCTTGGAGTCCGTCCGGAGGAACATTCTTGGGAGATGAACCAGGCGGACTTCCCTGCCTCCAGAAACCCACCACTCATTTTTAAAAATGTTTTTATTTATTTTTGAGAGAGAGAGAACGAGAGCGGGAGAGGGGCAGAGAGAGAGGGGGACAGAAGATCCAAAGCAGGCTCTGTGCTGAGAGCAGACAGCCCAATGTGGGGCTCGAACTCACAGACCTTGAGCTCATGACCTGAGCCAAAGTCAGATGGTCAACCAACTGAGCCACCCAGGCGCCCCCAGAAACCCACCATTCACTTGACGGAGGCAGGAGACGAGTTGCAGCCCAGCTCCTTACCCACCCTTCCAAGGCCTAGTTTTCTCAGATTGTTGTCCCCCTTTCTGGGGCCCTTTCTGCAGGAAGGGTAAGAGGAGGAGGACCCCCCGGGCTTGGAAGGAGCACCACTAGCCACATGACATATAGGCCAACTCTGCCCACTCATGCTCCTCCTAAGCCATACAGAGAAACATTCAGCCACCAAACAGTTAGCAACTGAGCCTTCGGCTTGTCTCTGTCTTCTCCAGGGACCCTGGAACTTGGAACAAAGCAACGATCCCACCCCTCCACCCAAGATAAGATCACTCAAGAACCCCAAAGAGTTAGGGAGAAAAATAGGAAAGTTAAGGAGTCTCCACCTCCTGCTTTTACATCTCCCATGATGCAGAGCTTACTACCTTCCAAGGTACCTCTCCTCTCCCTAACTGGTCCTGACTAAACAAGTCCTTGCTCTCAAGGAGAGGAAATCCGTGGCTTGTAGCTCCATCACTAGGGTGACCAACTTGTCCCAGTTTGGCCGGGCCTTTCCCAATTCAGGTGCTGCAAGTCCAGTGTCCCAGGAAAGCCCTCAATCTGGAGCAAACCGGGAGGTTCGTCGCCCCGTTCCTAGCTCCACCCTCTGGGCCAGTTAGGAGACATCGCCTCAGGGATCCTCTCCCTGGGGTACCACGTCCAGGCCCAGCCGCCACCCCAGGCCTGATAGCGTAGCATGTCTTCATTCATACATTTACGTATAGCCCTTCAGAATGGCCTAGAGACGTTCAGGCCTGGGCGCTGCTTCAGGACAAACCTGGGTTCACATTCTGGCTGTGTGACTTTGTACTCGTTACTTAGCCTCTCAGTGCTTCTACTTGGTCTTCTCAAAGTGGAGATAATAAGCATCTACCTCCCAGGAGTTTTGTACATATTAAATGAGATAATGAATGGGAAATGTTTCACATAAGGTCTGGCATCTAGTAACTACTCATAAACTGTTAGCTTTTATTCTAGTATTCACTCATTCAAAAACATTTATCGTATATTTAGTCTGTTTGGGCCCCACTTTAGGCACTGGGGACACACAAATAACCCAGACATGCTCCCCCTCCCCGCCCCACACACACCAAGCTGCTCACAGGCTGGTGTGGAAAGCAGAGGAAGACACAGGCAGTTATAGTCCAGCATGAAACAGGCTGTGAGGAGACAAGACAGAGGGAAAGACCTGGGAAGTTTCCCAGAGGAAGTGACTTCATTCTGGGCCTGAGAGAAGCCGGGGCGAAAGGTGTTCCGTGAAAGAGGGACTAGTTTGGGGGCAAGGACTAGAAAGCATGAAACAACAGAGCTGCTCAGGGATTAACGAGGGATTCTGTACCACAGAGTCTAGGCTGTACGTGGAAGAGGCCAGAGAAGGAGGCAGTTTAGAAAGAATTTTTTTTCTTGATAAAATAGGAAAATATTTAAATGCAATAGAATATATTTATTTTAGTTTTATTTTTAGAGAGAGCAGGTGAAAGGGGCAGAGGGAGAGAGAGAGAATTTTAAGCAGACTCCACGCTCAGCCCAGAGCCCAACGTGGGGGTCTATCCCACAATCTTGGGATCATGACCTGAGCCAAAATCAAGAGTTGGACTCTCAGATGACTGAGCCAGCAAGACACCCCTAGAATATATTTATTTTAACCCAAAAGCCAGTGTCATGTTTTTAGGGGAAATCCTTAAAGGCATTCCCATTACGATGAAAAATAAGAAAAGCGTGTCTATTTTCAACACTATTATTTAAAATAGTCTGAAGATACCAACCCTTATGATTAGACAAGAAAAAGAAACGAAAGGTATAAAGATCAAAAAGGAGGAAAATTGATCATTACTTACAGAATCAACGGAAAAACCTTTATAAATAATAAGGGACTTCAGTAAGATGGCTGGGTGCAAAATTAATATACTGAAATGAAAAGCCTTCATAAAAATAAAACAGTCAGTGAGAAGAGATAATGAAAGAGAAGTCCCTGTTTACAATAGAAGCAAAAACGACAGAATATTTAGAAATAAATTTAACAAAACTAAAATATACAAGATTATTAGGAATGTATTTTACACCTGAAACTAATATAACACTGTGTAGTTACTGGAATTAAATTTTATTTTATTTTATTTTTGGAAATAAAATTTAAAACAAGAAAGAAGGAAAGAAAGAAAGAAAGAAAGAAAGAAAGAAAGGGACTTTAATAAATTGCTGAGGGGCTTAGAAGAAAGCTTGAACATGTAGAATGGTTTTAGATTAGATGACTCAACATTACAAATATATACCAAATCTTTCCTAGTTTACATATTATATATTTGTATATAATATATATGTACATATATATATTCTGAATATATGTATTATGTTCTGGATACATATAATACATATATTCTGGTAAAAGGCTAATAGGAAGCTCCTTCTAAAGTCCTTATGGCAATGTGAATAAAAGGAAATTCTGAAAAATTCTGAAAAAAGAAGAATATGAGTGGGGACCAGTCTTAGATATTAGAACATAATATAAAACTACAATATTTTAAGGGGCGCCTGGGTGGCTCAGTTGGTTAAGCATCCGACTTCAGCTCAGGTCATGATCTCACAGTCCATGAGTTCGAGCCCCGCCTTGGGCTCTGTGCTGACAGCTCAGAGCCTGGAGCCTGCTTTGGATTCTGTCTCCCTCTCTCTCTCTGCCCCTCCCCTGCTCACACTCTGTCTCTCTCAGAAATAAATAAACGTTAAAATTTTTTTTTTAACTACAATATTTTAAACAGTGTGCTAATTTTAGATAGATGGATCAATAGAGCAGAATAAGACATTTGAAAGCATACTTGTAGTGGATAAAATTGTGTCCCCCCAAAAGTTAAGATCAAGTCTTAACCTAGTGAATATGACCTAATTGAAAATGGGTCTTTGCAGATATAATCAAATTAAGATGAGGCCATATTGAATTCAAGTCATATTGAATTAGGCCGTCATCCAATGGCTGGCGTCCTTAGGAGAAGAAGGAAATTTGGACATTGACATAAACTCACAGGAGAAGCCATATGAACACTGAGGCAGATATTGGAGTTACACTGCAACAACTCATGCAATGGCAAGGGTTGTTGGAAGTCACCAGAAGCTAGGACAGTCCAATTGCATGATGTGACCCACCAGAGGCACCACAGGGAGTCTGGCTTTGCTGACATCTTGGTTTCAGGCTTCTGGCCTCCAGAACTTCGAGAGAAGACATTTCGGTTGTTATATGCTACCCAGTTTGTGTGCTCATTTGTTACAGCAACCCTGGGAAATTAATACAGTAGCTAAATGTGTATAGGAATTGAGTTAGAACAAAAGCGATACTGCTAATCAGTACCAAAAAGATGGATTATTCAATAAAGATGTTGAGACAACTCGGTAGCCAACCAGAGAAAGAGCTGAACCCCTACCTCACACCTTACACCAAAACAAATTCTAGAGTGAGTAAGACCTGGTAGTAATTTCAAAAGTGTTCTTAGACTAAGGAAGGCCTTATAAAATATAAAACAATTTACTGAATCCATAAACGAAAAGATTGATAAATCTGGCTACACAAAATTATGTTTAATTCTTTATGAAAAATAATATAAACAAAGTCAAAAGGCACATATTATAGACGTATCACATGTTCCTGACAAAGGGCTGATAGCCTTGCTATTTTAAGAGCTCCTACATAATCAGGAAGAAAAAAAAAACAACCTAATTAAAAGATAGGCAAAGGATATAAACAAACAGTTCCCAGGAAAGGAAATGTAAATGATTCTTAGTCATACGAATACATGGTCAACCTCCCTTGTAGCAGGAGAAATGAAATGACAGCTACGAGATATCATTTTCTATCTAACAGATTGACAAAGATCCAAAAGTTTGATAACATGCTGTGCTGGCAAGGCTGTGGGAAACAGACTCTGTCATTCATTGCAAGTGGGAGGGCAAATTGGTCCGATCTCCCTGAAGTGCGGATTTGGCAATATCTAAGTAAATTAGAAATCTACATACCCTTCCACCAACAACCCCATTTCTAGGAATTTACCATACAAAATACATGCGCGTGGCAAGTTGACTATGGATATGGGTATTTATTGCAGCTTGTAATGTAGCGGTGGATTGGAAATAGACTGATTTTCCACCAGGAGGGGACTGGCGAAATAAGTTCTGGAACATCCATTCTGTGGAATACTATGGACCGTTTTTGAAAATGGAGCAGTTTTATATTTCTGACGTGGAAAAAATCTCTGATATGTAGTTAAAAGCAGGGAGTGGGGGGCGGGGAGCAAAGCTCAGAACCACACGGACAGTATAATACCATTTGTATAAGACCTACTTTATGGACGTGTTTTCATAGGCATAGAACGTCTCCCCAAAGATACAGAAAAAACGAATAACAGAGACTGCCTTTAATTAAGGAACCAGGACGCTGGATCAAGGTGACTACATACTTAAAACCTTCCTATTTTACATACAGGTGTTCCTCATCCAAAAAGAAATCGAATATATCAAACAAACAACGACAACAGATCCTGAAGAAAGCCCAAAAAAGTGAAAGTTTTCATCTGAGATCCGAGTTTAACTGTTAGCGCCACCATCTTCTTGGACACGTTTTTTTTTCAGCTCTTAAACTTCAGCTTCCCCAGCTGTAAAGTGAGAATGGTAACACTGCCCACCTAAGGATGGAGAGAAGGCACACAAGTGGCAAAGGTTAACAACTGGTGAATCTCCAAAGGGGTTCATGGCGTTATTGTATTATCGCCTTCTCTGCAATTTTGAAATTTTTCCCAAATAAAGGGTTTTGGGGTTTTTTTGTTTCTGTTTTAAAAGTTGCTGATTCCTGTGTCCCCGGCCGACCTCTTAAGTCAGAACCCCTGGAGGTAAGGCTGGCAAACCAACTTTTTCTCCCAAGCACCCTTGTACTCTGAGCACCACCGGACCAGGACGTAGGTGGGGCGAGAAGCCAGGTGACCGAGCCTGGTGACTGGGCCACCCCAGCATCTCACTGCTGGCCGCTTCCCTCCAGGGCGCAGGTAAAGAGGGCCCTTTTCCCTTCAGGCACCTGCCTGACAGGGAACTGGGAACCGGGCTTTGGGGACAGAGACTGGGGAAGGGGACCCTTCCCCAGTCTCTGCGCTTTCTGCCTCGGGATTGAGCGAGAGAAGCCGAGCCCCAGGCGCCAAACCCCGCCCCCCACCCACCGCCAGGGCTCCCTTCGCGGGGCCTGTGCCGGGACACGCAGGGAACCCCGGCCCTGGCCCAGCCCCCATCAGATAAGGCCGCCTCCCCCGCGCTGGCAGCCCTCGGAGCCGGCGAGGAGTTTACGTAAGCCTGTTGTTGATGGAAAAACAAATGCACCAGCAGGCGTTTCCTGGCCTGCTTGGAGCCGCGGGCCCCAGACGCTGGCTCACCCCAGAGAGGCTCCGTCCAGACAGCTCCCCGGGGGGCTCAGGCGAAACTCTGGGGGTCCCCTGTGCCGGAAGACTGGCTCTTAGGGGGCCACCCAGAGCCCCACCGCCAAGCCCAGGCCGCCTCGCCCTTGAGCCCAGCATGCAGGAGGCGGTTAATCAGTGCGGGTCTTCACCCCTCTCCCTCCGGCCCCAGCACCGGCCTGGGCCTCCCGGGGAGGCAGCTCTGGCCCTCTCCCCGCCCCGGCCTGGAGCCCAGGAGGGGCCGCTTCAGGCATCAGTCAGCACCGCTTCACCCGGCGCTCACTGCATGCCTGGCCCTGCTCCGGGGGGCGGGGGGGGGGGGGGGGGCGGCGATGGAGGTATGGGAACCAGGAAAGAGCTGAGAATGAGCCTGTGCTAGGAGAACCTTAATGGGGAATCGCAGCCGTCCGCGGGGCCTCCTTTCTTGCTTTTCAGAATGAAGGAGAGCCGAGGCAGACCTTCACGGAGCTGTCAAAGACAGAAAAGAGACAACCAACCGAGGAGGACGTCCCCCCTCCCCAGCCCATACCCATCTTTGCCAGGAGGGAGGCAGATGACCAGGGTTCAGATCCCAGCTCTGCCAGCGGCACGACCTCATCACCTTATGCCCGAGTCTCTTTATCTATAAAATGAAGCTGATTCTTGTACCAACCTCAAGTTTTGAGACCGTAACGAGACATTTTGAGGATTAAATGTGATAATGAATACGAAACCCTTAAAGTATGCCTATCATAATGTCTGGCGCAGAATATCACACAGGAGCATGTCCCCGTAGATGTAAATATCTGCCTTTCCATCTTAGCATGGACATCTGCCTTTCAGGGTGGCCTTTCCTGACCCCCGCCATAGGTCAGGCGCCCCAGTTATACTCCCTCCCAAGTCCCCCTTCTCCACTCCTCCTGGAAGCCCTCTTCGCCCACGTAACCACCCCAGACCTGTGTCTTCTCCATCAGACTCTGCACCCGCTGTGTGCCAGGCTTCGTGCTGGCCCTGGGCATCCAGAGGTAAATCACATTCTGGCCCACATTCCTCCAGGGGTTCCTAGCCTGGTGGGGTAAAGATGGGTACACAGAGCAAGGGGCAATGAGGAAACCCAGTGGATTTGGACATCACTAAGCATGTTATGGGAATTACAATAAGATCACGTGCACAGAGCACTGGCATGCAGCGGGACACCCAGTAGGTACACCCCCAAACCTTAATTACATAAAGCGATACTATTTAATAGTGGAAAGGCCTAGAATGAAACACTGACTCTGCCGCTTACTTGCTGTGTAAGCTCTAGCAAAGTACTCTTTCTTGGGGCCTCGGTTTCTCTGATTATCAAGGGAGATGCTATTATTAATGACCCATTGGGAGGCTCCAGTGGGATTCAAACAAGTCGATGCAGGTGAAAGCGCTTTCTAGGCTCTCAGAGGGTTCATTCTATCAGCTACAAACTATCCTATCAAGGCCAGTGGGGCAAATACAGCCGCGGACAAGGCTTTGGCAACAGACCTGGTCTCAGGACCCAGCCTGGACACCTTTTTGTTTTGTGACCTATGGCTAATGGCTCAGCCTCAGTTTCCTCATCTGTAAAGTGGGGATAACAATATCTCCCAGGGTGCCGTGAGGAGCCAAGAAAATCACACTAAGAGATCGTACTTGTTGCACACGTATTCAATGCCAGACAGGGCTTTAAAGTGATTTTTATTTATGAATTTGTCCACTGTTATTTTACGGCTGGGAAAATTGAGGCAGAGGGATTTTAAGTAACCTACCCAAGGTCACACAGCTGGGAAGTGTTGCCAGGAAACAATCCTGGCAGTCTGGCTGGCACTGGAGTCCAAGGTCCTGGCCACCCTGCCTCCCTGCCTTCCCAAAGCTGCGTAAAGCACTTAGAAATGGCACATGGTCCAGCCTCAGCGAACAGTAGCCGTTATTATGATTTTATTAATATATGTGTTGATATCATCACGATCTTAATTACTCATCAATCCCTTCTTCGAGCAGGGCAAGCTGGAGCTCTCCGGCCCTGGGTGGGTGCCAGCTGAGAGCTGGTGCCAGGAGCCTAAACTGTGGGCAAAGTTTTATTTCCTGGTCACACCCAATGACAGTCAGCCCATGGGGTGGTGAGGCTAGTGGGTCCAGTGCTGGGCTGGCTCCCAGGGGAGCATGAATGTCACAAGTGGCCATCTTTGCCCAGTCTGTCACTGGACACCCACTCGGCTCTTGGAGCAGGGCAGGGCCAGGAAGGGGAGGCGAGGGCAGACACTGGGCCTTTTGTGTCCTGCTCCCCACGCGGCCCAGCCCCGAAACCTGTCCCCACCCCTGCCCCGGGCTGGGCAAAGGGTGTGCAGTGCCCTTCTGGGAGAGGAAAAACTTCAGGCGGGAGTCAAGAGTCTGACCAATACCCTGGCTCCACTGCCTTTCTGGTGGAGGGTCCTTGGGCCCGTCCCTCCCGGCTCTAAGCCCGGTTTCCTCATCTCCAAAATGAGGCTTAGAGAGCTGGACTCAGGTACAGGTGAGGGTTAGGAAGGGAGAGGAAAAGAAGATAGTGGTCCTGAGAGGGCTGCAGCAAAGGGACAGGGCCGGGGCCTGGCCACCTCTCTGTTGGGTGGAAACGTGGTTAGGGTTTTTCACCCCCTCCACGGACAGGCCCCGATCGCCCTTGAACCCCAACACACACCTCCCAACCTGCAGTACACAGCAACCACCTTGAACGCCTGTGTGCACCCGAACACACAGAGGCACACTAACACACACACCTGAATACAGACACACCCCTGATCTCACACACACACACACACACCCTTGATCACAGGCATACGTAGACCCATATCGACACACTCCTAGTAAGAGACACACATAGACACACCCCCGGAATACACACACACACACACACACACACACACACACACACATCTGATCACAGACACACACATCTCAACAATACAAAGGCGCCCCCAAATTAACACCCACACCAACATGATCGCACACACCCCCTTACACCCACCACACCTCAATGCACACTACATCTCCGACCCCCGCCCCACAACCCGCCCCCATCGCACACGGGCTCCAGTGCTCAAGGAGGCCACTGGAGGGCAGAGTGAGCCCCTCGGGGAGCCCAGGATGAGTGCCTGGAACTGCACCTCCTCACCCCTTCCCGTACTTGGGGAGCTCTTCAGGCTTGAGCCCAACACTGCTGCCCATAGGAGCACAGGAATGAACCTAAAAGGAGGGCAATGGGGGGACCTACTGTGTGCCAGTCTCTGCGCTGTGGGCTTCCATATGCTGTCACAGCCACTAGACCGGACACACACGTTAAGGGGCTCAAAATTATCACTCCCGTTTTGAAACTGAGGAGAGAGTCCGGAGCCTGGAATAGATCTCAGGCCTCTGATTCTCTCCTGAGAGTTTTCTTTAGTGTAGACACCTCCTGGCCAGGAGTGTCGGGGGCGGGCGGGTTTGGAAACCCCAGGGCTATGCCGCGGTGCACCGCCAGGGGGCGCCCTCCGCCCGGCCCCTGCGGGGGCTCAGTCGCCTCGCGTCTGGCGTCCCTCTTCCCAGCCCCGCGGTGCCCGCGGTGCCCCCGCGGCTCCCCTGGGAGCTTCCCTAGGTCCTGGCGGGCGCCCCCGCAGGATGTCTCGGCTCCCCACCCCGCCGGATCCGACCTCGGCTCCGGCTTCCGCCCCCTCCCTGGTCCCCAGGGGCCATCTCCAACAGCTCCGGGCCCGCGGCCACCCCCTCGGCCCGGAACCGCCCCAAGCCCACCCCCACCCCGGGCTCTGAGAACCTCGGAGACCATCCCACAGCGCACGCAGAGACTCAGAGAGATGCCTGAACTGAAAGACCGCCGTTTCCCTCGAGCAGCGCATTCCTGCGTGCGTGCCAGGCACCCTGCTCGACGCTGCGGCTGCGTGAGTTCTAACAGTGTTCACAACACCCTGGGAAGCGGGTGTTACCGTTACCCGTGTTGCAGATTTAAAAGGCTAGAAGCTCAGAGAGGTTAAGTATTTTGCACAGGATCCTTGGAGCATGAGGTGGCAGGACAGGGTCTAGGGCCAAATTTCTAAGGATTAGACAGACCCTCAACCACAGTGATTGCCCCTACTAACATTTCTTCTCTGCAGGATTTAGAAAGTATTTAAGGACCCACCCCCTACCTGCCAGGCATCGTCTGGGTGTAATATAAAGACAGACGCACTGAGTCATGGAACTTACAGTGGCAGGAAAAATAGTAAAATAGTCCCAGAATACGCACCTACAGTTCATCATTAATTGGCTCACTTACTAAAGATGTGTTACTAGGAGCTAGGTGCTGGCCGTGGCAGGGAGGGCCCACCTGCCATGTAAAGCTTGGATGAATTTGGTGCACTTGGCTGACTTTGAGCCCAGAGACAGGTGGGTCCCAAGTCCTGCCGGAGAGGTGGGCAGGGACCAGCTTGTGCCCAAGTCTCAAACACCAGCTTAAGGACCAACTTGCTCAGGAGGGATGGGAAACTCAAAGAAGAGAAGCAATGGGTAAATGTCCCAGGTCTCTTTCGTGCCTTTCTCATGTGGCTTGGAGGCCCCAAAGGGAAGAACCAGCTAGCGCTATGATGTCTTAAGACATCAAAAATTCAGCAAGTCCCAACCCCAAATCCTTAATTCTCGTCCCTCCACCACCCCCCCCGACATCCTTTTCCCAGTGACTTCTCCCATTGCAGTGAAGGGCATCACCATCTACCCAGTTATGGCTCTGTCCCCCGCTTCCCTCCTTCCCCCTCATAGCCGGTCTGCCTTCTCTCCACCCAGTCAGATGCCTCATCATCTGACTGATCTCAAGAGCCTCCTCTCATCCATCCCTATCCCCTCCTGCCTTGATTCATCATTCCCAACTTCCTGGTGCTACCAGAATGAATACCTAATCATGCTGCCAGGAAAGCCCATATCTGTGTCTTCAGCCACCCCCCCCCCACCACCACCACCATTCTGGCCCTTCCTCTGAGAGCCCCAGCCACACTGGAGGGGTACACCTTTTAATGCCTTGGACCAGCTGGGCTCAGGGCCTTTGCACACACCGTTACTCCTTTTTCTCCACCTCCCCGTCCCACCTGCTAAGTTAATTGCCACTCGCTTGTCTGATTTCTCAGTGATCCCTTTCTCCAGGAAGCTGTCCTTTTCCTCATGTGTGTATACGCTGTCATGGTCCCACATATGCCTTATCACAGACATCATTAAGAAGTTACTCTCGAGGCTGTTGGACATTTGTATTCTCCACTAGTCTCTGAGTTGCCCTACTAGGAGGGCAAGGACCATCTCATTCACTGGTATCCCCAGTGACCAACACAGGACCTGCCACTCAATAAGGGTCCTTACACAGGATAAACCCAGTTCTGCTGCTTCCTGACAGGGCACCCTTAGCTAAGTCCCTTCCCCTCTGTGAGCTCACACTGCTCTTCCCTAAAATGAAGGCACTAGGTCCCCAAGTGGCGCTGCCTATCAGAATCCCTGAGGGACTTTTCAAAACCGCCCAGGTGACCACCATCGACATCATCGAATTGGGAGTGGTGGGTGCATGGAGGTACAGTCGTTACAAGACGGAGTGAATGTTGATGACTCCGGAAGCCGGGCAGTGAGTGCACGGGCGGGCGTTCAGTACACTCTTCTGTTTACTTTGTATATGTTTGAAATTGTTCAAAATAAAAAGCTTTTTATAGGATACGCCAGCCAGGGCTCCTCCCCAGTGAGTGGTGGAGAGCTAGTAAGGGTATTTGGGAGAAGCTGCTGGAACGGTTCGGAAGCACGTCTCTGGCTAGAGGCTCTCTGAGGCTGCTTCCAAAAATTGGCAGTGGTTCTCTCCTGCCCACGTGAGTGCCGTTCACTGGTGGAAAAATACCACACCCTGAGCGCACGCTTCTGTCCTCTCCCTTAATCCCCCTGTGGCCCCAAACACTTCTAGGTCAGTCGCCTGATCTTCCAACTCAAAAAGTCCCCCCACCCCAACATCAGTCTCTGCCAGGAGCCTCTTCTGGGCTTCCCCCGCATCTGGAAACCCCAGTTCCAGCTACACTCGCACCCGGTCTGCTTCTGTAAGATCCTAGCCTGGGCCTGAATTGTCAAGGTGCCCCCCGCCACAGTGCCTGGCATGACGGGGGAATTGATACGGGTCAACTGGATTGGCTGAATTGCGATGAAGGTATCTTTGGGGCCCCCAAAACTGTGTGATCCTGGGCAAAACGCTTCTCTTGGCCTCTCACTCTGTGAAATGGATGATAATCCCTGTCTCGTAAAGCTGTGGGGAGGACTCAGTGAGATCATGACTATAAAGGTGTGGCAAGTTGTGTGGCAAGATGGTCACCCCATGCAGAGCCAGCCTCTCTCTCCTGGGGGGGGGGGGGGTCCTGTAACCCCCTGGGATTCCCTCATGTTGGGAAGTGGCTGGCTGTTGACACGTCCGTCTCCCAGAGAGCCCCGGGAGCCAGAGGGAGGGGCTGTTGGCCAGATAATCTCCATGCCCCCGGTCCCCAGTGCCCAGCACTGGGCCAAGGAGGGGGGGGGGGGGCAGAAGAAGGGAAAGGTGGAAAGGGAGAAATGAAGGGCCTACTGGCACGCTTACAGTCCCCAGGGGCCAGAGGGTCCAGGTGGCCCTCCCTGGGGCTTCCGCTGGCAGATGAAGCCTGACAGCCTCCACTCTTACAGCAGGACACACAGGTCACAGCAGCAAACACTTTCTCTCCAGAAAGTCCCATGTGGGACTCCAGCCTGAACACAAGGTGGGAAAGGGGGCCTGTCGGGCCCGCAGCCTGGGAGAGAAGAAGGGTGTCAGAGGCAGCTACCTGTAGCCCCCAGGACGAAGTTCCTGGTGTTCAAGGTTATCTGTGCTGAAATTTCACCCACCTGTCTAGGGGCACCCCCACTGTTAAATCACTCTCCACTCCTGAATGTGCTCTGTGGCCTCTCGGCTGTGCCCTGGCTGTTTCCCCAGCCAGGAGTGCTCCCCTGCTCCCCTCCTGCACCCAGTCACATTTGGTTCATCCAAGTTTCCAGCTCAAATATCATCTCCTCCTTGGAGTCTCCCCACTTCGCAGGACGCTTCCTCACATCTCCTCCATGGCTCCCCCCCATATTTGGTCAAATACAACATGTACACAAATACAGCACGTACACATGGGTCCTGACAATGCCCCTGTCAAGTGGATACCCTTGGCCCCATCTTACAGATTAAGACACTGGAGTTCAGAGTGGCTAAGTACCTTGCCAAAATTATTTCAAAGCAGAGAAGACTGTGGAAGATCTGCCCCAGACCTCCCCACTCTGGGGAAAAGGAGACTCGGTGGGCTGGGACAGGACGAGGGGAAAGTCACGGCCGAGACCTCAGCTCCTGTAGGGTGCCTAACGACGATCTTGGGCATGCGTCCCAAGAACCGAGAGACTCCCCATATTCACAACAAGTGGGGAGCCCAGAGGGTCTTGGAGACGGTGCCTTGGTCTCCTCTGTGGCAGCATGAGGGGAGGTGGGGACAGTGCCCCAGAGCCACAGATGGCAGTGCTGAGAGGACCTCCTCCTTCAATCCCAGCACAGGTAGACCGAGCTGGACTGGCAGCCTCAGTGCCTTCCCCACTAAGCGCCTGCCCTCCTATGTCTGTCTCTCCCTCGGCCTGGGACTCTGTCTCCCTTCTCCCTCTCTGAGAGTCTCCCTTTGTCAGTCTCTAAGCGCCCTTCACTGTTTCTCTGGCTCTCTCTGTCTTGGCCTCTCTCAGCCTCCGAATCTGTCCCGGGGTCTGCCTTTATCTCTGAGGCTTCTCTTCTCAGTCTCTTTGTCTTGTCATCTGTCCTCTGTGCCTTGACACTCTGAATCTTGGCCCCCGTCTTTGTCTGTCTGCCTCTCTGCCTCTTCACTACTCTGCTGCTGTTTCTCTCTTTTCAAAAGTCTGTCTATTGTTGATCCGTCTGTCTCTGCCTCCTGCCCCCTGTATGTTTGTCACTGTCCCTTTCTTTCTCTGTCACCCAGACTCTGCACTATCTCTCTGCCACCCTCCCTATCTCCCTGTCTCGAGCACTATCTTTCTGAGTCTCTGTGTGTGTGTCTCTCCCAGTCTCTGACTCTGGGGAAAGCAGTGTCTCCTCCACAGCGCCCCCATCCCTGGCCTGACAGCAGGCCCTGCTTCTAAAGCTGCTCCCATGCAGGGGGAGGGGGACCCCCGGGCATCATTCCAGGGTCTGCTCCATCTGGGTGGCAGTGCTGACAGACGAGATAGGGATCGGACTCGGCTCTGTCCGGGCCTGAGCAAGGGGGCACAACCAGGCTATGCAGGGGCGCCTGGGTGCCTGCAAACGTTTGCACGTGTGCACATCTGGGTTTGTGTGCGGGTCTCCCTGTGTGGGGTGGTCTGGGTGTCTGTCTAGATGTACTTGTGAGTGTCTGGGCCTGTTTATGTCTGTCTGCGAGCTTGTATGTGTGTCTGTATGTAGGGCTGTCTGGGTGTAAGCAGCCTCCATGAGCGTCTCCAGAGCGGACACGTGCGCTTGTCTGTGGGCACGTGTACAAGCCCCCGGGAGTACCTGGACTTGTATCTTGTGCTCCTCCAACACGCCAGGCCCCCTGCTCGCGTTCTCTCATGCAGCCATCCGTGCGGTGCAGATCCTATTACCCTGTCTGACAGAACTTGGGGTCTGGAGACAGATCTGGTTCAAATCCTGGCTCCGTCACCACTAGCCGCCTGACCTCAGGCAAGTTGGCTAATCCTGAACAATCCTGAATTCATTCAGCAGAAATGTATCGATCGAAACCAGATAAAACTAATCCATGGTGCTAGAAGTCAGGATAGGAGCTACCTTGGGAGGGGTTCACAGCGGGGAGGCCCAAGGGAGCCTTTTGGGTGCTGTCGATGTCCTATATCTTGATCTGGGTGGTGTTTGCATGGTTGCTCTTCTTTTAGAAAACATTAATCAAGCTGTTCGTTTCAGATGTGGGCACTTTATGTACATTATACATCAACAGAATAGTTTACAAAAACTTACTGAGCTCCTGCCGTTTTCCAGGCACTCAACAGCAATAACCGCAGTAGTGTTTGTGAGTGTGTTTTTAACATTTCGGGAAGTGAGTCAGTCCAGGCTTTAAGCACTCCCAACCCATTCCTCCCCAATCCTGTCCCCACCAGGATGGCACAGGGAGGACAGGGGAGACCCCAGTCCTGGGCTGGATTGTTCCCCTGCCCAATCTCTCCTGGCTGTTTTCTCCTGAGGGCAGCTCTGATTTTCCCTCTGGATTTTCACATTGGCAGGCCACTAAGGGACATTTTGCTAGGTAACTGCTGGCATTCGATGAAGCTGGGAACAAAATGCTCTGCAGCAGGGCTCAGAGCAAGAAATCAGGGATGTAAGATGCCCAGTGGACAGATACCACACCCGCTTGATGCATCCGGCAATGACAGGCGATGCCTGGATACACACATGCCTGCTCTCCACCTGCAACATCCTCATGAGTCATGTCTGTGACCCAGTAAGAGATAGTGGGCCTCTGCTATATGCCAGGCCCTTTGCTGGGCCCTTCAACACACCTTGCCTCGTCCTCACTAGAACTGTTTATAAAGGTCACTATCTTCATCTTCCAGCTGAGGAATTGGAGGCCCACAGAGGTAAAGTGACTTCCTTAACTCACACTGCTACAGGAGAGACTCCAGCCCCATTCCGCCTGTCGCTAATCCTCTGTCCTCCCTGGATGTGTCTTTTCTGTGGGTTTCTGAGGTTGCCTGAAGCCTTAATAAAGGAGCTAAATTCATTTGCTTCTGCCCTCTAGGCAAATGATTTATTGACTTAATGAATTATTTTTTATTCATTAGGAAAACTGGAGTTTAAGCTGCCCTTTGGTGACAGGGTTCACTCCTAATAGGGATAGGCCTTCCTCGTTGCCTGAACCACCCTCCCAGCCCAAAGAAGAGCAGAAGAGGCAGATGTGATGACCTTTGACTTCTGTATTCAGCAGGATGTACATAATATTTGAAATGAATGAACTAATGATATACTTTGTGGACATACTCTCCACTCGGCACCTATGGCACCATGTTAAGATGATCTCTTCTGGGGCGCCTGGGTGGCTCAGTCGGTTAAGCATCTGATTCTTGGTTTTGGCTCAGGTCGCGATCTCATGGTTCGTGAGTTTGAGCCCCACATAGGGCTCCACTCTGACAGCACGGAGTCTGCTTGGGATTCTCTCTCTCTCTCTCTCTCTCTCACTCTGCGCTTCCCCTGCTCGCTTTCTCTCGAAAATTAATAAAGAAACTTAAAAAAAAAAAGATGATCTCTTCTGTCTCTGCCTCCACTCTAAATTCCTTGATGGCAGGGCCTGTACGGACTTCGTCTATGGATCCAAATTTCTGGCATTCCAAAGCCTGGCGCAGAAGAAGGGGCCCCATGCACATTAAAAATAAATATTATAGATAAATAAGGGTAGACCCCGGATATACGTCTGGACTTCAGTAAGACGGTTAAGTCCTGTGAATTTCGCGCCCAACTAAACGGCAGTGACACCAACTAGTTTCAATAAGTGGTTTTATTACTGGTTAGATTTTACAAATTCTGATATTCGAACAGACTTCCACCTTAAAATTCTAAAACAACAAAGCGACCGTTGGAGGGGGTTTGATTTTTCTTTTTTTTTTTTTCTTTTTTTAGGACTATTCAAAGTAACAAACTTTTTTTTTGTTTTTTTTTTTGTTTTTGTTTTTGTTTTTGTTTTTTTTTGCATTTTTGCTCTGGTCATAAATATACAGAGAGAAAAAGAGGGAGAGAAAAATGAACAAGTCATCCAAAGTATGGACATAAAACAGTATTCCTAAGGCACGTGGCAGTCTTTGAAAATACAGAAGCTCTAGCCAACTTAAATTATTTGTTGTTTTTCCTCGCTCAGTCCACAAAACTGTACAGTGACACAAATGTTGTGTTGCAGATAGATTTTCCAAGTAACTCCTCAATCCACACCGCTGCATTAGCCGGACGCACAATTTTTTCTTCCTCTGTTTCCAGGCGAGATCCTAAAATGTGGTTAGTTAGTTGCTCAAAGCCTCTATTTTAAAATACACTTGGAATTCAACTAAAGATAATTTCTTTTTTAAAGAAATTGTGGGGCGGGGGGCGGGGGTGGGGAGGGCGTGAGTCACTAGAAAAGGTTGGTGAGAGTCGTTTGTGAGGGGCTGTGAGGCTCGTGGCCCTCCAGGTTGCCAGGCACAGAAGTTAAGACTGACGTCACAGTTGGCAGGGCGGGGCTAGTCAAGTCTGTGAGGGTGGTGGGCGTGCTGGAGGGGCTGAGCGAGGCATTGGAGAGCTCCGAGGCTGGCCCCGAAGGCGTCCCGGTCTGCAACGCTGCCTCCGTAGACTTGTCCACACCCGTGTTTTCCTGCCGTAAGAGGTTGCGCCTGAACTTGGCCCTGGCGTTCTGAAACCAGACCTGCGTGGGGCAAGAGAGAGAGAGAGAGAAGGACTGGTTAGGGGAAGAGAGGCAGGGACTGGAGAGTAGCAGAGCATTCCCCAGGGATGCTAATCTGGGTTTTCGGGGGAGGGGGGGATAAAAAATTGGGCTGGCAATATTTTGCTCTTCATAAAATAAAATTGCCTTTGCCCTAATTGGCTATTACTGGGTTTCCCTTTCTGTTAGAAGGTTCTAGAGCTAAACAACATGGTAGGCACTAGCCATAGGTGGCTACTGAGCACTTGAAATATGTATGACTAGGGGGCGTCTGAGTGGTGCAGTCGGTTAAATGTTCAGACTCTTGATCTCGGCTTGGGTCATGATCTCATGGTTCTGTGGGTTCGAGTCCCACATAGGGCTCTGTGCTGATGGCGGGGAGCCTGCTTGGGATTCTATCTCTCCTTCTCTCTGTCCCTCCCCTGCTTGTACTCTCTCTCTCTCTCTCTCAAAATAAATAAATAAACTTAAAAAAAAAAGTATGACTAGCCAAAAAGTGGCTCCTTTGTAGATGAAAACACAGAATTACATTGGAAGATTCAGTATGAAAAAAAGAAGGTAGGATATCTCAAAAATAATGTTTCTACCTGTTATATGTTGAAATGATAATATTTTGGATATATTGGGCTAAATGAAATATATTCTTAAAATTAATTTTATCAGCTTCTTTTTGTGTTTTGAATGTAGCTGCTAAAAAATTTAACAATTTTTTTTAACATTTATTTATTTTTGAGAGAGAGAGCATGAGCAGAGGAGGGGAAGAGAGAGAGGGAGACACAGAATCTGAAGCAGGCTCCAGGCTCTGAGCTGTCAGCCCAGAGCCTGACATGGGGCTCCAACCCACAAACCATGAGATCATGACGTGAGCTGAAGTTGGCCACTTACCCAACTGAGCCACCCAGACGACCCCCCCTTTTTTTTTTTTTTATAAAAAATTTTTAAATGGAAAATTACATACGTGGCTCACGTTGCATTTCTATTTGACAGCACTGTTCTGGAAGATGTGCACAAATCAAATCTTGATCATTGTTCACAATGGTTGAGAGATTTTTTTTTCCCCCTTGAAAGTCACCGTTAAGCAGGCAACAGAGGGGCACCTGGGTGGCTCAGTGGATTAAGCATCTGACTCTTGTCTTCTGCTCCGGTCATGATCTCATGGTTTGTGGATTGTAGCCCCACATGGCACTACCAGTGCCGAGCCTGCTTGGGATTCTCTCTCTCCCTGCCCCTTCCCTGCTTGCGTTTGCTCTCTCTCTCTCTCTCTGCCCCTCCTCCGCTCTCTCTCTTTCTTTTGCAAAAATAAACAAACATGAAAAATTTTTTTTAAAAAGAACTGAGCTTGGTATGAAAAGAATACCAAAGAGAAAGAATAAGGGTTTGTTTTCATTTTTCCTTGGGCACAGACACACACACACACAAACACACACACCCATCCACGCCCATACCTTTGCACACAAGCCTGTTCGCTCTCAGGAAGACATGTGTGGAAACTCATCTCCACGGCACCCCCTCCCCCAACTATGACCACCTGTCTAACTGCACAGAGAGATCTAGCTGTACCCAGAGGTCCTCAGAGTACTTTGAGAGAGGCCTAGGAAATCCAGGCCACCGTGGGGCTGGTGGGGGGGGGGGTGTCTCCTAAAGAAAAAAGCCTGAAAGGCAGGGCCCCTTCACTTCCCTTTGCATGAGAAAAACACCCGCCAGAAGCCTCCCCATAAAACAAAGGGCCTCAGAGAATTCTACTGATTCTGGGGTGTCCAGTTGCATATTTCCAGATGTGCCTGCATCTGCCTGTCTTCCCAGTGTCTCAGGCAGGGGTGGGAAGACCTCACCCCTGGCCCCACCTTCCCCTGGGGACCACCCCATGACTTGGGCCTATGGTGTCAAACTAGCCTTTCTAGTTGCCTGATAAGATTTGTGCTCATTTAAAAAGCACATCCAGGAGAATCCTGGGGTAAGGAGAGAGACTTGGACCCTGTGAAGTCAGGAAATAAAGCTCTTTCCCCAGCATGCTGGATCTTCCCGGGAAGAAAGCACATTTTCCCCTGGCCTTCTGCCCAAAGCAAGCCCATCACCTCTTCTGGAGGTTTGCAGATAAGTATAGTGCTTCTAAGACCACCATCAACGTGCTCCTCTTAGGGTAGGGAATCCTCCCTGCCCAGCCTGCAGAAGTCTGCAGGGGTGAGACTGTCTCGCTGGCCCCGGGAATGGCTGATGGTAAAATGGATAAAGTCTGCAGAGGCCCTCAGGGACAGGAAGCGACTTCCCCAAAGTCTCATGGCCTCCGACAAGGCAGGCGAGAGCCTTGGGGCCACCCTTTGCCTCTGTCCTGGCCTGTGTGTGTCTCTCCAAGCAGTAGCTGGAGGAGGGAGCCCCGGGGGTGGGGTGCACGGCTCCCAGGTCCAGGGCTCTAAGCCCTCGGGAAGGGCTGGAACCAGTTAGCTGCCAGCTGTTTGCTCTTTCCTCTGCGTTGCCCCTAACAGTGATTTGTAAACAATGACACCATCTTCCACAACCGCCCTCTCTGCTTTACTGAATCTGAGGCGCTGGAAATCTGGCGGGTGAAAATCAACAACTCAACTAGAAGCCGGGTTGCTGTGGGGTTTGGTGTTGTGTTTTTCACCTGAAGCAGGGCTTCACCAGAATTCTCTCCTGACCATTTTACAAAGTCCCCTCCTGAGCGTTTTGCTGGGCAGGGCCCCCTAAGTCCACTTCATGTCCTTGGGATGTGGTACAGGGACCGGCAAAGACTAAGATTCAATAATATGCATTGAATTAATAGCAATGATGATAGATAACATTTGTGGACCACCATGTCCCAGGCACCGTGCCACCCTCTAACATGCAGTCGTAGGTTATCTTCAAGATAAGCCAAGCATCCCCACTTTATAGATTTGAAACCAGACAGGCTCAGAGAGGTGAAGTCACTTGCCCAAGGTCACACAGAGGCCAAGCTGAGACTGGAATCCAGGAATATCTGCCATTAAGTCCATACGCTCCCTACCACATGATCCTGAGTCAGCAAATAAATGAATGAATGAATGAGTGAATGAGTGAATGAGCACAAAAGCCACTGTGGCGAGGTGGACAGAGCACCCGCTGCAGTTTCCAGTTCTGGTTCTGCTACTGACCAGTCCAGTGACCTTGTGCTAGTCCCTTACCTCTGGGTCTGCCTCGGTTTCCCTACCTGCACAACAAGAGGGTCGGACCACCCCCGCGTGACCTCTGTGGCCCTTGGGGTTCTGACAGTCTGGGATTTCCAGCAGGCGCGAGACGATCTGCCCCACCCACCCGTCTTCTTAAACTGGCAGCCCCTTTTCTTCATCCACGAGGGGTGCCTTCGCCTGGTGCCCAGGGGACCCCCAGTAAGTCCTGGGTGAATGAAGAAGCCCACACTACCGCATGCCCCTCCTCAGGCACCCACTGGCCCTGCACGCTGTGTTTTGACTCACAAATTCCCTTCCTTAAGATTCTTTCATCAAGGGGACCAAGGGAGTAAGTGAAAAACCCGTTTTGCCTCACAAATCCCTTTCTAGGTCACTAAGGGAACCAGCCCAACGACAAAAGCTTTATGCCCAAAGATGTCCATTGTGGCATTAAAAAAAAAAAAAAAAGATTTTATTTTTAAGTAATCTCCACACCCAATGTGGGACTCAAACCCACAACCCCGGAGATCAAGAGTTGTGTGCTCCACTGACCGAGCCAGCCGGGCACCGTTCCCCCTCCCACTCCCACCCCCCCCCCCCCCCGCTTTATTAACATTTCATTTTTCCATTGTGGTATTTTTAAATAACATCAACTAATGGCCGCGTGCAAAGTGTCCAACCAGATGGGGCAAGTGGAAATCATGACACAGACACTCCATGCAGTTGCAGGGGTAATGTCTTATGATGAATGTTATATGAGGAAAAAAAAGAATAAAGAGGCTATGTCTTGGGGAGCCCGGCTGGCTGGCTCGGTCGGTGAAGTGTGCGACTCTTGATCTCAGGGTTGAGAGTTCAAGCCTCGCTTTGGGTGTAGAGATTACTTAAAAACAAAAGCTTAAAAAAAAGAGAGAGAATTTGTCCTCTGGTACAGCAACTTCATAAAGAAAGTAATGACGACAAATAATATTCACTCACTAAGTAGCAGGCATTGTCTAAGGAGAGTTTTAAGCATTTCACACATAGTAACTCATTAGTGCTTTACAAGGTGAGCGCTAACATTATTTTTTTTTAAGTTTATTTACTTTGAGGGGTGCCTCAGTAGCTCAGTCAGTTGAACGTCCGACTTCGGCTCAAGTCATGATCTTGCGGCTCACGGGTTTGAGCCCCGTGTTGGGCTCTGTGCTGACAACTCAGAGCCTGGAGCCTGCTTTGGATTCTGTGTCTCCCTCTCTCTCTGCCCCTCCCCTGCTCGTGCTCTGTCTCTCTCTGTCTCTCAAAAAATAAAATAAAAAACCTGAGAGAATCCCAAGTAGGCTCCTCGCTGTCAGCACAGAGCCCGAGGCGGGTTCAAACTCACAGAACCGAGAGATCATGACCTGAGCCGAAATCAGGAGTCAGACACTTAAACGACTGAGCCACGCGGGCGCCCCACAAGTGAGCGCTAACACGATTGCCATTTGCAATTCTTTGTTGCACATCTGTCTCCCTTCTGGATTGGAGTTCCAGCTCCAGCGGGTCCCATTCACCGTCTGGGTCACACCCCACCCAGAACATGGCGGAAGGTCAGCGTAGAACAAATGGGTGGCCAGAGAAAAGCTAGCATTCTCGGTTCCTGTGTTCTCACACAAGTTAGTGACCACTAACCAGTCATCTGAAGAATGTTTTTAAGCTGTTGGTGGCTAAAATATATTTTCTGCCAAAGTCACACCAGGAAGCCCTAAGGAGACTTTCAGCCACCCAAATCAGTCAGCTCACCTCCCCCGTCCCGAAGCCTGGCCTACTCTGCCTTCCTGACCCTTCCCCAGGAAGGAAGAGGGACTGCTCAGACGGGCATCTATGTGCTGCGGGAAGGTCTGCAAGCATTTACAAAGCTTAAGGCCTTCGTGGACCTCTGTCCAAGGGACCATTCTCTTTCCCAGTGACCTCGCCCACTGGTAGAATGTGAGAATTGTGGCCGTGCCGTGATGACAATTTTGAGCACTTTTTATGCATTTACGGCTTTACAGCAGGAAACATGCTTTGCTACCAAGACATGGCATCTATGACCCGCCCCTTCCCTTTCCTTCTCTCCACCTGTACCGCTGCATTCTACAGCTAGACCCAAGGCGGGAGGGCCAAAGCCCTACACTGGGCGATGCTGGAAAGAGCTGTGGAATCAGACCGATCTAGGCTCGACTCCTGGCTTCCTCACTTACTAGCTGTGGGACTTAGGGCTAGGGTCCTAGTCTCTCTGAACCTCAGTTTCTTCATCTGCAAAATAAAGATAATTAAATTTTTTTATTGTGTATGAGAGGTAGGTTGACTGAACCCTACTGTATAAAAGTGTGTGTGAGGTCCATGTGCATTGAGTCCCTAATCTGTACTTTAAATTTTTTTTAATGTTTTTATTTATTTATTTTTTAACATTTATTCATTTTTTGATATAGAGAGACAGAGTATGAGCAGGGGAGAGGCAGAGAGAGAGGGATATGCAGAATCTGAAGCAGGATCCAGGCTCTGAACTGACAGCACAGAGCCCGACGTGGGGCTAGAACTCACGGACCATGAGATCATGATCTGAGCTGAAGTTGGATGCTTAACCAACTGAGCCACCCAGGCGCCCCATGTTTTTATTTATTTTTGACACAGAGAGAGAGAGACAGAGCATGAGTGAGGTAGGGGCAGAGAGAGGGGGAGGCAGAATTTGAAGCAGGCTCCAGGCTCCGAGCTGTCAGCACAGAGCCTGAAGCGGGTCTCAAACTCACGAGCTGTGAGATGATGACCTGAGCCGAAGTTGGATGCTCAACCAACTGAGCCACCCAGGAGCCCCCCTAATCTGTACTTTATACATTACACTTGAAGTCATCTCATTGGCTCCTTGCAAACACCCAGTGGGTATTAGTATCGTCTCCATTTTATAGCTGAGGCTGCTGGGGCCCAGAGAGGTTAAGTCACTTGCTCAATATTGCTCAGAAAGTAGGTGAGACAGCTGAGCCTGGACCTCACATCAACTGACTCCAAATTCCAGCAGGGTTACTGCATCCCAGGCCTCCCATATTGATGGTGCTTCTGCATTACAGATCCAGGAACATCCCAGAAAACCTACACACACACACACACACACACACACACACACACACACACACACACCCTATATCACTGACCTCTGGGAACACAGCCTCAATCTCAACCTGTCCCTGCCACACAGACTCTCTCCAAAGGGTGGAGGTTGACCACCACCTCCGCGGGGCCCCCAACGCCTAGTACCATTAAGCTGGTGCAGACAAGTGATGAGGAACCATTTCATGGGCACCTACTTTGTAGCAGGCAGCACGCTGCCAACGCCTTCTCAATCCTCAGTTCTCAAGATACAAACTATTATTACCTTCGTTTCGTAGATAAGTAATCAGGCTCCAGGAGGAGATGTTAAAGTGCCTAAATCACACTGCTGGTAAGTCCAAAAGGATCTGAACCACTCTGTTACCTTCCAAAGCCACACCACCACCTGCGTGGCCCCAAACTGCCCTCACCCCGCCTCCCCCAGCTGGCCCAGCAGCAGTCAGAACCCCTGGGAGAGAGCCCCACCCTGCCAATGCCTGGCTCCTGAGACCTCCAGCAAATCACTTCATCTCACTACTTCTTAAGCTTCTCATCTGTAACATGGGCAGGAAAACATTAAGGGAAGGTAGATGAGTGGCTGGAAAGAGAATGTTTTGCAAACTGCTGCATAATCATGAACGGTTGTGCTTTAGGGACTATTAAGGATCAGTGCAAGAGACCTGGATGTCTGAGAGGAGGGAGAAAAGTGGTCTAGTACGCCCCCACTCCCAGCAACATACAGGCCCTACATGATCCTCCCACTCAGGAGCGGGCACTGCCAGGTTGGCTTAGTGGAGAAAGAGCTACATCCGTGGACCAGACAGGCCTGGATTTGGGTCCAGCTCTGCTACTTACTAGCAAAGTATGACTTGGGGCAAGTGGAAAGCATTTGGGCCTCAATGTTCTCATCTGTGCAGTGGGGAGGAGGTTATCATGATGCCTACCAGTGAGAACTCAATGAGCAAATGTATTTCACGGGCCTTTCAAAGTGCCTGACACACAGTAGTGCACTCAAACATTCATTGATTGGTAGACCCACCATGACTGTCCGTGCTCTTCTCTCTCAGCTAGTTCCATGTCCCTGGCTTTTCTGAGTCCCCATGGTAGAGGGGACACACAGGTGTGAGCAGGCCTGGCTCGGGATTGTAGGGGAGGAAGGCTCAGGGCAAGCATTCACCCAGGTCCCTCTGGTGAACCTTCCCTTAAACAAAGAACAGTTAGTTCTTCCTCTGGTCTCCAACAGAACGCCCCTCCCAACTGATCACACTGCGGAGAAACCGAATGTGGGTCTGTCTCTATAGCTAATAGGTGAGTTTCTTCTGGGCCAGGACTGTGGTTCATTCATCTCTGTGTCTCCAAGGCCAGTTGATATTGGCACCCCAAGGTGCCAATAGATATTTGGCCAGATGAAAGAATGAGAGACAACGATACTGGAAATCCGATTTGTTCCTAAATCAGGTAACCAAGCCTCTTGCCTCAAAGGCCAGCAGAGTGTGGCTCCTTATGCGGATTCAGACTCAACAATGGACACTTAGTCTCTATCATTTAGTCAGGATACCAGGGAGAGGTATATGTCCTAATGGTGCCCATTATATAGGTGAGAAAGCTATGGCTCAGAGAGGGTAACTAATTTGTTTAAAATGCACAGCCAGCGAGTGAGTAGAGGGACAGAACTGAACCCAGGCCCTCCTGAACCGAGCTCTCTGCTTGACTCCAAGTGCCTGCTCCTGTCCTGGCCTGATTCACCAAATGGCTCCCACCAACATGCCATAAGGGGCTCTAGAGAGGGGAAGGGACAAAGTATCCTAATAACCAGAGGAGAGGCTGATGACCAAATTCGCCCAGGGCTGAGGAATGGCGCTGGGGGGGGGGGGAGAGGGGGAGGGGGTGGTGCCAAGAAGGGTCCCCAGACCTAACCCAAGAAGGTAAAGTCCAAGGGAAATGGACAAGGGGGAATCCGAGACCCAGTCAGGCGCAGCAACGTCCTCGCCCCTTCTCAAGCCCAGGCCAGAGGGACCCCTCAGACAAAAGGGACGCAAGGAGGGGAGCGTCCCACAAGGAGCAGAGCCCCGGAGGTAGGGGGCGGGCCCAGAGAGGCGCATCGGCGCCCCATTGGCCAGCACTCAACTCCCTCAGCTACGTCATTGAGCCCTCCAGACACCGGCTCCCCTCGCGTTGCGCAGGGGTGCAGGCCCGACTACAGGAATCTACCAACCAGCGCCCCAGTCACAGTCCATCCCGCGCAGCCATCACACCCAAAATGCTTCCCCCCCCCCATGACATACTCGCAGGAGATCTTAGGGTGACTGCGTAGCCCTTGGTTTCCATTATCGTCATTCTCACTACACACACCCCCACCCCCGCAGTGTTGCAGTCCCCCAGCCCTAAGTCCCCAACCACCTGGGGCTGGAGGGGGAGATCAGACTGGCCTGGACTTGAATCTCAGTACCTCCCCTCCAGTTGTGAGACTCTGGTCAGATCTTCCTCTCTCCATTTCCTCCCCGCCAAATGTAAATTGCTCTCCCCACAGCCACAGGTTCTAAAGAATAAACTGGTTACACTGTGCTATAAAGAAAGATGCTGTCCCACCTTATCGCTGTACAGATGGGAAAACTGAAGTCCAGTGACCAGAAGAATCGTTCCTGCTACTTAATACCAGTTGACTTATTAACCTAGCTCATGTTATTCTTAGCTACCATCCACTGAGCAGGTAAGCGTTAGCTACCGTGGTGGACACTTCCTCATCTCAACGGCTCCTCAAATAAGCCTGCAGCGAGATAATTTCTTGTGTCCGTTTCACATGTGAGGGAACTGAGGCCCAGAGGGGTTAAATGATTTGCCCAGGACTGTGAAACGAGTAACAGGAAGAGCTGAAGATTTGAGAAGTGCTAGTCCAAATCCCTGCCATGAATCTGGGTCAAACAGGAGCCTGGGACTCCCCAAACTGGGCTTCTTAACGTCTCTGAGGTAGGGACAGGACCTTCAAAGTCTAGGGAAAGCTCTGGATCCTCTATCCGGGAAGCGCCCTCACATACAAGTGCAATTCTGCGCAGTTTCAGAGGTGCCCATCTGCCTCCAGCTCCCTGCAGGCAGATGAGCCTCCCGGGCCCACCCAGGGGATCAGCCCACACACCCCCCCCCCCAACCTTGCTTCTGGGAGAGTCTAAGAAACAACAAAGAGACAGAAGAAAAATCTAGAGAAAGAAAGAGAAACTGGAGACGGCAAGTCAGGAGAAGAAGCAGAAGGAGGAAAGAGCTAACGGCAATTAGCTTGGACAGCCATCCTGGGATGCGCTGCGTTTATCTGAAATGCTTGAACCTTTTACTACATGAACATATTTGAGTGTCACTCTAGTAATAAAGAGCAACTAAGAAGTGTTTACAAGAAAGAAAGAGGCTGAGTGTAGAGACAAAGAGGAAGAGGGACACATACACAAAATAGAAAGATTAGACAAAAAATTGGAAGAGAAGAGGAAAAGTTAGAAAAAAAATCCCTGAAATACAGCTAGAGTCTGAGGAGGTAGAGAAAGGGTAGAGAATGACAAAGAGAAGGGCACACATAGAAGGGAAGGTCCTTCCAAAGCCCATGGCAGCTACGGGGTTCCAGCGCAGGCCCTGCAGGCCCCGGGTGCCCCCGCCCTCAGCCCCTGTCCCGGCCCAGCTGACCTGGAGGACCCGTTTGGTGAGGCCCGTCTTTTGCGCAAGCTGCTTCAAGTCCTTGGCGTCGGGGTTGTGGTTAATGGCAAAGTAAGACTTCATGGTCCGAAGCTGGTGGTGCTTGAAGGAGGTGCGCATGCGCTTTGTCTTCTGGCTGCTCGGGTAGGGCTGGTCGCGGTCCAGGTGCTCCGCGTCGTTCTCGTTGCAGCTCAGCGCTGGGGAGGGGACGCAGAGGCGGCGGGTGAACCTCCTGACCTGCCCCCTACACCGCCCCACCTGCCACCAAATGTTTCTAGCCGCAGGACCACACAGCGTGAACTGCACCGCGCTGAGGTGAAAATATTATCCCCATCTTCTAGATCTATAGGAGAATCTGAGGCTCCCCGAGAGCCACCTGCCCGAGTCACTCAGCTAGGAAATGGCGGGATTCAAACCCAGCTCTAAGAGAATCCAAAAACCATTCTGTGCCATCGTGTCAGAATAATAACCAACAGCTACAACTTGTTGATGGCTATTCGACTCCAGATGGATGATGTGCGTAAAGGCTTTATATATTTTCACTGAATCCTTAAAACAACTCTAAGAGCCTAGCATTATTTCCTCCTTTTTACAAACGTTGATTAGAAACGGGAGTCACTTGACTTGAATACAGAGCAGTGTTCAGGACTCCCGCGCCCACACTCTTCCTGTTTCCCCCTGCACTCTCTAAGGAGGGAGGCTGTCTCCCCCGACAGTGTCCGGCACCCGGCACCTGAAAGTGGATGACTGACTGACATCTCTCCACTCACCCTGATTTCACCCTCATCGGTTCCCCAAACCAGAAGTTCTGGATGACACTGGGCCGCCGGCACTGGGCTAAGGTCGGAAATTGTATCTTGCAGTTTAATCCTGATCCTCACCACTGCCCTGGGAAGTACTTGTTTTCCAGTTATACAAATGGGCTGAAGGGGCCAGAGAGGTTAAGCGATCTCTAGAAATCTCACGGAGTGGTAGGATTCTAACCCGAAAGAGAAGGAAGTTGGAGGAAGAAATTGACATGTATCTGACACCCAGGGTATGCTTTTGGCTTTACATACATCATAGGGCCTTCACTACTGCTCCAAGAGGTGGCTACTGCTTTTCATCCCATTTTTGAGATGAGGAAACTCCTGCGAAGGGAAATGAAGCCATGTGTACACAGCCACACCACTGGTAAGGGCTGAGCCTAGATTCAGTACTGCAGTCCTTGCCCGTTTCCTTCCACCACGCCACAAAGGCAGGCAAAGATGACGCACGACTCTTTGGGGAGCCGGTCCCCATCCAGAAGGGGCCCAGCTGGGGCCTGGCTGCCAATGCCTGGAAGGCAATGGGGGTGAGGGACAGGGGTGGAAACCTAAGGCCTCAGAAAGTTGCTTGGTAACCTGGTGCCTGATGGGGACATCAAGAACTCCAAGATTCCTTCATCACATCCCCAGCCATCCTACATGTAAAGTTTTGGTTTGGGGAAAACCTCAGAGGAGATCAATTCAGTCCCCTTAAAGCAGACAACTGGGAATATGTCTTGTGCCCCATCACATGCCCGTAACAGAGCTGCTAGATTTAGCAAATAAAAATGCAGGACATCCAGTTAAATCTGAATTTCAGATAAACAATAAACAGTTTTTTAGTATGGCTCTAATTTTGCATGGGACATACCTCTACTGAAAAATTAATTTGCTGTTTACCTAAAATCCAAATATTGCATTGGATACAATTACACTAAAAAATTACTCATGTATTTAAAATTCAAATATTGCACTGGATACTCACACTAAAAAATGTATTTGTTGTTTACCTGAAATTCAAGTGTAACTGGATGTCCTGCATTTTATCTGGCAAAACCACTTCAGAAGTACTCCCGATCTCCTGGTGACCTACTCCACCCACTGCTCAGGTGGGGAACAGTCCCTTGCAGAAAGAATTTGCAAGATGCTGGTCTTGTCACAAATCTTGAAGCTGTCAGCAAGTGGCTACACTTCCTAAGCGTCCCTTCCCACATGCACCCAGGCACCCAAGTCCCCCACCGGGGCTGTACTCCCACTGAGAGCGCCCAGGGTGAAGAACGGGGGTCCAGCAATTTAAAAGGGATCAGAAAATGACTCCAAACAGAATCCATGGAAACTGCCCTGCCCCCACTGCAGGGAGCGACCCTCTCCTTGCCCCCAGTCCCCAGCTCCACGGGGGGGTGGGGCAGGCCTCCCCACGGGGGATCTCTGGGCCCATCCCTCTGCCCAGTCCCCGCCTGGGCCTTGCTGCTCTTAATGAGCTCCGTGGGGACCCCGGCGCCCCATTCACCCAAGGGACGTGCCCTGAGTGCGGCCTAGATGGGAGGAGGTGGTTTGGGGGAGGGAGACAGAAAGGGCACAGAAAGGAGAGAAAGACACAGAGGTAGAAAGACAGACAGAAGGGAGAGAGAGTAAAGGAGAGGGGGGAGGGAGGGGAGGTGGACAGGGCCAGGAAGAAAGAGAGGAGAGACGGAGGGAAAGGAAACAGTGGAGATGGGGAGAACCGGAGAGAGACAGCTACAAAGACAGAAAAAAAATCAGGAAAGACACAGAGAGAGCCCGAGGGGACAGCGAGGCCTGGAAAAAAAGGAGGACTGTGTGGTGGAGGGCCCAGGTTAAGGAACAGAATCCCGGATCTCAAGGAAACCAGGTCCCTTCGGGGAAGCGTATTCCAGAGCCGTTACTGGCCGGGGAGTGGCGAAAAGGGGAGAGAGGGGAAAAGAGGGGAGGGCAGAAAAGGAGCTGGCCCAAGATTGGGAGGCCGAGGTGGCCAGTGGCCCGGGCAGGGGGGCTGCGCTGGAGGAGTGAAAGCAGCCGGGAAGCAGCCGTTGGGTCCAGATTTGTCCGGTACCCCAGGCGCCCTCACTCCCGCCTCCCTCCCCAGGCCCCGGCTGGGTCGAGATTCCCCAAGATCGGATCCGGGGAGGAGCAAGGGGCTGAGGGGAGGGGGAGGAACAGGCTTTCTCTCTCCTTTTTTTTTTTTTTTTTCCTCTCAATTAGGCCGATTCAATGGAGCTAAAGAGCTCGTAAAATCATGAATAATTTACTCGTGATCTGTTATTAACCCATCGGGTTTCGAGCTCTTGTCGCTGGGACTGAACCTGTAATCAAATCTGACTTCGCCTCATTTTACTAAAGACGAGATTGTAGGTTCAATTGTCTAAATAATGGATTGGAATCAAATCAGTAATTACGCCGCCAGGCACACACACAAAAAGCTGGGGCTGGGGGAGGCCCGGGCGTCCGGCCGGTCCGCGCGGGACTCCCGCGGCCGTGGCTTACAAACCCCGGCGCAAAGTGCGCGGCCCGGGCCTCGTCCGCGCCCCGGCCCGCTGGCAACCCCGCTCAGGGGTTTCCTTCTGCCTCTGGGACCGGGGCTGCGCTCTCGGACCCGAGGGGCAGCCGGAGCAGGGCTGCCGCGGCCACCGCCCCGGAAGGACTTTCCGACCCTGCGGCCCCGCCGCTTTGGCTGCCCTTCCCCAGGCGGCGGGCTGGGCGCACCGACGGCCGTCCCTCCCCAGTCTGCCCGAGCTCGCCGCCCTGGAATAAGGTGCCGCCGCTCCGCCACCGGACTGGCCCACAGAGCGAAGGGCTTTGCAAGGGGTCGGTGTAGCTGGGCTCCCGGGTGTGGGACACTCACACCAGCAAGCTCGTGTCCTCAACGGTCAGAAACACGCACACACGCTCTTGCCCATACACACGACCCGCAGTGCACCCTCCACCCTCCACGGTGCCCTTTCCAGCCGCCCCACGGCCCACACTGCGGCCATTTCTCTCCTGCCCGGTGCGGGGAGAGGAGGAGAACGGCAGCCAGACCCGGGGAGGCCTGGCTGGGCCCGGCGCGGCCAGGCAGGCGCCCCCTTTTCCCAACCCGGCCCCGGGAGCCCCGAATACGCGAGCAGCGCGGCCACCGCCGCCGGCGCGCCGTGTGCGGTTTCTTCCGCCTGAGTCAAGGCCAGAGACGCGCGCCGGGAGAGAGAAAAAGACCGGAACAGAGAAACCCAGACAAAAACACACAGAGGGAGAGAGACAGAGAGAAAGGGGGATCGAGAGAGTTGAAAGGTAAAAAAGAGAGAAGGGTCAAAGAAAAACAAAAACCAAAAACCGAGGAGATGGCATGGGTGGGGAATGCCTTGCAGTGGTGCCAGATCCCTTGAAACTCAGCCTCCAGTCACATCTTCTCGCTCCGTGCCGCCGGACCTCGCCAGCGAAGGCGGCAGAGCAGCAAGAAGCACAAATAAATTTCTGAAACTCTTCTGCCTTTCAATTCCAAACCCAGTTGCAAACCTGCCTACCTAGAAAAACATGATCCCACTCCCCACGCGCTCTGCGGCCGAGTCAGCCTGCTGCTTCCTACTGGGGGCCGACCCCATTTGATAAATAGACGTGGCTTTGTTTGGGGGGGGGACCCGGCCTGGACCCGATTTAGTTTATTTTCAGGGTGCTGAGAGATGAAGGATGGAAGTTTTTGAGAGCCGGCATCTCCGGCAGAACCTTCGACAAATCTTTAATCTGCCGCCACAGACCTGTCTGCGGCCACTTCACCATTTACCAGACTGGGGGCTGCATTTTCCTCCCAGCTCCACACACTGAGACACATACACCCATCCATCTTCCAACAAGCAACTTCGCTGGATCGAACAGGGGACAACCCCCACCCCACCCTGCCCCTGGCTGAATTTTCCTGCCCAGCCAGCTCAGATTTTTAAAGATCAAAATAACCCTGACTTCCCCACGCTGCCCTCTCCCCCCAATCCTGGGTTTTTGTTTTGTTTTGTTTCCACTTGCGCATTAGACTAAGGGGAAAAGGAGGAAGAAAACAAAATCCCGGAATCCGATTCTGTCGCAAACGAAAGAAAGAAAATAATTGCAAATAAACTCTATCTAGTTCAGAAGCCCGGGGAGTCATAAACCTTTCCCGGCCTTGCAGACGTCGGGCAGATGTTGACGGTTCAATTTGCCGGGCCCCAGAACCTCCACAGCTGTCCAGAGCAGCAGGGAGGGGTGCGGGAGGGGGCAGAGCCTCTCCTGAAAAGGCTTGGGGTTCTGAGATGCCGGAAATGTGAAACGAGCCCTCCACCCGACTCCGTGAGAGGCCAGGCCTACTCCGGTCTTCTCATCCCCGGGCGCCGGCCTCCAAGGGTCGCCGCTCTCATCCCAGCACCCCGCTGGCGCCCAGAACTCCGAGGAAGGAGCCCGGGGAAAACTGAGACCTGGCGGAGCAAGAGGATCCCCCCGGGCACAGTGACCTGCTCTTGTTCATAAGGGTCCTGGGCCCAAGTTTCCGGAGCCTGCTGCCCTCAGTACATTTCACCTGACAGGCCCAACGCCAGGCCCAGCAAGTTACCCCAGGCCACCACCAGTCCTTTCTCTTGGGACCGTCGCTGCCCTGCCTCCTTCATCCATCGCCCCAGCTCCCTGTCCTCAGCCCTGCCAACCCAGAGCCTGTTTGGTGCCGGCTCCTCCTTGCTTTCTCTATCCTCACGCTTTCTGACCAACAAAGTGGGGGAAAGGCCCAAACCAAAAAACTGCCTCTAAAAATTTTCTCAGCGACGAGGCCCTGCACCGGGGTCAGCAAGACTCTAATGCACCTTCTCCTTCCACCCCAGCCAAGTGTGCGGAGGCTGGAGCCGAGGAGCCTAAACGTCCCTTCTGCTAGGTCCTGTGGCACCTAGGGTCTGGGGAATCTAAGGACTAGAGTACCCAGAGTGATATATACATATGCGTATCACACTGAGATTCACTCCGGCTTCAGGCGGTGGTCAGCCACGCACTTTCCCCCAACCCGACGGGGGCGCTCGGTGCGCCTCGAACTCACCAGCGTTGTAGGCCGCCAGATCCGCCCCGGGGCCGGGGCTCTTGCGCTTCCTCGGCCGCCCCTTCTGCACCGTGCCCACGCCATTGTAGTAGGGAAGACCCAGCGGATTGGCCCCGGCTGCGCCCAGCCCGGCGCTCTTGGCCGCCGCCGCTGCGGCTGCCGCCGCCGCCACGTCGGCGTGGTTGAAGTGCGCAGGGTACTCGCCCTGCAGCAGCGCTTCGAAGTGCAAGCGGCAGTAGACCAGGCTGTCCTTCATGCCGAAGTGGTCACCCGTGGTCAGCATCTTGTTACACGTGGTGCATGTGAAGCAGTTGAGGTGATAAACCAAGTCCCGAGCGCGCATCACCATCTCCGAGGCCGAGATGCCCAGGTGGCAGCGGGCGCAGCGCTGCACAGAGAACCGCCTGTAGGGACCATGGAGGGAGGGACTGTGGGGACACACGGTTGGGTACCCCCCATATCCCTCCTCCAGGTGCCGCTGCTGCCACGGGGGGAGATCTACTCCTTAAAATGGGAACCAGTCTTAAGTTGGAGGATGGGGAAAGAGGGAACTAGATTTTGGCCCAGGTCTTGTCCTACCCTAAAATACAGTTTCCCTTAAGCATATGTATGTCCACAATGCTTCGACCTTACCCAGAGTCTGGGCAAGCCCCAGGAAAGCCTTTGCTTGGGAACGCAGGGAGAGGGGGACTACCCACTTACCCTTTCTCAACCTTTACCCCTGCCCTCCATACCGGTACCTGACAATCCTACAGACTTTTGTAATTTGGCAGGGGGGAGGGGGGAACAGAGACAGGGAAAAAGAGAGAGGGGAAGGGAGAAAGAAGAGGAAGAGAGAGAGAGAGAGAGAGAGAGAGAGAGAAGGAATATAAACAGACCCTAACCCTAAACCAGAGGGGAGAAACAAGAAATTTGCAGCCTGTTAGTGACTCTGGCTCTTTAACCCTACAGGCAGCTTTCACCCCCATCTCCACGAAAGACCCAGAAACGCACCCAACTGATCCCCCAGCTCTCCCTCCAACTTTGTCGCACACCAGCCCAGGCTGCCTGGGCTTGGGGTGGGGGGGGGGAGGTGGTGCTGCCTGTTTCTGTTCTCTCTGCTTGACCCAAGAAACTTCAAAGGGAGAGGGGTGCAAAGACCCCCCCCCTCCAACCCAAGCTTATTTATGGTCTAAGCTCAGAAGAGAGCCCTTTACTCTGGGTCCCTATAGTTCTCAGACCTTTCCAGGAGTTCCCTCAAATTCCTGTTTGAAAAGGTTGTCACCCCATTTGTACTGGCTTGGAGAAGGGGGGACCCAGGTGGGGAACCCTCCCTTGGGACTGGAGGCCAATAAGACCGGGTCAGATTGTGTCTGAGAATACGGGGTCCTGGGGGGCAGAGGGTCCTGAGTTGGGGGTACCTGTAGTAGTCTTCCTTGCAGTAGATGCTCCCATCCTTGCTGAAACAGGTGAGCTCCGACTCCAGGTTGAGCTTGCACTCGCAGCACTTGAGGCAGCGCATGTGCCACTGCTTGTCCACCGCCAGCAGGTAGTAGCGGTCTGAGATCTTGCCCCCGCAGCCAGCGCACAGCGCGGCTCGGTCACTGCTGATGGACGGCATGGTCTGCGGAGGGAGGGAGGCGGGAGACCGCAGCGCCTGCGTCAGCCTGCGACTTCACCACCGCTTGGAAACGGGCACCCTCAGCTCCCCCCCGGTTGCTCCGGCTAGCCCTAAACCCGGAGAGGGCCGCCGGGGTGTGCGGTGGCTTCCTCGTCCCCAAAAGGCCCATAGTGAGGAGGCTCAGAACCCAGGCCCGCCCACACAGCCCAAGCCGGCCACAGGCCCAGGCCTGGCTGCTGGCCTGGACGGATCTCCCTCCTTAGTTCTCCCCCTTCCTGCCCCCTCTGCCCTTTTCCCAGAAAGGCTTGGGCTGTGTTTGAGGGCTGGGGCAGCAGTGGCTACTCCAGTCAAGCCCTGCAAAAGCTCTCTCAAAACTGTTTCTTAAAGGAGCCACTCTGCTGGGCCCCAGGAAAAGGGGTAAGATGACCATTAAAAGTCCCCCTCTCTCTACACAGACTCCTCTCCTCTCAGGAGACACACAGAGTTCCTGGCCCCGAGCCCCAGTGACCTCTGGATCCGTATGCCAAAGGTTTAGGCCAGGACAGGTCGCAGCCACGTCTGCCCCTCCACTACCTTGGCCACACTGGCTGGGGCCCTCTTGGGTTCTGGGAGATGGTGAGTGGAGTGCAGAGGCACCCTCAAAGTCTCCGAGTGCAGGACAGAATGAGAGTTTAATCCAGGAAGAAGAACTCAGAAGCCGGAGGCACTGAGGCTGCTGCCCTTGCTTTCCAAGTGGAGAGGCTTCCCTCCTGCTCCCCACCTCCTCGGCCTGGCCTCTAAAGGTCACTTCTGGGCCCAACTTGGATAGCGACTGCTTGCCTGGCCCTCTGGGAGGTCTGAGGTGAGGAACTGGCTATTTGGAGCTGGGCTGGCAAAGCCAGGTGTGGAGATCCAAATGGACTCCCCTTCCACAAGAGCCAGGCCAGGGCCTGAAGTCCCAGCCCTGGCCTGGCCTGGCCAGGTCGGCCGGCCAGGAGGCCAGGGGCGTGATCAACGAAAAGCACTGGCCCAGAAGACTTGGACCCCTGAAATTGTGCTGGGGAGGGAACTCCGATTGCCAGGAGGCGGGACGCGACTGGCCCACGCCGGCTGGAGCCCCAGTGCTCCCGTTTGGTTCGCCTTTCCTAGCGCCGCAGGCGGCGCCGCCCGCAGCTACAGCCGAGTAGTGGAGGGGAACGCGGAGCTGGCGACCAAAGGGGCCCGGTGTAGTGAGAAGAGGGCCAGCCCGGGACGCGGGTAGGACTTCGCTCCCACTTCGGGAGAAATGCTCTCTTGCACCCTCGGGGTCTGAAATTTCGGTTTAAACCTTGTTTCCCTCCTCCGCCCCAGCAGCCGGGTTTCCCCCGAGCCGGGAGCTACGGGCCTTGCATCCTGTCCGCGGATCCCCAGCGCCCAGTCCCGTGCGGCACGAAGGACGCTCCCCAAAGTGCCCCCAAACTTCGGAGAGCAGAAGCGCGGACCGACCCGGCCCCGTCCCAGCTTTCAGCCCCGACCCCGCAGCCGTGCGCCTACCGTCTCCGTGTCGCCGCGGTCGATGGCGGAGCTGATGGCGGGAGCCTCGCTCTTGGCCCTGCGGTCCATCTCGTCGATGACCCCGTGCACCTCGGGGCCCGACAGACTGTGGAACAGCATCGCGGCGGGACCGGCGGGGCCGGGGGCGCGGCTCCTCCGCGGGAGGGCTTGCCCCCCGCCTCAGCTGCCTGGCGCTCCCGGCGCTAACGGGCCCGGTGCATCGCCACCGCGGCCCCGGCCCCGCCCGAGCTCGGCTGCGCCCCCAGGCCGGGCTCCGGGCCCCGGGCGCCCGCGGGCCAGGACGCCTCCCGCCGAGGCGCAGGGGCAGCTACATCGCGGGGCGCCTGGGCGGCGGCGCCAAAGCCAGGGTCACAAGGGCAAGGGGCGGGGGGGGGGGGCGGGAAGGGGGAAGCCGAGGGCAGAGGTCGGCGCCCGCCGCGGGCGCTTTCACGCCGCGGGCATCGCCCGCCCGGCTTCAGCGCCCCGGGCGCAAAGCAGGAGCGCAAACTCTGCCCGAGGCGGCGACGGCTGCGGTCGGGGCTCACTCGGGAACAGCTAGGTGCCCGCGGCGGCCCAGCTGCCTGGACCTCTCCCCTCCCTGGGGTGTGCCCCCAGCCCTAGGCGACCCGCTTAGGCGCTGGGTCGGCGACTGTAGTACGGGTTTCTCCGAAGCCAGCGAGCCGAGCCGAGACACCGAGAGAATTGAAGAGGAGGAGGAAGAGGAGGAGGAGGAGGTGGTGGTGGTGATGGTGGTGGTGGTGGTGGTGGTGGTGGTGGTGGTGGTGGTGGTGGTGGTGGTGGTGGAGGAGGAGGAGGAGGAGGAGGAGGAGGAGGAGAAAAAGGAGGAGGAGCAGAGTGGGAGGTGGAGCCGCCGACCGCGGGCCCAGCCGCGCGCAATGCTCTCCAAGAGCGCGCCGAGCCCAGCCCCGGCTCTGCAGTCCGCGCCAGCCAAGCGTCCGCGCCTTTTCTACAGCCGCGCCTTACATCACGTCCTGCCGCCGCGCCATTGGCCGCCCAGCACCCCGGGCCCTGGCAGCGCGTGCTCCGGGAAGGCGGGAGACCCGAGAGGGAGGGGAGAAGCAGGAGGAGGAGAGGAGCGACGAGATGGTGGGAGCTGGTGGGCAAGGCTGGAGGGAGGGGGCGGGAGGAAGGGAGGGAGGAGGGTGAGCGCGGGGTTTGGAGTTTTTAAGCTACGAACAGTTTCCTGCGATTCTTTGGGACGGAAAATTAAACCCTCTCTCCCCGCCGTCTCCATCCTAAGAAGGCGCAGCCAGAGGATGCTTGAGGAGCTCTCACTCGGGTCTCCCCTCGGCCCAGAGCCGCCGCCTCGGGCACCGGCTGGGGAGGCTTGGGAAGGCAAGCCTGGGGCAGAGCTGCAGGAGCCTTCGGCTGCTTCCCGCGGAGCTCAGCCTTCGGCCCAGGCTCCGCGCTGCGGGTTGCGGGCGGCGGCGCAGGCCTCCTGAGGACCGGGCTGAGCCAGAGCGGCAAGAGCGAGCGGGAGCTGTTAAGACTCCGGGGAGAGGAGGGCCAGCCGGAATAGCCTCGCTCCAAGCAAGCTAGGGCCCACTTTATGGGAGCGTGTAGCTCATTCCTGCACTTCCCTGTCCCTCTGCAGCCTGGAAGAGTGGACGGGCGCATGGCTTTAGGGACTAGGAAAGGAATAGGTTCGAATCCCAGTTCTGCCATTTACGTGCAATGTAACCTTAGGCAAGTGACTTAACTTCCTTTAGCCTGTTTCTGATCTTTCCACCGAGGGCCAAGACAGCACCCTCCATACAGATGTAATGAAAAAAAAAAAAAAAAAGATCATGGATTTAAAGTACCTAGAATACAGTAGGCACTCACCAAACTTTCATCACTCCCTCTTTTCTTTTTCCATCTCCCCCTATTAAAAACTTTCCTACTGCAACATACATTCAGCGTTGCTGAGGTTCCTAAAGACCACAGGCCCATCCTCTGCTGGCTGGTTGCATCATGCCACAGACCCAGCTGTTGACAGACGTCCACCCTGCCACCTGACTGCACCACTTCTCCAAGATCAACAACCCGGCCTGTGGGTAAATCTCAACTGCCACCCCAGCCCCCAGAGTTCAGGCTCGACCTAGAGTCTCTTGGGGACTCAAGGATGACACCTCGGTGTGTGGTGAAGCTGAGATTTAGAAGATAAAAAGTGACTGTGGGGAAAAACTCAGTGAGCAAGTCAGTGACAGAGTCCCATTTTCTGGGTCTGCTTTGGAGGCGGGTCAGTCTGATCTGTGCGGTTCATCTTACAGGGCAGAGATGGGGGGGGCACAAAGTCCTACCTTCTACCTACCGGACGTAACTTTCAAATATAAATATATGTGTGCTTGTACTGCCCAAGCACATGCACTAGTGTTCGTGTGTGCAAACACACATGTTCATCTCTGTTGGCATAAAATACGACCGGCAGCGATGTAGAGCTAGGGTCTACACAGACACATCAAGTGTAAGTGTCCAGTGCCAGGCGGGAGGATGCACTTGTAAACGGGTAAATTGCATGTTATACATGCAATTGCATGTTCAGACAATACTACCTAAATCACTGCGTGCGCTTCTCCGAGGCCACGTTTTGCATATTTGAAAAAACTCCTTAAGTTACAAGTATGTGTGTACACGCTGCACATGCACAGATGCCCCAATGCGACGGAAGGACCATCAACCCAAAGACGCGCGCGTGCGCGAGTGTTCACACAGACGTGTGCCTTGGCGCCTGCACACGGCCCGCGCCCAGGCACGCGGACGCCTACACGTATACACAGGCATGTTTTACCGACGCATCTGGGGCACTTTCTTTCAAAGAAAGTAAGGAATGAAAACCTAATCTGGGAGTCACAGGGGTTCATCTGGAGGTCGCCCAAAGGGTAGAAAAAATTGTAACAACGCTGGAGAGGGTGTCCTTGGTGCAGCTCCGCGCCCAGGCTAGATGAATACAATACGCTTTCGAGAATTCTAGGGGCTGCTTTAGGAGGAGGGGGGCGGGTGGGGGAGGAGGAGCACTCGGCAACTCTTGCCGCGGGCTTCTCAAGAAACAGGGAAACGCACCCTGCGGCTCTTCATTCCCCCCCCCCCCACAAATGTAAGTACACGATTTTACCGCCTGTCCGACCTCCAGCCCACGCCCATCCCTGACCGACCCCAAATTCCCTGGCAGTCAAGATTCCCGCCGGTGCGCCCGCTTAAGCATCCCTAGGTGTCAGGCTGGGACGCGCCCGGGTCCGCTAGAGATTCAAAAGCATCTCCCGCCGCGGGGTGGGATCTGGGTGCCCTAGCCCTGGGCTCAGAGGCGGGTAACTTTGCTAATCTCCCCCAGCGGCGGGGCAGGGGTGGGGGTGGGGGGGGACGTCGCACAACCGCTGAGCCCTGTCCGTGAAGACTAAACAAGGAAAGGAACAGGCTGTAAACACACATCCTGACACGTGAGTGACATTTACACGGTTCGAGAAGCCGCAGCCGAGGGGAAGGCAGGGGGTAGGGGGAGCAGGTAAAAGTAATATTCCGAGGCGTCGGAAACGGCGACCCCTCGACGCCCCTCCCCCAGATAGGGAAAAAGAATCCCTAAATCCCCAGAACCTGCCTTTTGTGGGAGGTGACAGGTGAACGGGATTCAGGTCTGGCTACTCACGCCGCTGCCTACCTCCCCACCATCTGCTTCCTCGCAGACAAGCAGACCCGGCGCATAATGAGGTAGCAGCCTCCAGCCGGCCACCGTGACTAACTCAGAACAAAAGCGCTCCCTCCACGCCTCTTCCAACAAAGGGGCCACCAGCCCCGGCGCTCCCCGAAGGCTGCGGGGCTCCCGGCTGCCGGCTGCGGAGCTGCCGCGCGCAAACTTCCCGGGGCTCCCGGGGCTGCCGGCGCCACGGAGCCTGGGCCGCGGAGGGAGGAAGCACATGCGGCCCAGAGAAAGTGAGGCCGGGCGGGGCGGGGGACGAGGGGGTGGGATCCGGGGAGCCGCGGAAGGAGGGTGATTGATCAGTGCGCTGTTCCCGGCGCTCGGTCCCGTTATTAGAGGCGGCCAAAGCAGGGCCACGCAATAACCTCCGAATCGCCAACTAATTGACGCTGCAGGCAACTACTTCATTGTGCGCGCTGGTTTTATGTCTTCATAGCCGGTGATTGACAAGGTGTAATTAGTCATCTCACTCGGTGATAAACATGGGCACCCTCCTCCCGCGGCATCAGGCCGTGTGTACCAGCAGAGGAAGCGATAGTTGACGCTGATATACCATTAAATCAAAATGAAGACGTTCAGAAGTGTGTGTTTGCTGTGACGCTCTGATGGTTTATTTCTCAAATACGGCACCAACAGATTTACTTGATTTGCAAGTTAACTACAACATTAACTGGTTTTATTTATTTTGCCTCTTCCTTCCTCTTCCTAGGCAGGGATGTTGCTCTTGGAGAATGTGAAGACAGTTTGCTTCTTGACAAGCGAGCGAGCGGGCGCCCAGATTTTTGCAGCCTCTCCGAGAGTCTCCCCCGAGGGAAAGGCAGGCAGAGAAATCGCCGGATTTGGGAGTCACTAGGGAAGGATTCCGCGCGGAGGGAGCCGCCCTCCTTGGCCCCAGACCGGCTGCCTAGGGCCCCCCCTTTGGGCACTGCCAGTGGATGACCTGAAACTCTGAGGATGGTCTTGGGGATTGGGGTCGGGGAAGCCTCTCGGATAATAACTGCAAATAGAAAAAGAGGCAAAAACAATTTCTTCTCTGCCTTGAAGCAGAAAGGACTGTGTTCTTAAAGCCGCTGGTTGCAGTCACAAGGCCAGTTGCCTGCCTCCGTTGCCTGCGTCAAGTGTAATGTCGCCGGTTTTTCCAGTAGCACCATTCAACAAATTATATTCCTTGCTCCCGGGAGTGGGTCCTGCTTAGGGGAGTGTGCATGTGTGTGCGAGTGTGTGTGCGTGTGTGTGTGTGTGTGTGTGTGTGTGTGTGTGTGTCCCTCTACAGTGAGGCTGCTGTTAGAAGTGCTGGTTACTCCTTCCAGAAACCTGAAGGTTTAAATTTTAAAAGAAGAGGGAGCATTGCTCCCTGGGATTGCTATAGTCTGTCTTGACCCTAATTCTGGTTAGAGAATGGCAGGGACTGAACAAAGCCACCAACATCTGAAAGTCCACTTCGAAGGTATCACACTAGCCCCCAGGATCCGCTCCCCACCCCCCTGCCGCCCTCCAGTGGGGTAGGCTTCCTGCACTTTCCCCTTTCTAACCTCTGTCTCCTGTTTATACAGCAGAGGGATTAATGGTGGTTCTTTGCCACTGCGCAGGAATGTGGGGTTGTGGACATCTTCAAGAAAAGATGGGGTGAGGCCAAGTCACAGGGATGGCAGAAAAGCCCCGTATCTTCAACAAGGATTCCCCCCTCCCTTCCCAGGCCTGTGGGCCTCCTTCAGCAAAGAGGGGGAGTGTTTTATATTGATGTGAGAGGCTGTCAGTCAGCAGCAAATCAGCTCAGGCATGGCTACCTCTTTATGAAATCAGCTCATTGCCTTGGTCACACCTTAGAGAAAATCCGGTGGTCGCCGCTATCGATAATAAAAACTGGTGGGGCCTTAGTTGTTTCCAAGAAGAACCTCATGTCTGTGGACAGATAAATGCCCATCTCAGGCAGAGAAAGCCCAATTCTTCCTTCCCTTCTCCCTGCAGCGATCTGAACAATTCCGAAACCGCCTCCCTGGGCGTCAGCTGAGCAGGTTGGGGAACTAACCAGGGCCCTCTCTCTAGGGCCCTGTTAAATGCACAGAACTTAAAATGAAACACGAAGTGTGAATTTCAGGTTTGAACATGATGCATCAGGATACGTGGAGGCTGGCAGCCCCTTTCCTCCCTCCTGCATTTCGGTAGCAGGTATTAATATTGTATTAAATGTTATGAGGAAGTAAGGGCTGCAGAGAGGAATATGCTCAGATGCAATTTTGTCAAGGTTTTTATCTGTGATTATGATTCCAGATGTAGAAACTCCCGGAGGAGGGAAATGAGGGGCTGCTGGCGTGTGACATGTGTTTTAAGGTGTTTGGCAGTGTTTCTCAAAGTGGTGACAAAATGTTCAATTTTATTACAGCGAATCGGTAAAAAAAATATGAATACTAGGTCAGAGACGGTTCACCCCAGCAAACGGATTTACCCTTATTGATTTGGGTGGGGAAAGTTTGTATCTGGGTCCTGCTTAAATCACATTGTCAACAATGTAAATCTGTCATATCAGATTATTCTTAAAGAACACTTGTAACAAAATACACAATAGCTGATTGTATCTCCCCCACCTACTAATTTCCATGCAAAGATGTAGATTGCCCTGGGCTGGGGCACACATACACACACACACAGTAAATATTGCAACAAGATGGTCAATTTTTTTTTTCAGCCGGTATAACTACAGCCATTCCTTGAGGGTAATTTCTTTTTAATCTAACCCAGAATACGACCCAGTCCTAGAGGGGCCATTTTGCTAATCTCACTGCCTTTTAGGTTGAAACACAAATAAACGGCAATAAATTTCTTCACACAGGGAACCACGTTTTGCTGAAAGGAAAATCAGGAAGACTTTGTGTGAAAAAAAGGGGGATGGGGGAGGAAGAAGCTGAACTCTCGACTAGCTGGCAACTCTTGTATCTACATGCATGCCCTGGAGACTGGGAGTATTTCCCACCACAGTCTTTTTTAATTTAGAGGCATCTCTGCCATCCCTCTCTGACAGCAGGATACCCCTAAACTCTTTCTAAGCGAAGGTTTCCCCATAAACATTTTATGAGCTTTACATACACTAATCGACGCGGGTGCCCAGCCAGCACTGACCATACCAGGGAATGGGTTTGGTAAACATTTCCAGAGAACAAAAAGAGGGGTTTTTGGCTAAAGATGCTGGACTTGGCTCCTCCTTGGGTCCCCAGTCATAGGATGAGAGTCTCTACACACTCGCTGTAGGCATTGTTGTATAGATCACCCTGTGTCTAGCAGACCCAGTACGTTTCTCAGCCCAGTTCACGAAGAAACCCACACATAGCGCCAGCGTCTACTTAATTTAGGCTAAAGAATGTTGATTTTGGCTTCCCAGCCACTGGCACTATTTTACCATCACAAAACATTCTAGGCTCCTAGAAGAAATTGAACCTTCCTTCGAGGTAAGAAGGTTCCTCTTCTGCGAGGTGATGTAGGATGTACGTTTCTGAGGGGAGCAGTAAGGTTGCAGGAAGGGAAAATGCTCACTGTGGCCACTATCTCTCACCCTGAACTTCCGGCAGAACCTTTCCCCTACCCCAGCCCAACTTCCCACTGGACCCATTAGCAAATCTCTACTGCTATTTGGGAAGCTGGCATTGTCTCTTTAGGCGAGGAACAGTCATTTCCCACATGTTTCAGCTGAAGCCCAGCCCCTCATGCCTCCCCCCCCCATTTTTATTCTTCCATTAATTAAAACAACTAATGTCCCACCGATTATCTTTGCGTGAATGAAAATCATTATGGGCCCTTGCAGGTATACCGGAAATTCTGTTTGCTTAAGTATTCACACTTTGATTTCCAATAGACTCATTTTCTCAGGCATAAAGAAATTCAAACAAAACAAAACAAAACAAAACAAAAACAAAAACAAAATCTCCTGACACTTCGCAATAAGGCAGGAAGACTAGTAGTAACAAGCTTGTGTTGATCTCTTACTAGAAGTGTTCAGATGGCCCCGTTTTAGAGCTGAATTATACTACCTGGTAAAGGATTCTAGACAGTTAAAGCAAACATTGATAGGTCATCAGACACAGGTTTTGAATTTGTGCTTGTGTTGAGTCAGATGAGCTGATCCAAATTCACTTTTACATTACTGTGCTAGTCCTCGAAAGTAAAAAAAAAAAAAAAAAAAAAAAAAAAAAAGGCAGGGGACAATCAGCTCTATTTGGAATTTCTCAGCTACTTGGCCATTTCAGCTTGTATCTCCATTTCTGGGGGCTGCCATAATTAGAGCAATCTATTTTGCATTTACTTCTCTTTGCAAGCACTACATTATTCACTCTTTCCTGTGCTTATTAAACAGTGCCACCTGCACCAAATTCAACAAAGCTCTTCCATCAGTCAACCCAGCTAAGGATCCCGGACCATATATTATCATTAATTGAGGCTCAATTGAATAGTTGACGATAGAGGCATGAGTAAAAGCAACACATTTTCTAGGACCTGTTTATAAAAATATTTTAAGCAAAAAGTAAAAAACAAAAAACCCCCACACATTTATTCTCCAAATTGTTATCTTTTATAAACTCATTGCATTCTCTCTGTACAGTAATTCAAGTAGCAATTAGCAAGTCTTTTAATTAATGAACTATTCCCTGTAAGTCACCAAGGTGCCTCCAGTACAAATGTCCTCCTTCACAAGGTACTAGCAAATGCAGTCAATATTTTGTCACCCAAAGCCTTCGAAGCTGACCGCCTCGATTGTCCTAAAGCTATAAAAAGGATCTGAAGACTCAGAGACAAGGCTGGGAAGCAGAAGACAATTTTCAGTAAACCAACCATGGATAGTCTGAATCCAGAGAAGGAGTGGCAGAAGGAAGGGGACCATCAGAGAGGAGAGGCAGAAAATGAATGTAGGTAGGTATCAGTGGTTAAAGAAAGACACAGAAAGTTTTGTGCAGAGATGGGACCACCTCGGCTCCAGCTATGTTATAACAAACTCTCCATCTAAATGCTGATGATTTACACATTTTTAAGAGCCTCAAACCTCACTATGCCTTGTTCTTTAAAAAGCATCCTGCTTTGTTCAAAATACTGCTTATCTTTGGCATTGTCAACAGCTCTGCATCTGGGAGAGATTAATTAAGTGATAGGTCAGACACAATGAGGTGAAAGGGCATGTCCACCCAATCAGGACTGATTCATCCATTTCTTGGTGGATCAACTTTTTTGAGGGATGCCAATTTCAGTTCTATTTCCAGGGAGGATTTATCAATAGGAATGCCTGAGCTCCCCCAGTGAGCGGCTCTTAGCTGGAAAAGATTTTTCTGCAGATAGAGAAATCTAAAATCTACACTCTGTCTTTTTAAGATGTGAAACCAAAACCTAACTATAAATTGTATGCTTAAGTTTCACTGATCTGGGTGAAGGCTGATTTTCTTGAGCATGATCCTTCTATAAAATAGCTAATTGGATGATTGCAAATAAGATTGCCAAGCAACTCAATCAAAAAAATGAAAAGTTTGCTCTCTCTCCTCCCCCTTCCCAACTATTTCTTATTACCCCTTCCTTCCAAAGTCCACTTTTAAATTCTAGAAGGCAAAAGGAGAGAAAGAGATGTGAAAGAGAGTAGGAGAGGAGGAGAGAGGGGAAAAGAATGAAAGGGAAAGGTTTTCTAGACGTCGACTGATTTTTTTTAGACCAATTAGAGGTTATCTTTAAATCTCTATCCCTCCACCCCTTCCACACCTTTCTAAATAGATCTTTAGATTAGCGAGAAATTAGTTAATTGGAAAGGACTTGTGGCCAGTTCACCCTGTTCCTAACCAAAAAGGTTTTAAGGACCTTAGACTCCACTCCCAGAAATGACACCTTCTCCATCTCTTTAATAGCACATCAGTCTGGAGCAAAATTGTGGCTACCAGTGTGTGTGTGTGTGTGTGTGTGTGTGTGTGTGTGTGTGTGTGTGAGAGAGAGAGAGAGAGAGGGAGAGAGAAGGAAGTATACTCCCAGTCTGTGAATAAGCCTCAAATAAAGTGACTGTTTTGGGTAGACTCCCCCCCAAAACACTTGGAATATCGTTACCCTATTTGTGAACACCATTTCAAATGAAGTTCACATTTTCCAAAGTACTTGGTGGGGGGGGGGCAGTTAAACAATGGTTTGTGTTTTTTGTAACTGACCAGCTATTTCTACTTCTCCAAAGAAATGCAGAATGCCAGTTTTTGTAACTATCCAATTCTTAAAATCATCTGGGATCCATCTATATTTATAAAACCGAGCAGAAATACTTAACAGCCTGATCAATAGCCATTGACCGTCAGTGCACCCCACACCCTAACATGCACAGCTTGATCATGTATATTTGATCATCAAAAAATTCAAAGCATCTTGCAGCACTGTATCAAGCTTCCCATAAAATAGCCTGCCTTTTTCTGTGGTCTTGAAAAGAGTGTGAGCTTCTCTCTCTTCTGCATTCATCTATCTATCTATCCATCTATTTACACACACACACACACACACACACACAGGCACACACACACACGCCCCTCCCTTCTGGAGAATTTATTGCTCATATATTTGATGAAGAACAAGGTAATTAACTGCGAGGCTGTACATCTGGGTGGCACTTCATATCCATTGCAATAATAAAACACTTTTTTCCCATTTTAGCAGAAGAAAGGCTAGTCCTGCCCACAGATTCAGAGGACCCCAGAGTCTCCGTCTGCAAAGCCTCCTTGTTATAAATCCTGCCTCCCTCTTAAGTGATGGCACGCACAATTGCACCAAGGGGCACTAAGTTTATCTGTGCAAAAGCATCATTGGGGAAGCTTGTCCCTTCTCAGACCTTCAGCATCAGCTTGTGAGGGTTTGAAATAGACGTGGCTGGCTCCTCTGTCCTCAGTCTGCTTGGCAGCAAACAGGGACAAGAGTCCAAAGGGTCTGTCTTGCAAAGGGCCACAAGTAGAAGAGGTGTATTTTGGGATCTCAAGGGCTGATGTCCTGAGCATGTGCCAGTAACCTCCAGTACCCCCAAAAAGGACCTAGCCCTGCAGACTCTTCTGATATTCAGGGGTCAGAAGGCTGGTTCTAAGTTTCTCCATAAGGTATGCCCGATCTGTCCAAGCTGCTCCAAGGGTCCAGCCCAGGAATACCAGCTGGCAAGCCTGCTCCAAGGCTACAGCACAGTCATCTAACCCCAGCTCCAGAGATCACCCTCACCCCCCTCTCCCAGCCAGTGAAACATATTACCTGCAGAACCTCCCATTTCGGGAGTCCCCTGCTCTGTATTCCGAACCGTGCCCGGGACAAATTTCTTGGGGCCCTTCCTTCTAAAAGCAGCAGCATCTGGGCTGAGGCTCCCTCCTTTATATGGGGGGGGGGAGACTTCATATGATAATACGTGTAATATGATATGGAATGACAGAATGCATGACAGTTGCCCATAATACGGAGAAGTCAGTCAAAGGACAGAGGGGACATTTGGATAATTACCATCCATTGGCTAGTCAATCACGCGAACAGAGAGAAACTGCACAAAACCCACAATGGAGTTGGGAAACAAAAGAGACCCGAGCCAGACTCAGGATTAACCGGTCTAAAGCGATCTAAATGCTTTTGTATCTGAAGAACTGAGGCTCCCCAGTTACCCCCCCTTCCCAATCCCAGGGAACTAATTGCGGGGATCAGAGTTAAAGCTCTCTCTCTCCTTTCCCCATTCTCTTTGTAGACTGCTCACCACGCAGAAAAAAAAAAAAAATGATTTCTCTCTCTGTGTTCATTAAACTATTTTAAAGTTAAAGGGATGGGGGAGGGAGGCTCGATGTGGCCCCTCAGCCCAGAGGCTGGGATTCTTCAGCCTTCGAAGGGGCTGGGACAGTCTCCTTGCCCTCAATTCTTTGTTTCGGGGTAAAGTCTTCCCTCCCTGCCCCTGGAAACAAATGCCCTGTTCACTGGGGAAGTTGCCCTTTGCCTGGAGGCTAACATGGATGGCTGGTACCCTGCTTTGGGTGATGAGTCCCCATAACTGGCCCCTGCACCAGAAAAACACAAGGTCCAACCCCTGGCCGAAACCTCAAATTGAGTCTGCACACTCAGAATTAAGTGGGCTAAAAAGGTGACAGAGAAGGGGATCTAGGCTTCAAAATGGGAGAGTGAGACAGAAGACGGTTGTAAATTGTAAGAGAGAACTTCCTTATAAACTGGGGAGTGAGAAAGAGGAAGAAAATCCTAAATCGGAGCAGGGAGAGAATACGCTTAATTGGGGAAAGAAACGAGGAGTCTCTTTCTGCCGGAGAAAGAGAGAGGCAAAGAGTTGAATCCTCAAAAGAGACACAGGAAAACGGTCCCATAAATTTTTAGAGACACAGAGATGAAGGCGAGAGAGGATGAGGATTCCTTGAAAGATAAACGACAAGAACAGAGATCTCTGTCCCCGAGAGCAAGACCCCCCACCCCCACCCCCACCCCCTCGCCCCCGATCCCAGGACGGAAGGACGGGTAACTACCTCACCCATTTCCCACCAGGTCCTCCCTGTGCAATTCTAACTCGTCCAAAGCCCTCCCGGCCCCGGCGGGGCTCTCGCGCGTCCCCGGCTCGGTGGCAGAGGTAGCTCCGGGTCAGAGTCCGCGGGTGCCCTCTGGGCCCCTGCGCGCGCCGCCCCCACCCCCACCCCCGCGCAGCCCCCAGACTCCTGGGGCGAGCCTCGGCGCCTCCTTACCTTTCCGAGTCCTCCGCAGCGGGTGTGGCCGGCTCTGCGGGCGGCCCCGGGCCGGGGCCGGGGGGCAGGGGGCGGGAGCGCCGGGCTGGGGGGGAGCGGCAGGGTGAGAGCTGGGGGGGCTGGCACGGTGCCCAGGGGGGGCGACGGGGCAGTTGGCAGCCCCGGGGCGTGGGGACGAGCCCGGCCCAGCCGGAGGAGGTGCGAGATGGGGGAGGTCGAGGAGGGGCGCCGGGGCCCGGGCCGGGGGGCGGGGGGCTCCAGCCTGCGGGACCGGCCCGGGAGCCGGCCGAGGCGCCGGGGAGGGAGGCCCGGCGCCCGGGCGGCCGAGGACCGGGCGCGCGGATCAGAGGGGCTGTTTTGTCGCCTCGGCTGACAAATCAATCAGGGCCCGCCGAGCCGGGGGACTGGCACCGTGTTTGCGGCGCTCTCGGCTCCCCGGCCGGCCCCGCGCCGCCAGCTGCCGGCCGCCTCGAGTGGGCGCGGGCCGCGCGTCTCCGGCTGGGTTGCGGTCATTGGGCTGCGGGCGCGTGCGGCCGGGGGCGGGGGCGGGGGCGGCGGCGCGGCGCCGGGAGGGGGCGGGAGGAGGCGGCCCCGCGGCGCACCCTCCCCGGCCTCCCCCGCCCCGCCCGCCGCCGTCCCGCGCCCGCTCCGCGCGCTCTTGGGCCCCCCAGCCCCCGGTCGCTGTCACTAGCTCTGGCTGTTGGATCTGGCCGTCCCTGCCGTCCTCCCTCTGTCTCTCTTCATCTCCCGGTCTCTGTCGCGTCTCTCTGTCTGCCCTCCTCTGCCGGTCTCTCACTGTGTCCCCAGCGCTCCTGCTCACTGCGCCTCTCTTTTTCTCTTTGGATGGTGGTGCTGACTCTTACCCCTCTCCCCTCGGTCGTTCCCACCATCTTCTCCCTCTCTTCCTTCTTGCTACCTCCCCTCACTCTCCACCCTTCTCTCCCTTTGCTAGGAGGACTCGCTGTCCCTCCCTCTATCCCTTCTTGGAACGGCAGCCCGGGAATGCAGCTTAAGTCATTTCTCCGCTGAGACCTCGGACAAGTCACTTCCTCCCAGCTGCAGTGTCCTTATCTCTAAAAGGCGTTAAGCGGCTCTTGGTGGTGAGGCTGGGAGGGGCACTGGGTGGGGGGCACGCAGGAGGTGCTCAGTGACTCTGGTTTCCCCTCTGGGAGTTCATACTTACCCGGAGGCAGCAGTCACTGTGGTAGCCGCCTGGAACCAGGGCTCCTGGGGTGCCACGTGTGCCCCGCAAAACCCTTGTCGCCAGCCTTGAGGGCCAGGACGAGTACCAGAAAGCCAGTTGAGCAGAGAGAGTCAAGGGCTTTTTAGGGTCCCCAAAGTCCCTCCTGGGAAGCCTCTGTGCCACCTCTCTCCACCTCCCCAGAGCTGGAACCGACATTTCAGCCTCTGTCACCTGCTGGTTCTCCCTCACTGACACCAAGCAGAGGGGCAGTACTCTCCTGTCCTTAGACCCAAGCAGGAGAAAACCTATTTCTCCCGACTTTACACCCGCATACGTGCGCGCGCCGGCGCGCGCTCACACACACACACACACACACACACACACACACACACACACACCATGAGTGACTTTAAGTTTCAAAGATGTTTCCTGGATGGAGTGTGATTTCAGAGTCAGACAGATTCGGGGTCAAGACCACTTACCTAGTGCATGGCCTTGGGCTAGTCCTACCACTCTAAGCTTCAGTGTCCTCATCTGTAAATGGGAACAATAACTACCTCCTTTCTAGGATTATTTTAGGATTATCCGTAGTATGCATAAAGTGCCCAGCCTATAGAAGGTTATTCATTCTGTTCAGCTTTTATTCAACAAATACTTATTAAGTATTTTTGCTTGGCACTGAGGACACAGCAATTCGCAAAGCAGGCATGGTCTCTGCCTTCGTGCAATTTGCAGTCTAGCTAGGGAGACAGACTGTGAACAGCAATTTCATAATTATTTCACGACAGTTGTACAAGTGCCATGGGGGAATACAGAGTGCAGTGAGACCTAACATCAGGGAAACTGCCCTGGGTGGGGGCTCAGGAAGGGTTTTCTCAAGGTGCCATAGAAGCTGAGACCTGAAGACAGGTGTGGGGCGAGGGTTGCAGTTGGCAGGAAGTGGAAAGGAGCTGCTAAAGGGAGACTGTTCTTGGCAGAGTGACCAGCATGTGACAGGGCTGGGAGGCAGCAGGGAGCCTGGCGGGTGGTAGGAAGGCCAGTGTAGCTGGACCAGAAGGAAGGAGGGGCATGAGGCTAAAAAGGGTGGGGATGAGGCTGGAAAGGTGGGCAGAGCCCAGCATGGAGGGGGCGGGGCTTGTAGATTCTGAGGAGGAGCCTGTACCAAGGTACAGGGGAACCCCAGGAGTCCTGATTTCTCCTGTTCTGAAGTGGAAGGAAGACTGAAGCCAGACCCACTTCCGATATACGTCCTTTGCCTTTGGTCCTTCTTGGGGATGTCATCTCTTGTCCCCTCCTCTGCTCTGTCCCAGCACTGTCCACTCCACAGTGTCATCGCCTGCTTTGGCACCTATGTCCCTGCCCCCTGAGGGCACACACCCAGGCTTGGTTCCTCTCTGGGCCCTTAACAGTCAGTCCCACAGGAGGTGCCCACAGCCGGCATTTGATATTTGAACAATCAGTAGCTACCAAGTGCCTGATGTGTGCCGGGCTCTATGCTGGGCATTGCACCGGCCATCACAAAGTGCTCGTTTTGTGGGGACGACACTTTGGAACAGACAGGACTAGGATGGCCATCAGGAAGGAGTCCCACAGGAACTTGGGATGTGGGATTGGAAGCTCTTTGATGGCAGGCCCGTCCCAGGTTTACTCGCCTGGTGTGGTCTTAAGGGTGTGGCACAAGGTGGGCACTCGGTGACATGTGTTGAGAGGATGAGAAAGAAAACTAAGGTTTAAATGATCCTATAGTTAAACTAAGGGTGAAGGACAAGTAGGAGTTCAGTGACCCAAGCGAGGATAAGGAGACTTGCCTGTGGAGATCTGGTTAGTAGCAATACATAGACGGGAGGAGACCCAAGAGTCTGTATACAGGGAGGGAGATAATGCTTACTGAGCTTCTCCAGGCCAGGCGGGTACCGGGCACTTTTGTGCAGTTACCTTGGCTGACCTCCACAGTGCCCCTGCCTCATCAGCACTATTGACCTCAATTTTCTGAATAAGCGCTGGGGCCCAGAGACGTGAAGTCACTGGGCTCAGGTTGCACAGCTAGTAAGAGACTGCATATGCACTTGAACCAAGGTCCGCCTGCTCTCCTTCACTAAAGAAGAAAGCAAAAGAGGAGGGAAAAGGCAGAGGAAAGAGACAACCGAGAACAGAAGAGCTGTGGCAAAGGAGTGAGCTCCACGAGTAATTTTTCCGCTTAAAAACAATTCCCATTTCCCAGCCCTGCAGAGGCTGGCGCAGCGGATCTGAGGCGAGGCCGGCCCTCTGACTCGCAGGAGCCTGCCGAGGGGCCCTGGCAAGCTGCTTCAAAGCCAGCCTCCTCAGCACAAGCGCTTTTCAACTTCACACGGGAAACTTTCCAGGGCTGACTTCTTGCACTTTGTTTCCAAATCAAGAGATGGGGAAGTCCCTCTCAGCCCAGCGGGGAGGAGATCGCACTGAGAGACTTGCCCTGGGGTTCCCCACTTGGCACCGGGCTCCCCCACCTCCCAAGGCAACCTCCCAAGGCAGGGAGCCTCCCAAGGCAACCTCAGTGGGGTGAGGGCAAACTGCCCCCTGCCCTCAGTGGGTCCCCAGGGAGGATTCGGGATGTGGGCTTGACAGCAGCTTCCTCCTGGATGGATAAGGCCTCTCTTCCTGTGTCCTCCCAAGCCTGGTCTCTGCCAGGGTTCCCGGTGGTATTTGCTGACCAGGTGCGACCGTCTCCCAAGGCTTATTATAAAAATACACCTTGCTCTTCTCTGGGCAGCGGCTTCAAAACCAAACCACACTCCCTGTCCTCTCGTGATCACCATCTCGAGCAGCGGCGAAGGGTTTTCCTAACCCTCGGCTCCCTCTGATTTTTGGAATTCAGATTTGGATTTTGGATGTACATCAAGAGGCTGGCTCCATGCATTTTAATTAAGCTGTCTTTTTTCATTTATTACTAATACGCTCCTCTTAACTATGATTTATTTGTTAAACAAAGCACCATAAGCCGTCACTTATTCATCTTAATTTCAACAAAATTAAAGTAGTCGCTGTTAGATTGCACCTAATTGCTCTTGCAATGAAAAGAACGGAGATGTTAATCAAAATAAATTGAAGATAAACAATAAAATCATTACATCTTTGCAGCGGTAAGTGTAACTAATCAGTTTTGACTCTCAGCGACCAAACAGGAATAATGAATGTGTCACTGAAGGCGCGCTCATTAAGGAAAGCTGCTGCGGCCTGGGTCCTCAGGGCAGCAGACGGCCACCCTGCCCATGTGGCCCTGAGGGTTCTTGCCTCTTGGGTTGGGCAGAGGGGCCTGTAGGAACAGAGAGAGCAGGGAGGAAGCTCATAGAATGGGAGACAGTCCTGAGTGAAGGATCCTGAGGTTGCCCTGCTACAGAGGGGTTCTCTCACTCTGATGCGAAAGCAAGAGGTCCCAGGTCTATTTCCAGACATCCCAACTAACCAAGGACGGGGAGAGAGACAGGCAGAGATCCAGGGGACACAGACAGCTGGACACACACTGGGGGACATAGTAGAGAAGAGTCCAGGAGAAAGAGACAGGAGAAAGAGACATAGGCCGACAGAAAGAGACTGGGACAAGAGACAAAGGAAGAGGGGCAGAGCAAGGACAGGAATGGATGGTCAGACAGGACCTGTGAGGAAGAGGCAGCTGGGATAGGGTGGTGGAGGAGGGATGGAGAATGAGTCCAGTAAGGAGACAGAGACAAAGAGACAGAACCAGAAGGGTCTGCAGAGGTGGATGCTTGTTAATATCAAGCCAGTTAAAGCTCAGGAGGTCTCAGGCTAGGATTCCAGAGACAGAAGCCATCCTCGAGAGTCTGTTCAGGCAAGTGACCATCAGGTTGGGACCCCAGGGCTGGGCTCTTGGAACACAGAAGGGTGGGGGACACTGAGACAGATGAGGAAGAAGACCACCCTGGGGCATCTCCTGGGGTCATCCTCTAATTACAGGGATTTGCTGGGCCAAAAGGGTCCAGACTGTAGTCCCTTCCACATTTCATAGGCTTCTTCTTCTTCTTTAATGTTTTATTTATTTTTGAGAGAGTGCAAGTGGGGGAGGGACAGAGAGAGGGGACAGAGGATTCGAAAAGGGCTCTGTGCTGATAGGCTGACAGCAGCAAGCCCAGTGTGGGGCTCGAACTCATGAACTGCGAGATCATGACCTGAGCTGAAGTTGGATACTCAACCAACTGAGCCACCCAGGTGCCCCTCACATTTCATTGACTTCTGTACCAGCCCTTGGGTCACTAGCCTGGGCACCAGATGCTTAGCCAGAGAGATACAGCTCAGGGTGTTCTGGCTGAGGCTGCCTCAGCAACGCCCCTTTCCAGGCTGGGAAGACCCAGAATGTGGGCCACTTTGGGAAATAGGGCAATGCGAGGATATGACTATTGTGGTAAGATTGGACAACCAGGAGAGACAACCTAAAAGACCAATTTTTTGAATGCCAACCATGTATCTTGCCCTGAGCTGGGCCCAGGAAATAGAGATGAATCAGATATGATCTTCCTGTATCAATTTCCTTATCTTTAAGCTGAGGTTAATAATTGAGCCTAATTTCTGTGTTTATTATGAGGATTAACTGAGTTAATATTTGTAAAGAGCTTAGAATGGTGGTCGGCCCCGGATAGGGCCGTGTGTGTGTGTGTGTGTGTGTGTGTGTGTTAAATAAAATAAAAATAAAAAAATAAAATAAAATAAATCTCTGCCCTCATGGAGAACAGAGTTCGAAAGAAGAGATACATTCATTAGCAGTCAAGTTTACTCCAGTGGAGTAAGGGTCGGCACAGACGCACTTCGGGATGCTGTGGGGGATCCAGAGTGGAGGTAAAGCCTCCAGCTGAGCAATCTTGAAGGAGGAGTAGAAATCAGTCAGATGAAGAGTGTGGGGAAGGGGAAAAGAATCTTCTGAGTAAAGGGGACCATGAGCAAAACCATGTGGGCAAGACACGGCAGGATACATCTGGGATGTCAAGGGAATCGGAATTGAGGTCAGGCAGGAGACCAGGGGCTCGAATCTTGATGCGTCTTGGCATAACCGTTGACGAGCACCAGGGCGGGCATTTAAGGTTTGTTTGTTTGTTTGTTTGTTTGTTTGTGCCTGTTCAGCATGCACTTGCTATCCTCGGACTGGCACTTTTCTTTGGGAATTGTGTTTCCGTGCCTTTTTCTCCTTCTTCCTTTCCAGTCCCCCTGGTTCTGGTAGAAGCAACTCCACCAAGACGCTACGGAGGGAGCACGTGACCTAGGCCCAAGCCAATCAGCACATTCCATTCCTGTGGCCACAGTGATTGGCTGAGGGATGGACAATGGGGGAGAGCCGCTCCTGGGCTCAGGCTCAAGGGCCTGGGGGAGGTCTTTGAGTTTTCTGTCCTTCTCTAATATAGCAGGATGTAGGGCCCAGGGCTGCTGCCACCCTCCCGCTGCCACGCAGAGCTTGACACCGAAGCCAACAGAGCAGAAGGCAGCACCACACATCAAAAGGAGTTCCAGTAACATTGTTTGGCCTTCAAGCCCAGCCAAGATGAAGCTAGCTAGCCCTAGCCCCCCGTTTCGTGAGCCAGTAAATTCCTTTTTGTGTAAGCCAGTTTGGGTTGTGTTTTCCGTCACTTGGAACGGGAAATTCTAGCTGATAGGCTTCAAACGGGAATGTGACACCATGTGTATTTTAGTGACATCACTCTGTCAGTCACGGTGTAGCCGAGCGACGGAAGGGGGTGAGCTTGGAGGCTAGGAGGCCAGAGGGGAGGCTGGCTTATGATGAAGCCACCCAAGACGGCTTATGAGGAAGAGCAGGCAGAGCTAGGAGCTCTGGTCGCCACCAGTACGCGAGTTTCTTGCTGCTGTTGCAACAGATCACCGCAAGCTGGGTGGCTGAAAACGAGGAAGGTGTATTCCCTCACAACCCTGGAGGCTGGAGGTCGGATTCGGGACTCAGCAGGGTCGGACTCCCTCTGAAGGCTGTAGGGGAGGATGTTTCTTTCCCTCTCCCAGCTATGGCTGGTTCTAGGTGTTCCTTGGCTGGTGGCTGTCTAATTCCCATCTCCGCTGCCGTCTTCACGTGGCTTTTTTCTCCTCCGTGTCTTCTCTTCTGTCTCTTAGGACACCTGCCATTGATTGGATATAGGCCCCACCTGTGTAATACAAGATGCTCTCATCTCAATTATGTCTCCCAAGACCCCTTTTCACGAATATGTTCACGTTCATAGGTTCCAGGACATGGACGTGACTTTTTGGGGTCAACCCACTGCAACCAGCAAGGAAAATGATCACCAGACCCCGAGAGACCTGAATGAATATTGCCGATTAGAAACAGGAGGCCAGGAAAGATGAGGCAGTGGTGAGAGGGCACCAGGGGGCACAGAATTTAATATATCCCGGCTGGGAGGAGTTCATTCCAGGGCAACAAGAGAATTTGCACACAGGATTGCCAAGCCACTGTTCCGGTTTCCCAGGGAATCTGGGAGAACCAGAGAAGGCTCAAGAGCCTAAGAAGTGGACAAGGGTGGTTTGCATTTTCAAAGTCTGCAGGCCAAGAGATTCGGCAAACACAGTGGTGGTGAGCTTGACATTACTCTGAGCAGCTTTCCAGAAAACTCGGGGCTTGCAAGAGCACTTAGAAGAGAAGGCAGTGATTCTCAGGACTGCACACTGATTCCCTAAGAACAAGGTGTGCCAGATCAGTCTCATTTCTTTCTTTGCCGGAGTCACTGGATGGGTAGATCATGGAGGATGTGGTGAATGGAGTGAGCCCAGCCTCTCACTGTGTTCTTGCGAACAAGACAGAGAGACGTATGATGGATCTGAAGATGACTAGGAAGTTGACTACCCATAATCAAAGGGTGTTGACAGGTCTCTGTTTCATGGAAAAGGAACTCTAGTGGGGTACCTTAGCTCCTCTCTACTAGGCCCTGTTCTGTCCATCCAAGTCACATGTGATGGTGCTGAACATTGGACAGCCTGCTTGTCCCACTGGCAGATGGTTTCGGGAAGGAAGAACCAGAGATTGCTGAATGATAACACTCTTTTTTTTTTTTTTTTTTTTTGATGGGGGAGTAGTAGAGGGGTGCCTATTATGCCAGGACCTGAACTAGGCTCTGGTAGAATAATGAAGAATCAGACAGAGAGACAGACAGCTACCTGCCCTGATAGAGCTCACTGTTCAGTGGAGAAATCATACAAGCACATTTAGTGTGATAAGCATCCAAAATGATCTCAACAGGATGGGGTTTACAAGATGAGGGGAGGCAGGGGAAAACACGAACACCTGCCCCTGGCTCCACAACACCAACAGCATCAGCTCAGAAGGGAGACCTGGCCAACAGCAGCCCAAGTGAAGTGGAGAGGGCACTGATGGGGGGTGGGGGGTCCTCCGGCCCTGTCATGCTTGGACCTTGGCTGATCTGCACTCTCTAATTTCATGTAGAGCCTTTCCGCTTCTATAGAGTAGCATAGAAGAGGGTTTGAAAGTGGGGACAGGGAGCGGTAAAGATTCTAAGGGCAACTGGAGGCAAGAATAGGAAGGTTCAGAATCATACTGTTGATTATTGTGGGACCTGGAAAACCAAGGGATGGGGCAGGGGTGGCTGGGAGGGAGGCAGTGTGGCATCCTCCTCCCTCACCCCAGGCCAAGATACAGTTGACCGTGACTTAGGAGCCCTAGAAGCCACCCCAGAGCAGCATGGGTTGAGGGGGGCAAGGAGGGTTGGAGATACAGAGCCACTGACTCTTCTAGGAAACTTGTCTACTCCCAGGCCAAGGACAGAAGAAATCCTGTTCCATGGGAGGGAGGGAGAGACCCACACCCACATCATCACCATCTCCCAGGCCCTGCGCCTAGCTCAGTGCCTGGCACACGACACGGACTTAGTGAGGGTGGCCTGAAATAGAGCAATTTCCAACTCCAGTTCTCTGTGGCGCCCATCTCAGAACCTCATTTTTACCATCTGTAAAGTGGGCCAAGATGACCAACGCACCACGTGACAGAATTGTGTGAAAATTGAACAGAAAAACTGAACAGAAAGCCCTGTTCAAATACAGGGAATTAAAGAAACATAAGAAAGCAACCTCCATATGACTGCCTCATGCCCTTTTAGTCATATTTTAGTGGCAAAAAACAGGACCAATTTTCTGATAAAAATTTTTCTCTTCAATTAAAGAAGGATAAATTAAGTTGTAGGGACTGACACTTTTTCTGTGAGACACAAGGCATACTAGCGATATTCCATAAATGTGTGTTTGCTTCCCCACCATCGGTTTATATTAAGGAAGGGGAATTTAAATGGAGATAGGCCCGGGACGCCTGCTTGGCTGTCAGTCGAGCGTCCAGCTTCGGCTTAGGTCATGATCTCACGGTTTCATGGGTTCGAGCCCCACTTCGGGCTCTGTGCTGACAGCTCAGAGCCTGCAGTCTGCTTTGGATTCTGTGTCTCCCTCTCTCTCTGCCCCTCCCCTGCTCGTGCCATCTGTCTTTCTCAAAAATAAATAAACATTTAACAAAAATTAAATGGAGATAGATAGACCTGTGCAGAGGAGAGAGGTTTGGCCAACCTGAGATCTGCTTCCAAATGTCCTCAGCTGGGACCCTGAAGTGTCTCACCATCCTAGCTCCCTTCCATCTGGAAGCTTCACCTCCTTCAGTCTGGTGACCAGATGATGGCCTTGGTCGTGAAAGTTCCATTTATGGTACCAGGCAGAGGGCTTAGGGATTTCACTGGATTGGCTCACTTTTCTTATTAACAGAGCTTATCACTGTCCCCTTTTATAGGTGAGGAAACCGAGGCTCAGAGGGAGAAGTGACTTTCTCCAAGTCACACGGCCAGCAACTGCCAGAACTATGTGTCAAGCCCAAATTTGTCTGGTCCCGGAGCCCATGACTGTAACTAGGACACTAAGATGCTTGGATGCACACTCTGGAGAGCCGGTGGGGCTGGAAGACAATGATGCCCTGGGAGTGGGGTCCCCTGGGCTGTCAGCAGGAAGAGGTCATCTTCCCAGTCGGTGGCGCTTTAAGGCAGTTGGGCTCCATGGTGTCTATGCTTCAGCCTCATCTAGGGATTTCCACGAAACAGGGGGTGGCTCCTAAATTCCCCTTTGAAGTGAGAGCAAGAAGCAGGAGCTCCTGACGAGGGATGGCTGGATGGCGTGTGTCAGCGGAGGGCCAGGAACACACAACGACACCATCATAGTGGAGGTCAGCATGGCCCAGAGGAGCCTTGGGTTGGGTGCAAAGCCTGGTGGTGGGGAGAACCTGCATTAACTCTGTGCCGGGCCTGGGAAAGGTGGAGAAGAGCCCCGATTTGGCCATCGTGTCTCTGTTTAAGCTGAAGAAATGGAGACTTTAAAACACACTATATAGGGGCGCCTGGGTGGTTCAGTCGGTTGAACGTCCAACTCTTGATCTTGGCTTGGGTCATGATCTCACAGTGTGTGACTTCAAAACCCGCATCAGGGTCTGTGCTGACAGCATGGAGCCTGCTTGGAATTCTTTGTCTCCCTCTTTCTCTGCCCCTCCCGGGCTCACTTGTGCTCTCTCTCTCTCTCGCTCTCTCAAAAAATAAATAAATAAACATGAAAAAACACACACTATAAAAATGAAACATGGAATTATCACAGGATCAGGGTGACTGGGTAGCTCCGTGGGTTAAGCATCTGACTTTTGATTTCAGCCCAGGTCATGATCTCACATTGTGGGATTGAGCCTCACATCGGGCTCTGTGCTGACAGCATAGAGCCTGCTCGGAATTCTCTCTTTCTCCCTCTCTCTCTGTCCCTCCCCCACTTGTGCTCATGCTCTCTCTCTCTCTCTTTCTCTCTCTCTCTCCTAAAAATAAATAAATAAACTTGGAAAAAAAAGAATTTTCACATGATCTAGCAATTCCTCTCCTAGATATATGCGTCCAAAAGAATTGAAAGCAGAGACTCTAACATCCATGTTCATACAATATTATTTACAATAACCGAAAGGTAAAAGCAACTCAAGTGTCCATTGACAGCCGAAAGGACAAACAAGATATGGTCTCTGCATACAGTGGATTATTATCCAGCCTTAAAAAGGAAAGAAATTCTGACCCCTGCTGCAACACGGATGAGCCTCGAGGACATTGTGCTGACATTCAGCCGTCACACAAAAGGATGAGTGCTGTACGGACCCACTTATATAAGGTACCTTGAATGGGCAAATTCCCAGGGATGGAAAACAGAATGGTGATTGCCAGGGGCTGGGGACTGGGGAATGGGGAGTCCTCCTGTTCATGAGGACAGAGTTGAAGATTGGGAAGATGAGAGGAACACCTGGGTGGCCCCGTCGTCGGTTAAGCGTCTGACTCTTGATCTCAGCTCAGGTCTCGATCTCAGGATCGTGAGTTCGAGCCCCATTTTGGGCTCCATACTGGGCATGAAGCCCACTTAAAAAAAAAAGATTAGGAAGATGAGAAAGTGGAACACGGATGGTGGTGAGGGTTGCACAACAGTGTGAATGTGCTTAATGGCACTGAAAACTTAAAATGGTTAAAATGATAAATTCTAAATTATGAATATTTTAACACCATTAAAAAACCCAAAGCTGGCATTGTCCCTACTTCTTTTTTTTTAAAGATCTAATTTTTAAGTAGTCTCTACACCCAGTGCAGGGCTCGAACTCACAACCCCAAGATCAAGAGTTGCATGCTCTACCGACTGAGCCACCCAGTCACTCCGCCCCTATTTCTAATAAAATGTCTTCCCAGATGAAAAGGTAAAAACAAAAATCAAGAACAATGTGCTATGTAATCTTTTTTAAAAAAAATTAATTTATTGATTTTGAGAGCAAGAGCGCAAGAACAGGGGAGGGGTAGAGAGAGGGAGAGAAGGAGGATCCCAAGCAGTCTCTGCAGTGTCAGCACAGAGCCCAGCGTGGGGCTCGAACTCGTGAATCTCGAGATCCTGACCTGAGCCGAAATCGAGAGTTGGATGCTTGGGGCTCCCGGGTGGCTCAGTTGGTTAAGTATTCAACTTCGCCTCAGGTCACGGTCTCACGGTTCGTGGGTTCGAGCCCCACGTCGGGCTCTGTGCTGACAGCTCAGAGCCCGGAGCCGGCTTGGGATTCTGTGTCTCCCTCTCTCTCTGCCCCTCCCCCCGCTCGTGCTCTGTCTCTCTTTCTCTCAAAAAGCAAATAAACATTTAAAAAAAAACAAACAAAAACTTGGATGCTTACCTGACTGAACCACCCAGGGGCCCCTGTGCGGTGTGATCTTTAGTGAGGGCTCACAGCGTGCCGGGTACCGTGGCAACTGAGTTCCATGCATCATCTGTTTAGTCCTTTGGAACCGTCACAGCGGTACACGTTTTCCACGTGAGGAGGCTGAATATCACAGAGATACACCCCAGGCCTTACAGCTAGGAAGTAACTAAAGCCTGTGCTCTTTTGTTTTGTTTTGTTTGTGACTTTGTAATTTAATTTAATTTAATTTAATTTAATTTAATTTAATTTAATTTAATTTAATTTAATTTTTTAAAATATTTATTTATTTTTTGAGAGAGAGAGCGCACGAGCAGGCCAGGGGCAGAGAGAGGGGGACAGAGGATCCAAAGTGGGCTCTGTGCTGACATCACAGAGCCCAATGTGGGGCTCGAGCTCATGAACTGTGAGATCAAGACCTGAGCTGAAGTCAGACCTGAGCTGCTTAACGGACGGAGCCACCCAGACTCCCTTTTTTTGTGTGATTTTAAATGTGTGTTTATTTATTTTTATTTGCTTCAACAGTTTTTAAAAAATGTTTATTTGTTTTAGAGAGAGAGAGACAGAGAGACAGAGCCTGAGTGGGGGAGGAACAGAGAGAGACAGAGACACGGAATCCGAAGCAGGTTCCAGGCCCTGAGCTGTCAGCACAGAGCCCCACACGGGGCTCAGACTTACGAACTGCAAGATCAAGACCTGAGCTGATGTGGGACGCTCAACCCACTGAGCCACCTAGGTGCCCCTAAATGTTTATTTATTTTAGAAAGACAGACAGAGAAAGAGAGAGAGAGCGCGCATATGAACAGGGGAGGGGCAGAGGGAGGGAGGGACAGAGGATCTGAAGCAGGTTCTGTGTTGATTGATAGCAGACAGCCGGACACGGGGCTCAAACTCGCAAACCGCGAGATCATGACCGGAGCCGATGTGGGACACTTAACCGACTGAGCCGCCCAGGTGCCCGGAGCCCATGTGCTGACACAGGGCACTTGCCCAAAGGAGCACAGCCTAAAGTGGCAGCCCTGTTTGTCAGACTCTTTTTGGTGCAGAGGCAGAGTGAAAAGCGGGGAGAAGTCAAAGTCCTTGGCATACTTGACCTCTAGGCAGGGTGGACAGGCAGCCCAGGGGCTGGCAAAGAGGGTCTATGAGAGGCCAGTAGGGAGCCCTTCCTATGGCGGACACCCTTTTTGTATCTTAGAAAAGTCCTTGGGGCAGCTTCTCCTCCCCATGTTTTATTGCCTGCTGGGAATTGCAAGGAATCAGAGCATGTCCAATAAATGTTTTATTCTATCCTGAGCTGGCTCTCTTGGGCAAAATAAGCTCCTTTCTCCGGGAGGAAATGAAGGGGCAAGCATTTTTTAGGGCACCTATGTGGCAAGTTGTCTCTTTATTTCACCTGGAATAACTTTTGACTCAGAGAGGTAAAGCAACTTGCCTAGGCCCACACAGCTGGTCAGTTCCCAAGGCCCAAAACCAGCTTCTGGCTTCTGGCCCAGGACGCAGCAGATACTACCCTCCACTCTGGAGCTTTCTGAGAGCTGAGGCTGCTTCCCTCCCAGCCTCTGGGGGCCCCCTGTCTGGTTGTCCAGCAAGAGGAACACCCAGCAGGGCTGTGGGCCCAGGAAATCTCTTGGCATTGAAACTACAGAAATCCTCTTCCGGCCCCAAAGGGCACTGGACTGATTAAGTCATTAAAGATCTGTGAAGGTGACTTTTCTTGGGATGGCCCTCCATGCACAGATCCCTGCCTGCTTCTGCAGCCTCATTTGTCACCAGCCTGTCTTCCCTCCTCCCAACTCCCCCAAGCCACTGTGCTCTTTCTCTCCCCAGGACTTTGCCCCTGCTGTTCCCTTCCCACAGGCACCCTCACACCCCCTCTCTGCTGATCTAATCCCTTCTCATTCCTAGGTCTCACTCAGCTTACGTATCACTTCTTCCGGGAAGCCCTCCCTGATTCTCGCCTGCAGCCTGCACCACACATATGTTCCTAGATACTTGTATATATACACTCACTCTCACACACACATACGCTCACACTTACATACTCTCACGTGCTCACACACTCACTCGCACGCTCACACAGACCTTCTCTAGTGTTCACGGTTGCGTCCCCAGTGCCTACAGCAACACCTGGCCCAGAGCAGGCCCTCAGTACATTTTGGTTAACTGAAAAAAATACATTCAGACTTTGTTAACAATCTGGGATTTGCCACTACGCAGCTGGAGAGGCCTTGGGCAAGATGCTCAAGCTCTCCAGGACTCAGTTTTCTCATGGGTAAAATGGGTATGATAAAAGGCCCTACCTCACAAGGGGTGTGGAGTCGATGGGAGATTCTACGTAAAGTGCCTGGCACACTCACTCATTGTGAGGCCTTAGCAAATTGTAGGTACCATATGCTGGGGTAAATGTGCCCTCATCATAGCCCTCAAGCTTCCTTTGAAGCTTGAACTCCAGGGGCGCCTGGGCGGCTCAGTCTGTTAAGCGTCCAACTCCTGATTTCGGCTCAGGTCACGATCTCACAGTTGATGAGATTGAGCCCTGCGCTGATAGCAAGGAGCCTGCTTGGGAGTCTCTCTCTCCCTCTCTCTCTCTGCCCCTCCCCTCTGTCAAAATAAATAAATAAACTTAAAAAAAAAAAAAAAGAAATCTTATGAGCTCCAGAATTAGAAGTTTGAGGCATAAGTACCTTGACCTTCAAGGAGTTTATGGTGCCATGGGGGAGAAAGGCCCTTCATAGACAGTGACAGACAGGGCTGTGGTAGGGGGGTCCTGGTGGGAGCCCCAAGGATGATTTTCCGGATAAGGCAATGCTGGAGCTTTACCAGGAGAGAAAAGGCAGAGATTTAGGTGGAGGGACATCCTTCAGGCAGCGGAAGAGGCATGGGCAAAGGTATGGGGGCACCACTGAGGAACGGCGAATCGATCAGAAGGACTGGGCACTTGCTGGGGCTGGAGGAGGCTGGGGGAGGGTGGGCACTGGCCAGTGAAGGGTGGAGGGAGCCGCCATCTTAAGGAAGCTTTGAGCTGTAGGCCAAGAGGGCCATGGCAAGTTTCCGAGCGACCGAAGGTGAGGTTGAGAAGGTGGCATCACCAGATTCACTCTCTGGAAAGAGCATGGCCGGGGCTGAGACTGACAGAAGAGATTCCATAGGAGGCACATAAAACATGATTCCCCTAAGTTCATAGAAATAAGTCACTGGGTTTGGGGGTCAGATAGGCCTTGCTTCCTCTCTGGCTCTTCTTAAAGCTGTGTGACAGGTGGCTGGCCCTTTCTGAGCCTATAGTTCTCACTGTGAGTCAGGGACAAGGAGACTGACCCGCAAGGGTGCTGAGGGGATTGGGTGGGATTCTGGATGCGTGAGCGCCCGTGGGTGTGCTGGGCACCACACCAAGGCTCACTCCTTCCTCTCTGGGCCTAAGGGGGACATTATCCCAATTAGCCAAAGGACTTGGGTGTAACCAAAGCTCCAGGTCTGTTTTATGCCCATGTTAACCAGGTTCCTTCCAGAAGCAGCCTTCGGGACTTTCTGGAACACACCCCGCATCTCCAACACCCCTTATTAAAGACACCCTCCAAAATGGCTGGAGTGCCATCACCTCAGGAATGGGCAGGTGGACCTTTGTAGCCGCACATCAAAGCTGCCCATCCCTGGTTTCAGAGTTTATAACCAGAGTGACGCAGACACAAGATCTTGTGCTCAGGGAGATGTCCCTGATGCAGACCTTCCATCCACCTCGCTAGTCTGCCCCCCAAGACACGGGGAAGTGAGGGAACTTCAGGAGATTCAAGGCATACTGGATGCAAGCTATGAGTCCCAAAGGCTTACCAAGTAGCTGAGAATATGTCATATTCCTTCCCTCTCAGCTCTGCACACACATTAAATGTCACTCTTGTCCCCTACGATGTCGCCCTTTGTTAATAATAATCACATCTCTCATTTCTTGACCCTGACTGCGTGCCAGGCACCTTGCTAAGTTCTTTCCTTGGACAAATTCTCTTTACAACATCAAGAGATGTATAATTGCTAGTCCCACTTTACAGATGAAGAAACTGAGGCTCCCAGAGGTTACTTCACTTGCCGAAGTTATTGAGCTGAGAACTGGTAGCCTAGGGCTCGAATCTGGGTCTGTGAGCTCTAGATCCTTTACTTATCGCTGTTGCACTTTTCAGTTTGTTTAAAAAGACCCTTTCTAGGAGTACCTGGGTGGCTCAGTTGTTTGGCCGTTGGACTCTTGGTTTCGGCTCAGGTCATGATGTCGCGGTTCGTGAGTTCGAGCTCTGCATCAGGGTCTGCGCTGAGAGTGTGGAGCCTGCTTGGGATTCTCTGTCTCTCCCTCTCTCTCTGTCCCTCCCCTGCTCCTGCTCACTCTCTGTCTCTCAAAATACATAAATAAACTTTAAAAAAAGCTCCTGGCTAGACAAGGGGATGGGGGCAAAGATCCTATCAGTTGGGCCAAGGCCGGGCTTTGTTGCAATCTGAAAGGCAGGTAGTGGAGTCTACAGGAGGTTGCTAAGTCTCACTAAGGAGAGACTGGAAACAGAGCAGGGACTGGTCTCTTTGGGGCTGCACTGCCAGAGACCAAGGTGGAAACAGGGGGCTGGAGGACCCCACTGGGTGCTTCTCACAGCCAAACGCAACTCTTACCTAGTCCCTCACCCCAAAGACCCTTGCTGGCTCCCTGTTGATGCTGGGACAAAGTACAAACCCCTGTCTGGCACGCAAGGCTTTTCCTAAGCTCTCCACGTCTAACCCTGTACCCCCCAGCCCTACTCCCTGCCACTCGGCCCCTCCTGAGAGCCTCACCACTCTTCCATAGCCCTGTGCCGTTGTACATGCTGATCCAGCTGCCTGAGATCCCCTTCCTGCTTTTCCCATTCGGTGAACTCCTGTCCATTCTTCAGCACCGAGCTCAGACATCAGGGAAACCAACTCAATCTTTCCTGCTGGGACATCTCCTCTCTCTCTTAATCTCTGTCTCTCTCTCTACCTCTATTCCTGCCTCTATCTCTTTTTAAATGTTTATTTATTTATTTTGAGAGAGAGAGAGAGAGAGAGAGAGAGCGAGCACAGAGGGGGAGGGGCAGAGAGAGAGAATCCCAAGCAGGCTCCACACTGTCAGTGCAGAGCCCAATGCAGGGCTCGATCTCATGAACTGTGAGATCACGACCTGGGCCGAAATCAAGAGTTGGACACTTAACCGACTGAGCCGCTCAGGCCCTGGCCTCTCTCTCTTATTTCTACCTCCACTTCTAGCTCTCTGTCCCTAGCACAGGGTGCAGTACAGACTAGGCATGTGAGACGCTTGGAAAAGAACAGATGAGCCAAGGGGATAGACAAAGGTTATGGATGTGGTCATGGGAGGCTCAAAATGCTGTCCCTGGGAAAGGAGAGAAGCAAAAGCCTGAGGGAGAGGTCAGCGTGGCTGGAGGGAGATTCCAGTTTCTTTTGACTGGCTAAATGAAAAGCGATGCCCCAAGATTCTTTTTCAAGAAATATTTTTAGTGGGCTTTAGGACAACTAATTCTTTGACAGCTTCATTACACTCATAACTTCTTCTTTTTGTTAATTTTTTAAATGTTTATTTATTCCTGAGACAGAGAGACAGAGTGTGAGCGGGGGAAGGCCAGAGAGAGCGGGAGACACAGAATCCAAAGCAGCCTCCAGGCTCTGAGCTGTCAGCACAGAACCCGACGCGGGGTTTGAACCCATGGACTGTGAGATCATGACCTGAGCCGAAGTCGGATGTTCAACCAACTGAGCCACCCAGGCACCCCATACACTCATAACTTCTGAAGGGGCCTCGTGCCCCTGTCCAAACCCAGAAACCTTCCCTTAGTTCCGCTCCATTTCCTTACTGATTCCAGAAGTCAGAATAGGATAAGATCTGCTGCGGTAACAACCACCCCAGAATTTCAGTGGCTCCTTCTGTGTGCACATTGCAGGGTGGCCGGGGACCTCTTCTCTCCATTGTTCTCCCTCAGGGAACCAAGCTCAGGAAGGCTCCTTCTCTGTGCCCCTATGATTGCTGAGGCAGAGAAAAGCCAACACCACAAATCGCTCGCTAGCTCTTAAAGCTTCTGTTCAGAGGTGACTCACGTCATTTCTGCTCATATTTCACTGGCCAAGACAAGTCACATAACCTAATTTTACAAATTGGCAGAGAAGTGCAATCCTAGCATGTGCCTTGAAAGCAGAGCAACGGAAATATTTAGCAAGTAGCACGAACTACAACCACATGCATCAACATTTACTGTGCACCTACTATGTGGCATGTGTGGTAGGAGTTCCGGAATGGGAGGTGGGAAGTGCTCTGCCCCCGCGTTACCCCTGGGGTGTCCCTGGGGACTCCTGGCGGGCTCAGTTACCCCTTCTTCACACTGTGACGTTGCCAAAACTCTGCACACATAGTTCCTTCTGCTTCGAATGCCCTTTCTCTCTTTAGCACTTGGCAAATTCCCATCCTTCCTTCTTCCTTCTCTTCCTCCCTCCCTTCCTTCTTTCATTTCATAAATATATACTGAGCACCTCGGTGTGCCAGCACAGTGCGTGGTGTTTCAAGATTCAGTACAAATATATCATGTGTTCTTGGAGATTTTCCCTGATTCTCTCACTTGAGTAACAAATGCTTTCTGCTCTGGGTTCCCAGCACTTTGGATAGTCCTCTGCTTATCCTCTTGGCCTCCAGGTATCTGTGTCCACACTGTATTTGCCCACTAGGCTATAAGCTTTGCAAGGGCGAGGACTGTCTCTCATTCATCTTCATATTCTCATTCCCTGTGCTTGTGTTCAGAAAAGGATTGTTGACTGACCAGTCAACTGGCTGAGTGAAGGAATGAGCAAATGAATGAATGTCCGATAATAAGTTGCATACAACTTATGGACATGACTTCCCACTGCATTTATTTTTTATTTTTATTAAAAAATTTGTTTAGTGTTTGTTTTTGAGAGAGAGAGAGAGAGAGAGAGAGAGAGAGTGAGCAGGGGAGGGGCAGAGAGAGAGAGGGAGGCACAGAATCCGAAACAGGCTCCTGGTCTCTGAGCCGTCAGCACAGAGCCTGACACGGGGCTTGAACCCATGAGCCATGAGATCATGACCTGAGCTGAAGTCAGACGCTTAACCAGCTGAGCCACCCAGGTGCCCCTGGATTTTATTTTAAATGCAGTGGGATGGGACACCTGGGTGGCTCAGTCAGTTAAGCATCTGACTTTGGCTCAGGTCCTGATCTCATGGCTCATGGGTTCAAGCCCCATGTCAGGCTCTGTGCTGACGGCTCAGAGACCAGGAGCCTGTTTTGGATTCTGTGTCTCCCCTCCGCACCCCCCCCCCCCGCCCCTTCCCTGCTCACTCTGTTTCTCTCTCAAGTATAAATAAACATTAAAACAATTTTAAATAAAATAAAATAAAACCCAGGGGTGCCTGGCTAGCTCAGTCAGTAGAGTAAGTGACTCTTGATCTCAGGGTTGAGAGTTCAAGCCCCACGGTGGGTGTAGAGATTGTTTAAAAATAAAATCTTTAGAAAAGGCAAAATAAAATCCAACCCCCTTTCCACAGCCTCCCAGGCCCTGCCTGATCTGACCCTGGCCCACCATGTTCAGTTCCATTCATCTTGCAGACAACCAAAACAGCAAGTTCATTCTTGCATCAGGGCCTTGGCGCCTGTCATGCCCTCCTCCTGAAACACTGTATTTCCAGTTCATCGCTGGGCTGGCTCCCTCTTCTCATTCTAGCCCCAGCTCGATTGCTGCCTCTTCGGGGAGGACTTCCCTGACCACCCAGTCTAAAGCAACTTTCCACTGCTCTCGTTAGTGCACGTTCTGTTTTATTCCGTTCAAAACACTTCCTCTGAAGTTATTTAGTGTCTTTATTTGCCTCTGCTCCTCTGTTCTGCACCCTCCTTCTAAAATACAAAGTTTATGAGAGCAGAGACCTTATCTGACCTCTTCCTACTGCTGTCACTGGGGCGCTGAGTGGTGCCTGGCACGTAATAGGTGCTCAGTTCTTATCTGTTGGATGAATGAGGGAAAGGTACAATGTGAGCCATTATCTAAGAGTGGGGCAGCCTAAACAAGGGGGAGGGGGGGGGCTTCCGTTGCTCCCCGCCTGCCAGCAAAGCCACAGGCCAATCAAGCCACAGGCCTTGAACCTCCTGGCCCTCCCACTGCTTCCTTAAAGGTGGGTGAGCCGCAGAGCAGGCCGTGAGATGTCTGCACATCGAGGACATTGACATTCTCAACAGGCACACGCATGAAACCCCACCGGGCCATCCCTCCGGTCAGAAGCAAGAACTTGACTCGGAGCAGAGAGGTCCCGCAGGCCATCTCCTCGCTCACCTCACTCCTGGCCCCCGGGCCGCGTCGCTGCCTGGTGCCCGAGCTCCCGGCCCCGAGCAGCTGTGGCACAGCCCCGGGCTTTAAAGCCAGACTGGGTTTTGCTGCTGTTCTTCCTCAGAGGACGGGGCACGGGGCAGCCATAGCCCGGCTGGCAAGGCAGACACAGACTTCAAAGTCTGCTTCTTTAACCGCTCGTTGCCAGGCAGCCTGAGGCCAAGGGGCTGCGGGCAGGGTGGGGTGCGGCCTGCATCGGGCAGTGCTGCACGTGCTGGGGTCGGGGAGGGGGCCGTCTCCCCCGCTGGGGCCAAGCAGGTTCGTATTTGCTTTCTTCTCTCGGTAGCAGGTGAGAGCGCCACAAGGAAGCATCGGGAAGATTCATGGCTGGCTTCCCCATATCCTGTATGGGACTAAGTGGAAGACACTATACTCTCACGAACGCTCCAAGTGTCTTCCTTGCGGTGTGGAAACCAGCCCTCTCATTCCCCCACGTTGGTTCACTTTTTCCAGAGGGCAACTTTGCGACCCGTGAACATGCTCTGAAAATGCATACCCTGGGACCTGGTGGGTCTCCTGAGGACTGTGCCCTGTAGAAGCTAATACAAGTATGCGTTGATTCGTACGGGAAGTTGTTCCTTTACTGTTCACATAAAATGAACTGTTGGGGTCCTATTAGGTGCAAGGCACCGAACTAGTTACTAAGAATGTGTTCATGAACACACAGACGTGATCCCTTAGGATGCCTTAAAAATCTCAGAGCTTAGTGGGGGAGAGAAAAGTCGAACAGCCATTCACAGAGCTCCTTAGTTGAGATTATACCAAGTCCTTTAAGTGAGCAACGCAAGGCATGGTGGGACAAGGTACAAGCAATGCTTTTGCAAGTGAACAAAGGCGGCAGCCCAGGTATCTATCCACGGGTTAGCGGCAAGGGAAGTTGGGGTGCATCCATACTTGGGATTCCCGTGCACCTATGTCTTGGTCCGTGAGCACTGCCATAACAAAAAAGTCCCACAGACTGGGTGACTTATGAGCGGCAAACATTCATTTCTCACGGTTCTGAAGGCTGAGAAGTCCAAGGCCGAGGTGCTAGAACCTTTGGTGTCTGGTGAGGGCCCACTTTCTGATTCACAGATGACTGTCTTCTTGCCGTGTCCTCACACGGCAGAAGGGCTGAGGGAGCTCTCCGGGGTCCCTTTTATAAGGGCACTGATCCCACTTACTAGGGCCCTGTCCTCATGACCTAATCACCTCTCAAACCTTTACCTCTCAGTACCCTCACCGTGGGGATTAGCTTCAACCTACAAATTTGGCGGGTGGGGTGCGGGTGGGGGACAAACATTGGGTCTACAGCAATCTGTTAAAAAGAATGAGGCACATTACATGCGCTGACAGTAAAAGATGTTCTCGATGTAGTGTTAAATTTTTTTTTTAAGGTGTATGGTGTGCTTAATTTCTGTAACACTAACAATTATTATGTTATTTGTGTGTGTTATTAATATTTGCATGGGAAGAGACTGGGAGAATATGTTGCATGTTGTTAACAGCTGTTATTTTGGGGGAGGGGAATACCTGTGACTTTCACTTTTTAAACATTCCGATAATGTTTGAATTGTTAAAAATAGACACGCAATACCTTGGTAAAAAGCAAAAATAAAGATGGGGGGGTGGAATCTGATGCCGACCATTCTTGTGACTATCCAGCCATCCAGAATCAAGGCTTATTCAGAGAGTGGGATCTTCCTTCTGGGAGACACAGTTCCTTCCACCCAGGCCAAGAATCACAGTAATTAGGGAGTGGAAAGGTCTGTAAATGTCAGTATGGCGCAGTGAACAGAGTGTGAACTTCAAAGTTGGGGAGAAGCGGGTTCTAATCCTGGCTCTGCCATCCTGGAAAAGTAGCTGGCAATCTGCATAGATTGCATAGATTGCCCTGCATAGATTGTTGGGTCTCAGTTTCCTCCTCTGTGGGAAGGATCTAATAATCTCTCCCTCACAGGGTCGTCTGCAAATGCTACCTTAGAGTTTTCTCGGAAAGCTACTAACTCGGTGGTTTTAAACGGAGGGAGTGCCTTTGCCAGACCTGGAAGCATCATATGGAATCGTTGGAAGAGGAGAAACAATCTTGCTCTTGGGTTTTCTTGCAGGGAAGTGGAGTTTGCTTACATCATCCACCTAGGAAAATCCAGGAACCCGCCTGCTTGCTGATAAGAAGTGGTGATTTCAGGGTGCTTTGCTCAGCATCCCTCTCTGCCACAGAGAAGGTATCGGAGTTTGTTGACCGAATACATGAGCGAACTACTCGAACCTAGAAGTGACTTGTGGTTGTCACCCAGTGTGGAAATCAGCTGGACAGTTCACCGAACAAAACCCACATCTCACTGCCCAAAGAGTCTGGATTGTGAAACGTCTTAGGCATAATCCCACCAGGCGCACTTCCTCATCCAATACGAGCCTGGGGGATGCTCGGACTCAAGCTGGCTCTCAGTGGTCTTGGCTTCAGTAGCCAGCTCCAAACCGGAGAAAATAGTACAATTCAGGCAGGAAAACCCAGTAAGAAGATAATATTCTGAGTTGATTATGTAGCAGACACTGTTGTAAGCCCTGCACCCGGATTGACTCATAAGCCCCTACAGGACATGATACCACTACCCAGACCCTTCTGTGGCCTGATGTTGAGGTGTTCCTACCAAGCCGACCCTCAGCCAGCAGGTGGGTGGGCAAGAGCTGAGCCCAGGGTGCACCTGGGGCCTCAGAGTTTCCCCCAGACACATGGGTACCAGATGGGTGATGGCCAGACTGCTCCTGGGCTCCACCTGCCCAAAGGGCAGGTGTCTGTGCCCTCCCTCTACCGCCCCGCCCTGGTCAAGAGAAGTCCAGAAGCCTGGTGCGCTGTGGGCCAAGGCTATGCCTGGGGTCAGGACAGCCCTGTGTGGGACGGCCCCTCCTGGCCAGTCCTGCAGGCCTTCTTGGAGAAGGGAGTGTGGTCACCTGGTAATGAGCTAGTCTCTGGCACACCAAGCCCAAAGTGGAGGCAGAGGGTGATGGAAGATGGCCCACGGTCCTCACTGGAGGGTCCTCTGACCTGGCCTTTGCCTTCCTCTCTAGAATCATTTCTGACCATATCCTCCACGCCCACTCTAAACACACACTCAAACACACTCACATACACTCAGACACACACACACAGACACACACACACACACACACACACACACACACACACTGCCATTCTGAACAGTTTCCTGGAAGCTCTCTTAAGCTTCCATGACTTTCCATCTGCTGTTTCTTTTGCCTAGAATGTTCTGTCCCCCTTCCTCACCTGGCTAGCTCCTACTTCTCCTTCACGTTGACCTTCACGACTCAGCTCTGGCAACATCTCCTCCAGAAAGACTCACTGACCCCCAAACTGGGTTAGGTGCCCTCCCTGGTGTCTCGTGCCTCCTCCCTCTGTCACTGTGTGTATCAGGCTGGAGTTGAACTGTTTTTCTGTGTGTCTCCCTCCTTAGCCCATGAGCGCCTCCTCTCTCAGGCTGGACTGGGGGTGTCTCACTGCCATCCCCCCCGAGCCTCGCCAGGCCCCGTGGAGGGCAGGTCACCGTACGGGCGATGGTTGCTGAGTGAATGAATGGATAATAGACAAGAGACCCTCAAAGTCTCTCTCTTCTGCCTCTTTTCCTTCAAGATTGTGAGACTGGCAGCAAGAGGGTTAAAGCATGGAGATGCTCCAACATTGTTAGCAGCGTGAGGACCAGGTGAAAACAAATGGTTACCAGGCTGCCACGCCACATCCGCCAGGCTCTGCTTGTTCCTGGCACCACATATGGTCTGCACGCCTGCCCGCCTGCCCAGGAGAAGGGCTGAGCCGGGAGGGCTCTGGGGGCTGCAGGGCTCAAAGTGTGTGTGCCTGGTGCGGGGAGGAGGAGGGGAGAACCGAGGGGATGCAGGGGAGATAAATGAGGAGGGAAAGGAGGAGGAGAGAGAAAAAGAGAGTGATCGAGGATGAAAGAAGAAAGAGAAGGTGGGATGGAGAGGAGAAGGCGGGGGTGGGGGTGGGGGAAGTAGGCAACATTTACCCAAAAGAGAAATGGACACGAGGCTGTGATTCTTGGGAGCTAGACAGCGAGTGGACCAAGAACTCAGCTGGCCCACGGGACTTTCAGGTGACACAGAAGCCAGGGGAAAGTGAGCGGGAGAGAGAAACAGAACTGTGAAGGTTTGATCAGGAAAGGCCTACCAGGGGACCCTGTTGGCACTCTGGTGTGACCCAGAACGGCACATGCTTTGGGGTGTCTTGACATTTTCTGGGCCCCCTTCTCACGGCTGGCACTGGCTAAGCTCGCTGTGTCATTTGCCTGGGACACCCTGAGCTCGGGCTAGAAATTTGTGGACCACAGAAACCATTTCTTCCCCTCAGTCCGATGCCTGGAGAGTTTCAAGTCTTATGCTGGTGTGGGCTGGCCAGACTCCAGTTCTAGGAAGGTGGCCTGGCAAGCCAGTCATTCCTGGTGGCTAATGCAGAATTTTGCAGAATCTTGTGAGATTAGGCCACCAAAATGATGCTGACTTGCTGGTTTTAAGGGACCCAGACTGTTCACATAGGACCTGCAAGAAATATACGCCCAGTGCTCCGCCAACCTTAGGAGGACCCACCGGGTTGGAAGGGGAAAGGAGTGTCTGTTTGAGGAAGGGCAGCCTTGGCTTCCCTGCTGAGCATTTCTGAGCTGAAAACGGGCGGCAGGTGCAGAGCGTGAAGCTGTGATGGTTGCCGGTCCAGCCAGCATCTCTCTCCCCACTATGTCCACCAACCGGGGTCCTGAGTTTCTTCGCCCACCTGGAGAGGAGGACATCCTCTCTCTCCTCCTCCATCAGCCAGGACAAGGTAAGGAGGGAAGGTGATGGAGCATGTTGCGGGGAAAGAAGAGGGGACGTGGGCACAGAGGAGTCAGAAAGCTCACAGAGGAAAGTAGCTTTTATTCAGCTCTAAATGTGAAAGCTGAAACACAGGCTTCCCCAAGAAAACAGAGGCGACTATCTTCATGACCTGGGGTTCGCGAAGATTTTTTTTTAAAACCGGACACACAAAAACCTTCCACCGTAAAGAAAAATATTGATAAATTGAACTTCACTAAAAGTTCTGTTCATCAAAACCCATCATGAAGAGAGTAAAAAGCAAGCCACGAACTGAGAGTATTTGCAATGTGTTTATCCAACAAAGAACTCCTACCTAGTATATTCAAAGAGCTCTGCAAATCAATACCAAAAAACTCCCCAGATAATCCAATAGAAAACTGGACCAAAACCTTAACAAGACACTTAACAAAATCAGGAATCCAAATGTCCAGTAAACGTAGGATAAAATACTCAGCATCATTAGAAATCACAGAGGTGGAGGGGTGCCTGGTTGGCTCAGTCGGTGGAGTGTGCAACTCTTGATCTTGGGGCTATGAGTTCAAGCCCCACATTGATCATAAAGATTTTTTTAAAAAATTTTAAAATCTGGGGCACCTGGGTGGCTCGGTCGGTTGAGCATCGACTTCGGTTCAGGTCATGATCTCACGGTTCGTGGGTTCGAGCCCCGCATCGGGCTCTGTGCTGACAGCTCAGAGCCTGGAGGCTGCTTCGAATTCTGTGTCTCCCTCTCTCTCTGCCCTTCCCCGCTCGCACTCTGTCTCTCTCTCTCTCTCTCAAAAATAATTTTTTTTTGCTTTCATGTTTTCTATTTGAATTATTTACATTTTTTTCAAAAATAAATTTAAAAAATTAAACACATTTTTTAAAAATTTTAAAATCTTAAAAAAAAAAAAAAAGGAAATCACGGAGGTGGAAGTCACCATCACAGTGAGATATCACCCCACACCTTGAATGGCTAAGATTTAAAAATCTGACACTCTTGGGGCACCAGGGTGGCTCTGTCAGTTGAGTGTCTGACTTCAGTTCAGGTCATTATCTCACCGTTCGTGAGTTTGAGCCCCGCATCGGGCTCTCTGCTGTCAGAGCTGAGCCCGCTTCGGATCCTCTGCCCTCCTCTCTCTCTGCCCCTCCCCTGCTTGTGCTCTCTCTCTTAAAGATAAATAAAACATTTAAAAATTTTTTAAAAATTAAAAAAATAAAATAAAAATCTGACACTCCCAAGTCTTGGTGAGGATGTATGGCAACAGAATTCTGTACTCTGCCGGTAGGAGTGTGAATTTGCACAACCATTTTGGAAAACTGGCATTATCTTCAAAGGCTGATCACATGTACACTTAACATAGCCATTATTAAGTATTGAGTAATAGAAATGAGAGTGCAGATGCACCAAAATGTATGTACAACAATGTTCATAGATCCAGAGACAGAAAGTAGAATGTGGTTACCAGGGGCTGGGGAGGTGAGAGTGGGGAACTATCTTTTAACGGGTACAGATTTTCAATTTGGGAAGATAAAAACATTCCGGGAATGAATACCATGATGGTTGCACAACAACGTGCATGTACTTAATGACCTAAACTGTGCACTGAAACCTGGCAGAAATGGTCACTATGATGTCCATTTTGCCACAGTAAAAGAAAAGAATATTCAGAGTGACTTTTTTTCATATTCATCCACCTAGAAATGACCTAAATATCCATTCAGGATAGAACGGATCAGAAACAAAAGGGAATAGAATGGATAATAAATTGTGATAACTCTGTATAAGGGATTACCACTCTATAGCAACAATAAATAGCAATATAAGGGATTGCAATATAAGGGACTACCACTCTATAGCAATGAATAAATCATTACTACAAGCAACCACAGGAATAAATCTTACAGACAGAATGTTGAGTGAAGGAAGCCGGTTTCCATCTACGTAGAGTTCAAAAACAAGCAAAATGAACCTATAGTGTTAGAGGTCAGAAAAATGGTCATCTTAGGGGAGCAGGTAGGGAGCAGTGAGGATGTTTTGATGTGCTGGTAATGTTTGGTTATCTTCTTGTGAATGATGGTTACACTGGGGTGCTTATTTGAGAAAATTCATCAAGCTTGTGATTTGTAAATTGTGAATATTTCTGTGTTCCTGTTGTATTTCAGTAAAAAGTTTAGGGGCGGGGGCGCCTGGGTGGCGCAGTCGGTTAAGCGTCCGACTTCAGCCAGGTCACGATCTCGCGGTCCGTGAGTTCGAGCCCCGCGTCAGGCTCTGGGCTGATGGCTCGGAGCCTGGAGCCTGTTTCCGATTCTGTGTCTCCCTCTCTCTCTGCCCCTCCCCCGTTCATGCTCTGTCTCTCTCTGTCCCAAAAAAATAAATAAAAAACGTTGAAAAAAAAAAAAAAGTTTAGGGGCGCCTGGTGGCTCAGTCGGCTGAGCTCCGACTTCAGCTCAGGTCATGATCTCACAGTCTGTGAGTTCAAGCCCCGTGTCGGGCTCCGTGCTGACAGCTCAGAGCCTGGAGCCTGCTTCGGATTCCGTGTCTCCCCCTCTCTCTGCCCCTCCCCTGCTCACACTCTGTCTCTGTCTCTCTCTCTCTCAAAAATAAACAAACATTAAAAAAAATTTTTTTTAAGTTTAGTTAAAAAAGAAAAAAAAACTAACCTTGTTGTTGGGGAGACATGCATAAATGACTCTAATGCCACCAATAATCTATTCTGTGCCTGACGCCCTCTGTATTAGTCAGGGTTGTCCAGGGAAACAGAAACAACAAGAGATATATATTTATTATAAGGAATAGGCTCACATGATTATGAACGCTGACAAGTCCCAAAATCTGCCGTGGGCGAGCTAAATCCCCAGGAGAGCCAGCGGTGTAGTTTGAGTCTGAAGGCTGGCAGGCTCAGACCCAGGAAGAGCCATGTTTCACGTCAAGTCAGAAGACAGGGAAAGACTGAAGTCCAAGCTCAAAGGCAGTCAGGCAGAAGGAGTTCCCGCTAACGCAGCTTTTTTGTTCTATTCAGACCTTCAACTGATAAGATGCGGCCCACCAACATTAAGGAGGGCCATCTGCTTTATTCTGTCTACTGAGTCAAATTGATCTCATCTCATCCAGATACACGTAGAATAATGTTTGGCCAAATATCTGGGCACCTTGTGGCTCAGTCAAGTTGACCCATAACATTAACCATCACACCTTCCCTGCATCAGCTCAGTTAATCCTCCCAGAAGCACTAGAGAAGAGCTTAGGCTTTAAGGCACCCTATACACTTCCTCAGTGTCTATTGGCCTCCAATTTCTGCCATATGCATAAGCTTGGGCTAACTTGTTGGAAGAGGAGAGAGCTCATGTAGAAGACTGCTGAGTCACCTAGCCACAGCCACCCAAGACCACCAGCCCCCAGTGCACCCACAGGCTGACCTCATAGCCACTGGAGAGCTTTACAAAGTTCAGCCAAGGCTGGCTTGAAGCAGTAGAACTGCCCAGCTCATCTATCGACTCATAAGCTAAAGAGACTGTTTTAAGTCTAAGGTTTGGGATGATGTG